>NC_141687.1:805581908-806901075 GCF_964263255.1 Lissotriton vulgaris
CAGTTCAGGCTGAACTGTTCCCTTTGGAGCAGAGTCAACATTGATTTGTATATAGCTGGGTCCAAACTGAGGTTGTATGGTGTGCAAAATAACAATGGACTGGGATGTGGCCTTCAGTAATTACAAGAGACTAAGATTATTACAAACATTCCATTCATAACTTTTTAGCATACTTTAGCAAAACAAAACTATGTCCCACCCTTACATGTGGACTGGAAAAACGCAGAATTGGTGAATTTTCTTATTCTATGATTTCTAAGCATAGATTTTAACAGATATTTTAGCCACTGATATAAAGAGGTACATATTTTAAAAAGGGACTGGGGCTAATCATGGGAGGATAGATCACTGTTGCAACAGTAATGTTTATATATACATATATTGTTTGCCAGAACTTGATCAAACCACATCTTCTTGATTCATATTTGGCTATTCTTTGGCACGGTGTCACATTTCATAGATGGCTGAGTCAGATAAGTTTTAAGACATGGGCAGAGTGGGCTCTGGCCCAGGGCCACAGCATTTTGAGGGCTCCCCTGAGAGAGCCAGCTCTGTTCTGAAGAGTCTTGCCTTGATGACCTTGAATAATTCTTAATTAGATTGTTTGAAATACGGTTTGGCTTGAATTTATTTTTAATGTGGGTAATGTGTGAGAGCCTATTGCAGATATTTTTCAGAGAAATGTTTTGTTTATGTTTCACACAACATCCATAATTTTTAGTTCAAAACAGGACCTCACATATGAGAAATATGAGGGTGTCACGGAGCCTATATACAGTAATATTAGTGAGCTGCTTGTAATATCCTATAACCATTACTTTTCTGTTCCAATATCCAATGTTAGGTACCTTGTAAATTAGAATGTTAGAGCTGTTGCCTTGCTGCCTTGGTGATGGAATGTTGATACTCAAACTGGACAGTTACTCTAAGCCCTGTTAGCCCTTCTGGAGACAGCTACATACTTGAGACTCGAGTGTTGTTAATTATTTACTTAATTTAAAAAAGCACTAGTTATATATATATATATCATAGTCCATATCATCATTTTATTGGCGTCGATCTGGAAAAAGATTTACGGACCCTTTTTTGAATTTCAACACTTCAACTCAAACTTTTATGAAAGCAACTCTATCATTGATGCCCTCTTCTTTCTACTTCAAAAGAAAAGCTGTGATCGCTATTTCTGCTGCCATGAAGGAGAAGGAACCACTCCACCTGATCCTACTGCGTTAAAGGACAAGGACTCCTATCCCTTAACTGACAGTAAGGAGCTCTGGTGGTTAGTCTGTCTGTGAAGAGGTTTTATGGTGGCTGGTTCTCCTTCTATTTACTTTACTTCAACCTTTCTCTACTGTTTCATCTTACGATCACATTTTTTAAAAATTTATTTAATGAATATTTCTGACTTTGAATGCTCTTACCGAGCGCCATCTTCAGAAAGTGCATCCTACCCGCGAGGCGGAGAGCGAGACTGTCGAGCGCTTCTCAGGAGCGAGACTGTGAGCGTGATGGCAAGGTCATTTCTGTGAGGCAGAGAGCGAGCCTGACGAATGTCTTTGCTGCGAGGCGGAGAGCGAGCCTGACAAGCGTCATTGCTGCGAGGCTGAGAGCGAGCCTGACGAACGTCTTTACTGCGAGGCTGAGAGCGAGCCTGACAAGCGTCTTTGCTGCGTGGCGGAGAGTGAGCCAGACAAGCATGTCCGTGTGTACATAATTTCTGCACGGCTGACGCTCTGAACGCTATTCTCTTCATCATACACTTTCTGCACGACTGAGAAAGAGCCTTAGGAGTGACGTCTTGGTTCACTCGCTGACACACTCAGCTCTTTTCACAATAATTTCTTCATTTTAGAGTGCAGGTTTCCTTCAACATCACTGACACACACACCTTGCTATCAAAATTGGTTATTACATTGATATCAAAGTGCAGAATGTTCCAGCTCCTCCTTTTTTTCTTATGAGTCCAGGTGAGCCACGAATTCCATGGAAGAAGTGGAAAAATGTTTTTTTTTATTATTTAAGAGTATGTGGAACTTCTTTGAGTGCTGAACGCAAGATAGCTTTATTACTTCATTGTCTTGGTTCAGAAGGCCAAGAAGTCTTTAAACACTTATCTGACTTATCTGATGACTTAAGTAATAACTTAAATGAATTTGAGGTCTTCATTAAAAAATTTGATTTACATTATTTACCTAAAATTTCTAGAGTATTAGAAAGATATCAATTTGGAAAACGTGTACAAAAGCCAGGTGAATCTGGTGAACAATATCTTTCTGCATTAAGGAAATTGGCATCCACTTGTTCTTTTGATACAACTACTGAAGAAAGACTTCGAGATCAATTTATGTTATGATGTTCAATTAAAAAGGCCAGAGATAACTTCTGGCAAAAAGATGATCCATCTCTTTCTGATGTAGTCACTATTGCTAAAAATTATGAACATAGTAAAGCCTAGGTTGAGGAAATTAGGAGGAAGCTTGTTTCCGGTCCAGGGAAGACATGGCTTGGCAGTTCGGGCTGGACTGTTCCCATGTGGCACAGGGACAGACTGATTTGCATATAGCCATGTCTGAACTGGGGTGGCAGAGTGGGCTAAAGAACGGTGATGGATTAAACCCAGATCTTTTGACTGGGTGTGAGTGTTTGATTGATTCAGATACTCCGTCCATCACCACTCCCTTTTGTACCGCTTTTGGCCGCCATAAGTGTGGCAGGGTATGCTCAGACGTGAGTCCCTTGCTTACTTTGCCACTGGATTCAAGCAAGTCGGGCTGAAGACAGCTGGAATGCCAGAAACCGGTCCTCAGAAGCTTGTTTCCGGTCCAGGGAAGACATGGCTTGGCAGTTCGGGCTGGACTGTTTCCATGAGGCACAGGGTCAGACTGATTTGCATATAGCCATTTCCAAGTAGGAGACTTTGTCAAAATTAAGAACCCTCGTTATTCTCTCTGTTCTTCTGGATCTAAATTTTCATCTTATTTAAGAGAAGTGAAACTTTTTGGAAACACCATCAAAACGGAAGACCACCGCATGTGGTATTTGAATTGTGTAGTAAAAGTTGTTAAAAATGATGTTGTAAATACTAAATTTGATGCAAATGTTCCTGACGAAAGAGATTCTCAAGTTCGTAATTCTGTTCTGAGGAAATCCTTGAGAGTTTCCAAGAGACCTTCTTATTTAAGGGAATATGTGTAATATTGTTTAAAAGAGGGAAGATGTGTAATATCCTATAGCCATTACTTCTCTGTTACATTAGCCAATGTTAGGTACCATGCTAATTAGAATGTTAGAACTGTTGACTTGCTGCCTTGGTGATGGAATGTTGATACTCAAACTGGACAGTTACTCTAAGCCCAGTTAGCCCTTCTGGAGACAGCTACATACTTGAGGCTGGAGTGTCGTTAATTATTTACTTAATTTAATAAAGTACTAGTCATATATATATATATATATATCTATATATCTATATATATATATATATATATATATATCAAACCACACAAAAGAGCGTCCATTTGAGGAGCCACAAGCAGTAAGTTTGGATGCCTTTATTGAAAAAAGCAGCGTGGCCAACCACAGCAAGTATTCCTTCACATATGTTCTCCCAACGCGTTTCGAACAGCCCAGTGTTCTTGTTCCCGGGGAAAGGAAATGAAAATGTCAGTCTTTACGGGAAACACCTTGATAAGTATACATAGCCCGCCTCCTTCTATGAGTGCAACATGGCATGCTGGAGCTTGTCGTTCTTGTAGTTTTACCCTTGTGGGTGCCGCCACAGTCAAATTAATAGTCCATTTAAATACCCCAGTGGGCGAAGGTACCTCTTGTGTGTGCCTCCGTGCATTAGTGAAAAAACGGCCTTTCTGCTTTCAATGCGTTCGCTGTGTGACAAACGCTGAATCCGCCTGTTTCAGCAGCGGGCTTCCTCGCGACCAGACAGGGCCGCTATACATCAAACCACACAAAAGAGCGTCCATTTGAGGAGCCACAAGCAGTAAGTTTGGATGCCTTTATTGAAATAAGCAGCGTGGCCAACCACAGCAAGTATTCCTTCACATATGTTCTCCCAACGCGTTTCGAACAGCCCAGTGTTCTTGTTCACGGGAAAGGAAATGAAAATGGCAGTCTTTACGGGAAACACCTTGATAAGTATACATAGCCCCGCCTCCTTCTATGAGTGCAACATGGCATGCTGGAGCTTGTCGTTCTCGTAGTTTTACCCTTGTGGGTGCCGCCACAGTCAAATTAATAGTCCATTTAAATACCCCAGTGGGCGAAGGTACCTCTTGTGTGTGCCTCCGTGCATTCGTTAAAAAACGGCCTTTCTGCTTTCAATGCGTTCGCTGTGTGACAAACGCTGAATCCGCCTGTTTCAGCAGCGGGCTTCCTCGCGACCAGACAGGGCCGCTATACATCAAACCACACAAAAGAGCGTCCATTCGAGGAGCCACAAGCAGTACGTTTGGATGCCTTTATTGAAAAAAGCAGCGTGGCCAACCATAAAGACTGCCATTTTCATT
This sequence comes from Lissotriton vulgaris, assembly GCF_964263255.1. Classification (NCBI taxonomy): domain Eukaryota; kingdom Metazoa; phylum Chordata; class Amphibia; order Caudata; family Salamandridae; genus Lissotriton; species Lissotriton vulgaris. The sequence goes on from NC_141687.1 coordinate 805,586,429, forward strand.
TCCTTTCCCATGAACAAGAACACTGGGCTGTTCGAAACGCGTTGGGAGAACATATGTGAAGGAATACTTGCTGTGGTTGGACACCTTTGAGCAATTGATGGCACTTTTTCCTCAAACTGCCGTGGTATATTCAAATATATGCCAAAGACAGAAATGGAGGTGGTCCAATCAATTTTGTCCACAAATTGAGAAAGCGAGGAAGCATGTAAATAAGTCTGTTTCAGCTTACATGAGAGACCATGGAATGGGCTCCATCTACAACAATAACTTGCGTTACTACATGCAAGATATCTACAGAGGATATGGCCGGGATACCCGTCACACCCTCCCCACACAATTCCCCAAGAATGGGAAGACGGAAACGGTTCTTGAACTTTTGGAAGGCGGGAGGGAGTTACCCTCCCGGCCGTATTTATTAAAAATATGAAACAAAATTAAACATTAAAATAACAGTTTCATATCATGTACAATTTCATTTACACATTACGATGTTTATTGGCTAACCTTAACATATCTCTAATACAAAGGTTCTCCTAGCCGATTCTAAAACATCCTGTAAATGCATTTCTCAAAATTCAAATTGTACATCCTAACATTACGGGCCAACGGCAAGGTCGTAACCGGTGTCAGATCCCTAATACCAGAACTCCCCCCCTTACTTGTGAGGGGCGGGCGCACAGAGGACTGTACCTCTGTGCCAACTTCCAATTTCCCTTGTCTTAGCGGGGGCCCCATATTTACTCGACGCCATCTTGGTGGTCGTCTGAGGACTCGTGTGAGGTGTCTAGAAGGTAGCGTAGACCCCCTTCCCACCCCACACTGCTTACCACATCGGCCGTCGCGGATGTCCTGGCCCCGGGAAATTCCCAGGAGGGGCCCGTAGCCCCTCCTCCCCAGGGAGGGGCCTATGACCGCCTTCCCTTTCGGCGGCCCCATCCTTTGAGGGTACCGCCTCCCCATGTGAGGGGCCAATGGCCGACTCCCCCCGGGCGCTCCCATCCATAATGGGTGGCGCCCCACCTCTAGGGATCTTCCAATTACTGCTCACCGATCATGACCTTACCGCCCGACCAAAAATAAATACGACATTTTTTAAGCTAATGAGGACGGAATAAACAGTAATACCGGGCATTTCAAAGCATAAACTTCTAACTATGCAATAACACCTCTTTCAACTCAGCTGCGATACTTCGCCTAAAAAGAGCAACCATTTTATTGTCACATCAAACAATCCCAGCTTTATTAGAAACAACCTGAAAAAGAGATAATATCCTCGTTAATCGACTTTATTGCAATACAAATCGCTGCCGTCAGGGGCTGGTGGGTGGGTCAAAATTGGCTCCTTGTTCCGTCTCGGGCTCACGTGCAACGAGGAGGTGCAGCTTCCAAGCACAGGAACAAGAGGATGCTTCCTTGGATTGTTGCTCCTTTTATTCTTCCTCGGGAGGGCGTGGACCCTCCTCCAACCGCCTACGGGGCGTGTCCAACGGTGTAGGTGTCTAGGACAACCCCTCTAGGGTGGGAAAAGGCGTGCCCCGGCTACGCCACTTCGGGCATACCAGCCGAGACACGCCTCCCGCCCAAAATGGTTTCCCGGGGGGATCGGGGCACCCAACCATACGTTCGGGGGGACCGAGTGGTCGCCCGTTTCCATATGGCCGGGATACCCGTCACCCCCTCCCAACACAATTCCCCAAGAATGGGAAGACGGAAACGATTCTTGAACTTTTGGAAGGCGGGAGGGAGTTACCCTCCCGGCCGTATTTATTAAAAATATGAAACAAAATTAAACATTAAAATAACAGTTTCATATCATGTACAATTTCATTTACACATTACGATGTTTATTGGCTAACCTTAACATATCTCTAATACAAAGGTTCTCCTAGCTGATTCTAAAACATCCTGTAAATGCATTTCTCAAAATTCAAATTGTACATCCTAACATTACGGGCCAACGGCAAGGTCGTAACCGGTGTCAGATCCCTAATACCAGAACTCCCCCCCTTACTTGTGAGGGGCGGGCGCACAGAGGACTGTACCTCTGTGCCAACTTCCAATTTCCCTTGTCTTAGCGGGGGCCCCATATTTACTCGACGCCATCTTGGTGGTCGTCCGAGGACTCGTGTGAGGTGTCTAGAAGGTAGCGTAGACCCCCCCTCCCACCCCACACTGCTTACCACATCCGCCGTCGCGGATGTCCTGGCCCCGGGAAATTCCCAGGAGGGGCCCGTAGCCCCTCCTCCCCAGGGAGGGGCCTATGACCGCCTTCCCTTTCGGCGGCCCCATCCTTAGAGGGTACCGCCTCCCCGTGTGAGGGGCCAATGGCCGCCTCCCCTCGGGCGCTCCCATTCATAATGGGTGGCGCCCCACCTCTAGGGATCTTCCAATTACTGCTCACCGATCATGACCTTACCGCCACAGGCCGGATAGTTGACCGGCTATCCGGACTCCCCACAAAACTCCTACTAAAGGTCATGGCTACACAAACTCTTTAACCAAGCTATGAAATCTCCTATGAGTAAGACATTTCCCTCCCGGGACAAATGGACCCCATCCTCCAGATACATATGGTCCCCCCGGATACATCCATGTGGAATACAATGCAATTTTTCTGTACGAAACAACCTACCCAGTTTGTTATTAACCTTCTTTACCGACTGATTCAAGGCTGACACAGAGAGGGCCCCCCGCCACACCTTCCGAGGAATCATGGGTGACGATGCAATCGTGCACCCCGGAACCCTTCTCGCCAACCAACTTACTGCGGCTTAAATTAACTCGAGAAGTACTCGTCGACCAATGGTCTCCAAATCATTGCCCCCAAGATGCACTATGATTACAGATGGCGGTGACCTCGTCCGCCCTAACAGTCCCTCCATAAAACTTTGAAACTGGTCAATACAGAGCCCGCCCCTTCCGTGGAAGGTCACCCTGTACCCGTATTCCCCAGCCACGTGAATCACGTCACCTGCTTTGAATACGTCAGCGGCGCGCCTCACGTATGAGTGGCCAACGACCCACACCACTCTTCCCTCAGCCGGTGATCTTTGACCGCTGGTCCCCAGGTGTCGGGTCAACTGCACAGTCCGCCCCGCAAAGCCTGCTCGCGAAACTGTAAACCAAACAAAAAACAAGAAGCGTGAGTGCATGACATTAGCTTCACAACATGTGCAACCGCACATACCTTTTATAACAATTCGAGGACCAACGCCCCAACTGTTTCACCTTATCCACACTCAGACCCCTGGCTGTAGCCTCTGTAGCAGCCCCTATCCGGAAGGAATGAGTCCCAAAATCGCTCGGGTTCAAGCCCGCTGCCGCGATTGCCATTGTTAACACCCGCTGAAACTGAAACCTAGTCAGTGGGGTGGCGTCGGTGTGCCTCAGCAAGCTTCCCCCCCATGATGCCGCCCTCTGCGCTAAATACTCCTCCACGCATTTTACCGGGCACATGGGAGACCCCGGAATCCGCTGGACTACCACACTGTCCCCGATTGCTCCCTGATCGGTCTTGGACCTGGCTATTGAGACTACCATCGTCTCACCCTTAATTTGAATGTGTTCTCGACACAGACCTCCCCCCATATCCTGCTTATTCCTCGCTACCAGCTCGCTTACCCGCATAGCCCCATGGAATGCTAATGCGAAAGCGGCCCGGAACAGCACCGTCTCTGATTGAGATGAACATGTCGCAGGGAGTACGGACATTAACAGGGACAACCTTGCTAGACCTATCGGGTGCCTCTCATCCACTCTACGACCCTCAAGGCGTTGCCACCCACGCAGTGCCTTCCTTACGAGAAAGGACGATGTGGGGTCCTGGATGCCATGAGCCTGTGCCATGAATGGCGGCCCTGTGCCTATTGGCTGTTGCCAGTGATCGGCCTGCCTGATGTAGTGATACCAGAAATTTCAGGATATACTCCTCCTGCCCCCAATGCTTCCCCCTAGCTGAAGCCAAAAATGACCAATAGGAACGGAACGCTCCTTCATATGCCTTCCTTGTCCTGGGTGCTAGACTCTCTCCCACGAGGTTTTGTAATCCGGGGCACCGAGCGACCAGAGAGCTTCGGGAAATGGTGCCGCCACCAAGTCCGCTGAGGGCAGACAACCCCGGAAGGCCTGCATATGGGAACGAGAGAGTGCATCAGCTGCCTGGTTCAGTACCCCCGGCACGTGTCTTGCCCTAAAGTGGACGTTTAGTCTCATACATAGCAGGACAATTTCTTTCAGCAATCTCAAAATCCATTTGCAGCGTGCTGCCTGATTATTGATACATTCAACAACGGTCATATTATCAGACCAGAACACCACAGAGCGATCACGAAACCCCTCTGGCCATGTTTTCAAGGCCACCAGAATGGGGAACAGCTCAAGAAACCCAATGTTACCTGTGAGCCCACTATCGTGCCACCACGCCGGCCATGTTCGCGCCGACCATTGATTACCAAAGATGGCGCCAAAACCCACACTCCCTGCCGAGTCGGTCCACAACCCCAGCTCCTCGGAGGAAGCTGGCGGTTTGTTCCACACGACGCGACCGTTGAAATCCGCCAGAAATGCTAGCCATATGCGCATATCCTGGCGAACCTCTGCTGACAGTCTTGTGCGGTGGTGCCCTTCCTTGAGGCCAACCATGGCTTGTGCGATAGAGCGGGAAAAGGGGCGAGCCATCGGTATCACTCTAAGGGCAAAGTTAAGCTGACCCACAGCTTGTTGCAACTGATGGAGAGTTACTTTCCTCTCGCCGAGGCACATTTCAAGCGAGGCCTTAAATTTCATTACCTTCTCCTTGGGCAAACGGAAGCACCCCTCTACAGAATCGAGCTCAATTCCCAGAAACTCGAGTGAAGTAGATGGCCCCACTGTCTTGCCTGGTGCCAGTGGCACGCCAAATCTTTTCATGAGATTACAGAATTCCTGCAAAGCCTGTGCACATTCCGTGTCCCCGGCTGCCCCCAGAAACAGAAAATCATCAAGGTAATGCATAACCTGCGTGAAGCCCGTGGCTCTGGTGAACGCCCATTGCAAGAAAGTACTGAACTTCTCAAAATACGCACAAGAGATGGAGCAACCCATCGGCATACATTTATCCATGTAGTAGCGTCCTTGAAACACAAAACCTAAGAGACACTGATCCTGTGGGTGTACCGGGAGCAACCGGAACGCTGACTCGATATCTGATTTAGCCATCAGCGCTCCGGGCCCCAGGCGGTTCAACATGGCGACGGCCTCATCAAAGGATGCATACCGCACCGAACAAACTCCCGGGTCAATCGCATCGTTCACCGAAAGACCCCTAGGAGCGGACAAATTATGGATTAACCGAAACTCACCTGGGTCCTTCTTGGGGACTACTCCCAACGTAGTTAACAACTGGCGGGTTCCCATATGGCCCCGCGACCCGACCTCGGGCCACCTCCTTTGCAATCTTTGCCTGTACCACCGCCGTATTTTGTTGAACCGATAGTTGGTTTTTACACTGTGCTTCCCCCCGAAAATCCCCCGCCGGGATGTGGAAACCATATGAGAAACCGTCTCGCAACACCCCGGCGGAGACATGATCAGGGTATTCGTTCAGGCAAGGGATCAATGCCATGATGTCAACGGGAGTAGGTAACGGTGCCCCTCGGTCGATATTAGACCTGTTTGGCCCCTCCTCTACCTCCTGTATCACCATTCTTGGCTCTGCACGAACTCTCGGGGTGTGAAGACTGTCCGCACCCTGCACACTCATGCCTGAACTTGCATGTCCCTTGTGGCCTAGTGCACTTGCCTCTGTTAAAGCTCCAACAGACCCCTTTTCTACCCGAGTTCCCATTATTCTTTGTGTGCTGATCACCGTTGGCGCCCGCCCGAAAGGGCGCCGCCAAATAATGGCGGGAAGGCTCCGCCCCATTCCCGCCAAGAGAAGACGACTTCGTCGTGTTCGGCATAACCTGCTTCTGCCAGGAAATGGAGTCGAAACAATCCCACGTCAGGGATGAGTCGTGCTCCTTGGCCTTACGAAATTTGTTATCATAACCCATCCATTGATTGCCTTCATACGTTTCATAAAATTCCATAATACGTGTCTGGTAACAGGCTAATTCCGACAACACTTCAGGCCTACGTTCCCCCATGATTGCAGTGAACATTCCAAACGCCCTGGCCCAATTAGCGATCGTTTCATCCACTCTGAAACCCGCCATTTTGGCACGCCATACACTCGGATGCAACAACTCCTTCTGATTTTTAACGTGCTCTATCTCATAGTGATCGGTCAACAGTGAAAACATGTTCACATATTTATCCGCCCAAATCCTTTCTTTCACATCCATCGGGATATGTTGGACCACCTTTTCCCTCCTTGAGGGTATCGATCCCTCCCCCGCCATTGGCAACGGTTGCTTACCCGAACCAGTAGCTGGATCTGTTGTCGCTGCTGTTCCAACGCTCGACGCCGGTTTTTCCGAGGGAACCTGCGGGGAAACAAGAGGACAAGGTGCCTTCGCAGCATCTCTCGATTGCCGCAACTGCTTCATTATTAACCTGGCCTCCTCGGCCGTGTCTCCCGGTGCCACAGCACCCTCGTTGTTCTTGCCTAACCACGCCGCCAACTGGGCGGCCAGCTCGGGAGGCATATCCCCCTCGTTAACAGGTGTAACTACCACAGGGATCGGTTGTCCCGCGTTCGGGATCGGAACTGGGGCCTCCACCGGGCTGACCGGGCTCGCCGGAGGTGACTCGGGAACCGGGGCCTCCCCTCCTGCCGCCCTATTCCTGGCCCTTTTACCTCTCCCGGCAGGGACTACTCCCGGCAATGCTGGTCCTATGACTTTCTTCGGTCTACCAGTACCATTCATTGCCGCCATCTGCTTCTTCATGTTCGCCATGTCCTTCACCAGCATGCGAAGCATTTGTTCGGTCCCAACCTTCTTTCCGACCTTCTTGCCAGGCATCGTTCACGGATATTCGACTCGAGGTCCTGGATCCAAAGCTTCAGAATCACTGAAAAGAGAAACACAAAAATTACAAGTTCTCAAAATTGGCTCCTTGTTCCGTCTCGGGCTCACGTGCAACGAGGAGGTGCAGCTTCCAAGCACAGGAACAAGAGGATGCTTCCTTGGATTGTTGCTCCTTTTATTCTTCCTCGGGAGGGCGTGGACCCTCCTCCAACCGCCTACGGGGCGTGTCCAACGGTGTAGGTGTCTAGGACAACCCCTCTTGGGCGGGAAAAGGCGCGCCCCGGCTACGCCACTTCGGGCATACCAGCCGAGACACGCCTCCCGCCCAAAATGGTTTCCCGGGGGGATCGGGGCACCCAACCATACGTTCGGGGGGACCGAGTGGTCGCCCCTTTCCAGAATGTGTGCACTTCTCAGATGAGGGGAACAGAGTTTTCATCCAGAATTTAAGACTGTGTATTGGTACCTACTTATAAGTACCTAAATCTTCCACAGACCCAAAAGCTCTTTTCAGAGCTACCCTAACTATGATCACTCTAAATAAATCTTAAATGTAACTTTTTTTTTTCTAATTTTCACGATTTACGCTTTCCGGAGGGCTAGCCGGTTCGCGCACCGGGCGCTAACCGCGCGAAAATTTAAAAAAATGTTTTTTCTTTTTTTTGGGGCATATATGGGCCTCCTCATCCACCCTCACAAAACATAGGGGGTCAGGATATGTCTCCCTTGCCCCCTTTTACACAATCCCAGCATTGTTTATCATCCATCTTGTGTCCAAATTAGACCTTAACGCAAGATGGCGGACTCCCGTTATGCTGCCGGTAAGCTACCCGGTGAGCGAACCGGGGGGCGCAACGGCACACGCAGCAAAAATAAATGTGGGAAGTTAATGTACCAAAAAAGCACTGGAGACACTTTCACCAAATTTTGAATAGTCCCTACTACATACCAGTCCCTACCATTTTCCCAAATTTGATGGAATTCCATAGAGCCATTCAAGTTGTAGCCCTGTCTAAATAACCTGAGGTAAATTACATGGCAAAAACACATTAGAAAGAGTTGACATTTTCAACCAATGATAACATTACTTTCAAGTTGTATTTTTATGTGCTGACATTTGATTGGTTTGCTACATGAATATATATGAAAAATAAGAGGGAAAGACAGCCATTTTGACTGGAACTCCCTGAGGCACATTTACAGAGCATTTCCTGAGAAACCTAAGACACTTTTCCAAAGGTAAGTTAATAGTTTCTAAGGAGAAATATGTTGTGCACCTAAAGTTATTTTTATAAAAACGTTTCCTGTTAGATATTTACTGTCCCTCAGTTATAGTTATAGATTGAGTTAGGCTTCTCTGTTGTAGTCATGGATTGAGTTAGACTTGATCACATGCAGTACTTTATATTTCTACTTCGTGCCTTGTACAATACACTGCCCAAACATAAATTCACTCTTAAAAACTCAGAACTATGTTGTACACGTTAAGTTAAAAATAAAAATGTTAAAGTTTCTTACTTAAGCTCTATTTCTCTCTCTCTTTTTATTCTACCTTAACAGCAATTATGGATAAAGAAGCACATGAACCCAAAGTACAATCAGAAATACAGGACAATATTGACGATTTTTTTAATGTGACAGTAGACGAACAACTGTTGCAATTTATGGACAATTTTGAAAAACAAGAGACAATTTATGAAAATAAAGATCATGAAATTTCAGATGAAGTAATACTTGAAATTTCCAAAGATTATTAAAATTAATATCAATAAAATTGTATTTATAAATTAAAAATTGTTTAAGACATTATTCATTTTTTTTCAAAACTTAAGATATAATAGTAGAGTAATTATAAAAAAAAGTCAGACTAATTGTAAAGAGTACAACATTTTTATATTACTATGTGCTCAGGGAGTGCTCAAAGGATCTGTTTCTACTTTCATGACAGACTATGTTATGGATTCCATATTAGAACATGCAAGATATCTACAGAGGAGACGGTGTAGATTGAATTTTAGACTCTTCATTGGTACCTACATGTTGGTACTTACATCACCCACACAACACAACAGCTCTATTCAGAGCTACCCTACCTCAAAGCACTCTAAAATATTATTTTACTATTTCCCTTGCTTTTCCCCTTGTTACACTTTCCGGTACGCTACCCGGTGCGCGGACCGGGCGCTAACCGTGCGATTTTTTTTTTAACATATATGGGCCTCCTCAGCCACCCTCAGAAAACCTAGTGGGTCACGATATGTCTCCCGTGCCCCCTTATACCCATTCCCAGCATTGTTTATCCTCCATCTTATGACTAAATTCGTCCAAAACATATGATGGCGGACTCCCGTTACGCTACCGGTAAGCTACCCGGTTCGCGTACCGGGTAGCGCTTCCACCGCGAAAAATCGAGAAAAAAAAATTATTTTATATTTTTTGCCCCGCGGGGCCCTTTAATAGCCCCCACATCAATCGTAGGGGGTCAGGAGGGGTCTACCTTGCCCCCTTTTATTCATTTCCCCCTTCGTTTATTTCCACCTCTTGTCTCTCGTTCCTACCGAGAGACAAGATGGCGGCCGCTCCGAACTGTTTAGAATGTTCACAGTCACCGGGGAGCCAATCCGCTTCTCCTCGTGAAGTTCCGTTACGCGTCTGGTACGCGAACCGGGGCGCTAACCGGGACGCTGTCACAGATATATATATATTTTTGAACCTAAAATACTCAAAATCCACTGGAGCACATATTGTGAGACCTAGCAAAGGCACATCGGACTACCAGTCCCTACCATTTTGCCAAGTTTCATAGAAATCAATTCAGCCGTTCGAGCTAAAAGTGAGTCCAACCGCCCTATGGAAAACTCAATGTTAAAAACACATTTTGGGACCCCCCTTTTTTCTCGGCCCCCACTTCACGAAACCCCCCCCAAACTTTCAGGGGACGCACAGAAACAAAATGTGCCATTTTCCTGAACATTTCTGCCAATTCCGTCCATCAACGCCAAAGTTATTCAACATAGAATTTTCAGAAATCCCTATTCAAAAAAATCCTAACTATATATACCTACTGGCGACCGCCAGTAGGATATATATATATATATATATATATATATATATATATATATATATATATATATATATATATATATATATATATATATATATATATATATATATATATATATATATATATATATATATATATATATATATATATATATATATATATATATATATCAAATCAAACAAGGAAAGGCTTCTGCCGAGATACTGGGACCCAACGAGGGGTGGCGTACACTCCGGCGGAGCGTGCCGGTAATCATATATCAAAATCCTTTCGCAAAACTCATTCGTACGCTCTCAGGAAAATGATTCCAAAACCACGAATGCTGGAACACAGGTTTATTCCACACAACGCGTTTCGCCTTGCGGCTTGTTCACGTGTAGAAATTACAAAGACCAAACACAGTGATAAAGTTACTCGTGAACATAGAAGAGGGACCAACAGACCATAGAGTCAAAATAAATGGTGGCCATCTTAAGTAAGTCAAATACTCATGAAAACAAACAGACTTTGTTTCAAAAATCAGTACGTGATCAGAATGTTCTCACCTTAATAAAATACAAATACCACAAAACATCATTTGCAAGTGCCCATATCTAGTGAGAATGGTAAGTACAGTTTAGTAATGTGCATCTCTCAAAAGAAAGTTGATAGTCTTTATCTACATAGCAATGACTCTCATCAAAGGTCAAATTCTGCTGGCAAGTGCCAAATCACAAAGATAATGTTTCAAAAAGGAGGATTGCTAGTTGCCCAATCTTGAATGTTCACAAATGGTACAAAAGTGAATAACATACGTGGTCTCAACTAAGGAGTGCAAAGGTTTGGTGCGCCTGTGATGGTGAATGTTCGTGAGAGGGCCCCTTCCTTTCCTCCTACAAAGAGAAGAAGAAAAATATAAAGTGAGAAAAAGATAAAATAAAAAATCACAAGAAGTTTCTTATCTACTATTGTTCCAAGTAGTCAATTTACATATTCACTTAATGCATACAAAACACATTAAGACATAGAGAAAACCCAAATTCCAATAACAGTATTACACAGAAACTCAAGTAGATCTCATCATTCTTTCAGGTGTACTGCCAATTCCTCATCCATGTTAAGGCCACCCGGGGTCTTACTCTGAAAATCAATTATGTACCGTGATTCTTTCTTTCTGAGAGCCACAACTCTATCACCCCCTCTCGGTTTCATGGGAACATGTTCCAAAATCATGTAGCTGCACTCTGAGATGTTAGAAAAATGTTGCTGCTCAAAGTGTCTAGCCACAGGGTATTTTGGATCATGATTGGTTATGGCTCGTAGATGTTCCAGGATACGTTTCTTGGCAGCACAAGTAGTGCTGCCAATGTGGAGAAGTGTGGCTCACTGGTTAGAGCAGGCAGACCCTGAAGCAGAGGTCAGACCCGGGACCAGGGTTCAATTCCCGACGCGGCAGGGTCTTGAGCTCAAATGTCCATGGACTTGATAATTCTCGCTTCGGTGCCTGACCTAATCATGGGTTCACACTCTGCAACTCTGGGCATTAAGCTTGCTTAATCTCCACAACGGCCCCCCCGCGGCGGGATGCCTGGCTTTCACCTTTGGGATGCCCTGTAGGGGCTATCTCACAGGGAAAAGCCAGGACGGGTTCCCAAGGCAAGCGCAGAGATACCCCTTCGGGGGTCGATTCTGGCGCTATATAAGAAACATAATAAATAAATATAAATAATGTACTACAGACCACATGTACACATAATGACATATATGACAAAAGTCATCCCACAGGTCAGAAATTGTATCAATTTTTTGGTAACACCATTGTAGGTCACTGTGTTTTTATACGTGCTGTTTTTGCAGGCCTTGCAGTGGCCACATGGGTAAAAGCCAATTAAACCATGTTGTGTACTGGGTGAGAGGCTCGTCACATCATTTTTTACCACAATATCCTGTATGTTTTTGCTACGTCTATACGTGATATTTGGTCTCTCAGGTATCGAATTCCCTAGTATACCATCAGTTTTCAGGATATCCCAGTTTTTTGTGATGATCCTTTTAACTTTCTGGGAATCAGAATTGAAAGTGAGGATCATCCGTGTGACATCCGTGTTTTGAGATGAAACAATCTCGGATTTATCACCTAGGGTGTCACTCCTGTCAACGTCTGCTACTCGCTTGAGTGCTTTATTCAACACCCACTGTGGGTACCCCCTTTTGGAGAATCTATCTACAATATTGACAGTCTCCACTTCGAATGTTATATTCGAATTGCAGTTCCTCTTTGCCCTCAGCAGCTCACCATATGGAATACTCCATTTCAGTGATTCAGGGTGGCTGCTGAAAGCATGTAGGATACTGTTGCCAGTAGTGGCTTTCCGAAAAATGGAGGTACGTATGGTGTTGTTTACAATCTCCAATCTTACATCAAGATATTCAGTTATGACACTGCTGATGTTGCCAGTGAGATGGATGTTAGAGCTGTTGGTATTCAATTTCTCAATAAAGGATTCTGCTTCCTCCCTGGTACCACTCCACACAATGAACAAATCGTCAATGTAGCGAAGCCGCATGACGATTTTGGTCAGATCCCCTGACAGGGTCGTGCTTGCAAAAATCTCCTGTTCCCAGAACCCCATAAAGAGAGTCGCAAAGCTCGGTGCAAAGCACGACCCCATCGCAGTACCTTTGATCTGCCTGTAGAGGGCGCCATTGAAGGAAAAAATGTTGTTTTGAAGACAAAAAAGTATCATCTCCACAACCATTTTGGTGTGTTCCCTGTACCTAAGTGCTCGATTGGACAAAAAATGTTCACATGCTTCAATGCCCTGTTGGTGATCAATAATGGTGTACAGGGAATGAACATCCAAAACTACAAACAGATAATTTAAGATTCTCAATTCGACCTAGGAAATCTTTTGTATCTCTGATGTAGCTTGGTAACTGGCAGACATATTCCCTAAGAAAAAAGTCAACATACTTAGAAATATGTTCCCCGACACTCCCTATAGAGGACACGATAGGGCGTCCAGGAGGTTTGGTATCATGCTTGTGGATCTTAGGTAAAAGATACAAGATTGGGAGTTTAGGATAGTCTCTTTTGAGATAACAGTACTCCTCCCATGTGAGTAAACCTTTATCTTTCCAATTCACAAGTTTATCCCAGATAGATGTAATGCTTTGGTTATAGATTTGGTTGTTCACAGGTATATAAAAGTTTATATCACTCAATTGTCGCATAGCTTCACTGATGTAATCATCCCTTTCTAGAATTACAATATTGCCCCCCTTGTCTGCAGGACGGATAACTAAAGAGGTATCATCATAGAGGCTTTTGAGGAATTTACGTTGATTAGAGGATAGGTTGTTATGGTTCCTGTCGTTATTTTTCCCACATTTGCTTCTAAGATCAGTGAGCCCCTTAATCACACATTCATGAAAGGTGTCTACACTGTCATGGGGAAGTATAGGCATGAAAGTAGATTTCACTCTGAAATCGGTTTTGGCTGGTGCGCTCTTTTCTAATTGCATATCATCTAACAATTGTGTCGTACTCGTGTGTGTATCTGCAGTAACCTCAGGAGTATCCAACTCCGCTATAGTAACCAGAGCATCTACATCACCAATCTCGAAATTCAAATTGTTGGCATCAATATCAACATTCAACACAGTTCTAGCATGCTGCCCCAGTCTTTTAAGTTTGTGCCATTTTCTTAGTTTAAGTTTGCGCACAAACTTGAAAGTATTGATCCTTGTATCGGTATAATTAAAATGTGTAGAAGGACAAAAGGACAACCCCAAACACAGAGTTCTTTTTTCATAGTCAGTCAATTGTTTTTGGGATAAATTCACAATTGTTTTTTTTACCATTGCGGTATCCATTAGTATGTTTTGTTTGAGCGCGTTGTTCATTTTCCCATGGCGCCCTTTGTTTTGTCGATATTCCCAACATTGTTTAAGTCGTTTTTTGCGGTTGCGGCGTTTCCCCGTGTCTTGCCTCGTCCGCGTCCTCTTCCCCTTGGTGTTGGTGACGCATGATCTCTTGCATTCTGACGATCTTGCTGCATCACCCTGAACTCGTCTAAAAAATTCACCTGTTTCCTAGAGGTGGTTTCATCCCCTGATACACTTCCTTCTGTGATATCAGACTCAGTTTCACTCAGGATGTCACTTTCATTGTGGTTGCTGTTGGTAGAGTTGGTATTTGAATGCTGAGATTGATTCCTATATAAATGATCATACTTCCTACCGAAGGTGAGAATCCTTCCACATTCATAGTCAGCATAGTCTCTGTTCATTTTCCTTTGTGTTCTGACTTCAATTTCTTCCTCATATTTGTTTAAACATTCTTTCATGTTGTCTAGCATTTTTTTCAGCGTGTCTTTGTCCATTGCTTGTGTTAGTTCCTTTACAATTTCCTGGATCTGTTACAATAGATCTTCTCTATCAGACCATGCAAATTTGATTAGAATTTCCATCATTTTGCGTGAACTAGCAGCCGAATGATCTGACCACTCTTTCAGCATTATGGGGTTTGGTGCTTCATATGTGGGAGTTATAAATATCCTGAGTCCTCGGGGTGCCATGGCTTGGTCCACATAATTTTGAAGCGAGATTGCCTCCCACAATTTCGATAATTTAGCTTTTTCTAATTTTTTGATCTTTTCATCTAGGCTTTGTTTTTGAGGATCTTGGCTCTTGGTTCTGTTCATGTTATTAGGATTATTGGGTTTTCTACTAAAGAGAGTCAGGGCAGCCACCCTTCTCTCCGCTTCTTCTTCCATATTCGTATTAGGTTGAATCCAAAATAACCTGTGTTTAAATAATCATCAATCTTGTGTAAAACTCAGTGATTATTGGTAACTCACGATCCCCTCTCTTAAAATAGGGAGTTCCCCTTGCCAGAAACGATCCTTTCACTGTCGATTCAGGAAGACGCTATAGTTTATGTAAAACACACGTGCATAATATTAGTAACGCCTGCCAAACACATTTGTTGTAAGACGGAAAACGTCTTCTCACTCAAGACGTATTGCGGTTTTATGCAGTTACTGTCAGCCGAGAATACATCCAAATCGATCACCCCTTGCTTGGCGCGCAGTCGTACCCACATAGTCAATATCATAATTTACAATACTTCAAAAATATCACTATCCCTGAATATTAGATGTAAACATATTTAGAATTTGGAGGAGTGTGACAGTGCACTGTCAGTGTCCTGGTCGACGAGGGCATGAAAGTGCTGTAATTTTATCATAATTTCAGAGCTGTTCTGAATAGGGGTACCAAAAAATACGTTTGGCCCAGGGCCCTAAAATACTTATGATGTCCCAGGGCTGAGTTGTGTTCTTGAAACTACCAGAATGCAGCCAACCCAACATAAGTGTAATATTTACTCTCTTCTAAAAGGTAGTTAATAAAACTGGCTTTTTTAATACAATGTCATCACAAAGATTGGCAGAGAAGGAAAATGAGGCAAAAGTAGATTGAGTGTTTTTTGCTATGATCATTTAAATGAGTAAAGCAATGTAGCACTCATGTTTGAACGCTGCATAGGACAGCCTTTCCGCAAGGCACATCTATTGAGGAGCTTTAGCAATTTCATTAATTTTTACAGTATATGGCCCACTTTAGGTTGATGGTGAACTCATTGGGCACAAAGTGCAATTGTAATACTTTTATATTTCATGTGATTCTTCGTATGCTCAATAATTTGTTCCAAATAATCACATTGTTCTTCTTGAGTAGAACTTATAATGTGTTGTTTAAAGAGTCTGCCTTAATTCTCCCTCATTAGTGCACATTCTACAGCTCAGAGGACTACCAAATACTTGTAAAATAACTGTGAGAGTCGACGGAGTTTATTGGAACGTCACTAGACTGGGTCTAAACCCTGCCAGCGGAAGTAAAGTTTACTAGTCAAAATCATCACTGCACATGTTTGTACTGTGGTGTTGCCTTGTGCTATTCTGCAATGGCCCTTGGCATTGCCATTCCCTATGTTCACAAGTCCCATAACCTGGTTCATTGAATCTCATCACTTACATTTCTAGATTCCTGCAGATGACATCCAGGTTTGCCTCAATGTGGGCAACCGAATGGGAAGTCTCAACAATATCTCAGAACCTGTTCTTCCCTCTACTCTTATAGCTTCTAGGAATACCATGTTGTTTTTTCTTATCTTCCGTTTAAAAATGTGAGAAATCCCTCAGGATGCACACCCAAATCTCCTGTCATTTTTACCTGTCATTTATGGAGCCCAATAAAAAGAAGGAAGGTAAAAGAAGTGCGTTGGAGTGGCAAAGCACACCACCTTGTACCATACCGCTCTGGAGTTGCACATGGGTTCTCATCTAACACATAGGAAGTACGGTAATTACTTGGAATCGTCAACTAAAATCGTGTTTGGGAGCCTGCAGTGCAAAGCAGGACTGCCCAACCACCTGACATAGGCCTCAGGAGTCACTGCTCACTCACATACATTTCTCTGTCCATCATTTCAAGTCAAACTAACACACTGGATATTACCTTATAGAGAAGTTGTGCAACAGGTTTGAGATGGAGATCTTCTGGAATCCCCTGGGGAATGGGGGTGGGAGTAAACAATAAAACATCCATTGATCCATTGTAGGGAACATCACCCGTTGCTTCCTTATATCACAATAGATCGGTACATTGAGCCTGCTAATGTAACAATGGCACCAAAAGCAGCACCCTGTAAAGCTACATATATAAATGAAAACATTAAATAAGTAAATACATCATGAGATGAGATGGCAGGCCCTCAGGGGAAAAAACCTTCCTTTTTTTGAAGTCTCAATACTCTCACAGGTTGAGGGGGCTTTCACCCCTGTATGCAGTCTCCTTTGGGAAGCATAGTGCGTTTACTGAAACCTCTGGAAGGCCTGGAAAGGGGGGGGGGCAAAGCTGGCAGTGTTTGTAGTCCCGAAATTGATCTGAAACGGGGAAGAAAGTGACTTGCTCACAGATGTCTGACCTTACACAGTGGACTATGTCTGTGAGAAGTTCACCTGGTGGTGGGAGTCAGAGATTATGCCATGCTGAAAAAAGACCCCTTTCAAGTGGTGCCCGATAGGTGGCTCCCTGAGTGTGCTTTGTGATTGGGTGACTGGGAAATATAGAGGGTAGGTCAGTCATAACCCACGCCTAAAATAATTGTTATGTTGCATACAACTCTGGTCAAGCTGCCAAATCACCTGGCCACATTCGGCCGATGGATATATATCCTTCAGCTTGAGCTACTCCCTGCCCTTTGTACTTCTGCATGGCCTTCAATTTGTATCTGGACCTGTCTATCTATTGAGGAGAACAAATCCCTACTGGGAACGGAGGAGGTAGAAAACACTTGTTTAAAGATAGCCTTTTGTCCAAGCACCCACGCTGTCAACTCTATGGTCAGCGCGCCCATTGGCACCGAGAGAGCTAGGAATAGCTCCTCGAGGCCTCCTCCAGTGCCTTCTAACAACATATCACATCCATTGTTTCACAATGGAATAGCCCCCCAGGAATTGCCCCAAGGAAATGTCTTTTTGGGGTAGGGTGAATTCGGCTTAACTTTAAACTGACTTGTGAGGCTTTGGGACAGTTCCCTGCAGCTGTTCGTAACACAGTGATATGAGAAAGTCTTGGAAATCATTCATTGTGTCACAAGAAATCCCTGTGGAGGTGAACATCTGGAATGCTGTGGTGCTTTCTTCTGAGATAAACTTTACTAAAGACAGGATATTGAGTATTCAATGAGAATTCCTACGTGGACTGGTAACTTCAACATGTTTGTTGATTTACAAACTCTTGGCCTGTTTATATTTTGGCCTTTTGCATTATGCCATTTCGAAATTTCCGGTTTGATTTTTACAGAAAACGTGTGTCTTTGTTTATTTTGTGGTTGATCTTTTTATACTTCCAGGGAACTATTGTGGGATCGATTCCTCAATGTTGATGTTGAGGAAGCCCTTGCATTTGTCCCCCGTGGATGCTGTGTTCATAATAAAGGGTCAAACTTAGAGGCCCATTACGGCGGTGATGATCCGCCTTCCAAAACACCCCGCCGGACGGCCTTTTACCCCCTGCCACATTAGCATGGCGGGGGTACAGCAGCAGATGGAAAGACTGTCCGCCGCTTTTCTGCCGGTAGGCAATCGCCACGAATGCCTACCAGGCGGAAAGGAACTGGAATATGGTGGCAGTACCTGCATATTATGATGTTGGCGGTTTAATGCCTTTCCATGGCAGAAACTCCGCCATGGAAAGGCATGAGGTATTATGCACAAGGTGGCAGGAACTGCGCTGTGCCTGTCATGTTGTGCATGCCAACGCACAACATGCATATATTGCATTGTGGCTGGTGCTGCTTACAGCACCGCCTGCCACGATGCAATATATGCGGGATGCCGCCGCCACCGTGGCGGCGGTATCCTAATTGCCGGCGGGACCGTTGCTCCTTTGGCGGTTGGTCTTGTGTACCGTTCGCCCACCATCGTAATGGACCCCATATAGTTTATTGATCGCCCAATCCTCTCCTTCTGTTTCATTCAATGGGAAAGTGGTCTGCATCATGACAAGATCGGAATGTCTGCACAGATTTGGCAGAGAGATATCATTGTTTCCAAAGGTTGCTGTTAGACCTGGCATCCTTGATATGGTTTCCCTCAGATTTCTGCCTTCAAACCAGTTTTTGCTGATTTTGTTTTTGCTGGCTATAGGACTCTGAACTCGGGGCACTTTACTTCTGCTGACCTGTGCTTAAGTGCAAGCGCTCTCTACTTAAACCAGGGCAACATTTGCTTATCCACAATTGGCATGTTTAATTTACATTTAAGTCCCTAGTAATGTGCACCACATGTGCATGGGACATGCAAATTGAATATTCAAGAGATACTTTATTTCGGCCTGATATCGCCATAAAAGCACAGGTAAAGCATATAAAAAGACAATGAAAGCTCCTGGGATGGGTCTGAGAGACTGTAGCAGATCATTTGAAGGGCGGGGGCTAGGCCTGATGCCTGTTCAGGCCTCACCTGTTATTTAAGCTACCCCAACAATTTCTCTATAAAAAACAATCCCTGGTATCTAGTTGCCTTTCTGGCCCAGGAGGTACATTGGAGGTATTTGCCTTCAATCTGACCCTAGTGGGGAAGAAATTCCTTATGGGCTGTGGGGAGGGGGGGCACACTAGACCGTTGCTACAGGAGATGCTCACCCCCTCCAAATACACTCCCTGGGATCTAGTGAGATGTATGCCCTCGCTGGACACAGATTGGAGGAAAACACCTCCTATATGCCCCCTGTGGGTGGCACAAAGTCTGTTGAGGATGGAGTCCAGGCTCAATATTTGGGCAGTCCACCCGCACTCATTTTTTGTGTTTAAATGCTGGTGTCTAGTGGGCTTTTGCCCCCCTTGGGGAAGATCAGAGGTTATAATCTCCAGCCTGCCACTAAGAGATGCAGAACGACTTTTGGGTCTGGGGAAGAGGGGGAGCCTTACCCCATTGACAGGGGGACTTCTCTCACCTCCAAATTCACTCCCTGGGGTTTTAGTGGGCTTTCTGCTTCCTGATGTGGGGCGGATTGGAGAAAAACACCTTCTATCTGCCACTCATGGTGGGCAGAAAGACTGCTGGAGCTGATTTGGTGGGTACCTCTACTCCCTTTTCAATAAAGAAAATCACACCCTGTGGTCTAGTGGGTTTACTGGCCCCTGAGGGCATACTGGAGGTACTTGCCATATAATCTGCCCCGGGTAGGGGCAGAAAGATGTTTGAGGCTGGGAGAAGAGGTCCATTAGCTCATTGAATGGGTGGTCTGCTCCCCCTCTCAAAAATAGTCCCTGGTGTCAAGTGGGTGGATCCCTGCTTGGGGCTTGCCCTTCCTTGGCAATTTCCAAGCAGGGACCCTTTGGGAAAGGGTGCCATTGCAAAGGGGAGATTCTTCTCTTTCTAATATTACCTTCCCTATCCAAATCAATGCTCGGTGGGCTGAGATATGCCCCAAACACTGATGTGAATGAAAGTAAATGAGCCTTTTGGCTCATTTACATTAACTTTTTCTGCAATGATTTCAGCCGCCATGTGTGCCGATCTTCATTGCAGGGGAAAAAAAGCAGTCTTGCAGAAGAACATAGCAGAGGGAATTACTGCCTCCAGTGCAGGACTTGCTGGAGCCATCCACAGCACCGGAGCGCTGCTGTGATGGATGGCTCGAGCACATTTTTAAAATGGAAGAGGTTGAAAAGAAAGCCTTGGCTTTGACAGAAGCCACTGTAGCCAGTTTTGACATCATTTCACAACTCCTGCTGTGTATTTTGAACAATTACTCCTGCCTTGTCCACAACCATGAGCAAGCATGGACAGAAGGAGATGTGAATGGAGAGAGATAAATCTGCAGTTATACACAAACGGCAAGGGGCGAAGGTATGTAACTCACCTACTCCGAACCCCATGTCAAATACTTATACACATCAAAAGGAGTAGGGAGTGAAGAACGTGGTGAAGTGATCCAGTGGTGGCACTTGCTGTGTGTCCTAATACTGCCCTCACTCACACAGATAGATTACATTCACATTACACTGCACTTCCACTTCCTGCTTTCCCAGTCACAATTGAAAGCATTGTTTTCTCTCTTTTGTGTTGTGTTTGTCTCCCCTACTCGATTGCTCCACTCAAGGCATTGGCTGCGCTGGGGTGGATTGTAAGCAGACCTATGATGAAGCATATCACACATCTGTGTGAGTGAGGGCAGTATTAGGACACACAACACGTGCCACCACTAGATCACTACACCACGTTCTTCACTCCCTACTCCTTTTGGTGTGTATAAGATAAATCTGCAGCCATGATTCTCCTTCAGCCCTGCCAAATTGCTGCTTTTAATTTGTTAAGGCAGGAGACACAAGAGCTGTATGCCAGCTGAATATGAGCTGCATAGCAAAGCCCCCTCTCTCCTTTCCAGGCACCTGCTTTCACTGAAATCAGTGACACTATGAGTTTCTGTACAAGGGAGTGACTCACAGTGTGGATCAAGTGACACACTCAGCATCCACGGGAATAAACTGAAGTGGCATGTTGTGAAAAATAGCAGAGCGCTGGGCTGCAGCCCTGAGTGCTTACCAGCTATTCAGATTGATTCAAGCATTCCATTCATCACTTTTTTGTATACTTTTGTGCGTCACCCTAAGTGGGACAGTTATGCCCAGACGGGGTCCCATGCATACTTTGTCACTGGAAACTGGATGTACCTGGCTAATGACCCATAACTAGGGCCAAACTGGTGGTGAGTTACTTGTGTTCTGGTTCAGAGAGTACCTGGCTGCCAGTTTGGGCTGAACTCTTCTAATTAGAGCAGAGTTAAGACTGATTTGTATTTTGCACGGTCCAGAATGAGGTGGCCTGGTGTGCAAAATAAGGAAGAATTGGGATTGGGCCTGAGTAATAATTAGTGGCGGAGAGTAATTCAGGCATTCAATCCATCGCTTATTTGTATACCTTAGAGTGTTGCCCTAAGTGGGACGGGCATGCCCAGACGTCTGTCCCGTGCACACTTAGTCCCCAGAGCAAGGCTGGTTGATGATCCCTAACTAGAGTGTA
This sequence comes from Lissotriton vulgaris, assembly GCF_964263255.1. Lineage (NCBI taxonomy): Eukaryota > Metazoa > Chordata > Amphibia > Caudata > Salamandridae > Lissotriton > Lissotriton vulgaris. The sequence continues at coordinate 805,608,019 of NC_141687.1, forward strand.
ACTGGCTCCGGGCTGCTTGTGTTCCAGTACAGGGAGGACCTGGCCTGGCAGTTCAGGCTGGACTGTTCCCATTGGAGCAGAGTCAACATTGATTTGTATATAGCTGGGTCCAAACTGAGGTGATGTGGTGTGCAAAATAACAATGGGCATGTGGCCTCCAGTGATTACAAGTGACTAAGATCATTACAAACATTTCATTCATAACTTTTTTGCATACTTTAGCAAAATGAAACTATGGCCTTACATGTGGACTGGAACAACACATAATTGTTAAATTTTCTGATTCTATGATTTCTAAGCATAGATTTTAACAGGTTAATTTACCCACTGATATAAAGAGGTACATCTTTTAAAAAGGGACTGGGGCTAATCATGGGAGAATAAATCACTGTTGCAACAGTAATATATATATATATATATATATATATATATATATATATATATATATATATATATATATATATATATATATATATATATATGCACCAAACAATTTCCACCACTTCCGGCGTGCGGCGAGGAAGGAACTCAAACCACCACAGCGAGTCAGGCAAGATGCAGATTTTACTTGCGTTTCTTTTCCAGCCTGCAACGACGCGTTTCGGGCTTCAAGAGCCCTTGATCACATTCAGCAAATATCGCGACCGTTTAAAGTTTTATACGTTTTTTCAACACCAAATGTACACACCCCCCTGCACTGCATGGTCAGTAGGTCACATGATTACTAAACATGATAAAAAGACTATCACATGGATCTACGTCTTTCCCAGGTTAATTTACAAAAATATATATTTTTGATTAAAAGTGATGTTTTACTAACTGCTTAAATGCAGGTTTGAACAATTATTATGGCATAGTGGTTTTGTAATATGCAAATGTGAGGACCACTGATATATGGCATCAGGCTTTAAATGACAGGTTAAATCCATTTATAAAGTTTTTACCCGCTATGGGTCATTTATACAGTCTCCTAAAAAAAAATATATTTGCTTAAACCACTGGTATATGCCATATGTACATTACATCCTGTGATCATGTGTTCAAAATCAGAATAATGCGAGTACTATTAAACCATGACAGATTTCCAACAAATTTCGATATAAAGTGCTTCCTGTGATAATAGTGCAAAAAGAAAAATTGATAAAAAATGTGTTCGGCGTGTAATAAATGCTCACTAAACTGGTCAATTAAAATTTCTATAGTCATACATTACTATGCATACATAAACATACAGTATTGTAAAATTCATTATTGCAATCGGTATTAGCCAGTGTATGTCTTACATCTGGAATGAAGTTAGATACCATATGCTATGTTTTGTCAAGAGTAAGTATAGGCTATTTTGAGGACAGGAGGGATTCATGGGAGCTGACATGGCAGAGGGAATGAACATAGTTTGTAATTGGGCAGAAATTTCAGTGTAAAGATAGCTGCATCTTATGCCAAAACTTATGGGCACTATGTTCTTCTATAGATATGTATACATATCCTCCGAATTGTTGAGGCCCCTAGGCCACTTGCTGTCTAGTTCCAGTATAAACTTGGTCTCCAGCTGTCTTAGCTTTCTCTCTCTGTTTCCGCCGCGTTTAGATTTTGGAACTGCGGCGATAACAAAATGAGAAAGACAATTGATGTCTTTGTTGTGGCATTTGGCAAAATGCCTAGCCACCGGATAGGTAGCATCATTATGGAGAATGGCCCTCAGATGTTGAAGGATCCTGACATGCACCTGTAGCTTTGTGCTTCCCACATAATTTAAACCACAGGTGCCTGTCAGGATGTAGACAGCAAAGTCCGTTTTACAGTTGAAATTCCCCTTGATGGACACAGGGGATGTATTGAAGGGGGTCCCATATGTAGATTTGTTGCAGCCAAATTTACAAGCCCGACAAGTGGAACATTTTTTAAACCCCTTCGTGGGTTGAAGCCATATTGTCGGTTTTCTGGTTTCTGGTGAACTTTTATCCAGATCATTGCCCATGGATCTTCCCTTTCTAAAAGTTACAGCAGGGGGAATAGATAGTCTCTCGCCCAGAGTACTGTCAGTGAGGACAATCGGCCAATGTTTGTGGATAATTGACCTGATTTTCCTTTCCTGATGTGAGTAGGTCAAGATTAATCTGGGATTGTCACAGATGGTGTTTTCAGTGGTGGTTGGGTCCGAATCATCTTTGAACAGGCTGCTTCTAGGGCGTTCTTCTGCTCTTTTAATGGCTGTATTAATGATTTTGTTACTGTAGCCTCTTACCCTGAGTCTTGTGCGCATATTGTCAACACATTGTTTGAAGTCATCCTCATCGCTGCAAATACGTTTAAGTCGTAAGACTTCTCCGTATGGTATGCTAGCGATGAGGTGTTTTGGATGTGAGCTATTTGCATGCAATGTAATATTGCCCGCCGTGCTCTTCCTGTGTAAGGTGCTCTGTATAGAGTTGTTAACAATTCTTAACTTCACATCCAAAAATTCTATTTCCGAAGTGTGAATGTGGGAAGTGAAAGTCAGGTTAAGATCATTCTTGTTGATGCTGTCGACGAAACATTGTGCGGATGCTGTGTCTCCGCGCCAAATGATGAAAACATCGTCGATGTATCGAAGATACAACATCACATGTTGATCTACAACCTGCATATATTCATGCTTAAGGACCTGCTCCTCCCACCAGCCTACGTGTAAACACGCATAGCTGGGGGAAAAGCATATATATATATATATATATATATATATATATATATATATATATATATATATATATATATATATATATATATATATATATATATATATTTCACCTCCCAGGCAGAAAAACTACCAATGACGAGACTTGTGCAGACCAAAGTGTTTTATTTCTCTGTCGCCCTCGGATGCGTTTCGCCTGACCAGCAGGCTTGTTCACCGATACTTCAATAAATAACAGACGCCATTTAAAGAAAACTCGTGCAACCAAACAATCACGTGGTTAAAACTACAGATCAACTGATAGTGACAACAGACTCGTAGTTTTGCATTCAATGTTGATGGCTTAATACACATTCATCAGTGTTAGAACCTTTTTGCATAATCATTGTATAAATAACCTCATTTAAATAATCATTTAAACATTTGATTACGGTTTGAATGCTAAATTAATCGCATAGTGCGTGTAGACTTAATTGCGTCTAAATTAAGCATTGCTCAAAGGTTTGACATTAAGCCCATAGTGGGCATAGACTGATTGCATATCAATAAAGCATCAAGATAATTGCATTTAGTCATCATTTTCGGAGGTATTGCCCCAGTGGGCGTTTATACCACTATTCTCTGTAGTACGGGCAAAAAAAGTGAAAGGAAAGGGAAGGTGAAGGTGAAGAAAAGAAGAAAAGTGAAGAAAAGTGAAGGTGCCCAGTGATGTCATTTGAGATGTCATCAGTGAAGTCACTGACCATGTCATGAATGATGTAATATGTGACATCATCAGCAGTGGATTGCGGGTTCGCGATATATAGTTAGTGCAACTAACTATATATGCGAATTTCAATGGTTTTGTGTGAGTAAAATAAGGTTTTGTAAATGCTAATCCCTAACTATATATGGTCTATAACCTATGGTTTTTTCAGTGAATTTTCAAGGTTTTGTAAATGCTAATTCCTAACTATATATGGTCTATAACCTATGGTTTTTTCAGTGAATTTCAATGGTTTTTTAATAGCAAATATCAAAAGCTGTAAAATGTATTTTTCTTTTAAATGAAAAATATATTTTATATGTTTTTATTATAATTGTTTTATGCATCTGCCAAACCCTGACCTCTTAATAGTGCACTGTGGTGGAAATGATTTTGTGACTATGACTGGGGTTGGTCTGGAAATGCTTTTAAAGGACACCTTTCATCAATTGATGACACTTTTTCCCAAACTGCCTTGGTATATTCCAATATATGCCAAAGACAGAAATGGAACTGGTCCAACCAATTTTGTCCACAATTTGAGAAAGCACGGAAACATGTGAATAAATCTTTTTCTGCTTACATGAGAGACTTTAGAATGGGTTCAATATACAACAATAACTTGCGTTACAACATGCAAGACATCTACAGAGGAGATGGTGTGCACTTCTCAAATGAGGGGAATAGAATATTCCTCCTGAATTTAAAACTGTGCATTGGAACCTACTTGTAGGTACCTAAATCAGCCACAGAACCCAATAGCTCTTTTCAGAGCAACCCTACCTCTGATCATTCTAAACGTTTATCTTTTTCTAACTTTTTTCACTATTTTTCACCAAAGTACGCTCCCCGGTTCGCTTACCGGTGCGCGTACCGGGCGCTCCCCCGCAAAATTTTTCAAATTTTTATTTTTTATTTTTGCATATATCAGCGTCCTAAGCGACCCACAGAAAACACTAGAGGGTCACAAAGTATCTACCGTACCCCCTTCTACCCATTCCGAACATTGTTTCCCCTCCATCTTGTGTCTCAATTCTACCGATACACAAAATGGAGGACTCCCGTAAAGCTGCCGGTACGCGTACCGGGGCGCGCACCGGTGAGCGCTTGCTAAAAAAAGGTGGGAAAGTAATCTACAGAAAAACCACTGGAGACACTTTCATCAAATATAGAATAGGCCCTACTACATAGCAGTCCCTACCATTTACCCAAATTTGATGGAATTCCATTGAGAAAATTATGCTGTAGGACTGACTAAATATCCTGAGGTAAATTACATGACAGAAACACATATGAATTGTTAGAATTGACAACCAATTAAAATGTTACTTTCATTTTCTACTAATATTTCAAGACATTTGATTGGTTATGTACCTGAATATATATAAAGAAAGAGAGAGAAACCTAGCCGTTTTGACTACTACTTCCTGAAGTACATTTCAAGAGCATTTTGACTGTCAACTTTAACTTCTTTTTCAAAGGTAAGATATAATTTTAAAAATTTGAAAGGAGAACTATGTTATGCACTTTAAATTAAATAAGGAAAACGTTTTCAGATAGTTACATACTGTCCCTCTATAAGAGTAAGTCATTGAGAAAGACTTAATTATTTAAATTATTGATTGAGTTAGGCTTCTGTGGTATAATTATGAATTTACTTAGGCTTCATCACGGGCACTTTTTAATAGTTTTACTTCCTGCCTGAAACCATGCACTGCCCAAAGATTACTTCACTGTTAAAAACTCACAAGCACCTGTCTGAACTTAAACCCAACAGTGCCCTATCTCCACTGATATATTTTTTTAATGCAATTTACAGCAAGAAAATGGAAGCACAGCCAAAAGAAAATACAATTTCATTTGAAATTAAGATTGAAAGCAATCCAAACCAAGAAAAAGAAGAACTAGACTTTATGGATGAATTAGTAGACCAAGAATTATTAAAATGTGCTTAAGAATGTGAATGTGATTCTTGGAATGAAAAGGAGGACATTCCTGATGATTTAATGTTACAAATTCTCTTAGATTTTGAAAAATCAGAACAATAAATTTAAATTTTAAAAGTTAAAATTGTTTGAGACATTATTCTTTTTAATATGAAAATTATGAAATAGTACCCAAAAAGATAAAATATAAACTGAGACTTAAAATATACTGTGCAACTTTTTTTGTGTTACATAGTAAGTTTGCTCATAGTTACTTCCTTTCTCCCACTATATTATCACCAATGTGTATTTAACATCTCTTTATCATCTCCTGCCTCCATTTTCTTTCTGCTTTCCTCACAGACTATGCTATGAATTCCATATACCACAATAACTTCTGAAACAACATGCAAGATATCTACAAAGAAAACGGTGTATATTTATTTTTAGACTCTGCATTGGTACCTACATGTTGGCACTTAAATAAAAAAAATTTAAAAAAAATACAACAAAAAGAACAATCAATAAACATACAATATTTGAACATTCTTTCATTCTTTTTTCCGTATATTACGCTCCCCGGACCGCTTCCCGGTGCGCGTACCGGGGCGCTCCCCCCGCAAAAAAACGATAATAATTTTTTTTTTTTGCCCCACGGGGCCCTTTTAAAGCCCCCTCATCAAACCTAGGGGGTCAGGGAGGATGTACTCTGCCCCCTTATGCTCATTTCCCCCTTTGTTTTTGCCACCTCTTGTGTCTCGATCCTACCGAGACACAAGATGGCGGCCGCTCCGGACTGTTTAGAATGTTGACAGTCACCGGGGAGCCAATCCGCTTCTCCTCGCGAAGTTCTGTTACGCGTCAGGTACGCGAACCGGGGCGCTAACCGGGACGCTGTCACAGATATATCTGTTTTTTAAAACGGTAATTTCTCAAAATCCACTGGAGCACATATATTGAGACATAGCAAAGGCACGTCGGGCAAACCATACTTACAATTTTGCCAAGTTTCGTATAAATCCATTCAGCCGTTCGAGCTAAAAATGATTCCAACCGCCCTATGGAAAAATGAATGGGAAAAATGCGTTTTGGGACCCCCCTTTTTTCTCGCCCCCCCTTGACGAAACCCCCCTGAATTTTTAGGTTCTGCTTAGAAACAAAATGTGCAATTTTCCTGAAAATTTCAGCCAATTCCGTGAACAAACGCCAAAGTTATTCGACATAGAATTTTCAGAAATCCCATTGGAAAAAAATCCTAACTATATATACCTACTGGCGACTGCCAGTAGGTAATATATATATATATATATTTACTGAAAAAAACATAGGTTTCACATTCGTTATAGTTAGGAATTAGCATTTAAAAAACCTATTAAATTCACTGGAAAAACCATAGGTTTCCCACCAGTTATAGTTAGCTGGAAATTTTACTCACATAAAACCATTGAAATTCCCACGTTATAGTTTGTTGGACTCACTATAACTTGTGCGCCTGCAATGCACTGCTGATGACGTCACATATTACATCACTCATGACATGGTCAGTGACATCACTCATGATATCACTGATGACACCATCCAGTGAATGTGTGTCTTTCTGAAAAATCATTATGTTTTATTTATGTATATGTAAAGGTCGATGGAAGAATAAATGTTTAAATAAGTGTCTTAATGGATGTTTTAAAAAAAAAATGTGATTGGTTAACTGGCTTAGAGTGTATATGTGTGTGTTAGTGAATGAATGAGTGTCTCACTACTGTCTTTATCAGTAACTACATATGTTTTAATGTAGTATATGTGAGTATTGATGTATATAAGTGAGTGTATGTGAGAGTGAGAGATTGAAAGAGTTCTTGTTTAGATAAGTATGTGTTTCTATAAGTGATTGTTTAAGAGAGTAAGTATGTGTAAGTTTCCTTAGAAGTAAAGAGGTAGTGTGTGTATAGTTGTATATGCAAATAAATGGATGACCAATAGTTTATTTGCATGTGTGATTATGTGTGTGAGTAACTTTTGGATGACTGTCGGTGTGTAACAGGATGTATAGGTGTTTCACTACATATGATGAGTGAATATATGTATGAGTGACTATATAGAACTGTTGGTGAATGAGTGGATGTGTATATAGATGGTGGAATTACTGAATACTGAATTGGTTGTTGAAAATTGTATGGGTATCTTTATTCTTTTGAAAATTTTAGTTTCTATTTTTGAATATGTGTTTCAAGGGTTACATTACACTGAAAAGAGGACTGTCACTCTCTCACAAGGATGGTGTCATCAGTGATGTCATGAGTAATACATATATTTAAATATTTAAAAATTACTCGCTAATATATGTATTCACTAAGATACACTTTATGAGCCAGTTAACCAATCAATTTTTTTTTAAAAACATCCATTTAGACACTTATTTAAAAATGTATTCTTCCATTGACCTTTACATATACATATATAAAACATGTTTATTTTTCAGAAAGACACACATTCACTGGATGGTGTCATCAGTGATGTCATGAGTGATGTCACTGACCATGTCATAAGTGATGTAATATGTGACGTCATCAGCAGTGCATTGCAGGCGCGCAAGTTATAGTGAGTCCAACTAACTATAACGTGGGAATTTCAATGGTTTTATGTCAGTAAAATTTCCAGCTAACTATAACTGGTGTGAAACCTATGGTTTTTTCAGTGAATTTAATAGGTTTTTTAAATGCTAATTCCTAACTATAACGGATGTGAAACCGATGGTTTTTTCAGTGAATTTATTTGGTTTTTTAAATGCTAATTCCTAACTATAACTGGTGTGAAACCTATGGTTTTTTTCAGTGAATTTCATAGGTTTTTTAAATGCTAATTCCTAACTATATATAAGGCCCCAAACCTATGTTTTTTTCAGTGAATTTCAAAATTTTGTTAATAGCAAATGTCAATAGCTATGAAATGTAATATTTTTGAAAATGAATGAATCCTATATTATATTTGTATTTAAAACAATTTTTTCAATGTATATATATATATTTTTTTTTTGCTTTGGAGCGCTCCCGGGGCGCGCCCCGGTGAGCGCCCCGGAAAGCGTAGTCTTTTGAAGCGCCCCAGGGCGCGCTCCAGAGAGCGTCCCGTTAGTGCTATTGCCGCGAACGAAAACATCATCGTGACGTATCGCGTAGCCGCGTCCACGTGATACGCACGGCGTAAGCGCACCCGGAAGCACTCAAGCGAATACGATCGCGCAACGTAAACATCCGACGCGCTTACGCGTCGCGACCCGGGGCGCGCCCACGGGCACGCCCGCGGGTGCGTTGCATAAGCGCGTTGGATCATGTGACCTGAAAATAACACTTTTAATTGGTGAGGAACAGTTTTGGTTTCATAATGATGAAATCCCTGGTCTTGTGACCTGAAAATAACACTTCTCATTGGTTCAGGACATTTTTTTTTTCCAAATGATGAAAGACCCCACCTTTTTTACTTATTCTGACTTTGTCCTTTGACTGAGGAAGACCTGTTTTGAAATCCTTGAGGTATATTTTGTACTTTGAAATGGCTACAGTAGCAGCATCAGCCGGAGCATCTCCACCACCACCACCAAGAGGACCACCACAACATCACATTGGTGGTCAAGAAGAAGAGGAGGAGGAGGAAGAGGAGGAGGGGACGAGGAGGAGGTGGCTGGAAGAACACAATACCCCATACCAACCCAAGCCACACATTGTATGGGAGTTTTTTTCCATCCTGAGGGAAAAAAGAAAGTGAATGCGGCAAAGGTGACTTGCCTTATCTGTGACATGAAACTTTCAAGGGGTAACCCAAATAAAAAATATTCATTTGGGAATAATACCATGATCAGGCACATGCAGCGCAAGCATCCGAACAACTATGCTGCCGCAGAGATGAGAGAACTGGCCAGCAACCCTCCCCAATCTACACCCAGCACCTCCAAACGAAAACAACCCACTCCATTGGGACCAGAGACAAGGGAGACAATCCCTTGCATTCAACCACGGTTTGGAGAATTTAGGGTCACCTGTATTTTTTGTGGTAAGACCATCTCCTATGGTGAGAAGAGCCTAAATCTCATCCTCCTTGCTGGTGACAACCACAATTGCTCCAAAAAACCCTAATTTTTTCCTTATATTTTTTTACTCCAGTTGAGCCATTTTCAATTCCCTGTTTTTTGTTTCTCCCCATAAAAATAACAAAAAAATACAAAATAGTTCATAAAAGCCAAAAAAAGTACAAAATGTTCAAAAAACATAAAAAAATATAAAACAACAAAAAGAAGAAAAAAAACAGTTCTTTTTAGAACTACCTCCAAATTATAAAAAAAGGCTACATTTTTTTAAAACTCTATCATTCTTTTTTCCCCATGGAACGCTCCCCGGTAGGCTCTGCGGTGCGCGTACCGGGCGCTCCCCCCGTGCAAATCAAAAAAAATAAAATAATTTTTTTCCCCCTCGGGCCCCTTTTATAACCCCCACATCAAACCTAGGGGAAAAGGGGGGGTCTACTCTGCCCCCTTATGTTCATTTCCCCCTTTGTTTTTGCCACCTCTTGTGTCTCGATCCTACCGAGACACAAGATGGTGGCCGCTCCGTACTGTTTCGAATGTTTACAGACACCCGAGAGCCAATCAGCTTTCCGTGCGCACCTCGCGTGGCGCGCCCGGAGCGTGCCCCGGTGTGCGTACCGGGGCGCGGCCATAGATATATATATATTTTTTAACCTAAATTACTCAAAAACCACAGGAGCACATTTCTTGAGACATAGCAAAGGCACATCGGGCTCCCAGTCCCTACAATTTTGCCAAGTTTGGTGGAAATACATTCAGCCGTTCGGGCTAAAAGTGAGGTCGACCGCCCTATGGAAATTAACATGGGGAAAACATGTTTTGGAACCCCCTTTTATCTCGGCCCCTGCTTGACGAATCCCCCCCAAACTTTCAAGGAAGGACCGGAGCTTTGCGAGGCAAATTTGAGGAAATTTTCACGCAGATTCGTCAACCGGCGGCAAAGTTATTCACAACAGAATTTTGAGATTTTGCATTGAAAAAAATCCTAACTATAACTACCTACTGGCAACTGCCAGTAGGTAATATATATATATATATATATATATATATATATATATATATATATATATATATATATATATATATATATATATATATATATATATACATATATATATATATATATATATATATATATATATTGTTTGCCAATACTTGATCAAACCACACCTTCTTGATTCATATTTGGCTGCTCTTTGGCACAGTGTCACATTTCATAGATGGCTGAGTCAGAGATGTTTTACGGCAGAGTGGGCTCTTTATGAGGGCTCCCCTGAGAGAGCCAGCTCCGTTCCGCAGAGTCTTGTCCTGATGACCTTGAATACTTCTTAAATAGATTGTTTGAAATACTGTTGACTTGAATGTATTTTTACTGTGGGTAATGTGTGAGAGCCTATTGCAGATATTTTTCAGAGAAATGTTGTGTTTATGTTTCACACAACATCCATCATTTTTAGTTCAAAACAGGTTGTCACATATGAGACATATTAGGGTGTCACAGAGACTATTTGCAGTAATATTAGTGAGCTGCTTCTGCATTTACAATACTTAAAAAACATCACTATCCCTGAATATTAGATGTAAACATATTTAGAATTTGGAGGCGTGCGTCTGTGCACTGTCAGTGTCCTGCTCGAGGAGGGCATGAAAGTGCCATAATTTAATCATTCAGAGCTGTTCTGAACAGGGGTACCCAAAAATACGTTGACCCAGGGCCCCAAAATACTTACGATGTCGCTGGGCTGAGTTGTGTTCTTGAAACTATCAGAATACAGCCTACCCAACATAAGTGTAATATTTACTCTCTGCTAAAAGGTAGCTAATAAAGCTGGCTTTTTTAATACTATGTCATCACAATGATTAGCAGAGAAGGAAAATGAGGCAAAAGTAGATTGAGTGTTTTTTGCTATGATCATTTAAATGAGTAAAGCAATGTAGCACTCATGTTTGAACGCTGCATAGGACAGCCTTTCCGCAAGGCACATCTATTGAGGAGCTTTAGCAATTTCATTAATTTTTACAGTATATGGCCCACTTTAGGTTGATGGTGAACTCATTGGGCACAAAGTGCAATTGTAATACTTTGATGGGTTTATATTTCATGTGATTCTTCGTATGCTCAATAATTTGTTCCAAATAATCACATTGTTCTTCTTGAGTAGAACTTATAATGTGTTGTTTAAAGAGTCTGCCTTAATTCTCCCTCATTAGTGCACATTCTACAGCTCAGAGGACTACCAAATACTCCAAAAGAACTGTGAGAGTCGACGGAGTTTATTGGAACGTCACTAGACTGGGTCTAAACCCTGCCAGCGGAAGTAAAGTTTACTAGTCAAAATCCTCACTGCACATGTTTGTACTGTGGTGTTGCCTTGTACTATTCTTCAATGGCCCTTGGCATTGCCATTCCCCATGTTCACAAGTTCCATAACCTGGTTCATTGAGTCTCATCATTTACATTTCTAGATTCCTGCAGATGACATCCAGGTTTGCCTCAATGTGGGCAACTGAATGGGAAGTCTCAACAATATCTCAGAACCTGTTCTTCCCTCTACTCTTTTAGCTTCTAGTCTTACCATGTTGTTTTTTCTTATCTTCCGTTTTAAAATGTGAGAAATCTCTCAGGATGCACACCCAAATCTCCTGTCATTTTTACCTGTCATTTGTGGAGCCCATTAAAAAAAGGAAGGTAAAAGAAGTGCATTGGAGTGGCAAAGCACATGTACCACACCACCTAGTACCATACCGCTCTGGAGTTGCACATAGGTTCTCAACTAAAACATAAGCAGTACGGTAAAGACTTGGAATCGGTACTAAAATCATGTTTGGGAGCCTGCAGTGCAAAGCAGGACTGCCCAACCACCTGACATAGGCCTCAGGAGTCACTGCTCACTCACATATATTTCTCTGTCCATCATTTTAAGTAACACACTGGATATTGCCTTATAGAGAAGTTGTGCGACGGGGTTGAGACGGAGATCTTCAAGAATCCCCCGATGAGTGTGGCGGGCAGGGGGGGGTAATCAATAAAACATCCATTGTAAGGAACATCACCCATTTCTTCCTTATATCACAATAGATCGTTACATTGAGCCTGCTAAAGTAACAATGGCACCAAAAGCAGCTCCATGTAATGCTATATATAAATGAAAACATTAAATAAGTAAATACATCATTAGGTGAGATGGCAGGCACTTAGGAGACCAAATCTACCTTTTTTGAAGTCTCAATACTCTCACGGGTTGAGGGGGCTTTCACCTCTGTATACAGACTCCTTTGGGAGGCATGGTGCATTTACTGAAACCTCTGGAAGGCCTGGAAAGGGGGGGGGGGGGCAAAGCTGGAAGTGTTTGTAGTCCCGAAATTAATCTGAACCGGGGAAGAAAGTGACTTGCTCACAGATGTCTGACCTTACACAGTGGAATGTGTCTGTGAGATGTTCACCTGTTGGTGGGCGTCAGAGATTATGCCATGCTGAAAAAGACTCCTTTCAACTAGTGCCCGATAGGTTGCTCCCTGAGTGTGCTTTGTGATTGGGTTACTGGAAAATTTAGAGGGTAGGTCAGTCATAACCCGCGCCTAAAATAATTGTTTTGTTGCATACAACTCTGGTCAAGCTGTCAAATCACCTGGCCACATTCGGCCGATGGGAAGATATCCTTCAACTTGAGCTACTATCTGCCCTTTGTACTTCTGCATGGCCTTCATTTTGTATGTGGATCTGGAACTGTCTCTCTATTGAGGGGAACACATGCCTACTGGGAACAGAGGAGGTAGAAAACACTTGTTTAAAGATAGCCTTTTGTCCAAGCAGCCACGCTGTCCACTTTATGGTCAGCGCTCCCATTGGCACAGAGAGAGCTGGGAATAGCTCCTCAAGACCTCCTCCAGGCTCTTCTAACAACATATCCGATACATTATTTCAAAATGTAGCAGCCCCCCAGGAACTGCTCCAAGGAAATGTCTTTTAGGGGAAGGGTGAATTCCGCTTAACTTTAAACTGACTTGTGAGGCTTTGGGACTGTTCCCTACAGCTGTTCGTCATACAGTGCTATGAGAAAGTCTCGGAAATCATTCATTGTGTCACAAGAAATCCCTGTGGAGGTGAACATCTGGAATGCTGTGGTGCTTTCTGCTGAGATAAACTTTACTAAAGACAGGATATTGAGTATTCAATGAGAATTCCTACGTGGACTGGTAACTCCAACGTGTTTCTTGATTTACAAACTCTTGGCCTGTTTATATTTTGGCCTTTTGCAAGAATTATGTCATTTCAAATTGTCGGGTTGGATTTTTACAGAAACCGTGTGTCTTTGTTTATTTTATGGTTGATCTCTTTATACTTCCAGGGAACTATTGTGGGATCGGTTCTGCAATGTCGATGTTGTGGAAGCCCTTGCATTTGTCCCCCATGGATGCTGTGTTCTTAATAAAGGGTCTAACTTAGAGGCCCATTAGGGCGGTGATGATCGGCCTTCCAAAATACCCCACCGGACGGCCTTTTACCTCCTGCCAAATTAGCAGGGTGGCGGTACCGCTGCAGACTGAAAGACCGTCCGCCGCTTTTCCGCCGGTAGGCAATCAGCACAATTGCCTACCAGGAAGAAAAGTCCTGGAATATAGTGGCATTACCTGCATATTATGATGGCGGTTTAATGCCTTTCCATGGCAGAGACTCTGCTATGGAAAGGCATGCGGTTTTATTGCTCAAGGTGGCAGGAACCGTGCAGTGCCTGTCATGATGTGCATGCCAATGCACAACATGCATATATTGCATTGTGGCTGGTGCTGCTTACAACACCGCCAGCCGCGATGCAATATATGCAGGATGCCACCGCCACCGTGGCGGTGGCATCCTAATTGCCATGGCGGGACCGTCGCACCTCTGGCGGTTGGTCTTATGTACCATCCACCCGCCATCGTAATGGACCCCATAATGTTTATTTATCACCCAATCCTTTTGTTCTGTTTCATCCAACGAGAAAGTGGTTTGCATCATGACAAGATTGGAATGTCTGCACAGATTTGGCAGAGAGATATCATTGTTTCCATAGCTTGCTGTTGGACCTGGCATCCTTGATGTGGTTTCCCTCAGATTTTTGCCTTCAGACCAGTTTTTTTCTGACTTTGTTTTTGCTTGCTATAGGACTCTGGACTTGGGGCACTTTACTACTGCTGACCTGTGCTTAAGTGCAAGCGCTCTCTACTTAAAACAGGGCAACATTTGCTTATCCACAATTGGCATGTTTAATTAACATTTAAGCCCCTAGTATTGTGCACCACATGTGCATGGGACCTGTAAATTGAATACTCAAGAGATACTTTACTTTGGTCTGATATGGCCATAAAAGCACAGGAAAAACATATAAAAAAGACAAGGAAATCAATACGAAATCAATACGCTCAGTGCAGGCGCGGAATTCGCGCCGCGCAGGCGTTCTGAGCGGGCCATAACGGAACCGCTCCGTCATCAGCACAGCGCACCCGCAGCTGATGACGGAGCGGTTCCGTCATCAGCGTCCAAGGGGTTAAAATATATAAGTCACCCATAAGGTAGGCCCAGGTCAGCCCAAGGGCAAGTAGCAGTGTATTTAATATACAGGACATGTACTTTTAGTTTTACATGTCCTGGCAGTGAAAAACTCCTCAATTCGTTTTTTACTACTGCAAGGCCTATCCCTTCCTTGGAATAACATTGGGATTACTGTATAAAGTCTCATAAGTGTGATTTTCAATTGGGAGGAGAATGAACCACCACGTTTGGTGTCTCTGGAATCACAATTTAAACTCACAATTTATGGTGCAGACAGATTTTAAATTGCAATTCCAAAAATGCCACTTTTAAAAGTTGTACAAACTTTACAGGGTTGGACCCATAGTCAGTAGGTCTAGGCCCCTCAAAACTCAAACAGCACAAGAATTGCCAGTACTTTTATACATTCGCAAATTCACTCCAATTTGTGGTCATATAACTGAATTACTGCAATCGCCATTTATTTGTTCAACTTTGATTTTTTTTGTTTAGCACAATTAAAAACAAATTCTGATATTTTACATATTCAGAGCAAACATAATCAAAAACAATTTTTGGGGAAGTGCATAGTCAATATAACCCCTATATAACAAAACAATGAAATTTGACAACATAACACATAAAGACAATCCAAGAATTATTTTGCCCTGATTATGACTTTTTGGTGCCCTTAAGGAGATTAATATATATTTTATTACCTGTGCAGATCCCGCAAATGCTTCCGAACACTAGATCTCCTAGAGATGTTGAATAGGAGTCTGGCTACGGCATTCTGTATAATTTGCAGTTTTTTCAACAAATACTAAGCCTGGGCGTAGTTCGCGTAGCCGCACTCCGCGAGCTACGCGAAGATGCACTTGCACTCCGCGAACTACGCATAGCTCCGCGAGCATGCGTAGTAGCTTGCTTGACCCGTTCGCAAGCCATTTTTCGTCTTCGGGAGCGCCGTGGAACTCTGGAACCTGCTCGACACCACATCTCCAGACGTCGCCTTCCTCACGGAAACATGGATGAACGCCTCCTCAGCGCCCGACATCGCCGTCGCCATCCCGGACGGATACAAGATCCCCCGGAGAGACCGCGTCAACGAGACAGGAGGAGGCATCGCCATCGTCCACAAGAACACCATCCGCATCACGACCAACTCAGACGACACCCTCAAAGCCGCTTAACATCTTCACTTCCAGATACACACCGACCCCAAGACCACACTCAGAGGCACCCTCATCTACAGACCCCCAGGACCTCGCACACAATTCAGCGAAGACATCGCAGACTTCATCAGCCCGCACGCCCTCGCCTCCGCTGACTACATCCTCCGAGGGGACCTCAACTTCCACCTGGAGAACAACAACGACAACACCACCACCACCCTGCTGGACAACCTCGCCAACCTCGGACTCATGCAACTGGTGAACACCCCCACCCACTACGCCGGACACACGCTTGACCCAGTCTTCTCCTCCAGCAAGTACATCTCCTTCAGCCACTCCACCGGACTCCACTGGACAGACCACAGCTGCGTCCACTTCAGCTTCAGAAAGACCACGACTCACCACCACCCGCAACAGGTTCCCCGCAGGAACTGGAACAAGATCACCACCGACCAGCTCACCACTTCACTGAGCCAGAACCCGCCCGCCAGCTCAACGGACCCCAACCAAGCAGCCAACAACCTCACACAGTGGATCACCAATTGCGCTCGCCCAACCAGCCTCGACCACTCGCAGTCCGGCTTCCGCGCCAACCACAGCACCGAGACCGCCCTCATCGCAGCCACTGACGACATCCGAGCCCTGCTCGACAACTGGGAAACAGCGGCCCTCATCCTCCTAGACCTCTCCGCAGCATTTGATACGGTCTGCCACCGCACTCTAGTGCAGCGCCTCAGCAACATCGGAATCCAAGAGAAGGCACTGGAGTGGATCATCTCGTTCCTCACCGGAAGAACCCAGAGAGTCCGCCTCCCCCCGTACAGATCCAAGGCCACCGAAGTCATATGCGGCGTACCACAAGGGTCATCACTCAGCCCCACCCTCTTCAACGTCTACATGAGCCCCCTCGCAGCCATCGTACGCCAACACAACCTCAACATCATCTCCTACGCCGACGACACCCAGCTGATCCTCTCCCTCACCAACGACCCAGGAACCGCCAGAACCAACCTACACGAAGGGATGAAAGACGTAGTCGAGTGGATGAGGAACAGCCGCCTGAAACTGAACTCAGACAAGACGGAAGTCCTCATCCTTTGATCATCACCCTCCGCCTGGGACGACTCCTGGTGGCCCCCTGCCCTGGGCAGCGCACCCAAACCAACGGACCACGCACTTAACCTGGGCTTCATCCTGGACTCCTCCCTCTCGATGACCAGACAAGTCAACGCCGTCCAATCATCATGCTTCAACATCCTATGCATGCTCCGAAAGATCTTCCCATGGCTCGCCACAGAAACCAGGAAGACGGTCACACAGGCACTCGTCACCAGCCGACTGGACTACGGAAACACCCTCTATACCGGAACCACAGCCAAACTCCAGAAAAGACTCTAACACATCCAGAACGCCTCCGCACGACTCATCTTGGACATCCCCCGACACAGCCACATCTCCGGACACCTGAGAGACCTTCACTGGCTCCCCATCAGCAAGAGAATCACGTTCCAACTCCTCACCCACGCACACAAGGCCCTCCACGACCTGGGCCCCAGGTACCTCAACAACCGCCTGACCTTCTACACTCCCACCCGCCAGCTACGATCGACCAGCCACGCCCTCGCCGCCATGCCACGCATCCGAAGATCCACCATGGGAGGAAGATCCTTCTCCTACCTGGCAGCCAAGACTTGGAACTCCCTCCCCATCCACCTCCGCCTGACCCAAGACCACCTCTGCTTCAGGAAGCAACTCAAGACATGGCTGTTCGAGCAGTAGCGGACCCCCCTCCCCCAAGTGCCTTGAGACCCTCTGGGTGAGTAGCGCGCTATACAAATATCCTGATTGATTGATTGATTGATTGCCTGCAGGCTCGGGATGTGTAGCACGCGAAGTTACCCATGAGGTTTGTCCCGCCCGCTCGCGTCCCCTTATTTCCGGTCACTACTAACGTGTTCGCGAGTTATTCTGTGCCAGATTGCAGTTTCTGCGTGTTCGGCAACTCGATCTTACCGACAAGCATCCTCGCGCACGCGAAAATGCTATTGAGCGCGCGAGAACTACGCTACGCAGCAGTTTGCGGAGTATTCGACAACTTCGCGTTCTCCGCGGAGCGCGGAGTTGCCGAAACTCCGCAAACTCCGCGAACGGAGCGTAGTTCTTCGCCCAGGGTTAACAAATACCCAGGAACACTAATGAACAAAGCAATGGCATAGTTGAGGCAGGAGAGAATCAAGGCATGGGCTACCGTCTCTTTGGCCGCTCTTGGGAGCAGGGGAAAAAACCTTCTTAAGGTATAGGTATAGAGATACCTCTGAGCTAGTTTTAAATTCACATCACACTGCACTTTCACTTCCTGCATTCCAAGTCACAATTGAAAGCATTGTTTCTCTCTTTTGTGTTGTGTTTGTCTTCCCCTACCCTTTTGCTCCACCCAAGGCATTGGCTGCACCGGGGTGGATTGTAAGCAGCCCTATGATGAAGCATGTCACACATCTGTGTGAGTGAGGGCAGTATTAGGACACACAGCACGTGCCACCACTGGATCACTATACCACGTTCTTCACTCCCTAATTCTTTTGGTGTGTAGAAGATCAATCTGCAGCCATGATTCTCATTTGGCTCTGCCAAATTGCTGCTTTTCATTTGTTCAGGCAGGTGACAAAAGAGCTGTATACCAGCTGTATATGAGCTGCATAGCAAAGCCCCCTCTCTCCTTTCCAGTCACCTGCTTTCACTGAAAACAGTGACACTACAGTGAGTCTCTGTACAAGGGAGTGACTCACAGTGTGGTCCGAATGACACACTCAGCATGCACGGGAACAAACTGAATTGGCATGTTGTGAAAAATAA
Source organism: Lissotriton vulgaris (assembly GCF_964263255.1). Classification (NCBI taxonomy): domain Eukaryota; kingdom Metazoa; phylum Chordata; class Amphibia; order Caudata; family Salamandridae; genus Lissotriton; species Lissotriton vulgaris. Next base: position 805,626,978 of record NC_141687.1, read on the forward strand.
CAGAGGGCTGGACTGCAGCCCTGAGTTCTTACCAGTTGCTGAGATTGATTCAAGCATTCCATTCATTACTTTTTTGTATACTTTAGTGCGTCACCCTAAGTGGGACAGTTATGCCCAGACGGGTTCCCATGCATACTTTGTCACTGGAAACTGGATATACCTGGCTGATGAGCCATAACTAGGGCCAAACCGGTGGTGGGTTGCTTGTGTTCTGGTTGAGGGAGTACCTGGCTGCCAGTTTGGGCTGACCTCTTCTAATTGGAGCAGAGTTAAGACTGATTTGTATATGGCTAGGTCCAGACTGAGGTGACCTGGTGTGCATAATAATGAAGGACTGGGATTGGGCCTGAGTAATAACTAGTGGCTGAGATTAATTCAGGCATTCAATCCATCAGTTTTGTGTATACCTTAGAGTGTTGCCCTAAGAGGGACGGGCATGCCCAGATGTCTGTCCCGTGCACACCAAGGCCCAGATGTAGGTAAATCTGATTTACCGACTCTAGAATACCGAATTTTACCAATTCGGTATTCTAGATTCGGTAAATCAGATATAGGTAAAAATTCTGTAATTTGTACCGAATCTGTATGATTCGGTAATTACCGAATCGGTATTTACCGATTCGGTAATTGCCATTGATTCCTAATCAATGTCAATTACCGAATCGGTAATACCGATTCGGTAAAATTACCGAATTTGCAAGAGTGACAGGGTGTCACTTTGACACCCTGTTGCACCCCTGATTTTACCTGGCACAGGTGTACATGCACAGATGTGCATGTACACTGGAATTCGTTATTTACCATGTAATAGTATTACATGGTAAATAACAAATCGGTAATGGCCTATGGCACTGTTTTCAGTGCCACCTACATCTGTATTTACCGATTCGGTATTTTACAGAATCGGTAAATTTACCGAATCGGTAAATATACCGATTCTGTAAATTAAGCCTACCTACATGTCAAATCCCAAATAACGGTTGGTAACGGCCGAAATCGGCCGTTACTGACCGGTAATTGGCAACCTACATCGGGCCCTTAGTCACCAGAACAAGGCTGGTTGATGATCCCTAACTAGAGTGTAACTGGCTCCGGGCTGCTTGTGTTCCAGTACAGGGAGGACCTGGCCTGGCAGTTCATGCTGAACTGTTCCCATTGGAGCAGAGTCAACATTGACATGTATATAGCTGGGTCCAAACTGAGGTGGTATGGTGTGCAAAATACCAATGGACTGGGATGTCACCTCCAGTAATGACAAGTGACTAACATCATTATAAACATTCCATTCATAACTTTTTAGCATACTTTATCAAAACGAAACTATGTCCCATACCTTACATGTGGACTGGAAAAACGCAGAATTGTCAAATGTTCCGATTCTATGATTTCTAAGCATAGATTTTAACAGATTTTTTTAGCCATGATATAAAGAGCTACATCTTTTAAAAAGGGACTGGGGCTAATCATGGGAGAAAAGATCACTGTTGCAACAGTAATGTATATAAGTATATTGTTTGACAGTACTTGATCAAACCACACCTTCTTGATTCATATTTGGCTTTTCTTTGGCAGGGTGTCACATTTCATAGATGGCTGAGTCAGAGACGTTTTAAGACATGGGCAGAGTGGGCTCTGGCCCAGGGCCACAGCATTTTGAGGGCTCACCTGCGAGAGCCAGCTCTGTTCTGCAGAGTCTTGCCCTGATAACCTTGATTAATTCTTAAATAGATTGTTTGAAATACCGTTTGGCTTGAATTTATTTTTACTGTGGGTAATGTTTGATAGCCTATTGCAGATATTTTTCAGGGAAATGTTGTGTTTATTTTTCACACAACATCCATAATGTTCAAAACAGGACCTCATATATGAGAAATATGAGGGTGTCAAGGAGACTATTTGCAGTAATAATTGTGAGCTGCTACTGCGTTTACAATAATTAAAAAATATCACTATCCCTAAATATTAGATGTAAACATATTTAGAATTTGGAGGAGTGCGTCTGTGCACTGTCAGTGTCCTGGTCGACGAGGGCATGAAAGTGCTGTAATTTAATCATAAATTCAGGGCTGTTCTGAACAGGGGTACCGAAAAATGCTTTTGGCCCAGGGCCCCAAAATACTTATGATGTCCCTGGGCTGAGTTGTGTTCTTGAAACTACCAGAATGCAGCTTACCCAACATAAATGTAATATTTACTCTCTGCTAAAAGGTAGCTAATAAAGCTGGCTTTTTTAATACTATGTCATCACAATGATTAGCAGAGAAGGAAAATGAGGCAAAAGAGAATTGAGTGTTTTTTGCTATGATCATTTAAATGAGTAAGGCAAAGTAGCACTCATATTTGAACGCTGCATAGGACAGCCTTTACGCAAGGCACATCTATTGAGGAGCTTTAGTGTTTTCATTACTTTTTACAGTAGATGGCCCACTTTAAGTTGATGGCGAACACATTGGGCACAAAGTGCAATTGTAATACTGTGATGGGTTTATAATTCATGTGATTCTTTGTATGCTCAATAATTTGTTCCAAATAATCACATTGTTCTTCTTGAGTAGAACTTATAATGTGTTGTTTAAAGAGACTGCCTTAATTTTCCCTGATTAGTGCACCTTCTACAGCACAGAGGACCACCAAATACTTGTAAAATAACTGTGAGAGTCGACTGAGTTTATTGGAACGTCACTGGACTGGGCCTAAACCCTCCCAGCTGAAGTAAAGTTTACTAGTCAAAATCATCACTGCACATGTTTGTACTGTGCTGTTGCCTTGTACTATTCTTCAATGGACCTTGGCATTGCCATTCCCAATGTTCACAAGCCCAATCACCTGGTTCATTGAATCTCATCACTTACATTTCTAGATTCCTGCAGATGACATCCAGGCTTCCCTTAATGTGGGCAACCGAATGTGAAGTCTGAACAATATCTCAGAACGTGTTCTTCCCTCTACTGTTTTAGCATCTAGTCATACCATGTTGTTTTTTCTTATCTTCCATTTTAAAATGTGAGAAATCCTCAGGATGCACACTCAAATCTCCTGTCAATTTTACCTGTCATTTTTGGAGCCCATTAACTCCTTCGCTGCTAGGTCTTTTTCTCTCCTGTGCTAAGCCTTTTTTTGGCTATTTGGGGTAGTGCGTGCTTAGGCCCCTGTAATGGTTTGACCACATAAGGTATCCACGCCAATTTTGTGTCTTTTTCTTCCAACATCATGGGGATTCTAAAGATACCCACAGTTTGTGGATTCCCTTGGAGGGGTCCCAGAAATTAAGCAAAATACAGTATCATTTTAGTTTTTTTCAGAAAAATGGGAAAAGCGGGCTGCAAATGAAAGCCTCTGGGTTTTTCCCTGTAAATGTTATCAAAAAAGGGTTTGCGGGGCTGAAATCACCATTTCCACAGCTTTTAGGGAATGACAGTCTTTTGTCAGAGAACTAACATTTTTTACACAGAGTTGGCATTTTTCTGGGACATAGCTTATTTTTGCTATTTTTTGTGCTTTCAAACTCCTTTCAGTTAATGGTAAAAATTAGTATGAAAGCAATAATTTATCCTGTAAAGCTATACATTTTAAAAAAGTAGATAAAATTCAAAATTTAGAAAGGGGTCATTTGTCTAAATTAATGAAGGTTTCTTTATAGAAACTAACAGTAAAATTAAGGAAAAATTGAAAAATATTTGAAAAAAACAGCCTTTTGTGTCAACATTTTCACCTGTGACTTCTGGTAATTATGACTGCTCTTTGAAAGCAATATACCGTTACATCCGCTGGACCTTCCTGGTTGTGCGGATATATAGGACTTGTAGGTTCACCAAGATCCCGATGAACCAAGAGTCAAAAACTGAGCAGCAACTTGTTTTGGAATTTTATTATGTACCGAGTATAGTGCAATTATTCTTGGAAAATGTATACAATGGAAAATCGGTATGAAAGACACCTATGTTTTTCTGAAATGGGTACAAATTATAGAGTTTAGAAATAGTACATATTTGCCCATTTCTAAAATTGGGAGTACTCATACTAGCATGAGAATTTTTGTGGTCATTTTTAAAAATGACTTCTTTTTACACAATGTCTTTCATTTGGAAGGGAGAAATGTATGAAAACTCAATAGGTAATAACATGTTGATATGAATTACTCCAAGTCTCCCCAAAAAAATGGTATCTCACTTGTGTGGGTCGGCCTTGTGCCTGCGAGAGAGAACAGCGCAAAACTCAACGTGGTCACACCTCAATCCCGCAGTGAAAAATGACCCCTTTTTAGCAGATTGCCTAGCTGTTGTTTTAGTACCCTAGCTCTGCCGGCACCTAGGAAAACCTAGCAAACCTATACATTTTGTAAAACTAGACACCCTCGGAAAGCCAGGATGGGGTGACTTGACTGCCTCCCACCAGGTTCTGGTACCCAGAATCCCTTGTTCTGGAATATGCATGCTTCCACAAATGTCCTTCCACTCTGCGATCCCCAAAGTCTTCCGAGAAAAACGGTACCCCACTTGTGTGGGTCGGCCCAGTGCCTGCGACAGGAAACGGCGCAAAATGCAACGTGGTCACACCTCAATTTCACAGTGAAAAATGACCCTTTTTTGGCAAAGTGTCTAGCTGTAGTTTTTGAACCCTAGCTCTGCCAGCACCTAGGGAAACCTACCAAACCTATACATTTTTAATAACTAGACATCCAGGGGAATCCAGGATGGGGTGACTTGACTGCCTTCCACAAGGTTCTGTTACCCAGAATACCTTTCAAACCTAAACAATTGACAAAAAACAAATTTTCTCCACATTTCTGTGGTGGAAAGTTCTGGAATCTGTGTGGATCCACAAATTTCCTTCCACCCTGCGTTCCCCAAAGTATTCCGAGAAAAATGGTACCCCACTTGTGTGGGTCGGCCTAGTGCCTGCAAAAGGAAACGGTGCAAAATGCAACGTGGTCACACCTCAATTTCGCAGTAAAAATGTACCCTTTTAATGGCAAAGTGCCTAGCTGTAGTTTTTGAACCCTATCTCGTCCGGCACCTAGGGAAACCTAGTAAACCTATACATTTTTGAAAACTAGACACTCAGGGAAATCCAAGATGGGGTGACTTTACTGCCTCCCCCCAGGTTATGTTACCCAGAAACCCTTGCAAACCTAAAAAATTTACAAAAACAACACATTTTCTCCACATTTTTGTGGGGGAAAGTTCTGGAATCTGCGTGGATTCACAAATCTCCTTCTACCCTGCGTTTCCTAAAGTCTTCTGAGAAAAACAGCACCTCACTTGTGTGGGTCGGCCTAGTGTCACACCTCAATTTCGCAGTGAATAAATGACCCTTTTTTGGCAAAGTGCCTAGCTGTAGTTTTTGAACCCTAGCTCTGCGGACACCTAGGGAAACCTACCAAACCCCACATTTCTGGAGAGTAGACACCTGGGGGCTTCCAAGTAGGTATGGCTTGCGTGCATCCCCCAATGTCCCCTTACCCAGAATCTCTTGCAGACCTCAATTTTAGCTGAAACAAATCTTTTTTTTCACTCATTTTTGTGTGGGAAAGTGTGGCATCACAGGGATCACACAGCTTTTCCTACCACCCAGCATTTCCCTAGGTCTCCTGATAAAAATGGTGCCTCACTTGTGTGGGAGGCGCAAGTACCTGCGAGAGGCAAGGGCCCAAAACGAAGTGCAGCGATATCAAAATAGCCTATCTCAAAACCCCCTGCTTTTGCAGGGGGGGTCACCTGGGTTTTTGGCTGCATGCTCGACGGGCAACTAGAGAAACCTACCAAACCCATACATTTCTTAAAAGTAGACACCCGGGGGCTTCCAAAGAGGTATGGCTTGCGTGGATCCCCCAAAGTCCCCTCACCCAGAATCCCTTACAAATCTCAATTTTAGCTGAAAAAATCTTTTATTTCACACATCTTTGTGTGGGAAAGTGTGGCATCACCGGGCTCACACAAATTTCCTACCGCCCAGCATTCCCCCAGGTCTCCCTATAAAAATGGTGCCTCACTTGTGTGGGGGGCGCAAGTACTCGCGACAGGCAAGGGCCCAAAATGAAGTGCCGCAACATCAAAAAAACCTGCTTTTGCAAGGGGGTCCCCTGGGTTTTTGGCCGCCTGCTCGACAGGCATCTAGGGAAACCTACCAAACCCACACATTTCTGAAAAGTAGATCCTGAGTGGCACCGATTCAAAATTGCTATTTTCAGTCCTATTGAAATCACGACATATCCCATTTGTTTGACCCCATCTGTTATTACCTGTATGTGAGGTGCGTCTCCTTTACATTGCTACCAAAAAGTTTTGTACACATTATAACAGGCTATGTCACAGGCTATGTCTCTACACAAATGGGGGCAGAAAGGGCTGAATACACATAAACAAATATATGTCACCTGGAAGCAAGCAAATGATTTATTTTTACATCCCTGGCACTAGTGGGCTATTCTGCACCCCCCCCCCCGGGCCAGAAATGCCAAATATATAGGTAATCTGTCCCCAAGGGGGGGCAGAAAAGTCTAACAAATTATTGGGCCCATAAGGAAGTGACCCTTGCCCAAGGGGTCGTATTCCATTTCAAATTTAAAACACTCCCTGGTGACTAGTGGGGTTTTCTGCCCTCCCCTGGGGGCAGAAAGACCAAATAAATAAACCGATCTGCCCCCGAGGGGGTAGAATATACTAAAAAAAAAATGGCTCCTGGAAGCGACTGGTCACTTCCAATAATAAAAAAAATAAAAATTCCCTGGCTCTAGTGGGCTTTTTTGCCCCCTCCCCCCGGGCCAGAAACACCCTTAAAATCAGGCTATCTGTCCCCAGGGGGGCAGAATATAATTTTTTAAAAAAATTGGCCCCCCTGCTAGCAACCCCTGTCCAAGCGGTCGCTTCCATTTAAAAAAAAAAAAGAATTCCCTGCTGCCTAGTGGGAAGGCCAAATAAAAAAACGATCTGCCCCCAGGGGGGGCAGAATATACTTAAAAAAAAAATGTGGGCCCAAGGAAGCGACCCCTGCCCATGGGGTTGCTTCCCATTATATAAAAACACATTTGCTGGCTCTAGTGGGCTTTTCTACCCCACCGGGGTCCAGAATCGGCCAAAAAATGGCCGATCTGTCCCCAGGGGGGCAGAAAAGTCTGATTATAAATTTGCCCCATAGGAAGCGAACATTGACCAAGGGCTTGCTTCCTTTTCAACAAAAAAAGACATCCCTGGTGTCTAGTGGGGGCATTCCTGGTGCACGATCGCAACGCTGTGCGCAATCGTGCACCAGGAATGCCCTGCATTGGGACATTAGGGGAGAGGAAACATTGTTTCCTCCCCCCCAATCGTTAAGGCCCTAGGAAATGCCCCCTCCCACCCCACCGGAGGCCCAAACTCACCTGTCACTTCTGGACGCGCTGGAAACAGATGGTTTCCAGCACATCCAGAGCTTCCTGATGACGTCTGCGTGCGCTGACGTCATCAGGAAGCGGGAGGGCTCGGTGTGTCATCGGAAACTCTTCCGCTGCCATCCCTGTTTAAATGGGCACGATCGATGACGCAGGGGGGGAGCACCAGCGCTCCCCCCGGGGGCTGTTCTGATGATGGAGCGGTTCCGTCATCAGCACAGCCCAACCGATGCTGATGATGGAACCGCTCTATCATCAGCATCAAAGGGGTTAAAAGAAGAAAGGTAAAAGAAGTGCGTTGGAGTGGCAAAGCACGTGGACCTCACTACCTTGAACCATACTGCTCTGGAGTTGCACATAGGTTCTCAACTAAAACATAAGAAGTACGGTAATGACTTTGAATCGTCTACTAAAATCGTGTTTGGGAGCCTGCAGTGCAAAGCAGGACTGCCCAACCACCTGACGTAGGCCTCAGTAGTCACTGCTCACTCACATATCTTTCTCTGTCCAAAATTTCAAATCAAATTAACACACAGGATATTACCTTATAGAGAAGTTGTGCAACGGTTTTGAGACGGAGATCTTCCGGAATCCCCCGGGGAGTGGGAGGGGGTGGGGGGGTAAACTATTAAACATCCATTGTAGGGAACATCACCCATTGTGAGGTTCCGTGACGATTTGAACCCGTGTTTTCAACATTGTCGTAAATACATAATTTTGGTATCAGTGAACCGCAAATGATCCATTTAGCATATCCTGGTGTTTTCGCTATGCTACGAGCAAGAGCACTCTTGTTATAGACACATTTCTGATCTACCCATGGCATCCATCTTAGATCACGGAAGCCATTTTGTGTTTCTTGCCCTAACGTAGGCAATTACTCTATGTCCGAGTCTATCTCTATGCTCATTAGGTCAGTGACATGTTGCTGCATCATCATTCTTTCTCGCGCCTTTTCTCCAAACGCAGGTGGTTTTCTGAAACATGTTGCAGCACAGAGACTACACAAAGCGGGACCACACTGGATAATCAGGCAGCATGAGAATAGAAATACTAGGATGACACCAATGACCATCAGAACCTTCCATCCCCACGCTGATATCAGAGTCCAAAACCACTCCATGAAGGACCAGTTTCCCTGGTCTACGTGTATAGAGTCGGAAATCTTGTGTAACTTAGAGATCGCTTCATAGACAGTCGGAGCATTATTGGGAATAAAAACACAGCAGCTCGATTGGATCATTCTGCATACCCCACCTCGGTCTGCAAGTATTACGTCTAGAACCATACGGTTCTGCAACGTCATGAGTCGATCCGCCTGAAGCTCAGCTGTCAAGTTGCTAAGGGCACCAGCAGTTTCGGTAATAGTAGATTCAACTACCCGTGTTAGCTGACGTATATTTCTACTATTGGCCATAGGCCCCCAGAATGGAAGGAAACCTTTGAAGAAGTCTCCAGCTTCCTGACCAGCGGTATCTTCCTTGCTGAAAACACCTCTTGCTACTCTGGTCTTGTGATAATCTGACGAAGCAGTGTACGTTGGAGGCAACAATCGAGCAATATAACATGAACCTGAGAAGTCAGCAGGCAGCCATGTATACGCTCTGTCTTGACAGATGAAGTAGGTACCCCTAGCAGTAACGAAGGCAGGGGAAGAGTTAGACGGAAACACGTAAGTCTCAACGCACTCACTCCTCCCTAGCTGAGCTCTCGGATTTCTCCCATTTCCTTGCAAACAGACCTGACCTCGGTGAGGCACGACCCAGACTGGAGTTGAGCTTTTACGCTTGCTTTCTCCCAAACTAAGGCGATACTCTGTGGAGTTCCAACTCAAATATACCCGTAATTCATCTCTAGGGTAAGACGGAGTATTATTGACGTCTTTAATCATGTCAATAATTCCCTGGACTAAAGCTTTGTTGGCAGAGTTGTATTTAGTGGAACGTGGTGGACGCGGAGGATAGGTCTCAAGGGCATAGGCAAAAATGGTCTGAAAGGCCTGAAATGATCCATTATAGCTAAAAGGCAAGACTAGATAGGGAATGCCTTTATCCATAGTGTGGGGTATCAAGCCACACACCCAGCAGTCTGTAGTGTTAACTACCAGTTGGTGTTGGTGCAGAAGCTGTACAAATGTGTTGTTAATAAATTCTGAGCGTCGAGCTTGTTCGTGTTCAGGAAACGAGTGAAAAGAATGTATAGAAGAAACAGTAGAAGTAGCAGGATCAAGGGGAGGTACTGTAGTTACCGGCATAAAAATCAAATGCAAACCAAAGACGATTCCACCCACCAACGTTATCAAAAAAATTAAAAACGTAACTGCACATTGCATTAGAAAGCATTTGCTGTGAAGTATTCTGTACAGTCTGTTTCTGCGAACATAAATTACATTCTCTCGTTGCAGCTCAGGAAGCTCCATCTTCTACAATCCGCTCGCGACCACTGATGATGTGTACGTAGATGAAAATGCCTCTATCAGCCCTGGGAGTTCCCAGAACCAACAGAAAGATCGACCTTGTGTCTGACCCCCGCAGATTCAACTAGGCACACAGCCACGACCCTACGGCTACCCAGACGGCAAGGCAATTTTAAAACAACAAAACAATAGCAAACTTCCTGGCTGGAGGCAATGTATGAAAATTCAAATGTGTAAAATAGGCAGTTTCCTGCTTTATTTGTCCATATTGCGAGATCGTAAATTGTATCTCAGTTTTGCAGGAGCTGTTTGATCTGGAAACAGTGTATTTTCAGCAGACGTTGCAATGTTCAGGTTCGCAGTTGGCAAATGTTCTTTTGTTGCAGATGGCAAATGTTCAGAATTCAAAGGAGCAATTTCAGGAGGAGAGCCAGAGTTCGATGTGTCAGTTATTAGTTCGGCATCGCTGAAAGGGATAAACCTGGGTATTTGTTCAAACTCAGAGGCACCGATTCCCTTCTTCACCCAGTTATCGTAAGGAAGTGGCAGGGGCACACGTTTGACGTGCGTCGTGTGAATCCAGTTCTTCCGTCCGGCCACACGAATAGCAGTTCTCGTCGCTAGCAGCACCTGGAAGGGGCCAACGAATCTGGGTTGAAGATTTTTCGTTCTTGCAAAATTTCTAACGATGACTTGATCCCCAGGTTTCAGCTGATGGCCTGGACTCTCCGGTGGCTTTGGCAATGCATCGAAAACCTGTTGGTGAATAAGACTCAATTTAGAAAGTCAAGTCGAAAAGGTAATCAATTAACATTGGATATTCCAGCTGTCTGAATTCTTTTGGCCTAGGCACCCCCCAAACATTGGCAGGATGACCGAATACAATCTCATAAGGACTAAGCCCTACTCGAGAATGTACAGTCGCTCTTGTGGATAACAGAGCCAAAGGCAGTGCATCTGGCCAGGGTAAACCCGTGGATGCCTGTATTTTAGCAAGTTTTAGTTTGAGGGTGCCATTGTAACCCTCAACTAAACCAGCAGACTGAGGATGGTTCGCACTGTGGAACTTTTGTTTAATCCCTAAACCAACACACACACTCTGCATAACTTTCCCTACGAACTCACTTCCGTTATCTGACCATACGATCCGTGGCATTCCATACCTAGGGAAATATTCTTTGAGAAGAATTTTTGCAGTGGACAGGGCAGTGTTGTCCTTCAGTGGATATGCTTCAATCCATCTGGAGAAAGCACAAACTACCACTAGGACGTATTTTAGATTGTTGCAACGATCCATGTGAATGAAGTCTAACTGGATCACTTCAAAGGGGCAAGAAGGAGGAGCGAAATGACCAGCGGGAGTGGGGATTCCCTTGCCAGGATTATGCATCAGGCATACCATGCAATTTTTCACCACTCTCTCTGCACACTTACTAATCCCATCATTCTTCCAGACTGGAGCCAACATCTTACAAATCCCTTTAGAACTGATATGCGCTGCTCCATGTGCCATCGTTACTACTGCAAGCACATACGCATCAGGCAACATCCAACGCTGTTGTTCCGACAAATCAATCCAACACCCACTCGAGTCCAATTTACCCGTACTCTCTTTCCATGCAAGCTTTTCCTCCTCAGTCGCCTTCTTTTGAATTTCTTTCACACTTTCCACTGTGTCCTCACACATTCCAGACTCGGAAATCCATCTTGCAGACGTTGCAACATACATTCTACTCATCATATTTCTAGCTGTCTGTTTAGCGGTCTCATCAGCAAAAGCATTCCCACGACCAACATCATCCGTGATTGCTTTATGAGCACTGCATTTCACAATTGCAACTTCAGTCGGCAAGGTTAGAGATTCCAACAAGTCGTTAACTAGCTGACCATGTTGGATCTTAGTCCCATGGGACGTAATGAAACCTCTCTCTTTCCACAAACGGCCAAAACTATGGGCCACGCCGAACGCGTACTGACTATCTGTGAACACATTCACTCTCTTTCCCTTAGCTAAAACACACGCTCTCGTTAGCGCAATTAATTCCGCAGCTTGGGCAGAATTCTGACTCACTCTTGCAGTCTCCACAATCGTACTCAAAGTCGTTACTGCATAGGCAGCTGTCACATCACCATTTTCCAATTTAAAACATGACCCATCAACATACAACGTGCCATCTGGATCTGACAACGGAGTGTCTTTTAAATCAATTCGTCCTTTTGTCTCTTCCTCGGTTCTGAAACAACAATCATGGGGTTCAGAATCACTCGACTCCTGATTAGTCGGCAACAATGTTGCTGGATTCAATACATTGCATCTTTTGATCTGAATATGACTCGCTAATAGTGTCAGCTCATAGCCTGATAATCTAGCACTGGTAAGGTGTTGCGTCTTGGTTCGGTTCATGAGTGTGTCCACAGCATGAGGAACCATGACCACTAACATGTTATTCATCACCAAACCAGCAGATTGTCGAATGGAAGCCGCAGCTGCCGCTGTAGCTCTCAAACAACTAGGCAACGCTCTAGCTACTGGATCTAATGTTGATGAAAAATACGCACAAGGGCGTTGTTTATCACCAAATCTCTGTGTCAGAACACTCAACGCACAACCTTCTCTCTCGTGAACATAGAGCGTGAAGGGCTTACTGTAGTCAGGTGTACCCAACACAGGAGCTGAACACAGTGCATTTCATAACTCAGAAAAACTCTCCTGACATTCAGCAGACCATGGCACCGGACTCGGAACATTTTTCCCAGTCAAAGCTACCAACGGTTTTGCTAAAAGAGAAAAAATTGGGATCCATTGCCTACAGTATGAGGTAATACCTAAAAAGGCACGCACTTCTCTCTGTGTGCTAGGAACATTCATCTGCGTAATTGCTTTTATTCTCTCTGGGGTCAACTTTCTTCCCTCCTTTGACAAGAGATGACCGAGGTAGGTCACTTCTTGGCAGCAGTATTGCATTTTCGAAGGTGACACCTTGTGATTCAAATTAGACAAATGATGCAATAATGAAATTGTAGCTGCTTTGCAAGTTTCTTTGTCATCGGCAGCTACTAGAAGATCATCTACATACTGCACTAAAGCAGAACCAGGAGGAAGTACAAAGGAATCTAACTGACTTTTTAATGCTTGGCTGTAAATGGACGGACTCTCACAATACCCTTGTGGAGCACGTTTAAACCTGAAGCTTCGACCTCCTAAAGTGAAGCCGAAAATATCTCTGCTTTCCTCGGCTATCGGAATGCTGAAAAAGGCATTCTTCAAGTCGATAACTGAAAACCATGTGGCTGTAGCTGGAATTAACGTTAACAATGCAGTTATGTCTGGAACTACATGAAAATGTGGAATCACAATCTTGTTAACCTCCCTAAGATCTATTACAAACCTATATACTGGAGGCTTTGAAGGATCAGTACGTTTCAGAATTGGCAATACAGGACTGTTACAGACATTTCCTCTAGTTTCCTCAACCACACCTTTCTTAATCAAATCTTGCACAATCAATAAGAGCGCACGTTCACCTTCACTAGAGATTTTGTATTGTGGGATTCGTGGAAATCTGACATTCGCTTTCAAAGTAACTACATATGGTGGAATTTCTAAAAGACCTACATCGTTAGGACCAGTCGCCCAAAGAGTATCAGGGAGAGAACGCAGCTCTGGTGGGAGCGCATCCATCGACAAGTACATTGGAGAGGTGATTATTTTACCCAACATAAGCTGTACTCCTTCCGGAGAACAGTACAATGTCGCATATTGTCGTTTTAACAGATCTAAACCATGCAGATTTTCATTACAACCTGTCGTCAAAATCAAGGGTGCTTTCAATTGACGAGGTCCAACAGAAATAGACAAAGGACCAGATACGGGGTTATAAACAGGGGGGCCTGAAAAACCTACAGAAACATTTGTTAAGCCAGACAAAGGTGCGCCAGGGAGTTTCTCATGTATGATAGAACTTTTTGCGGCACCAGTATCCAACAGAAACGGTTCGACTACACCTGATGTTGCTACTGCGACATAAGGCCCACTCTGATCCACTGGAACTGATACTACTCCCTCTCTTTGTCCATGGCTGTCCTAGTATTCCGTTTGCTGAAATCCCTCATCAACCTCACAATAGTCTTCAACGTGATACTGTTGAGATCTATTTTGTTGAGCAGACTGACTATTTCGCTGATCAAAATGATTAGAAGGGCGATCATTCGTCTGTGGAGGCATAGCACCTCTTCCTCGACCCCTAGAATTTTGCACAAAACCACCACGACCTCTCTGAGCTGCTGCAGCGTTATTCTGCGCTAAGACTGGACACTCATTCTTATAATGACCTTCTTTCTTACAGTACGCACATTGATTCCATTGATATTGCGGTCTCTGAGAATTATAATCTGTCCTTTGATATGACCCTTGCTGTGTATTAGTCTGATTCGTGCGAGGCGGATATGCTTGCTGTAAAAGAACTTTAGTTTTTAAATCTTTCGTCTTCTTGTCTGACTTTTCCTTCTCTTCCTTATCCCTATTTTCATAGTACTGGGCAGTCGCCAGAATTTGCGCAGTCGTAGAGACAGCCCACGCACTTTCGGAATCTTTCAATTTATTACTAAGTTCTGGCAACAAATTGTGTACAAATTTATCAACGAATAGTCTCTGTCCTCCTTCTGTGCTCATATCCTGACCACTGTGATCTACGAAAGTCTCTTCGAACCTTGTGAAAAAGTCGGAAACACTTTCGTCTTTCTTTTGCCTGCATGCGGACAACTTGTCCCAGTTAACGCGCAATGCTGGCATCAGAGTCTTCATTAATTCAATTATTCTACCGGGTAAATTAGCAATTAGAGGTTCGGGTTTGGAACCACCTATTTGCTGACCATCTGCGGCAATTATAGCTGCCCAATCACCACCTAGGGCAACTGGATGATTCTCTTTACGAATTTTAGCCCAAATTGGTTGTGGAACTACATTCCCAAATAACATGTCAATGTCCGCTAGATTCATCACACAAGCCTCAACTGTCTGTGCTAACTCTTTATATTATCCGGCTGGATTTTTACGCGGATCTGGCAAGGCCTGCTTTACTGCTAACACTTCAGCTCGCTTCCACGGAATGTGTATCCACACTCTCTGGAATTGGGCCGGAGCGGCAACAATACCATTCGGTACATCAGCTTGCACAGCTTCGCGCCAAATTGGAGGAACCTCCCTCATTGGATATTGGCGATTCTGCTTCGTACTACGTTTTTCTAACTCCCTCGGTGAACGAAGGGATGGATCATTCCTATAACTTAAAATCAGTTCCATTGCTTCTTTTATATTCTCACCAACTATCATACCTGCAGCAAATTCTTTCTGAACGTTAATTAATTCTTCTAAATTTGATTCAGAGTCATCTTCTTCCAATTCCTCACGTAAAAGGGAGCACATTTCGTCGAACACATATCTTTGTGTCGGTTCCTTCCACTGCATAAATGTATCTAATACATCTCTAGTACTATATCTCCTACTCTTTGAAATCCATCTAAGAGCTGTGGAATCTAATATTCCCCGTTCTTCAGTACTGGGAAGCTGACTACGTCTCTGCACAGAGTCAGAGGTAGGAGTCTTAATCAGAGTTTTATAAAAGGGAGATAGAATATTCGAGACAGAATCAGTGATTCTCCGACGAACAGAAAGTGGAGTCATAATACTAGCAGAAGTAGAAAACACAGTAGCAGTTGGAACGGATAGGACAGGAACAGTAGGAGTATCAGGCAAAGTAGCCTGTGAACTAGCAGATGTAAGCGATACAGGTAAAGGTAAAGAAACCGGCAACCCTGGAAGAGGGGGTGCCGAAGGAACATTAACATTGACCACAGGAGGTACAGGAGCTTGATTCTGGGGAGCAGGAGCAGGAATACCAGGCTGTCCAGCAACCGGTAAAGGTGGAGCCGTAGCACCTTGTGCATACGGTGGGGGTGATCGTAACAAGTAAGACAACAGAGGATCATTTTCGGGGTCCTCTACTATCTTAGCTGTACTTGATGGTAAGGCAGGATAGCACTTGTCTATCGCTAAATTACGCTCTCTATTAGCCACCTCCATTGCTTTCTCAGACTCATTGAGTTGCAGCTGCTTAGCAGACTGTTCTAAAGTCAACTCTTGCTCTTTCTGTTCTTTCTTCAACTTTTTAATTTCTCTCTGTTTAGATTCTTTTCGCCAATAACGAAGAGAATCAAACATTGCCGGCCAGGCTCTCTTCTTAAATAATTTCGTTTCTAAATTATCAAGAACTTGGGGTTCAAAACTACCATGCAGTGGCCAACTAAGGACACCGTCTTTCTGCGTATATCGGACCCACACCTCATTATAAGATATAGGACCCACTCCAAACTTACAATACAGATCATAAAGAGGAGTTCCAATCGGAGGAACCAAACATGAGTCCTCCAACCGGGAATCACTGTTGCAACCAAAACACGACAACATACAATTTTTCCGACTTACCATTTTATAACCCGGAACACACAAAAACACGAACAAAGGTGCGCACACGAACCAAGAACTTAGGCCTACCAAAGCGAACAAATGTATCGATACCCAAACTAAACCAAATGATTATCGTAACTAGAACAACCAGTGATAATCTTACGAAACCAAACCAAACCAAGAACTAAAAGGATTTTATCCTAACAGGAACAACCCTTACGAGATAACCAACTAGCAACCACTTAATACTTAACTGAGGCACTGAAGACGTCACCAAGGAGAAACCCGTCACGTCTCGCCGTACTAAGGACTGCACCTCGGGTCCAAGACAGGGCGACGGTCAAGGCAACGGACCACTGCAGCCGTCCTGAACGGGAACCCTCGTGGAAGAGAACGTCGGGCCACTTTTGCAATATGCCGGGATCGATGAAGTGGGGCGCCTCCCTCAGGAATCTTCACACGAAGCTTCTCGAACTCTTCAGGCTTTTGGACCGGTACCGAATGACGTCGCCCCACGTTGGGCGCCAATTGGAGTTCTGGACTTTTTGGTTCCGTCCAGAGGTGTCAGGGATAACACCCGAAGACCCCGGAGTTCTACCTGTCTCGGTGCACAAATAAACAGAAACACGGGCTTCTCGATGGTGGCGTCAAAGACCAAAGGTTTATTACTGCAGGGACACAGAAGTCACAGAAACTACACACGGGCAGAATCTAGGAGCCTGTTCGATTTGTACAAAGAGGGTTGCTCCTTATATACTAAAAATTGGGCTTCAGGCAAATTCTTTACATGTTAGTACATTCCCAAACCTTTGTGTCCTAAACAAATAAATATTTGGCGTTGCACAGGAATCGTCAACAATATCTGATGTCAAAACATTACGAACGAGGGGTTCCCACTATTCCATCATAATCCCATGTCAACTTTTCATTCAAGACCTGGACCGCCTCATCGTAAATTTCGTTACCTCCCCCTAATAAAGGCCCAGAAGGAAAGGAGCAGAGCCAGGTGCAGAAGATAGAAAAGCAGGATAAGAGATGTTTGTGGGTCGTAAATGGGCAAGGCTACCAGCTTCGGCCGCCTAATCATGATCAGGCCAACGAACACGAGAACCAGTATAGCAGGACTGGCCTCGGGCAGAGGAGGCAGCTTCTGTCGAGTCATGCAGCCATGGCGTGTTCTGTTCTGAGGTGCACGTGTCACTAGCAAGGTGAATCTCTGGCTAAAGCCTACGTGTCCTTAGGTGAAAGGGGTCACTGCGTGTCCATTGTCTACGTGAGGGCAAGAAACACAAAATGGCTTCCGTGATCTAAGATGGATGCCATGGGTAGATCAGAAATGTGTCTATAACAAGAGTGCTCTTGCTCGTAGCATAGCGAAAACACCAGGATATGCTAAATGGATCATTTGCGGTTCACTGATACCAAAACGAGAGAGAAGGTTGTGCGTTGAGTGTTCTGACACAGAGATTTGGTGATAAACAACGCCCTTGTGTGTATTTTTCATCAACATTAGATCCAGTAGCTAGAGCGTTGCCTAGTTGTTTGAGAGCTACAGCGGCAGCTGCGGCTTCCATTCGACAATCTGCTGGTTTGGTGATGAATAACATGTTAGTGGTCATGGTTCCTCATGCTGTGGACACACTCATGAACCGAACCAAGACGCAACACCTTACCAGTGCTAGATTATCAGGCTATGAGCTGACACTATTAGCGAGTCATATTCAGATCAAAAGATGCAATGTATTGAATCCAGCAACATTGTTGCCGACTAATCAGGAGTCGAGTGATTCTGAACCCCATGATTGTTGTTTCAGAACCGAGGAAGAGACAAAAGGACGAATTGATTTAAAAGACACTCCGTTGTCAGATCCAGATGGCACGTTGTATGTTGATGGGTCATGTTTTAAATTGGAAAATGGTGATGTGACAGCTGCCTATGCAGTAACGACTTTGAGTACGATTGTGGAGACTGCAAGAGTGAGTCAGAATTCTGCCCAAGCTGCGGAATTAATTGCGCTAACGAGAGCGTGTGTTTTAGCTAAGGGAAAGAGAGTGAATGTGTTCACAGATAGTCAGTACGCGTTCGGCGTGGCCCATAGTTTTGGCCGTTTGTGGAAAGAGAGAGGTTTCATTACGTCCCATGGGACTAAGATCCAACATGGTCAGCTAGTTAACGACTTGTTGGAATCTCTAACCTTGCCGACTGAAGTTGCAATTGTGAAATGCAGTGCTCATAAAGCAATCACGGATGATGTTGGTCGTGGGAATGCTTTTGCTGATGAGACCGCTAAACAGACAGCTAGAAATATGATGAGTAGAATGTATGCTGCAACGTCTGCAAGATGGATTTCCGAGTCTGGAATGTGTGAGGACACAGTGGAAAGTGTGAAAGAAATTCAAAAGGAGGCGACTGAGGAGGAAAAGCTTGCATGGAAAGAGAGTACGGGTAAATTGGACTCGAGTGGGTGTTGGATTGATTTGTCGGAACAACAGCGTTGGATGTTGCCTGATGCGTATGTGCTTGCAGTAGTAACGATGGCACATGGAGCAGCGCATATCAGTTCTAAAGGGATTTGTAAGATGTTGGCTCCAGTCTGGAAGAATGATGGGATTAGTAAGTGTGCAGAGAGAGTGGTGAAAAATTGCATGGTATGCCTGATGCATAATCCTGGCAAGGGAATCCCCACTCCCGCTGGTCATTTCGCTCCTCCTTCTTGCCCCTTTGAAGTGATCCAGTTAGACTTCATTCACATGGATCGTTGCAACAATCTAAAATACGTCCTAGTGGTAGTTTGTGCTTTCTCCAGATGGATTGAAGCATATCCACTGAAGGACAACACTGCCCTGTCCACTGCAAAAATTCTTCTCAAAGAATATTTCCCTAGGTATGGAATGCCACGGATCGTATGGTCAGATAACGGAAGTGAGTTCGTAGGGAAAGTTATGCAGAGTGTGTGTGTTGGTTTAGGGATTAAACAAAAGTTCCACAGTGCGAACCATCCGCAGTCTGCTGGTTTAGTTGAGGGTTACAATGGCACCCTCAAACTAAAACTTGCTAAAATACAGGCATCCACGGGTTTACCCTGGCCAGATGCACTGCCTTTGGCTCTGTTATCCACAAGAGCGACTGTACATTCTCGAGGAGGGCTTAGTCCTTATGAGATTGTATTCGGTCGTCCTGCCAATGTTTGGGGGGTGCCTAGGCCAAAAGAATTCAGACAGCTGGAATATCCAATGTTAATTGATTACCTTTTCGACTTGACTGCTAAATTGAGTCTTATTCACCAACATGTTTTCGATGCATTGCCAAAGCCACCGGAGAGTCCAGGCCATCAGCTGAAACCTGGGGATCAAGTCGTCGTTAGAAATTTTGCAAGAACGAAAAATCTTCAACCCAGATTCGTTGGCCCCTTCCAGGTGCTGCTAGCGACGAGAACTGCTATTCGTGTGGCCGGACGGAAGAACTGGATTCACACGACGCACGTCAAACGTGTGCCCCTGCCACTTCCTTACGATAACTGGGTGAAGAAGGGAATCGGTGCCTCTGAGTTTGAACAAATACCCAGGTTTATCCCTTTCAGCGATGCCGAACTAATAACTGACACATCGAACTCTGGCTCTCCTCCTGAAATTGCTCCTTTGAATTCTGAACATTTGCCATCTGCAACAAAAGAACATTTGCCAACTGCGAACCTGAACATTGCAACGTCTGCTGAAAATACACTGTTTCCAGATCAAACAGCTCCTGCAAAACTGAGATACAATTTACGATCTCGCAATATGGACAAATAAAGCAGGAAACTGCCTATTTTACACATTTGAATTTTCATACATTGCCTCCAGCCAGGAAGTTTGCTATTGTTTTGTTGTTTTAAAATTGCCTTGCCGTCTGGGTAGCCGTAGGGTCGTGGCTGTGTGCCTAGTTGAATCTGCGGGGGTCAGACACAAGGTCGATCTTTCTGTTGGTTCTGGGAACTCCCAGGGCTGATAGAGGCATTTTCATCTACGTACACATCATCAGTGGTCGCGAGCGGATTGTAGAAGATGGAGCTTCCTGAGCTGCAACTAGAGAATGTAATTTATGTTCGCAGAAACAGACTGTACAGAATACTTCACAGCAAATGCTTTCTAATGCAATGTGCAGTTACGTTTTTAATTGTTTTGATAACGTTGGTGGGTGGAATCGTCTTTGGTTTGCATTTGATTTTTATGCCGGTAACTACAGTACCTCCCCTTGATCCTGCTACTTCTACTGTTTCTTCTATACATTCTTTTCACTCGTTTCCTGAACACGAACAAGCTCGACGCTCAGAATTTATTAACAACACATTTGTACAGCTTCTGCACCAACACCAACTGGTAGTTAACACTACAGACTGCTGGGTGTGTGGCTTGATACCCCACACTATGGATAAAGGCATTCCCTATCTAGTCTTGCCTTTTAGCTATAATGGATCATTTCAGGCCTTTCAGACCATTTTTGCCTATGCCCTTGAGACCTATCCTCCGCGTCCACCACGTTCCACTAAATACAACTCTGCCAACAAAGCTTTAGTCCAGGGAATTATTGACATGATTAAAGACGTCAATAATACTCCGTCTTACCCTAGAGATGAATTACGGGTATATTTGAGTTGGAACTCCACAGAGTATCGCCTTAGTTTGGGAGAAAGCAAGCGTAAAAGCTCAACTCCAGTCTGGGTCGTGCCTCACTGAGGTCAGGTCTGTTTGCAAGGAAATGGGAGAAATCCGAGAGCTCAGCTAGGGAGGAGTGAGTGCGTTGAGACTTACGTGTTTCCGTCTAACTCTTCCCCTGCCTTCCTTACTGCTAGGGGTACCTACTTCATCTGTCAAGACAGAGCGTATACATGGCTGCCTGCTGACTTCTCAGGTTCATGTTATATTGCTCGATTGTTGCCTCCAACGTACACTGCTTCGTCAGATTATCACAAGACCAGAGTAGCAAGAGGTGTTTTCAGCAAGGAAGATACCGCTGGTCAGGAAGCTGGAGACTTCTTCAAAGGTTTCCTTCCATTCTGGGGGCCTATGGCCAATAGTAGAAATATACGTCAGCTAACACGGGTAGTTGAATCTACTATTACCGAAACTGCTGGTGCCCTTAGCAACTTGACAGCTGAGCTTCAGGCGGATCGACTCATGACGTTGCAGAACCGTATGGTTCTAGACGTAATACTTGCAGACCGAGGTGGGGTATGCAGAATGATCCAATCGAGCTGCTGTGTTTTTATTCCCAATAATGCTCCGACTGTCTATGAAGCGATCTCTAAGTTACACAAGATTTCCGACTCTATACACGTAGACCAGGGAAACTGGTCCTTCATGGAGTGGTTTTGGACTCTGATATCAGCGTGGGGATGGAAGGTTCTGATGGTCATTGGTGTCATCCTAGTATTTCTATTCTCATGCTGCCTGATTATCCAGTGTGGTCCCGCTTTGTGTAGTCTCTGTGCTGCAACATGTTTCAGAAAAGCACCTGCGTTTGGAGAAAAGGCGCGAGAAAGAATGATAATGCAGCAACATGTCACTGACCTAATGAGCATAGAGATAGACTCGGACATAGAGTAATTGCCTACGTTAGGGCAAAAGGAGGGTCTGAGGTTCCGTGACGATTTGAACCCGTGTTTTCAACATTGTCGTAAATACATAATTTTGGTATCAGTGAACCGCAAATGATCCATTTAGCATATCCTGGTGTTTTCGCTATGCTACGAGCAAGAGCACTCTTGTTATAGACACATTTCTGATCTACCCATGGCATCCATCTTAGATCACGGAAGCCATTTTGTGTTTCTTGCCCTCACGTAGACAATGGACACGCAGTGACCCCTTTCACCTAAGGACACGTAAGCTTTAGCCAGAGATTCACCTTGCTAGTGACACGTGCACCTCAGAACAGAACACGCCATGGCTGCATGACTCGACAGAAGCTGCCTCCTCTGCCCGAGGCCAGTCCTGCTATACTGGTTCTCGTGTTCGTTGGCCTGATCATGATTAGGCGGCTGAAGCTGGTAGCCTTGCCCATTTACGACCCACAAACATCTCTTATCCTGCTTTTCTATCTTCTGCACCTGGCTCTGCTCCTTTCCTTCTGGGCCTTTATTAGGGGGAGGTAACGAAATTTACGATGAGGCGGTCCGGGTCTTGAATGAAAAGTTGACATGGGATTATGATGGAATAGTGGGAACCCCTCGTTCGTAATGTTTTGACATCAGATATTGTTGACGATTCCTGTGCAACGCCAAATATTTATTTGTTTAGGACACAAAGGTTTGGGAATGTACTAACATGTAAAGAATTTGCCTGAAGCCCAATTTTTAGTATATAAGGAGCAACCCTCTTTGTACGAATCGAACAGGCTCCTAGATTCTGCCCGTGTGTAGTTTCTGTGACTTCTGTGTCCCTGCAGTAATAAACCTTTGGTCTTTGACGCCACCATCGAGAAGCCCGTGTTTCTGTTTATTTGTGCACCGAGACAGGTAGAACTCCGGGGTCTTCGGGTGTTATCCCTGACACCTCTGGACGGAACCAAAAAGTCCAGAACTCCAATTGCTTCCTTATATCACAATAGATCGGTACATTGAGCCTGCTAAAGAACATTGGCACCAAAAGCAGCACCCTGTAATGCTATATATAAATTAAAACATTACATAGGTAAATACATCATTAGGTGAGAGGGCAAGCCCTCCGGAGAACAAATCTACAATTTTTAGAAGTCTCAATACTCTCACGGGTTGAGGGGGCTTTCACCTCTGTATGCAGTCTCCTTTGGGAGGCATAGTGCATTTACTGAAACCTCTGGAAGGCCTGGAAAAGAGGAGGGGGGGGGCAAAGCTGGCAGTGTTTGTAGTCCCGAAATTGATCTGAAACGGGGGAGAAAGTGACTTGCTCACAGATGTCTGACCTTACACAGCGGAATGTGTCTGTGAAATGTTCACCTGGTGGTGGGCGTCAGAGATTATGTCATGCAGAAAAAAGACTCCTTCCAAGTAGTGCCCGATAGGTGGCTGCCTGAGTGTGCTTTGTGATTGGGTGACTGGGAAATTTAGAGGTTAGGTCTGTCATAACCCGCGCCTAAAATAATTGTTATGTTGCATGCAACTCTGGTAAAGCTGCCAAATCACCTGGCCACGTTTGGCCAATGGAAATATATCCTTCAGCTTGAGCTACTATCTGCCCTTTGTACTTCTGCATGGCCTGCATTTTGTATCTGGAACTGTCTCTCGATTGAGGGGAACACATGCCTGCTGGGAACAGAGGAGGTAGAAAACACTTGTTTAAAGATAGCCTTTTGTCCAAGCACCCAAGCTGTCCACTCTATGGTCAGCGCGCCCATTGGCACAGAGAGAGCTGGGAATAGCTCCTCGAGACCTCCTTCTACAGCATATCCTATCCATTGTTTCACAATGGAATAGCCCCCCAGGAACTGCCCGAAGGAAATGTCTTTTAGGGGAAGGGTGAATTCCGCTTAACTTTAAACTGACTTGTGAGGCTTTGGGACTGTTCCCTACAGCTGTTCGTCATACAGTGCTAGGAGAAAGTCTTAGAAATCATTCATTGTGTCACAAGAAATCCCTGTGGAGGTGAAAATCTGGAATGCTGTGGTGCTTTCTGCTGAGATAAACTTTACTGAAGACAGGATATTGAGTTTTCAATGAGAATACCTATGTGGACTGGTAACTCCAACGTGTTTGTTGATTTACAAACTCTTGGCCTGTTAATATTTTGGCATTTTGCAAGTATTATGCCATTTTGAAATGTCGGGTTGGATTTTTACAGAAACAGTGTGTCTTTATTTATTTTATGGTTGATCTTTTTATACTTCCAGGGAACTATTGTGGGATCGATTCCGCAATGTCGATGTTGCGGAAGCCCTTGCATTTGTCCCCCATGGATGTTGTGTTCATAATAAAGGGTCAAACTTAGAGGCCCATTACGGTGGTGATGATTCACCTTCCAAAATACCCCACAGGACGGCCTTTTACCCCCTGCCACATTAGCCTGGCGGGGATACCGCGGCAGACGGAAAGACGGTCCGCTGCTTTTCCGCCGGTAGGCAATCCAGACGGAAAAGGCCCGGAATACGGTGGCTGTACCTGCATAAAATGATTTTGGCGGTGTAATGCCTTTCCATGGCAGAGACTCCACCATGGAAAGGCATGCGGTGTTATGCACAAGGTGGCAGGAACCCCACGGTGCCTGTCATGATGTGCATGCCAATGCACAACATGCATATATTGCATTGTGGCTGGTGCTGCTTACAGCACCGCCCGCCACAATGCAATATATGGAGGATGCCACCACCACCGTGGAGGTGGCATCCTAATTGCCATTGTGCTACCATCGCACCTCTCGCGATTGGTCTTGTGTACCGCCCGCCACCGTAATGGACCCCATAATGTTTATTGATCACCCAATTCTCTCCTTCTCTTTCATCCAATTTGAAAGCGGTATGCAACATGACAATATGGGAATGTCTGCACAGATTTGGCAGAGAGATATCATTGTTTCCATAGGTTGGTGTTAGACCTGGCATCATTGATGTAGTTTCCCTCAGATTTTAGCCTTCAGACCAGTTTTTGCTGACTTTGTTTTTGCTGGCTATAGTACTCTGGACTCGGGGCACTTTACTACTGCTGACCTGTGCTGAAGTGCAAGCGCTCTCTACTTAAACATTTCAGAAAAGGGGGTGGTGATGAACAGAGTGTCTGAATTAAGCAGACCACTCTTACCCAGTCCAAAGATCAGGGCTTGATCCATCACCGTTATTATCTCACTGCACCATCCCAGCTCAGAACCTGGCTATATGCAAATCAGTCTGTCCCTGGCCCAGTGCATCATGGGAACAGGGCAGACTAAACTACCAAGCCAATTCTTCACCAGAAAGGAGACAAGCTACCGGGGACCGGTTTCTGGCATTTCAGCTGTCTTCGGCCCGGCTTGCTTGAATCCTGATGGTGCAGTGAGAAAGGGACTCATGTCTGAGTATACCCTGCCACACCTATAGTGGCCAAAAACGATTCAGAAAAGGGGGTGGTGATGAACAGAGTGTCTGAATTAAGCAGACCACTCTTACCCAGTCCAAAGATCAGGGCTTGATCCATCACCGTTATTTATCTCACTGCACCATCCCAGCTCAGAACCTGGCTATATGCAAATCAGTCTGTCCCTGGCCCAGTGCATCATGGGAACGGGGCACACTAAACTACCAAGCCAATTCTTCACCAGAAAGGAGACAAGCTACCGGGGACCGGTTTCTGGCATTTCAGCCGTCTTCGGCCCGGCTTGCTTGAATCCTGATGGTGCCGTGAGAAAGGGACTCATGTCTGAGTATACCCTGCCACACCTATAGTGGCCAAAAACGATTCAGAAAAGGGGGTGGTGATGAACAGAGTGTCTGAACTAAGCAGACCACTCTTACCCAGTCCAAAGATCAGGGCTTGATCCATCACCGTTATTTATCTCACTGCACCATCCCAGCTCAGAACCTGGCTATATGCAAATCAGTCTGTCCCTGGCCCAGTGCATCATGGGAACAGGGCAGACTAAACTACCAAGCCAATTCTTCACCAGAAAGGAGACAAGCTACCGGGGACCGGTTTCTGGCATTTCAGCCGTCTTTGGCCCGTCTTGCTTGAATCCTGATGGTGCAGTGAGAAAGGGACTCATATCTGAGTATACCCTGCCACACCTATAGTGGCCAAAAACGATTCAGAAAAGGGGGTGGTGATGAACAGAGTGTCTGAATTAAGCAGACCACTCTTACCCAGTCCAAAGATCAGGGCTTGATCCATCACCGTTATTTATCTCACTGCACCATCCCAGCTCAGAACCTGGCTATATGCAAATCAGTCTGTCCCTGGCCCAGTGCATCATGGGAACAGGGCAGACTAAACTACCAAGCCAATTCTTCACCAGAAAGGAGACAAGCTACCGGGGACCGGTTTCTGGCATTTCAGCCGTCTTCGGCCCGGCTTGCTTGAATCCTGATGGTGCAGTGAGAAAGGGACTCATGTCTGAGTATACCCTGCCACACCTATAGTGGCCAAAAACGATTCAGAAAAGGGGCAGGGACAGGGCAACATTTGCTTATCCACAATTGGAATGTTTAATTTACATTTAAGTCCCTAGTAATGTGCACCACATGTGCATGGGACCTGTAAATTGAATACTCAAGAGATATTTTATTTCGGCCTGATATGGCCATAAAAGCACAGGTAAAGCATAAAAACACAATAAAATCAAAAAGACTTTTTCAACATTTAAATTAGGCGTACACATTAAGATATTTTATCGCTAAAAAAGTTGTAGGGTATAATAAATATTCTAAACAAAGACAAGTATCTCAATCATTCTATACAAAATCATATATTAAAAAAGCGAGATTACTGATCATAATCAACAAGTAGGGTGAGTCAATTGGAAGAGCTCTTTCTTTAAAACTGCTCGACGTACACACCACATAGAAAACAGATAGCAGGACACTGAATAAACAATAGGCGTACTACAATCATATTTTAGGATCCTAAATGCCTGTGAACAATGGAAAGTTCCAAGATTCCTACATAGCTGTCGCAGCCAGCGATGTCCTACATCCTTATATCCTGGACAAAAATGCAGTACATGTAGGTCAGTCTCCGTACTATTATTACAGGTCGGAAAAAAATGTGTGGAGCTGCCCCCCCACCCCCCACTTATGAGTGATGACACGTAAGGGAAGTGTACCATGGCTGAACTGCAAATAAAGTTTTGGGGCAAGAGACAGCTGTATATCGTCTATGCTGGGATCTAAACTATATTGCAGTTTGACTTCTAGTAAAGATGATATAAGTGTACCTATCCTGGGACCACTCAGTAATAGGTTAAGATTATAATCCTCGAAATTCTTTATCAATACCTTCCTAGGTGTTGACGGACATCTAGCTTCGGCACTGCCCCATGAATCATGACAAGATGGGAATGTCTGCACAGATTTGGCAGAGAGATATCATTGTTTTCAAAGGTTGCTGTTAGACCTGGTATCCTTGATGTGGTTTCTCTCAGATTTTTTGCCTTAACCACATCGCTGCTTGAGAGATTCCTCTGCTGTGCTAGACAGCAATAAAAACGGGTGTGGTCATGACGAGCTCAGCTCGTCATGAGCACAGGAGCACTGTACTGCATGACGAGCTGAGCTCGTCATGAGCATGGAAGGGGTTAAGACCAGTTTTTGCTGACTTTGTTTTTGCTGGCTATAGGACTCTGGACTCGGGGAACTTTACTACTGCTGACCTGTGCTTAAGAGCAAGCGCTCTCTACTTAAAAAAGGGCAACATTTGCTTATCCGCAATTGGCATGTTTAATTTACTTTTAAGTCTCTAGTAATGTACACCACATGTGCATGGGGCCTGTAAATTGAATACTGCCTGTGGGCATGTAGCACTGATTGTGCCATACTCTTACGTGGCCCTTTCAACGTGTCTCAGGACTGCCATTGCAGAGCCTGTGTGTGCAGTTTTAAACTAACACTTCGACCTGGAAAGTTAGCCCTCTTTCCAGCCTTTATTAAAATATGTAAGTCACCCATAAGTTAGGCCCAGGTCAGCCCAAGGGCAAGGAGCAGTGTATTTAATATACAGGACATGTACTTTTAGTTTTACATGTCCTGGTAGTGAAAAACTCCTCATTTCGTTTTTTACTACTGCAAGGGCTATCCCTTCCTTGGGATAACATTGGGATTACTTTATAATGTCTTATAAGTGTGATTTTCAATTGGGAGGAGAATGAACCACCAAGTTTGGTGTCTCTGGAATCACAATTTAAACTCACAATTTATGGTGCAGACAGATTTTAAATTGCAATTCCAAAAATGCCACTTTTAAAAGTTCTACAAACTATACAGGGTTAGAGCCATAGTCGGTAGATCTAGGCCCCTCAAAACTTAAACACCACAAGAATTGCCAGTACTTACATACATTCACAAAATCACTTCAATTCGTGGTCACGTAACTGAATTATCGCAATCACCAATTTTTTGTTCAATTTTGATGGATTTTTTTGTTCAGCACAATTAAAAAGAAATTCTGATATTTTACATATTCAGAGCAAACATATTCAAAAACAATTTTTGTGGAAGTGCGTAGTCAATATAACCCATATATAACAAAACAATGAAATTTGACAACATAACACATAAAGACAATCCACAAATTATTTTGCCATGGTTCTGACTTTTTGTTGCCCTTAAGGAGTTTAATATATATTTTATTACCTGTGCAGATCCCGCAAATGCTGCCGAACACTAAATTTCCTAGGGATGTTGAGCAGGAGTCTGGCTACGGCATTCTGTGTAATTTGCAGTTTTTTCAACAAATACCCAGGAATGCTAATGAACAAAGCATTGGCATAGTCGAGGCAGGAGAGAATCAAGGCTTGGGCTACTGTCTCTCTGGCGGCTCTTGGGAGCAGGAGAAAAAACCTTCTTAAGGTCTAGGTATAGAGATACCTCCGACCTTGTTTTAAATTCACATCACACTGCACTTTCACTTCCTGCATTCCCAGTCACAATTGAAAGCATTGTTTCTCTCTTTTGTGTGGTTTTTGTCTTCCCTTACCCTATTGCTCCACCCGAGGCATTGGCTGCACTGGGGTGGATTGTAAGCAGCCCTATGATGAAGCATGTCAAACATCTGTGTGAGTGAGGGCAGTATTAGGACGCACAGCACGTGCCCCCCCTGGATCACTAAACCACCTTCTTCACTCCCTACTCCTTTTGGTGTGTAGAAGATAAATCTGCAGCCATGATTCTCATTCTGCTCTGCCAAATTGCTGCTTTTCATTTGTTCAGGCAGGAGACACAAGAGCTGTATACCAGCTGTATATGAGCTGCATAGCAAAGCCCCGTCTCTCCGTTCCAGGCACCTGCTTTCACTGAAATCAGTTACACTATGAGTCTCTGTACAAGGGAGTGACTCACAGTGTGGTTCGAATGACACACTCAGCATGCATGGGAACAAACTGAAGTGACATGTTGTGAAAAATAACAGAGGGTTGGGATGCAGCCCTGAGTACTTACCAGTTGCTGAGATTGATTTAAGCATTCCATTCATCACTTTTTTGTATAAGTTAGTGCGTCACCCTACGAGGGACAGTTATGCCCAGACGGGGTCCCATGCATACTTTGTCTCTGGAAACTGGATATGCCTGGTTGATGAGCCATAACTAGGGCCAAACCGGTGGTGGATTGCGTGTGTTCTGGTTCAGGGAGTACCTGGCTGCAAGTTTAGGCTGAACTCTTCTAATTGGAGCAGAGTTAAGACTGATTTGTATATGGCTAGGTCCAGACTGAGGTGGCCTGGTGTGCAAAATAATGAAGAATTGGGATTGGGCCTGAGTAATAATTAGTGGCTGAGATTAATTCAGGCATTCAATCCATCACTTATTTGTATACCTTAGAGTGTTGCCCTAAGTGGGACGGGCATGCTCGGACGTCTGTCCCGTGCACACTTAGTCCCCAGAGCAAGGCTGGTTGATGATCCCTAACTAGAGTGTAACTGGCTCCGGGCTGCTTGTGTTCCAGTACAGGGAGGACCTGGCCTGGCAGTTCAGGCTGAACTGTTCCCATTGGAGTAGAGTCAACATTGATTTGTATATAGCTGGGTCCAAACTGAGGTGGTATGGTGCGCAAAATACCAATGGACTGGGATGTGGTCTCCAGTAATTACAAGTGACCAAGATCATTACAAACATTCCATTCATAACTTTTTAGCATACTTTAGCAAAACGAATCTATGTCCCATGCCCTACATGTGGACTGGAAAAACGCAGAATTCTTAAATTTTCTGATTCTTTGATTTCTAAGAATAGATTTTAACAGATTATTTTAGCCACTGATATAAAGAGGTACATCTTTTAAAAAGGGACTGGGGCTAATCATGGGAGACTAGATCACAATTGCAACAGTAATGTATATATATTGTTTTCCAGTACTTAATTAAACCACACCTTCTTGATTCATATTTGGCTTTTCTTTGGCACGGTGTCACATTTCATAGATGGCTGAGTCAGAGAAGCCCAGTGCCCCAGCATTTTGAGGGATCCCCTGAGAGAGTCAGCTCCGTTCTGCAGAGTCTTGCCCTGGTGACCTTGAATAATTCTTAAATAGATTGTTTTAAATGCTGTTTGGCTTGAAGTTATTTTTACTGTGGGTAATGTGTGATAGCCTTTTGCAGATATTTTTCAGAGAAAGGTTGTGCTTATGTTTCACACAACATCAATAATCTTTTGTTCAGAACAGGACCTCACATATAGAAATATGAGGGTGTCACAGAGACTATTTGCAGTAATATTATTGAGCTGCTACTGCGTTTACAATACTTAAAAAATATCACTATCCCTGAATTTTAGATGTAAACATATTTAGAATTTGGAGGAGTGCGACTGTGCACTGTCAGTGTCCTGGTCGATAAGGTCATGAACGTGCTGTAATTTAATCATAAATTCAGGGCTGTTCTGAACAGGGGTACCGAAAAATACGTTTGGCCCAGGGCCCTAAAATACTTATGATGTCCCTGGACTGAGTTGTGTTCTTGAAACTACAAGAATGCAGCCTACCCAACATAAGTGTAAATATTTACTCTCTGATAAAAGGTAGCTAATAAAGCAGGCTTTTTTAATACTATGTCATCACAAAGATTAGCAGAGAAGAAAATGAGGCAAAAGAGGATTGAGTGTTTTTTGCTATGACCATTTAAATGAGTAAGGCAAAGTAGCACTCATATTTGAACGCTGCATAGGACAGCCTTTACGCAAGGCACATCTATTGAGGAGCTTTTGTGTTTTCTTTACTTTTTACAGTAGATGGCCCACTTTAGGTTGATGGTGAACTCATTGGGCACAAAGTGCAATTGTAATACTGTGATGGGTTTATAATTCATGTGATTCTTCGTATGCTCAATAATTTGTTCCAAATCATCATATTGGTCTTCTTGAGTAGAACTATAATGTGTTCTTTAAAGAGTCTGCCTTAATTTTCCCTGATTAGTGCACCTTCTACAGCTCAGAGGACTACCAAATACTTCAAAAGAACTGTGAGAGTCGACGAAGTTTATCTGAACGTCACTAGACTGGGTCTAAACCCTGCCAGCTGAAGTAAAGTTTACTAGTCAAAATCATCACTGCACATGTTTGTACTGTGGTGTTGCCTTGTACTATTCTTCAATGGCCCTTGGCATTGCCATTCCCATGTTCACAAGCCCCATAACCTGATTCAATGAGTCTCATCACTTACATTTCTAGGTTCCTGCAGATGACATCCTGGCTTGCCTCAATGTGGGCAACTGAATGGGAAGTCTCAACAATATTTCAGAACCTGTTCTTCCCTCTACTGTTTTAGCTTCTAGTCATACCATGTTGTTTTTTCTTATCTTCGGTTTTAAAATGTGAGAAATCCCTCAGGATACACACCCACATTTCCTGTCATTTTTACCTGTCATTTGTGGAGCCCATTAAAAGAAGGAAGGTAAAAGAAGTGCGTTGGAGTGGCAAAGCACGTGTACCGCCCCACCTTGAACCATACCGCTCTGGAGTTGCACATGGGTTCTCAACTAAAACATAAGAAGTACGGTAAAGACTTGGAATCGTCAACTAAAATCGTGTTTGGGAGCCTGCCGTGCAAAGCAGGACTGCCCAACCACCTGACGTACGCCTCAGGAGTCACTGCTCACTCAAATATATTTCTCTGTCCATCATTTCAAGTCAAACTAACACACAGGATATTACCTTATAGAGAAGTTGTGCGACAGGTTTGAGACAGAGATGTTCCGGAATCCCCCGGGGAGTGTGTGTGTGGGGGGGGGTTGGCGGGGTAAACAGTAAAACATCCATTGTAGGGAACATCACTCATTGCTTCCTTATATCACAATAGATCGGTACATTGAGCCTGCTAAAGTAACATTGGCACCAAAAGCAGCTCCATGTAATGCTATATATAAATAAAAACATTAAATAAGTAAATACATCATTAGGTGAGATGGCAGGCCCTCAGGAGAACAAATCTACCTTTTTTTTTGAAGTCTCAATACTCTCACGGGTCGTTGGGGCTTTCACCTCTGTATGCAGTTACCTTTGGGAGGCATAGTGCATTTACTGAAGCCTCTGGAAGGCCTGGAAATGGGGGGGAGGAAAAGCTGGCAATCTTTGTAGTCCCGAAATTGATCTGAAACGGGGGAGAAAGTGACTTGCTCACAGATGTCTGACCTTACACAGTGGAATGTGTCTGTGAGATGTTCACCTGGTGGTGGGCGTCAGAGATTATGTCATGCAGAAAAAAGACTCCTTCCAAGTAGTGCCCGATAGGTAGCTGCATGAGTGTGCTTTGTGATTGGGTGACTGGGAAATTTAGAGGTTAGGTCTGTCATAACCCGCGCCTAAAATAATTGTTATGTTGCATGCAACTCTGGTCAAGCTGCCAAATCACCTGGCCACGTTTGGCCAATGGAAATATATCCTTCAGCTTAAGCTACTATCTGCCCTTTGTACTTATGCATGGCCTTCATTTTGTATCTGGAACTGTATCTCTATTGAGGGGAACAAATACCTACTGAGAACATAGGAGGTAGAAAACACTTGTTTAAAGATAGCCTTTTGTCCAAGCACCCACGCTGTCCACACTATGGTCAGCGCGCCCATTGGAACCGAAAGAGCTGGGAATAGCTCCACGAGGCCTCCCCTAGGCCCTTCTAAAAACATATCCTATCCATTCTTTCACAATGGAATAGCCCCCCAGGAACTGCCCCAAGGAAATGTCTTTTAGGGGAAGGGTGAATTTCGCTTAACTTTAAACTGACTTTTGAGGCTTTGGGACTGTTCCTTAAAGCTGTTGGTCATACAGTGCTATGAGAAAGCCTTGGAAATCATTAATTGTGTTATATGAAATCCCTGTGGAGGTGAACATCTGGAATGCTGTGGTGCTTTCTGCTGGGATAAACTTTACTAAAGACAGGATATTGAGTATTCAATGAGAATTCCTATGTGGACTGGTAACTCCAACGTGTTTGTTGATTTACAAACTCTTGGCCTGTTTATATTTTGACCTTTTGCAAGTATTATGCCATTTCGAAATGTTGGGTTGGATTTTTACAGCAACCGTGTGTCTTTGTTTATACTATGGTTGATCTTTTTATATTTCCATGGAACTATTGTGGGATCGATTCCGCAATGTCGATGTTGCGGAAGCCCTTACATTTGTCCCCCGTGGATGCTGTGTTCATAATAAAGGTGCAAACTTAGAGGCCCATTACGGCGGTGATGATCTGCCTTCCAAAATACCCCACCGATCGGCCTTTTACCCTCTGCCACATTAGCATGGCGGGGTACCGGGGCAGACGGAAGGACCGTCCTCCGCTTTTCCGACGGTAGGCAATCGTCACACTCCTCAATTCATTATTTACAACTGCAAGACCTATCCCTTCATTGGGATAACATTGGGATTACTGTATAACGTCTTATAAGTGTGATTTTCAATTGGGAGGAGAATGAACCACCAAGTTTGGTATCTATGGAATCTCAATTTAAACTCACAATTTATGGTGTAGACAGATTTTAAATTGCTATTCTAAAAATGTCATTTTTAAAAGTTGTACAAACTTTACAGGGTTGGACCCATAGTCAGTAGGTCTAAGCCTCTCAAAACTCAAATACCACAAGAATTGCCAGTACTTACATACATTCACAAACTCACTTCAATTCGTGGTCACATAACTGAATTACTGCAATCACCATTTATTTGTTCAATTTTGATTTTTTTTGTTTAGCACAATTAAAAACAATTTCTGATATTTTATATATTCAGAGCAACATAGCCAAGAACATTTTTTGGGAAGAGCGTTGTCAATATAACCCATATATAACAAAACAATGAAATTTGAGAACAATCTAAGAATTATTTTGCCCTTGTTCTATCTTTTTGTTGCCCTTAAGGAGTTCAATATATATTTTATTACCTTGTATTACCGTTAGTGGCTGACCAAACAGTGGGGTTTATTACGATGACGGGCGGACAATGTCAGCACGCCACCATAACTGTCAACAGGACCGACTGCAAAATGTGTGGTGGTCCCGCTGCGCCTATCAGGATGCGACTGCCACCATGGCGGTTGCATCTTGTATATTTAACATTGTGGTGGGCGGTGCTGTATCAGCACCCGCCGCAATGTTAAACAGGCATGTTGTGCATTTGCATGTACAATGTGACAGGCACCGCGAGGTGACTGCCACATTGTGCTTGCAAATGCGGGGGGTACCACCACCCAATGTGCCCCCCACCGCCCCCAACACTCTGGGGGCCCACAACAGGCCCCCAATTGCGATCACCGCATGCCTTTCTGAGGTGACAACGCCGCTATGTTAAGGCTGCTTCCCGCCTGTATTATAATATACAAACACTGCCACCATATCAGGCCACTTTTCCACCCGGTCACTTGTGTGACCAGAGGGAAACCGGCGGACGGTCTTTCCGTCGGCCGGGGTCCCCCCGCCATCCTAATATGGTAAATGGGTGGCAGGCGGGGAATAATGTTGGCAGATCGCAACCGTCATATGGGCGGTGGTGATCCGCCCAACAATATAATAGACCCCAATGTCTCTACGGGACTCAGACAGAATTTATTACTCCTATAAAGATAATGTGTGACTGATGGGCCAACCACATTCTGATGGGCCATCCTGGGCAGGATGGGAGAGAGAAGCTGACACTTACATGTGAATAGGCTGTGTACTATCCCCACACAAAGGGCTGCATACCCCTTTGTAGAGAGTCTGGAGACAGGGTAGGAAGAGCAGGGACTCTATGCACTTTCAAAGGCATATCTTTGAAGTCTCCCTCACTTCAATGGTACTACTGGTTATAAGTACTGGACCTCTGACACCACCACTTCAGTACACCTCTGAACCTTTGGATACTCTGCCAGAAAGAAGAACTTCTGTGCTGATACAAGGGCTGCCAACCTGCTGGACTACTCTAGTGGATTCCTGCTCTGCTGTGTTTACCAGCTACCTGCTGCCCTCTTGCCTGGGAAAGAAAAGGAATGGACCTGCAGCTCTCCAACCCAAAACTAAGGTGACTCCAAGGGCTTGCTGGCTAATCTCTTGTTTGAAGTCTCAGGGACATCAAAGACTTCCAACTCACCCTGCTACAGAACCTGGACTCTGCCATCTTTGAGTCTTGATCAGCTGAGTGGTGCCAATCCAGTCCTGGACCCTTGGAAATGGGTAGAAAGAAGTGCTACTCCTGCCGAAAGTCACGCATCAATGTCATTGCACCACTTTGACCCGGTGCACCTCCATTGATGCTGACACATCGCCACAAGGGTAAAGTCCATTGCATCACCGACTGCGTAGTGCATAGCCTCCATTCCTGGTTTATCTTTGACTATAGGCAGCTCAGAGCCGATGTATCACCCTCATTCGGTGGTTTGACAATGACACATTGCCTCTTTGCTTCTTGTATCTCTGCGCTGACAACAACACATCGCCGTTTTCCTTCTCCCATCTTGACGTCGTCGACGATACAACTAAGGCACTTTGCAGCATGCCATGGTTGGTCCCTGTATTCGACCCGCACTCCATCGCGTGAAGCCTGAGATTTTGGATTTGACCTGGTCTAGCATGACTGGATATCCCCAGTTTGCGCTTTATGCTTTTAAGCACTAGATTTCAATGTATTCTTTAAAAATTCATACGTCCAGTTATACTTATTGAATTGATGTTTTAGTATTATTTTGTTCTTTAACTCAAGCTCTATTTTTCCAACCAGGTGTGGTATCTTCTTGTGGTATGTTTTCCCTGTTTTACTGTTGAAAGTGTTGCACAAATGCTTTACACATTGTCTCTTAAGTTAAGCTTGACTGCTCTGTGCCAAGCTACCAGAGGGTGAATGCAAGTTAATTTGGGGTATGTTGGACCTGGCCCTTTTTGGCAGGTTCACCCCGAATCTTTTTGCATTTGCCTGGCCTGTTTCTGTAACCTGGTGTTGGTGATTTTAGGTCTCTGCGCACTTTTTCACTGTGGTCCAGGGTAAAGTGTGTGCGCTCTCTAAGTGTGTGGTGAGAGTGACCTGCCCTCCCATAGGAATGCATGGGGAATATGTGTGACCATGGTAGTTCCTGATATGTGGGGAGTGCAGGGTCGAGTTTGGTATGTGCGAACTCGTGAGATTGAATGCTGCGCAATGATGTATGCGGAGTGATTGTGTCTAGTGTGGAAGTGCCACTTCTAGAAGTTGAAATGTTTGTGTAATTTGTATCTGGCGTGTGAGTGGCTCCAGGAGTCAGGATGGGTCTGTCCCAGTGGTGAGTGTTGAGATTAGCATGCTGACGTGAGGGAGGGGTTGCACCTGGGACCTGAATAGGGCTGGGCTTTCCCCACACAATGCTGGCTCCACCCCCTGTGGTGCGTCTGATGTCCCTAGCCTGGCCAGTGAAAGGGATTTCCCCATAAGCAGTTGTAGCTGGTTCTTACATTGCCTACACCCTGCTAGACAAAGATATTCGTGTGTATAAAAAGAGGCTGTGCCCTCTTGTAAAATGTTCTTGTTTCAGATTAGAATCTACCTGGGGCGTGCTGCCGCTGGGGCCCAGGGGAAGGCTTGCCTCCCTGGTCCCTGCCCAGCCGCTGGATTGCTGGAGGACTTCCTTTGGTACCTTCTGCCTGGCCTGAGGATGGCTGGGAGACTTTCTCCTTGCCCTGGAGACCTTTTGCTTGGACCCCTTTGCTCTGGGAGTCTTTCCTTGGGGGCTTGATGGTTGCTGTACCCCAGAACCTAGTGGGTGCCTTATTTTTCCTAAAGGAGCGCTTTGCTTCTGCCCTGCAGCGCTGGGCTGCAGTGTGTGCTGGGGATTCTCCCTGCCCTGTGCTCCTCACAGGTGCCCACCCTGCATTATGCCAGATTATCGTTATTAACAGGCAGGAGCCCACCCTGCCTCATGCCCGCCTTTTTTTATTTATATACGGGTGCCTACCCAGTTTATGTGTGCCTTAGCGAGTGCCCACCTCGTTTCTACATTTTTATTACCTACCGAGGGTGCCCACCCCTCATTCTGCCCGAGTTTGTCCTGCCGCGGCCGCCCGGAAGTCAGGCAAGCTGGCCTTGAACGGGGGCGGGGCCGCGGCAGGACAGGAAGCATGGGTGCAGGAAGTGGTACGAGGAAGGAGGTCGGGAGCCTACCCCGCCTCCTCGACACCAGAGCCAGAAGAAGTGGCATCCTCCTGCGGCTCGGGGCTCCCGTGAAGTGGAGAGAGCCCCGGGGCTGCCAGCTGAGAAGAGCAGAGGTGTTGCTGGGCTCCCGTGTCCTGGAGGGAGCCCCGGCAGAGAAGTCCTGCGCCACCTGCCCGGAGGAGCCCCGCCGGAGGACAGCAGCCCGGTGAGTAGAAATGGGCTGGGGGCTCCAGGCAGGTGTTAGTGCCGGCGCGAGGCAACGTATGTTGTTGGCAAGTAGGGCGGCCCCGGATGGCATTGGGCCGCCCCACATTTTTACAAAGCCGGCTCCAACGATCGGGCATCATTAGATTTAGAGCCCTGAGAGGCTCCTGGGCAGTTGATGCTTTCGAGTCCCTCGAGCGGGACTCCAGTGGCAGGGGGCATTTAGGGCGGCCCCGAATGGTAGTGGGCCGCCCCATCGTTCCGTTATGAAAAAAGGCCCCCGCGGGGATGCCCAGGTCTGTGGCCATTTCGGGGCATGTTGTCGGCGCCCGGGCGGCCTCACTTGCGAGAGGGCAACCCCAACGTAGGGAGCATTGTTGGATTTGGTGCCCTCGAGGCTCCCAGGGGCATTGTTATGTCTAGAGCCCCGTGTGGCTCCAATGCTTTAGGGGGCATGTTTTTGTAAAGAGCCGGTGTGGTTCTAGCCTGGTCTCATTTTGCTCAAAGCGCCAGCGCATTTCCTATACTGCGCCTAGGTAGTTAAGGGGCCGGGGTCCCCAAGGCAATGTTTGTTTGCAGAGCCCCATGTGGCTCCAACCTGCGCATATTTGTTTTCAGAGCCAGATGGCTCAGCTTGGCGCAGTTTTATTTCCAAAGGGCTATTGAGAGCCCGTGCCCCAGTTTC
Source organism: Lissotriton vulgaris (assembly GCF_964263255.1). Taxonomy (NCBI): domain Eukaryota; kingdom Metazoa; phylum Chordata; class Amphibia; order Caudata; family Salamandridae; genus Lissotriton; species Lissotriton vulgaris. The sequence goes on from NC_141687.1 coordinate 805,665,329, forward strand.
TTATTTCCCAGCTGTCCAGCAAGTAGTGAGCAGCTGCACTGTTTAGGCGCCAATGGGAAGCGAGTCCCTGGGAGGGACAGAGGGGGCCACAGAGTTTCCAGGCCTTCTACAGATGCGAAGCACTTAGTGCCAGCTGCAACGTTTAAGCCCTGTTACTGTTCCCAGCTGCCTAGCAATTAGTGGTCAGCTGCAACGTTTAGGTTTTCGCCGGTGGCGCACCCCTGACTGGCGCTGCTTGGCAGCGCGCCTTAACATTCTGGACACTGGGCATTTGAGCCCCTTCTTGAGATGGCCAGTTGGCCAGGGGGCTGGTATGTGGGCAGGGCGCAAGGCCCTAAGGTGATTTTTGCACAATGTGATTTTACTATGTTTATGATGGTAATTGCCTAATGTGATTTTTGGGCAATGTGATTTTACTGTGTTTATGATGGTAATTGCCTAATGTGTTTTATGGGCTATAGTGATGTGGTGCTAGGAAATGTAATGCATTTAGTATGTTTTACACACCCTGTATTGATATCTCTAGAGATGGTTTTTCCTGTGGAGGTTTATGTCAGTGAGATTATGTTTCACTCTGAGTTACGCCCCTAAATGTGATTTATTCTTAGGAGGCAGAGTCTAATGTGTTTAGACTAGTGAGAGATTGCCTACTGTAGTTATACTGTTTAGTAAGTATGAGCGGAAAATCCGTTCCGCTCGCGGATTTCGCGGATTTTAGGTAAATCCGCAATCCGCGAACTCCCACGAATTTACTGAAAATCCGCGACATCCGCGAGCGGTGGATTTGGGGGGCAAAAGTTCAAGCCTGTTGAACTTTTAACTATTTTACGATGGCGCCGGCAAGCTGCCAGCGCCATCCTAAAATAGTTACTAAGTTAGCTTCAACAGGAAGCACTAATAGATAAAATAAAGCAGGTGCTCGAGCACCTGCTTTATTTTATCTATTAGTGCCCTGATGAAGCTAATTTAGTAACTATTTTAGGATGGCGCTGGCAGCTTGCCGGCGCCATCCTAAAATAGTTACAGGATGATGTGTGTTTTGTCGAGGCTGGGTAGGTGTGCGTTCTCCCCATATCTATCGTCGAAAATTAGCTATGATGCTTAATGGAGGCCTTTGCATAATTGACTTTCACAAGCTCAATCCCTGTGCAGTTCCTGTGACCACGAGCTTCTCTGATCCGTGCCTGTCCTTTTATACACACAAGAGGCATGTGAACTCGCATATAAGCCCCGTCCGTTTGGCCCCTCCCCACACACTAGTGGTGTGTGCACCGTCTTCGCGCCCTTTACCCACTTGATGGACAGCTCACTCGAGGGACCCCGGCGCTCTTTGGTGTGATGGCAAAGGTAATCAGCCCCCCCAAAAATGTGTGTTTTGTCGAGGCTGGGTAGGTGTGCGCTCTCCCCATATCTATCGTCGAAAATTAGCTATGGTGCTTGATGGAGGCCTTTGCATAATTTACTTTCACGAGCTCAATCCCTGTGCAGTTCCTGTGACCACGAGCTTCTCTGATCCGTGCCTGTCCTTTTATACACACAAGAGGCATGTGAACTCGCATATAAGCCCCGTCCGTTTGGCCCCTCCCCACACACTAGTGGTGTGAGCACCGTCTTCGCGCCCTTTACCCACTTGATGGACAGCTCACTCGAGGTTCCCCGGCGCTCTTTGGTGTGATGGCAAAGTTAATCAGCCCCCCCGAAAATGTGAGTTTTGTTGAGGCTGGGCAGGTGTGCGTTCTCCCCATATCTATCGTCGAAAAATAGCTATGATGCTTGATGGAGGCCTTTGCATATTGACTTTCACAAGCTCAATCCCTGTGCAGTTCCTGTGACCACAAGCTTCTCTGATCCGTGCCTGTCCTTTTATGCACACAAGAGGCATGTGAACTCGCATATAAGCCTCGCCCGTTTGGCCCTGCCCCTCACACTAGCGATGTGCACCGTTTTCCCGCCCGGCCATTACCCACACAATCCGCGAATCCGCAAATTCGCGGATTTTGCGGATTCGCGAATTGCGAATTCGCAAAATTCGCCCATGCTTACTGTTTAGGCCTAAATGTGTTTGCTGCGTAATGTGCTTTGCCTTTATGCTTGTGTTATACTTCTAAAGGTGCTCATGCGTAGAAGTTTGCTGTGCCTAGTATGTTATACTAGAGAGGTTATGTGTCCATGCGTGATCTATGCCTATGGTTATTAGTATTGCGTAGTGTGTACCTACCTGTTACCAGTGGTTACTTTTTGTGATCTATAATTGTTATGTGGTGTGACAGTTATTCTAAGTGCTAGTTCTACTAAGTGCTGATTCTGACCGTGGCCCATGTGGCCCTGTCCTGGTGTAAATAATCCCTTGTGAATATTGCCCATGCCAGTTGGCACATTGTATATTGTGTGATTACTATCTGATGCATTTTGACAATACAAATATTATTTTTATATAACCTTGTGTGGAGTTCCTTTTGTAGTGTGCCTAGGATGCTGTTGCTGTTGTGTGCGTGCGCAAATGCTTTACACATTGTCTCCGGGATAAGCCTGTCTGCTCGTACCAAGCTACCAAGGGGGTGAGCAGGGGTTGTCTTGGTATGTGACTCTCTTGCCCTGACTAGAATTGTGGTTTCTGCCTGGCTTCGGCGTAAGCCTTAGCCAACCAGAAATCCCAGTTCTATCATTGTTGGCCAGCGGTGAGGATTAGGACTTGTGTTTGCGCAGTACCACAGCGACAACTGGCTACATTACAAAACTGCATTTTTTAGATAGTCACATGTTTGGGATTATTGTTTTTGATTTTTTTTTCTCAAGAGAGTCATTTTCAAATGGTGTTTCCTGCGCTTTATGTTTAGTGGCAGAAGAGAGAAAATGACAGGGCGGGACGCCAGTAGAGGGGGAGTTTCCCATAGATCAGGAATCCCTTGCTGGGTCCAGTGCCCAATCCCTGTTCCTGTCCCCAGTGGTGTGGATGGATGGAAGAGAGGGAGTATGGAGGAGAAATGGCTTGCTCGGGAGGGTGGTTATCCCCTGAGTGTAGTTTCTGTGTCTGGATTCCCCATTATGGTAGGATCCAGTGGTATCAGCTAAAATGTGTCCAGTGCGTGAACTCCCATTCCCAGTTCCCAGAGTATGGTGCCTGGTGCTCAGTAAGAGGGGTACAGGTTGAGAGTCAGGGGCAGTGAGGAACTGTCTCACCAGTCTGGAGGGGGAGTATGTGGATGAGTGGTGTGTTTTTTTTAGTGATAAAAGGGAGCGTGCTCTGGAGGTGTACCTCTGGTGGTGTGCAGGAGGTCCTGCAGAGGCACTGGACGAGAAGTTGGACGTCTGGCGGTGTGCTAGATGTCTTGCAGAGGCATTGGAGAGTGATTCCAAAAGTAGTGGTTTGTGTATCTGATGACCCTGTGTAGGGGAAGAGGTTCATGTGCAGCCTAGCTAGGTCCCAGTAGGATGGTAGGGGTGTAGGGGCTCACGTCCTGTCTCAGTGGAGGCGGAGTGAGTGTGGGACGGTGTGTCCCACGTTGGCCCGAAACCCTGTCTCAGGGCCTGGAGGGTTCCCTAAGGGAGCGCCAGGTCAGGGGCCTAGGCTGTACTTACAGGTCATTTGAGGAGGATCTTCCTGTGTCTAGAGGACGGGGAGTGTCTATAACCAGAACTCCGGCGTTCCTGGTGTTGGGCAGTACCACTCCTGGTGGAGGGTGCAGAAGTCCTGGTTTGCTGGGCATTTGATAGTCTAGAGTGCTTGACCATTTGTGGGGCCTCTGGAGGTCATTCCCCGAGGAGGGGGGAGGCCAGGTTCAGGTTCAGCCTGACCTGGAGGGAAGGGCATCTGTAATCAGTGTCCTGACCGGTTTAGCTTCCAGGGGTTCCGCTCCAAGGTGGGAGGGTACAGAACTCTGGAAGGGGGTGCAGAGGGACGGTGTCCTTGCCTCTGACCCCGGTGCAACCTGAGGGTTTAGATCCAAGGTTGGGAGATTAGGAAACTTCCAGGTCAAGAAGGAATCTCTGCCAAAGTAGATCAGCTGAAGAGACTGAGGGGGCTGCCCTTGCTGTGTGTTCTGGGGCTCACCTGCAGTTTGTTGTTTCCACTAAGGTAGAGGAAAGGGGATTTTGTTGTGTGCTTTGTCCGCCCACCTGCTTGAAGAGTGACTGTGCTGTGTGCTTTGTACCTCTGAAGTGAAATAGTTTCCAGATCCCAGGTGGTAGACCAGTTGATGGAGAGAGGTCCTGAACTGGTTGGAGAGTTGTGTTCTGGTGGGTGCTTCCCTGGGAGGGTGCAGAACCCAGAAAGTAGAGGTAGGGTGGGGCATTCTTGCCCGTGACAACTGGACAGCCTGAGGGTATGGTCCCTAGGTTGAAGGATCAGTGGTAGTTGTTGCTACACTGAGAGGGAGAGTGGAGAATGGCTATTATGTGCCAGGGGTTACTGCCCCCCACTCTGTGAAGTGGTTAGGACCTGTAACATCTGGATAGCCTAGGGCCTGGTCCTGGCCGTGGACGACTAGAGAGTGCCAGTGGGGTATCCTAGTTGTGCCAGAGAGTTCTTGTTGAGAGAAATCCATTTGGGTTCAGAGTGGCGTAGAACCGGAGGGTGTCCCTGACGTGCGGACCCATGTCCGTGTTTTGTCGCCCAAAGCAGGGAAGCCCATCAAGGGATTGATTGGTCACCCTGCGTTTTGGCTGGAAGGGGGTTGTGTTGGACCTGGCCCTTTTTGGCAGGTTCACCCCGAAACTTTTTGCTTTTGCCTGGCCTGTTTCTGTAACCTGGTGTTTGGTGATTTTAGGTCTCTGCACACTATTCCACTGTGGTCCAGTGTAAAGTGTGTGCGCTCTCTGTGTGTTTGCTGAGAGTGACATGCCCTCCCATAGGAATGCATGGGGAACATGTGTGTCCATGGTAGTTCCTGATGTGTGGGGAGTGCAGGGTCGAGTTTGGTATGTGCGAACTCGTGAGATTAAATGCTGCGCAATGATGTATGCAGCATGATTGTGTCTAGTGTGGAAGTGCCACTTCTAGAAGTTGGCATGTTTTTGTAATTTGTGTCTGGCGTGTGATTGGCTGGAGATAGCTGGTGAGCCTGGCTCTATGATTCAAGATGGGTCTGCCCCAGTGGTGAGTGTTGAGATTAGCATGCTGATGTGAGGGAGGGGCTGCACCTGGGACCTGAATAGGGCTGGGCTTTCCCCACACAATGCTGGCTCCACCCCCTGTGGTGCGTCTGATGTCCCTAGCCTGGCCAGTGAAAGGGAGTTCCCCATAAGGAGTTGTAGCTGGTTCTTACATTGCCTACACCATGCTAGACAAATGATTTTTTGTGTATTAAAAGAGGCTGTGACCTCTTGTAAAATGTTCTTGTTTCTGACTAGAATCTACCAGGGGCATGCTGCTGCTGGGGGCCAGGGGAAGGCTTGCCTCCCTGGGCCCTGCCCAGCCCCTGGATTGCTGGAGGACTTCTTTTAGACCCTTCTTCCTGGCCTGAGGATGGCTGGGAGACTTTCTCCTTGCCCTGGAGACCTTTTGCTGGGACCCCTTTGCTCTGGGAGTCTTTCCTTGGGGGCTTGATGGTTGCTGTGCCCCAGAACCTAGTAGGTGCCTTATTTTTCCTAAAGGAGCGCTTTGTTTCTGCCCTGCAGGACTGGGCTGCAGTGTGTGCTGGGGATTCTCCCTGCCGTGTGCTCCTCTCAGGTCCCCACCCTGCATTATGACAGATTATCGTTATTTACAGGCAGGAGCACACCCTGCCTTATGCCCGCATTTATTTATTTATATACGGGTGCCCAACCCGTTTATGTGTGCTTAGCGAGTGCCCACCTCGCTTCTACATTTTAATTACCCACCGAGGGTGCCCACCCCTCATTCTGCCCGAGTTTGTCCTGCTGCGGGCGCCCGGAAGTCAGGCAAGCTGGCCTGTGACGGGGTGGGGCCGCGGCAGGACAGGAAGCGTGGATGCAGGAAGTGGTGCGAGGAAGGAGGTCGGGAGCCTACCCCGCCTCCTCGAGACCAGAGCGAGAAGAAGTAGCATCCTCCCGCAGCCCGGGGCTCCCGTGAATTGGAGAGAGCCCCGGGGCCGCCAGCCGAGAAGAGCAGAGGTGTTGCGGGGCTCCCGTGTCCTGGAGGGAGCCCCGGCAGAGAATTCCCGCCCCGCCTGCCCGGAGTAGCCCCACCGGAGGACAGTAGCCCGGTGAGTAGAAATGGGCTGGAGGCTCCAGGCGGGTGTTAGTGCCAGCGCGAGGCACCGTATGTTGTTGGCACGTAGGGCGGCCCCTGACGGCAGTGGGCCACCCCACCATTTTACAAAGCCGGATGGCTCCAACGATAGGGCATCATTAGATTTAGAGCCCTGAGAGGCTCCTGGGCAGTTGATGCTTTTGAGTCCCTCGAGCGGGACTCCAGTGGCAGGGGGCATTTAGGGCGGCCCCGGATGGTAGTGGGCCGCCCCAACGTTCCGTTATGAAAAAAGGCCTCCGCGGCGGTCCCCAGGTCTGTGGCCATTTCGGGGCATGTTGTCGGCGCCCGGGCAACCTCACTTGCGAGAGGGCTTCCCCAACGTAGGGGGCATTCTTGTATTTGGCGCCCCCGAGGCTCCGAGGGGCATTGTTGTGTCTAGAGCCCCGTGTGGCTCCAATGCTTTAGGGGGCATGTTTTTGTAAAGAGCCGGTGTGGCTCTAGCCTGGCCTTATTTTGCTCAAAGCGCCAGCGCATTTCCTACACTGTGCCTAGCTAGTTAAGGGGCCGGGGTCCCCAAGGCAATGTTTATTTGCAGAGCCCCATGTGGCTCCAACCTGCGCATATTTGTTTTCAGAGCCAGATGGCTCAGTTTGGCGCAGTTTTATTTCCAAAGGGCTATTGAGAGCCCGTGCCCCAGTTTCTTATTTCCCAGCTGCCCAGCAAGTAGTGGGCAGCTACCGTTTAGGTGCCAATAGGGAGCGAGTCCCTGGGAGGGACAGAGGTGGCCCAGAGGTGCCAGGCCTTCTACCGCTGTGGAGCACTTAGTGCCAGCTGCAACGTTTAGGCCCTGTTACTGTTCCCAGCTGCCCAGCAATTAGTTGGCAGCTGCAACTCTTAGGTTTTCGCCAGTGGCGCACCCCTGACTGGCGCTGCGTGGCAGCGCGCCCTGACATTCTGGACACAGGGCATTTGAGCCCCTTCTTGAGATGGCCAGTTCGCCAGGGGGCTGGTATGTGGGTAGGGCACAAGGCCCTAAGGTGATTTTTGCACAATGTGATTTTACTATGTTTATGATGGTAATTGCCTAATGTGATTTTTGCGCAATGTGATTTTACTATGTTTATGATGGGAATTGCCTAATGTGTTTTATGGGCTATAGTGATGTGGTGCTAGGAAATGTAATGTATTTAGTATGTTTTACGCACCCTGTATTGATACCTCTAGAGATGTTTTTTCCTGTGGAGGTTTATGTTAGTGAGATTATGTTTCACTCCGAGTTACGCCCCTAAATGTGATTTATTCTTAGGAGGCAGAGTCTAATGTGGTTAGACTAGTGGGAGATTGCCTACTGTAGTTATACTGTTTAGGCCTAAATGTGTTTGCTGCGTAATGTGCTTTGCCTTTATGCTTGTGTTATACTTCTAAAGGTGCTCATGCTTAGAAGTTTGCTGTGACTAGTATGTTATACTAGAGAGGTTATGTGTCCATGCGTGATCTATGCCTATGGTTATTAGTATTGCGTAGTGTGTACCTACCTGCTACCAGTGGTTACTGGTTGTGATCTATAATTGTTATGTGGTGTGACAGTTATTCTAAGTGCTAGTTCTACTAAGTGCTGATTCTGACAGTGGCCCATGTGGCCCTGTCCTGGTGTAAATAATCCCTTGTGAATATTGCCCGTGCCAGTTGGCACAATGTATATTGTGTGATTACTATCTGATGTGTTTTGACAATACAAAAGTTATTTTTATATACCCTTGTGTGGAGTTCTTTTTGTGGTGTGCCTAGGATGTTGTTGCAGTTGTGTGCGTGCGCAAATGCTTTACACATTGTCTCTGGGATAAGCCTGTCTGCTCGTGCCAAGCTACCAAGGGGGTGATCAGGGGTTATCTTGGCGTGTGACTAGAATGGTGGTTTCTGCCTGGCTTTGGCGTAAGCCTTGGCCAACCAGAAATCCCAGTTCTAACAGGGTGGCTTTGTATCTTACCCTGCCTATGTTTATAGTTCTTGCTTAGGCAGAGCGCAGGCCTCTGCAAACCAGAAACCCAATTTCCAACAGTTGCTTTATCATCCAGACAGTGTTTGAAAAGTTTTGGGAAAACAACCTTCCGGTCTGGGAATGTTTATTTGTAGAGAAAGAGGTGAGAGTGTGGGATTGTCCAAACATTGTGACAGTCTAATTTAATTGAAGCTTTTTTACTTTGCAGTTTTTTTATTGATTGATTTGATTACATTAAGTTAGACATTAAACAGACTCAATGCACCATCCATTTTGTATATCCTGAGCACCTTTGAATTCACTGTTTGTGCCTGTTATTTTGGAATTCTGCATGGTATTTCTTAATTGCTTTTTGGTTACCTATTATCACTCACGGAGTATGTTTTTTCAATCCCCTTTATTTACCCTCGTCACTCTCCTGGGCTTCATCTTGTATAGGTCAAGTACGGTGTTCTCACATTTCCACATCTCACAGGTGCACCTTTAATCACCCTCACCCAGCATATCCATCAAACATCCATCAAACCTTTCCATATCTTCTTAAATGTTTTGGAGCATACCCTGTCTCTATAAATCCCATGTCATGGTCTTGCAGCTCAATCACTGACATAATATCGATTACCAAAATATCCCCATACACAAAGATAGCCAATATATTGACATTCCATCTTTATAATGTAAATGCTCAAACTATAAAAAATATTGTTGTAAAAAATATTGATGTGCAAAATATCGTTTTTATATATAAACAATAATGTTAAATAAATTAAATAATACATTTACCTTTAAAAAAATCATTTAGGGGTCGATTCCGATCTCGGTCGGTCAGCCCTCTTACCTTATGGCCGAACCGTACCAGGAGGGGGACCGTCCGGGCGATGAAGTACGATGCGGACAAGTGCCTAATTCCTGACCGGCACGCACGCTCCGACTCAATCCCCAATTTCCATCTGAGCTTGACCAGGAAACACTCAATTCGCATGGCAAGGCATCATAAACACTGCTACTTCCCGCCGGTCAAATAAGATGCGCAGTTCCTACGTTCCGGACGGGCCACCACATATTGCACGAAACAGCACCCAGAAGAGCTGCATATCAACTCCGATTCGCGCCATTAACCCATTCCACGGATTCGAAATGGAGCAGCTAGCAACGGATCTAGACGGAGTATGAATCTAATCGCGCAGGTCATAACAGTCCTGTACATATATGACCGGATTAGGAACAGACGTGGACGGCACAGACGGTAAGTCTGACACCCACCCTATAAACAGACCCAGGGGGTCCACGCCCTGCCTACCAGTACCACACCTCCTTAGGGAACCCATGGCCACCACTACTGTTACCCCACCCATAGGGGCATGTTACCTATCACTGATGCCACCCATATGTTGCATGTGCACTATCACTGATGCCACCTCACCCATATGTGTCATGTCCACTATCACTGATGCCACCCCACCCATAGGGGCATGTTACCTATCACTGATGCCACCCCACCCATATGTGTCATGTGCACTATCACTGATGCCACCCCACCCATAGGGGCATGTTACCCATCACTGATCCACCCCACCCATATGTGTCATGTTGCCCACCACCACTGATACCCCACCCATATGTGTCATGCTGCCTATCACTGATGGCACCCCACCCATATGTTTCATGTGAATGATCACTGATGCCACCTCCACCCATAGGGGCATGTTACCTATCACTGATGCCACCCCACCCATATGTGTCATGTGCACTATCACTGATGCCACCCCACCCATAGGGGCATGTTGCCCATCATTACTGCCTCACCCACCCTTAGGGGTCAGTGTGGCAGACAATATTGACACCCCCACCCATGGGGAGGATGATACGCCACACATCCATCAAACATCAACCACAGGTATGTCAGCCAAATACATTTCACCACAACATCATGCCAACAGGGTGTAGTGCCTGACAAATAGCCCCAACAGTGAATTTGATTTATGAGACACAATGTAACTGCCATCACATGTGTGATCAACACCAGAGTGTGGGCTACACAGGTCAAGCTTTGAAATAGCACTGGGCCAATGATTTCAAAAACCCTATCAGTGTGTACATCCAATGTAAGATGTGTGTACACAAACTGCAGATAAAGTTGAGCATTGTGGCAAAGGGAGAAAATCCCCCATCATCACAGTGACTTCAAGGTAAGTGTCATCATGGAAATAGCAGCACATGCCAAACAGTATGTCTGATTCCTGGACATGTCAGCACAACACTTGTTCAGTCAACCATCATTTACCACCCAATGTAGGCACTGGCGACAACGCCTGGGTACGGTACTGCCCCTCCAGTCACCTGCACATAGACAATACATATGTCTACCAAGTTGCACAGAGGACACCGTTGACTTTAGACCAAGGATGACCACACCTGCATGTACAGTGGAGATGGGACAACAGTCAGGGAACGTGTCACATTTTACATTGTGAAGCACATCATATGTGCATGGGTGCAAGCCACAGATGTGGCCATGCCAATGAAATGTTACCATCCCTGTGCTAAATTAGTTAATCATGACACACCCAGTCAGCTGCAAAGGATCACATGGATACCAACCTGAACAGGAAACATATCTCATGGTCCACATGGAGTACACCACATCAACAACACCTCAGTAACAGACATTTGTAAATCCTGCATAACCACAGCAAGGTCAAGGTAAACAGCACCAACAATATGTACAGCTAAATCAAATGCACAAGGATAATGAAAAATGCTTTAATCAGCAATTTGACATCTGAAAGGGAAAATCCAAAATGAAATTTAGTCCAATGTCCTTCCAAAAATACATAGTTCAATGAAGGTGTGAGTGACACCTGTCACCCGTTGCTTTCCTGCACTGATAAGGACTGGGGAAATCCACTCTGAAGGGCATACATGGGGCAGGCCAGGCACTGCAGGGACAGGATCAGGGATCATCAGAAGGAGGCTGGGAAAGGGTTGTGGGTGCAGTAGAGTCAGTGGCAATTGCAGTGGAGGTGTCTGGCATGGTTTGTGCTGCCACAACTGTGGGGCACAACTCTGATGGGGTGGGTGGGTGCTGGAACCACTGGAGTGGGCAGGTAAGGTGTAGTGGACATGGTCCCCACTGCAGTGCCCATGTCAGACTTGGGTGGTCGTGGACTCCATTGCAGTGCCTAACCCCATGGGAGTGGAAAGGGGTGCAGGTGAGGTTGGCAGGACAGCTGGGGGGCCACAGTCCCCACAGTAGATGCAGTAACTAACAGACTGGTGGTGGTGTCAGTGGAAGAGCAAGTGGGAGTTGGGGAGGGCCTAAGCATTTTGGGGATGATGTATCTGTGGGGGGGAACCTGGGACAGGGAGTGGTGGGGGAACCTGTGGTGTGCTGAACTGGGGTATGGAGGAAGGAGACTGTGCAGTGGAGCTGGGGGGTGGGGGTGGGGTCTTGCTCTTCCGGGTATGGGGTGACTTGCTGGTGGTGACCTCAGTCTGCCTGTGCCTGGGGTAGGGTGTCCGGGTGTGAGGGGCACTCTTCTCTGTGTGTGGGAACTTCTTCTTCCTCCTGTAGTCTGGATCAGCTGGATTGGAGGGGAAGAGGCCTAGGTCACACAGGAAGAACTTCTTAGCAGATGGGGTTTCAGGGGAGGCAAGTGAAGGGCTCTTTGAGGGAGAGGGATCTGAGAACTGCTGAGTGATTGTGGATGCCTGTGCGTGTGTGTTTGCGACCCATCCCCTGTGTGTGCGGTATCAGTCCCCTGACTTTGCTTCCGTGCACGTTTTGACTTTTGTTTGGGTGATTGTGTGCTGTCTGTGTCTGTACGTTTGGGTGACTGTGCCGGTATGTGTGTGCTGTGGACAGGTAGGGGGATAGGAGTTGTTGTTTGGGTAGAGGCTGAAAGGTTCAGGGACTGCTGGAGGAGGGATACTGCTGCCGCCAGGGAGGGGGCCATGTACTGATTGGTCCTCTGTAGGGCAGACATGCCCAATGAGATGCCCTCCATGAACAACACCAGTTGGTGAACAGACTGGTGTGTGCATGGAGGACACTCAGAATTGATTTCTACCCTACATGGACCTGTTTAAGCAGGTCCACAGATTCCACACTCAGGGCAGCAGGGGGCACAGGGGCAGGGGGTGTGGTGCCTGGCAGGAAGAAGACATGTTCCCGAACACGGGATGGGTGCCGAGGGGAGGGCGGTGGTAGTGGTGGTGGTGGTAGCGGGAAAAGCCTCACTATCTCTGCTTTGCTGGCTGCTGACACCCGCCCCCACAAGGGAGTCATCCTCCGAGCTGCTGTGGTCCTCAGCTTAGGTGGATGGTGCTGAAGACTCCTCGGTGTGGGTCCCTTCACCCTCCGTGCCACTGGGTCCCTCTGACTCCTCAGTCGCTGCTCTTCTCAAGTCAATGCCCTGGAACAGACTTGCATGGTAAGTCAGTCTTCACAGTTACATGTCATGGGGCAATGCATCCAGACATCATTAGTCTGCACGCCGTCACATTCATAGGTCATGCCCATTCCAAACTCTGCAGCTGACAAGTGTACCAGTCTGTCCCTTGCCACACACTGTTCTTGGACTATGTTGAACCTTCATCCCTCAAATCTTACATATGAGTGACTGCAAACACAACTACCTAAAGATGAGCACCTCACAGTCTGCTGCTAATGGCACACAGCTGCGTGAAAGTCACTGTTGCATACACTATTGTGCACATTCAACTGACCACACCCCTATATGTTGCACAGGTATCATCCCCATTGTCACAACTCAGATGTCCTGCTGACACTAAAATCCTCAACACACCAGTTGTCACAAAACAGGAAGCCACACTACAATGATATTGCATCAGACACCTGATGGCACATTTCACGAAGCACAATTAGTAGGTCCACACACGTGAGTACAGAGTATCCCAATGCTGTGGAGTGGGCATGACTGACCAGGTAAACCTAAAACAGTGTATTGGCCTGGACAGTAGGCAGGTGTCTGGGCTAGTGTGACAAACTTCCTATACATAGTCCTGAGGATACTACATGGACTCACCTGCTGTATGGGTATGTTTTAAGAAACCCACACACATGTTGTGACCCAGACCAGCAATTAGAACAAATGGGAAAGGCACACACAGAACACATGTCAGAGACCAGGCACAATGCAGAGAATAGACCCACCCATGATGCTCACATCAGAGTCCCAAATGCTGTGCAGGACCCTCAGCATAGCTGATTGAAGGGACACAGTGCCCGAGTGAAAAGAGTCACAGGCTCTAGGGGCCACAACTGTCGATCAGATGAGGAGTGTGAATTACACAATTGAGGGACATGACTCCTAGACTCCAAGACCAAAGTAATGTGGGAGTACGACCAGGCCAAAAGACTGCAAAAAGCATGTCAGACATAGATCACAGACTCAGCATGGACGTACCCCCTCCTTGCTGCTGTCTGGCCTTCAGTTGCCCATCCAGGTCCGGGAAGACCACCACCAGAATCCTGAGCATGTGGGGGGTCAGGGCCCAGTGTCTGCCCCTACGGCGAGGAGGCGACAGCTACAGCTGGACCCTCACGATCCTCCGGGTCCAGCCAGGTAGGTCCTGCCGCCTCTTCTAGCAGTTACGCATCTGGCGCTTGTAGACCCCCACTGATCTCACTGCCCGGGTGACGGTCAGCCAGATGTATTCCTTCTGGTGGGCATCAACCTGTGAGTATGACAAAGTGAAGAGGACATTACCACACATGCCACATAATTGTGCTGCATACAGTTAAAAATACATGTACTCATCACAAAACTAAAAGAGGTACACTGGCAGTGCACTCATATAAATGTGCATTTGTGCTGCAGGTCTGACATGGTAATCTTGGCTAGGAATTTATGGCTAGCACCACTGCTCTACTGCAGCAGGACACCTGCTCATCACATGTACCCACATAAATAGGTAGCTGACAGTACTCAGTGCATATTCCTCACACTGCTGTGGACACTTATATTACTTTTAGACAGACAACTAAGGGTGGGCGTAAAATCCGTTTCGAGGGCGAATTTGCGGATTTTCCGCGATTTTGCGATCCGCGGATCTCGCGAAATCGCGGTAAAATCAGCGAATCAGCGGGGACGAATTTTCAGCCAAGCAAGGGTTACAGCAGCAGGTGCAAAAGTTGAACCTAATTTCTTTGTAACCATTTACAAAAGGGTTACAAACAAATTAACTTCAACTTGGACACCTGCTGCTAATTGCTTCCTGGTGCCTCGTTGCCTACTTGCAACTATTCTCTGACCCTGCTCTGACCCTTGAAGCAGGGTCAGAGAATAGTTACAAGTAGGCAACGAGGCACCGGTCCAAGGAATTAAACCTCATCAGGAAGCACTTACAGATATAAAAAACAGGAAGAAGGGAGAGGGTGGTTAAACTAAAAGAGACCTGTACAGCACAATTTTCATATGCATTTTGCTAAAAATAAAAAGCTGTATGTTCTGTAGGGGCAACTCAGGAATCTGGCCCTTCAGAGATCCGGCCTCTCTTTCTTTCTCTCGTTCTCTCTCTCCCTCTCTCTTGCCCTCTCTTTCTCTCTCTTTCTATCTATCTATCTATCTATCTATCTATCTATCTATCTATCTATCTATCTATCTATCTATCTATCTATCTCTCTCTCGTTCTCTCATAAACGACTGCATGGGTAACTTCGCTATGCAAGCGGCTCGCGAAGACGCAAAAATCCCTGCGAACACGCAAAAAACCCAGCGAACACTCAAAAAACAAAAATCCGCAAATTCGCACAAATTCGCGAATTTTGCGGATCGCGAATGCGCAAATCCGCGGATCGCGAATTCTCAAAATTCGCCCATACTTAGAGACAACTTGCAGAAAATGATAGGCAGTGGACAGCACACTCACCTGCTCCCCTGGTTTCCCATACAGCTTGCTGTACTATGGGAGGACCCCATCCAGCAGGGCCTGGTTCTACTTCCCTGTGAATGCTGGGGCCCTCTCCAGAGTACGCGCCATTGCATGATACAGAGGAAGCATAAACAGCAGCAGCAGTGGATTCAGAAAAGTGGTCCTGTAGCATGTAGTGCTGGCAAGTGAGCTCCCTGGGGGCCTACCAACCTTAAATCAGTTTTGCAGAGGCAGATTCTGTGACATTGCCCCTTACTGATAGGCCAGACATGGTTGCATTCTATGAATCTGTCCAATCCATGGAAATGTAAGTCTCCTACACGTCTTCTGCATCATTCAAAACGCTCACCTTCAGGACACCCTAGAATTGCAACATTGTTGTAGGCATCCAACTGGATTTCCAGTGCACGACTCGAACGATTTTTGAATTTGCGTCTGTCTCAATGACAGACCATTGCCAATGTGTGCGCACGGCTCGGTAAACTGACTATACAACGCATATTTTTTTAACCAAGTACATTCGTCTGGATACGATTCTATGGGCTATGCGTGTGCACGTCTCGGTCCATGCGTGTACGACGCGTCTGCCTACAAGTCACCTGCGTCGATGCTTGATGAAGGCCTTTGCAGCCTTGACTTTCACAAGTGCAATCCCCGTGCAGTTTCTGTAACCAAAAGATTCTTTCTCCTCATCTGCTGCTCTGTTCTGTGCCTGACCTTTTAAACACACAAGAGGCATGTGAACTCGCAAAGAAGCCCCCTCCTTTTGCCCCCCCCCACACTAGCGGTGTGCACCGTCTTCCCACCCTTTTCACACTATGATGGACAGCTCACTCGAGGGACCCCGGCGCCCTTCGGTGCGATGACAAAGTTAATCAGCCCCTAAAAGTCATGCGCTTTGTCGAGGCTGGGCAGGTGCGCTTTCTCCCCAGATCTACAGTCAAAAATTAGCTATGATGCTTGATGGAGGCCTTTGCATCCTTGACTTTCACGTGTGCAATCCATGTGCAGTTCCTGTGACCAGGAGCTTCTTTCTCCCCATCTGCTGCTCTGATCGGTGCCTGACCTTTTATACACACAAGAGGCATGTGAACTCGAAAAGAAGCCCCCCCGTTTGCCCTCCCCACACACTAGCGGTGTGCACCGTCTTCCCGCCCTTTCCACACTATGATGGACAGCTCACTCGAGGGATCCCGGCGCCCTTCAGGGCGATGGCAAAGTTAATCAGCCCCCAAAAATTGTGCGCTTTGTCGAGGCTGGGCAGGTGTGCTTTCTCCCCATATCTACAGTCGAAAATTAGCTATGATGCTTGATGGAGGCCTTTGCATCCTTGACTTTCACGAGTGCAATCCCCATGCAGTTCCTGTGACCAGGAGCTTCTTTCTCCCCATCTGCTGCTCTGATCGGTGCCTGACCTTTTATACACACAAGAGGCTTGTGAACTCGCAAAGAAGCCCCCCCTGTTTGTCCCCCCACACACTAGCGGTGTGCACCGTCTTCCCGCCCTTTACCCACTATGATGGACAGCTCACTCAAGGGACCTGATGTAAATAATTAATTTACTCTCTTAATTTCTATGCAGGTAAGTACTTAATCAATAATAACTCAATCGAAATGAAGGAAAACAGAGTCCGTGGTGTAAGAGTTTCTAAGGGTTTTATTCCTCATAAAGGAATCAGGATATCATGTTCTGACCACCACACAGGGTGTCAGAAGGGATAGATGAGCGCGCCGACGTTTATTGACAATACATAGCTTATATACTTGATTTACATCATAATGTTCAATGTAAGAGGCGTAACAGCTGAGAGAAGACAAGATAACAGTATACACGTGGTGCTAGTACATCATCAAGAGGCGTAAACTAGGCGTGAACTAGGGTGTGTGCTAGAAAACGTCACTGATAGGTGACGCAAGTGGGTGGCACCAAGGGGTGGTGCTAACAGAATGTTGCAATGTCAGCGGAAACCGGAAGCTTGGATGCGCGCGCAGCTGCATGACGTGTGATAGACGGGGTGCAGGGGACTTGACATTTACACTGGCGGAAAGAGACAGAAGTCTGGCATGTCAGATCAACTTGTACTTCTATCATATCTGATATCTGATGTTTAGGAACTAAGCTATCTGGGCAGAAAGGTCTCTAGAGCAGAAGCTGTTCTATACTTGCTGTGAGTGCGTGTATAAGCGCCTGAGTGTCTGTATGAGAAGCGTGGGGGCATGGGGCCTTCCATGGAAGCATGGCAACAGAGGCTATGAATTACTTGCATAAAGACAGGTCGGCCCTTTAGCCCTGTAGCTGAGGAAGGATGTTTACTGAAGCTAGCAGACCGGAATGTATCTTCGGGG
This sequence comes from Lissotriton vulgaris, assembly GCF_964263255.1. Classification (NCBI taxonomy): domain Eukaryota; kingdom Metazoa; phylum Chordata; class Amphibia; order Caudata; family Salamandridae; genus Lissotriton; species Lissotriton vulgaris. The sequence goes on from NC_141687.1 coordinate 805,682,722, forward strand.
AGGAAAACAGATAACTCGAAGGTTATAGTCAATCTTGGCAGGCAGCAGGCTGAGCTGAGCACGGAGGGCCGCGCTAGAAGTAAGTCAGAGTTCACGGGTACGGGGGCTGCTTGGGCAGAGGCCCTCGCAGTCAGAAGCCAGAAAAGAGGCTCGGTGGCAGAGATTCAGGGCCTACTTTCAGCCAGGCTGAAAAACGTAGGAGTACACTTCAAAAAGACGTTGGCATAGCATACTTAGGAACGGACCATCAAACCCATTCATGGTGGGTCTGAAAGAGGACAAGTTAACGTTGGACGCAAATGTATTTGCGTCTTCATAGCTTGTACAGGAGGGAAGTTACATGCACTTTTAACTCGTACATGGAGTCGGTGGGGTACTCGCTAGGGAACACAACATGACCATAAAATTTATATTACCTCATTCCCTCCTTGTTCCCTACGGACCCTTCATGATATATCGATCCTCATAAATCGATCGGTTTGTTCTTGTAACATTATATGTTCGTCTTTCTTTCTTTGACTGTTTGAGAGGCAACTGGAATGCTCAATGCAGGATGTGGCACACAGTCCACATATCGCTGGCCCACACTGCAGGCATAGGCAACAACTGAATACTATAACAAGACCAATGCCTAGGAAGGATAAGATCTTCCATCCCCAAGCTGTTAACGTAGTCCAGAACCAACCGGACCAAGTCCAGGTGCCTGGATTCTGATGTATCTGATTTGCAATTTTATGTAAACGGGTGATAGCTTGATAGACAGATGGTGCGTTTTGTGGAATGAAAACACAGCAACTTGACCCGATGACCTTACAGGCTCCACCTCTATCTGCCAAGATGACGTCAATCACAAGACGATTTTGAAGGACAACAGTCCGTATAGCAGACTGCTCCTCTGTTAAGTTACCTAGAGCGGAGGCAGTTTCGTTCACTACTGCTTCAAGTGTTCTCGTTAATCTGCGTATTAATTTACTGTTTTGGACAGGTCCTAGGAAGAAAAAGAATCCTTTATTGAAATCAGTGTACTGTTCCCATGCCGTTTCTGTGTAGTCGACAAGGGGAATATCTCTTTTCGGTCTATTCGGTGCTAGATTCGTGTTTCTATGGTAATCAGGAGGAGCTAGGAAAACAGGTGGCAGAAGGAATGCAATGTAACAGGTACCGTCCCAATCTGGAGGCAAACGTATGTATGCGGTATGACCACAAACAAAGTAGGAATGACTGATAGCTTTAAAGGACGATTTACCATGGTCACTGAACTCGACCACAGTAGTGCATTTACTATGACCTACGTGTACTGAACCTTTCTTGCTAACACATAATTCACCTGTGACTGGTAGTACTAACATATGGGGCAGAACTGGAGCAGTTTCAGATTCAACAGTGAGGATCATAAGGCTAATTGTGTAATTACCTAATCCATATACTTCATTTTCTAGATCAGTTCCTATTCGAGTGGGAAGTCCCTCTTTATCAGGATAACAGACGTTGAGCAGGACTAAGTTCAAGTTTCCCCAAACCCAACCCCCATCGAAAACAGCAATATCAGGATCTAAAGAGTTAATTATTTTAAACCATGCTCCACAAGAACCATTGTGAGTGAATGGGTACGGAAAGAGAGGCAGAGATCCCTTGTAATTCTGGTAGGGAGGGAGTCGGCCACATATCCAACAGTCTGTAGCATTACTTGTCTGATGGGAATGGTGTAACATACTAATGAATGTATTGTTGCGCAGCGCAAGTCTGTAAGAGAGTTCATGTGCAGGAAGTTCACTAAAAGTGTGTTCAGCAGAGACATTGTAAGCAGATTGTTTACGCCAGAAAATAGGCCAGTACATAGGAAGCAGAATGCTGGCAATAATAATTAGAATACTCAGAATAAACATGATAATTAGTGTCACTATGCAGTGACTACGGAGTGATTTGCAATATGTTCTTCTCTTTTCCTCTCTCTCTCTAACTCGATCTAGGGGATACATGTCAGAAACTATTTAACCGATTCACCTAGGGGAGGACTTAAACAATTAAACTGTCTGACTTGCTAGATCGAAGCTTCATACGGTAAAGTTCTTGAGGAGTCTTTTCTCTTTTAGGCACAGTAACGTCTTGTGCTTCAACACAGTCTTTGGTGGGGGTGGACGAGTCAGAATCCTGTTTCAGTCCGTTTTTTAGTTCATTGCATAGCTTGATGTGACTCGTGTGGACCCACCCCTTTCTCCCCTCGATTTTCACGGCGGTCCTAGTGGTAAGCAGAACGGTCTTTGGAGACTTCCAGCGGGGCTCCAGCGGACTTTTCCGGTCGAAATTCCGGACGACTACCAGGTCACCTGGGCGGACCTCATGCGCCTTTACATCGGTGTTGTCAGGGAAGGCTGCGGCAACCTGTGAACGACATGATTGGAGTGCAGACATCAAGGAGGCAAGGTAATCTGTCAACATGTTACAATCAACATCAGTGATCTTTTTCGGAACGGGCGTCCCCCACATATTCGGCGGTCTGCCAAAGACCACTTCGTACGGGGATAGCCCTGATCTCGAGTGGGCGACCATCCTCATGTAGAATAGTGCCACGGGCAGGGCGACTATCCAGTCGACCCCTTTTTCCTGACAGATCTTGGCAAGACGGATTTTTAGTGTCTGATTATGCCTTTCTACAAGGCCAGCTGCTTCGGGATGTCGGACACAGTGGAACCTCCACTGATATCCTAGCAAGAGGGAAACTTGTCTCATCAGCTCGGACGAGAACGGCTGTCCGTTGTCTGAATACACGACACGGGGCAAACCGTACCGTGGGAAGAATTCACGAACCAACTGTCTGGCTGTGGTCGGAGCAGTGTAGTCTGGGACTGGGTATGCTTCGGTCCAGCGGGACAGAGCACAAACAATTACAAGGACATACTTAAATCCTCTACAGCTATTCATCTGGATATAATCCATCTGGAGGACTTCAAAAGGGTGATCGGGAGGATGAAATCCACCTTGCTCAACAGGGACGCTTTTACCTGGATTGAACTGACAACAGATCATGCAAGTACGCACTTTCTGTTTTGCTGCTGCTCGTAAGTGTTTGTTGTACCAGAGATTCTGTAAACTGTCTAACATGGCTTTCTCTCCAAGATGGGCAGGGCTATGTGCTGTATTTATCATGACTTGAACCATTGAGTCGGGGAGAAACCATATAGATTTTCCCTTCGTCACCCAACCTTGGTCTGTCTGAATCCCTCCTAGTTCAGTCCATTTCTTTATCTCCTCTGGAGTAGCATGTGTCTGGATGTCAATTACGTCTAGGGCGGGATCTCTAACTGTCATACACTGTGTTTGTACTATTGTCTTTGTCACATCAGTAGTCTGGGTGTGAGTCAATGCTGTATGTTTTGCTGTCTGGTCTGCCAGGTCGTTACCCTGGGAAACAGAATCTGTGACTTTGGTATGTGCCTTACACTTCATGACTGATATGCCCGAGGGCAAATGTATTGCTTCTAACAGTGCTTGAATGAGGGGGCCATGTTGTATCTTGGCCCCATGAGAAGTCAGAAAACCTCGTTCTTGCCAGAGGACTCCGAAGTCGTGTACAACTCCGAAGGCATAGCGGGAATCTGTGTATATGTTAACATTTCTGTTCTTGGCTAGAATACAAGCTCGGGTCAGAGCGATGAGCTCTGCTGCTTGAGCAGACAGGGTGTCAATACGATGTGTTTCTTTAATTTCAGTTTCAGTGGTCACGGCGTACGCGGCCACTAATTCTCCTGTACTTGTTCTCATGCATGAACCATCCACATAAAGTGTCAGGTCTGGATTTGTCAATGGGACATCTGTTAAGTCTCGTCTAGGCTTAGTTACTGCATTAATTATTTCTATACAATCATGCGGAGCTGGATCTGTCGTAACTGTAGGTAACAGTGTTGCTGGGTTCAGGATGCTGCAACGTCTGATTTCTATGTGTGGCTGGAATAGTGTTAATTCATAACCTGTCAGTCGTGCTATAGTTAAGTGTTGAGTCTGGGTTCTGTTTAACAAAACCTCTACAGAATGTGGTACTTGAACTGTTAACTGATGACCTAAAACAATTGAATCACTTTGTCTTATTGCTAACGCTGTTGCTGCTACTGACTTTAAGCACGCAGGGAGTGCTTGAGCTACTGAATCCAATGTACTAGAAAAATAAGCACAAGGCTTATGTGAACCTGCTTGATCTTGAGTGAGGACAGACAACGCTGTGCCATCACGTTCTGTAACAAAAAGTGTAAACGGTTTGCTGTAACATGGTGTCGCTAAAACTGGTGCTTGGCATAAAACTTTCTTTAATTCTTCAAAAGCTTGTGTGTGTTCCTGAGTCCAAGGGAGGACAGTCGAAGTTGCTGCCTCCTGTGTCGTTAACTGGATGAGTGGTTTAGCTAAAAATGCATACTGGGGAATCCATTGTCTGCAGTACGAGGTGAGGCCTATGAAGGCCCGCACTTCCTTTTGTGTCTTGGGTTGCGGCATGTTCACAATTAACTGAATGCGATCGGGAGTGAGCTGTCTCCCCACTTTGGACAGTAAGTGACCCAAGTACACAACTTGCTGAGCACAGAATTGTAGCTTCGAAGGAGACACCTTGTGTCCCTTGTCAGCCAGGAAATGTAAAACTGTCAGTGATGCTTTTTCACATTCGGGCTCACTTCGTGCGGTGATCAGCAGATCATCGACGTATTGTAGTAAAGCGGTGTTAACTGGCATTTGAATACAATCTAGTTGTCTTTTCAGTGCTTGACTATAGATGCTGGGGCTTTCTGTGAATCCTTGAGGTGCGCGCGAAAATTTGAAACTGCGTCCATTTAAACAGAATCCGAAGAGATATTGGCTCTCTGGATCAATAGGCACGCTGAAGAAGGCGTTCTTGAGATCAATTACAGTAAAGAACGTTGCTTCTGAATCAATAGCAGTCAATAGAGATGATATATCGGGGACCACAGGATACTGTGGGATAATGCATTTATTCAATTCTCGAAGATCAATCACCAGCCGATATACTGGCGGTGCATTGGGATCAGTACGTTTAAGAATCGGAATTATGGGTGAATTACAGATATTGGAGTCGGTTTCGACGACCACTCCTTGGGCAATGAGCTCTTCAATGATTTTCAGTAAAGCCGCTACAGCATCGGGTGGTAACTTGTATTGTCTGATTCTGGGTAATACAACACCTGCCTTGAGGGTAACGCGGTATGGTGTAATGTGCATACATCCTACATCAGTTGGGCCTTTTGCCCACAAGTAATCAGGTACATTTTTCAATCTGACGTCAAACTCACGAAGAACGTAATGACCCTTGAAATCCCGTAGAAAGAGTCTAACCCCCTCCGGGGAGCAACATATTATAGCTCCTAGAGCCTTCAGTGTTTTAATTCCTAACAGATTTTCCGGACATGATTTTGTTAGTAACAGGTCTGTAACGCGTGATAACGGACCCACAGCCAGGGGAACTGGTTCTGATACTTCATTTACAATAGGTTGTCCTGAAAAACCAAGGGAAACATTTTGTGAGCCTGAGAGGGGTGCCCCTGGAACTTCGTCATGACTTATTGTAGTGCGACTTGCCCCTGTGTCAATTAAAAACTTTCTATCTTTCCCCAATACTTGACTGTGTACATAAGGACCTTCTTGATCTACAGGAATCTCGATAAGAGGCAAGCCACCTTCCCTCTCTAGGCTGTTTCATGTATATCGGGAATATTCGGGGTAAGCAGACTGGGCATACTGGTACATCTGTTGTGAGACTTGCTGAGTTGCAGCAATGGGCTGTGGCTGTGGTACTGCTACGGTCTGTGCTGTCTGTGCAGATGCATGCATGGGCTGTGTATTCTGTGTAGACTGATGCTGGTTATGGTCTTGTCTAGGCGGATGCGGTCTCTCTTTAGTTTTTCCTGTCGCTATGTTATGTTTCAGAACTGCGCATTCGTGTACGTAGTGACCTGGCTGCTTGCAATAATTGCATGTCCCTTTCACAGGAGCTGCAGTGTGACTTGTCTGGGTCGTACCTTTTCTGTGACTGTCGGATGGAACCGTCTGGGCTACTAACATTTTCATTTTCGTGTCTTTCATGCGCTTCTGTTCCTGGTCTTGTTCTTCCCTAATTCTATTCTGGTGATATTGTAACATTTGTAACATCTGGGATGGCGTATTTGCTTGCCATGTACTCTCGACTTTATACACTCTATTTTTAACTAACGGTAGGGAATTCTCGACTAACTTTGATACGAAAAGATGTGGGTACGACTCGCTACTTGGCTGGAGGCCACTATTGATAATAAAACATTTCTCGAATCTAGAATAAAAGTCGCTAGTATCTTCATCATGTTTCTGTTTACAGGACGAGATTGCATCCCAATCCTCCTTTCTAGTTGTCAATAATCTGGGCAGGACCTGTACTATCAAACCTGGTAATGCTTTAGTTTTGTCCCCAAGGCCTAACCCTGGAACCCGTTTCTTTTCTTCATCCTCTATTTCTGCCCAGGCAATCTTTGCGTCTCCCACCTCCCAGTCCTTTTCCTTTAATTTCTCGAATATACCCGTAGGCAATAATACTTTCAACATTTTCATGATATCATCATATGTGTAGTCCCCCATCAGTAACATGTCTTTGAGCTCTCTATGAAAACCTGCAGGGTCTTTATCATGGCACGGTACTAATTTCTTCATTTCTAACAGTTCTAACTTAGTCAGAGGCGTGTGTACATACACGCGTTTCAAAATTTTATCCTCACCCATAACAGGGTGCACTTCTCGCAAGGGGTTCTGACTTTCTATACCACTCCCGCACTGCATATGGTACATTTTCCTTTCTGGGGGTGGGGCGGGAACATATTCAGGACTTACAAAGGTATCATATCTGCGTCGTTGTTCTAGAATTATTTGAACTAATTTAGTACTTAGGCCTCTCCATCTATCCATCAGTAGTGCTTCTAGTGTCTCATGTAAGGGACCTGGATCGGAATAATGTTTTCTGTATTTGATGAGAAGGTGTTGAATCATATATACCCCTGCTAATTTCTGTTCGTCGGGGGAGAGGTTCAGAAATGTCTGTGCTACGGTGTCATCATTATATATGTTTGCATTTTCGGCCCATGATACCGCAGATCGGGCTAATTCTTGTTCATCCATAGAATTGAGTACATGGTACCCAACTCGATCTCGAAGCCGTTTATCAGTTTCCTGGAACTGATGCTCAGCAGAATTCGGATTCGTTAAGGCAGAGAAGAAAACTCTCTTGCTTTCTGGACGGATACCCTTCCTAAGATAAGTTCCCTTACCTACATATGCTATAGTGCTTGTAGTCGGTTCTAGTTCTTCAGATTCTTCTTCCTCCTCGGAGGGAGCCTTTTCTTTCTCTTTCTCGTGTACTGCTATCACTGCTTTCTTAATCTTTTTATACATGGCCTCTATGCAATTTTGTCTGTCATGTTTTCCGTCGGCTATATTTTGACCCCACTTGTTCAATGCATCTAATTCACTCTGCTCTGTTCCGGGCCTGTCTCGTTCTCTTATTAGACAATTTATGAAAAATCGTAGTATCAGTGCTTGCATGGTAACTTTCTGTTTCTCCAGGGCATCCTTAATACTGTCGGGGTCCTTTCCCGTTTGAACGAACTCATATATTCTATCTAGGTGCTCCTTCATTCCTGCATAACATAACAAACTATCAGTAGCAGATCTTAACCGTAAAGACGCTAATACCATTAAGTCGTCCTGTCCAGGTTCTGGATCATATCTACAAACTGACATATTTTCTTTTAGTGCATCAAGACGGGACGAATTAGAAGAACGGGGGGATCTGTGCGTAAAAGGACTCTGCATACCTCTGAGATTTAATCTGTGAGTCGGTGGCGGGGTCTGGAGACCCGCGGTCGCACCTTCTGAAGCGGAAACTTGGGCATTATCTCTGTGTGTAGTCAGTATCTGAATTTGTCTTTTAGTAGGATCTGATTGAAGTGGTTTCGGTAAATCAGTTTTAGGTGAGGGAAGTGGCGGAGCTGGCGGAACGGAACTAGTCTTTTTCGGTGTCGGCTGAGAGTGATCTTGGGGGGCAGTACCACCCCCGGCCCTGTCAGTAGGCAGGGCACGAACAGGCAGATTGGTGTAAGCTGGCGCTACATCTTCGAGATATGAATTTAGGAATATGTCTTTAGTAGTCTTATGCATTACTTTAGTTGGAACTAATGGTGACGGCAAATTTTTCGGTATTTCTGAAATGGCGTCAGGGGTACCATCGGCCAAAAGATACATGTTGTTCACTTTGCCATTTCGGATACGATCTATTTGTTCTACTTTTACTCGAATTCCCTCAGTAACTAATTCGTTTTCTTGGGCCTTTTCTGATTCTTTAAGCCTGTCTTCTCTACGGAGTGCTCTATCAGCACGCTTACGTGATTCCTTACGCCAAAATTCTATGGCGTCTTTCTGAGATTGTCTAGCTTTCTTTTTCCGTAATATTTCTTCTACCTTTATGATGCACTCGGCATCCCATGTTCCGTTAACTGGCCATCGGTATCTTTCCTCTAAGTGCTTGGTATAATCGGTCCATAACTCTAGATACAGGATGGCGTCTATGCCATGCTTATTATACATGAAATTACCTGGAGTGTCCCTAGGGGGGATTGGAATCTCTTCCTCTAACATCCCTTTCCTAGTTCCTATCTGCTTTAATTTGTTAAAAAACGGCATTGTGCCTACTTGATACTGAAATGCTTGATCCTTAATACTTAATTTCGCCTGTAACTATTTAAACAAAAAAACACAATAATACACAAGAACAATCACATTCATACCACGACATTAATCACATGAAACATTTAAAGACATAGCTAACTTCCCCCTACTCTGAATGTACCGCTCAACGATACAGATACACTGCTGTAACAGTGCAGAAATTCGGAATACTTTATATACTGCTAAACAGTACAGATACACTGCCTAAAAACAGTGCAGACCGGACTTGCGTACCCAAACCCGTCTAGATACGACCCAGCAATGGTACTCACCGGGAAGCACGGAAAACAGAAGGCCTCGGAAAACTCGACTGGACTCGACTCGGAACTTCGGAAAACTTCGGAAAACTTCGGAAAACTTCGGAAAACTTCGGAAAACTGGTGGGCCTCTTCACACCTCGGACCTTGCTTCCTTCGGCTGGGCTCTGGTCGGGATCCTCCGCACTCCTCACCGCCTCGTCTGGGCACTGATCGCAGTCTTCGTCACCTCCGTGTGTCAGAGGGGAATGCAGGAAATCCTGCCAGTACACGTGTTGTCCGTCTAACTGATGGCAGGGGACACGGATTGCAACGCACCTTCCGGCGCGTGAGGTGGGGGAGGGGTCCCTATTCGGGCGCCAAAATGATGTAAATAATTAATTTACTCTCTTAATTTCTATGCAGGTAAGTACTTAATCAATAATAACTCAATCGAAATGAAGGAAAACAGAGTCCGTGGTGTAAGAGTTTCTAAGGGTTTTATTCCTCATAAAGGAATCAGGATATCATGTTCTGACCACCACACAGGGTGTCAGAAGGGATAGATGAGCGCGCCGACGTTTATTGACAATACATAGCTTATATACTTGATTTACATCATAATGTTCAATGTAAGAGGCGTAACAGCTGAGAGAAGACAAGATAACAGTATACACGTGGTGCTAGTACATCATCAAGAGGCGTAAACTAGGCGTGAACTAGGGTGTGTGCTAGAAAACGTCACTGATAGGTGACGCAAGTGGGTGGCACCAAGGGGTGGTGCTAACAGAATGTTGCAATGTCAGCGGAAACCGGAAGCTTGGATGCGCGCGCAGCTGCATGACGTGTGATAGACGGGGTGCAGGGGACTTGACATTTACACTGGCGGAAAGAGACAGAAGTCTGGCATGTCAGATCAACTTGTACTTCTATCATATCTGATATCTGATGTTTAGGAACTAAGCTATCTGGGCAGAAAGGTCTCTAGAGCAGAAGCTGTTCTATACTTGCTGTGAGTGCGTGTATAAGCGCCTGAGTGTCTGTATGAGAAGCGTGGGGGCATGGGGCCTTCCATGGAAGCATGGCAACAGAGGCTATGAATTACTTGCATAAAGACAGGTCGGCCCTTTAGCCCTGTAGCTGAGGAAGGATGTTTACTGAAGCTAGCAGACCGGAATGTATCTTCGGGGAGGAAAACAGATAACTCGAAGGTTATAGTCAATCTTGGCAGGCAGCAGGCTGAGCTGAGCACGGAGGGCCGCGCTAGAAGTAAGTCAGAGTTCACGGGTACGGGGGCTGCTTGGGCAGAGGCCCTCGCAGTCAGAAGCCAGAAAAGAGGCTCGGTGGCAGAGATTCAGGGCCTACTTTCAGCCAGGCTGAAAAACGTAGGAGTACACTTCAAAAAGACGTTGGCATAGCATACTTAGGAACGGACCATCAAACCCATTCATGGTGGGTCTGAAAGAGGACAAGTTAACGTTGGACGCAAATGTATTTGCGTCTTCATAGCTTGTACAGGAGGGAAGTTACATGCACTTTTAACTCGTACATGGAGTCGGTGGGGTACTCGCTAGGGAACACAACATGACCATAAAATTTATATTACCTCAGACCCCAGCGCCCTTTGGCCCATTGGCAAAGTTAATCAGCCCCCAAAAATTTATGCTTTGTCGAGGCTGGGCAGGTGTGCTTTCTCCCCATATCTACAGTCGAAAATTAGCTATGATGCTTGATGGAGACCTTTGCATCCTTGACTTTCTCGAGTGCAATCCCCGTGGAGTTCCTGTAACCAGTAGCTTCTTTCTCCTCATCTGCTGCTCTGATCTGTGCCTGACCTTTTATACACACAAGAGGCATATGAACTTGCAAAGAAGCCCCCCCCGTTTGCTCCCCCCACACACTAGCTGTGTGCACCGTCTTCCCGCCCTTTACACACTATGATGGACAGCTCACTCGAGGGACCCAGGCGCCCTTCGGTGCGATGGCAAAGTTACACACACATGGCCACTGGAGGAAACTCTTCTGGTCCTACGCAGCTGTAGTGCAGGAAAAGCACTATACATTTACCCAATGAGGTAGCACTTACTGATTAGCCAGTAGAAAGTACTCCAGTTAAGTATGGTGCAAAATCGCAAAAAAATCTGCGATTTCACGGGCAAATGTGCAAATTCGTGGATTTTTTGCAATTTCACGCGAATTTCGCGAACCGCTGATTCGTAAAATTCGCACCCATACTTATCCGAGAAGCGCTACAATGAGGCACATGGCAGAACCAGGTGAGTTATTGAGCGTACCTTTGGTCTCCTGAAAAGCTGCTTCCACTGCCGGGACAAGACCGGAGGGGTCCTCCAATATGAGCCTGCTAAGATGTGCAAGATCATCATCGGACGTCTGCTGCATGCTGCACAACATGGCTGTGCGGAAGAAGGTGCCTCTCATCCTGCATGACGACGACCAACATCCACCACCTGTGGAGGATCCTGGCCTGGGCCACGAGGCCAGTGATGATGATGAGCGTGATGTCCGCACACAGCTTATCAACAACTTCTTCAGCTGAATGTGAGTTCACAGGGTTGACATGTCAATGTCCTGAGTTAGCCTGTGATGTGTTTGTGCAGCTCAGTTGCTGTTTGAGTTTGTCCGTGTGGTACTTGACTGGATCCGTGCAGTGATGTGTCCTGTCAGGTGGTCTCTAATCTACAATGGTGTTGACATGCTAATGTGTTACTTTGTAGGTTTCTTGTGACATGTTTGTTGCATTTCCATCCTGTTCTGGTGTGCTCCTGACTGTGTCTCATTTCTGTCCCTCCCAAGGTACTTTGGCAGTTGCTTGGTCAAGTCTGACACCGACAACCAGAATCCAATGCCAGGGTGGGACTTCTAGTACGCCATCATGTGATGTGCCTGACACCCTTGAAGCGCCATTTGACAACACTTGGTGACCGTGTGCCCACTGTCATGTGGATTCACCTTGATACTGTTGTGTAATAAAGTTGTTTCTGATTTCCAATGTACCTGTGCTTCACTTAGTTATGTGTGTCGTCTGTCTTCACACATCTGACTAACATTTGGTTACCTCACTTGTGGGCTTGTTAGCAGTGACTGTGGAAAGGTGTGGTGTCTGTGCATTCCACCATATATTTTGCAAACATCTTTGTAGGCAATGTGTCACATGTCCATGGTGAGTTTGTGTTGTGGCACCCTATTGGTGTGCCTCCCTCATAGGTGTCACATCAACATGAGTCACATTACGGTAATGACATTGCTGTAGTAGTTGGCATGCACTGTGTACTTCTGCATTTCATCATCTCCATGACACATACCAAGTTTAAATCACAACATAGGCAAGTATAGTGTAATAGTGAGTTTATTTACAGACATGTGTGGAGATAGTGCTGTACATGAGGTTTAGAATCTGAAGTTCCCAGATGAGTTTGAAGTATTGGTAGATGAAATGTCCAGAGTGAAGTCACCATTCATCTTCTACATTAGTACAACATGAACCCTCCGTGTCATGTTGGGGAGTTGTGCAACAAGGTGAACACTTAGCACACAAAGACCAGTATCCAAATTAGGTTCTGGGTTCCTGGGGGATGTGCATGGACAACTGTGGTTCACTTGTCCTTCTTCGGACGACCCCTCTTCTTCTTCTGGGGGGATCTTCAGGAGCAGGCGTCAACGTTGCATCGGACTCTCCACCAGATTCATCCTCCCTCCCTGTGGCATTTGCAGATGTTGTTGCAAGAGATGTTGTGGGCACACAGGGAGGTGTGAGCATATTTCCGCTGTTCTGGCAGAGACAAGTTAATATGTCGCTTAGCACACCAGTAACTTTGTCCCACTTGGCCTCCGTGTGTGCATGATGGCCAGCCTGCTCCTGCTACATGTCCTTGAGGACCCCAACTACCTGGCTGAATCCTCCGGTGCTATCCTGGTACGCATCTATTATGCATACCAGTTGGGGGTCATCAGGCAGTCCAGGCCCCTCGGCAGACAGATCTTCGTTATCCAATGAGTACAGAGCCAGATCCACACCAGAGAGCTCATCCTCCACCAGAGTCTGGGACAGGGACTCCTCTTCACTTGCTGCTGTTTCCCCAGTAGCACCTGTGCTTGGATGAGAGAGACATTGTCAGTTATTTTACTACAGACATCAATGGTTAACCTATGTATATTGCAACAGGGAGGGAGCGAGAGGTACTGATACATTCATCTTGCAATGGGTAGTGCTAACAATGAAGGAGGGGGCAAGGTATCACTCATCGTGTGCAGCCATGGTATGTACATGATTTCCTTCCTTAGTAAATTCCCTCCTTTCTCCTCATCTGCTGCTCTGATCTGTGCCTGACCTTTTATACACACAAGAGGCATATGAACTTGCAAAGAAGCCCCCCCCCCGTTTGCTCCCCCCACACACTAGCTGTGTGCACCGTCTTCCCGCCCTTTACACACTATGATGGACAGCTCACTCGAGGGACCCAGGTGCCCTTCGGTGCGATGGCAAAGTTACACACACATGGCCACTGGAGGAAACTCTTCTGGTCCTACGCAGCTGTAGTCCAGGAAAAGCACTATACATTTACCCAATGAGGTAGCACTTACTGGGTAGCCAGTAGAAAGTACTCCAGTTAAGTATGGTGCAAAATCGCAAAAAAATCTGCGATTTCACGGGCAAATGTGCAAATTCGTGGATTTTTGCAATTTCACGCGAATTCGCGAACCGCTGATTCGTAAAATTCGCACCCATACTTATCCGAGAAGCGCTACAATGAGGCACATGGCAGAACCAGGTGAGTTATTGAGCGTACCTTTGGTCTCCTGAAAAGCTGCTTCCACTGCCGGGACAAGACCGTAGGGGTCCTCCAATATGAGCCTGCTAAGATGTGCAAGATCATCATCGGACGTCTGCTGCATGCTGCACAACATGGCTGTGCGGAAGAAGGTGCCTCTCATCCTGCATGACGACGACCAACATCCACCACCTGTGGAGGATCCTGGCCTGGGCCACGAGGCCAGTGATGATGATGAGCGTGATGTCCGCACACAGCTTATCAACAACTTCTTCAGCTGAATGTGAGTTCACAGGGTTGACATGTCAATGTCCTGAGTTAGCCTGTGATGTGTTTGTGCAGCTCAGTTGCTGTTTGAGTTTGTCCGTGTGGTACTTGACTGGATGCGTGCAGTGATGTGTCCTGTCAGGTGGTCTCTAATCTACAATGGTGTTGACATGCTAATGTGTTACTGTGTAGGTTTCTTGTGACATGCTTGTTGCATTTCCATCCTGTTCTGGTGTGCTCCTGACTGTGTCTCATTTCTGTCCCTCCCAAGGTACTTTGGCAGTTGCTTGGTCAAGTCTGACACCGACAACCAGAATCCAATGCCAGGGTGGGACTTCTAGTACGCCATCATGTGATGTGCCTGACAACCTTGAAGCGCCATTTGACGACACTTGGTGACCGTGTGCCCACTGTCATGTGGATTCACCTTGATACTGTTGTGTAATAAAGTTGTTTCTGATTTCCAATGTACCTGTGCTTCACTTAGTTATGTGTGTCGTCTGTCTTCACACATCTGACTAACATTTGGTTACCTCACTTGTGGGCTTGTTAGCAGTGACTGTGGAAAGGTGTGGTGTCTGTGCATTCCACCGTATATTTTGCAAACATCTTTGTAGGCAATGTGTCACATGTCCATGGTGAGTTTGTGTTGTGGCACCCTATTGGTGTGCCTCCCTCATAGGTGTCACATCAACATGAGTCACATTACGGTAATGACATTGCTGTAGTAGTTGGCATGCACTGTGTACTTCTGCATTTCATCATCTCCATGACACATACCAAGTTTAAATCACAACATAGGCAAGTATAGTGTAATAGTGAGTTTATTTACAGACATGTGTGGAGATAGTGCTGTACATGAGGTTTAGAATCTGAAGTTCCCAGATGAGTTTGAAGTATTGGTAGATGAAATGTCCAGAGTGAAGTCACCATTCATCTTCTACATTAGTACAACATGAACCCTCCGTGTCATGTTGGGGAGTTGTGCAACAAGGTGAACACTTAGCACACAAAGACCAATATCCAAATTAGGTTCTGGGTTCCTGGGGGATGTGCATGGACAACTGTGGTTCACTTGTCCTTCTTCGGACGACCCCTCTTCTTCTTCTGGGGGGATCTTCAGGAGCAGGCGTCAACGTTGCATCGGACTCTCCACCAGATTCATCCTCCCTCCCTGTGGCATTTGCAGATGTTGTTGCAAGAGATGTTGTGGGCACACAGGGAGGTGTGAGCATATTTCCGCTGTTCTGGCGGAGACAAGTTAATATGTCGCTTAGCACACCAGTAACTTTGTCCCACTTGGCCTCCGTGTGTGCATGATGGCCAGCCTGCTCCTGCTACATGTCCTTGAGGACCCCAACTACCTGGCTGAATCCTCCGGTGCTATCCTGGTACGCATCTATTATGCATACCAGTTGGGGGTCATCAGGCAGTCCAGGCCCCTCGGCAGACAGATCTTCGTCATCCAATGAGTACAGAGCCAGATCCACACCAGAGAGCTCATCCTCCACCAGAGTCTGGGACAGGGACTCCTCTTCACTTGCTGCTGTTTCCCCAGTAGCACCTGTGCTTGGATGAGAGAGACATTGTCAGTTATTTTACTACAGACATCAATGGTTAACCTATGTATATTGCAACAGGGAGGGAGCGAGAGGTACTGATACATTCATCTTGCAATGGGTAGTGCTAACAATGAAGGAGGGGGCAAGGTATCACTCATCGTGTGCAGCCATGGTATGTACATGATTTCCTTCCTTAGTAAATTCCCTCCTATACGTATACAGGAATGGGGCGGTGCTTCTTGGATTGCCGCCTCAGTGCACTGTAGTAGCATTTACTTTGGATCACCATTACTGCAAATATGATGTGCTTCCACTTGGAGGTAGACTGTCTGCTTTCCCAGTAGTGTCCAGAGGAGATATTTGCTTTAGGATTACATGGGGCTGCAACATGTTCACCAACAGTGACCGACCCTGGTGCGGTGGATGAGTAACTGGATCCACACACGCAACATCTTTGTTTGTAACTTCATACATCACAATGTTCAACATTTTTTCTTTGCCTTTGTGTGTTGGGTGTGATTTTGACTCACAACACTTGAGCACAGACACACACTTTCAGTTGTCATCTCTGGGCACTGCTAGGGAATCTGCCAGGTTACCTCCAGGGGGAGGCACAGCATATTTGCAACAATGGGGAGCCAATGATGCTGCTGTTACAGTACACTGAGACGGACACGCATGATATCACGCACTACGCATGTGTACATATGTGAGGCTTTCAATGGGGGCAACATAATGAGTAATGAACCAGGTTGCACAAGTAGAGTGGACCATTCACCCCTCCTAGTTCCTTGTAACAATGTTTGATATACATGACATTTGCAACGGGACTTCAGTGTGCATGCCTTAACACTGCATTGTCTTCAGCCGTCACAGACAGAGATTGATATTGCGGTAGCACATTGTCCTGCCAACATGAAGCCTTTCAATGTGCATGTAGATGTGTGCACACACCCAGCTTATGTATGGATTTTGTGGTACATGGTCATTGGTACTCAAGGGCCATCAGATGGCTGACACAGAAGTGTAATCCCTGTTAACATGTGACTCTGCTTTCCTGTGAGGGCGTGTGCCTGTGCTGACAAGATGGCAGACAGTGGAGTCCTAGTGTTTGCTGGTGGCCAATTCCCAGTGGAGCTTTGTGCTCCCCACAACATAGCCCAGTCCCAGGGTACCTGTCAGCCCATTTCCACCCCCTGTGATGTGTGCATGGTGCAGTGTGAACTTCCTGGGCCATGTGGGTGGGTGGGTATTGTGAGTGACTGCAACTCCCAGCATGCTCTGGCCTACACGTCCCTTCCCAGCATGCCCTCACTTCCCTCCTTCTGACTCTGCTTCCATGTGAGGGTGTGTGCTTGTGCTGACAAGATGGCTGAAAATGCAGTCCTGGTGTTTGGTGGTGAACAATTCCCAGCAGAGCTTTGTGCTCCCCACATCAGTGCCCAGTCACATAGATCTTGTCAGTCCTTCTCCCCCCTGTGAGGTGAGCATGGTTCAGTGTGAACTTGCTGGGCCATGTGGGTGGGTGGGTATTGTGAGTGACTGCAACTTCCAGCATGCTCTGGGCTACACCCTTCTTCCCAGCATGCCCTGACTTCCCTCCTTCTGGCTCTGCTTCCCTGTGTGGGGGTGTGCCTGTGCTGACAAGATGGCTGACAGTGGAGTCCTGGTGTTTGGTGGTGGCCAATTCCCAGCAGGGCCTTGTGCTCCCCACAACAGAGCCCAGTCCCAGAGTACTTGCCAGCCCATTTCAGGCCCCTCTGAGGTGAGCATTCTTCCCAGAGGTGTTGAGATGTTCTTCTGGCCAAGTCGGACACTCATGTTGGCTTGCGCGGGCTACTCCGTTCCTTTCACACTGATTGTGTTCTGTGTTGCATACGAGTCGATTGCGGTGGTCTCTGTCGCTTTAGGTACGTTTTCGGGCTGTGTCGGTCGTGCAGCTTGGGCTCCGTGCGGATCGATCGGGTTGCATGCTTTTGGCATCATACTGTGCATGTCGGACGTCGCGGGTACGTGTCGGTCGGGCTCATTACGGGTTTGTGTCGGTCGGTGCGGCTCGTGTCCATTTTCCATCCGGATAGCTGATTTTTGTATGGCTCGGTCGTACGGCTTGTTTTCTGTATGGATCGGTTGTAGGTCACGGGCTTTACATCGTACTGCACGGGTCGGACGGTGCCTGTAGGTGTCGGTCAGACCGATTTCTGAACAGAATCGGAATTGACCCCCTAGAAGTAATGTATATTTTAACAAATATAATAAATACATTCAATGTAAAAAATTCAAACATTCATATATAACAAGTAATTTATAAATGCATATTTACTTTAAAACAATTAATAAAGAAAGATTTTAATTAATTTTAAAAAGTTATAAATATAGACACATTTACAAATAAATATATATATTTATATACACACACCTACAACATAAAATCTAATAACAAAAACATTATATTATAAATTAAAACATTAAAATATTCAATTATTTTTAAACTTAGATTATGAACTCCACTGAGTGCAACAGAAGGGAAAATATTGGCTAGTGTAGGGGTAAAAATTACTATTGGCTCTCCAGTGAGTGCAACAGTAGGGAAAGTATTGGATAGCGGAGGGGAAATAATTACTTTACCCACTCAAGTGAGTGCAACAGTAGGGAATGTGTTGGATAGCGGAGGGGAAATATTTACTTTACCCACTTCAGTGAGTGCAATAGTAGGGAAAGTGTTAGATAGCATAGGGGTAAAAAGTACTATTCCCATTCGAATTATGGCAACATTAGGGAAAGTGTTGGATAACGGAGGGGTACAAATTACGATTTCCACTCCAGTGAGTGCAACAGTAGGGAAAGTGTTGGCTAGAGGACAGGTAAAGGTTACAATTCCCACTCCAGTGAGTGCAACAGTAGGGAAAGTGTTGGATAGCGGAGGGGAAAAATGTACTATTCCCACTCCAGTGAGTGCAACAGTAGGGAAAGTGTTGGATAGCGGAGGGAAAAAAAAAGTTACTATTCCCACACCAGTGAGTGCAACAATAGAGAAAGTGTTGGATAGCGCAAATGTAAAAATTACTATTCCCACTCCAGTGAGTGCAAAAGTAGGGAAAGTGTTGGATAGCGATGGGTAAAAATTACTATTCCCACTCCAGTGAGTGCAACAGTAGGGAAAATGTTGGATAGAGGAAGTGTAAAATTTACTATTTCAACTCCAGCCAGTTCAACAGTAGGGAGAGTGTTGCATAGCGGAGGGGTAAAATGTACTATTCCCACTCCAGTGAGTGCAACAGTAGGGAAAGTGTTGTATAGCGTAGGGGTACCAATTACTATTCCCACTCCAGTGAGTGCAAGAGTAGGAAAAGTGTTGGATAGCGGAGGGGTAAACATTCATATTCCCACTGAAGTAAATACAAAATTAAATACAAACAAAAAATCAACTGCATTACAAAAAATGTTAAAAACAAAAAAGAAAACATATATAAAAATAATAAAAATTACAAAAGATAGGAACATTTTGTCATTCTAAAAAATTACCTGCAAACATTATTTTATAATTTTTTTTATAAAAATAAAAAAAAACCTATATTTAATAGAAATCAATTATATAAACAAAAACATTAATTGTTACATTAAATTAATATTTTAGATTTTCTACCATATAACACCACACAATTCACAACACACATCTAAATTTAAAAACGTGTACCTACATAATTAACATATTTAATTATCAAATAAACACATTATTAAATGAGAAAAAATTAAAACCGTTAAAAATTAATTTACTCACCAAACATTACCCCTATAAAACCAAAATCCACACACAAAAAAGGTAAACAATGACCATAAATAGTTATTAATTAATTAATTAATAATAATGAGCAACTAATTAATAATTAATAAAACCTAAAATTCTTTCCACCCTCTACACCCATAAATACCACTACACACACCTACAAATCATTACACAATTGCATAACTAATTTTACATTATTAAATTATTACCAATTAACAACTTTTTAAGTAATTAAAAATAATCTATTTACAACCCTTTACCACTATAAACCCCACCACTCATATCTCAAAATATTTATCCAATTGCCATGTTTAATTTGTAATTATCATTATTTAACAAATATTTATTCATTAATTTTAAATATATTACTTCCACCCTAGATCCCTATACACCCCACCAACCATTCCTAAAATATACACAATAAACATAATTAATTACCAATAAATTAAATATTTAATGTTAATTAACAAACAACTGATAAATAATTATTATTACATTAATTCCCACAATTAACACTAACAGTTATTAATTAAATAAAGATCAATATCTAAAAATTATTTTTACATGTATTAACATTAAATTACTTCCCACCCTTTTCCTGTATAAACCCACAACCCGCGTGAGTTGAGAAGAAAAATAGCAAACCAATTGATAATATTAGTGCCCTTGTTGCAACCTCATTTTACATATTCATTACATTGACAGTAATAATTCGCTTAGACAGCAACGTATGAAAAATATATGATTATTTTATTTTTCTTATTATTTGTTTCATTTTTGTGTCTTTTTTTCCATTTTGAACAACAAGATTTTATATTTCTTCTTTAAAACGTATATTCATTTAGTTCATAGAACAACAATTATACTTCATACCAGTGACAATAAATAACATGCAATACCTATTGTAAACAAAAACACACAACAATATACACTTAAATACAAAGGTGCTGTACGATATGTTCGGTCGATGGAAAAATTTTTGAAGGCAAATGCGGTAGAATAGAACACAACGCGTTTCGGCCTGAGGCCTTCATCAGGTGGCCGTCATTTCGTTTTTTAAACAGAGACAGGTGTACAACAAGTTCTTTAATTAGTTGTCCTGTAGAGTAGGTTCCAGTTATTTCATAAAACGGAGGTTCTGTTGTTTTTGATATTAAGGAGGTTTCAGCAGGAGTTATGTAGCACTGATATGTGCTGTTTCCACTTCTTATTTTCAATCAAGGTTGCTCATAGGGTATATTTTTTGGTTGAGTAACGATTCTTTGGCATAACTTATTTCGCTCCAAATTGGTTCCACAGATATGATCTTAAAAATAACTACGTTGAAGGAAGGATATTTTTCTAATGATTATGTCATCGTTATTTATATTTTCACACACACCATTCCTTATTATAAATTGTAGAGAGGACTGGTCTCACTAGATAGCTTCTTCCAAGTTTTGGTATCTCGTAGATGTGCGCGCTTCTCCGTAGTCAGGGGGGTCTGCTGGTGTGCACTTCCAAACGTGCACTTCCAAACGAACCCACAACCCGCTCCAACAAAAATGATACAATTAACATCATTATCAATTTATTAATGATAATTAACAACTAAAAATAATTCAATAATAATATATTAATTCCCACATTTAATACTATAAAATCTAAATTAAATAATTACTAATAAATACAAAATATTTAATAATTTATTATAATTAAATAATTGCCCACCCTATTCCCCTATAAACCCAATACCCGCTCCTAAGAAAAATAAAACAATTAACATAATTACCAATTAATGAATTATTAAAAATTAACAATCAATACTTAATTAATAATAAATAATTCCAACAATTGACACAATACAATTTAAATTAAATAAATACGTATAGGTAATAAAATGTAGTTAATGTAATATATTTAAATTACTTCCTACCCTATTCCCCTATAAACCCACAACCCGCTCCTAAAATAAATAGCACAATTAACGTAATTACCAATTAATTGATTAATACAAATTACCAATCAATTAATTATTAATTAATAATACATTAATTCTCACAATTAACAGTATACAATCTAAATTAAATAAATATTAATAAGTAATAACATTAAATTAATGTATTATACTTAAATGACTTCCCATCCTGTTCCCCTATAAACCACCAACCCGCTACAGAACTAAACACAAAATTTAATTAACATAAAATGAATCACTACTAAATATGTAACACATATATTAAAAAAACAAAAG
The DNA here is from genome assembly GCF_964263255.1 of Lissotriton vulgaris. NCBI lineage: Eukaryota > Metazoa > Chordata > Amphibia > Caudata > Salamandridae > Lissotriton > Lissotriton vulgaris. The sequence goes on from NC_141687.1 coordinate 805,704,345, forward strand.
CAATCATTATACAAAAAATAGATCACATACTTTCGAAATACATACTAAAATACATAAATCTAATTTAAACATCGATATTTTAAACAACAATATTTTTTAAATGATATTACTGACGTTGGTATTTTCAAAAGCGATATTTCCGACCATAAAGTCGATATTCTTGACCACGATATTCTTGCTGTCAATATTCCTGTATCACAATATTTCCAACTCAATCAATCAAACTCTCTTTATTTCAGTAAAATATCATGAAAGAAGTAAATATACAAGATAAACATCGCCCATGTCAATAGAGAGACAAGGCAAAACATCGGGTAACGACTTGACATTACAATTGAAAAATTACAGTCAATAAAAAGTTAAAATGCAAACAATAAAAAGTTAAAGCAGGTATCATACATTAGGAACTTACATCAAAAAAATACTTTCCAATCATAAAGAGGTTAATGTGCTAACTAGGCAAGATCCCCTGTCTAAAGTGCATGTGTATTATAAAAAGGAAAGGCAATCATTAACAGCGGAAAATTATAAAAAATCAATTGCAAGATCAATCATCACAGAAGAAAAAAATGAACGGCAATCAAGAGTGTGCATTAGTCAAAAGGAAAAAAGGATAAAGGCTGTTTACATCTTCAAGTAAGATGGTCAGAGAAGTGCTTAAGTCGGCAGGGCATCACTACTACAGTTCTCAATAGTAGGCCGGGTGGGGCGTTGTCTGTGCCCTTCTTCTGATTGTCCATGAGTGCCCTAAAAATTTTGCTGTTGAGCACACAAAAAATTGTGATGAATCAGATTGCAGTATACACAAGGCCTCTTTAAAACCTGTGTTGCCAAGTTGCCTGCAAACAGGAGTAAACCATTTACTCCTAGGTTTAATGTATGCTGTACAGTCAAAGAGAAAAATGGCCAAGGGTTTTGTGTGGGCATGGGCAACAGGGGCAGCCCTTTTGCTGTGTTCTATTGGCCAACCATGAGTTTATAAAAGCATTAACTGGCAAGCTCCATGCCTGAACTGGATATACGTAACAAGCAGCACACAGTGCCCACACCACAATTACTCAATACGTATTTTGAAGGGTAAGAAACCAATTTATTGTCGCTTCCCTAGACCACATTACTTTGTGTTCATTATTTTATACCTTTTTCAAGTTTTCAAAAAATTCATAGCAGAAAAAGACAATGAATTCAAATATTTACAAGGCTAATTAAACTTTCTACAAACATTAAAAGACAAACATTATTTACACATTAAAAAACATTTTGACATCAAGCAATTACAACAAAATAAAAAAAAATGATAATGGTTTCATCACAAACAACAATTATTACAAACGACAAATGAGAGAAACTAGAGTTGGGAGGAAAAATATAAGCAACTTAATTACGTATGAGTTTTTTTAATACTGGACCAGCCGGTCCTAGTGTTTTTTAACAATGATGGTTTTTAACTCCCAAACAACACTGCCGACGCGTTTCTAGACCTGGCGTAAAGTCACTGGTCTGTCATCAGGGCTGTATGTATCTTGTATCTGCAAGATGCAAAAACATTATTTTACTTAATCTAGCGTGTGGGCTCCTTATTTCCATTCAGTAGCTAAAAACCGTTCTGTGCTACATACCAAATTTGTTCAGGGGAGGACTTCGAGAGGAGTCTTTTGAAGGTCCTTTCGATAAATATCGTGGCCAGACAGGGATGCCTAAAGAGATTTTTTGAGTGTGTGTAAGTTACATTATTGGTCGATTTATTTTGCTAATGACAAAAACAAATTGAAAGTGGAAGGGGGGGGGGAGAAGCGTACCTTATTCTTTGAGTACTGCCGAATTACGGCGGGATCAATTTTGGCGGCGTAACCATCGAGGTTGAATCTGTGGTGTTGGGGAGATTTGCGTTATTAACTTCGTGGCGTGCAACCAGGGTAACACGGTGGGTAAAAACAATTGAGGTGGCCTACCTTCCTTCGTTTTCTTATTTTCAAGGAAAAAGGAGTATCACTATCACCATCCTAATAGAAAACAAAAAACGACCTTAGCGGTATGCTTAAGATTGTTGGGGCACTAAATAAACGCTTACTGTTGCAGGGTGGATGATTACCTGCTGCTTTAGCCACTGCTCGATACTGATGGGGTCTTCTTTCTCTCAATAAAGATGGCCGCCGCTGTTTCCTGATTGTTTTATACACAGGAATGAGCTGGTGCATTCTGGGGCGTGAAGTCCCAAAGATTGCAGTCCGTTAAAAATTTTTTTTTTATGTAACCAGAATGCACGTGGATTCATATCCTACTTCTGGCACATTGCACTCATACATTTTTTTTTCATAAAGGGTGAATGGTGCTTGCCCCTAAGTGTTTTAAACTTATTATGGATATTAAAGGAGCAAGTGACTCTGGCAACCTGTACTTATAAAAACATTCAAAGGGCATCTCAAGGCCAAGGACCAATTTTATTATCAATGTGAAGAATTAAATCACAAAGACCAACGGACAAACCAGGGATGTCCAACCGATGCAAGTCAGGACAAGGCGGAACCTGCAAATTTGATTATACATGCGCTATCTCAGACAGAGTATTCAGGCCAGTCTGTGCGCTATTAAATTTTAGAATCAGATCCGCTTCTTTCTGTAGCAGAACGCGCTCGACGTCATGGCATTTGGACTTAGAGTTCAGGGTATACAGTACAGACCATTTGAACTCTTCCAATATAGATTAATGGGCACGGACATAGTATCATATTCACAACATTCTTGGTTCTACAATTAGAGAACTCTTTATGTCTCCACTTGATTGCTTTGTGGACGAACTCATCGCCTTCTATTGTGCTCAGACAAGCCACGCAGCTGCCACACTTGTGGTGGCCCTCGATTGGCTTGAGATTCCATTGCGCCAATAAGTCGCTTTTGGGCTTGGGTATGACTGCTTGGGCTGATGTAGTCATACCCAAGCCCAAAAGCGACTTATTGGCGCAATGGAATCTCAAGCCAATCGAGGGCCACCACAAGTGTGGCAACTGCGTGGCTTGTCCGAGCACAATAGAAGGCGATGAGTTCGTCCACAAAGCAATTAAGTGGAGACATAAAGAGTTCTCTAATTGTAGAACCAAGAATGTTGTGTATATGATACTATGTCCGTGCCCATTAATCTATATTGGAAAAACCAGCCAACAAGTGAATCAAAGAATCAGCCAGAACCGATCACGTATCAAGAGACAAGTTATGTCTGCTCCAATAATTGAGCATTTTTGTGAAAAGGGCCACAATGAACAATAGTTCAAATGGTCTGTACTGTATGCCATGAACTCTAAGTCCAAATGCCATGACGTAGAGCGTGTTCTGCTACAGAAAGAAGCGTATCTGATTCTAAAATTTAATAGCGCACAGACTGGCCTGAATACTCTGTCTGAGATAGCGCATGTATAATCAAATTTGCAGGTTCCGCCTTGTCCTGACTTGCATCGGTTGGACATCCCTGGTTTGTCCGTTGGTCTTTGTGATTTAATTCTTCACATTGATAATAAAATTGGTCCTTGGCCTTGAGATGCCCTTTGAATGTTTTTATAAGTACAGGTTGCCAGAGTCACTTGCTCCTTTAATATCCATAATAAGTTTAAAACACTTGGGGGCAAGCACCATTCACCCTTTATGAAAAAAAAAATTATGAGTGCAATGTGCCAGAAGTAGGATATTAATTCACGTGCATTCTGGTTACATAACATTTTTTTTTAACTGACTGCAATCTTTGGGACTTCACGTCCCAGAATGCACCAGCTCATTCCTGTGTATAAAACAAACAGGAAACAGCGGCGGCCATCTTTATTGAAAGAAAGAAGACACCATCAGTATCGAGCAGTGGCTAAAGCAGCAGGTAATCATCCACCCTGCAACAGTAAGCGTTTATTTAGTGCCCCAACAATCTTAAACATACCGCTAAGGTCGTTTTTTGTTTTCTATTAGGATGGTGATAGTGACACTCCTTTTTCCTTGAAAATAAGAAAGCGAAGGAAGGTAGGCCACCTGAATTGTTTTTACCCACAGTGTTACCCTGGTTGCACGCCACAAAGTTAATAACGCAAATCTCCCCAACACCACAGATTCAACCTTGATGGTTACGCCGCCAAAATTGATCCCGCCGTAATTCGGCAGTACTCAAAGAATAAGGTACGCTTTTTCCCCCCCCCCTTCCACTTTCAATTTGTTTTTGTCATTAGCAAAATAAATCGACCAATAATGTAACTTACACACACTCAAAAAATCTCTTTAGGCATCCCTGTCTGGCCACAATATTTATCAAAAGGACCTTCAAAAGACTCCTCTCGAAGTCCTCCCCTGAACAAATTTGGTATGTAGCACAGAACGGTTTTTAGCTACTGAATGGAAATAAGGAGCCAACACGCTAGATTAAGTAAAATAATGTTTTTGCATCTTGCAGATACAAGATACATACAGCCCTGATGACAGACCAGTGACTTTACCCCTGGTCTAGAAACACGTCGGCAGTGTTGTTTGGGAGTTAAAAACCATCATTGTTAAAAAACACTAGGACCGGCTGGTCCAGTATTCAAAAGCTCATAAGTCATCGAGTTGCTTATATTTTTCCTCCCAACTCTAGTTTCTCTCATTTGTCGTTTGTAATAATTGTTGTTTGTGATGAAACCATTATCATTTTTTTGTAATTTTGTTGTAAATGCTTGATGTCAAAATGTTTTCTAATGTGTAAATAATGTTTGTCTTTTAATGTTTGTAGAAAGTTTAATTAGCCTTGTTAATATTTGAATTCATTGTCTTTTTCTGCTATGAATTTTTTGAAAACTTGAAAAAGGTATAAAATAATGAACACAAAGTACTGTGGTCTAGGGAAGCGACAATAAATTGGTTTCTTACCCTTCAAAATACGTATTGAGTAATTGTGGTGTGGGCACTGTGTGCTGCTTGTTACTTATATAGGGTCTAGCCCCCACCACGTAAAGGACCTAACCCCTGTTGTTCACAATAAACTGGAAATACAGCTTCCTATCAGCCGGCACTTTAATTATATCAAGGTAGCCTTAACATTTCTGCAATTTTCAGTCAATCTGCCCTGGGAGCCATCTACGTATGATTTAGACTCAACCCAATCCCCAAATATTAACTTAATCTGCAGTCTATTCAGGGTTGGAGGGCAGGCAGTGCTATGGCTAGAGAGACCTAAACATGACGTAATGCTTTTGGCATATTTCATCCAGCCTATATTATTCGCACTGTCTAAATCACAGACCTTCTCAAAAGCTGCAGCATAAGATGACAACTCTGGGGTGGAGACCATCTGCTGCCAGAACAACCGGGGGGCAAGGCTTCACTAGATCACTAATGGGTTTGAGGCCCATTTCAAGCAGGAGTGGGCATAGGGGGGCCCTTTGCGGGAGAAAGGTCAGGTTTCTGAGAAACCTGTTCTCCAGGGTTGTCAATTCATTGGCTCTGTCCATGCTCCAAAACGTAGCTCTCCAAAGGACACTGCGTACAGCCTTGCAGCTTTAAAGGTTCAAAGCTGGTGCAATAGGATTGGTGTAAGAGAAGCAGTGCTCCTTACGTAGAGCTTACGATAGGCCTTGTTGAGATGGTTCTTCCAGGCCATATCCTGCAATAATTTAATATCCAGGTAATCAAAGGAACTCACTCTCTCTAGTGAAGTACAACCTAGGAACAATTTTTCCTTAAATGACTTATGGGGATTCAATAGCATGAGCTTAGTTTTAGATGTATTGATTTCCAACCCCCTCCTGTCACAGAAGAATTTGAATTGATTTAGAAGTGTATCATCTGCGAACAGAAGGGTGGAAATTCTGTGCTTGGCTAAGGAGAGGGCATCCGCAGGGGTGGCTGATAGAAGTTCTACAACACCATTAATGTAAAGTAAAAATAGGGTTGGGGCCAGAACGCAGCCTTGAAGGACGCCATGCTGTACTCTAGTGGGGTCAGTAACTGTCCCTGGCTACCCCATCTGACCCTGGCAAAGTTCTCTTCATGAAGCCTGACAAGAAGCGTGAGAATACTCAGCGGCATACCCATATCACTGAGTACCTGCCACCATAGTTTGTCCCTGGGAGCAAGATCAAAGGAAGATTTCAGATCTATGAATGCGATGTGTAAGCTCCCTTTGCCTAACAAAACTACCTTCCAATAGATCATAAGGAGACGAAAGACCTGATCGACTTTACCAGTTTTCCGTCTAAAGCCCACTTGGAGGGAAGAGAGAATGTCATTCTCCTCCACCCAATCCATAATTTTCGCTAATAGTGATCGACAGAGGACTTTCTGGACACAGTCAATCAGGCTGATTGGTCGATAATTGGAAGGGTTAGACCTCTCGCCCTTTTTAAAGATTGGAATCACTTCCGCCCCCTTCCAAGATTCTGGGATCCTCCCTCCTCCCGCAATATCATTGGCCAGGGTTAAGATGTATGTTGCCCAGTTTTCAGAGAGGAAGAGATCACCTTGCATGAAGTCCAGCCCAGGGGCTTTGGCGTGTACAATTGCATCCAGAGAGGTCAATATTTCATCTCTGGTGAATAAGGGAAACAGCCATCACAACGGTAAAAAACCACGCATACCATTACATCGCATGCACTTTTACAACGCATGCGATGTAATGTGTAATGGACGCGGCGGCTATCCAAGTCGCTGTTCAAGACTGTTTACTCACAGCGACGTGCACCAAGCAGGAAGGAGGAAGCAGGTACCAGGAGCAGAGACGGCGATGCTGGAGAGGAGAGAGGTAAGGGGGTTTGAGCTTGGGGTGGGGGTATCTTTTGTAGGGTTTAGGGTAGTGTAAAAGTAGTGTTATAACGTTTGTGTGTTTTTTTAACGTTTTAGTGTTTTTTTTGTAGTGTAGTGTTTGTTTAGTGTAGTGTATTAGGGTTTAGCGTACTGTTTTATTGATTTAGGTTTTAGGGTAGTTTAGTAGTGTTTGTGTACTGTAGTGATGTAGGTTTTAGGGTTGTGTAGTAGTGTTTGTGTAGTGTGGTGTTTTAGGGTTTAGGGTAGTGTAGTGTTTTAGGTTTTAGGGTATTGTAGTAGTATTTTTTGTAGTGTAGTGATGTAGGTTTAAGGTTAGTGTAGTAGTGTTTGTGTAGTGTAGTGTATTAGGGTTTTGGGTAGTGTAGGGGTTTAGGGTTTAGGGTAGTGTAGTAGTGTAGTAGTGTTTGTGTAGTGTAGTGTTTTAGGGTTTAGGGTAGTATAGTGCTTTAGGGTTTAATGTAGTATAGTAGTATTTGTGTAGTGGTTCGGGTAGTGTAGTCGTGTTTGTGTAGTGTTTTAGGGTTTAGGGTAGTGTAGTAGTGTTTGTGTACTGTAGTGTTTCAGGGTTTAGGGTAGTGTAGTGTTTTAGGTTTTAGTGTAGTATAGTAGTGTTTGTGTAGTATAGTGTTTTAGTGCTTAGTGTAGTGTTGTCATCTTTTAGAGTTTGGGGTAGTGTAGGGGTGGGAGTAGTGTGGGTAGTGTTGTAGGGTAGTAGTGTTTTAGGGTTAGGGGTAGTGTAGGTGTGGGAGTAGTGTGGGTAGTAATATCGAGTTGTAAATATCGACCTACCAAAATATCGTGTTAGAAATTTCGAAGGTAAAGAATATCGATGTCAAGAATATCGTTGGACAGAATAGCGACCCTAAGGTAAGTAATATCGAAATTATTTATATCGATGCAAGTAATATCGAAGTTAGTAATATCGATAGCATATATATCGATGTCACTAATTTCGATGACACTAATATCGATATTTGTATGATTTTTTTGTTTTTTATTATGTATGTGTTATATGTGTTACTTAAGTATTTAAAATAAATAATATTATATGTGTATTAATTTTATATATTAATAAATTTATTTATAAGCAAATTATATGTTTTAGTACCGGAGCAGGTAGTGGGTTTATAGGGGAATAGGGTGGGAAGTAATTTAATTATGCTTAATTAATTATTAATTAGTAGGAGTTATAAAATAATTTTAATTAATTGATTATTAATTTTAATTAATTGGAAATTAATTTTAATTAATTGATATATATGTTCTGTAGCGGGTTGAGGGTTTATAGGGGAATAGGGTGGGAAGTAATTTAATTATGTTTAAATAATCATTAATTAGTAGGAGTTATAAGTTAATTTTCATTAATTGCTAATTAATTTTAATTAATTAGAAATTAATTTTAATTAATTGATTAATTGATAAATATGTTTTGTAGCGGGTTGTGGGTTTATAGGGGAATAGGGTGGGAAGTAATTTATTATGTTTAATTAATTATTAATTAGTAGGAGTTATAAATTAATTTTAATTAATTGCTAATAATTTTAATTATTTGGAAATTATATTTAATTAATTGATAAATATGTTCTGTAGCGGGTTGTGGGTTTATAGGGGAATAGGGTGGGAAGTAATTTAATTATGTTTAATTAAATATTAATTAGTAGGAGTTATAAATTAATTTTCATTAATAGCTAAATAATTTTAATTAATTGGAAATAAAATATAATTAATTCATTAATTGATAAATATGTTTTGTAGCGGGTTGTGGGTTTATAGGGGAATAGGGTGGGAAGAAATGTAATTATGTTTAATTATTTATTAATTAGTTGGAATTATAAATTAATTTGAAATAATTGCTAATTAATTATAATTAATTGGTTATTAATTTTAATTCATTGGTAAATAATTTTCATTAATTCATAAATAGATAAATGTGTTCTGTTGCAGGTAGTGGGTTAATAGGGGAATATGGTGGGAAGTAATTTAAATGTAATTAAGTAATAATGTATTTAAATTATTTGTTTTGTTAATAATATAATTGATAATTAATTATTAATTGGTGATTAAATAATATACATTGGTATTTTTTTAATATTTAATTTGGGCTACATATATTTTGATAATCATGTATTTAATAATTATGTATAGGCATTGTGTATGGTTTATATTTATTTAATAGTTTACATTTTTATTACTAAAACATTTTTTATTTATAAGTATGTTATTTTAACCCCTACGCTTCTCCAACACTTTCCCTACTGTTGCACTCTCTGGAGTGGGAATAGTAATTTTTACCCCTACGCTATCCAACGCTTTCCCTACTATTGCACTCTCTGGAGTGGGAATAGTAATTTTTAACCGTACGCTATCCTACGCTTTCCCTACTGTTGCAATCTCTGGAGTTGGAATAGTAATTGTTACCCCTACGCTATCCAACACTTTCCCTACTGTTGCACTCTCTGGAGTGGGAATAGTAATTTTTACTCCTACGCTATCCAACGCTTTCCTTACTGTTGCACTCTCTGGAGTGGGAATAGTAATTTTTACTCCTACGCTATCCAACGCTTTCCCTACTGTTGCACTCTCTGGAGTGGGAATAGTAATTTTGACCCCTACGCTATCCAACGCTTTCCCTACTGTTGCACTCTCTGGAGTGGGAATAGTAATTTTTACCCGTACGCTATCCAACGCTTTCCCTACTGTTGCACTCTCTGGAGGGGGAATAGTAATTTTTACCCCTACGCTATCCAACGCTTTCCCTACTGTTGCACTCTCTGGAGTGGGAATAGTAAATTGTACCCCTGTGCTAGCCAACGCTTTCCCTACTGTTGCACTCTCTGGAGTTGGAATAGTAATTGTTAACCCCTACGCTATCCAACGCTTTCCCTACTGTTGCACTCTCTGGAGTGGGAATAGTAATTTATACTCCTATGCTATCCAACGCTTTCCCTACTGTTGCACTCTGTGGAGTGGAAATAGTAATTTATACTCCTACGCTATCCAACGTTTTCCCTACTGTTGCACTCTCTGAAGTGGGAATAGTAATTTTTACTCCTACGCTATCCAACGCTTTCCCTACTGTTGCATTCTCTGGAGTGGGAATAGTAATTTTTACCCCTACGCTATCCAAAGCTTTCCCTACTGTTGCACTCTCTGGAGTGGGAATAGTAATTTTTACCCCTACGCTATCCAACGCATTCCCTACTGTTGCACTCTCTGGAGTGGGAATAGTAATTTTTACCCCTACGCTATCCAACGCTTTCCCTACTGTTGCACTCTCTGGAGTGGGAATAGTAAATTGTACCCCTACGCTATCCTACGCTTTCCCTACTGTTGCACTCTCTGGAGTTGGAATAGTAATTGTTACCCCTACGCTATCCAACGCTTTCCCTACTGTTGCACTCTCTGGAGTGGGAATAGTCATTTTTACCCCTATGCTATCCAACGCTTTCCCTACTGTTGCACTCTCTGGAGTGGGAATAGTAATTTTTACTCATACGCTATCCAACGCTTTCCCTACTGTTGCACTCTCAGGAGTGGGAATAGTAATTTTAACCCCTACGCTATCCAAAGCTTTCCCTACTGTTGCACTCTCTGGAGTGGGAATTGTAATTTTTACCCCTACGCTATCCAACGCTTTCCCTACTGTTGCACTCTCTGGAGTGGGAATAGTAATTTTTACCCTTACGCAATCCAACGTTTTATATAATTAATTGTAAAAATATTAAAAGTATATTTAATTTTGTATGTTTTTTACATTTTATTTATGTTATTGTTTTATGTTTGTAAATGTATTTGTAATTTAGAATATATTTTATTAATTTATAAATTACTAAAATAATTATTACAACTTACTGTTCAGTACATATATATTATATATTTACTGTATATATTTAAATAATGTTTTATTATTATTTATGTATTATTTATGAATTTTAAACATTATTAGATACTTTTAACTATGTAGAATTTATTTATTAGTGTTATTTACATTATTTTACATTTATATGTAAAAAAAACCGATATTTGTAACATCGATATTTTTAACATCTATATTATTTTTTCGATATTTTTGTACTTACCATGTTGTAGATAGGATGTCGATATTCTTGCCCTCAATATTTTTGACTCGATATTCCTGTAGGTCGATATTTTGGAGGTCGAAATTGTGTCAGTGATTTTCAATCCAGTAGTGTTTTAGGGTTAGGGGTAGTGTAAGGGGTGGGAGTAGTGTGTGTAGTGTTTTAGGGTAGGGTAGTAGTGTTTTAGGGTTAGGGTTAGTGTAGGGGTGGGAGTAGTGTGGGTAGTGTAGTAGTGTTTTAGGGTTACTGGTAGTGTAGGGGTGGCAGTAGTGTGGGTAGTTTTGCAGTGTAGTAGTGTTTTGGGGTTGGGGTAGTGTAGGGGTAGGAGTTGTGTGGGTAGTGTTGTAGTGTAGTAGTGATTTAGGGTTAGGGGTAGTGTAGGGGTGGTAGTAGTGTGGATAGTGTTGTAGTGTAGTAGTGTTTTAGGGTTAGGGGTAGTGTAGGGGTGGGAGTAGTCTGGTTAGTGTTGTAGTATAGTAGTGTTTTAGGGTTGGGGTAGTGTAGGGGTGGGAGTAGTGTAGGTAGTGTTGTAGTGTAGTAGTGTTTTAGGTTAGTGGTAGAGTAGGGGTGGGAGTAGTGTGGGTAGTGTTGTTGTGTAGTAGTGTTTTTGGGTTAGGGGTATTGTATAGTTGGGAGTAGTGTGTTGTGTAGGTGTAGGGTTAGGCTTGTCACTTACCTTGCAAACTTTAACCACAAGTATAGGTTTACTATGCATGCCTTTGCGTTGTAATGGCATGCATGCTAGAGGCATAGTCATGGTAAAAGTGTGCGATGTAACAGCAGGTCGGTGAAATTGACATTGGGTAGTAATACCCGCATTGTAATGGCACACCTGGTATTACTATACGATGTAACGTCATATAAATGGTGAATACAAGATCATATGATAATCGGAGTGGTTTGTGCACTACTGGTTCACTTTCAAAGTTTTTAGAGATTTAGTACAAGGCTCCAAAATGATCTTGCCACTCAATAACTGGAATGTTATTGGCCAGAGGTGTGGAACTTTTGTTATTGCCCTTACCCACAAGTGTCCAAAACAGCCTGGCATCTGGGTGCAAGATGGATTCCCCAAGTTCCTCCCACCTCCTTTCGTCCCTTTCCCTCTTGGCCTTATGTTGCTTCAGCTGTATTGGCTCCTTAGTTCTCGGGTAAGCGGGATATCCTTTTTTTCCTTAAGGCTAGGGACAGATGTCTTTTCAAGTATATGCAATCTTTTGAAACCCATACGGGAGCGACCCTTGACCCTGCTTGTTGGTCAGCCGGCCCCCCAAACCGCACAGCTACGCCTGTGTGTTGCTGCCTTTGAGCCAGCTGCTGCTGCCACGTTAGTTTGCCACTCTCCCACCCTCCGCTGCTAAAACTGTACTGTGCTGTTTTGTTCCTGGTCTGTTGTTTGCTTTAAAACTGTACTGTGCCATTTTAATTTTTTCACTGTTTACTGGTTCTGTTGCCCTGCGTTGTTGTATAGCGCCCCTGCCCGCCCCCTTTTTCCTTGTGTAACTCTCTGTCCCGTCCCTTCCCGCCACTGCCTCCCTGCGGCCCCGCCCCCGCTCTCATATTCACTGCCCTGCTCCCACCTCCCAGCTGCTCCTCCCTCCCACATCCCCTTATATGGCGGCCGCTGCGCTGTAGCGGTAGTGACCCTTGACCCTGCTTGCAGGTCAGGCAACCCCCCACACCGCACAGCTCCACCTGTGTGTTCCTGCCTTTAAACCAGATGCTGCTGCCTCGTGAGTTTGCTGCTCCCCCTCCGCTGGTAAAACTGTACTGTGCCGTTTTGTTCCTGCTCTGTTGTTTGCTTTAAAACTGTACTGTGCCATTTTTATTTTTTATTTTTTCACTCTTTACAGGTTCGGTTGCCCTGCATTGTTGTATAGTGCATTGTTGTATTGCTTTGTGTATCTCTCTGTCCCTCCCTTACCGCCGCTGACTCCCTGCAGCCCCGCCCCTCCGCTCTCCCATTTTCTGCCCCGCTCCCACCTTCCAGCGGCTCCTCGCTCCTACATCCCCTTATATGGCGGCAGCTGCCTGGTAGAGGGAGCGGCCCTTGACCCTGCTTGCAGGTCAGGCCGCCCCCCACACCGCACAGCTCCGCCTGTGTGTTCCTGCCTTTGACCTGCTGCCGTCTCATGAGTTCGCCGCTCCCCCACTCCGCTGGTAAAACTGTACGGTGCCGTTTTGTTCCTGTTCTGTTGTTTGCTTTAAAACTGTACTGTGCCATTTTTATTTTTTTATTTTTTCACTGTTTACTGGTTCTCTTGCCCTGTGTTGTTGTATAGTGCCCCTGCCCTGCCCCGTTTTGCCTCGTGTATCTCTCTGTCCCATCCCTTCCCGCTGCTGCCTCCCTCCGGCCCGCCCCCCGCTCTCCCATTCGCCACCCTGCTCTCACCTCCCAGCTGCTCCTCCCTCCCACATCCCCTTATATGGTGACCAATGCGTGGCCACGTCGTGGATGCATGCAGCGGGCGCACCGCTGGTGCATCGAAGGCGTGCCTAAGGCAAGCCTTTCTGTGCCCGTCCGAGCCTGGACCGCGCCCAGGGCCAGAACCCCTGGACCCTGAAGACACCACAACACCCGAATACACTACGAAGCCAGCACCCTCCACGCACTCAACCCCGGGCGAGAACACACATGCTACCGGGACACCCTGAAGCACACCCAAGGGCCCTTCACCGGCCGGAACTGCAGCATACCAGTATCCGACCCACTAAACCACCAACCAACGAACCCAACCATCTGAGGTACATCCTCCTCAACACCCGCTCTGCCCGCAAACACGCCTTCGAAATCTGGGACCTCCTCGACTCAACCGCCCCAGACGTCGCCTTCCTGACGGAGACCTGGCTGACTCCCGTTTCAGCACCGGACATTGCCATAGCCATCCCGGAAGGATACAATATCACTTGCTTGCTGCCTGCCCTGACGCACCTTCCACTGCAGTTTTGCCCCTGATTGGGGCACTTTGGACCCGCTTCTTTCTTCTGCCCGCATTGCTTCACCCGATCTCCCCCTGCTGCCGCTGCTCACACCAACATAGCGCGGCCGCAGTGGGGGGGAGACCAAAGGTAAAAACTACATCTCCCACGGTGCCATAGCGGCCGGAAGCCGCCAACGGCGTTTTTCGCGCCAGGAGGCGCTCAAATTGGAGCTACACCCCCGGCCGAGCGGGGAACTTACCGCTTGCTTGCTGCCTGCCCTGACGGACCTTCCACTGCAGTTTTGCCCCTGATTGGGGCACTTTGGACCCGCTTCTCTCTTCGGCCCGCATTGCTTCACCCGATCTCCCCCCGCCGCCGCTGACCGCACCAACATAGCGCGGCCGCAGTGTAGGGGAGACCAAGGGTAAAAACTACATCTCCCAGGGTGCCATATCGGCCGGAAGCCGCCAACGCCATTTTTCGTGCCAGGAAGCGCTCAAATTGGAGCTACACCCCGTGCGTCGCGGGAGCGTCCTTGGAGAAGCCCAGGACAAGGGCGGGACCGTTTGGGCCCGTTAGTGGCCGGGAGAGGCTGGGCTGGGCCACCCCCTTTGGTCCCATGGTACCGTGCCCCAGTACTTGGACAGGTTGTTTTATGATCTTGTTACCTGCTATTTGTACGACTGTGAGCTGTTACTAGTTAAGGGCCGAAGGCATATAGAAACACCTGCTAGTAGAACTCTACTCCTCTAGGGTACTACACTTTGTTATATTTAGGGAGGTCTTGGCAAGTGCTAATTTTACATCCTGTACCTAAATTTGTACTTTGTATCTAGATTGCTTAAGAATGGGAAGACGTAACACCTCGAGATCTGTCCCTGCACCCAAGCAAAATGCAGCCGCTAATCCCCAGCTTTCTAGCTTGACGGCAATAGATGGTATGCTACAAAAAACAATTGGTGTGGTGGCAAACGTCATAGAAAGTACAGAACGTCGTCTGTCACTGCCTATGGGTTTTCTCCCTCCCTTGCCCCCCTCTAATATATCAATGTTTACCACCAACTCCCAAGATTCAATCTTGGCACCTTCCTTTGTTTCTCTTCCAGGTATTCGTCTGGTCACGCCGGCTCAGGTTCTATCTCCTGTGAATAGTAATGTGCCCCCTGTGACACTACCTTTATCCCCACAAGATAGGTTGTCCCAGACTCCGACCACCCCCTTATTCCAGCCAGATGTCTCCAAAAACAGCGAGAACTGTGAAAGATCACTAAGTTCGACCTCGATTTCTGAGGGAGACCAAAGCGCAAATAGTCCGCGTGTAACTACCAGAGGTCAGCTGGCTAGGCTTAGGTCTGGACTTGCATCCAGAAAAAACTTTTTTTCCCAAAAGACTAAGGGGAGCGCAGGAGACAACAGGAAAAGGAAACAGAAAGGGGCTGAAAAGCATAAAGTACCACAGGAAAAGAATAATAGTAGCTATATCTCTGACCCTGTAACCACATTAGCTGAAACTGGAGGTCCAATAACTGGTGAACTCTTTTTGCAAAGACTGGAGGCCCTGTTAGAGAAACCCTATGCCCAAACCAACAGTGGAACTTCTAATACTAATACTGTTCTGCTGTCTGGCGAAAGTTTAAACCTAGAAAGCTCACCAAGTTCTCCCAAAGATATCCCTCTCATTGCCCATATTGAGCAGATCATGAAGTCCCTTATACTGCCGGTACTTGAGACGGTAAAGGCTTTATCAAAAAGGCTCGATAGCTTTGAACAAAGGACTCTTGATGACTTCTTCTTGGTAAAGGCATTAATTAAGGTACACTCAAAAAATAGCCCTGCTTTTGTTGAGCAGAAGTTGCAAGATCCGTCGCAGTCATGCACTATTGCTTCTCCTAACCAAAAAGGTCTCCCTTGGACAACGGGTAGCAATAACCCCTTAGTACCAACTACAAAAAGGGGAGTAAATCAAGTAAACATCCGACAGCAAAAAGGGATAAGGGGTGTAGAGACAGGGAACCCCCCCAACCCCAAGCAGACAAAAATGTCCCTAGTAATGTGGCAACTATAGAAGGCAAGGGAGGCAGTACTGCTGTATCGACGCAGACTCAGAAAGATAAAAATATTCTCAGTAATGTAGTAAATGAGAGGACAAATCTGGCCCATAGATCGGGTGAAACATACATCGATCGGCCAAGATTTCCCCATATTGACTTGCCTCCTGCAAGTATGCCCTATGTAGTTGTTTTAGCAGGAGTTCCTTGGCTACTGCCTGGTAAAACAGAATCATACTCTGAACTCAAAAACAAAACTACATATTGGCTAAACAATAACAGGCTCTTGCTGAGGCAAATAGATGGAAAGGTTCTGTTCGCTAGAAGAGTTGGCTGGCTGGGCAGTAGAGTAAAGGATGTCCCAGGTGATTGTTTCCTAGTTAATGTTCGGGATATGCGCGCCGTAAAGTTCATTTGCAACCATCATAACGAGTCTGGAAATAGTGGACTAAGAGCATTTGGTTTGGGGCATTTCTACCCGCAACAAGTGCCCCAGACGCAATGGCAGAATCATGGCTACCAATCCTGGGGAGGGTTTCCTAGTGACTACTGTATCCATCCCACTTTTGGTAATAGGCGAGAATATTATGGCCCCAATTTAGGGTATTGACATATCGATGCCTCTCTTTTCAATCTAGCAGATAGCCCTATAAGTGACCCACTGACCCTAGTAGTACACCCAATTGACCTGGGAGATGCCCCGGATTTGGGCATATCCCCCCGGCCTACCCTGGCTGTTGAGCCAGTCAGAATAGAACCTAACTCCCCCAGAGTATGACTGGACTCCCCAATGAATCAAGCCTTAGATGCTACTGAACTACTTAAGGTTATCAACTGGAATATAGCAGGTGTTCATAGGAAATTAGGCTCACCAGATTGGAACACCTTGGTAGAGGCGCACAAGATTTGTATTTTTCAGGAGATGTGGAGCCTGAAACCCATCCAGAGAGCTGGCTATGTCACCTATTTTACACCGGCAGTACCCCCATTTACTGGAAAGGGGCCGTCCTTCGGGGGGGCTTCTTATTTGGGTAAGAATTTCCCTGGGCTGCTATATTACACATAAGCAGTGCAACTCCCCAGATATGCTTAGAATTGCGTTGAGGGGTCTTAATAGGGGGCGAACCCTCGAGCTATTCAACATCTATGCTAGGGGCACAAAAAATGGCTCTCTGTCAACAATAGTAACTATCTTTGAAAGTGAGCCTAGAGATTGCAATGAGGACATGTAAGTCCTGGTCGCAGGTGATTTTAACTGTACATATGAGCCTCTTGCGACAGAGGATTTTTTGGACCTGGGTGAGGATGACGCGAGGAGGGGTATACCCATGTTAACTATCCCACCAATAAAAAGATGGTCCCAAAGGGCGATTCAGCTGAACGTATTGACCATGGAGTTTGGGTTAAGAGCTGCTAACGGTCTAACTAATTCGGACTCCATGGGTGCTGATAGATTCAATAGGGTGAACCACATGACAAGGATTGATTATATCCTCCTTGATTTTACGCTTTGGAAGTTTGTCCAGGATATGGTTGTCTTACCCACTGTAGATAGCGACCACAACTCACTTTCGCTAACCCTTAAGAGTTTGTGGCCCAGAAAAACAAATGAAGTAACATCAAGCAAATTGGAGCTTGTCCCCAAAGTTTTTCCATCTAACTGTGGGAGACGTCTTAAGTGGTGTAAAGTAACCCTGGATGAAGGAAAGCTAGAGGCTATAGACATAGCATTAACATCCTCGCAAAGGGAGCTGGACACTATCTTTTTAGCCCACCCTGTTCCAGGTAGGGCAACGCTCGTCTTCCAGGATACCATCAAGATTGTAGATAAATTATTTCTGAAGCAAGTACGTGGGGGTAACATGACAGGGTCCCAGAAGCCAAAGGGTGTGCATGATTGGTTCACTCCTACATGCAGGCATAAAAAGTCTGCCCTGATCAAAGCCATCAAAGGGAAGTCACAACCTTTGATACAGTGCGCTAGAAAAGAGTATAAGCAGGCAATAATAAACTCAAAAAAGGAGTGGGAAGACCAGTATTGGCAAACATTAAAAAAGGCTAGCTCTAGCAAGGATGCTAGACGCTTTTGGGATACAATAAGAGCTAGAAATAGACCAGACAGCGACCACTTCACATGCAATATTACTAGCCAAGTATAGTTTGACCACTTCTTAAAAGTGTATACCTGCCAGCATGGGACTAGCGCTTTAGCTACATCTAATTTTCATGTTTTGGAGGGTGATTCTAATGAGTTCCCCTTTACAACTAAGGAAGTGGAGTATGCTATTAGCACCATCGTGCCCCAAAAAGCAGTCGGCCCAGATGGCATCCCTGGGGATTTGCTTCAATCGGATAAGCAGAAATGGGGGAAGCTCATTCACTCTTTGCTTATCGCCATTGATAGAGGCGCTGCCATCCCTGAGTCCTGGAAAGGGGCCGAGGTTGTGCCCATTTTTAAAAAGGGGCTGAGGGACGACCCTTCCAATTATCGGCTTATAAGTTTGTTAGACTCAATCCAGAAGGTTGTTGGTAAGGTGCTGTTAGAGAGAATATTACAATGGATTGATGAAAATGAGATTCTCTCCGATTATTACCAAGCAGGGTTTAGGGCTAGTACGGGCACAATAGAGCAGGCGTTCAGATTAATGTTAATCTACTGGAAGGTGGTGGTTATAGGCAAAGGCAGTCTTTATCTTGCGTTCATCGACCTAAAGACTGCCTTTGACCTTGTGCCTAGGGAGATTCTTTGGGGTGTACTCTCTGAAATGGGGCTCCCACGTTACATTCTGTCCATTTTGGTGAGGCTCTACGAAGGCAACTTTGCCCATTTAAGATGGGGCACAGAGGGCGAGAAAACAAACAGAATCCCGGTAGAGAGAGGGGTTCGCCAGGGATGCGTTCTTGCTCCCACTCTTTTCTCACTATATGTGAATGGTGTGGTTGAGCATCTGCTAAAAGATCCTTCAGATGAACTATCTCTGGTGGGCGAGCGAATTTCTACCCTCCTATTTGCGGATGATACGATCTTAATATCTAAGACCCCAATGGACCTCCAAAACCTCCTTGAGAACTTCCAGATTTTTTTCTCGCAGCGGGGTTAAGTATTCAACACTGACAAAACAAAGTATTTGGTGATGAATCCCCCCAAAAAACTTGGCCGTCCCCCTGCATTGAACCTTGTGCTTTTGGAAAGGGTCACTGTGTTTGATTATCTAGGCATACGTATATCGCATATCATGCAGTGGACCCCGCACCTCTGTAAAATGCTGCTAATCCATAAGAGGGTAGCCGGGGCACTGCTCAAGGAACAGTGCTCCTGTTCAATAAGACCAATAGCCCCTGTCATTGACATTTATAAAGCTAAGGGAGTTAGCTCTGCTCTCTACGGGGCAGAGCTATGGGGTACCATTGGCATAGATGAACTGACAAGGCCCGAAAATAAATTCTATAGGGATCTTATGTCACTTCCCCAGAGTACCCCAATGATACCTTTATTGCTTGACTTAGGCTGTCGCCCTATTAGCGATTTGGCAAAGCTCCGGCCGTTGATCCTATGGGCCCGGTTGTGGCGAGTACCTGAATTGGCCAAATATGCTAAAGGGCCCTCTGAAGTAATGTCACTGCCTGGATGGCATAAAGTAAAGTGGTTAAACGATGTAAAAACTTTGCTTGGTGATTTGGGCCTTAGTGAGGCATGGGTTGGTAGGTCCTCTCTTCCGAAGGCAACCTTAAAGAGCCTCTATTGGAACTGGGTTGCGTCTAGAATTAGTACTGATCATGCTCTGGGCAGGCTTACGGACGACTCCTAAAGTTCAAGGATCTGCCGATCCGTGAACTTTATTTGGACATTATCTGGAAGCCATTCGATAGGGCCCTCTACTTCAGGTTTAGGGCCGGGGCTCTTCCAGTGCGTGCCCTAACAGCTCGCTGGAACCCCCCGGCTCAAACAACAGCATTTTGCCCTATCTGACTAACCAAACCAGAAACTATAGCGCACTTTATGTTTGAATGCCCGGCGTACATGCACCCAAGGAACAGGTGGCTCAAACCTCTGTGTCGGTTGTTAGGCACTAGGTCTCACAATGAGGCGCTGCGCATTTTAATGGCAGATTCACGGCCATTGTATGCCTGTGGCCTCTCTAAATTTTTATCATGGGCATGGCATGTTAGAAGCAAAAGGCTTAAATGAAATGTTTGATCTGATTCTTAATTAATTGCTTAAAATGTTGTTTTTAACTTGCAAATATTGGTTGTAAAAATTTGGTGTAAATAGATTATTTCTTGTTTTTAACTCCAAATGTGTTTTTATAATGTGAAGCTTTTATGATATGTTTTTATCGAAATAAAGCCTTTCTGACTGACTGACTACAATATCACCCGCAGAGACCGCACCAACGGAACAGGAGGTGGAATTGCCATAGTTTACAAGAACACCCTCAGCATCTCGACCAGCACCGACAACCCCCTCAGCACCGCCAAACACCTGCACTTCCAGATGCACACCAACCCCAACAACACCCTCAGAGGAACCCTCATCTACACAACCCCTGTACCCAGACCACAGTTCAGCGACTTCATCATGACCTCAACAGCATCCACGCCCTCGCCTCCACTGACTACATTCTCCTCGGGGACCTGAACTTCCACCTCGAGAACAACAACAACGTCAACTCCACCACACTGATTGCCAACCTTGCCAACCTAGGACTCAGACAGCTTGTGACAACAGCCACCCACGCCGCTGGTCACACGCTAGACCCCATCTCCTCCGCAAGCCCCCATGTCTCCTTCAACCACAAACCACTGCGTCCACTTCACCTTCAGGAATCCCACCGCACATCGCCACACCTAACAGATGCCCCGTCATGGCTGGGGAAAAGTCACCAAAGAGCAGCTAGCCACCGCCCTCGCCCAGAGCCCACCAGCCGACCCCACCGAACCCAACACCGCCGCCCTCAACCTCCAACAGTGGATCAACGACTGCGCCAACACCCTCGCCCCGCTCAAGACACCCTCCAACAGCCACACTTGCAAAAAAGACCTCCAGGCCTCCAAGCATACCTGCCGGAAACTGGAGAAGAACTGGCTCCGCAAACGATCACCAGACAACTATACGGCCCTAAAGAACGCCACCCGCAGACACCATCAACTCATCAGAACCGCCAAGAGGACCGCATTCAAGGACCGCCTGGATGACAACGCACACAGCAGCAAAAAGCTCTTCAGCATCGTGAAGTAACTCTCCAACCCCAGCTCTAACACCAACAACATCCCCCTTATGCAGGACCTGTGCGATTCACTGGCCACCTACTTCCCCCACAAGATCGCAGACAACCACATCAGCTTCAACGCCACGACCGCCCTTCCAACCACCGAGACCTCCACCGCCGCGACCACCTGCCGCCTGATCACATGGTCCAATGTCAATGACGATGACACCATCAAAACTATGAACTCTGTCCACTCTGGATCCCCGTCTGACCCATGCCCACACCACGTCTTCAACAAAGCCAGCACAATCATCGCACCCCATCTCTGGAAAGTCATCAACACCTCCTTTGAGACAGCAACCTTCCCAGAGAGCTGGAAGCACGCCGAGATCAACGCCTTACTCAAGAAAACCAAGGCGGACCCCAAGGACCTCAAGAACTTTTGTCCCATCTCCCTGCTCCCGTTTTCGGTGAAGGTCACCGGGAAAATCGTCAACAAGCAACTGACCCGCTACCTCGAGGACAACAACATCCTGGACCCATCCCAATCAGGTTTCCGCAGCAACCACAGCACCGAAACCGCCCCCATCGCCACCACCGATGACATCAGGACCCTGTTCGACAACGGAGAAACAGCAGCCCTTTTACTCCTGGACCTGTCAGCCATCTTCGACATGGTCTGCCACCACACACTACGAACACGCCTACACAACACCAGGATCAAACAGAAGGCCCTGGACCACATCCTTCCTCTCCGGCAGAACACCGAGCGTCCGCCTCCCTCTTCAGCTTCACCACCACCAAGATCATCTGGGGCGTACCCCAGGGCTCCTCCCTCAGCCCAATGCTTTTCAACATATACATGGCACCCCTTACCTTCCTCGCCCATCAGCATGACCTACGCCGATGACACCCAGCTGATCATCTCCCTCACCAAAGACCCTCACACTGCCAAAACCAACCTCCAGGAAGGAATGAAGGCCGTCACCGAATGGATGAGGAACAGCAGACTGAAGCTTAACTCGGACAAGATGGAGGTCCTTATCCTCGGCTCCAAACCCTCAGCCTGGGATGACTTCTGGTGGCTGACATTACTGGGAACAGCCCCGACACCCACTGACCACGCAACCTGGGGGTCATCCTTGACTCCACCCTCTCCATGACTAAACAGATCAAAGCCGTCTCCTCATCCTGCTTCAACACCCTGCAAATGCTCCGCAGGATCTTTAAGTGGATCCCCACTGAAACGAGAAGAACAGTAACCCAGGCCCTCGTCTCCAGTAGGCTGGACTACTGAGATGCCCTCTAGGCAGGAACATCAAACAAGCTCCTGAGACGGCTGCAATGCATCCAGAACGCCTCGGCACAACTGATCCTCGACATCTCCCTCCGCAGCCACATCACACCCCACCTTAGAGACCTACACTGGCTCCCCATCAACAAGAGGATAACCTTCAAACTTCTCATCCACGCACACAAGGCCCTCCACAACGCCGGCCCAGTGTACCTCAACAAACGACTCAGCTTGTACGCCCCTACCCGCAAGCTCCGCTCTGCCGCCCTCGTCCTCACCAGAGTGCCGCGCATCCAAAAAACAACCGGCGGCGGCAGATTCTTCTCCCACCCCGCCGCCAATACCTGGAACACCCTCCCTACCCACCTTACGGCAGACCCAGGATCTCATGGCCTTCAGACGTCTTCTCAAGAACTGGCTCTTCAATCAGTAGTAGCACCCCCCCTTCCTCAGCGCCTTGAGACCCTCACGGGTATGTAGCACGCTTAACAAATGTCCTGATTGATTGATTGATTGATACAGTCTTTTTGATTGATTTCACCTGGTTGAGGCAGCCCTTGAGAGGTGGAACAATAAAATTTGTTGCCAGATGGTTAAAAAGCAGCATGGAATGTAGAGCACTGCAGCTAGTTGGTGTGATCACGTAACTTCACGTAGTACACATAGTACTGCGTAGCTTAGCTGATGGCACTGTGTACTTGTCTGCACTGTGAAATAATTGTAAACGGCATCCTACACAGTGCCAGTTATGATTAAATAAATATCTTTAGATGCTAAAGAGCATATAGTACTGTCACAAAAGTGAAACTGAAAAATTAGCAAGCAGTGAGAAAGGTGATGATTTTGGGATCCTCCCTAACCTAGGGGGAGTACCAGGCAGATGTCTTGAAAACAAAAAGCACATCTTATTGAATGATTCGGTGCTGGTCCCATCCTCTTAGGACCACCCCAAGCACAGTTGTTGGCAAAAAACAATCCCAATCAAAGGCTCTGCAAAGCATTATGGGATCAGATTAGCAGTGGGCAGTGAATATTATATAGTAGCCAATATCAAAATAATTGTACAAAGAGCTGCAGTTCAACTGGTAGTTACTAGATGTCCCTCACGAGTCAAATGCAAATGCTTGATGAAAGGTTTTCAATGGTTTTGCATTTGATATGTGGAACTGCAGCTTGATGTAAGAATAATTTCAATGCTTTGCATTTGACTCGGGGGGACATCTAGTTGAACTGCAGCTCTTTGTAGAATTATTTTGATATTGGATACTATAATATTCACTGCCCGCTGCTAATCTCATCTCATAATAATGCTTTGCAGGGCCTTTGGTTGGGATTGTTTTTTTGCCAATAACTTTGCTAGGGGTGGTCCTAAGAGGATGGCACCATCTCCGAAGTTCACCAAGATGTGCTTTTTGTTTATGCTCTTTGTTTTTAAGGAATCTGCTTGGTCCTCCCCCTAGGTTAGGGGGGACCCCAAAATCATCACCTCTCTCATTGCCTATTGTTTTCATTGAAAAAGTTCACTTTTGTGAATTGGTTATATGCTTTTTAGCGTGTGAAATTGCTTTATCAAAGCATCTGAGGATGTTGTTGATTTAACTGCTACGCCATGTGATTAAGCACAGTTTTTGTACTGTGCTATGTGCAATTTGCGGAGAGTGAATTAGTACAAACTATGTATACTCCTTTAGCGTAGCATTAGTTTCAAGATCCATTTTTAGAGTACTGAGTTTGTGTTCAACCTCCACAATTGTGGTCCATTTAAGCCAGCATATGTCATTAGAGGGAGCCACCTCCTTTGTGGCAAGAGAATGGGAGCAGGCCTATTCATTTCACCCCAAGGGTGCTCCATTGTCAGACTCAGAGGGTTGTGGTCGCTCTCACATGTCTGAGTTATCGACATCTCTTATACAATTGGCCATAGCATAAGATCCACAAGTGTACAGTCTATCCTGCTTGATCCATTTGGCCCAACAAAAGTAATTCCCCCTTTTTTATCTGAAATGGTCCTTCCGTTTGCAGCCCGAATCCTATGTACCAAAATTAGGGAAGTCAGCTGGAGGCTGCTTGTGTCCACTTCCTTATTGGAGGTAACTCCAAGGGAGAAACCAGCCACATGTTGTCCTCTTCGTTACCTTCGAGGATATTTTCCCTATCAAGGGGCTTAAAAGTTACATTGAAGTCACCTCCAACAATCAAGGGATAGGCAGTGTGATTTGTGTCCAGTAGCTCAACTAGGGTATGCAGTGTTGGTGATTTACCTGCTCTAGGGCTCCTTGCATAGACATTAAAAATGTCAATGCACTTGCCAAGTGGACCTTTAAGTCTAACCCAAAGGATATCACAGTTATTAGTAGGCATCTCCTCAGGGGCACAGTTTAGTGTGGTATTAATCAAGATGAGGAGTCTTCCAGAAGGATTACCATGTTTGGAGGGGATTCCCGGTTTGTGGAACGTTACAAAACCTGGGATATAAATGGGGCTCTAACTCCAGGTTTCCTGCAGGATGTAAATGCCATGTGAGTTAATAAGCTCGAGCCAGTGTGGGAGATCTGGTTTCAACCTTATGTCGGCCACATATGATGAAATAGTATATGTTTCATAACATCTATAGGAGGGGATGGATTGGAGGTGGTAGTTGTCATTTGTTTTATAACATCTATAGGAGGGGATGGATTGGAGGTGGTAGGTGTCATGGTAAATTGGACCATATAACTGGGCGGATGGATGAGCGAAATCCTGTCATCAGGCTGGACATCATCTCCCAAGTTTGTGACGGAATGAGAATATGAGAGAGGATGGATACTGGGGGGGCACTCCCTCATGCTCAATGGAGCAGTCTTCGGGGACAATATACGACAGAGGGAAAGTAGTATTTTGATTGGTGTTAGGGGGCACACACATTTCCCTAGAAGCTCTAGTATCAGTCAGTCTTTCTGTGAAAGAGACAAGAGTAGTGTGTCCCTGGGTGACATTGCTATATTCTTGGAAGTTGACACACAGGGGAAGATATTCATTTGCAGTTGAATATTGGTAGTGGTTGGAGGACAAAATCTAGCTTCCAGGGCACCTAAGTTATGTACTAGGGGCCAGATGCATCAAAGGGTTTTGCCCATTCTGTGTCTATGGGAAAATGTGTTCATGCATATGGCCCTAGGTTCTCACTTGTGATGGTAAGTTCTACTGCGTCAACAGTGTTGTTATTCAGGACGCATCTTCTTGCCCTCAAAATGTCGTGCCTAATCACTGACTGGCAGCCCCTACATGCCTAATCCAGTGAATAGTTTTGTTCTTAAGGGCTTCCCCAGATTCATATTTGGTGTTAGCTTTAGCGTCATTGGTCTTATAGATGGTACATTGAGGGGGATAGTGGGGGATTGGACGGGACCTGAGAAGCGGCCTTAGAAGTGGAAGCACCTCACTGTGGCCTGAGGTCTGGTGGAAAGGTTCTTTTGCTGTGGCGGACGAGGGCCCTATCATCCCCCTGGTGTTTCCCATTAAGCCAGTTATAGATATGTCATGTGGGGCTAGCAAGTTACAGAAGTCCCCTTCTTGTCAACTAGGTTTACATGCCAAGTCAGGAGGGTTGGTATTAGGGGTATTACGTATTGTTGGCGTGTTGCGAGTGATGGACTGGTTATGTTGTGTAAACATGGTTGTACCCAGAGGGCCCAGGAGAGGTGCTAGTTCCAGGCCAATACGATCTACGATTGTGTGATATAGTTTGGAAATAAGTGTATTCAAAACCCCTACTGTTTCTTTAAGGGCTATGATTTCCCTCTGGAGTTCGAGGTTGGCTGGTAATGTCTCGGTGTCCGCCACCCTGCAGTTCGGATGGAGAGTGGTTGTGACCACCCTGCAGGGTGCTATGTCTGTTGGGCCCAAAGGCTCCCTGTAGATTAATGGATTTGGATTGGCTGTCTGAACCGCAAGGGGTGCAAATCTGTTGCTTAAAATAAGATCTGTAGGGACCCCACCTTGGGTTTCGCTAAGATTACTCTGGGAGCTAGAGGGGGATGCGCCAATGGCTTCAGGGGCTTCTGGTGGCCGTTTAGAACTAGCTACCCTTTTGAATAGACTAAAAATACAATCAGAACTTTGGTTGGCAAGTGAAGTAGCGAAGGGAATAGAGGGTTGAGGGACCTTAGGGGAAGGTACAGGTGCCGTGAGTAGTCCTTCACAATCATTCAGTATATTATCTATACGGTCTAACACACTATCCCCACATGCCCCAACTCTCTCAAGCCCTGGGCAGGAGTTCCAAATCTGCTTCTTGGTCTTTTTCTTTTGGGCACCTCCCAACCCTCACTCAGTCAGAGCGGCGAGCTGGGTGATAGATACAAAAAAGAGCTGGGTAGGAGTAGGTGGAATCGCAGCCCCCTTCGGGCTCTGATGGGTGCCGGCGGGCCCGCCAGCGTGCACCCTTTTTTTTTTTTTTGAGATCTTTGTTTTCTTTAATCGGTCATCAAACACAAAAAACACACAGCCAGCCGACACGTGTTTCGTCAGAGAAAGAGTGCACTCCTACTCTTCAGGGCTGGGAAAGATAGGAAAGATGACCTAAGAATAAGGCATAGAAAGACAACGTCTGCCTAACACAACCTCCCACATGTGCGGACATTAGAACGTCACTCATCACGCGTGGAAACCAAAAGTTTAAGAAAACTCTTAAACTAACAACAAAAGGCCACAACAGTTTGTGTGGTAAAATGACCATGAAGTTCTATATTTATAATGGAATATCAGTACATTAGAAGGAAATTCCAAATTGAAAACACTGACCACCCCTCTCTTATACAAGTACTGTTGTTTATGTAAAAAAGTCATATTAAGATAATAAAACACCCATATGCCCATGAGTTAATGCATCTGGACAAGGGGGCCGCAGGTGAACATGCACGCATGTACTTATTGATAGTGAGAAACAGTGTGCTCATAGTTTATTCTGTTAGAACACCATTTTGAACAGAAGAAATGAGATACCTCTAAAGGGTATGTCCAAACATGTGTATGTCCACACATGTGGGAAATTGTGCTGGGCAGACACCGTCCCTCCACGCCTTACTCTCAGGTCAACAGTTTGTTCTATGTCTTTTTTTTTTTATTTTTTTTTTTTTATTGAGATGGATCAGGATAAAAAAAAACACATACATATTTACAGATTACAGATATCAGCTGGTAAAAAGACATATCATAAATTTAGACATCAGGATTAAAACAAATTCGCAGATAAAAGGAATAACTCTTTCACAGCCACATTGCAGAACACAATCCGGACGGCTTAAATATAGATTAGCAGCATATGAGGACCTTGCCTTACAAAGCATAATAGGAAGTATAGGGACACTTATAATCCATCATCTTATTTTCCTCCAGTTACTTAGCGGAGCCCAAATCTTTTTACCATATTCTTTCCTCTTTTTACCCTTAAATTCATATAAACATTCTTCAATATTATGGGTCCCTAGCAACCTTGAAAGCCACATCTGGAATGTAGGAGCTATCGGATCTTTCCAGGCCACCGCAATTAAAATTCTAAAAACAGCGACACACAGAAAAATAAAAGCTTCAGCATTCTGTTCGACTTGAAGATTTTCATCCCTGCCAATCAAGACAGACGTTGGGGATAGAGAAATTTGACACTCTAGCAACCCCGATAGAAACTTCTCCATCTCTTTCAAAACGGGCTTGAGATTCTGGCATGAGTAGAACATATGTATTAGATCAGCTGGACCTTGGTTACACCTTGGACAGCTATCTGTGTCCCTTTTACCCCATTGAAACAACTTAGCAGGGGTGTAATAAAGATTAAAAATCATCTTATAGTGTTGTGCCTTCAGATTGGTCGCTCTTAATATTTTCCAGTTTAATGCAAGAGCATAATCCACATCAATGTCAGGATCTCCTAATCTTACAGCCCAGGCATTTTCTACTTGTCCGATATCCTCTTCCAACCCATTTAACAGATGAATATAGCCTATTTTAATCTTTTTACCCCCACTCATTATATAGTGCACAAGTGGATTTAGCTCCTGAATAGAAACCCTAGGTCTTAATGCCTTCACTGATTGTTCTAGCTGTTTATATAGCAGCCAGTGATTCGAGGGGATACCGAATTTTTGTTGCAAGGCCTCGAACCCTAAGAGATCATCTTTAAGCATGACATCCCCTAAGCATCTAATGCCCAAACTCTTCCAGAAACTACTATTCCTGTTTTGTCCAAGATGTAGAAATGGGCTTGAATTCCAAAGATCTATTGTACCGTTAATCTTAGGAATCTTAAAAAGTTCAACACCGCCTTCCATGCCCCCCATGCAGACAGCAACACTTTACTTTTACTCCTCTTGAAATACAGGATATTAATTTCACGTGTTGGAATCCCCCTGGCCTTTTCACCCATTACCAGCTCATAGATTGTAGGGATTCTGTGGGTACCAAGCAGTGCTTCAGGAACATCATAATCCAATAGATGGTTCATACGTAATATTAAACAGACCCAATGGTATAACCGTAAGTTAGGTGCAGATAACCCACCTCCCTCTAGCGGTGCAGAAAGTCGAGCTAACGATCTTCTAACTTTGCCATATTGCCATAAAAATTGTGAAAACACTGCCTCCATCTTTTTCATCAAGCCTTCATCAATTAATAGCGGTATGGCACGGAATAGGTACAATAACTTTGGGAACATTGACATTTTCAAAACATTTACCCTCCCGATCAGAGACAAATGTAGTACATCGATCCTTCTCAATTCTTTATCAATTGTAGCCAATAAAGGCCCATAGTTTTCCTGATTGATTTTTCCTACATTTGCATTAATTTTAATTCCTAGATAGACCGCGGAGTCCACATACCTTTGATCTTTTTTCTGAATGTTCTTAGAGCAAATTATTATAGTTTTTTCTGTATTAAGTTTGTACCCTGAATATTTCCCAAACTCCTGAGCCACTCTGCTTAATTCCTGCATTGCCACTTGCGGGTTGGTAGTGACGATTGCCAGGTCGTCCGCATAGGCCAATAGCTTGGTGGTATGACCATAAGATACAACAGGGGATATTTTGTCAGAAGCAAGAATCTTCCTAATTAGCGGGTCAATGTACAATGAAAAAAGTATGGGTGAACAAGGACACCCCTGACGGGTGCCTCTTCTAATCACTACCTCATCTGATTGAAAACCCATTGTAGTGATTCTAGCGACTGGATCCATGTACATTGCTTTTATGGCTTTCCTGCATTTTTCTCCGAAACCCCTTCTAACCAGTACCTCCCACATATAGTCCCAGACCACACGGTCAAAAGCCTTCTCGGCATCCAAAAGGATCATAGCCATATCTCCACCCGTAGCAGTAACTGCATTGAATAGTGAAATTGCCCTTGCTGTATGTTCCGTGGTACCTCTCCCTGGGACAAATCCATGCTGCCATGGTGAAACGAGTTGACTAATAATCCGTCCTAACCTTTTTGCCCAGACTTTAGAGTATAGTTTAGCATCTGTGTTTATTAGTGATATCGGACGGTAAGATCCTGGGTTCTCCTCTGGTTTGCCCTTTTTATGAAATATAACGATATTGGTCTGTTTCCATGTGTCTGGGATGATACCTGACCATATTATTCTGTTAAAAAGATCTTCAAGCAGGGGGAGGATTTCGTCCTCCAACACCCTGTATACCTCTATTGGCAGACCATCTGGACCCGCCGCTTTTCTCGCTGCGAATTCATTCAAAGCGGCTTTTATCTCCTCTGAGGTTATATCCAATTCTAAACTAGCCCTATCATCCTCTTCCAGCATTGGGGTTAACGGAGACTGATCTTGTAGGAATGGTACTACCCCTGGCTCTTGATCATATAGTTTTTGATAAAAGTCTTGGAACACGTCCAATATGGATTTTGGGTCTGTATATTCACTCCCATTGTATTTGATCTTCCTAATTCTATTACGGTTTGATTCTTGCCTGATGCGGAGCGCTAAAGCTCTACCGGCTTGTTCTCCAGTCTCATATCTCCTTGCTCTTTGTGTTTGATATTCAGATATCTCCTTCTGTGTAATTATTTTTAAGATTTCACCCTTAACCCAAGCCATGTTACTAACCGTCTCCCCACTATCCTTACCTGAAGCTATTTCCTCAATATGACACCTCTCTATTTCTGCTAGATCTGAGATGAGTTTCCCTGTCTTGCTTTTATCCTCTTTCCTTAATTTTGCTGCGTAACTGATCGTCTCCCCCCTTAGTGCAGCTTTAAAGGATTCCCAAACTCCATTTCTAGAAGCACTATATCTATTACAGTCGAAAAACTCCTTTGCCCACTTTTTAATATGTATTACGAACCTTTCGTCATTTAATAATTTCCTTTTGAAGGTCCATCTAGATGTTTTTCTCTGTACCTTAGGGACTTTATACGTCAAAATTAGGGGGTTATGGTCAGATATTATTCTTTGTAATTTTACAATATTAACCTTACCGATTTCCCCCACTGTGACGAAGAAGTAATCCAGTTTAGAATATTTCTGTGCCGGATGGGAGAAATATGTATAGCCACGGTCACCGGGAACTTTTTCCCCCCATACCTCCACCAAGCCATGAGACTGGATCAAGGAGCTTAAAGCCCTATTGACTTTTCGTTTACGACCTGTATAGTTACTCCCCCGTTGCCAATCTGCGGAGATATTCCGCATACTATCATCGGGTTGGCCCAGTTCGCCAACTCTTCTTCTAACTTGTCATATACCATTGGGTCATCCTCATTCGGACCGTATATTGTACAGAGCGTGAAACCCAGATTCATTTCGACTAGTACCCATCGGCCAGAGCCATCAGTTTTACTACGCTTCACCCCGCACACATTGCTTTTAGCTAAAATAGCCACGCCTCTGATCATTGAGGATTGCGATGAACATCCAATCAAGGTATACCCAGATATCTCCAACAACTTTCTTTTATTCCAGGGAATATGGGTTTCCTGAATACAAACTATGTCTATATTATTAGATCTAACCAAATAACTCAATCTCTGCCGTTTCCTCCAATCATTTAACCCCCCTGCATTAATAGTGCATATCCTAATGTCTGACATTGTTACAGTATTTGCATTTCCTAAATTGACATTTCACCATGTATCTGATATCCGTCCTAAACCATATCCTTTCCATCTCGTAATTTTCCAAAGTTTTCTCCCCCCCTTCCCCCTCCTCCCCCACCCCTCCCTCCCTCTGCACTCTCTCCCTCCCCTTACCCAGCTCCAGTCTGGAGCTAGCCTTCACCCCCCCTTGCCCTGAGGCGCTCAGACCGATGGTCTGTGCACGTGATGGTTTACAACTCAGATCGAGGAGGAAAACCTGTGACCACTTTTCCCCTTTTCTTTTTTTTTAAGTTTATTTTTTAGATTTTAGTTTTAGTGACCCCCTACCTTATAAATTTCACTTCAAAAACACCAATTCCCAGAATAACCAATATAATGAGCTAACAAATATATGAGGCCAGTATTTTAAACATACTTTGACCCTTTAGCGACTTTGCAGAGTTCCTAGACTACCTATAACATGAGAAATTCTTTTGCCTTGATCTCAGAAGAAAAATAAAGTGTTTTTCCATCTTTGATTATTTTCAGCTGAGCGGGGTTAATCAAATATGCCTGCATGCCTTTGTCCTGAAACGGTTTAATCATCTGCCGCAATCTCCACCGTCTCTCAACCGTAATATGGCAAAAGTCAGGGCGGACAAAAAACGTATAACCATCAACTGCCTTTTGTTTATCCGGTCTCACCCTCTCAGAGATAGCTTGCCTCAGATTGAAGTTACCCAAAAAAATTAAGATCGCTCTAGGCTTGTCATTTTGTTTCAGGTTTGTATGGATATTAGCAGGGATACGATGTGCTCTCTGAACCTCCCTGTCAAAATCCCAGTCTTTTAAGTCCATAAAGGCATGCTCAAAAAGCTTTACAACGAATGATTTCATATCTGTACCCTCAGACCCTTCAGGGATTCCCAGAATACGAAGGTTGTTTTGCCGCGATCTGTTTTCCAATGACTCAAGCTTCCATTGCATATCAGTTAGCTGCTTTGCATGCATGTCAACCTTGTTAGAAGCGGCCGCTGAATCAGCTTCGGTAGAAACGACTCTATCTTCCAAATTGGTAACCCGTTCTCCCAGGTTCACACATGCCTTGGTCAGTTTCCTGACGCCCCTTGTATTTTTCTGACTGCTGCCTGAGACTTGCGGCTCTCCTGTCTTGCTTCCTCTCGATGTGCCAAAATCTCCTGATGAATGACCTCCAGCAGGGACATTTGTGCAGATTCCCCACCTAGACCATCTGTGGCCGTATTAAACAGCGGTTGCTCCTTCTTCTGGCTATGCTTTCTCGATCTCAATAACGTTTTCACTGCTGTGTTCGGAGGGCTGCCTTCATCTTGTTCCAGATCACTGCCAGAGTCTAAATCACTACCTTCTTGCTCCAGACTGTCCTCCTCATCTTCTGACCATTCCCCGCCCTCTGATACAGAGAAGAATGCCTCACTCGGGGCTTCTTTTTTACCACCATGACTCCCCCCGGTATCGTCCTCCAGAATCTCTTCTGGTACTCGGGGTATTGCTGAGACATTATCCGCAGGATCATTTTCAGGCGCCTCACCCTGCTGTTCTTCCCCCTCTATATTTCCAGCGGTGTTCAACTGTTCCATATGACCCCCTTCTATGTCATCAGAGGACCCCACATCAAGCCTTTGTACAGTCTGCGTCTGAGTCTGAGTCAAATCGCCCTTCATATCCTTGGAATCTTTATTTTTACTCACTCTCTGAAAAATATCAGAGATTGGGGTAGTACCCTGGGAATCCGGATTTAATTTGCATGCCCCTTGCTGCTGTAATGGTTTTTTAAGAGAAGGGGAGCCTTGTTTCTTCTTCTTGTTGCCCTCTAGGTCTATTAATGATTCTGCTAAATCGGCTGCTGCCTTCCTCCTAGCTGCAGCTTTAGCGCTGGCGTTCATTTTTGGGGCCATAATTTCCCTCCTCCTCTCTTTCAACCCGAACTGCTCCTTACCGCCTGAGATACAACCGCTGTTAGTATCTACCTCCACTTTCAAGTCCAGGGGATCCTCCAGGGTGTATTGTTTCAACTCCACCCCGCCTTGCACAGGACTCGCTTGACAGCGCAATCGCGTATCGGCTTGCTGTAGTTCAGCTGAGCGGGGTTTCCTGCTCCGCTGCCAGCTCCGTTTGGACCAAATGCTCCGCACCACTCGTCTGCTGAAGGCGGATTCCACGAACTCCGCTGCCTCCGCTTCCGTCAACAGTCCAGCAGCCGGCCCGCCTCTCAGCCTCCTCGTTACCTGCAGTGTATCCAGCAACAGCCGCTTCAGCGGCTGACAGCAGGTCAGTTTCATGCAGCGTTTTTTTTTTTTTTCTCCGTCTCAGCTAGCGATCAGCTCCAGCTCACGTCTTTTCCTCTGCGTACCCAAAAGATCATATTCACAAAAGTTCTATCGGTACCATGCCACTACAAAACGATCGGAAGGGGGATTACGGGGTTTGTCAACCGTTCATAGTGCACCTCCTCGATCGAGCTGCTTCCCGGCCGTCTACACGGCCGCCATCTTGCCTCGCTATATACCCGCCAGCGTGCACCAAAGCGGCTTTTCAGCACCTCCTGGTACAGAAGGAAGACGTGGGCATGAAAGCTCCAGCCGTGGGCGGATGCCTGTTGGGGGCTGTAGTCCCCCTGTCCAAAGTGCAGCAGTGCTTAGCAGCAATGAGTCCCAAGCAGCTTTTTAGCACCTCCTGGTGCAAAAGGAAGATGTGGGCATCACGGCTCCTGCTGTGGGATGAAACCTGTTGGGGGCTGTAGTCACCTTGTACAAAGTGCAGCAGTGCTTAGCAGCAATGAATATTTGTGTATGTCGATATTTAAAACTCGATATTCTGTCTTTGCACCCTTGCAGCTATCCATTCATCTATACCAGACCTTGATGTTGGGTTGCTCTACACCATCAATTTTCCTGCAATATCTGTCTTCGCCATGTTGATCAGTTTGTAGCAGTTTGTGGCATCAGTGGGTTGCTTTCATTCTTCTATCTTGAAGACATCTCTCAAGGGGAGAGTACTCCATGTTTCTCCATCTTTTCTTATCTGAGATTGTAGTGAGGTTTTAAGTTGTAGGTATCTCTACCTTTGCTATGGGTGCATATATTCTACCTCTAAGTATGGAAACGGTATTATTCCATTTGCATCATATGCATCTTCCAATGTGCACATACCAAAGTCATCCCTTACTATGCACAGCTTCTGTTTTTATTAGGTTATAATATAAACGTGGTTTACATAACAGTAAGATGCCCAGGATTGAGGACACCTTCTTTGGCTAACAAAATATTGTCAGTAAAAGGTCTAGTTTGCTGCACAGCACTGAGATAGATATTGGACAGAGTTCCTATATATTGTGCAAATACAGCACGAGGACCTCAGCTGCCAGCCTCTTGAATACATTATGGAAAGATTTACCTTTTTTGCTCAGCTCCTGATTCTTTCCTATGCTCTTTATGCTCTTTAAAGTGGGTCTGTTCACCTCTTCCCTTATTCCTTAAACTGCTCCTGTGTCAGCTTTCAGTTCTATCCAGAGGTCTGACATCCCTTTCGAGGCCACTGTCTTGATCTACAAGATTTAATTAATTAATTAATCGATTAATTCATTCACCCATTCATCTATTCATTCATATCATATTGCGCATGATATGCTCGACCGGATTGAAAAATTCCTGCGAGGTTCAAACAAAGCACTAGTTCTCTGAACCATGCATTTCCTTCTCTCGAAATATACTTAATCATTGATATATGGTATATTATACTTGCATTCGGTCCTCCAGTGATTATCTATAAGACAAAGAAGAACATGTCAACAAAGAATGTAAAGCCGATTTACTCTTACTGGTATAGACATGTTTCTGTCCTATAAAAAATGCATTGTGGTTTTATGTATCTGGTACAATTTCCATTTTCGAAAAGGAGGGTTTATGCATAGCAGAGGATGCTATGAATTGTAACTCTAATGCTTATGACTGTTCTTTATAATATCATTAACTCTAAATGTATTTAAGAAATGTTTAATAATACAAGCTTTCTCAGGTTTTGTGCTCAAATGTTTCAGTTTCATTCTAAATATAATTCTGTTCGTTTTATTTTGTATGATTTGTAGTAGACTTTTATTATCTTGTATGTCAACGTGTGTAAATGTGTCTTTGTATGCAAATATTTTCTGCCGGAGAGTTGGAGAAGCCTCTGCCTCGCTATCCTATTCATTGAAACAGAACATTTTTGGAATAGCAGGCTATGAAGTTCCTTGTGCAATCTAGTCAAGATTGACACCCTGTCGCTCACTCGCTCTTTGAATCCTAAATCGTTCCTTGATCTTTGAATGTTTGCAGTCTCTACCTTATACATGCTCATTGCCACATGGCCACACTTTTTTATTTAGTTGTACATGCTTTGTGTCCAGGTGGAGAACAGTGGTGTGACTGGCAACGCAATCGAGGACACACCAAAATATGTTTCGCTTTTCACCTTAAGTGAGAAGGTAATACTTCCTACCTCATCCCTCTTTGCCCCCTACATCAGACATTGAACCCAAAGACGGTTACATGTGGACAAAATGTCAAATGGATCCATAATGCAACAGCAGGAAGATCACCAGCAGAGCAGGTACATTATAGGCCAAAGAAA
The DNA here is from genome assembly GCF_964263255.1 of Lissotriton vulgaris. Lineage (NCBI taxonomy): Eukaryota > Metazoa > Chordata > Amphibia > Caudata > Salamandridae > Lissotriton > Lissotriton vulgaris. The sequence goes on from NC_141687.1 coordinate 805,740,373, forward strand.
AATGAGGACTACCAAAAACACCCGCCTTGGGGGTGGTTAGGAATATGGAATCGGGGCTACAGCTGTATGCCTGATACCTGCTAGCGCGAGGGCTGGGTGGCATGTTATGCGTCTTGGGGGTTGCAAGAAACACTCTGAGTGCCACTGTATTTTAAATAACCTTTATCTGTGTTCGCTATTGTGCTTACTCATTTGAGCTCTGCCCCATCGTCTGTCTGCTGGTCTCCGGTCCGTCACGGCTTGTGCCGGTTGGGCGGAGGGACTCAAAGCAATTCTCGCCGCTCCACACTGCGATTGCCACACTTCCGGGTGGGTCAGCATCATAGGAGTTGGCCTTGCCCCCTCCTCTATTTAAAACCCATCACAGCACGGAGGCGCGCAGTGGCGCACCAGCGGCCCGCCGAAGGTGCACCAAAGGCAAGTCCGTCTGTGCCTGACCGCCGCCAGACGCCAGGACCCCTGCATATTTTACTTTGAATCTAGTTTAAGCCTGTCCAGTATCATGTTGCGCAATTATAGAGCGGAATTGCAATCTCTAAATCCTTTAAATTTATCACACAATGGGAAGGCCATTAATATGATTGAGCCCCTAGGCAAACACAAGGTTACTCCCCTTAGGGAGGACAAGTTGGAGACTAATGCTTCAAAGCAGGACACAACTGACACACTGGCCACCAAGACAAAAGCAAATGACAAACCGCTCACTGCGTTATGTTTAAGTTTGAGGTCCATACGTAAGCACTCACTCGAGCTATGGAGTCTTTTAGATGCCGAAAAACCTGAGATCAGTTTCATCACTGAAACATGGCTTCATAGCCAGGCCTCATCTGATGTAGTGATAGCCTTCCCCCCTGAGGACCATCTAGTCAGGCCAGATAGGGAAGTGGGTAGAGGAAGAGGCATTGCAATTTCAACTAAGGCCCCTATCGAGATCAAGGTTCTGGAGTCCTTCTCCAATTCTACATCTGAGATAATGATTTTTAATATTGGAATTTCCAGCGTTGAAACTTGTAGAGGAGCGATAGTCCATAGACCTCCTGGTTCTAAATCGAAATTGGTTAACTTAGAAGCAATGGTATTGCACATCCTAGCGACTGATAATTTTATTTTACTTGGTGATTTCAACTACCATGAGGAGTTATTGTTGGATCCTGACACAAGCCACTTAGTTGGAGCAATGGGCACACTAGGTCTGACCCAAAGAGTAATAGGCCCAATGCATCTAGCCGGTCACACGCTGGATTTAATATTTACTAACTCGTCCAAATGGATCAATGAACTTCCTCTTCCTATATTATGGACTGATCATTATCTTTTAAAGTTTAGTTTGCTTAAATCCTCTCAGGGGAACCTAGGGCGGAATAGAAGAGTACTGATACGGCCTTGGCATAAATTAACTCCAGATGCTTTTTTAGCCCATTTTAAACCACAACAGATATGCCAATCTGACACGGTGGAACAGACTATAGCTACTTTAGAAGCGTCTATTGTATGTGCTCTGGATAAAGCCATCCCCATGATCAATGTTAATGTGAAAAAACATAGCATCACCATGGTTCACAACTGTTTTAAAAATCGATAAGCAAAACAGTAGAACAGCTAAACACCAATGGAGGAAAAATAAAACGGAGGAAGATCACAAGAACTATAGACAGCTACATTTGAATGATATAAAAAATATAAAATTGGCCAACAAGATCTACCTAACTCAGCGAATAAACAATGCTGCTCACTCCAGCAAGGAACTCTATAAAATATTGAAAGAGTTTACATCCCCTCGGGTTGAGCAGTCTTTGTTTGTTCCCACAAAGAGTGGATAGATTCTGTGTCCGCTTTCTTTGATAATAAAATCAAATCCATCTATGCCTCCTACCCCCATATTGATCCTGGCCAATCTCAGCAAAGTAGGAACCTACCCATGATATCCTCTTTTGAGGAAATCAATGATGCCCCACGGGTAATGAAATTTGAAACCATATCCATTGTTGAAGTACTTGATGGCTTAAGTAAGAATAAATCGGGTTCCCTAGCAGACCCATTTTCTCCCCGCTCCTGCACTAAGATTACGCCATTACTTGCTAATTCTTTAACCGAAATTTTCAGCATTTCACTAGAGCAAGCCAATGTACCGATTAGGTGGAAACATGTGCAAGTCAAGCCAATTCTTAAAAAACCATCAGCTGATCCCACCCTACCAGATCATTATCATCTATTTCCCTGCTACCCTACTTTGGGAAGATATTGGAGCATTTAATCAATAAATGTCTCACTGCTTATATAGAGAACCACGGTCTTCTGGACCCGTTACAGTCTAGCTTCCGTGCTGCCCATGGTATGGAGACTGCAGTTATTGAGATTGTTGACAACATTAGGCTCACATTGGACAGAGGGGAACAAGCAATTCTGGTTCTCCTTGATTTGTCCGCGGCGTTCGATACCATCTCCTACAGTATCTTGAAACATCAACTGTGGGAGGTGGGGATCAGAGGGAAGACTCTGGACTGGTTTGAGAGCAATCTAACAGACCGTTTTACCACTGTTCATGTTGAGTCGTTAGTCTATTTACCTCCATTAGCTCATATCATCAGATTGTACGGTTTTGAGACTGTGTCATATGCCGACGATACACAACTGCTTGTCACCTGTGGCTCTGATTATGTTGGCACACGTTCACACTTCAAAAGTTGTATGATTGATATAAATAACTGGATGAGTAGTAACAAGCTACAACTGAATGGCAGCAAAACCAAAATTATTCTATTCGGCGAAGCAGAGGAATTCTGGTCCCAAGATTGGTAGCCTTCGGAATTAGGCTCATGTCCCTTTCCTAAGTCAGCAGTATGCAACCTAGGAATCACAATCGACTGTACTTTGTCCATGAAAACTCATGTCAACCAGGTCTTAGGTGTCTGCTATGGGATTATGTGCAATCTCCGTAAAATCGTTAAGTGGCTACCCATTGAAGCAAGGAAACCGTTGGGGCAGGTTCTAGTCAGCAGCCGTCTAGATTACGGCAATGCCCTGTTCACAGCACTAAATGAAGATCTACTTTCCAAGCTTCAGACCCTTCAGAATACTGCTGCCAGATTGGTCCTTGAACTTCCCCCCAGATCTCCAGCTGTCCCTAACCTCAAAAATCTTCACTGGCTCCCAGTGCGTCAAAGAAGACATTTCAAAATCCTAAATCTTACACATAAGACAATGTACAATACCGGCCTGTTATCATAAAGAATCCACTGGAAAAGTAGTAGAGATGTAATTGGCTTTTTATTTCCAATTTTAAAAGATAAACTCCACCCGATGTACGGTGCTTCCTTGTAGTGGCCAACCCCAACGATGACTGATAATAATGCATGCGACCACTTTGCGCGTGGTCGTACAATTAAATCATAACATTGAATCCGTGCACATCGCGCGACACACCGCGCGAAGTGCACGAGTAACTTAAAGCAACCACTACACCACCTTCCCCCTTACAACAATGAAAAGAAACAAAAATAAAACAAATACATATCAGAGATATCATCAAATATCAATATCTCACAAAATTGTTGAACTTCCCAGGAGCTCTGATAATTCTTCCATAAGAAGAAATTACTGGTGGAGAAAGTACATTACTAGAACTTACATCAGAGGAGTTAAGCGGTTGGACATGAGTACTAACACGTCTACTATTATCAATAGGATTATTCAACCAATGACACCAATCCAGGTCCTCCACAGGTTCCTTCCTGATGTTCTTAATGATGGTTGCTTGATGATGAGAGACTTTCACAAGGTGGCGTTTGTTCCACCAACCTTTCCCATCAATAAAAGCAGCACCCTTACTAACCTTGAGAACCCGTAAAGGATGAAAATATTTCGACTCCCCTTTTTTACCTTTAATAGGTTTCTTGATCAAAACCCAGTCATCGATAGAAATATCCACAGGAGTAACCTTAGACTTAGAATCAAAATTCTTTTTCATAAGCATCTGCTTTGCATCTACTTTTTTCCGCACAGCGTCCAGATCAATACTTTTATCTCCGGACAATTCTTGAAGCCAGGAAGGAAACAAACTAGAATGCGAACCTCTATTCCTTAACAACATAAAAGGAGAAACTCCTGTTGTGCAGTGCGGGGACGTGTTGTAATGCCAAACTTTATCTCTAATAAAATCAACAACATTCGCTCCACAAGCTAGCGCCGTTTGTATGCCTTCTTTAATCACCTTATTTCCTCTCTCCACCAAACCATTAGAACTTGGAGAATACAGAGCAACTTTAAGCTGTTTAATATCCAGGTCACCAAGAAATTTCCTCATCTTATCAGAAACAAAATGCGTGCCATTATCACTGACCTTAGGCGCTCCTTCTACATCAAAAATCCTTTTTAAAACTGAAATGGTAGAGTCAGAATCAGGTGATTTAACAAATTCATGATACATCCACTTTGAATTGTAATCTACCAATAAGATGACATACTTACACTCCTGGCCAAGAATAGAATAAGGGCCTGAAAAATCAATACCAACCTTCTCCCATGATGCCTGAGGAAATTCAGTTGGAGATAAAGGAACTTTCATTGTGTGCCAGTGTTTATAAGAAACCAAACACTCAGGACAAGAATCAATTAATCTTTTGACCTGTAAGTCCAAAGATGGCCACCAGTAATGTTCCTTAATTCTCATAATGGTTTTAGTAATTCCTAGATGACCTTTATGAGCTTCCCCTATAATTAAGGACCGTAGTCTGAAAGGAGGAACGAATTTGTCTCCTCTACGCACAATGTTTTTCTCAGCAGAGAGTTTGTCAGCAACCTGGGAAAACCTACGCAACTCCCCCTCCAAACATCTAGACTCTGGCCAATTATGGGTTGAATAATGAATAACCTTCTGCAGCACTGGATCACTTTCACGTGCACAATTCCAATCATTTTCAGATAAAACAGGAGTTAAATCGCCAACAGCGTCTACTATGGTGACACATTCAATATCCTCATTAGATAAGTCCTCATCATCATCCTTAATCATTGAAAGCCTTGAAAGAGAGTCAGCTCTAAAATGTTTACCACCACTAATGTGTTTGACCTCAAAATGGAACTCTTGTAGTTTACTAACCAACCTCATCAATCTAGCTGACATACAAGAAGAATTAACTCTTTCAAAAATATAAACCAAAGGTATATGGTCGGTAACAAGCTCAAACTTACGACCCCAAATATATGTTCTGAATTTTTGGACTGCCCACACGCAAGCCAACGCTTACCTTTCATTTGTACTATATCTGGTCTCAAATGATTTAAGTGAATGCGAAGCAAAAGCCACTGTTTGCTCATTTCCTCCAACTTTCTGGGTCAATACTGCGCCCAAACCAGAGATACTTGCATCCACCGTTATGGTAGAAAGACAATCATCTCTAAAAGCGTGAAGAGCTTTAGCAGACACAATCAGTTTTTTTACATCATTGAAAACTTTGTCTAATTCAGGAGACCAGACAAAACTGCAGCCTTTCCTCAACAAACCCCGTAAAGGTTCCACCAACTCAGAATAAGCAGGAACAAATCTAGCGTAATACTCGGCTAAACTGAGAAAGGATCTAAGAGAGTGTTTGTCGGATGGAGGTTTGGCATCTTCTATAGCTCTAACTACAGTGAATTTTGGTTTAATCCCTTCCCGGGATATAGTATGACCCAAGTAATCTAGTTCCTTCACTGCAAATTTGCACTTGTCACCACGGACAGTCATTTTTTTAGACATCAAAATGGTGAGGACCCGCCTCAAAATTGTATTATGCTCCTCCAAAGATTTAGCATAAATCAAAATGTCATCAAGGTAAGCCTGTACATCAGAGACTTCATGAAAAAGGGAGTCCATAAGCTTCTGAAAGACACTTCCAGCTGAGGCTATCCCAAAAGGGAGACGCAAAAATTTGAACGCACCAAATGGTGTAATAAAAGTGGTTAACTCCTGAGATTCTTTTGATAGGGCCACTTGATGATAAGCAGACTTCAAGTCAATCAAGGAAAACCACCTAGCCCCACCAAGATTAGCAAGAAAGTTCATGAATCTTTGGCAGAGGGTGGCAATCAACAATAATATTTTTATTTAGGCCGCGTAAATCCGCACAGAGCCTAATCTCGCCAGTCTTTTTGCGAGCGACCACAATCGGAGCGACCCACTGTGAAGAATCAACTGGTTGAATAATCCCTTGATCACACAGATCTTTTAAAGACTTATCTAATTCTGCAAGGACACTTAAAGGGACGGATCTGACTTTATGAGCTACAGGCTGAGCTCCAGGGATCAATCTAATTCTATGTTCAAAACCTTCTACCCTGCCCACTTTGTCTGTGAATACAGGTTTGAACTCTTCCATTAACAGTTTTGTATCAAAAGATTGTTCTACAGACAAGCATTCTGCTCTTGACATAGGTAAATCCCCAACCTTAACTGGATTAACGTCACCAGGAACCAAATATAGTCCCATACGGGCAAGATCCTTCCAACCAATTATGTTTTTGCCCTTTTCAGCAACATACATTTTGGTAATAGTTTCTCTTCCCAAACACTGTACTAAACCCTCAAAATATCCAATCATGTTAATGTCTTTTTCGCCAAACGCTTTAGGGTTTACATCAGAATCTAATCATTCAACTTTTCTTTTCCATAAATCATAAAAAGTAGTATCTCTTAGAATAGTAAAGGGGGAGCCAGAGTCCGCCATGACCTGCAAAGGAATATTGTCAATAATAGCAGAGCATAAAGGACCTTTTATTTCATTTACTTGGCTGTTGTCATTTAAAGTGACAACGATATTACTGAAAGAATTAGTACATTCGTCAAGGTTATCAGCTCCAACATAATTAACAGAAGGAGTTTTCTTTAGATTTCTACAAACCACTTGAAAATGTCCCATCTGTTTGCAATTGACACAACGTCTGTTGAATGCAGGACAACCTTGAAAATTACCCAAATGGTTTTTTGATCCACATCAGTAGCAAGAAACAGATTGGTTTTTTTGTACAAATTTTGTGTTTTTGTTTTTAAAATTAACAGAGCATACAGTACTATCTAAACCAGGTTCAGAAGAATTAACTAAATTAATCCCACTTTTAGATGCATCATTCATGACTTTACTGGTAATTGCAGAACGTTCAATACTTAAAGAAAGTTGAATAACTTCTGTTAGTGAAGGATTTTTGCACCCAAGAATTCTTTCTTTAATCTTCCGTGTAGCACAGTTAAAAACAAACTGGTCCCTGATATAATTATCGCAAAGAGGACCAAATTCACATGTTGTCGCTAAAACCCTGAGCGCAGAAATGTATTCTTCAACTTTCTCGCCATCTCTATGTTTTCTAGCATAAAATTTATGTCTTTCTAACATAATATTTGGCTCTTCAGCGAATTGTTTTTTAAGATGAGCCACAGCTTCAAGATATACATTCCAATTGCGATCACCACTTTGAGAAGGGGGGGTATTGGAGGAATACTCTTAAAAATACGTTGAGCTGCTTGACCTAGACAACCAAAAAGAATTGCGAATTTGCGTTCAGATGAAAAATCCACAGCATCAATAGCGATAAGGTGATTTTCAAATAAAGCAAACCACTCTTTCCAAATTATTTCAGGACTTCCAGGTTTACTCAAAAAATGAGGAGGTTGTGTGATATGCTGAAAATGTAAATTTGCCATGGTTAAAACTATTTCAAATTGAGAAAATAACTTTTAAACACAGTAAAGAAACTTAAATGGGTTATAATCATATAAAGACTTTCAAAGCGTGCACATCGCTGAAGTGATGTGCTTCAAGTAACTACAAGCAGATTTCAAAGCGTGCACATCGCTGGCGCGATCGTTGGCGACACACTGCGCGAAGTGCACGAGTAACTTAAAGCAACCACTACGCAGCCCTTAAGGTCCGGCACCAAATCATATTTAGTTCAGCCGCGTGCACGTGCATCCCGCAATGGTTGTAGCTCTTTTTCTTACCTTGCTCCCATGCTATGGAACAAACTGCCATCACACCTTCTATCCATAGTGAATCATAAATGCTTTCGTAAAAATCTTAAAACCTGGCTCTTTCCTAAGTAAACACATTCCTAAGTAATTATTTGGCCGGTCAGGAGTTGCAGTCTGTTGTCGCGGTTTGTTCTGCTGCAAGCGCCTTCAGACCTTGTGCGCTCTACAAGAATATTTGACTTGACTTGAATCCAAATGAGAAGGCCAAGTAGCAGCCCATATACAAGACCAAGACCCTCAAAACAAATCCAATCACTATTTCCATGGAATGAAGCAAAGGTCACCAAAAGACACTAAGCCACTTTGAAACAGGGGATACAGGAATACACCAGCCTGATCTGGGTTCCCAAGGCAAACAAAAGAGATAACAGTCACCACAAGGCACAGATCAGTCCCCAAACCACAGAAGGGGAAAACCAAGCCCAGTGGGAAAAACTCAAGAAGGAACAAAGAGATTCACACCCTCACACAAAGACCAAGGGGTTTATTATGACCGCCACTGTAACATCAAAGGGACCGACCGCAAGAGGTGTGGTGGTTCTGCTGTGCCTATCAGGATGCTACCGCCACCATGGCGGTCGCATCCTGTATATTTAACATTGTGCCGGGAGGTGCTTTATTCAGCACCCGCCACAATGTTAAACAGGCATGTTGTGTATTTGCGTGCACAACGTGACAGGCACTGCGCGGTGCTTGCCACCTTGTGCATGCAAATGCAGGGGGGTACCATAGGTACCCCCCATGTGCCCCCCCCCCACATCCTCAACATTCTGGGGGCCCGCAACAGGCTCCCAAAGGCTGCATTCCACCTGCATTAAAATATGGATGTCTTGCAGACACCGCCACCATATCAGGCCCCTTTTCCGCCCGGTCACCTGTGTGACCGCGGAAAACTGGCAGATGGTCTTTCCGTCTGCCAGGGTCCCCTCGCCATACTAATATGGCAGTGGGGAAATGGGTGTCAGGCGGTGTATAATGGCAGGCAGATCACCACCGCCATACGGGCGGTGGCAATCCGCCCGCCATTATAATAGACCCCAAAGACTCAACATGCTAAGGTGACAAGCCCTTATGGTGACGTACACACTTCTAACCCACCAAAGTGTGCCTACCCACAGTAGAGCACAGGCGATATGAGTCAGGCGCAGAACCTCTTCAAAACCAACCCATCAAGTAAGAAAACATCGTCCCTGCCCTGTGCCCAGCTCGGCTAATGTGGTAAAATGGGTAATCAAACTCAAAAACAAAGAATCACAGGAGGAAAGGGATGTCACAGCCCCAACAAGAAACCACACAACAGTGATCAAAGCATGGCCAGGGCAGACCAAGTTACAAGCCCAATATGGAGCAAAGAACAATGAGCAGGAACAAGTTCACCAACAGAATCCACACTAAAATGGAAAGGAGGAACTGAAAGACCAAATAACAAAGCCCACGCCAATCAGGAGATGGGCTCCTATGGCACTCTAATATCTGAGGGGCAGCAATGTCACAGAACTCTGGAAGAGGCATTGAAACCTCCCAACTGGGGGACCCTACAGAGGACAGGTACACAGGACCAGCAGATAAAAGCATTCCATGCAGCAGACTAGCCACGGTCTGCAGAGTTGGAAGGACAAAACCACTGCAATGGCAACAAACATCTGATACCCAACACACTGCAGGATCAGCATGTGACCATGTATGGTACAATTGCTAAGCATGGGCGAATTTTGTGAATTCGCGATCCGCGAATTTGCGGATTTGCAAATTCGCAATCTGCAAAATTCGCGAATTCGTGCGAATTTGTGGATTTTTTTATTTTTGCGTGTTCGCGGGGCACTTTGCATGTTCGCGGGTGTTCGCGGGGCAATTTGCGTGTTCGCGGTTTTTTTTTTTGCCTGGTTAATCACTGCCACCCTCTCATTTTTTATGCCCTTCTGCCCTCTGTACCACTCGTTTCTGTGCCCTTCTGCCCTCTGCCCCACTCATTTTTTATCCCCTTCTGCCCTCTGTCCCACTTTTGTGCCCTTCTGCCCTCAGCCCCACTTAGAATGGCGCTGGCAAGCTGCCAGCGCCATTCTAAAATAGCTACAAAGAGCTTCAACAGGAAGCGCTCATAGATAAAGTAAAGCAGGTGCTCGAGTTGAAGGTCAAATTAAGTTACACAATCATTAATCACCCCAAGTTTGGGGTGATTAATGATTGTGTAAATGAATTTGACCTTCAACTCGAGCACCTGCTTTACTTTATCTATTAGAGCTTCCTGTTGAAGCTGACTTTTGTAACTATTTTAGAATGGCTCTGGCAGCTTGCCGGCGCCATTCTAAAAGAGTTACAAAAGTCAACTTGAACTTTTGACCCAATCCGCGAGCGGAACGGATTTTCCACCCATGCTTAACAATTGATAGATCTCAAGAAGGCCCAGCAATGCACAAGGGGTGTGGCAAAGGAGGCTGCAGGAGCAAGAAGGCAAAACACCAAGGTATGATTTCGATGTAGGTTTTAATGTGGAGTAATATCAATTTTTGGAGACTGGAGTATTTCCTCTAGTATCAGTATTTGCATGCTGTTTTGTTCCTTAGAAATCTCTTTAGACTGCCCACTTCTCCAAAATTATTGCAGATAATTACATTTCCTCCACCAACAGTTTATGTTCAAAAATCTTCCATGGTTACCACTGCGGTTGGTTTTTACCCAAAATTAGTTGTTAGTAAGCTAATTTGTATCGCACCTACCTACAGTTTTCTTGTGCATTTTTGAGCTGTTTTCCTCCAGGGAGAAGCAGCTTCATGTTAATCCACTGACTTCAACTGGGGAAACTAGCTATATCTTTGTTATTTGTGCATTTTGTCATAGAATACAGGGTTTATCAAAATATTAGCTCCTTTTGGAAGAACATTTTACATCTTGTGCAAAGACAAGTGCCTGTTCAATCTGCTGCTGGTCCTCAACAGGATGTGTATAAACATGATGCCGTTCAAACTAGAAGAAGGTACAAACAGCGACCCATATAATTGTGTCTCATTGTTTTGTCCCGTACTGTTTGTCACGTAGTTATGATCTATGTGTTCCCCAATAAAAAAGTCCTCTCGTGCCTACAACATTTTTCTCCTTGGCACGCTAGTACCATAACCAGGAACATTAAGATGGACCCTTGCAGGGATAAGTAACGTAGCCCAACATGGCATGAATATATGGCATATTTTCTAAAAACCTCGAGAATCTGTGCCACCTTTGATGACATTTCCACTTTAATAATAGTGTGCAGACGTATTGGTAACGGGATCTATCGCCTCCAAGAAGCGTTACAATCCATAGTAGCTTTTGGCACTAACTAACCGCACTGCGCATGCGCACCGCTCAGAGAAAGGCACACGACTCTCCCGGGGCACGCGCACACACACCATCCAAATGTTACGATCAGCTACAGGGTGGATAACATAAGACCCAGAATATCGCCATTATCTTTCTTAGGGAACCCCTTCCTTGAAAAACGGCGACTTTACAGTGCACATTACTAGTCCAAGATGGCCCCCACACTCGTCCATGACTTAGAAGCCGTTATCGGTAAGGTATCGCACTAGACGGAAACACCAAGCACCGGCACGGGTGCAGACAATTAATCAATTTAAACAAGTATAAAACCAACACCCTCCTCTCGTACCGCTCACACCACAGAAGCCGCAGACGAGGAAGGATACGAGGACGGCTCGAGGTTTAGTGAGTACCGCATAGCCGCGATAGGGAGCGTGAGATCTTGCCTACCAGTACCATCATACAACTTTGGTACACCAACAACAACCCCCACATTTTCTCTTTCCTTCCCATGTCATAAAAGATGGAAGTTCCATTTACCCCTCATCCTGACCGGCTCATGGGGCATTAACCCCTACTTGTTGCAGTATGTCTTGTGACAAATTGTTTTTATCTTGCACTTTTTCCATGTTTACAGATCACCACTTAGTGCGCAGATCTTCACAACTTAGAAAGTGTGTGTTTTATGTTATGTGTGCGTTTTGACTTGTCTGTGTCTCTCCTTCCTACAACAGGTCACAGTACCTTGCAGTGTCCTAATATCAGGGACCGCTACAATATCAAAGTCACCATTTATGTCACTATGTTTTTTTCCCTTCACAGGTGACATATTTAACCGCGCATTGCGATACGCGCAAGAAATATTTACATGCTCTCATTTTTATCATTTCAGGTCCATGTTTCAGAAATACTGATAGGACTGTAAACTTTATTTATAATCCCATACCACATAGGTACTACATATTTCCACTTGTATATACACATAGCACATTCTCTTGGCAACATTAGTGAGTGATTGAGGGATCAGACCCCGTCCTGACGAAGAGGCTTTTAGCCTTGAAACACGTAGACACAGTTAGGAGAATAAGCTCATTGTTAAGCTCATTTTTCTCCGCTACACCTATTTTAACAATACCAGCCTGTGACTAATAAATAATGTTTTGCCTTCACAAGGCCAGGTATCATTTTAAAACTCACTTTTTCTAATCACCCCTGACCCTACTTACACTCACTCAAACACTCACATAGCACTTACAATACTAAGGTGCTCCAGCGTAGTCGCTAGTCGTAGCACGCCCCGTCCCGCAGCGGGGCGGGAAGACCCCGATGATAAAGCATGACACCAAGGACCCTTTTGGTGTGTGAGGGGTATTTTAACAAATACTGTGTATGCCAGCCACATCTTGGCTCACAGTCAACCTCTTAAAGGTGGACCTTTTTGATTATTTATAACAAACAGCGACCCTACAGATGTAAAGTTGATCTGTTTGCAATGTCAGATGAACACATATAAAAGATTTACAGACTTGATTCACACACAATATTATTCATACTATGCCATTCTGTGGTGTTGCTGGGTTCCCAAATGTTGTTGGAGTCATTGATTGTACACACATTTGCATTGCTCCACCCCGTGCTCAAGAACAGTTGCCAGGAATTGAAAGCTGTACTAATCCATCAATGTTAAAACAACTTGCATTGCTGACCTCATCATCACTCGGTTCACTGTCACAGAACTGTTGGTGAATGAGTGGATGTATATGTAGATGTTGGAATTACCTAATAAGTTGTTATAATTGGTATTGGTTTCTCCTTTTTTAAGAAAATGTTAGTTTCTATTTTTGAATGTGTGTGTCAAAGGTTATTTTATGCTGATAGGAGGTATGCCACTTTGTCACAAGGATGTTGTCATCAGTGATGTCATTTGAGATGTCATCAGTGATGTCATGAGTGATGTCACTGACCATGTCATGAGTGATGTAATATGTGACGTCATCAGCAGTGCATTGCACGCGCAAGTTATAGTGAGTCCAACTAACTATAACGTGGGAATTTCAATGGTTTTATGCGAGTAAAATTTCCACCTAACTATAACTGGTGTGAAACCTATGTTTTTTTCAGTGAATTTAATAGGTTTTTTAAATGCTAATTCCTAACTATAACTGGTGTGAAACCTATGTTTTTTTCAGTGAATATATATATATATATATATATATATATATATATATATATATATATATATATATATATATATATATATATATATATATTCACTGAAAAAATCATAGGTTATAGACCATATATAGTTAGGAATTAGCATTTACAAAACCTTATTTTACTCGCACAAAACCATTGAAATTCGCATATATAGTTAGTTGCACTAACTATATATCGCTCACCCGCAATCCACTGCTGATGATGTCACATATTACATCATTCATGACATGGTCAGTGACATCACTGATGACATCACTGATGACATCTCAAATGACATCACTGATGACATCACTGATGACAACATCCAGTGACTGTATGTTTCTGTAAAGTTAAAATATGTCTTACATATTGAAGAATGAGTGGATGTATAAGTGTCTGGATGAAGGATTTAGTAGGTGCATGACTGACTGTATGAGTGAGTGATTAAATGTGTCTCACTGAGTGCATGGGTTAGTGACTAAACTGTCTTAATTTGTGCATCATTATGTCTGTTGTTCTGTAAACTGCTGCATGTGTTGATCAGTAGCTATATGAGTAACTATATGGGTTATTGATTGGTTGCCCAAGTATTTGTATGGGAGACTGAGTGTGTGTGTGGGTGGCTGGGAGGTGTATGACTCTGTGCATAGATGTGTGAGCAGTTGATTCACTAGATGTATGGGTTCAAAAGTGCATGTGGAAACAGCTGTATGGGCGGTTGACTGTGTGCATGAGTGTATTGGTGAGTGAATGGATATCTCAGTGCTACATGTCAAAGTAAGTACATATGTAAAACACAGTACATGTGAGAGTTGACATATATAAATAACTGTGCATAAGAGCCAGTGAATGTGTGAGTGGCTGTATGGATCATTGTGAACTTGTATCAGGGATTGTATAAGAGAGTAAATATGTGTTAGTATATGTTTGAATAAGTAAGGTGTGTGTAACTGTATAGTTGAGGAAATGGAGGTGTGATTGATTCTTTGCATGACTGACTAGGTGTGTGAGTAACTCCATGGATGAGTGACAGTCTGTGAGTGTCTGCTAACACTGAGTGTATCTAAGGTTATATTAGAGTCTGAAGAGGTTCATCGTATTATCACATGAGTGATGTCATCAGTGATGTGATCAGTGATGTCATTTGAGTTGTCAACAGTGATGTCATCAGTGATGTCATTTGAGATGTCATCAGTGATGTCATCAGTGATGTCACTGACCATGTCATGAATGATGTAATATGTGACATCATCAGCAGTGGATTGCGGGTGCGCGATATATAGTTAGTGCAACTAACTATATATGCGAATTTCAATGGTTTTGTGCGCGTAAAATAAGGTTTTGTAAATGCTAATCCCTAACTATATATGGTCTATAACCTATGGTTTTTTCAGTGAATTTTTAAGGTTTTGTAAATGCTAATTCCTAACTATATATGGTCTATAACCTATGGTTTTTTCAGTGAATTTCAATGGTTTTTTAATAGCAAATATCAAAAGTTGTAAAATTTATTCTTATTCTAATTCAAAAATATATTTTATATTTTTGTAATATAATTTTTTTATTTATATATTTTTTTAATTATTTTTTTTTGTTTCGCTGCCGGTCCGCGAACCGGGCAGCTTCCCGTTAGCTTCATTTTGTTCCGCGACCCGGTAAACGTTCCGTTAGCGCAACTACCGCGTTAGAAAGCAACATCATGACGCGTCGCGTAAGCGCAACGTATCGCGTTACCGCGTAATGCGTCTTGTGACGCGCCGCGTTAGCGCACCCGGAAGCGCTCCGGAACGCGAACCGAGGCGCGAAGCGCAGCGCCTCGGAAGCGATCCGGGGCGCGGCGCGGAGCGCGTAACGTAAGCATAACAGGTCATGTGACTTGTTTATAAAACTTCTCATTGGTTCATTTTACTTTTGGTTTCCTAATGATGGAAGGCTTGGTCATAATACCTAAAAATAACACTTTTCATTGGTTTAGAACATTTTTTTTCCCAAATGATGAAAGCCCCACCTTTTTTCCTCACTCTGACTTTCATTTTTATGAGAGAAAGACCTTTTTTGAATACCATAGAAATGGCTTCATTGATTGCTGCAGCTGGTGGACCCCCACCACCACCAAAACCTCCTAGGAAGAGAGGACCACCTCCTCAGGTCATCCTACAACAAGAGGAGGAAGAAGAGGGAGAAGAGGAAGAGGAGCAAGGGAGCGGGAGGTTTTTACCTGAACAGCCAAGGAGGTCCCATGTTAAAGAAAGTTATATTTGGCAATTCTTTTCATATTCCCCGGAACAAAAAAAGGTAAATGCCCGGTATGTTACCTGCCTTATCTGTAAAAATGAACTGTCCAGAGGAACAGAAAAGAAATACAGTTATGGTAATTATACCATGCATCGCCATATGGAAAGGTGGCACCCTATAAATTACAGTGCTGCACAAGTACGTGATCTGGTGGATAACCCCCGACCTGTGGCCAGTACATCCACCAATGCAGAGGCAGTGACGGGACCAGAGGCGAGGGAGATGGTCCCAAATATCCAAATGAAATTTGGCAATCTGAAGCACGTATGCATTTTTTGTGGCCAACTGATTTGCTTCAGAGAGAGCAGCATAAATTTAATTAATAAAGCAATTGACAATCACAAATGTGCAAAACGCCCCAGAAAATAAATTATCTATTTTTTTTGTTGCTCCTGTTTTGCCCTTCATAATGAATCATTTTTGTTTCTCTCCCCATCAAAAAAAACAAAAAAAATATAAAACCGTTCAAAAAAAAAAAATTCAGAAAAATAATAAAAAAAATATAAAACAACAAAAATAATAAAAAAAAAGTTCTTTTCAGAACTACCTCCCCTTTATAAGAATTTGCTAGAATGTTTAGCACTCTGACAACCTCTATTTCTTTTGGTTCGCTTCCAGGTTCGCGCGCCGGTACGCGAACCGGAAGCGAACTCAAAAAAATAATTTTTAAAAAAAAAAGAAGAGTAAGTAAACTGAGAGTAATGTTAAAAGAAAGACAGTTAGAGGGAGTAACACAGAGATACTGTTTAAAGAGGGACTGAGAACAGGAGTGGAAAGAGTAGAGTAAAAAAAGTAATAGAAAAAGGAATGAGGGAAGTAGCAAAGGCAGGAAACTGAGGGTTAAAGAAATGAAGCAGCGGAACTAATAAAAGTTAAATGTAAAAGAGATGTAACAGAATGAGTACTAAACACTTACCTTATAATTATCGTTAACTTAGTCACATGTTATTTTTATACTTTCAATCTGTGAATGAGAGAACAAAAATTTTAAAATTGATAGAAAGTAGTAAAAGATGAGTGAGCATGAGACAAGATGAGTACATATTAAAAATCACAATTCAAAGTACAGAATTAATTATACATATTAAATGGTTTATTTTTGCTGTTCTCAGAATATATCAAATTTCACTGAAAACAGTGAGTTGAAGGTATTCATCATAGAACAGCGGGGAAAAAAAAACACAATCAAAATGATTGTGTTTAAAAAACCCATATAATATAATCAATCAGAAATCAGAACTCCTCAAAAGTAACTTACTTTCCATGACGTCAAAGGATGTCCTATGAACAGCTTATACTCTGTTGTGCTGTTATTATTTTCTGCCCGCCACTTTCTGAAAGATAAGCTCTATCGTTTTAAGAAAAATGAGACATACAAAGCAATTTAAAACAGCACACTAAATTACAACACCTAGAATCATTATAATCCAGTTACCTACCCTAAATTCTCACTTCTGAAAACAAGTCAAAAGGCAACTGAGAAGCCACAAAAATTTTTATTGAAGTTGTCAATTTTGTTCCATCAGGCCTACATCGTTGGAACATTAAAATTACATACTGGCCATATCTTCGTATAAATAATGTGGACAGCATTGCAGACTTACATTGGCTACACTCCATGTTTTGATCGGCTGCTTTTACTAGCTTATTAAAGGATACTGATTTAGTGTCTGGCAAAGTTAAATATATAAATCTTTCTGAGTCTACACTAGTAATACTTGATAACGTACAATTCTCGCAGTCATGCTGCCATTGATAAGAAAGGCCAAACAGATGATCTACATCTACACCTTCATCTTGCAATACATTAAGCATATACATTAAAAACTCCTGACAATCTTGCTGAATATTTTGAGAGAATTGTGTTTGACCTGAACATTCGTCTAACAGATTTTGAATTTCAGACACACTTTCTACTCTTGTTCTATCAGCACTACATTTCTCTAACACAGAATTCAACAAACAGCAAAAACTTTGATCCGAATTGATCACAATCTGTTCTTTTAAAGTTTCTAGAGAAAAACAACATTAACCACTACATTAGCATAGCAGTTCACACCAGAACTATTTTCAAATTGAAAACCAACAACATCTTCAACAGAATTCATTTTCTTTCTGCTTACAATTTTGGGTTCATTGACTTTTGGTCTTTTTTCTACAACCTCCCTACTATTAGTGACATTTCTTCGTTTCCGGCCTACCACACGTTTCTCAAACAAAGGATATTGAGGCAAATGTGGCGCATACTCTCTTCTTAACCTATTGTAATCCATAACACAATCTAGATCCGCACAAATGTTTGTGACATCACACTCAATCAAGTACAAACCCGATAAAGTTCTGACTCGTGACAATGCTACATAAGCCATACCCTCCTTGAACACAGAACTGCCAATATTCACCAAAGCACTGTCTACACTTAAACCTTGTGATTTATGGATTGTCAGCGCATATGCCAAGCAAACAGGAAATTGCTTATGGCGAACATATAAGTCTTTTACAAGCAGAAACCTAGCTGTGCAACGACCAATTAGCTGTACTTCCTCAATGCCATCAAATTTAATTTTTAAAAATTCAATTCCATCCCTATTTCTGTATTTCTCAAAATCAACAACATTACCCATTGATCCATTTACCAGACCTCTTTCAACATGTAAATTTCTTCTCAAAATGATACGGCAATTTAAGCACACATTCAGAGTCTTTTCAAAACCAGCAGTTTTAGATATAGTCTTCTCTAATGAATCCAATTTAGATTTCAAATTCTCAGACAAAACAATTGTTGCACCCATATGCTCTATTCTGTCAATAGCTTCCAGTTTCACAATCTCTTGGTTCTCTAAATTCAACATTTTGTTGTTGAAGATGGAACATTCTGCAAGAGTTGGCATCAAACATATTCCAGATTTCTTCTCAGTAATTTTATGAAAAATATTCTCTGGCAGAACGTCTTCTTCTGGAAACAAATTTGACAGTAATTTTGCATGTAAAGCTTCTTTCCCACGCTCAGTCACTTTCCCGATTCTAACATCTTGTAGAATATTCTTGTAATCTTCATCCTTCGCCTGACGCATATTTTCACGAAGCTCAGCATAACTGAAGTTTAACCATATGTTAACGTTGCCAGTGCTCCCTAGGCACTTCCTGGTATCTTCATGCGTAAGCAGTTTAAACACTGGTTGTCCTTTCACTGGTGTCAGCTGCAGAAGATCACCGAAAACAATGATGTGTTTGCCATCAAATAACACATCATACTCTGTTTTAAGAACTTCCTGCAATCTCAAATGCACAAAGGCAAGCATGACATTGGAAACCATGCTTACTTCGTCAATGATAAGAAGTTTCATCTTCTTCAGGACTCTAGATACTTCACAACAAGCATCTCCCGATAACTTGTGATATTGTAATTTGTTATCATGCTCCACTGGCAGCATCAGTAGCCGATGCAAAGTAATACCTTTAATGTTATGTGCTGCCAGACCAGTTGGAGCGGTGACAACACAAGACAGCGATGACTCAGTCCTTTTCTGCAAATAACATGAAATTGCTTTAATGAGGAAACTTTTTCCAGTTCCTGCTTCTCCACTCACGTACAATCGGATAGGCTTCAACGACGTACATGAGCACTGTTTCTTCTCATGACTTAATCCATGATCAATTTGGTTGGTAACTTCATCATATATTTTCCTCTGCTCAACGTTAAGTTGTCTTTCTAAATCTTCTAAGTTAACCACATCCTCCTGAGCATGTGCCATGGCTCTTTCCACTTCAATCATGGCAGTGGCAGCTTCATTTTCAATAACTGGTCCTCCTAGTGGATCCTGACTCAATGAAACAGAACTCTGACTGTCCTGAAAACTGTCTCTAGCAATCTCGGCTGCTATTGTTGCTTCCTGCTCGATTTCTGCATTCAACATTTCTAGATATTTTGGGAAAACAGGACATTCTATGGACTCCTTGGCTGCATTGAAAGAGTCTTCATAACAGAGGAAATCTCCAAGCAGTTCCTCTTCTGCACGCCAAGGCTTGAAAAGTTGCAAAAGAGCTAAATAGAAAAACTCTTTTCTTTCTGGAGATTCGCAATCCAATCTTCGATGATTTACCAATAGACATTTTTTTGCTTGACCAGACATCCCTCACTTCCAATTACAGCATACACTCCTTTATCAATATCTTCTGTGATGTTCCTCTTGAAAATGTAATTTTGTAGAACCTCATATAGACAAACATTCTCCAAGTGACTGCTTCTATTTGGATAATATGTATCCAACATGTTGGTCTTCAAAATATCTGTACTGCTTGGCTCCTTCTCCGCCAAATACTCAATTTCCCGTACAGGTTTGAGAACTCGATTACGCGTTGCAGCAAGACCAAGACTTGCCCAAATGATACTCCTAGATTTGGCATAGAGACTTGCTGAAGATAACCGGTCAGAACATTCATAAGCTCCGATTTCTCGATGCGACAACATCTTCAGACTGAAACTGTACAACTTCTTACTGAGGCTCTTTTCATGGGAAATGTCCTCCCACATATCCTTGAGTTCTGTCTTTTCTTTTTTTGTGATGTAAGACGTCACATACCGAGCCACAGCCATACAGTTGTCAGCCACAAACTGTATATCCATGTTAGCATTCCACATGGACAAAATTACTGGGTTGTAGTCATTGATGTTCTGGGACTCTTCGTTTCTCTTCAAATTGTATGTATTTTTGGGTGATTTCCTTGTCACATTATGTTGCAGCGAAGACATCAAATTGTTCACTCTTCCTTTAGAGATCACCAATCGTGGAAATCCAAAACGACATTTTGTGTAGTACTTGTTCTTGTTTCTGAATTTACGACGACAGTACTTTCCACAACGATGGCTTTGAAATCGTAAAACTTGTTCTCTTAGACTTTTGTCTTCCTTTGTCTTTGGAACAGCACATGTAGAATACTGTTCTATGAAATTCATCACTAAGTCATCCGGATCTGTTCCAAATTTGGGTGCATCTTTGATCCATAGCAGCATATGTATATGAGGAGCACCTCGTGCTTGATACTCCTTTCTCCAGAAGAAATCCAACACCTCTCCAAGATGTGGATTTTTCTTGTTCGTGATGAAAGACATCATAGCTTCAAATCTATGATTGAAGTACCTGCATACATTCACTGGATCCAAAGAGCACAGTTCTCCGGGTGTCTTGAATTCAATATTTTCAATGTTTCCATTTGCCTCTCGTAGAAATTCAAGTAAGTCTTCCCAGCCATACTCAGCACAGCTGAGAGTGAGGAACCATGTGGGAGTTCCTAAGTTCCTCAGCATACATTTTAAATCACCATGACGACGGTACCAATACTCATTAGTACCACGCTGACATGCCATCAGATTAATCAGGTGAGAATCCAAAATACTGTCTTGCACATTGACTTATCCATAAAGTCCCTTGCTGAGATATTTCGCAGTTGTAAACCACTTTTCAAGATGTGGTTCAACCGGACAACCATCTTTTACCTCATATGCTCGACCACTGGTGTCAACTGCATGCACCAAATCATTGTCTTGAAAGTAACTCTCCTCATTAAAAAATGCCTCACAACTTGAACTATGCATCCATTCTCCTGAGAATACTTCACAAAAATTAGTACGATTAACTACTCTCTTCCATCTATTATTTGATTTGAAATCAGAAATTACCTTGTTTAGTTTCCTAATTCTATTGATTACCAAAATAAATAACTTTCGCTTAATTTCAAAAGCCTGATCAATAATTTTCTCTACATTTTTCTTTTTCTTATAAAATGTCACTTTCTGTTGGCCTTTCTTAAAAATTTTTAACAAATTGACAATTATCCTGTTGCGGAACATTCGCCTACGAATGCCCCTGAATGTAATATCCCTTCTACTGCCATGCACAGACTTATCTCCTGCTCTAGCAGAAACTTTTTTTACGGGCCTTTCCTTTTCCTTTAAATTGTCTCTCTTCTTATGCACTAAAACATGTTCAATACTGGTATTTTTTTGTCTGAAAATTGTTTTTAAAAATGATTTCATTTTCTTACCCGGAGCTTTTTTGGCAACTTGATACGATTTCATATTACAGGACTGTTCCAAATCTTTACCAAGATGGAGTGTAAGCCGCTTTGCTTCTTTTAGTTTTTGCTGCCTTGAGGGCATTTTTAAAGTTTTCTAAAGATCTTCAGTTAAATCTGTGGAAAAATATTTAAAAAATTGATATTAACCACTATTACCAAACAGTAAACCAATAACAGAAGGCAAACAATTAACACACTAGATGTCAATTCCATCTACAGTAATTTAACAACATAGACAAAGGGGGCATATTTACAAGGCACTTGCACCATGGGGGAAATAAGTTAAAATTCCAAGAACACATAGGGTCGTATTTACAAGGCCCTTGCACCAGAAAGAAGTGACTTGAAATGGCCAAGCACACATGAGGGTGTATTTACAAGACCCTTGCATCAGGGGGAAGTGACTTACAATTACCAAGCACACATGAGGGCGTATTTACAAGGCCCTTGCACCACCATAAGGTGTGGCCTATGCAGAAGTATGCTGGATTGTCTGTCTGCCATGGTAAAACCAAGAAATATCTAGGGGGAAATGACTTAAAATTACCAAGCAGACATGAGGGCATATTTACCACACCCATGCACCAGGAGGAAGTGAGTTAAAATTGCCAAGCACACATGAGGGCGTATTTAAAAGGCCCTTGCACCAGCAGAAAGTGACTTAAAATTGCCAAGCAGACATGACGGCGTATTTACCACACCCATGCACCAGGGAGAAGTGACTTAAAATTTCCAAGCAGACATGAGGGCGTATTTACCACACCCATGCACCAGGGGGAAGTGAGTTAAAATTGCCAAGCACAAATGAAGACGTATTTACAAGGCCCTTGCACCAGAAACAAGTGACTTGAAATTGCCAAGCACACATGAGGGTGTATTTACAAGACCCTTGCATCAGGGGGAAGTGACTTAAAATTACCAAGCACACATGAGGGCATATTTACAAGGCCCTTGCACCACCATAAGGTGTGGCCTATGCAGAAGTATGCTGGATTGTCTGTCTGCCATGGTAAAACCAAGAAATATCTAGGAGCAAAAAGGCAGGTCTGGCAGTCACAAAAGTTTGTTTGAGGTGAGGCCTACTCAGCGTTGCAGATGAAATTTTGGCTTATTGAAGAGTACAGAAGACATAATACATGTGCAGGCCAACAGATGAAGTGAGTCATGTCCACTGCACACTTCAACAAAGACCAGACCTCCTCTGTCTCCCTGGACAGGCCTAAACCTCATCAGCACAATGTGATTAGTAATGTTAGGAAACACAGGTGATGTAATTGAAAAACGTGCAAATATTTTTGCTCATTTCACAATCACATCACCTGTGTTTCCTCAGCTTAGGTATCTCATTGAGCAGATATAGTCTAGCATCTCCAAGAGTACGCAGAAGGTGAGGACTGTATGCAGCAGTGCAATGTACATAATTCTCCTCCAATGACAATTACAGAAGCCTTAGCATATCCATTCCCCCTAAACAGTCCTAAATGTATATCATAATTATCATAGTGACTATGAAACTCTACCAGTACATATTGTGAAACCTAAATGACTTCAAGAAACGACTTTTTAAACCATCATACAAGCAAATTATTCTCCCATATTCATGTTGAGAAATAAAATATTTATTTAAAAAAGCAAACCCCTTGTTGTCCTTCTCATAAATGTGAAAAGTATTTCTTTTTTTAAAAAAACGATTTTCTGGTCATAATTTCAAAACACAAAACAACTCCTATGTACAAGCACGCCCTAGCTGGCTTCCTTATTTTCTCCAATAAGCATACTAATCTCCTTCTAAATTAAAGGAATCTTTTCTCACCTTAGCACGATTTTTAAACACATCATGTAAGGAAATTAGTCTCCCAGATTCCTGGGAGAAGTACCTTAAAATTGTCTGGCACACATAGAGGCGTATTTACAAGGCACATGCACCAGGGGAAAATGACTTAAATTTGCAAATCACTCATGAGGGTGTGTTTACAAGAACCTTGCACCACCTTTAAAGTCACTTTTAAAATGGAGAAAATTACGTGAATGTGTCTCATAAGCCTGGTAAATATGCCCCCATGTTGACTATGTAACTCTTGCAAAACATATTGTGAAACCTAAATGACTTCAAGAAACGAGTTTTTAAACCAAGAAACAAGCAAATAATTCTCCCATATTCATGTTGGAAAGTGAAATATTTATTTAAAAAAGCACACCCTATGTTATCGTTCTCATAAATGTAAAAAGCATGTCTTTTTCTTAAAAAAAAAATTTCTGGTCATAATTTGAAAACACAGCACACCTCCTATGTACAAGCACACCCTGTCAGTGCTAATACTTCACATTATCTATAATTATAATTTGTCATAGAAGCAAAATCTTTTTAAAAAAAATAATGAAAACACTTGACACAAAACAACATTTTAAATGTACAGCTAACTTCCTTATTTTCTCAATATACTATACTACTCTCTATCTAAATTAAATGATTTTTTTCTTACCTTAGCAAATGCTTTTTGAATTTCAAAACAGTCTCAGAAGCACACCAATTTTTCTTTAGCAGAACAAAAGGTATGCACTCCAGAGGCTGGAACCAACAAAGGCACTGAAATGCTGAAATTCATCACACATATCTCTCATGTGACCCAATCAAAACTCTTCCCTCACTTTTTTCAAATCAACACCCTTCCCCCCTCTGTCCTTTCTGGCCTTTTTCCATAGCAACTACCTCCTGCCAGACCTCTCATGTTTACAAGTTCACACAACAATGTTGCAAATGAACTTAACCATTCAAATTACATGTTTCAAAGAACACATCCATGCACCCTAGCTTTCTGTTTTCAGCAATGGAAATCCACCAATCACTGCTACTGAATCATTAGCACACAAACTCCACATTTCTTTTTTCTTTACAAACTCCTACTGTTTCAACTGCCATTTCATTCCCACACTTCATCTGACTGCAGCAGAACCTCCTCTCGCCATGTTTTCTGTCTGGATTGTTGGACATAGTTACATTCACTGGGCTCACAGGTATGCTGAAAACAGAAATTTACACAACCTCAATTTACAAAATGTGGAAATCAAATGGATTGGCCAAAGAGGATTGAGATGTCACCAATTGATACCATTGGTGAAAACCTGTTTACATTTGCCAAACCCTGACCTCATAATAGTGCACTGTGGAGGAAATGATTTGGGCACTTTGACTGGGGTAGGTCTGGAAATGCTCTTAAAGGAAACCTTTGAGCAATTAATGGCACTTTTCCCTCAAACTGCCTTGGTATATTCCAATATATGCCAAAGACAGAAATGGAGGTGGTCCAATCAAATTTCTCCACAAATTGAGAAAGCGAGGAAGCATGTAAATAAGCCTGTTTCAGCTTATATGAGAGACCATGGAATGGGTGCCATCTACAACAATAACTTGCGTTATTACATGCAAGATATCTACAGAGGAGATGGTGTGCACTTCTCAGATGAAGGCAACAGAGTGTTCATACAAAATTTAAGACTGTGTATTGGTACCTACTTATAAGTACCTAGAACTTACACAGAACCCAAAAGCTCTTTTCAGAGCTACCTTAACTATAATTACTCTTTTAAAATCTCGAATGTACCTTTTTTCACTAATTTTCACTTATGTTCGCTTCCCGGTTCGCTACCCGGTTCGCGTACCGGCAGCTAACCGCGTGAAAAATTCAAAAAATGTTTTTTTTTTTCGACATATATGAGCCTCCTCAGCCACCCTCAGAAAACCTAGGGGGTCAGGATACATCTCCCATGCCCCCTTATACTCATTTCCCCACATTGTTTTTCCACCATCTTGTGATTAAATTCGACTGAAACACAAAATGGCGAACTCCCGTTCCGCTACCGGTAAGCTACCCGGTTCGCGTACCCGGACGCGCCTCTACGGCGAAAAACGCAAAAAAATTATAATTTTTTTTTTTGCCCCGCGGGGCACTTTAATATCCCCCTCATCAATCCAAGGGGGTCAGGAGGGGTCTACCTTGACCCCTTTCATTAAATTCCCCCTTCGTTTTTCTCCACCTCTTGTCTCTCGATCCTACCGAGAGACAAGATGGCGGCCGTTCCGGACTGTTTAGAATGTTGACAGACACCGGAGAGCCAATCAGCTTCGCTTCGCGAAGTTCCGTTACGCGTCAGGTACGCGAACCGGAGCGCTAACCGGAGCGCTGTCACAGATATATCTGTTTTTAAAAACGTTAATTTCTCAAAATCCACTGGAGCACATATATTGAGACATAGCAAAGGCACGTCGGGCAAACCATATCTACAATTTTGCCAAGTTTCGTGTAAATCCATTTAGCCGTTCGAGCTAAAAGTGATTCCAACCGCCCTATGGAAAAATGAATGGGAAAAACGCATTTTGGTACCCCCCTTTTTTCTCGGCCCCCCCTTGACGAAACCCCCCCAAATTTTCAGGGGCTACTCAGAAACAAAATGTGCCATTTTCCTGAACATTTCAGCCAATTCCGTCCAAAAACGCCAAAGTTATTCGACATAGAATTTTCAGAAATCCCATAGGAAAAAAATCCTAACTATATATACCTACTGGCGACCGCCAGTAGGTAATATATATATATATATATATAATTTCTATGGCAAAATGAAACCCCTCATTTTGATCCTTTTCAAATTAAATGTATTAAGTGTTACCACTTTATTCCAATCAAGATGACTTCAGGTGTGCCATACTTTTGTCATAAGTAAGACTGTTAGCGTTCTAGTTGTTCTTTAGAACACTCTGGGACATTCTGTCATTGGGCTATAGTTGGGCTACATCTGGCTGATATTTGGGCTACATTTGTTTTTTTTTGTCTCTGGTGGCCATCTTTATGCTACATTGGGCTACATTGGGCTACATTTGGGTTCTAACATATATATAGCCCAATGTAGCCCAATATATATTTTTTCAAAGTTAATTTTTGTAAAAACCACTGGAGCACATATCTTGAGAAATAGCAAAGGCACATCGGGCTACCAGTCCCTACAATTTTGCCAAGTTTGGTGGAAATCCATTCAGCCGTTCGGGCTAAAAGTAAGTGCGACCGCCCTATGGAAATTAACATGGGGAAAACATGTTTTGGGACCCCCCTTTTATCTCGGCCCCCGCTTGACGAATCCCCTCCAAACTTTCTGGGAAAGACCGGAGCTCTGCGAGGCAAATTTGAGGAGATTTTCAGGCATATTCGTCAACCGACGCCAAAGTTATTCACAATAGAATTTTGAGATTTTGCATTGAAAAAAATCCTAACTATAACTACCTACTGGCGACCGCCAGTAGGTAATATATATATATATATATATACATATATAAATATATCTATATATATATATATGTATATAGATGTATTACCTACTGGCGGTCGCCAGTAGGTAGTTATAGTTAGGACCTAGTTTCCATAGGAAATCCACAACATTCTATTTGGAATAACTTTGGCGCCGGTGGACGAATCTTTGCGAATTTCTCCAATAAAATGGCCTGCTCTGCTCCGCTCCTTCCCTGAAAGTTTGGGGGTGATTCATCAAGTGGGGGCCAAGAAAAAAGAGGGGTCCCAAAACATGTATTCCCCATGCAATTTTCCCTAGGGACCTTTAGCCGGGGCTACAGCCGAACGGCTGAACGGAATTACACCAAATTTGGCAGAGAGGTAGAGTTCGGTTCACAGATTGTGCTTTTTGTTAAATCATAGTGATATCTAGAGACGAAGTACTGCACGATATGGAAATCCGTACAATTACGAGCACAAGCTGCATGCTGATTGGATGTCAACTGTCTGTCAACACTCCAAACCAGGAAGTGTTGGCAGCCATCTTGTGCCTCTGTAGAACCGAGTCACAAGAAAACAGTAAAACAAAGTTGAAAAATAAGGAAAGGGGGCAGTGTAGAAATATCCTGACGTTCTAGGCCTGCTCAGGGGGTCCTACATGGATCTTTAGGCCCAAATTCTTTAATTTTTTTGTAAAATAAGAAATTGCGGGGTACGCGTATAGTACGCGTGCGCGGTGGAAAAGGTGTCCGTCTCATTCTTAATTAGCCTCCGGGGGGCCAAATCCCGGGGGCCATTTTTTTCCATAATGGGGGGCTTGTATGGCCCCCCGCAGCCCTGGGGGACTTTTTAAAGTATGTTTTCAGCTCCCCCTCCCCCCGTACACGCCCCGTGGACCGCCACCTTCCTGGGGTAGTAGTAATATGTAAAATGACTTTTCAGCCCCGGGGACCTGCACCCCCCTCCTGGAGCACCTGATGGCCCTAGGGACCACCACCTCCAAGGGCCGGCTCCTGCAGTGTCTTGGGGTGCCTACCCCCGGGACACTGCTGTTTGCTATAGTAGGGCGGGAGCGTCGCGGTTCCCACTTTACCACAGCAAACTGCTTTCCTATTTGAAAGAGAGAGCAAGTTAATCTGCTCTCTCTTTTGAGTAGGAAAGCATATTGCTTTTCGTCTGGGTTTGTGGGGGCATTGGGGCCAAAAAAAAACAGTTCTTTTTGAGAATTAACTTTACTGGTGAAAAAAAGAGCTATATTTCTATGATAGTATGTGAAACTTTACGGGTTTTTTTTTGTACCAGTTGTACTCTCTATGCATGCGCAGCCCCTTTTCCAAGCCCATGTTTCTCTCTTTTTCTTCAAGTTGGCCAAGCAAACCTGTCCTCATTTCAGGTATTAAATTTGCCGCTTTCTTTTCCTGGGCCATGTGTGTCATTCGTTGCTATACTTTTGTAATATATTAATAGTTATTTTCTATCTATATTTATTTGGAATGTATTGCCGAGCCACCAAACATTGATGATATAATCCGTGCATTGCCAATTTTGTAGTTTTCCTCTGTTATTTTTATTATACCTGTTACTTTAATTTTACCCTCCGCCTATCTTCTCTGTGATCGATGAGATTTCCTGCCACAGACATCATGGTGTTTGTCCTTGGCCTCCGATATTATCAGACTTGGTCACACGCGTACCTAAAAACTCATTTGAAGCACGTAAGCCACAGCCATTACAACGCGTGACCGTCACCAGAAAGCCATTATCATGCTTATGCCTTTATCATGGGTGGTAAATGTATACTAGTTGTAAAAGCATGCATGGTAAAGCCATATGCTTGCTAATGGTTTCGTGGTGATGATCACACGTGCTCATGACCGCGTTGTAATGGCTGTTTCCCCCAATGGACACTGCAGCAACCGGGTTTGGGCGTCGTAGACTCCAGGGCACTCGTCGGAGGGCCATGCAGCTCCTCTCATTCAATATAGAAATCTTTGGGGGTTGATTGTTTCCGTGTTTTGAAGGGCGTATTTGAGGCCCACACACTTAATTTTGTAGGGGGGTAGGTTTGCAAGGGAAAATGTTGCAAGAGGTTTGTAAATATGGTACACATTGTTTTGTTTCAGTTTGATTCCTTTTCTATGTTGTAGTCCATCCAGAGAAAATATAAAGTATTGTACCGTTAGTACTTTTCAACCCTACTCTTGAACATCTTACTATAGTACTTTAAATTATAAATATTATTTTTATTGTGGACCGTCACTCCCCCCCCCAAAAAAAAGAAGTATTTAGTTTTTTTATTAACTTTTATTAAAACAACAATAACTGTAAACGTAACTTAATGATAACAATATAATAAACAAGTACACAAATAACTTTAATAAAACATTATAAACAAATTGTGATGTGGACTCCAAAAGACGTTCAATAGGTAATCTGCAAAACAAAAAAGAAAATTGGAGTTTAAAATTATGTAGATGTGAGTAAATGAGGTGAAACATTACAAGTCAAGGTAGAGAGTTTTTTTTGAAAAGTTAGATGCAGATTTACAAGCTCCTGTTCTACAGTTCTTTTTGAGAATTAACTTTACTGGTGAAAAAAAGAGCTATATTTCTATGATAGTATGTGAAACTTTACGGGTTTTTTTTTGTACCAGTTGTACTCTCTATGCATGCGCAGCCCCGTTTCCAAGCCCATGTTTCTCTCTTTTTCTTCAAGTTGGCCAAGCAAACCTGTCCTCATTTCAGGTATTAAATTTGCCGCTTTCTTTTCCTGGGCCATGTGTGTCATTCGTTGCTATACTTTTGTAATATATTAATAGTTATTTTCTATCTATATTTATTTGGAACGTATTGCCGAGCCACCAAACATTGATTATATAATCCGTGCATTGCCAATTTTGTAGTTTTCCTGTTATTTTTATTATACCTGTTACTTTAATTTTACCCTCCGCCTATCTTCTCTGTGATCGATGAGATTTCCTGCCACAGACATCATGGTGTTTGTCCTTGGCCTCCGATATTATCAGACTTGGTCAAACGCGTACCTAAAAACTCATTTGAAGCACGTAAGCCACAGCCATTACAACGCGTGACCTTCACCAGAAAGCCATTATCATGCTTATGCCTTTATCATGGGTGGTAAATGTATACTAGTTGTAAAAGCATGCATGGTAAAGCCATATGCTTGCTAATGGTTTCGTGGTGATGATCACACGTGCTCATGACCGCGTTGTAATGGCTGTTTCCCCCAATGGACACTGCAGCAACCGGGTTTGGGCGTCGTAGACTCCAGGGCACTCATCGGAGGGCCATGCAGCTCCTCTCATACAATATAGAAATCTTTGGGGGTTGATTGTTTCCGTGTTTTGAAGGGCGTATTTGAGGCCCACACACTTAATTTTGTAGGGGGGTAGGTTTGCAAGGGAAAATGTTGCAAGAGGTTTGTAAATATGGTACACATTGTTTTGTTTCAGTTTGATTCCTTTTCTATGTTGTAGTCCATCCAGAGAAAATATAAAGTATTGTACCGTTAGTACTTTTCAACCCTACTCTTGAACATCTTACTATAGTACTTTAAATTATAAATATTATTTTTATTGTGGACCGTCACTCCCCCCCCCAAAAAAAAGAAGTATTTAGTTTTTTTATTAACTTTTATTAAAACAACAATAACTGTAAACGTAACTTAATGATAACAATATAATAAACAAGTACACAAATAACTTTAATAAAACATTATAAACAAATTGTGATGTGGACTCCAAAAGACGTTCAATAGGTAATCTGCAAAACAAAAAAGAAAATTGGAGTTTAAAATTATGTAGATGTGAGTAAATGAGGTGAAACATTACAAGTCAAGGTAGAGAGTTTTTTTTGAAAAGTTAGATGCAGATTTACAAGCTCCTGGCACCACTTTTCCCATGATAAAAGTGACACAAAAGTGGCACAATAAGCTTGTAGATCTGTTGATCAGACTGTTGTAACCTATCTTTTGTCACTGCTCTGTGGTAATTATACATGTCTACACAGTCAAGCTGCTGCACACTATTGACTCTCTCCTTTCGCAGATAATTTGTTGTTGTTTCGGAAACAAGTTTGCTTGCTCACCTAGTGCCATAGACATGATTTAAAGAGGGTTGAAGCAGGCTTCACTGTAGCCAATAGAGTTCACCACTTAAACTTGGGTAAGGTTTTATACGGCACAGTGGAGACAGCAGCGTCCATAACTGTAAAAAAAAAAAAAACGATGTGAGAGACAGTGTGAAAGAGAACGATAAAAGGACATTAAAACATGGAAGAGACACAGACTATGGGTGGGGGGCTGAAGCCCTGTTAGCCTAATGGGTATTGCGCACCTGCTGCATGCTACATATTCTCTCCTTTGACAGATAACTTGTCGTTTCGGAAACAAGCTTTATGTTCAACCATAAACGATCAATTCCTCATAAAGGGAGCGGCCTCTGAGCTCTTTAGTAAGGTACAGAATTCGAGGAGGGGGCAGCAACACAAATCCTCATGGTACAATACAGCCTGCAGGAAGGCAAAGGGAGAACTTCTCAGAAGCATCAAGGAGGGACTAGGTGGAGAGAAGCTACGAGAAAGTAGACGGGCATACAAAAAACTAGTCGCCCATGCTAAAATTGAATGGGAGGAGAAACAATGGGAGGAGCTCACTAGTTCCCTCGCAACAAGAGACCACCGAATGTTTTGGAGAGTAGTTAATGGGGGTCGGGGAGCCTCCACTCGGCAATAGAGCCAAATATTGCAGCAGGGGTGTGGCAGGCACACTTCCAGTCTCTCTATAGTTCTGAGCTGGGAGAAACCATGAATGACATAGGTAATGGATTGGCTGAGTATGATGGGGATTTGATAACAGTGGGGGAGGTTAAGGCAGCAATAGCAGGACTGACATCGGGAAAGGCGCCAGGACTGGATGGCCTCCCCGGAGACCTGTTTAAGCAGGAGCCCGTTGTTTGGGCCCCCTACCTTGCCGCTGTGTTCAATGGAGTTCTGCACGGCATGGAAATCCCGAGTACCTGGCTGGGGGCAGAGGTGGTTCCTATATTTAAAAAGGGCTCGCCCCTGCTCCCAGCCAATTACAGACCAATCAGTTTAATTGATCTGTCACAGAAGCTGTTTGGCAGGATACTGTTGAACCGGCTTCAGGACTGGGCGGAAGAGACGGCGCCCTTAGTCCGTATCAGGCGATATTCAGGAAGGGAGTCTCTACAGTGGACCAGGTTTTTCGTCTGAACATTATCTACTGAAGGGCAGCGATATTCGGAGGTGGCAGCTTATACACAATATTTGTGGATCTGAGGGCCGCCTTCGACCTGGTGCCCAGAGGGAAACTTTGGAGTGTTCTGGCCGAGATGGGGGTCCCCCCGGATATCCTGATAATTTTACAGAGACTGCATCATAATAACTATGCCCGGGTCAGGTGCGGGAAACTTGGGGAACTGACGGAGAGATTCCCCGTTGACAGGGGGGTTAGACAGGGTTGTGTATTGGCACCGACCCTGTTCTGCCTCTTTGTCAACGGGGTAATCGCCCATCTCAACGGCACTGAATACACTGACGCCCCAAGGTTGAACGGCAGCAGGGTGCCTGCAATCATGTTTGCAGATGACACCCTGCTGCTGTCAAAAACCCCCATGGGGATTCAGAGGATCCTTGATTCTTTTGTGGCCTTCTGCACAGATAGGGGGTTAGAAATCAATGATGCAAAAACTAAGTTTATGGTCCTGAACCCAACCCAAAGATCACGCCCGAATCCCCTACTGGGATCATCACGTTTAGAGAGAGTCTCCACCTTTGAATACCTTGGTGTAACGTTGAATGAAACCATGTCCTGGGGAACACACCAGACTAGGGCTAATCTTAAATTAGTGCAGACCACTGGGGGCATTGCTCGGATGATGAAAAGTTCCACATATCGTCCGCTGGGGCCGCTCATTCAGATCTACAAGGCACAGGCCAGGGGTGCTATTATGTATGGGGCGGAACTGTGGGGTAATACATCTTCCCGCAGTTTGTCTATAACCGAGAATAATTTTATTAGACAGATAGTTGCACTCCCGTCTAGCACTCCGCTCCTCCCTTTGAGGATGGATCTGGGACTGAGACCAATAGCAGATGAATTAGGTCTCAGACCCATAGTCTTCTGGCGAAGGCTATGGAGTAGTGAAGAACTTTCTACTTACAGGGCGGAACTGAGGGAGTTTCTAACCCACCCCAAAGCTTTACAGATCCCCTGGATAAAATATATACAAAAGTCCTGTGTGAGACTGGGGCTCCCCGACCTGTGGTCCGATCCAGCTAATGCCTCACTAAAGATCCCACGAAGAGCTTTGGCCAACGCTTACCATGAGCAGAAACTAGCTATGGCCTTGGACTGCCAGGGTGAGGGGTCACTAACATCTGCATTTACGCAATGCAAGGATTCATACAGGCTGGAGAGGGTCCTGGACGCTATGTCCCCCGTGCTGGCCAGGAAGCTATTTCTCCAATGGAGATATGGCACACTGCCTCTGCGATCCTATACTAGCTCTTGGTCAACACCGCCCTCTACCAAGCAATGCCCGGCATGCACTTGTGCTGAGGAAAGCGATTTACATATGGTCTTGTTTTGTCCAACTTACAAGGCCGCCAGGAAATATTGGCTCCTACCACTCATTAGAAACTTTGGTTGTAGGGAGTATCTCCCGATGTATAGAATTTTAAAATCTGATGTTTCGGGTCCAACTGTGTTTGCATTAGCTAAATTTCTTACAAATGTCTGGCAATGATAAAATATTATCATTCAGGTACACCCGTATTCTAAAGTTGCGGGTTCCCACCTAATTTTAAGTTTAAACAATTTTAAATGTATGGTCTTTTATCTGTTTTCACTCTAGTAGTACTTATTTCTTAGGGTGGAACGATTTTACATTGTACAATATGTATTTGCTGTTTATCTTCGATGGTTTTATAATGTTTCAAATGTGTTCTTATTGTATATCTTTGATGGTCAAATCGGCCGAAATAAAGATTGAAAAAAATAAAAAAAATAAACGATCAATTAGAATAGAGGCCTGGGAAGGCCACGTGAGGCAGTAATAAATATTAAAAGTCACAGGAGGATTAGGAGGGAGCAAATACAAAGAAGCACAAAGCATGTTGCACACGAAAATAAAGTAAAACAGAGCTGGGAGGGGCACGTGACGCAGTAAAAAAAGAATACTAGTATGAACGTACAATTTATAACAATACAGGCTAAATCACGTGACACAGTTCAAAAAGACAACACAGAAATTCATACATGCACAATTTATTTAAAAAAGGCCTAGGAGGGCCGCGTGACGCAGTTGGAAATATTCCGATCAGCAACATACGATCAATAAGAATAGAGGCCTGGAAAGGCAACGTGAGGTAGTAACAAATATTAACAGTTACGGAAGGATTAGGAGGGAGCAAATACGATGAAGCACAAAGCATGTGGCGCACAAAAATAAAATAAAACAGAGCTGAGAGGGCCATGTGACGCAGTAAAAAAAATATTATCATTCAGGTACAATTTACAGTGGAGGCGGATGTTGTGACGTCTTCTCTTACCTTTGCTTCTGTCATCTCTTGTCTTGTCTACAAAGGCTGGGGCTTTGGCTGGGCCTGGGGTGGGCTGGGCGTGGGCGCCGCCGCGCCTATGGTTGCCTGGCTGGACGGCAGCAGCAGTGACACCACGTTGAGTGTCACAAGTCCTCCTCCGCTCGGGCAAACAGTTCGTAGTACAATCGACGATGACAGTCTGTCTATCACCGCAGCACAGGCAGGCAAAAGAGAGCGTGCTCACGTAAGTGCCCGCATTATATGGGAACCGCGAGGGCTCACTAAACCAAGCCCAGGGCCGTCATTGGTAGCGTTTACGCGCTCTACAAGAATGACGGCGCTGGAGGACCTCACATTGGCTAATGTATTGGCTTCCAGGCTTAGTAATAGCAAGAAAGGTAGGTGTTGACATCTGTGTGCACCAAAAATTAATAACAGAGAGAGACGGGGTGGGGTTATCATGTGCGCAGAGGCAGGCCCAGAATCAGATCTCCAATGAGTAACCTCTAGTAATCATTCTCATAGCGCTCCCTGTGCTCTGATTTGACACTGAGAGGGTGATCGCACCATACTTTGTACTGCTAATCATACTCAACGCGTACCCGCGCATACACAACGAATACGCTTTGAAGTTATGCGTCGCATTAAAGCTTCAGTGTTACGTCATGTATGCCGCCCTGGACGTGAAAGGCGCCAATGTTTTTAATTGTTTAAAAACATATATTTATGTATTTAATGTACACACTAAGGGTAGAAATTATCTGGGATAATTATGAAAATAGTTTTTTAAAACTTTTAACAATCATATATTTCTTTTAAAAGCAATTACACAAATCGCGATGGAACGTCTTGCGTACTCGCATCATAAGAGTACCGTAAGCCCACCGTAAGTGTACGCAAAGCCATGTGACTTTAAAAGAAGATATTTGATTGGTTCATAACACTTCCTATTCCAACTGTTGAAAGCTCCATCCCATTTTAATCATTCTATTCTGACTTTCTAAGAAGAAGCATCTCTTCTGAGAATACTGTCAAGTAGAAGGAAGATCACCATAAAAACAGCAATGGACTCATCTTCCAGCCATTCTTCAGAGGGAGATTTCATTCCTGAAGAACCTCCAAAGAAGAGGAAAGAAGCTCTAATTTGGAAGTTTTTTACTTTTCCTGAAGGGCGAAAAAAAGGTTAATGTTCCAAAAGTAACCTGTAAAATTTGCCAAACAACTCTTTCAAGGGGTGATCCATCTAAAGAAATACTCCTTTGGCACAGCAAATATGGTGCGACACGTGAAGAACTTGCACCCCAACAACTTTGCTCGAGCTGCAGGCACGGAGGTTGCAGGACAACCCACCTGCTACTGTACCAAGCACATCAACTGCTGCAGCAGCATTTTCAGCAAGCAGTCCACACCCACAAATTGATCCTGATTTTGGTGAAGTTAAAATTCTATGCATTTATTGCGATAAACTTTTGTGTTATGGGGAACAGTCTACTGACCTGATAAAACGCAGGAAGCAGGAGCATCGCTGTCCTCAACATTAGGTTTTTTTTTCATTCTTTTGTTCCTGGTGGACACTTTTTGGGTTCCAGTTCCATTTTTTGGGGTTTTAAAAAAAACTTGTTGACAAAACACAAAAAAATACAAAACTAAAAAAACAAAAAAAAA
This sequence comes from Lissotriton vulgaris, assembly GCF_964263255.1. Lineage (NCBI taxonomy): Eukaryota > Metazoa > Chordata > Amphibia > Caudata > Salamandridae > Lissotriton > Lissotriton vulgaris. The sequence goes on from NC_141687.1 coordinate 805,776,768, forward strand.
ACAGTTATTTTTCAGAACTACCTTCACTGGTCAAAGAAAGAACCATATTTCTATGTTACTGTGTAAAATTTTCTCAGAATGAATGCGTAGTTCATAAATTAATGAATGAATACATTACTAGTGTATGGTGAATGTGAAAGTGCAGAACTATAAGGAACTGCTACAGCATAAATCTATAAGCAGTTTACCTATAGTATACTGTAGTACCTCCGAAGCACGTGAATGTAACATATGCACATAAATATGTTACAAGTCTATGCTTCAATTTGCACTGCTGGTGAAACTGCCTGGATGAATTTCTATGTGTTACGGGTGGATTTACAACCCCCTTGTGCCTCTTTTAACACAGCAGTTGCGTCACTTTTGTGATGCACTGGTAGTGCAAAAGATGTGCCATGGTGTGTGGAAGGTGCATCACAATATAAAGTCCTGCGCCAGAAGGAGGTGATATCACTGTACACAATAACTGTCATATCTCTGGGGATTTACCACTTATTGTACATCTGCTGATTAGTGTTTTAATGTAGTGAATGAATTATTTTAGAATAGTGTATAGATAAGCATGGACAGCCTGATTCATCAACGGGCCGTTTTGCGAGCCGCTAATAGCGTATCATAGCGAATCGCTATTAAGGACTCGCAAAACGGTAATCATGTAGGAATCGCATAATAAAATGCGATTCCTACTGATTCCTTATTTGCGATTAGCAAATTGCTAATCGCAAATAAGGAATAACTCGCCATTCATTCCTATGGGCCAAAAGGCCCATAGGAATGAATGGGGAGCATTCCTTATTTGCGATTAGCAATTAACTAATCGCAAATAAGATTGCGATTTGAAGGGTGCCAGGGGTGTCCACAGGACACCCTGTAGCACCCCTCAAATGAAATTTCACACAGGTGTTGCACACACACATGTCCAAAGGACATGTGTGTGTATAACATGTAACTCAGAAAAATGCATTTAGATGCATTTTTCTGAGTTTTCGCAATTTACCGGGAGGTCTGACCTCGCGGTAAATTGCGGCAAGAAATTGCGAATTCGCAAATTTAAATTGGATGTTGAATTGCATTTAAGGAATCTCTAATAGAGATTCCTTAAATGTAATCCCTCGCACATTTGCGACATCGCAATTAGCGATTTTTGCATTTGGGATGCTGAATCCCAAATGCAAAAATCGCTCTCGCAAAGGGCCGGATTCTCAGAATCCGGCCCCTTGCGAGCGCAATTTCGGTTAATGAATCGGGCGGATAGTGCTGTATGGTCACTACAATACTGAAACAGAAGTGTGATAATTAAGGGTGGGCGTAAAATCCGTTTCGCGGGCGAATTTGCAAATTTTCCGCAATTTCGCGATCCGCGAATCTCGCGAAATCGCGGTAAAATCCGCGAATCAGCAGGGACGAATTTTCAGCCAAGCAAGGGTTACAGCAGCAGGTGCAAAAGTTGAACCTAATTTCTTTGTAACCTATTACAAAAGGGTTACAAACAAATTAACTTCAACGTGGACACCTGCTGCTAATTGCTTCCTGGCGCCTCGTTGCCTACTTGCAACTATTCTCTGACCCTGCTCTGACCCTTGAAGCAGGGTCAGAGAATAGTTACAAGTAGGCAACGAGGCACCTGTCCAAGGAATTAAACCTCATCAGGAAGCACTTACAGATATAAAAAACAGGAAGAAGGGAGAGGATGGCAAATACACCCATTTTGAGTTGTCAGGAGGGGTTAAACTAAAAGAGACCTTTACAGCACAATTTTCATATGCATTTTGCTAAAAATAAAAAGCTGTATGTTCTGTAGGGGCAACTCAGGAATCTGGCCCTTCAGAGATCTGGCCTCTCTTTCTTTCTCTCGTTCTCTCTCTCCCTCTCTCTTTCCCTCTCTTTCTCTCTCTTTCTATCTATCTATCTATCTATCTATCTATCTATCTATCTATCTATCTATCTATCTATCTATCTCTCCCTGTCCCATAAACGACTGCATGGGTAACTTCGCTATGCAAGCGGCTCGCGAAGACGCAAAAATCCCCGCGAACACGCAAAAACCCAGCGAACACGCAAAAAACCAAAAATCCGCAAATTCGCACAAATTTGCGAATTTTGCGGATCGCGAATTCGCAAATCCGCAAATTCACGGACCGCGAATTCGCAAAATTCACCCATGCTTAGTGATAATGTTTACTGGAAGTGTAAGGATATAGATTGGGGAATTGAAGGTATAAAAGACAAGTTTGCCGGTGCATAGAAGACTACATGCATTATCTATAGGGGTTGTTCGCATGAACAACTGAGCGGATTTACACCATTTAACAAAAAGCACAACCTGCTAACCAAACTCTACCTCTTTGCCAAATTTGGTGTAATTACGTTAGCGTACGCGTACGGTATGATTACCAAAAAAAAACAATGATAAAGGAATTATATAGAATTCAATTATAATGTATTGGGGAAAAAATTATTAATAAAAAAAAATCTATTTTGTGTTGTTATTATTTTACATTAAACATTTGAAATATATTTTAAAAAATAAAATAAGTATGAATATTTATATTAAAAATATAAGAAATTAGTATAAAATAAAAAATATAATAATGAATACATTTAATAACTATCATTTACAAAACCTTTGAAATTCACTGAAAAAAACATAGGTTTTACACACGTTATAGTTAGGAATTAGCATTTAAAAAACCTTGCAAATTCACTGAAAAAGCCATAGGTTTCAGCCACGTTATAGTTAGCAATTAGCATTTAAAAAACCTTGCAAATTCACTGAAAAAAACCATAGGTTTCACACATGTTATAGTTAGCTGGACATTTCACTCTTACAAAACCATTGAAATTCCCCTGTTATAGTTAGTTCAGCTAACTATAACTCGCGCGCCCGCAAAGCACTGCTGATGACGTCACATATTACTCATGACATGGTCAGTGACATCACTCACTTGGGGGCCAACTTCCCAAACTTTTACCTCCAGTCAGTCCCACACAGCAGCATTAGTAAGTACTTGTATGAGGCAACGGCCACTTTTCCCACCACTCTACAAACGCGCCCCCTGGTGCGCTCTTGGATGGGGAATGTAGTCCACTTCACTGCTGGGGGTCGTTTAGGGGCCAACTAGCCTACCATTTACCTCCAGTAAGCCCCATGCAGTGAGTTTGGTGGGAGTTAAACAAAGGCCTTGCCCCCTTTCTCCACCCCATTGCAAACACACCTCCTGGTGCGTTGTAAGTTGGGGATTAAGTCCCCTTGAATCTTGAGAGTCCCTGGGGTCCAACTAGCCCACTAGGTACCTCCAGTAAGCGCCACAGAGCTGCATTGCTGAGAGGTGTAAAAAGGGGCGTGACCTGGACCACCTCTCTGCAACGCAGGCCTATGGCACCTACCGGAGGCACCTGGTGGGCGAGTTGCCCCCTAGGGGCCCTCAGGATTGAAGGGGAATAAATTCCCTAACTTAAAACATGCCACAGGGCGTGTTTGCACATATGTCACCGCAGGCCCTGCCCCCTTCCTTCACCACTTTGTAAAAGCGCCCCGTGATGTGTTTTAAGTTGGGGGATTATGTCCCCTTGAATCCTGAGGGTCCCTGGGGTCCAACTAGCCTACCAGGTACCTCCAGTAAGAGCCACAGAGCTGCGTTGCAAAGAGGTGTAAAAAGGGGCATGGCCTGGACCACCTCTCTGCAACACAGCACTGTGGCGCTTACTGGAGGTACCTGGTCAGCTAGTTGGCACCCAGGGGCCCTCAGGATTGAAGGGGAATTAATTCCCTAACTTAAAACGTGCCACAGGGCATGTTTGCACATATGTCACCTCAGGCACAGCCCCCTCCCTTCACCACTGTGCAAACAGGCCCCGTGGTGCGTTTTAAGTTGGGGGATGAAGTCCCATTGAATCCTGAGGGTCCCTGGGGTCCAACTAGCCCACCAGGTACTTCCATTAAGTGCCACAGAGCTGTGTTGCAGAGAGGTGTAAAAAGGGTGTGTGGCCTGGACCACCTCTCTGCAATGCAACCCTGCGGTGCTTACTGGAGGTACCTGGTGGGCTAGTTGGCCCCCAGGGACCCTCAGTATTGAAGGGGAATTAATTCCCCAATTGAAAACGCGCCACAGGGCGCATTTGCAGAGTGTTGCTGGGATGGGGTGAGGACTCCGGCACAATCACGGTGTATTTGTTTTTTTTATTTAGAAGGGGGACTGTGTGGTCCTCTTCTATTCCCTTTTTTTGGGCTCTAAGGGACCCTATCCCCTGACCCCTTTAAAAAAAAAAATCTTTAAATGAATGGAAAGGGGGCCACGTGGGCCTCCCTCCTGTAGTCAATTCTGGCCCCTGGGACCCCAATACCCGGGGCTTGGCCACATAAAAAAAAAAAAAATATGGGGTGGGGCTGCGTGGCCCCCCTCCTGTGGCCTCTATTGGCCCTGGGTACCCCATCCCCCAGGGACGGCCTTTATTTTTTTTTATTTTGGGGAGGGGGCTGTGTGGCTCCCCTCCCGAGCCACTTCTAGCCCCGGGGACCCCATCCCCCGATGCAGGCCATATCCATTGGGGACCGTGGGGGAGCCCCAATGCCTCCACGGTCCTGCCAGTGCCCAGAATCCTGCAGGAGACCGCTTTGCTTTTTCACATGAGGAGCTGCTGTTAACCTTACACTCACTGGAGTGGGAATAGTAATTTTTACATCTCTGCTATCCAACACTTTCCCTACCTTTGCTCCCACTGGAGTAGGAATAGTAATTTTTACCCCTCCATTATTCAACACTTTCCCTACTTTTGCAGTCACTGTAGTGGGATTAGTATTTTTTTCCTCTCTGCTATCCAACACTTTCCCTACTGTTCCACCCACTGGAGTGAGAATAATAATTTTTACCCTTCCGCTATCCAACAGTTTCCCCACTGTTTCACTCACTGGAGTGGGAATATTAAGTTTTGGCCCTCCGCTATCCAACACTCTCCCAACTGTTGCACTCACTGGAGTGGGAATAGTAAGTTTTACCCCTTCACTATCCAAAACTTTCCCTACTGTTGCACCCACTGGATATGGGAATAGTAATTTTTACCCATCAGCTATCCAACACTTTCCCTACTGTTGAACCCACTGGAGTGGGAATAGTAATTTTTTTCTATCCGCTATCCAACAGTTTCCCTACTGTTGCACCCACTGGAGTGGGAATAGTAATTTTTACCCCTCCGCTATCCAACACTTTCACCTCTGTTGCATCCACTGGAGTGGGAATAGTAATTTTTACCCCTCCGCTATCCAACATTTTCCCTACTGTTGCACCCATTGGAGTGGGAATATTCCGTTTTACCTCTCCGCTATCCAACGCTTTCTCTACTGTTGCACGCACAGGCGTGGGAATAGTAATTTTTCCCCCTCCGCTATCCAACATTTTCTTTGCTATTGTACTCACTGGAGTGGGAATAGTAAGTTTTACCCCTCCCCTTTCCCACACTTTCCCTACTGTTGCACTCAATTGAGGGCAAAATTTAATTTTAAAGACTATTAAATATTTTAATGTTTTAATTCATAATATAATGTTTTTTTATTAGATGTTAAGTCATAAGTGTATGTAAATATATATATATATTTATTTGTAATTTTTTATATATTTATAAAATTATAAAATAAAGAAAAATTAATAGTTTAATAATTGTTTTAAAGGAAATAGATACATATTACATTTTATATATGTATGTTTAAATAATTTTTAATTTACATTTATTTTATTATATGTGTTAAAATGTATAGTTAATGTTTGTATTTAATATTTTTAACATTCATTTTTTTTATTAGATACTGTGTACCTCTATTTTTTTACATCAATATTTTTGTTTCAATATTTTTGTACTTACAATTTTAAATATAGGATGTCGATATCTTTGACATTGATATTTTTGCATCAATATTTGTGTCTGGGGATATTTTGGGAATCGATATTGTGTTAGTGAACCGTGATATAGAATAGAGGGGTATATAGTGGAATACCGCACAGTGGAGTGTCTTAGACTGGAGTGTTAGACAGTTCAGCAGCATTAAGTGGAATAGCATTCAGTGGAGTGGTGTTGCAGTGCAGTGCAGTGGTGTACAGTGAAATGTGTTAGAGTGGAGTGGCGTACAGTGGAGTGTTCTAGAGTTGACTTTTGTACAGTGGAGTTAGGCACAGTGTATTGCATACGTTGGAATAGTGTAGAGTGGAGTGGTGTACACTTGAGTGGCATACAATTAAATAGTGTACGGTACAAGACTTCACTCTACGGTATTCCACTCTACAACTGTCCACTCTATGCCACTACACTGCGTGCGACTCAACTGTGCACTACCCAAGTCTATGCTATTCCACTCTACACCACTCAACTGTCCCTTACTTCACAGTACCCCACTCCGCTGTAAGCTTCTCTACTGTACGCCACTCCACTCTGTGCTTTCCATTCTACACCACTCCACGCTGCCACTCCACTCTACATCACTCCAGTATATGCTGTTGCACTCTACACCTCTTTACTGTAACCACTTCACTCAACCACACTTCGCTTTATGCCACTACACTGTACACCACTCCACTGTACACTATTCCATTGTATGCCTCTCCACTGTATGGCTCTCCAGTCTATGTCACTCCACTGTATGCTACTACACTGTACACCATTTCACTCTACATTATGCTATTCCACTCCATACCACTCCGCTTTAAACCACTCCATTGTAAGCCACTCTATTCTACTCCACTCCACTACACACCACTCTATTCTATGCCACTCCACTCTATGCCACTCCACTTTCAGCCACTCAATCTACTACACTCCATTGTATGCTACTACACTGTAGACTACGCCATTCTATGCTATTCCACTGCACACAATTCAACTCTTGCCACTACACTCTATACCATTCTACTCTAGGTCATTCCAATTTACAACACTCCACTGTACACCATTCCACTATATGCTATACCACTCTATGCCACTCCACTTTACACCACTGCACCGTACATTATTCCACTTTATGTCACCCCATTCTGCACCACTCCACTGTAAACTATTCTACTGTTTGCCAATACACTGTACCTCACTCAACTGTATGCCATTCCACTCTATGCCACTGAAGGTACGCTACTCCACTGTACACTATTAAACTCTTCCAGACTTCTCTATAGGCCACTCCACTCTTTACCACTCCATTGTGTGCTATTCTCCTTTACACCACTCCACTCTATGACACTCCACTGTACGCTATTCCATTCAACTCCACTCCACATATGCCACTGTACTCTATACCATACCACTGTATCCTACTCCACTCTACCCATCTACTATACTCTATTCCACTGTACGCAATTACACTCTACGCATCTCTACTCTATGCTATTTGTCTCCATGCCACTCCACTTTCCTAACTCCACTCTACACTACTCCACTCTACGCAATTCTACTGTCCGCTATTCCACTGTATCCCAGTTCACTCTATGCCACTCTGCAGTATGTCACCACACTCTATGCCACTCAACTATACTCTATTTCAATCTATGCCACTCCAGTCTACTCCACTCCAGTGTACTCCACTTCACTATATTCCCCTGCACTCTACTCCACTGCGTGCTATTTCAGTTTATGCTAGTCTACTATACAATAGTCCATTTTCTGCCACTCCACTTTACGGTACTCCCCTGTACGCCACTCCACTGTATGCTGTCCCGCTGTATGCAACTCCACTCCACCCCACTCCACTCTATGCCACTCCACTCTACACCACTCACTTCTACCCCATTCTACTTTATGCTATTCCACTGTATGCCACTCCACTTTATGCCACCCCACTGTACGCTATTCCACTATAAGCCAGTCTACTGTATGCCACTACACTGTACCTCACTCCACTGTATGCTGCTCCACTGTACGCCACTCGACTCTACTGCACTACACTATACTCTATTCCACTGTATGAAACTTCACTCAATGCCACTGCAGTCAATGCATCTTCAATATACACTACTCCACTCAACAACTCTGTACTCTACACTATTCCACTGTACGTAACTTCAATCTACACTGCTCCACTCCATGCTGTTCTAATCGATGCCATTTCAGTATATGCAACTCCACTGTACTGTACACCACTCCACTGTGCACTATTGCACTGTACGAACCTCCACTTTATGCAACTCTACTGTACGCGACTCCATTCTATTCAATTCCACTCCACTCTACCATACTGTACCACACTCTACTCTACTACATGTCTCTCCACTGTACAACACTTTCATCTACTTTGTGACACTCCACTCTACACTGCGCCACTGTACCACCCTCCACTCCAGTCGATGTGACTCAACTCTACAAGACTCTACTACACTGTGTGCCACTATACAATAATGTACTCCACTCTAGACCCCTAAACTACACTACACAACCCTCTACTCCACTCTATGCCCCTACACCCAGTGTACAACACTCTGCGACACTTTCCAACATTCTATGACACACCACTCTACTGCATGGTACAAGATGACCACTCCAGTTTATAACACTTTACTCAGCTCTACACTATGCCTTTCAGCTCTGCTCTCCACCATGCCACTATACTATACAACAAACCACTGCACTATATAACAATTTACTCCACTGTACAGTACGACACTCCACTCTACTCCACTCCACTGTACACCACTCACCTGTACCCCACCTTACTAAACAACACTCCACCCTATACAACTTCACTCTACTGCACTCCACTGTACACAGTTCCACTGTCCGCCACTCCACTGTACCACACTCCGCTGACCTCTACTCCACTCTATGGCAGTACACTCTATGACAAAACACTGTACAACACTCTACTGCACTGCACTCCACTTAATTACATTCCACTTGATGACAGTAAACTTTATGATTCGGAGCATTTTTTCAGTTTTTAAACATTGAAATTCAAAGACAAAAACAAAGGTTAACCCTTTGTTAAGTTATATTTAGGAAAACTACTTATTGTTTCCATTAATACCAAACTTAAAATACACAAACCTAACAAATTCTAAAGCTATATTTATACCTTACATTTAAAATGTACTCACCGTCTTTAAATTAATATTAGGGGTTGGTGAATAATTCTTCTCTGCCTGTGTAGTTTGCAAAGTTTTGGCCATTCATGTTCCACTTGGAGTCCGTGAGTGACATGTGGGAGAGAGTAGGATCTTTCTTGCCCCTAAGTGTACAGGACTGGTGGTCGACCCATGCCCAGTGACATCACAGCCTACAACCCGTCAGAGGAGACACCACCGTGGGGACTGTAGAACATGGGTCATCTCAAATGTAATGAGGACATTTAGGTCTGCATCTATCATCTATGGCTTCCTGAATAAAGAGTACATTTAAAAAAAAAGTGTTGGACATCTATCAACCTACTTTCCATGGAAATAAGCAAGCGCTGTTTCAGGACCTGTCAGCAATTACCTTACATTGCCGTAGGAACTTTAAGCTGATCACTGTGCTCCTACAGTGCAAAGAGGTGCCTTACGGCTGGGAATACCCGTTCTAGATTGTCTTCTGTTGGTAAGCCCAACTCCATCTAATCAAAACACTTCCAGATGCCTGCTGCATACTTGGCCTTTCGGAGGATGGGCCCCAGAGGTCACCTAGGAGACTTGAAATGACTTCACCTTAGTATGTGTATCAGTGGAAGCAATACTTCAAGGCATCAAGAAGATCCAGGCAGGCATGCGAACCATTGCAACATTGCACGGGAGAGGCGGGTGCTCCTGGACAAGCTGTCAGAGGAGACAGACCGCCACCCAAAAGAGCAGTGTACCTAGCAACTGGGGGGATAGCAACGAGAGTCCTGTCCTGAGAGGTAACTCACACCCCAGTGAGATGGTTTGTGGGGGAAGGGAAGGCGGGACCTCGAGATGCCTGTCTCGATTAATGGAGGCCCCCATTCTTTGCTCTATGGACACGACCTAAATTTCACCACTGACAATGGACTAATTTTGAAAGGTGCAGTTAATGTTACGTTTTGGCTTCTTTATAGGGTACTCTATCACTTATGCATTTCAACATATCACCTGACTCACTGACTGACTCACCTACAATATACGTCACCAACACAACAGTACTATCTTTTTATGTGTGGAGGCTCCGCATTCATTAAGGCACTACTAGTAAAATACTGTTGCGAATAGGAAAGAATCGTAAACTTACACAAAAGTGTACGTTTATGCTTGTGAATCAGTCCCTCCAAGTTTAAAAAAAGCCTCACATGTAATTATCAATAACATTACAAAGTATATGTTTTCTATATGTTTTTCATACCTACAGGACTGAAAAAATGAAGAAAGTAATATTTAGACAAGTCAAAGTAAAGGAAAAGAAGGCCAAAACTGTACAGCAATCAACACAAAAAAAATCAACACAAAAATATGAGTTACAATGAACACAAAAGTGTAACATATATAATAGTTATTAATTAAAATAATACATAAGAAGAAAAATGAATTTTTCATTTAATTTTGTAAGTTAAATACAGAAGAAACATGACCAGCGAAGCCACTTTCACAGAGTCACAGAATGGGAAACCTCCTCTTTGGGTACATCATTTTTCTTTTTTTAGGGGTGCGTTTGAAATGCATTTATTCTGTTTTGTTCATTTAAAAATGCATCCCATTCTGTACTCTTTCATTTTCTCTTATTTCAAGATAGGGTTTTTCTTTTTGATCCCATGCTGAAAGATAGACTTTGACATTTGCACTGCCCTTGTAGAACACACTATTTAATTGGTGTACCATATATTGCACAATATTCTGGTAATACTAACACATTTGATCCACTGCTCCATCATTTTCCTAACTCAGGTCAATTGCCACGTGGATGTGTACATAACTGAACATATTCTTCCTCTTTTAGCAAATGAGTGCTAGTTCGACCTCCTGGATGATTCTCTAGGTTAGTTTTTGTATAATATTAGGCTCTCTTCCCACGAGTTTTGATCCTTTTTTAATGAGGTTATAGTTTTAAGATCGCTTCACAGTTTGGCTATTGATCATACGATTATAACTGATTTGACATCCTTGTATTTATTCTTGTAATAAGAGGTGTAATATCAAACTTTCTTTTCTACCTTCACTCCGTTTTAGGTTTAACAGAGGTTTATTTGTTATGAAAATAAGATATAATGCAATAAACAAAGATATAAATACATATGCATTGAATAATATTGTAAAAATAAGAGGGAAAGGGAGAGGGAAGTAAAGAAAGAAAAGACGGGGAGAAAAAAAAGAAAATAAGGGGGAGGGGTAGATCATCCATATTAGGTATTATATGCGAGAAAGCAACAATTATACATAAAAGTTACTACTTACAATGAAATATTCTACTACTATAAGATAAACCTTAATTAAAAGACTAGTAATTGTAAATTCAAGGGGGTTTGGGTACTTCTTTAACCCCTCCCCTGCTGGTGACGGAACTACTCCGTCATCAGCCGCGGTCGCGCTGTGCTGATGACGGAGCGGTTCCGTCACGGCCCGCTCGGAACGCCTGCGTGGCGCGGATGCCGCGCCTGCGCTGAACGTTCTATTGAGCGGGCGGGGCCGTGACGGAGCCGCTCCGTCATGAGCACAGCGCAACCACGGCTGGTGACGGAGCGGTTCCGTCACCAGCATGCACCTGCCGCGCGGCCGCCCCACCCCCTTAGCACTATGGCGGAATAGCTGCCGCAGTGAAGGGGTTAATGCCGGGGTTATATGCTGATAGCTTTATAGCTGATATATACATCACTGTAGTGGGGTTTCGTCGCACCCCAAACAATCGCACTGCTCAAAGTGCCAATTGCTTGATTGTTTACTTGTTTATTCACTATGTATCCAATTTAATCCATAATTTTTCAAACTTCTCAAACTTATTCTCCAATTTTAATGCGGGTCCACACGCTGAGTGTATGTGCCGTTTCCGAGTTTTTACTGTTCAAACCGTGTCAATCCAGACTTTATGAATGAACAGGACTGAAGCATCAATTCATATCAGGCAGCGTTTATTTAAAATACCCAATGCATTTCGGGCTCAACGCCCTTCTTCGGGGGTTACTGTAAATAAATAATAAATAGCCACTGTCACACATTGTATTCACCACTTCAATGTAAACATTTCTTAATACTAACATATTGCACGTTAAAAGCATTTATGTCATGGTAAAACATTTATGTCAAACAGTGCTTTACACAACTCATCAATGATTCACAGAGGACCCTGTATACCAAAACATCCTAACTGTTATTCTCCTCCCTGATTCTGTGATTCAACCCTTATCACATTCCCATATTTCTTTTTCGAAGTGTTGAAACCCTCCCAACAACCCGTTCTTTACATGCGCATTCCAAACTACAAATTCCTTTCAGCCTGCACTCTGTCCGTCATTGACCTTTATTCGCCTTCGTAACCTATTTTTTTTCAGCCGGCATTGTTTAACGGTGTAATCACTCTCTATTCCCACCCCTCCAATTTAGTTAACTTATTCGCTAAACTGTTCCCTTGCTGTACATTCTTATATGACACGTACCTGCCGCATGTAGTTTAAAAGATCCGTCCTTACTCCATCTAACCTCCCATCATTTTTCCTCCCACAATCCCTCTCTTATTTAACCCCTAGTTTCAACCTCCCGCTACAACTCCCGATTCAAATTTCCCGCCCTCCCGACGTCATTAGTTAAGTGTCCTTCGTAAATCACTGCATCTCCCATAAGCCAGTGCGCCTTCCCATAATCGACCGGAGCGATACACCATAATGTCAACAAATATAAAACAATGGTGTGTCTCTTTGTGCAAATATGTGTTGTCCGTGAGTATACAATGTCATATTCGTGTCAAAATGAACTCCTCGAGCGTCTCCCACGTTGTCTTTTATGAACCACGTTGTTATTCCTTGCGTGCAGACTCGTGTTTTTGCAACAATTTCATCAGTTTTCTTCATTTTAATCCTTGGGTGCTATCCTGGTGTAGGGCATTAATTAAACTGCACTGTTAAAGGGGGGGCAGGATGCACACCACTTGTACCAAATTTCTCAAACTTGTCTCATTAATCAAAAGAATGCGTGCTGATTGAGACTGGTGCCATGCCCTAATGGCACTAATGTTATATACATCACTGTAGTGGGGTTTCGTCGCACCCCAAACAATCGCACTGCTCAAAGTGCCAATTGCTTGATTGTTTACTTGTTTATTCACTATGTATCCAATTTAATCCATAATTTTTCAAACTTCTCAAACTTATTCTCCAATTTTAATGCGGGTTGGAGAATAAGTTTGAGAAGTTTGAAAAATGATGGATTAAATTGGATACATAGTGAATAAACAAGTAAACAATCAAGCAATTGGCACTTTGAGCAGTGCGATTGTTTGGGGTGCGACGAAACCCCACTACAGTGATGTATATAACATTAGTGCCATTAGGGCATGGCACCAGTCTCAATCAGCACGCATTCTTTTGATTAATGAGACAAGTTTGAGAAATTTGGTACAAGTGGTGTGCATCCTGCCCCCCCTTTAACAGTGCAGTTTAATTAATGCCCTACACCAGGATAGCACCCGAGGATTAAAATGAAGAAAACTGATGAAATTGTTGCAAAAACACGAGTCTGCACGCAAGGAATAACAACGTGGTTCATAAAAGACAATGTGGGAGACGCTCGAGGAGTTCATTTTGACACGAATATGACATTGTATACACACATATTTGCACAAAGAGACACACCATTGTTTTATATTTGTTGACATTATGGTGTATCGCTCCGGTCGATTATGGGAAGGCGCACTGGCTTATGGGAGATGCAGTGATTTACGAAGGACACTTAACTAATGACGTCGGGAGGGCGGGAAATTTGAATCGGGAGTTGGAGCGGGAGTTTGAAACTAGGGGTTAAATAAGAGAGGGATTGTGGGAGGAAAAATGATGGGAGGTTAGATGGAGTAAGGACGGATCTTTTAAACTACATGCGGCAGGTACGTGTCATATAAGAATGTACAGCAAGGGAACAGTTTGGCGAATAAGTTAACTAAATTGGAGGGGTGGGAATAGAGAGTGATTACACCGTTAAACAATGCCGGCTGAAAAAAAATAGGTTACGAAGGCGAATAAAGGTCAAAGACGGACAGAGTGCAGGCTGAAAGGAATTTGTAGTTTGGAATGCGCATGCAAAGAACGGGTTGTTGGGAGGGTTTCAACACTTCGAAAAAGAAATATGGGAATGTGATAAGGGTTGAATCACAGAATCAGGGAGGAGAATAACAGTTAGGATGTTTTGGTATACAGGGTCCTCTGTGAATCATTGATGAGTTGTGTAAAGCGCTGTTTGACATAAATGATTTACCATGACATAAATGCTTTTAACGTGCAATATGTTAGTATTAAGAAATGTTTACATTGAAGTGGTGAATACAATGTGTGACAGTGGCTATTTATTATTTATTTACAGTAACCCCCGAAGAAGGGCGATGAGCCCGAAATGCATTGGGTATTTTAAATAAACGCTGCCTGATATGAATTGATGCTTCAGTCCTGTTCATTCATAAAGTCTGGATTGACACGGTTTGAACAGTAAAAACTCGGAAACGGCACATACACTCAGCGTGTGGACCCGCATTAAAATTGGAGAATAAGTTTGAGAAGTTTGAAAAATTATGGATTAAATTGGATACATAGTGAATAAACAAGTAAACAATCAAGCAATTGGCACTTTGAGCAGTGCGATTGTTTGGGGTGCGACGAAACCCCACTACAGTGATGTATATAACATTAGTGCCATTAGGGCATGGCACCAGTCTCAATCAGCACGCATTCTTTTGATTAATGAGACAAGTTTGAGAAATTTGGTACAAGTGGTGTGCATCCTGCCCCCCCTTTACAGTGCAGTTTAATTAATGCCCTACACCAGGATAGCACCCAAGGATTAAAATGAAGAAAACTGATGAAATTGTTGCAAAAACACGAGTCTGCACGCAAGGAATAACAACGTGGTTCATAAAAGACAACGTGGGAGACGCTCGAGGAGTTCATTTTGACACGAATATGACATTGTATACTCACGGACAACACATATTTGCACAAAGAGACACACCATTGTTTTATATTTGTTGACATTATGGTGTATCGCTCCGGTCGATTATGGGAAGGCGCACTGGCTTATGGGAGATGCAGTGATTTACGAAGGACACTTAACTAATGACGTCGGGAGGGCGGGAAATTTGAATCGGGAGTTGTAGCGGGAGGTTGAAACTAGGGGTTAAATAAGAGAGAGATTGTGGGAGGAAAAATGATGGGAGGTTAGATGGAGTAAGGACGGATCTTTTAAACTACATGCGGCAGGTACGTGTCATATAAGAATGTACAGCAAGGGAACAGTTTGGCGAATAAGTTAACTAAATTGGAGGGGTGGGAATAGAGAGTGATTACACCGTTAAACAATACCGGCTGAAAAAGAATAGGTTACGAAGGCGAATAAAGGTCAATGACGGACAGAGTGCAGGCTGAAAGGAATTTGTAGTTTGGAATGCGCATGTAAAGAACGGGTTGTTGGGAGGGTTTCAACACTTCCAAAAAGAAATATGGGAATGTGATGAGGGCTGAATCACAGAATCAGGGAGGAGAATAACAGTTAGGATGTTTTGGTATACAGGGTCCTCTGTGAATCATTGATGAGTTGTGTAAAGCGCTTTTTGACATAAATGTTTTACCATGACATAAATGCTTTTAACGTGCAATATGTTAGTATTAAGAAATGTTTACATTGAAGTGGTGAATACAATGTGTGACAGTGGCTATTTATTATTTATTTACAGTAACCCCCGAAGAAGGGCGTTGAGCCCGAAATGCATTGGGTATTTTAAATAAACGCTGCCTGATATGAATTGATGCTTCAGTCCTGTTCATTCATAAAGTCTGGATTGACACGGTTTGAACAGTAAAAACTCGGAAACGGCACATACACTCAGCGTGTGGACCCGCATTAAAATTGGAGAATAAGTTTGAGAAGTTTGAAAAATTATGGATTAAATTGGATACATAGTGAATAAACAAGTAAACAATCAAGCAATTGGCACTTTGAGCAGTGCGATTGTTTGGGGTGCGACGAAACCCCACTACAGTGATGTATATAACATTAGTGCCATTAGGGCATGGCACCAGTCTCAATCAGCACGCATTCTTTTGATTAATGAGACAAGTTTGAGAAATTTGGTACAAGTGGTGTGCATCCTGCCCCCCCTTTACAGTGCAGCTTTATAGCTGAAACATTTAAGAATTCGGTAACAGGCATCCAAAGTATCTCTCTTTTAATAGCAAGCAAGATTGGGTGTACATAGGCTCTATCTAATCTATGATTATAGTAAACTCCATACCACCATGCAGAAGCATCTTTCCAGATATCATTTTCTAAAACCGATAAATAAAAGAATATAGAGCCACTCTTAAACCTGCTCACATATCTAGGCTACACATGCAACAACAAATCTAATCACTAGAAATACACAAAATCTTATTGTAATGTTGTAATGATTGCTATGGCGAGTACGTAAATGATGAAGTGGAAAATATAACTAAGCATAACCACCCACCAACTATGGCAATAATTGAGGTCTGCAAAATACTTCAGGACTTAAACGAGGCCAAAACAAGTTCTAAAGCACCAAGTGGAGCAATAATTATAGCCTTTGCCATCAGCAAACTTATTCATTTTACAACCTAATCACAAACTGCACCAACTTTAAAAAGTACACTGTCTAAAAGAAGAAGCGAAAGAATAGCCAATCCAGCACCAAACACTTTCTCAGAAATAGACATCTTAGGACTCCTCACTGTAACCCACACGAAAGAGGATTTCTTGGTATAGGAAAATTATAATAACGGGAAAAGATTATTATTTGCTAATGTAAAAAGCAAACAAACACAAAGCTCTATAAGGCCCATGGTTGTAATATTAAAAATATGCCTACCTCTATTTTACAGCTATACACCATTCTTGGGCTATTACAAGAGATCAACATACGCCTCGTATATGCACTGCTGCCAAATAAACAGAACATGACTCACACTGAACTATTGAACATAATAAAAAAGGCAGCATCTATTCACCAAAGAAAATAGTAATAGAATTTACATTTGCCATGATACACCCAATAGCTAAATGTATCCAAACAACCAACTACGTCTTTATTTCCACTACAACAGAGCTATTTGGTGCTATCTTTTAAAACATACTGTAGTAAATAGGGTCATATTGATTGAAGAGATGTGTCGCCCTTAGGCCACGCAACGGGGCGCAGGACTGACTCAAATCTTAAGTTAGATTTACGAGCTGTGCAAGGCCACCGTGCGCTGCTTGATAAATGTAGAGTAACGCAACACAGCGTAAATTGCTGCGTTATGTTACTATGCGTCAGGGAATCGTTCCATGGGTGGAGCATGTGTGTTCCCATGCATCCACCCATGGATTTTGGCCCATTCCCAGATATACCATTACTGGTAGCCCTGGGAATGCGTCACAATGCACGCCTCCCCAGGTGTGGAGTAACGAGGAGAAATATCTTTTCTTCGCCTCTTTACTTCCTCTTTCTATGAGTGCTGTATTTTTCAGGGCATATAATAAGAAGAAAATGCCTTTCAGGATGGTTTATGGGCAGGATTGTGATCCTTGCCGCACTGAACCAATCCTGCTTATAACACTGGCCCCCCTGCATTTGCGCTAGCCAGCACATTGTGCGCCAGTGCGAGGAAAAGACAGGAATGTGCCATAATATGTATGATAGGCACATTCCTGCTCTTTCCCTATCATGCAGCAATGTGACTTTCTTTACTGTGCTGCGTGATCTTTTAAGAAATAATGCCCATAGTATGTAACAAACAGCACATTCCATTTCCAACTATCGGGCATATTTACAAGCCCCTATCGCCACAGCAAAGTCACTTTTAGTGACGTTGTGGTGGCGATAGGGGGTTCGCCTTATTTTCAAGGCAGCATTAAGCCACTTAACACGGCTTAACACTGCCTTGTAAATAAGGACGCTTTCACTGGAAGGGCAATGGGTGTTGATGTGGGCGTTCCACCTCAACACCCACTGATTTTGATGCTGCCTCCTATTTACAATGGCAGCGTAAATAGGAGGCAGCGCCAAAATTACGACCAGGGAAAACCTGGTCTTACCTGGCACAATGAAGAGGAATGTTCAATTTCTCCTTGTTTTTGCTGTTTTCATGTGTGCTGCGTTGTTTATGTACAGGAAGGTAGCAAAAAACTCAGTTTTGCATGTAAAAGATTGTTTATGTGGAAGAAGGATGACATTCCTGTACATAAACAATTTTACCCTCAACGCAGACACGCTAGGCTGCTAAGTTTTGCGCCAGTGCAGGGCGAAACGCAGAGCTGCGCCATTTTGTTGTACATATGGTGCAGCTCTGTGTTCAAGAAGTGGCGGAGTGTGGCGTTAAGCCATGAAGTCTAACACCACACTCCGCCACTTTCCTTGTAAATATGCCCCTATGTTCTGTGCATTTACGTTGTTACTACATTGCTACATTCGAATTTTACCCAAAAGAAAATCTAATTTACCTGATGTGGTGCAACGGAGTAATCTCAAGCATTCGTGCACTGAGCATAATGCTGCTTAAACTAAATTACACACTGCTGTAGTTCTGTGATACAGTAACACATGGATCAGATATTCATTGAATGAGTGTCTTCTGTAAGGTATGAAACACATAAGAGGACTGCCCTTTATAAGCACAGCAATTGTGTGAGGCAAGTGTACACACTCTGTGTCACAGTACCTCGTGCACCCATCTTGTGGCGCACTAAATAATAGACATTCTTTGGAGAGTAACTCAGGGTCAGTATTTTGTGGGACAGTAACTTATGGGCAACCATGCCTCCACTCGGCAAATGAAGATGAGGCATTCTGTCGCGCCATTTCTGACTAGTGATAATTCTATGGAACAGTAGGCGAGGGGCAGACACTGGCATTCTCTATCACAGCATCGCGTGGACAGATTTACTGATGCTCAGACAGCCTGCGCTCCCAGGCCGTAAGTGATTGACAAAAACGGTAAATCAAGTGCGAGCTTGCGACGTACCGTGGCTCCAGCGTGTCATGGTTGTTTAAAAGTTATTCTTTTCATTATTATGCTCATTAAATATTGTCACATTGTGGTTAACCATAACTAGCGAGTGGTGTCACCACACTGCCTTCTGAGCACAGTAAATCAAAAGCACATTGATTTAATATAGAAATGATGAATGCTGTATTCTATGGCATAGCACTTGATGGGTCCAGCAAAGTAACGGATGTGCTCTACTCTCCTTGTACAGTAATTCTGATCAGCCTGGCACTAGTTCGTGAATTTTCATTTTTGTAGAGTGGCTTGGTAATTCTGATGAAGACATTCTCTTGCCATACGTCTTCTGACTAACATATTCCCTGGCATAGTAACTATGATGGACATTCTATCTACTCTCACGGGACATACGAAGGGTGATATTTCTCCTGGTGCATGAGTTTTAATACCCATTGTTTGAGCTGTGACATTATTTTTACTGATATGTGGCATTCTCCAAAGTCACTAAAATGATCTGCCCTGTATCTGAGCACTATGTGGCTTCCTGTGAATGAACAACACAGAATGTATCTGCTGGGTTGAGAAATATATATTCTGACAAAGAGTAGCAATGCTTTTGGATACTTTGGCAAATTTTATTGGATGCCAATTGTAAATGTTTCTAAAAAAAACTATGGCCTTTCAGTATAACAGTAAAATATACTGTAAAACGTGCCTGTTAACCCCTTTCCAACAAACTGGAAGGTTTCCCAGTCCACTAGTAAGAGTGTCGCTCTCTCATATCACTCAATTAACCAGAGAACCGAGAAAAGCGTTCACAAACATATTTCATTACCGCAGACAGAAAAATAATTGGAGAGAAATTGGTCTCGAGTAAGGCTCTTTGAACTTTATGCTGTGGGAAGTACTGGACTGGAAAATTCTGGAATGGATGGAAGTTTTGTATTTAGAACTCTAGAGAGGTTGACGTGTTAAGGGGTCAGGCAGGGTTAAAGATAGCACAAAAGGTGGATTGAAGGAGCATATTCCTGTTGGGGGGGGCAGTTTAGGAAGTATTACCCCATTCTATCAGCTGCGTTATACATCGCATAGCAAAAATATCAAATGCATTATATGGAAATGCAGGTTACAATAGTAATTAGCTACTTGCCTGGATAGTTTAAGGTAAACAATTTGGTAGATGCAATGTTATTGTAAGCCAATATTATCAAGCTTGTCATTCAACCCTGCAGATGGATGGTAGTAGGCCTGATTATTTTGATTCATTGAAGAAGAAGGAGATGATTATGTAAGCATGTAGGTTTATTTGTCTGTAGATAACCTGGTACGTGTGTGTTGTGTGTAGAAAAAAATTAGTGAAGGGAACCTGCATGGTACATGTTTATAAATGAGGATCAGTGGATCACATTAAAAAAGAAAAAGATAATGGGATCTTCTGTATTCCTATCTTCCTCCTAAGTATGTATGATGCAAAGAACAAATGATGATAGGTAAAATCACGAATATGCGGGTCTCCTGAAAACACTGCAAAAATGTGGCAATTTGACCAATGGATTCAAGAGAAAGGAAGCACATATATTTGTGGAGTGGTGTGGCTCACTGGTTAGAGGCAGCAGACCCGGGAGCAGAGGACCAGGGTTCAATTCCCTACGCGGCAGGGTCGTGGACCAGGGTCAGCGGACTCGATAATTCTCACCTCGGTGCCTACTCTAACCAGGGATCACACTCGGCAACTCTGGGCATTAGCTTGCCTCATCTCCACAACGGCCCCCCACATACACCAGGGATGCCTGGTTTCACCTTGGAGATACCCAGCAGGGACCATCTCACAGGGAAAGCCAGGACGGGTTCCCCAGCGGTCTACTGCGCAGAGATACTCCTTCAGGAGTCGATTCTAGCGCATTACAAACCCACAATTAATTAATTAATTAATTAATTTCAAGCAAGCTTTTCAGCAAAAGCTAACCCCCCAACTGCAATGCGAACACTCTCCATGCATTGCAAAGCATGCAGCGAAACACTACAGTACTACACAAACCAGATCTCCTGCCCTGCCATAAAAGCATAACTCGCCCAACCAATGCACTGTGGATGCCATCACAATATTTATCACAATAAATAACAAACCTATAAGCAGAATGTATTTAAATAACAACACATATCAAACCAAATAATGTATTTTTATTTTTTTACTATCTTTATTACAGATTTTAACTTAAAAACGACACAAGAGGAGAATATCACTGACAAATACCAAGGATTATAGTGAGGAACAATATAATTGAAGAAAAAAGGGCATTCTTTAAATTCATCATACAAAAAAACCTCAATCCTCATCAAATAGCGGTAGGCACTGCAACCGCGCCATAAAGTGCATACAGAGCGAGAGAAAATACCCATAAGTATTCTCTTGGGTAGCTAAGGACTCTCTCCAATAAACCAATAGGCCTTAAACCACACATACAGTAAAGCACATACTTGCAACCTTCTTTATAAGCCAATTAGTATTTCAGATTCCATCATACTAACTATTAGAGAAACACTTAGGGGTGGTACAATGCAGCCTAGTATTACTATTTAATTTTAGATTGAGTTCTGAGATTGTCCAGCAAGCCAGTCTAAAAGGGGCGCCCAAAGCTGTTTTCCATTCTTGCTAGCCTTCTTGGCTCTGCATAGGTAGAGAGGCATTTCTAGATTACACATCCCTAGCAAGTGCGCTAGCTATTGCTGAAGGTTAGGGTGTGATCTAGCCAGGCTGATGCAATGTACAGCCGGACCACAGAGATGGCAAGAAAACAGCTGAGGATGCCCGTGGACTATGCCGCATTGTACCCTCAGCATGATAAACTGGGGGTGTTACGGAATATAAGACTCTTAACCTAGTGTAAAAAAACCTAGGAATCTCACTCATAAGTGTTTCTAATGCGGGACAACTACAAAACATATGTACCAGGTGTGCCTTGGGTAACAGCATGGGCAGCAAGTACCAACCAACCCCCACATTTGGCTATTTTCTGCGGTGTTCAATATAGCTCAAATATGGTTTGATAATGTTGTGCTTGCAAATTAGCTGAGGGTGATAAAGTTCGAGCTAGCTCAAGGGATTCTAAAAAGTAACAGTCTGAAGAACCCAATTTATTTTGCCATTTCTCCACTTGCCTCTCGAGGTCATCTTGCGAGAGGGAGTTCAGTGATCTATAAATTCAGCTAATTGTGCACTGCAAGCCCCCCATCAACAAATCCACAGATCTACTTTCGTGAAACTACGTGGGCCGCCACCCTTCCTTAATAAACAGTCAGGAATTTGCAAGTATTTAAAGAATTCCTTTAGCGTGACCTCGAAATTGGGCCGTAATTCCTCAAAAGAGATTATTCTATCTCAGGAGAGAAAATCAATTTCTTGAGCCCTCGGTCCTCCCAGCCAAGCACCCCAGATACTGGAAAGTATAGGGTTTCTTTGCAGCGGGGTAAAAAAATTAAGCAGTCCTAGCCCCAACTTCTTTCAAAGGGCTGACCAAATCTTAAAAGCTCCCTGTAGAGTCTTGAAAAACTCTGGGCGTAGTTTGCGTAGTCGCGCTACGTGTAGCTACATGAAGTCCACTTCGCACTACGCAAGCTATGCGTAGCTTTGCTAACTACGTAGTGCGGTAGGGAAAATGCTGTTTGCACTGTGCAATCATTGGCAAATGGCATCTTGCACAGTGCAAGCAGTCATTTTCTGCCGCTCGAGTAGATTTGTGCTCGAGCAGCAATTTTATCAACGGGGACTGGTAGTTTCTCATCGCCAGCCGTCGAGAGCATACGCAGCCACTTGCAATGAGAAACCTGGCCTCCCAGCGTTGAGAATATCACTAGGACGTTTATTTTCCACGCTCGCGATCGGCAACTTGATGTCGCTGATCGGGAACAAGGAAAAAGTCTCACCAGGATGTTATTTTGCTGGCTCGCGGTCACCAACTTGACGTTGAGGACCGTGAGCAAGCAAAAAATGCCCGCTACGTGTTTTTGCACTGTGCTACGTGCAATTTGCGTAGCACGTAATTGGGCAAACTACGCGAGTGTAGCGTAGTCCTACGCCCACGGTTAGTCTTGAATCAGACATTCTTAAAGTAAGTGGGCTCTGACTGCCGTAGGAAAAAACCTCTAGCTTCTTTTCCCAGCAATAAGTGAAATGTAGAAGGGATTACAGCACCCACCCACTGATCTGACCCCTGTTCCACGATCAAAGAACACATATACTGGAGAGCTGCCGCCCAATAGCAAAGTTTAAAATTCGGAAGATCCCAACCCCCTCTACTTGTAGGGATTGTCAGGTATTTATGGGCTCTTCTAGTGTTAGGGTATGCCCAGATGAACCTTGTTACCATATCATCGATGACTTTGAACCAATAACTCTCGATCTCCAATGGGATAGCCCAGGGAAAATATAAAACCTTAGGTAGAAATACAATTTTCCTAACTTTACTACAACTGACTACAGAGAGATGTAAGTTGACAGGGGCTAAGTTTTTTTTCTTCTATCTGGTCCATCTCAGTGACCATATTAACCCCCAGATACACCAATTTGCCGATTATCACTGAGTTGTGTGGAACTATTCAGGATTAACTGGGTTTTGTTTTGATTCAACGAGTACCCAGAGAATCTCCTGAAGGCCCGGGCCTCTCTTTCAATGTCTGTTAGTGCTGCCCCTGGACTAGGCGTAACTACAGCAACGTCATTGGCATAAGCAAGGACTTTAGTGTCCCGGCCACGATATTGCATAGGCGCTATCAACGGGTTATTATTGAGCTTCCAAATTAGGGGATTAATATAAAGTGCGAAAATCAGGGGAGAACAGGGACACATCTATGTTGAACCCCTTTGAATTTCAATTTCATCTGACTGACTGTTGGACTTGGCCCTTTTTGCAGGGTCATCCATAAACTTTTTGCCTTCCTCCTAGAGTTTTTTCTAACATGGTGTTGGTGGTTTTAGGACTGGTTAGCAGTGCAGAATGCGTGTGCTCTCTGCCCTCCATAGGCTAATATTGGGAACTCCCCCTTTATGGGATAACTCCTAAATAAAACAAAATAAGTATGGCATATTTGGTATGTGTGGAATGGAAATGATAAATGCTGCACTGTGGAGTGCGCAGATTTATTTTTACTATTTTAGGAATGCCACTTGTAGGAGTTGGTATTTCTGTGTGCTGTGTGCCTGCCTGCATACCTGTTTCTAGAAGTGACCAGGGCTGGTGAGGAGTGGGTGGCTCCAGGGAAGGCAGGGGGAAGCAGGGTCAGGCTGAATGGGCGATCTGCAATTGGAGTAGTGGGAGGAGAAATCCCCTGTTCCTAAATAGGTCTGTGCCTGCCCTGTGCAATGATAGTTAATGCAACGGACAGGGTTCTTATCGTAGGGATTAATTGCGCTCTGCAATAGTTTCTGAAAATGCCTGTAAGGCTCGGTCAATTGTGGTAGTGGTGCTACAGGAAAAGGGGGACCCTTCACCCCTCAGGGCTGGAGAGTAAAACAAAAATATAAACATTCCTGAATATTCTAGCCAGAATATTCGTTTTGTTATCCATTTCATGATGGACTTATATATCTTAACAATACATTAGCTCCCTAGGTTAAAATTATTATCATTGGTGGAAATACTGTTAGATATTTCTCATTCAAATATACGAGAATATGAGTCTATGCTCTGAACATTATACATTACTTTTAGAATTTCATCCAATGTTGGTGTGAATTCTGGTGCTCATGCAGGAAAAATGAGAAAAGAGTGATCGGTGACATTGAAAACATTCTTCCATCATAAATTCTTGTCGTATTTATTTCGAAATCAGTGATTATAGTCGTGACTAAAATCAGTGCCGCAAAGATGAAGTATAAAGACCAAAACACCTCAGAGTGACATTGTTGCTAAGAAAAGTGCGATTGAAAATGATAGAACTCCGATTTTGTGTGAGGCAGTGTTACATCATGCGACAACGGTCTCTAGAAAGAGTGCTGGTACATACCTGCCTTCTTATCAAGGCTAGTGTTGTCTTTCCTGCATAATATAAACGGAATATGTCAAAGAACTAATCAACTGCCAGGGGATTTGAGAGTCTTCGATCATATAATCTATTGAAAATGGAATGAAAAATGGAGCTTACCGCTTAACCGGTGATAATTCCAACCCGGTAAGGGTATCTGTATAAATTCCAGTTCGGACGGGGCTTGGTTACATTAATTCCTGTAAGGCGCAGACCAATGCCAGAAGAATAGAAAAAAATAGAAAAAGAGAAGAGGGGGCAATCAATGATCTAAAAATATTGTATCCAGGAATTGAGTGAAGTCAGCAGAAAATCCTATCAAAACTACTGCCCGCTAGGCTTATTGTCCGCCAAGTTTAACAAAACGCTCGATACTTGAAATGTATCAAAAATATTGGCCCGATCTCCTCCCAAAATTGGGAAGGTTATTATGAATGTTTACATTCACTATGAAATTCACTGGCCCTATTCTACCAAATAAACGCCAGATGGCAACATTTTCAATAAGCAGTCTCTCACCTGAACACTAAATCGCCAGAGTTTGACCGTACTATAGTTGTAGAACAGAGCAGGGATCCCAGTCACTGACAAGTAAAATATGCCTGTTAATAGATTCAAAGAAAACGCCTCTTAGACACGTTTAAATGACGTTACTACCACCCATTCGTCGTCCCGCCACGCAGGACTTACTTACAATATTCTCACTAGCGTTTACATCGGTGTTCCGTTGTCTAGATAATAATGTATAACTGTCCTTCGCAGAACTCCTGTAAAAAACGAGATATTATCATAAGAAAACTGATCCCTTCCACTGCTACGACCTGGCCGCCCCACTATGCTGGACTTACTTTGATTTATGTCATACTTCACCATCCATATCCGTTTATCTAAAGTGTGACAAAACTTCGTGGAAACCTGTAAGAAGTATGAGAATACAATAAGTGCAATGCTAGGTCCGCCCCTACTAACACCCCTCTCAGTGCCAGTTGGGGCTGGAACTTCCTGGACCCTTCCAGAAACTTCTTCCCCCTTCTAGACACAGGGCAGAAAGGTGTATAAATACAGGGGCTGTGACCCCATGTGGTTGTTGTGCTTGTACTGACTTGGAGGAGGCACTGTGCCAGGAGGAACTGCCGTGGGACCCAGCTGCCGGCTCCTGAGGGTCACTGCGTGCTAGCCTGCCTGACTGCACCAAGGACTTTTGCATCTGCTGGATCCAGGAAGAGACTCTGCTGGAGCAGGGGCTGCTGTACTTCAGGATCGCCATACTCGCCGTATTTGACTATTCCCCGGGATTGCTATACTGCTGAGGAAGAGCTGCCCTGAGGTCTGCTGACCTCTGCCCAACTCTTACTGCTCCCTGGACACTAGCACCTCATGAGCACTATTTGCTAATTGCTAGAGAAGAGGAGCACTACATTTTAACTATTCTCCAAGGAGAAGGTGCGTGGACCCTGCAGCACTGTGCTGCAAGGGTATCCGGGGGTGTGGGATTCCCCCTACGATTTGCCATTAAGAGCGGGAGCCCACCCCGCATGTAGATGTTTTTTTTAAAATTCCAGCGGAGCCTACCCCCCACTTCTCATGTGGAAGAGAGAGCACTTCTGCTGCACTTTTGCTGATTTAAATTAAGTGGGAGCCCACCCTGCAATTGCCTGCTTTGGAGAGCGGGTGCGCACCCTGCATGTGACTTGAATTGTGAGCGGGTGCCCACCCTGCTGCTGTGTGGCCCCCGAGGGGACCCCCGGCGTGCGGATTCCCGCCTGTGGGCAGAAGGGAAGCAGGAGCCCACCCTGCATTGGCGAGAAATGAGAGGATTGCCGAGACCAGCCTCCGCGCTCCCAGTGGCGACCCAGAAGTCAAGCAGGACAAGCCTGGTGGGGGGTGGGGCATCGTGTCCTCATAGACCGGAAGCTGCGGCGGTTGACAGTGGGGCTCTCATGTGGAAGAGAGAGGCCCGTGCGTGTTGCTGGGTTGCCGGCTGTAGAAGGAGACGGTGTCCCAGATAGAAGAGCCCTGGAAAGTAGGGGCTCAATTGGAGCCTCGTGGGTTCATTGCGGCCTCCACGTGGAACCAAGGAGCAGAGTCCCTGGACAACCGGTGACGGGGCAGCCTTCATCTTCAGACCGGGGCTACCGGGGACAGTGTGAGCGCTCTTCTGGGGACTGGGGCTCACTTTGGGCACAGTGGTGCCAGTACTCTTTTGGGCATTTTTACCGTCAGAGTTGTGGAGGGGGAATCCAATGTGCCAGATTCTTTTGGGACACACAGCGGCAGCACAGTTGTGGGCCGCTGCAACGTTGGGCAGGATATTGTTTGTAAAATCCTAGTGGAGGCATTTTTGATTACCGAGTCCCAGAGAGGGGCTCCAACTTGTCCAGTACTGATGTCCATTTCCCCAGCTGCGCCACAGGAGCAGGCAGCTGCAACGTGGGCATTCCTTCTTTGAGAGTCCCAGAGGGGGGCTCCCCAGGCGCAGTGGCGCCAAAGGCTAATCTGCAATGTTGGTGGCATTTATAATGGGCACAGCTTTTCCCTAATGTTTCCACTGCTGATTGGGGCATGATGTACATGATTATGCCATGATGGATGCATACTTTGTTTGTATGCCTAAGGATGATGACTAATATCATGCTGTGATGTTCTAGGTTCATGCCTGATTATGGTTTATGCCTCATACTAATGTGTCCCAGATGCCTACGGTCATGTTATGATGTTCGAAAGTTATGCCTGCGCGAGCGTGTTCATGCTAATGGGATGTATGCTAATGTGATGATACTAAGTTCCTTTCTTTTACCAGTAGCTACTAGCTGTTTTACTGGTTGTTTTACATTTATTCCATGTACTGTTATGCTTTGTGATTGTGCTGGCAGCAACCCGATTGGTGCTGCCTTGTATATAATACACTGTAAATTATGACCTGGTGCCAGTTGGCACAGTGTATATATGTATGTGATTGCATTCTAATATTTTTCATAATACAAAAGCTATTTTTATATAACCTTGTGTGCAGTCTCTTTTGTAGTGTGCCTAGTGTGTCGCCGCTGTGTGTGTGTTTATTGCACAAACACTTTACACATTGCCTCTGGGATAAGCCTGACTGCTCGTGCCAAGCTACCAAGGGGGTGAGCAGGGGTTATCCTCAGAGTGTAGCTTCCTCGCCCTGACTAGAACAGGGATTTCTGCCTGGCTTTGGCGCTTGACCTAGCCTACCGGGAGACCCCGTTTCTAACATTGACCCACCATCATCTGAAGCCTAACAATGGGCCTTAATGCATTAATATATCCAGTCCCAATTCCAAACTGACCCATGGCGGTCCATAAATACCTCCTGGAGACTTCATCAGACCCCTTTTCCACTAAAATCAAGGCCATAGGGTTCCGCAGAAGCAGCAGAGGTACAAAGAGAGTTATTACCCGGCAGCTGTGATATGTGCTCCCCCTCCCGTGTGTAAAGCCATGGTGTCTTGGGGATACAACCTTGCTATAATTTGACTCAAGCACATGTACGTTAAAATATATCTTTGTGTCAAAATTTATCAGAGTAATCGGCCTGTACGACCCTGGCTCTATTGGAGGTTTACCTTTTTCTGAGAACATAGCTATGCTTGCAGAACACCACAAGTCTGCGGCTGACTGCTCCCCTTGTATCTGCAAAAATATGTCTGTCAAGACTCGCCCTAGCAGGGAGGAAAACATTTTATAAAACCCTAGAGTAAGAATGGAAAGATTGGGTGGACGATCTTTTAGAGTCCTGACCGCCACGCAGTGGAACAAACTGCCAAAGAGGCTGCGACTGGAAACATCAGAGCTCATCTTCCGGAAAGAGCTCAAAACTGTCCTGTTCCCCAAAGCATAGTGCATGAACGAAGAAATCCCCCCCACTCAAGCCTGGACATAAGTAAAACGGATGCAAAGCAACCAGAGCGGGGACACACTTGCTAGTGTAACCAAGCGCTTTATAAGATGTATAAATAAATAAATAAATAAATAAATAGAGGAATCTACTTCGTGTCGAATACCTTGCCTGAGGTCAGGTTTTTGATGGCAGCCTGAATTTCCCCCCAAGGCAGAGGAGCGTTCACGAAATCTTGATCTTTGGCCCTCAACTTCCCAAATGTGATTGACACCAGCTCCTGCTTGATATTCCCATCTTCCTGCCCCTTTTCCTTTCTGTAGAGCCTCACGTAATACCCCCAAATAACCACTTGTTTTCCTTCTAGATAAGTGGCAAGCCAACCCTACGAATCCCTCAGTTTGATTATCTTGCCTTGCGCAACTTTTTGTCTAGTGCGTATGGCTAACAGGTGTCCCACCAATTTGCTATACTCATAACACTCCCTCTTCCAGACAGAATATTTATCTGCTGCTTTTTTTGCTGATATACCATTTATCATGGCTATAGCAAGTGCCACTTTGTGTCATGCCCCCACAATTCCCTGTCCCACAGACGCCGCCAGAATTAATTGTGCCGCGACTTCCCCCAGATCCCTATACAGCTTAACCTGCTGCTGCTTCTCTTTTTTTTTGCTGGTTATCAGTAAAGTTAAGCATCTCCCATTGAATGCCAGCCTTGAGAGGCCTGGAGATGTGTGCCAGCCACAGAGGGGGTTCAGTGCTGGCCCCCTGCGTGTGTGTGAGATGTGCATGGACTGTGTACCCACTCACAACTGCATGCAATCACATCAGCTTAGCCCATTCAGAGTACCCATGTGAGATGTACCCCAGTGTGGGATGGGCAGATAGTAGACTTTGTAATGAGTTTGTGTCTTGCTACTGTACTGATAGATGTTGGTACTTGACACTGTATCACTGATCATTTCCCCCTCTTGTCTCCCATGCCTGCAGCTCAGGGTACACCAGCGTAAGGCCGTGTGGAGTGCCATTGCAGCAAAGGTGCGAGCTCTGGGGGTATCTAACCGACGGCGCACCCACTGCCAGCCTGCTGGCAAAGAACGTGGCAGAGATTACCTTGGGGCTTCTTCCTCACACTGGGCGGTTGGCACGGTGCAGCATGAGACCACTGATGGGCCTCATCTTGGCTGTGACTCATCCTGAGCTGGATGCACTTCTGAGGAAGCATCAGCAGCAAGGCAGGGGTGAGTATTTGGTGAGGGTGACTTTGGCTGGGAGCGGCTGCATATAAACAGGGCCTGTGTCAGTGATCGCCTAAGTGATTTTGGTGGAGTGGTGCATTGTCGTGTAAGTGGCGCTGTGCTGGGTGCCAGTATCATGCATTTGCCCAATCTATTCTTACAAAAGTGAGCCTCCATGCTGTGAATTCCCATTGCAGTCTGAGTTGTGCTTTTCAACTTTCTTCAGCATTGGAGTAGACAGGGGAATCAAATTGGGAGTGAACATCAGTGTTCACAATCTGAGTGTGACTTAATCAATGCATCCATTACATGCACCATGAATGTTGAGGCCTAGACATCTTACAACAGTGTGCACTAGTCTTTAGGCCCCAGAGTGCAACATGGTGGTTGGCATGGGCTCTTTACCATTGTTGACTGTCATGTTGTAATCGGTGTCTGGGTTGTCTCCTCCTGTTCCATCCAGGTCTGTCAGTGGCAACAAGTGGTGTGCTCCCATCATGTCCGTAAGTGTGGGCAGAGCTAGTTGTGTGTCTGGTAGACTTCAGCCACAGGCAGGGTGTTGTGCTGTGTGGCCTTAACATGGCTCAGTCAAGAACATCCACTTCTGAGGTCTATGTAGTGAGTTGCCGCAATGTGAATGCAGAGTGTGGTGTGCAACATGTAGATTTGGACCTCTTTTGTACTGCATTGATTGCATTGCTTTGTACTGTTGCTGCCACTAACCTGACACTGCATCTCTCTCTCATGCAGATTCACCAGTGGTCACAGAGGGACAGGAGCCGGACACCAGTGGGGGTGAGACTAGCACTACAGCTGCATAGGAGCCCATTGGCACAGATGTCACCAGCGCCTCAGAGGGGGTCCGGAGTATGCAGGAGGAATCCCTACCTGAGACACAAAGTACCACATCATATGATGCCAACGGTGATGCATCTATGTTGGTGGGCACAGGGAATGGAGACTCTGCATCATCTTCTACCACACAGCGGCCAGTGCCCACCCTCCCATCCACTTCCTCTAGTGCTGCCTGTGTTCGTGTCAGTAAGAGGGGATCAGTTTCATTCACAACTGGCACCGCTGCCCCTGCACCTCTCCCCCCTGCTACCCTCAGTGCTAAGTCTGTTGAGCTTCTGTGCCAGCTTTGTGTGGGCCAGACAGCTCTACTCAATGCCTTCAGTGACCATGACAAAATATTAGCCCAGGTGGTTGCCTACATGGAGGGTATACACTCTGATGTGGGTGGGTTGCACCGTACTGTCCAGGCTTTGTCCTCCACAGTAACGTCTGCCCTTCAACAGGCACATACTCCCATTCCTGCTCCAGGGCCTTTGGCCACCGCCCAGTTAGTGGCCACATCTGATGATAGAGACCACGGTTCACATGCATCACAGTCACGATACAGCACACGAAGCACTCAGCAGAAACAACCCAAGTGGTACCGCCCACAGACACCATCCCCACAGAAGAGCAAAGCCAGCCCAGAATGGAAAGACAAAAGCCCGTCAGGGAAAACCAAGGCCCCAAAAGCAAAGATGCTGACCTCAGGCTCACATGCCTCAGAGGCATCCCCAGCTAAGGACTCTCTGGTCCCTTAAGCTTCGCGCAAAGCAAGGCATACAGTTTCTGTGCCCACTGCGGAGGTGGTACATGGCAAGGGTACACCTAGGAAGGGCTCAGAGGCACATTCTCCCACCACCTCGACTCCCATTCCAAGCCCAGTGAATCAGGGGAAGGAGGGCACTGTAGGGGGTACACCTGCAAACAGGGGAAGGAGGGCACTGTAGGGGGTACACATGGCAAACAGGGTAAGTAGGGCACTGTAGGGGGTACACTGGGCAAACAGGGGAAGGAGGACACCAGATGTGAAGCCAGACCAAGCATCCCAGAGGGAGTGCCAGTATCGGCACCTGATGCGGCTCAGTTGGTGTGTGTGCCTGTTGTGTCCACACCAGTTCCCATTAAAGCCAGTACAGTGAAGCCATTTTGTATCCCCAAGAAGTGGAAGGGCACCCCTCAAACATTTCCCACTCACACTGTGTCTCAGGTCTGCATGACTCCACCTCCAAGTGCCACCTGGTCCAAGCAGCCCTCTGGCTTGCCAAGCCACTGATAGCCCTACCTCACCTGGACCGCTCTCTCCCCAGTCAGGTGCTCCTGCTGTCCCCGACACATAGCCAACTCCCAGTCTGCTGATATTACTCTCGCGCACTGGGCACTGGTTGCTGATTGCTGGTAGACAGGGGAGACCTGTTGAAAATCCTTCCTTCCAACGCTGCAACTTGCGGAACCCGCTGCGCGGGTCCCGCTTCGTTGGGGTGAGCAGAAGAACCAAGGTATCCTGCAAGGGCTGCGAGCAGGCGGAGGCGCAGGACTACCTGTCCCAGGACGCCCGCCTGACCGCCCGCCCTCAATCAACGCACCTGGGCGCTCTCCCTGCAGGACACGCCCCCAACTGACCATGGAGAAAAGGCTGCGGGACAGGAGCAGCAGCGGGATTACTCTCGCGCACTGGGCACTGGTTGCTGATTGCTGGTAGACAGGGGAGACCTGTTGAAAATCCTTCCTTCCAACGCTGCAACTTGCGGAACCCGCTGCGCGGGTCCCGCTTCGTTGGGGTGAGCAGAAGAACCAAGGTATCCTGCAAGGGCTGCGAGCAGGCGGAGGCGGAGGCGCAGGACTACCTGTCCCAGGAGCGCCCGCCTGACCGCCCGCCCTCAATCAACACACCTGGGCGCTCTCCCTGCAGGATACGCCCCTCCCACCCTAACCCAGGCACTATAAAGCAAACAGCTCATTCCCGCGGCGCGGGAGCAGCCCGGGACAAGGGCGGGACCGTCTGTGGCCGTCCGGGGACGACCGGGGACGGGACGGGCCACCCCCCTTACACCTGGATCCTGTGATTTGTGAGGATAAGTAATTACTCTTTATCCTTTGTAACACATATTTTCTGCTTGTGTACAAACGGTGATCATGTCCACAAGGGGCAGCCGGAGCAAAACTGCAGCTGGAGGAGTCAAGGTGACTGGTCCCATTGACAATTTTATTGCAAAAGCAAATGATGCAATAGACCAGGGTATATCTTTACTGAATCGACGTGTTTCCTTAGAGTTGGCAGAAGCAAAAAGGTCATCATTGGGTCTGCTAGCTAATGCGAAAACACCCCATCGAGACCCTGAAACACTTAATAAACCTGCGGCAATAGTGGAAATACACAGCATGCCAAACACTGTTGATTTATCTGCAACTCAGTCATTATCAGAATTACAGCTGAGTTTGGAGAAGTCGCCAAATTTAGATCTGATGGAGGACTTTAATACACAATTAGAAATTGTAACTGAGTCCATTCCATCAGTGAACCTTGCAAACGGTCTAGATCCAATTATGATAGAGGCATCGCAAGCCATCTTTAATATTGAAAATACCTCTATCGTGAATGACACATCAAACATAAACTTGGACCGATCTGTTGCTCCTGACATACCCATAGTTACCAGCAGTAATACTCTGAATGACTCAACTACTATTTCAAGGAATTTGAGAGGTTTGAGGGAGGGGGCTGTACAAAAACTACCGCCACATAAGTCAGTCACAATTGCACTCAGTTCTAAGGGGAATCCACAGGGTCAGAAAAAGCAGGGGAAGGACCAAACAAAGAACAGTCTTAAGAAAGGAAGTAAGAAAGGAACTGTAGATTCTGTATGTGCTGGGGAAATGCCCAGCTTAGCCATGTTGTGCAAAGATTGTACCTCCAACAGCCAATTAATAATGAAGGTTGGAGAACTTGTCACTGCTCATCTTGCCACTATAGATACACGACTGGGATTAATAGAAAAACAATTGAATGAATTAAGCACCATAATTAAAGGACCCCCAGCTAAACCCCCAAAACCCCCTCCCCCTCCTCAGCAAAAAATCCCCCAGCCAACGCCTAGAACTAATCCACCCCCTACTGCCACAACTAACTCTAAGGCACTCCCGATGGCTAAGAATTTGTCAACAAAACCAATAGTGCAAACCCCAACTGCAAAATTCCAAGATAATAACAAAAATACTGCAGGGGATAATCCCACTATTGGTAAAGATAAAGCCAATGAGGCAAATAAGGGAAATGAGTGGCACAAAGGGAAGAATAAACGATTTGCTGCCAATCTACCCCCAGGCTCAAGTCCCTATGTCGTAGTGATGACAGGAGTCCCTGAGACCCCCGATAATATAGATGAGCTATCTTGGTGGCTACTTAACAAGGTTACACATTGGCTGAATAATAATAGGCCTCTACCATCATACTATGTAAGTAAAATCTTGACAGTACGAAGAGTACCCTGGGTAGGCCATGAGAAAAAGGGAATTCAAGGTGACTGTATCATTATTAATTTCAATGACCCTCGTACAGTGGATTATATTTGCTCCTGGGTTAGTGAGGGATATAACGAGGGCATTGAGACAAGGCACCTCTCATATTTCTACCCGCCAAGAGGAAATCTTAGACAAGAATGTTATGATGATTATGATTATGGTTTAGACGAAGGGTGGACCCAGGTAGGACAGAGAAACAATTGGGGAGAATGGGGGAGAAATAACCATAGGCACAACAATAATAACAATCACTGGAATTACCAAAGACCCCATTTAGCAAGGGATCCAACTTGAGGGTTTCCTACATCCAACAGATTCAATGCTTTTAATACCTTGGACATGGTAGACTGACTCCCATCACCACCCGAATTTCAAAACAACCCATCAGATGTCAGTGTTAGAGACAAAAACATCAATGAGCCCCAGGTAGGAAGCATACAAATAGATGAGATATATGCTACACCAGTACAAGGATTAGTTAATGCATTGGGTCAATTAGCGCCCTATGGAAAAGAACATGCCACACCCCATGACTTGGTG
This sequence comes from Lissotriton vulgaris, assembly GCF_964263255.1. NCBI lineage: Eukaryota > Metazoa > Chordata > Amphibia > Caudata > Salamandridae > Lissotriton > Lissotriton vulgaris. Next base: position 805,811,868 of record NC_141687.1, read on the forward strand.
ACACACGAAGGTAGTGAATACCCAAAGGAGCATAATAAGGAGTTTAAGATCATAAGCTGGAATGTTGCTGGATTACAGCAAAGGGTCTCTGATCCTGAATGGCTAAAGGTTATTTCCGAAAAGGACATAATATTATTTCAGGAAACTTGGGCGACAACAGCGGTGCATATAGAGGGTTTCCACTGTTATTGTATTAATGCCAGAAAGCCTGTCTTTGGCCGCCCGATTGGAGGTTTATTGATAGGGTTCAAGATAAGCATAGGAGGGTCCACAAAATTGATCCATTCAAAATCCAAATATTCAAATAATTGAGTATACTCGAAGGGTTCCATACTATCTTATTAACTTTTATAATAACGATTTTAGTTCTACTCCGAATAGGAATTTTATTGAACTTTTCGGAGAACTATCTAAAATAGCGGAAAAGCTCCATTATCAAATAAGCACCAGGACAATATTGGCTGGAGATTTCAATGCCAAGTTTATAACATCAAAAACGAACAATGCACAAATAGATAGGGCATACAAACGGGGCATAGAACTAGAATGCTTCCTTAATGAACACATCCTAATAGATATAATGGATGTTGACAAAAAGGAGCCATTTATCTATATCCCAACCTTTAGAGGAAGAGATTTTTCTAGTACAGTGGATTATATCTTCATGTCCTCTGACTTAATAGATAGAGTTAATAAGGTCGGTGTCCTTGAAACTGCCTTTGGGGACCATAACGCTTTGGAGGTCAACATTGGCTTAGGCCCTCCGAATGCCCTTGTTCGATCCCTGGGGGCAAGGGATATTACGGTCTCAGCTAACAAATTGAGGTTAAAATGGCGAGGGGTAAATAGTGGACAAGTAACGGACACTATTATAAGTAACCATGGTCCGTTACTTGAATCATGTTCTCTGGATGATGGGAACCATTGCAGAATAGTAAAAGATTTTTCTAAACTCTGCAACACCATTAAATCCCTCTTAAGTGTCCCTATCAAACCAACTGCTCCTGAGCCAAGGTGGTTCGACCGCCACTGCTCGGCAGCAAATAAAGCTCTTCGCAGAGCTTTAAACTGTAAACCGAGAAGCAAAATAGATGTGAGGACCGCTAGATTAAATTATAAAACAGCTATAGGCTCAAGGAAGGCTGCTCTACTAACTGAGCAATGGGAGGCACTAACAACTGCTGCTACCCTGGGGAGCAGCACCACTTTTTGGCCTGCCGTAAAAAAGATGCGGGATATGGGTAAGCAATTAACCCCGACTAGCTGTACCATAGCAAGTGAGCAATGGGAATTGCATTTTTCTAAAATATATGCCAGCCCTGGCGTGGTTTTAGAGGATTATACCCCAGGAATATTGGAATCCCTAGAAATCACTGTGGGGGAAGTCACCGTGGCCATTAATCAGAGCCTTGGTAACAAGGCACCTGGGCCCGACGGCTTCCCAATAGACATAATCAAGCACAACCCAGAACTCTGGGGAAATATTTTTGTCAACCTTTTTAACAGTCTACCGTTTGCCCCAATACCCGCAACTTGGTCCACGAGCATAATAGTGCCTATCTATAAAAAGGGCGAAAGATCTGATCCCGCAAATTATAGGCCTATTTCGCTCTTGGACAATACTTTAAAGATCTTGGGTAGGGTACTCTATAATAGAGTTAATGACTGGGCTGAGGAAATGGGGGTACTTGACCGTTGCCAAATGGGTTTTAGACGCAAGGTGGGAACCATCGAACAATGCCTAAATTTAAACCTCCTAATTAGCAAATATAATATTGCTAAGGCGTCACCCATCTATTTGGCGTTTATGGACTTATCGTCCGCATTTGACCTGGTAAACAGGTCAAAATTGTGGTCGATTCTATTGTCTTATGGCCTGGATCCCCCTCTGGTACATTTCCTTGCCTATGTACACAAAGATACAAAGGCACAAGTACGGATTGACATGGAGGGTACACTCTCTGGTCCAATTAATGTAGAAAGGGGGGTGAGACAGGGGTGCGTTTTAGCACCCCTGTTATTCATCATCTACATAAATGGCTTGAGAGACTCCCTAAAAAAGGCTACCCAAGATGTCCCTAAAATTAAAGGTTGCCAACTACCGTGTCTTTTATACGCGGATGACGCTGTGCTTATGGGATTAACACCTAACGCCCTACGGGCACTAGTCAGGGATTTTGCATCATATATGGGGAATTTGGATTTAAAAGTAAATTTTAAAAAATCATTCATCATGTCCTGTGGGCCGGGTGCTAAGCAATTAAACTCCATCACGATAGGAGCTGATAAGCTGCTCCTAACTAAAACTTTCCCATATTTAGGTATGGTCTTTGCTGCGAACGGCCTGTGGAGTGGGCATATGGCCCACGCCACAGGCAAGTTCTCAAAGGCCATAAACTCAATTTTATCTCTCCCCAAACCGAGGAAAGTTGGAGCAACTAAAGCAATTTTAAAGATTTATAGGCTCCAATGCATCCCAGTGGCAACTTACGGTGCCGAAATTTGGGGGTCGGTAAAAACCCCCTCAATACAAAGAGAAGAAAATCAGCTCTGTAGGAAGCTACTGGGGGCTCCCATTTCATCATCAGGGTTTATCTGTCACTCGGAGCTGAATGCACCCTATATTAGTGACTTTATTGCAGCCAGGCCTGCATTATTTTGGTTAGCCATCTGGGTAAATGAATATGCTAGCCTAACACATGACATTTTGAGGGAATGTTTAGCTTGTGATAAATGGAATAAGATCCCATGGTTCCGTGGCGTACAAGAGAGTCTGTCTAGTATAGACAGGGGCAACCTCTTTGAAAATCCATCTCATATACAGAGGACTGACAAAAAAGTAGTCCAACTTGAACTGTATGCCAATTACAGGGAAAAAAGATTGTCAGAAGAGATGAAGAAACAAACTGTTGTGTCCTATATTAACAATGGTTTATTAACCCAGCAACTTCCGTTGTATTTGACACTACCAATGTGCTACTGGGAAAGATCTCTATTGTTTAGACTGAAAGCAGGAACGGTAAAATTTTTACTTTGTTTTCCTCTGGGACACACCGTAGATGACAAGATTCCGTGTCCTTGTGACGGAACCAGTAAACAAAATGATTTACATTTCTTCTTCATGTGTAAGTTTTATATGAAATACATTAAATGGTTCCTAGCACCATATTTTAAAAAACGTAGACCCATTTCCCTGAACTAGTCTTATTTGATGCTTTTAAAATTGGAGGACGATGAACTTATATTTCGGACAAGTTGTTTTTTAAAAGTCATTTTTAATGTACGCAGAAGTATGGAAAACCCTTGAACTATCCATGACTATTGTTCCTTTCTTGCACTTTTGAAATGCGTGACTCAGTAAATGCACTAATAATGTACTTTATAGTGTCTATTGTACCTATTGTAGCTGTAATTGTAAATGTTAAATTGTTTTTAAAGTGTGCTTTTATGGATTTTTGAAATCCGAATAAAGATTTTTGAATTGAATTGAATTGATATCCAAGTGTGAGTGCTGGTCCCCATCACAAACCTGTCTCTCACACAGGCTGTGTTGCTGCCCATGGAAGGGTACAGTCATACACACTCCCTGTGCAGCATCTCATTTAATTGCTTTGCACTTTGCCCTAGGCACTGGCCCTGTTGCTCTGCTGTGTTGGACTATTCCCTGTGCAGCCTCTCATGTACATACTGTGCACGTTGCCCTGCCCACTGGCCTTCCTGTTTTGACCTTGCCTGTGCAGCCTCTTGTGTACTTACTGTGCACTTTGCCCTGGACACTGGTCCTTTTGCTCTGCTGTGTTGGACTATTCCCTGTGCAGCCTCTCGTGTACTCGCTGTGCACTTTGCCCTGCCCACTGGCCTTCCTGTTTTGACCGAGCATTTGCAGCCTCTCGTGTACTCGCTGTGCACTTTGCCCTGGACACTGGCCCTGTTGCTCTGCTGTGTTGGACTATTCCCTGTGCAGCCTCTTATGTACTTGCTGTGCACTTTGCCCTGGACACTGACCCTGTTGCTATGCTGTGTTGGACTATTCCCTGTGCACCCTCTCATGTACTCGCTGTGCACTTTGCCCTGGACACTGACCCTGTTGCTCTGCTGTGTTGGACTATTCCCTGTGCAGCCTCTCATGTACTTGCTGTGCACTTTGCCCTGCCCACTGGCCTTCCTGTTTTGACCTTGCCTGTACAGATTCTCATGCATATGCTCTGCATTTTGTGCCTTGCTCTTCTCTTCTGTTGATCTACTGTCATATCTGTGCAATATGTGAATAAAGACAGTTTCCCTGTTGTCTGTTTTTTCAGTGTCCTTACTGAATAAAGTTATTTTGGTGTGTGCATTTGGTTGACTGTGCCCCATGCTTTATGTGGCACTTCAACATTGCCAAGGTCTTTGCCTGCCTAATGTTTTTTCACAGGGGTGACAGGGTATTCAGTTCTTTCACACACTGATACTTGTGGTATCTGCGGTGTCAATTTTACCTGTAATGCAGTTCTCATTTTCATGGTTTTCAATTGTTGACTATATTTTTCTCATGTCAGTTTGGGGGACACTGCCAGCACAGGGTGTGATTCTTTGCACAGATTTGCATGCAGGCTGGGCAATGTCATCATGTATGTGTGTTATTCCTTTATGTGTGCCCAGCTGTGTATGTGTATGGTCATCTTGTGATGGCCCGTACCCTGATCCCATGGCCTACATGAGATTTGTGCTCTTGAGTAGTCAAGAGGTGTGCAGTGTGACGGGTGTGACTTTGTAGGGAGTGTTCATGTGTGTGTGTCCCTGCATTGTCAACCACACACATGTCACCCAGAAGTTGTGTGCCTGTTGTTTTGATTGTTCAGCCCTGTGGATGTGGTTGTCTGCACATATGTGAGTTGTCTGTTGTGCACTGTGCAGTGAGTTGGTGTGTCCATGCTGTTCTGTCTGATTCCTACTTGTTGTTTTAGTCACTTGTGAGTGTGCAGAGTGTGTGACTAGCATATCAGTGTTGTGTTTGTTTGATCATCCATGTGTCTTGAGTCTGTTTGTGTAGACTGCAGACCTGCTGCTCCACACTGCCATTGTGGTTGTGTTTATCATGCATTGCAGGCACATTGTGTCTTTTATCCTCCTGTATGGCATGGTGTGTGTGGTGTAATGCCATCCCCTATGTGTGCTTTAGAGGCCTACCAATTGTGAGTTTGCACTTCCTCTATTTGTGTATGGTACACTCCTTACATGTCCACTACTGACATGCAAAATACTTCACTTTGATGTCAGCTGTCCCCTTTGTTTACATGTGTTTGTGCCTCCCCATGACTTCATTTGTGACACTGTGCTTTGTGGTGCAGTTCTTTGGCCAGGAAAAATGTGCCACTCTGGCCATTTCCCCAATGGGTTATATGTGATGTTCTTGTGCTGTCTAGCAGTCATGGTTGTTCATGTGCACTTCAGCGGTGTGTGCTGCCCAGTGCTCTGGTCAGGTGGATTCCACCTTTGTGTCCCAGATTTGTGCAACTATTGTTGTTGTGTTGGATGTATGTGTGTTGGCTGTGGTATTACTTCACTTCCTGGGTGTGCTGTTGTGTTTGTGCTGTGCTGATTTGTGTTGTGTGGGTTGATGTTGTGTCACTCATGTCTGTGTGTGACTGGTATGCTTGGTGTGCACACACTGCTTGTTGTGCGTACAGTGCTGTGTTTGTGGCCTTGTCATTGCCTGATGTGCATCCCCTGATGTCCTGCAGTGTTTGTTCTGTTTTTTTTTCCTGTGCATCTGTAGTTGGTTTGATGTGGTTGTGCTGTTCTGTGATGGTCCACTTCTTGTGTGATTTGTGGTATGTTGTGTCTATTTTGTTCCTGAGTGATGAGGTTGTGCACTCCTGTTGTGTCTGTGCTCCCATTGCCTCGCCACAGTTTGTCTGACAGGGTATGTATGCTTTTGTTGTGGTTCTGTGTGGGTTTCAGTTGTGTTTTGTGTTTGTGTGTTGTTTTTATGCAGACATTTGTTCTGGCATCCTTGTGTGTGTGTGATGTTTGTGGCTGCATCCAGGGTGTGTGTTTGTATGTGTGTGTACGGACTGGTAAGTATTAGCAGCCTTCAGTGTGTTTGGCACTGGTGTTGTGTGCTGCTGGTGTGACGGGGGTATGTGTGTACATTCCTCCTGGTGTTTGGCAGTCATGGAGTGTGTCAATGGGTTCTGTGTGTTGTGCTGCTGGTGTACTCCTGTGAGGTGGTTGTATGCCATGTTGCTGTTCCCAGTTTGACTTCCAGGCCTTCCTGTGCTCCTTGTGCCTTTACCTGGTTTGCCTTGCTGTCTCCCTGTGTTGTTGCACTGTGGTGCCTGTGGTTTGACTTCACTGACTGCACCAGCCATGTGTGGTTTGATGGTCTGAGGGGGGTGTTGTGTGTTCCTTGTCTTGCATGTGATGTGCACATGCTTGTTGTGTGTCTCCATGGCCTTCCATTTGTGTACATCTCACTTTGGCTTTCCTATTTGTTGTGCTCCATTGCTGTTGGCATTTGGTGCATGTGTATGTGTGTCAGTCTGTGGTATGTATGTGTCAGTATGCTGGCTGTATGTCCATTTGTATGTTTTTTCCTTGTATGTGTTCTTTTGGTGCTTGTACTCATGGTTGATTCCCTGAGTGTGGTATTGTTGTGCTGTGTGTGTTTCCCTGGCCCTGTACTACTGTGCTGTGTGTTGTGTGTTCCTGTGCAGCCACTTCTGCTGTGGCTGTCTACCTTGTTGTTTGTTGTGTGGTGCAGGGTGTGGTTTGACATGATTTGTTGTTGTGCATGGGTGTGCACAGGATAAGCACATGGAATGTTCCTTCATGGGGTGTGCTGATGTGTGGTGGAGGAGGTGTGACCCTGTGGTCTTTGTGCCCTGCCCATGACTTGGACTGGCCCTGCCTTCTGCATTGTGCGCATGTTTTCCCTTGTGTTCTCCGCTGCGGTGACGTGACCGGGACATTGCTGCCAGATCGCGGTAGATGTGTGTCCAGGATGCAGAGGGGTGACTTGATGGCAGGTGGGTCATGTGTGGGTGCCCTTGTGGATGTGTTCCTGTCTCCAGCAGGGTGTCTGATGTGGATTTGGACCCTGTGTCAGCCCGTGTGTTGTGTGTTGTGTGTTGTATTTGTGTAGTTGCGTACCTGCCACGGGATCCGCGCCGGTCCCTGAGTTGCTGGTGATGTAGCAGGTACAGCACCGGGAACACATGTAGGGTAGGGTCCATGGCTGTCATGACCGGGTGTGTAGACTGGGAGTCTGGTTTAGCGCTCCGCTGCCGAGCTTCCGCCGTCTCTGGTTGCGCTGTATCTCCGCTGCGTGTGTCTGCTTGTTTGGGGAATCCTAATTTGTGGAGCAGGCGGACGTCATTCCGCACGGCGGTGAGTCTCCATTAGCTCACACCACCGCAGTCGCGGGCGCACTTTGATGGCGGTGCGCATCGCTCCGCAGCGGACGGAAATTGGCTTATGTTTGGCCATACTAATATGGCAGACGTGAGTTCCGCTGCTTGTGGGCAGAAAAAATCATTTTTATGCACTGCAGTGGTGCCACCGCCGACATCCTAATGGACCCCTAAGTATTCACTAAACACATAACAGCCACAATGTTTAAAACGTCACTACAAATCCTAGAATCCCCAAACAGGAAATAAGCAATGTGTTTGACTAGTTTATTAGGCGCGGCTGTTTGTGAATCATTACCTGTGAACAAGGTCTCTGCAAGACCGAAACGTGTTGGGAAGAGGTTTGAATTGGTTGTAATTTGTTACGGAGAAGAAATAAAAGGAACCATATGCTACCCAGAAGTGCGCCCCAAATCTTTTACAATTACTTGTAAAAATTGTGACGATATGTATATAAATAGATACACACACACACACACATATATATAAACACACCTTTATATACATATATATATATATGTATACATATATGTGTGTGTGTATATATATATATATATATATATATATATATATATATATATATATATATATATATATATATATATATATATATATATATATATATATATATATATATATATATACACTAACAACAAACAAAGTCTCTGCACTTCCCCAAACCGACAGGCAAACAGAGACGACACAAATCCTCCAGGTATAGGCACTGATGTAAATTATTTAAAGAGTTGCAATCTGCAATATATATATATATTTATATATATATATATATATGTATATATTTTTATATATGAATGTATGTAAATGGCACAAACGTTACTTGACCTCTTCATTAACTTCCCCTTCCCCTTATCGGTTTTCATTGAAACCTTATTTAACTTTTTAACAGTGTGCAAAATGTCCCACAGAATTATTACAGTGTCAGTATCACCAGAAAATAAACACTAAGGTAAATTTGCTAAGTATCTGGCAACTGTTGTGCCAATTTGTGAAACTGTGCTCAAGGTAATAACAGATCTTACCTCTTCCTTAACCTGGGCTGCTATGGATAATTTTATCACCTTTCTTGATAATATGCCCCAGAGTTCCAAATTTCATGCAGATTCATAGAACTTCACAAAAAAGTTATTAGCACATAGACATGTTTTTGCCCACCCTCTTTTTAACTTTGTCCCCACCTTGTTGGAGCTGTAGAAAACCTGCTGTATGTTCAGATGTCTAAATATGATAAATATCTGCCAGATTTCATGCTAAAGGATATTAGCAACCGAACACTTATTTACCCACCCTTTAACTGTGCGCCCTGTTGATGAATTGGCATAACTTTGAAGATAACAGGAGTAAGCTGGGAACATGATCATCAAACGCTGCTAAACTTAAAGGTAAAAATGTAACAATACCAAAAAAAATGTTTTCAACTATCACACTATCTTTCGTTTTTAACCCTTACATGCCCGACCTGACTCATTTTTGTTTACTCTAATTTCTCAAATACTACTTATCAGATTGAACCAAACCAAGCAAAGACATTCCTCTGAGCCAAGAGTTGTGTAATGCCATTCAGCGTTAGCAAATATCCCTAACGGAGTTAAAACGAGAAGCGGTGTGTTTTTTACCCCATCCCCTTTATTTCTACTCCCCTCGATGGAGCTACATGAACATGCCATGCTGTTCCTACACTGGATAATAATTTTCTTAAAAAGTTTCATGGAGGTTCAATGAACATTGACCATAAATGATGGATCGCTGTCTCCGATTCTGTAGCACTCTAGTTCTTAGACCATTTCTTGTTCTCAGACAACTACCTAAGCCATTTAAAAATTGAGAATTACAACCGCGGAGCAATAGAAAGGATGGAGGGGAAAGATTGCAACACTTAGAAGCAGTCACTGTTTCATAGCTATCGCGTGAAAACCTCGCAGCCAAGTCCTGCTCCAGAAAATTACAGTAAGTAGCGACTTATTTGGAATAAACTTTATGATAATAGCACAAATTTATCACGCAGACTGCATTAATATCGCTCGTTTCTCTTCAGTGTAATCACTGCAGGGCTGTTCCAGAGTCTGTATTAGTGCTAGGCAAGCTGCTCTGTGTTCCCAGCCAACATCAAGGAATCCATTTAAGGTCTCTGCATGCTGAACAGAAGGTTGCCAAGCGCATTACCACTCTGACTTGGACGAGGATCAGCACTTTATTTGATTAAGACAAATGTAATGAATACAAAATAAACCAACATTTTGTTTTAGACATTTAGTTAAGGACATTTTGTTTAGCTTCAATGTTAGTTTGCTTTGCATTAGTTTTGTATGCTTTACGCAAATTAAGAGCTAATCTGTTTTTTTAAGCAAACAGAAACTGCATTTGGCCTCTTTCTTTTGGATCGGTTGGTTGTTATTATGGTTTGTATTTCTTATCCTTCTAGACGTTATGGAGCCACATGAAAGGAAAATACATACGTTGAGATTTATCTGCTTTTTCTAGGGGTAGGCGATAAGCTCCGATCCGCCATCAGAGTGTGCAGTTTTGCGCAAGCTGTGTTACGCTTGTAACGCGGAGTTCAGGCAAAAGTCAGAGTTTCATCTCACTAGCTGCTCACCAACGTTAAGTTGGAGAGAGGGAATTTGCGTCCGCTAGTGTGATTTTAGTGAGCTAAAACACCACCCGTGATATTTTCTCAACGCAGGTAGGCAGTCGTGGCAGGTTGCGACTGTCCGCGTTGAGAAGGCTGCTGCTTGAGTAGAAAATCTACTCGAGCAGCAAAAAGAAGTACAACCTTCTGGCGCACTGCATGGTGCCATTCGTGCAGCACAGAACAAGCTCCTAGCACTAAAAATCAGTGCAAGCAGCTCAACAAGCCATATTCCGTCCACACACGGAACTCCACAGAATCTCGCTGAGTTTTTATGTAACTTTGCGGAATTCTGCAAGTTGAAGCTATATGAATTCCACAGACCCCTGCTATTTTCCTCTAATAATATGGTCTTTTTTTCAGGCACACATGGAAAACAAAATTTTCATTTTCAAATCATAAACTGGCAAAATTTACCTTTGGATGGTCAAGCATGCTTTATAGCGCCTTGAGAGCAGCATGTGCCGAAGTTCTGAAATCAATTCAACTACAAGAGTTGTGGTTTGTCATTCAATCAGAGGACAGAGGAATTTAATTAAAAATTTAACAAAACACTCTCAAATTACTTACTATGCACATTTTGCCAGAAAAAAGCAGGCCCTAGGCGCTTGTGAGAAAAGTGCACAGAATGAGGGACCAGCACATAAAGATAACTGAGCAAACTCAATTTCTCATGGTTATTCCCCATTCCTCAGGGGGTACACATGTTAATTATGGTATAACATCTCACCCAAGAATAACCGTGGCCTAGAATCTGTAATTCTAGTTTTGTTATTACCGATGCAGTTTACCCACATATCTGATAATTGGGCCACAAATGTGTTTCTGAAAGTCAAGCAACTACTGGATCTCCTATTCCTGTTCCCCCTCATGCAACTGAACATGTGAATTCAGTTTAACACCATTTTTACTATCATTGTCATTCATTGAGGACAAATTTTCCAGCTTTTGCAACTGACCAGTAGTGGGTTATATAAAATAGCTGAGGTGGTGATGTTTTTTCATCTGTGCTTGTTTTAATTGTCCATTCTTTTAGCACGATTTTGTATCAAAGAATTTTGCTGACCGAAACAGCACCACCACTTCAAAATCAGAGGTGGGCAAAATTCCTGAGCGGTAAGCGATAGACAGGAATCTTGCCCATTTTTTTTTCAGCACATGGAGCAGAATTTCGGCTGATCTGCTGGTCAGTGGGTGGAAAAAAAGCTTTCAGAAGCACCAGGAGGGGCCATACAGTATATGTACCCTAATGCACATTATGCATTAAGGTACATTTATTGGCTAGACTTGTAAGTTGCACTTCAAAACACCTTCCCCAGTAGAGAAATAGGTGTGACACATCTACCTGCAGGGTCCTCCTAGCAGGCAGATGTCATGCACAAGCTCCCCAGATTGGAAAGATGCTAAGGTAATTACAATGGCCGGGCCTCTAACACTGCTCTTCTAGGATAGCTGGGCAACACAAGAGTCCTCCTTTTCTTTCATGCCTCAAAGTGTGGACTGAAGAATTCTTGTTTTATGAGGCATTTCCCCTGCATTACGCTCATTTTTCAGTCTAGGTCAGATAGATCATAACTAACCCTGGGCGTAGTAGGCGTAGTGGGGCTATGTGAAGCTACGTGAAGTGGGCGAGAAACTACGCCCACCTACGCACTTCGCGTAGCCCTACTACGCGCCACCCGCCTCCCTCCCTCCCTCCCTAAATACTTAAATTACCTTTTTAAAATGAATAAAAACCACTTACCTTGTACGCTGCGTCCCCCGGGGCTCCCTCTCGTAATCGCGCCGCCGTCTTGGATACTAATGTGCATGCGCATTAGTATCCGAGACGGTGGCGCAATTACAAGAGGAAGCCCGCGGAAGCAGCGGACAAGGTAAGTGGTTTTTATTCATTTTTAAAAGTTAATTTAAGTATTTAGGGAGGGCGGGAGGGAGGCGGGTAGCGGGCAACTTCGCTACGCCCACGGAGTGGGCGTAGTGTTGCCTGCTACGCCTACTTCGCAAAGGGGGAAGTAGGCAACACTACGCCCACTCCGTGGGCGTAGCGAAGTACTTAGCCCAGGGTTAATCATAACTGCAGATTGAAACAAGCATTTACAATGCAATAGCTATCTGCGAGAGTTTGAGCTTTTGGCATTGTGAATGGTTTTATTTATGTGTTTTGCAAACCTGCAAGCTGTGGGTAAACACACTCTGTACTTATATCGTTGCTTACGAGGAGCAAGGCTGTCAGTAACTGCGCCACTTTTACTGCCAGCCTTGCTTCTCGTAAGCAAGGACGATAAGTACAAAGTACGTGTTTACTCACTCTTGCAGGTTTTCAAAACACATAAATAAAAGTCATTGTCATTTACAATGCAAATAGCTCAAACGCTCCCAAAGGTGACTCCTAGAGCATTTCAAATGCTTGTATGAGTTTCTTATTCACAGCTTGGAGAGAGTATAAGTCATTTGGCTGATGGTTTTAAGTTATGGATACAGTTTCAAATAGTTGCCTCAGAGTGGGGGTTTGTAAGCACTTGTACAAAAGTCCAACCAGTGGTGTAAAAGGGAAAATTCTGATTTGAAATAAAGGCGCTTAAATGCTGACTAAAATTTCCCACAATCTTTGGCATTCTGCAGTGACTGCCCAATAAATGAACTAGTACCTGCGACATCACCTGTCTGTAACTACATAGGAGCAATACATTTATGCTTCAACATCAAAATGTCAGCCCATTTAAAACTCAACACAGACATGTGTTGTGTCTAAAATGGAATAACTCACACTTTAAAGTTAAAAGATAGGGAATTTTGGAGAAAAAAATGGAAACCAGACAGAACACGCTGGATAAAGAATATAAGTAAAATATGCACAATAATCCTGCTTCATGGATGCTCCTTCACTTTCCAAGACCCGTGAATAAGTAGCTTCTCCACTGCATGTTCTTCCTTTTTATTTGGTACGTGAAGTAGTTCATTTTAATGGGGATGGACAGGACTATAAATATGATAATTCAGATTACCAATTTGGACTATGTGAGGCCAGCACGTATAGGCCTGGGAATTTTGAGAGCTCTGCATAATGCGAGTCTGCACTGCATGCAGTATTTATGCACTGAGACCAAAGTAATTTATTTCAAATGTTTCGGCCCAAGGCTCCCAAATCCACCCAAATATCTCAGTCCCAACACCAGTACTAATAGGACAGCCTGAGAGGTAGCAACTGCGCCAAGTACACCCTAATTCCAGTTGATCAGAGCGGTATATACGTGAAGTGTGTAATTAATGGCAAACTCACCTTATGTTTCATTGATTCTGGTGCCAGTCGGTGAGCACCTAAGACTGGAGAACCGCAGCATTAAGGCCCGGCGGCTCAGGGTACGCTTGAAATCCCTGGGATTCACCTGCCTTGTCAGAAACAGAGACACAGACTCTTCGTCTGGCGTAGAAGATGGTATTTATTAGCTGCAGCTAGTACAGTGGTCTTAGAAATCGTTAGTACAACGAGGTTCAAAAAAGACTGCCACTTAACTCTGTGGCGCACAGGTTTATATACGGTACAATACAATGCAAAATACAATCACACAAGAGCATGAGCTAAAGGCAAACGTTATAGACAATGTTTTAAGTCCAAAGCAACTCAAGTTCCCGGTTATGTTTGTCACTCATCCCCTTAAGCAAATTACAAGTGAATCCACACAATTCGATTCACAAGTAGAGAAAACACAGCTGCATGTTGTAGAAGAACAGTCGTGAAACAGGAGAATGCATGAGACATGTAGCAAAGGACAGCAGATAAGATAACTTAGAGGAAACAATGGCGTGAACCAACAAATAGTCCGGACGGGGATTAATCAGCTCAGACAGGAATTAGTATACTCGGCCAGACCCTGACACTCGTTAGTAAACATAGGTAACCTCTTGGCGGGCATATTGCAACTTAGAGGGTGACACCTTATGATGTAAAGCAGACAAATGATGCAACAACGCAACAGTCACACTCTTACACACATCTTCCGTATCAGCAGCCACCAGCAAATCGTCCACATACTGAATAAGCGTAGCACCAGGAGGCAAAGAAAAAGCATCAAGTTGTGACTTAAGAGCATTGCTATAGATGGAGGGACTTTCGCAATAGCCTTGAGGAGCTCTTTTAAATCGGAAACTTCGGCCACCGAGGGAGAAACCAAAGATATCCCTACTTTCTTCAGCAATAGGAATACTAAAGAAAGCGTTCTTGAGATCATTGACTGAAAACCAAGCTGCTGAAGCAGGAATCATCGTCAACAAAGCTGTAATGTCCGGAACAACAGGAAATTGTGGCACTACAATTTTATTGACTTCTCTAAGGTCAATACCAAATCGATAAACAGGAGGATGTGAAGGATCAGTTCTCTTAAGAATCGGAAGAACAGGACTGCTACAAACATTGCTTCTCTTTTCTTCAACCACACCTTTCTGAATAAAATCATCAACAATAGCCAAAAGTGCTCTCTCTCCATCACTTGAGATACAATATTAGGGAATGCGTGGCATTCTAACATTCTCTTTAACTGTGACAACATACTGTGGGATGGCAAGACGACCCACGTTATTTAGGCCTGTAGCCCAAAGACTTTCAGGAAGAGAAAGCAACTCAGGTGGAAACTGGTCTCGGGACAAATATATGGAAGACGTCAATTTCTTCCCCAACGTAAGATGCACGCCAGAAGGGAAACAATACAATGTTGCATGTAGTCTTTTCAACAAATCCAGACCCAGCAGGTTCTCGCCACAACCAGTTGTCAAAATAAGTGAAGCATCTAAATCATAAGGACCAATCGAAACGGGCAAAGGACAAGAAACCAGATTACGGACTTGGCCGCCAGAAAATCCTACAGAGGTATTCATTAAGCCAGACAAAGGTGCCCCAGGGAGTTTAGAATGCATGATAGAACTTCTCATCGCACCAGTATCCAAAAGAAACGGTTCTGAAACACCCATAGTATTGACAGTGACATACGGCCCATTTTGATCTACTGGAATCGACACAACTCCCTTACTTCGTCCATGGCTGTCCTATTTGACATGAAAATCGTCAGCCCCATCTTCAGCACAATAATCATCATTATAATACTGCGTAGACTGAGCTCTCTGCTGATCAAAGTAATTCATACTAGACGAAGGAAAAGAACGCTGCTCCTGAGAGGACGCACCTCGTCCTCTACCTCTAGATCCCGTCTGAAAATTACCACGACCTCGTGGAGCAGACATCCCATTATTGTCTGTAATAAAACCGGACAAATATTCTTGTAATGTCCCTCTTCCCTACAATACGCACATTGATTAGGACCTAATGAAGGTCGTGGTACGAAAACCTCAGGCTTCTGGTACACTTTATGAAACCGTGGGGGTTGAGAATACTGAGGCTGTGCAGGACGCGGAGGATAAGCCTGCTGCAAAAGAACCTTCATTTTCAAATCTCTATTTTTCTTCTCTTGTTTCTCCTTATCCTCCTTATCTCTATTCTCATAATACTGTGCAGTAGCCAATATTTTAGCAAGGGAAGAGACAGCCCATGCACTTTCAGAACTCTTTAATTTATTCGACAATTCAGGAAGCAAGTTATATACAAACCTATCCCCAAACAACCGCTGGCCACCCTCTACACTCAAATCCTGACCACTATGATCAATAAACGTCTCTTCAAAACGAGTGAAGAAATCCGAGACGCTTTCATCTTTCTTTTGCTTGCATGCAGCCAGCTTATCCCAATTTACTCGCACCGCAGGCATCATTGTCTTCATCAATTCAATTATTCTGCCTGGTAGGGCCGTAATCAGATCTTCGGGTTTCACACCACCCACTTGATTCGCATCTGCAGCCCCAATAGCGGCCCAATCACCACCAAATTCACCAACATGATTTTCCCTACAAATCTGTGCCCATATTGCTTGCGGAACAACATTTCCAAATAACATATCAATATTAGCCAAATTCATAATACAGGCGTCAACTGTTTGAGACAATTCCTTGTAATATCCAGCAGGATTTTTACGGGGTCCGGAAGAGTTTGTTGAAGCGCCAATACTTCCGACCTTTTCCAGGGCTCGTGGACCCATATACGCTGGAAATGAGCAGGGACTGGAGGTGGACCAAGCACCGCTTCTCTCCATACAGGAGGAACTTCACGCATTGGATAATTCTTAATGCCTCGTTTACTAGCGGGATCAGTCTGAGAAAAAGACAGGGACAAAAACATGGCTCGAAACGCAACGATTTTTTTCACTGCTTCTTCAACTCGTGGTCCTACAATAAAACCTCTATCAAAATCAGCTTGTAACTTCAATAGCTCCAAAGGGACCGTCTCTAACTCCATATCTTACCAACCTTTAATAAGATTTTGACACATGACATTAAAACATATCTTTGCGTGGGCTCTATCCATTGATAAAAAGAACTCATAATATCTTCTGTACTATATTCCATTCCGTGCTCGATCCATTTACGAGCGAGGGAACCCAAAACTACTTTCTCGTCCATAAAAGGAAGTTGGCAACGAGATTGTCGTCTAGAGAAAGCTGGAGACAGATTCAAAGACCCAAGAAGAGGAAAAAAGAAATTCGAAACGGCATCTGCTATTCTCCTATGTGAGGTAGGAGAATCCCTTAAGAGAACAGGAGGCATTACAGATACAGAAGGCAACGGAGACTGAAACGTAGCTGACTGAGGAGCAAGAGCGGGGGGATTGTAGAGAAGGTGGGGCTGAATTACAGGATGCAAAGACGAAGCAGAGGCAGACAAAGGAGCATTAGTAGGCTGAGCCGGTTGCTGAACGATCGGTAATTGCGCAACCACTGGTTGAGCAATAGGAGGGGGTAATGGAGGTGCATTAGGATTTTGGGCATAGGGCGGAGGTGAATTCAATAAACAAGACATTAGGGAATCTTCTTCTAATTCCTTACTTTTATCTGGAGGGGAAGCAGGCAACATCGGATAGCATCTATCTATCGCTATACGATGTTGTCTCTCTAGTATCTCATTCGCACCGTCCACTTCGTTATTTTTAAACTGCTGAGCAACCTGTATTATTGACATATCTTATGCTTTCTTATCCTTTTTTGCTTGTTTAATTTCTTTCTGTTTGGCTTCCTTATGCCAAAGGCTAAAAGAGTCAAACATTGCCGGTCGGGACTTTCTTCTAAACAGAATCGTTTCCAAATGATCTAATATGGAGGAGTTAAAACTACCATTCTGGGGCCATCTCAAAACTCCACTATTCTTCGTATATCGGACCCATGTCTCGTTAAAGGTAATGGGACCAATACCATTTTTTGAATAGAGCACATAAGTGGGAGTTCCAACTGGACGGATCGGGCATGATTCCTCCAACTGGGAATCCCTCGTACAACCAAAGCAACAAATTCTTTTAAACTTACTCAGTCCAGGCATCGTTACTTCTCTAGACTGCTTACAAACAACAAGGGGTGTAAATCAACGAAACAGTACAAACGTACTTACCCCTTGGCTTCAGCTATTGCAATACCTGAATAAAACCCCAAAAAACAAAACAAAACAACGTTTTGTGGGAGCGACCCACCAAATACTTAACTAAGGATCGTCCTACACCAGCGAAGGTCCGTCTATCGTCTAGCTTTAACAAACATCATCAGAAGGGTCCAAGGCAGGGCGACAGTCAGGGCAGCAGTCGTCAGCAGCCGTCGGAGAGGAGTAGCCACGCTGTAAAAGACCTTCGGTCCACTTCCGACATACAGTGGTTGAACACGTGGTGCGCTTCCTCCGGAATTTTCTTGCGGGGCTCTTCACGACCCTCGGGCTCAACCGCTACCACTGAAGCCGCCCCACGTTGGGCGCCAGTTGGAGACCTGCAGCCTTAAGGCCCAGCGGTGCAGGGTACGCCTGAAATCCCCGGGATTCACCTGCCTTGTCAGAAACAGAGACAAAGACTCTTCGTCTGGCGTAGAAGATGGTATTTATTAGCTGCAGCTAGTACAGTGGTCTTAGAAGTCGTTAGTACAACGAGGTTCAAAAGAGACTGCCACTTAACTCCGTGGCACACAGGTTTATATACGGTACAATACAATGCAAAATACAATCACACAAGAGCATGAGCTATAGGCAAACGTTATAGACAATGTTTTAAGTCCAAAGCAACTCAAGTTCCCGGTTATGTTTGTCACTCGACCCCTTAAGCAAATTACAAGTGAATCCACACAATTCGATTTACAAGTAGAGAAAACACAGCTGCATGTTGTAGAAGAACAGTCGTGAAACAGGAGAATGCATGAGACATGTAGCGAAGGACAGCAGATAAGATAACTTAGAGGAAACAATGGTGTGAACCAACAAATAGTCCGGCCGGGGATTAATCAGCTCAAACAGGAATTAGTGTACTTGGCCAGACCCTGACACTCATTAGTAAACATAGGCAAGGAAGCCACCTGACACGTAAATG
Source organism: Lissotriton vulgaris (assembly GCF_964263255.1). Taxonomy (NCBI): domain Eukaryota; kingdom Metazoa; phylum Chordata; class Amphibia; order Caudata; family Salamandridae; genus Lissotriton; species Lissotriton vulgaris. Next base: position 805,830,346 of record NC_141687.1, read on the forward strand.
CAGAAACGACAAAAACATTGCGTTCGCCGAGTTGCCTGAGTGAGGGCAACATAAAATGGCGGCGACTACAAAATGGAGGCTGAGCACGAACGAATTCGTAATTAACAGAACCTTAAGACTCAAGAGTTCCTTTCTTTGCCTCAATCGGGTCTGTTCATTGACACAGTAGGGGGCATATGTATCAAACGATTTTCTATTCGCAAACGCTACGATTCGCAAAAAAACAGCGTTTACGAATACAAAATCGAAGACCGCGATGTATGAGCAATTTTCGCATGAAATTATTAAGGAATCGCTAATTTTGCGATTCCTTAATTATGCGTAAGCATTTAAAGAATCGCAAACTGTGATTCCTTAAATGCTATGTAACAAGCACCCAAGTTGTCCGATTTCTCCTTAAGAAATCGCAAATTACCACCTACTTCAAGTTGGTGGCAATTTACGATTTCTTTGAAAAATTAACTTTTTGGCATAATTCAAAGTGCCATGTGTTGCACATACATGCCCATAGGGCATGTATGTGTGCCATATGCACACAAATGCTCATTTCAGGGGTGCATCAGGGTGTCCTTATGACACCCTTGCACCCTTGTAATTATTCTCAATTTGTGATTCTCTAATTGCGAATCGCAAATTGAGAATGACTTCCCATTCATTCCTATGGGCCTCCTGGCCCATAGAAATGAAAGGGAAGGTATTTGTTAATTGCGATTTCGCAGTTTGCTAATCGCAATTAAGGAATAACAAGAAATCGCATAATATTTGTGAATTTTTAAATACATCCTTTTTTGCGATTCTCCAATAGCAATTCTCAAAAAATCTCTATTTGAGAATCGCAATAACAGATTTTGATACTTATGCCCTTAGGTATTTTCAGTACTAAATGTTTCCTAGATTACAGACCCTGGTTCTAATATTTTAGGACCTATTACTAATTGACATGATTAGCAATATGGCGGATAGGATCCGCGTAGTGATTGAGCTTGGTACACTACCGGTATAGGAAGTATAATAGAGTCCCAAAATATAAAAAAAAAAGAAAAAATATAGGGTATTATAAATATTAAAATATGAAATTAGAATTTAAAAAACTTGTGAAAATTCACTGAAAAAAACATAGGTTTTACAGACGTTATAGTTAGGAATTAACATTATGAAAACCTTTGAAATTCACTAAAAAAAACATAGGTTTCAGGGACGTTATAGTTAGTTGGACATTTGACTCATATAAAACCAGAGAAATTTGCCTCTTATAGTTAGTTGAGCTAACTATAACTCACGCCCCCGCAATGCACTGCTGATGACGTTGCATATTACATCATTCATGACATGGTCAGTAACATCACTGATGACATCTCAAATGCCTTCTGTGAATACCAAAAGTAGTAAGTATAGGATTTTGTCTTTTTGCTAAACTATTGAAAGATCGTAGGTACCATATCTTTGCAGCATCATTTAGTAACATGTTGATGTATGCATGTATTTCTCAAAAATATTCATAATGGTAAATCAGTATAACCATTTTAAAAAACAAGGATGGGAAACAAAAATAAACCAGCATTGGCAAAGCCAAAGGTCTGTAATTGGTGGTCAGCCTTTTGGTTTTGTCAATGCGTGACTTGTTTAGGCATGCTATTTGTAAAACCTTATTGGTGTGAGAGCTGCTCGCCTTCACCATTATAACAAGTACTGGCAAAAGCAAAAATTGTTTTTGGTCTCAAAAAGTACACATTGCACTGCAGTTCCAGGCACTGAGCAAAACTACTTTTGGCCCGATTAACAGAACTAAATTAAGACAAATTCCTAACTTAAGGCAAAAACCTAAATTAAGACAAAATCCTAATTTAAGACAACTAAATGCCTTCTGTGAATACCAAAAGTAGTACGTTTAGGATTTTGTCTTAAGTTAGTTCTGTGAATCGGGCCCCATGTGTGCCAATATGCTCCTTGTAAAAGAGCACAATACTGTCACTCACAGTGAAGCCAGCTGACCAAGAGAGAGAGAGAGAGAGAGAGAGAGAGAGAATTTTATTAAACACAAAAGGTCATGGTTAACCCCAGGCCTAATTAGATGCCCAATTTTTAAAGAAAGTCTCAAACGTGCATCCATGGTACATATCCTTACATTAAGTGCACATATACAGTTTCTGTGAATTCACAAGAATTTACAGAAGTAGGCCAAGAAATAGAACTCCTAGAAAATATTTTTAAAGTGGATTTTAGCATGAGCAAATGTGCATGTGTGGATTCGCTCATGTGAAAATCTGAATATTTCAAGTTCACTTTTCCTCCAACCACTTTTTTCCCCAACCCTGGAAGAAGTTTCACGTCTGCCATTGCCAGGAGTAAATTTCCAACCTTGTTCAGTATGGGAAAATATTAGAAAAGAGTTGTTGAAAACCGTTAGAACATGCAAGTTAGTAAGTTTGCACAGACTCTATAGGGCATTCCAACCCCTGAACTGTTGCTTACTGCTACCTTCAGTCCAGGTATGTAGACCTGCAGAAACTTAGCAACATAAGAAAATTGCTAGTATACAAACCGTAGTATGGTACGAGCCCCAGCATAATTAGAGAGGCTTTATCAGAACTCTTATATAATGAGATTGCTGTCGTAATTTGTAGCCGCATTACATGGCACAAAAGCGACAAGTGGATTCTGTTACAAGATAAGTAGATTCATGCAGCAAGTTCCCCCATGGACAAGTAGATATTTTATTAAATTCCACACACCTGGCCGGATATACGACTGTTTTTTGCAGTCGCAAAAGGGAAATCGACCTGTTTGCGACTGCAAAAAGGGGTCCTACATGTACAAACGCTATTTTGCAAGTCGGCTGCTCGCAGAATAGCCTTTGTGACTCTTGCTATTAGGAATGGGCGTCCCTTCTTAATAGCGTGTCACAATGGATTGTACCATTGTTTTGTGACCGCATTTACGGCTGTAAAACACTCGCAGTTTACCACCTACTTCAAGTAGGTGGTAAGCCACTCGAAAGTTAAAGGGATCCCCAGGGGACCCCTTCCCCTTTGTGAATGGATGCGAAAATATTTTTTAAGAGCAGCAGTGGTCCCACAGACCACTGCCTGCCCTTAAAAAAAAATCTTTTTTAAATCCAGCCCGTTTTCCTGTAATGAAAACGGGCTGCATTTAAAAAAACTGCCTTATTTAAAAAAGCAGTCACAGACATGGTGGTCTGCTGACCCCTGCAGGCCACCACCCCTGGGAGTGCTAGCCATTCATAATGGGGTCGCAAATTGCCCCTGCCTCATGAGTATTAATGAAGCATGAAGTTTGTGACCCCAATAGAAATCACAAACAGTGTCTGAGACACTGTTGTACATTCCAATTTGCGAGTTACGAAATAACGCAATTTGCAACTCGTAAATTGGTAGGGTTGTACATCTGGCTCATTGTGTGGTAATGGATGTGTGATAAAGGCATTACATTGTAGTGTAGTAATCACTAAGGGGTAAATGTTCCTATGAAAAAAAGGCGGCAACCTACTCTGGTTGCATGGTTAGAGATACTTGAGTGTGGTCTCGGTTTGTATTCGCGGTTGGATCTAGATGAAGGTGGGTGAATTTCTCCTTTTAGAAAAAGTGCCCTCACACACCCTTGCGGGTGTCATGCTTCAACGTCAGGTGTTTTCTCCTCGTGGAGGTGGTGCTGCTGTCCCCCAAAGGCCCCGCAAGAGGGCTATTTGTTGGAGATCTTTTAGGAGAGATGCAGCAATTGTGCATGTGGGTTTGTGGGCCTAAAATGTGTGTGAGTAAGTTAAAATTACCTCCACAGTACCCAGAAACAGAGTTTTATTTGGGGGTATGGGTGGCAAGATTAAAAACCAAAGCATAAGGAGAACCTCTTATGGGGGGGCGTGGTCAAGCAGACCAAGATCTCCCTAGAGCTCCGCGGTCCGCACCTTAACCAATTTTCGAATCCCTAAATGCCTTAAATCCTTGCTAAAACCCTGCGCCTGATAGTCTGCAATACATGGGACAACCCGGTGCGCTCGGGCGAGAGACAGCGGCGATAACTGCAGTCTCATGAGCAACTTCGGCAGGGCCGCCGGACCGTTCCTCAAAATGGCAGGCCTGCCATAATCCTGCAAGCATACTGGGATGGTGCAAAACCGAGATTCAGAAGACCACCCCCCGGTCCTGCAGTGACTCGAGAAGTGGGCTGGGCTATAAGGGCAGCACTGAGCTAACAAAAACAGAGGTGAGAGTGACAAACACGCAGGGGATAACCCAGCTCACCCGGGAGGGCGGCGGTGACCCGAGCCTCATGGGTGGCTGCAGCAAAAACCGCCGGTTCGTTCCCCCAACAAGGCCAACCGCCCATAACTCTGCAGGCATGCCGAGGCGGTGAGTGGAGTGGGGATCGGGTGATCTCCCCCCGGTCCGGGGACTCCGCGTAATGCAGACTGAGCCGTATAGGCAACACGAGACGAGAAAGGTGAGAGCGCGATTGACAACTGCACGCCATCTTACAGACCCTGCACAGTCCCAAACTCCCATATGTGACAGGCCAAACCACAAGGGCCCTCCACCAACTGAGCACCGAGACACACCAACAGCAGCGGCCCCCCTCCTTGCACGGCGCCGGGACTCGAGGTGCGCTAGGGAGGGGGACATCTCACAGGGGACATGAAAGACGAGCTCCCACGTTGCGCATGATAGTCAGGGGAATAACGCCCCCCCCCTGGGGAGGACATCCAAACATTACAAAAGCCTCATGCATGCCGTTATGGAACAGGTGCAGAGCCTGGGTTGAATCCTCACCTCACACGTGAAGAACCGGAGCTAGAAGGCAGCGGCCCCCCAATTGACGGCACAGGGATTCGAGGTGCAGAGGGGGGGTAGAAAGGAGAGGAGGCAAGGAGGAAGAATAGACACTCACGAGTAGCCGCAGGGAGCCAGGGAAAATAATAACTCACAAGCCATTGGCCGGTCTGTAGGAGCCCCGAAGAGGCAGACCAAAGCTTTAATATAGGCGAAATCGGGGTGCGAGCAACCGGAGGCCCCTTCAGGCTCCCTGAATTACAGAGGTGTTACAAGAGACAACCTGACACTAACATGCTCTAGTCAAAGCTCACAATCCCCCCACATATTGGACCCCCGGCTTCCCCAGGAAACCCAGTCAGCCACTCCCTACTAATATATCGCACGGACACTGGCAAGCCCAACGATCTGGGTGCCCTCGCTTTCTGAGCACCTGGATCTCACTGCTCAGAACCGAACTACAAAGCACACGTCCAGGTCACCGGTCTGGAAAATCGCATCACTGATTCACCGCGCTATGCTGCGGGGACCACTCTGTTCCCCTGCAGTAACCGGAGCCAACCGTGCAGGAGCACCACGATAGAGTCGATCCTCAGACCACCATTGAGGACTAAGTTCTATGGGGCAGTGAATGCCAGTGGATGAAAAAGGAGTGGTTGAGGAGTGATTGAAGGAGGGACAGTAGACCCTTGGGCAGAGAACATTTACCCAACCACCGATAACTTCCATCAGTACCAGGAGGAGACACGAGCGAGCAAAGACCCCCCTCAAAACCTCTGAAATGCATGACCAATAAGACCCACGAGGATCCTCGGGCAGACATGGAGCAATGCTATCCACTGATCGGATCAACACAGTCCGCCATTCCCAAAGCAAGACTCAGAGAAACACGGCTCAAGACCCCGTTCACTAAGGACAGGGAGAGGAGCGACAATCATGGCTCGCCAACACGCAACAGGAACAGCGCAAACCTCTGGGCATCTGAGAGTGACCTCCCCAGATCCCAATGGCAACTGATCGGATGGAGAACCACCCCAGTCAGTGTCCATGTCCGACAAACTAGATAAAGTCCTTGCAGCCATTGAACATTCCAGAGTAACCATGGAAAATAAATTTGGCGAACTGGCCACGGACCTCAATCTACTCAGAGACAATCACAGGAAATTGGAAGACAAGGTCAACTAAGGGGAAAACACATTACACCAAATAGAACCACAGAAGTGGCAACAACAAACCATCTTGAAAGACCTACAATCCCGGATAAAGATCCTGGAGAATAAAACAGACGACCTGGAAGGACGCTCTCGGAGGAGCAACATATGCATCATGAATCTTCCAGAAGGCGTGGAGGGGTCAACCCTGATCCTATACATCACAGCCTGGATCGCAAGGTTTAGACAGCCAACTGATTTAACCCCTTACCTCTCTATAGAAAGAGCTCACCGGGTCCCGGCCCGCAGACCACGACCGGGATTACCACCCCGCCCATTCCTGCTGAAGCTCCTCCACTATCCAGATTGGGACACCATCCTCCGCGCAGCCAGACAACATGGGACGCTTTGTGTGGAAGACTAACAGGTCATGTTGTTCCCAGATTATTCCCGAGCAGTCCAATAGCCACCTTCCTAAAAGTTAAATGCATCTGCGCCAAAGGACCGTACAATATGCTCCATTGTTCCCTGCCCATCTAAAAATTATCCATGAAGATGTTACACACTTCTTCAGAGACCCTGCAGAAGCACAGGCCTCGGTGGAACAACACATGACATCCCCAGGACGTCCTAGAAGTATACAAGACTACCGCTCATCTAACCGCCCAAGGCGTCAACTTAAGAGAGTCACCCTCATGCAATTAAGCGCACGGACAAGCTCAGCTAATAACAACTCTCCTGATCTAGAACAAATCATAAAGGAACTCAGAAGAGCACTACAAGAAGCAACAAAGGTGAAGTTGACGGGAGAGAGCTCAGACGGAGACAGAGGCCCACATCTGTTCAGCTCGGAAGAAGAAGATGGCAGTGATGCACACACACCCCGAGAGGGCTCAGAGACTCCCCCGATAGTGGCCCCTCAAACGGCAGACACACTAATATAATGGACATAATGCTCAGAGAGACAAAGAAAGCAAAGATTTGAGTTATGATCAAGAAGCCCAGAGAACAGACAATGAACCATTCAGACGTAGCAATGCCATAGGCGATAATGACTATCACGAGACAGCACAACAAACGCTAAACTCAGACTGAAGTAAGTGGCAGTAACCAGGAAAGGCACCTTTGGGTAGATCTACTACGTTATCTACAAGCGGGTGGTGGTAGCAACCGGCGGAGATGCAATGCCACCCCCCTCTAACAACGAACTAAAGTTTGTATATGGAACACAGTTTGGACGTATCGCATCGCACGATAGGTCCCCCATGTTGGAAATGTTTCCCGTTGTTTAATGTTACCCCCTTCCTCTCCCAAACTCCCAAATTATCCCCAATGGAGCAATACCATGGACATGGTAGAAACAGACGATGTGCAAACGACTGGCGATATGCCTCGGGGAGGGGGCAGTGAGCGGGGAGGTCATCCTATAAAGGGATCTCCAGACTATCCATTGGACAGGCTGACAACTAAGATCCCTAACACAGATATCAAATTCATCACATTGAACGTAAGGGGTATGCACATGGCAAACAAACGCGACACCATATATGCATACATAAAGAGACAACACGCGCAGGTAGCCCTGCTGCAAGAGACACACCTGACGTCCACAGAGGTAGATCGCTTGCGTAAAAAATGGCGCAGCATAATATGTGCCACAACATATTCCGCATTATTCAGAGGTACCCTAATCTGGAATAAGCCGGGGATGCCGTTCTAGGAACAGAAAGGTACAGTGAACAAAGAAGGGCGATACTCGCTGCGAGCAGGGTTGTTGGAAGGTCAGCCACTATTAATAGGAAGCATATATGCACCTAAGGCAGAACAAGATCAATATTGGAGACGCCTCACAGGAATATTGACCCAACACACATCGATCCCTTGGCTTCTATGAGGGGATTAAAAATGTACCCTAGACATCAACCTAGATAGATTTCACCCCCCCGCCGGCACACTCACCATCGCACAAATAGACAGAACACCTTCGACAATGGGTGGATCATTGGGCATTGTTGGATGCCTGGAGAGTACACAACCCAATCACGAAAATATACTTCTTCCATTCAATCCCACATAACCTACGGGTGAGACTAGACAGATTTCTGTGTTCCGAAACGCTCCTCCCTAAGGTACAACATGCAGACTACCTAGGTAGAGTGGTCTCAAATCTCGACGCACAATTACCCTTCGATGGAAACCACCTCACCCCCCTGTACCAACATGGAAGCTGCCACGACAGTGCCTTACTCACCAGGCATTTCGTCATGCGCATGGAGATCATATTCAAGAACATTTTACACTTAACACCGGCACAGCATTCTCCAGATTAGTAGAATGGGATGCATTTAAGTTCGAAACCAGGGGGCACTGCTTCCAGCAAATAGTGGGAGTATAGAAAACATTGGAGAAAGCACTACTAAAAACAGAGGCAAAGCTGGCAGGTTTATTGAAAGCCATGGATAAAGGTGAAGTCACCCCAGCACAAGTAGAAAATGCTAAAACCTCACACGCCGAAACCAAGAGTGATCTCCGTAAATACAACTTCAGAACCGACGCAACCAGAGTGCACAGGGAGGGTAATAGAACCGGGACACTCTTAGCTTGATTAGTTAAGCAGGACAGAGAAGTAAAACCAATCACGGAACTCATAGACAAAGCAGGAAACCCTAGATACTCTCACTTAGACATACTACATGTGTTTCAAGGCTATTACTCTGAAATATATGGATCCCCGACACAAACAACACATCAGGAGCTGACTTAGTTCCTTGGCCCATCAACCATTTCCAGTGTCTCACCATCAGATAAAAAGGAGTTAGAAACAAAAATCAAGGCGCCAGACATAGCACGCGCGATCAGAACGCTAGCTCATAAGAAAGCACCAGGTATGGACGGATTCCCGCTCGAGTATTATAGAACTTTTGCGGCCCAGCTAACTCCCCGGATGGCCACCATGTTTGAGGATGCATTGATCAGAGGCGAACTTCCGCGCTCACTCCACGAATCGAACTTAGTGACATTCCCGCAACTGCAGAGAGACCCGACATTACCCACTTCCGATAGACCAATCACACTATTGAACGCGGACTGCAAAATACTAGGTAAGATACTAGCAGATCGCTACAGTCAAATTACCAATGCGGGTTTGTCCCAAGACACAAAACCTACGCAGGCTGTTTCACATCGAAGGTAGGGCAAGAGATAAGTTCCCGTGGGTAGCATGTCTAATCTTGGACCTGGAAAAATCCTTTGATACACTACTATGGCCATATTTGTTTGCAGTCCTCTGGAAAGTTAATGTAGGCCCTACTCTACTGGCATACACGCAAATCCTCTACAGGGGCCTCAACTCCAGGTTCAGGATAGGCAAACTTATTTCCACTTCCTTTCCGGTGGAGCGGGGGACAAGGCAAGGATGGCCTCTGTCCCCCCTCCTGTTTGCTTTGGCAGTAGAACCCTTAGCAATACAGTTAAGAAGAGAGGGGGTAGAATGGGGAATTCCAATAGCCGACTCGATGCACCGTGTATCGCTATACGCAGATGATCTCCTGATTTGTGTCCGAGACGTTACCAGTGTCCTCACACCCATATGGTCAACACTGCAAGACTTTGAAGCAACCTCCGGTCTCAAAGTCAACTGGGACAAATCTATGATCTTCCCGCTTAGCCCTCATCTGTCGCCTCTAGACATAACAGCAGGAACCCAGACAATCACCTGGAGTGCCGTGGTCCCCCGATATCTGGGAGTGCGACTGTATCACTCTCCCGAAGATCTATATGAAGGGAATCACCAAAAGACATTATTGGGACCGCGAACAGTGGTCAGCTTCATGAAGACACTACACCTGGCTCCCATTGAGCGCGTAGCCATCGCTAAAATGATTATGGTACCTAGACTACTGCATCATTTTACGAACCTCCCGGTCATATCACTGCATTACTTCTTCAGGGAATTAGATACACTACTCACAGAGCTGATTTGGGGGGATGGACGACATAGGATAGCCTTAACCACACTACAATTACCCACAACGAGGGGCGGGCTGGGCGCTGCATCCTTCGAGGTGTATTTCCTCGCGGAGCAACTCCAATGGCTATCTCCCTGGACAGCGGAACGGCACATAGGAGAAACAATTACCGACGAAGGCCGCTTACCCCTTCCAGCTGTCCGGAGGCTGTTGATGCCTGGTTCCAAGCTATCATGCACACACTCTTTACAGGTATCTCTAGCCCGCAAATGTATGCTATTAATACATCGCAGGTCAAAGGGAACATCCCTGTATTCCCCATTGTCCCTACTAGTGGGATTTCCCCGGAAGCACAAATATTACACTACAGGAGCCCTTCGAATATGGATGGACCACGATGTGACTGAGGTGGAATCCCTATTTGAAGAGGGACAGATAAGGACCTACACCCAAATGGCGGAGCAGTATGACCTCCCATCAGGACAATTCCTAACACATAGACAACTCTTAGATAATGGCCGACACTACTGGGATCTTCGAGAGGAGGAGCCCCCGACACATCATATTATATCATATTATCTTATTTGTAGGATCTGGTCACTTCCTTTATGCTAAGGACATCTACCAACTGAACAATTTTAGAAAAATAGCACAAATCAAACAAGAAGCTCCCAAAGGAAGAGTAACCTTGAGGAGGTTCAGTGCAAAGCCTCATAGAACAGAGCAAAGGCTTTGATGATAACAAAGTAAGTACTATATCCACTCATTAAACCTTTCACGCTAGAGTGGATTACAACATGAGGCAACATCGGGTAACAAATGTAAGTAGATCGAACAAACTGTTTTTCTGAAATTGTTCTGTTGGTAGATGTCCTTAGCATAAAGGAAGTGACCAGATCTTACAAATAAGATAATATGTCTTAGTAACTTGATGTTTAACTGACCACAAGGTTAAGAATGTATATAACACATAGAGGTTATTTTGTACTAGAATGTTTAGCTAATAACAACTTTTTACCTATATTTCCCCATATAAATAGTTTTTAACCATAAAAAAGCATTGTCCTGAAGAAGGTGCTCAAGCCTGTTCACCGAAACACCGTGTCGACAGTTATTGTGCTTTTTCTTCCTTTTTTTTAACAAATGTATCGTTTTCTCATGCTTTTAATAAATTAAATGTAATAATTTGCTTTTATGAAATGTTAATGAATGTATAAATCGTTTGTTATAATAATTACAATAAATGTGATCATTTTAATCAATAGCAATTCTAGTATTTGATCATTTGACCTCTTGTTTTATTATCTATGCAATTTTGAAATTCGGTTGAAAAACTGTGATAATTGTATTACTTACATTTACTAGTCTCATTTGTAAATTTGTTACCACGTAGGGTGCCTCATATTGAATTATACCTCAAGCAGATTTTTTGAATTATACGATAGTAGGACTGCCCCTAACAGTCTGATCTATCTTTCACAACCAGGAAAAGGGAAACCTCTCTTTTTTGTACTTACTTCATACCCCTTTCCTTTTCGGCAGTAAGGTTGTCTCCCTAATCTTTATATTGTTTCTAGGACAGATTTTGAACTGGGGAGTGTTCCACAGTCTCACAAAATGAAGTGAGGTGTCCACTAGACACGGAGTTACAAAGTAACTATGGACTCTTTCAAAACGTTTACTTTCTCTGAAGACCATTTTAATAAAGTAATTAATGGTCCAGCTAGAAGTTCCAACACAATAATAATATCAGAAAGCGACGAAGAGAAGTGGAAAGAGTTATGGAATCTAAAAAAGAAAGTATTTAGAACAGAACTCCACGCTGAATTTCTGGTAGAATAGTGTAAAAAAGGTATCATTCCAAAAGGACTGCAAATTAAGAATGAACCAAGTCTGCTTACTAAAGATCAGAAATTCATAGAAACATGGACCTTTATAGCCAACAGATTGGTTATTATTAATAAATGAGACTGCAACTAATACACTAGTTATAGAGAAAAGAGAACTTGATGAAATGGAAAAAAGACTAAATGATAATACATCAGTCGAGGACGCAAAAAAGAAGTTAGACGAAATTCAAGAAGATCTCAAAAGATATAAGGATTATTTAGTAGGGAAAAAGAGTAACAAATTAAGGAAAGACATCGATAAATATAAACCCGAAATAACTTACCCATACTTACAAAAAGATTATTACGAAAAACAGAGGGAAGAACCGTTTTACAGAAGAAATGGGCAAAATAATAGACGTAATGCTCCTAGAAAAGGTGTCACTTTTTCTGATTCATCTTACATGAGTAGTGCTTCAGAAAATGAAGGAATACAAGAACATCAAATACCTAAGGATTAAGAGACGACTAATAATTCAAATAGAGACAGTTTGTCTTTTTTTAGAGAGACGAAAACAGAATCAATCCCCAACTGGAAGGGGACGAGGACGAGGAAGGGGCTTTTTTGTCCAGAACCAAGGGCAACAACGTCCCTATATGAAAACACGGTCACAAAAGAATTGGGACTAGGTGAAAATGTAACAGTTATTCATTTATCAAGCAGAACTCTTAGTTTAGATGAAATTAAATTGCTAGAAAAAGGTTTAGGACTCGCCCTGTCTGGACCTCCAGACAAGTTTAACCTTGAAAAAGACATCAGATGTCTGTTTAGAAAAATAATACTTAGAATATTCTTTGAAGGCAAAGAGAAACGAATAGTAGAAAATAAATCTGGGTTAAAACCAAAATCCACATGGACCCCCACAGTAGCCATAGTAGGCAAAAAAGTGGAAATACTTGAAAAAGTTGTAGAAACAGGCCTAGAGGAAATCTTATCTTCAAAGATATGGGTCACTCACAACTTAACCTACAAAGAGAAAATGGCATTAAAAGGCCTAGAACAGTGTAGAGAGATCACCATCAAACCAGGCGACAAAGGTGGCAGCATTGTCGTCATGGATACAACAGACTATGAGAACAGAATGATAGATCTCCTTAATATTGTAACCCACTATTCAGCTGGTAGTAGAGAAGAATGGATTGACTTGGGAAAACGGATAATCAGTCTTTTAAATTACGCATTTGAGGATGATGTGATACCCCAGGAAGAATATAACTACCTGCGAAATGATACACCAACAGTACCAGCTATGTACGGACTGCCTAAGGTTCACAAAAGTATAATAAATCCCCCGATGCGGCCCATAGTATCCAGTTTACAATCACTAACTGAACCTTTAAGTCAATACATCGATAAGTTCATACAGCCTTTGGTAGTGACCCAAAAAGCCTATATAAAAGATACAACCCATATAATTGAAAAGATAGAAGATATAGTATATATTAGAGAAACATAGTGGCTAGTGACCTTAGATATCGAGGCACTATACACAAATATTCCCCATGATTCCACCATTGCTATGATTAAAAATCTCTTAAAAGACAACCAGGATGAGCTATCAGATCACTCAAGATTCATAGTAAACTGTGTAGAACTGGTCCTAAAAAATGATATTTTTCTGTTCAAAGAGGATTATTTTAAACAAACGAAAGGCACTAGCATTAGCGAAACCTGTGCCCCAAGTTTAGCATGCCTCTATGTGGCAGCATTCGAAGAAGTCCACATTTTCAATGAAGCGGCCCCGTTATTCGAAAATGTAGATAGGTGGTCCCGCTTCATTGACGATGTCTTTTTTATATGGAAGGGCAGCGAGGAGAACCTGAAACCCTTCATTGAATGGATCAACCTGAGGGACAGTAATTTAAAATTTACGTCCTCATATAGCAACAAAAGCTGCAACTTCCTAGATATAAACATAAAAGAAGCTCAAGGAAGACTTCAAGTGGAGCTTTATCGAAAACCCACAGACCGCAACACAATGTTGCACTATAACAGTAATCATCCAGCTAGTCAACGTAATAATATACCATTTGGCCAATTCCTTAGGGTTAAGCTGAATTGCATGGACAAACGGGAATATGAAAAACACGCAAAGATTCTAACTAATAAGTTCATTGAAAGAGGATATCCAAAGACAATGATTAAGAAAGCTTACAAAAGAGTAAAATATTATAATAGAGAAAGTTTATTTGAACCAAAACAGAAAATAAATGGCAAAGAAAATACCATAGTCTGTGTAACCAATTTCACAAATATAACCAATAAGGTGAAAAACTTAATAAATAAGAATTGGAAATTATTAAACAATGGAAATACTAGCTCACTCCCCAAACCTATTTAGACGCAATAGAACGATTAGAAATTGTCTAGTCCACACCTATCAAGACAAAATGAACAAGATAGGGACATTGGATGGTCAAAACATTGTAGGAAACTTTCCCTGCGGATCCTGCAAAAACTGTAATAGGACCATCAAGGGATCCACAATGACATACTGGGGAGTTATCCATAAACATCATAAATTAGTTAACTGCAAAACAAAAAATGTAATCTACATGATCCAATGCCCCTGCGAACTAGCTTACGTCGGAAAGACCTCCAGAGAAGTTAGGGTTAGGCTCGATGAGCATAGATCAGCAATTAAAACAAAATGCCCGAATGCACCCCTAGTGGAGCACTGGATCAGCGCAAAACACACAGAAGACGAAATGAGATGGTGCGTACTAGAGGCAGTAAATCTTAACAAGAGAGGAGGGGATATTGATACTAAACGCAAAAAGAGAGAACAGTTTTATATGTCCAGATTTGAGACCTTTAAGAGCGGTCTAAATAATAGGGAAGAATGGGAAAGAATCTTATGAATAACTAGCCCCCTTGAGTCGAAAAATCTCCTGTAAAAATCTCCTGTAACAGTTATTTCCATACTAAGGTGGGTTCAGAACAACTATAGCTTATTAGAAAAGTTTGCTGCACCTTCAGATGTAAATTCAAGCTAGAATGATGAGTTTTTTCAAAACTTGTCTAGGACTAAAACAGACAAGTTAAAGTTCAATTGGTTAAACAACTTTATAGAGTCCTATAACAATATATACTAATGTACAAGAAACATTAATCTATCAAACATATCAGTGAACAGACTACTATTAGGCAGTCAAATTGACAACATGACTCAAATAGTTTATTCAAGGTAAGAATGAGATTGAACGCCACTGATAAAGATTAAATCCAATATTAATTGGAAGACAGGCAGGAAATTAATCACAAGCCCACTCCAACCCATTCCATAATGGCCGAACCAGTGAAAACATAATATCTAATAGTTTGACTGCCTAACATAAAGCTGTACTCTATAATGGCATGACAATAACCCAATGTCCATAGACTGCAGAACCCAGGTAGATAAATCTCAAAATATCAAATTGTAGACATGGCTGCATGTTCAAATCCCTACCGATCGCGGGCCCATAATGAAAGCGACTTTTGAACATAAAAGTAAGCTTGTTGCAATTAAAGCGAGAACATAAACATGTATAATTAAGGGTTATATTCATAATAATAGAAAAAATAATTACGCATGTAACCTAATAGGATTATGTGCACGTAAACGATTAATACCAGATTCTAACCCATTCCAAGATGGCGAAAACTCAGAGTCGAACTCTAGAATATAAAAAGAGTTTTTATAATCGAGGGCACGATAACAACCCACTGTCGGATAATAGTATATCATGGGTAGACATATCTCAAAATTTGGCCACGTGTTTTAATTCTGACTAATCGCGTTTTGATAACGCACGCGTCTGTGTACAATTATTCATTATGGCCCAAATTAAATTTGAGTAGTTTGAAATTAAGAGAGTTCAACGGGACCATAAAATTATACACAATTTAGTCAGAACGAAGTCCGCATCTCAATAAACTAAAGATTGCGACAATTAGCTCCTAACTAAATAACACGTTACAAGATGGCCGAAAGAGATACATAAAACATGACCGCCTTTCGACCCCCATCTCCTGGAGCCCAAAACAATTAAACATCAATTATACAATTAAGAAACGTATAAATTAACAGCAAAATCGAGTATCTTTCTCAGTTGCAGTTTCGACACAGGACGGAGTGGATGCAGTGCTGTAAAACCGTAGGTAAGGAGAACACCTAGGACGGGGTACCCCAGCCATTAGGTAGTGAATGTCTCATAGCTAATAGAAGAAATGAGACTTTTTCCTCTCTTTCTTCATAAAGAGAACCACCTGAAAATACAAGATCAGGACCACTAAGAAGCAGACAAATTAGAAGAGAGAAGATTGTGTATGCTGCTTTAAATTCTACGGTAAAAAAAGGTAATAATAACTTTGTTAGGACTCTAGGAGTGACATTAGGATCTGCATACCCCAAGGGGCCATAAACAATAATACAGGGCTGTGCTCTTTACAGCTACCAGACGCCCAGACCACAGCCATCCTGTATAAAACCCCCTAGGGCATAGAATCAGAGGTAAGACCCTTGATCCTAAATATCTTTAATAATAGGAATCCAAATGGTCAGTTATTTAAATGATCCCATGTATTTACTATAGCCCTTAGAAAATCACCAGTGAAGAAATTGAAAATCAACACTGGACACTCAAGCTATCTAACAACAATCAACCAAATAATTTTAAACAAGTTGTTTTTAATGAAGGTCAGTACTGGGCTAAAGTGTCTCACCCATAATAACTCTTTGTGTGACCAGTTCACACAAAATACTAAAAGAATCTCTGTCCTTTCAGCCAACCCAGGGCACACTATAATCAGCAACCTGAGTAAGAAAACAAAGAATCTAAAGTAACAAAATATAAAGTAAGTCTACTTAGCGACTTTCAGTAATCCTTAATTAAGAGGAAATGAGAACTCCATTATTAAGATCACATTCTCTTTATTATAGCACAAATCAAACAAGAAGCTCCCAAAGGAAGAGTAACCTTGAGGAGGTTTAGTGCAAAGCCTCATAGAACAGAGCAAAGGCTTTGATGATAACAAAGTAAGTACTATATCCACTCATTAAACCTTTCACGCTAGAGTGGATTACAACATGAGGCAACATGGGGTAACATATGTTAGTAGATCGAACAAACTGTTTTTCTAAAATTGTTCTGTTGGTAGATGTCCTTAGCATAATGGAAGTGACCAGATCTTACAAATAAGATAATATGTCTTAGTAACTTGATGTTTAACTGACCACAGGGTTATGAATGTATATAACACATAGAGGTTATTTTGTACTAGAATTTTTAGCTAATAAAAACTATTTACCTATATTTCCCCATATAGATTGTTTTTAACCATAAAAAAGCAATGTCCTGAAGAAGGTGTTCAAGCCAGTTCACTGAAACGCCACGTCAACAGTTATTGTGCTTTTTCTTCCTTTTTTTAACAAATGTATCGTTTTCTCATACTTTTAATAAATTGAATGTAATAATTTGCTTTTATGAAATGTTAATGAATGTATAAATCGTTTGTTATAATAATTACAATAAATGTGATAATTTTAATCAATAGCAATTCTAGTATTTGATCATTTGACCTCTTGTTTTATTATCTATGCAATTTTGAAATTCGGTTGAAATACTGTGATAATTGTATTACTTACATTTACTAGTCTCATTTGTAAATTTGTTACCATGTGGGGTGCATCATATTGAATTATACCTCAAGCAGATTTTTTGAATTATACGATAGTAGGACTGCCCCTAACAGTCTGATCTATCTTTCACATCCAGGAAAAGGGAAACCTCTCTTTTTTGTACTTACTCCATACCCCTTCCCTTTTCGGCAGTAAGGGTGTCTCCCTAATCTTTATATCATAAAATCTTAATAAACACATTTAAACAAAAAAGGAGAACCTCTTATAAACAAATGTAGTTGAGGGGTGAGTATTATCCTTCTGCTCTCTATCCATGGGTGTGAGTGGTGGTCAAATTAGGTCGACATGTTTTGTGCTCAATTTTGGTCCCTAATGGCTCACAGTGCGCTTCTCCAGGACAGTGATGTTCAAAAAATATTGAAAAATAGGAATTAGAGACGGGACACCCAATATTCCTATGGTACCTAGAGTTAGGTGTCTATGCATCTGTGCACCTAGTGGAACGTCTGAATTGTGTTCCTAATTCCAGCCCCTTAATTAGAATGGATCAACTTAACCGGCAAACCATGCGGAAGAGAAGGAGAGTACTATTTGCCTCCTTTGTTACAGCCAATTACCTGCCCGCCGCTCGTAGGTTAGCCGGTCAACCTATGAGCAGTGAGCAGGTAATAGGCTGTAATGAAGGAGGCAAATAGTATTCTCCTTCTCTACCGCATGGTATGCCGACGCATAAACACCTAACTCTAGGTACCATACGAATATCGGGTGTTGCCTTCTCTAATTCCTTTTTTACAATATTTTATGCTCATCACGGTCCTGAAGAAGCGCACTGGGCTCCATTACGGTCCAATATTGAGCGCGAAACATGTCGACCTAATTTCACCATCACTCACAACCTTTTGTTTTATGGGTGAGCTTGAGTTGTACTGGTATTTTAAAACGTTTTCTTTAATAGTTTTTGTAACCATGTCAGTTAAATAATATACTTTTTGAAAATATGTTTAGGAAATGTTAATTATTTTTGGCATATCTCGTCTTCCAATTGTTTATATCTCTTTAATGGGTAATTATACTAGTGATTGGGGCTCCCACATATATGCAATTTCCTCAATGTTATTAGATAGGAGTTAGACTAGTCAATCATTCCCCACCGTACCCCAATGTATGCAATATTCTCAATGTTTGATGAGTCTGAGTTAAAACAGTAAATTCCCCTCACCCCATCACCTGTCTGCACTTTCCACAATGTTTGTAAAACTGGAGTTAAAATAATAATTCTCCCCACACCCTATGTCTCCACTTCCTCTAATATCTATTGGACTAGATTTATAATAGTAAATCATGCCACCCCCCAACATCTCGGCACTTTCCCTAATGTTTGTTGCACTGAAGTTAGAATAGTAAATCTGTTCCCCAACACTCCCCCATTGTACATATTCCCCCCACTTGGGTTGAAGTTAAAATAGTAAATCTGCATCCCAATGTATGCACTTTGCTCATTATTTATTAAACTGGAGTTAAAATGATACATTTCAAAGCCCCAGGTGTGTACTTCACTCACTATTTTTTAGTCTGGATTTAGAATAGTAAATTAGACTCGAACCATGTATGCACTTTTCCCAGGAATTTTGGATTGGAGTTAGAATAGTAAATCTACCTCCCTCTACAAAGTATGCACAACCCCCAACATTCGCTAGCCTGGAATTAGAATAGTAACTCTAACTCTAAAATTATATATTTCCTTTTGCAAATGTTTGTTTGACTTGAGTTAGAATGGTATATTTACCCACCAATGCACATATTTTACCTTATGCCCGTTAAATTGGTTTTAGTAGGTTAACCCCAAAAACCCATCCAATGTATGCATTTTTCTCAGTGTTTTAGGGCTTTACAGTAGTGTATTCAAATTGCTTTTTTAATTTGATTATTTATTTTAATATTTTTGGATCGGTATTAGGTTAATATTTTTAATTTCATTTGGTATTTTTTATTAACTGTTTTGAGTATATTTAATTTAAGATGTATAAAATATTGACATTTCTTTTCTATTTTTTATTGTATTTTGTCTTTAACATTTGCTTCATATTTTTACTAGGTATTTTAGTATTTGGGGAATATTTGTTTTAGAAGCATATTTGTTTAATGTATTTTTAAACATTATTAATAATTATACATGTTTATATTATGTTATATTCATTGATACAAATGTATATTGTTTTTATCTAATTAACTTATTTACCTAATAAACGTACTTTAATTTATGATTTTGCTGTTATTTGTTTAAGATACTTTAGGTCTACAAGCATTTGCATTTGATTGATTAAAATAATATTTACTTTGTGTTATACATTTTTTAAATTGTACGACAAATTAAAGAATTGCTTAAAGTTTTTAGGTCACAATAACCGTAATTACATTTAAATATATATATTTAGCAATATGGGCATTTTGTTCCTCAATGTTTTTGTAGTTGATATTCTTGTACATTGCATTATATGTATGTAAAGTCAATATTTCAGCTATATTTTGGTCCTCAAACATTTTTCAGCTATATATTTGAAATTAAATATGTATGTGGTATTTTGTCATACAACTGGTTGATGCTTAGGGCCCTGACATCTGCCCTTGTCTTATAGAATGCTGCATTGTTGAGAGAGAAGATGGCACTGCTGCAGTTGCTCTCCTCACACTTTTCCTAGAAATGTCCCCCCTGTGACAGTGAAAAAAGCTTTCATTTGTTATATGTTTGGATTTTGTACAGGGGATGCTGAAAATGACAAAGCCTCTTGAGTGTTTGCAGTATGTACACAATACTTCTTTCCTTGAATACAGCATGTGGACATGACTGGCTTTTGGTCTTTCTGCCTATCCTTAGCTTCCTGTATCCTTGCCTTCTCCACCCTCACTTTCTCTGGCCATTCAAATCCTATTCTGTTTGTGCTTAGTGACATCACTCACAGCTTCTTTCTGTGTCTCTATTTTAAAAGTAGGAAATAATGATCAGAAGCTGCTTTTTCTAACTTCTGAAACTCAGAGAGTAAAACTGGGAACAATATAGGTAAAGATTGTAGTTTGCAAACTCTGTGATTCTTAAAATCATAGGATTTGTAACCACAGAATAGTTTTAATATATGGTAAACCCATTTTCTGAATCTGTAAGGCCTTTCTGATTTTCAAAATTGGTTTAATGATTAATTCTGAATTGCACATATAAAGTGTGCGAAAGAGAGATCCACCTATGTTTGGAATTTGGAGTGGAATGTATCAGCTGGTTGTGACCGCAATTGTGAATGCAAACTATTGAATAGTTACCGACTCCTCATGGAGTACATAATCCATTCGTAAAGGGGAAGCTGTCACAGTTAACCAGCTTCTTTATTGAGAATTGTATCAGGTGAACTCAGTGTGGCATGTAGTAGTCCCCTGCTGTATTTCCAAATGTTAAACTTTTTTAAGCAGCACCGATTCTATAATAGAACATAGGCTGCCTATTGTTTTTTACCACACTGAGGCAGCACATGAAGGGGTTTCAAAGTAGCTCGGTTCCCTTCAATAATGCATGTTTGCATAGGGTTCACCTTTCTCCTTCACACTTTTGGTGTTTCCACATTTGGGGTTCATATACCATAGATTTTCATTTTAGCCTCTACTGCATTTTGCTGCTATTTGTTCCTTTGCTTTGCGTTTTCCCCTTTAGTGCTTTTAGTCCTTCTCGGATGTGACTCCGATGTGACTTTTGCTGTTGGGCACGATATGGATTCAGTTCCTATTTGTTTTTCACGTTCTTCAGAGTTCATATTGGATAACAGAAGGTTAAGGCAATTACTGTGTTTATGCTATCACAATGTGTCTTAAATTTCACTTTCACTGAGATGGTTTTACTCGTGCTTGCTCGTCCTTAGCTAGCAGCTGACTCGCCCAGAGATCCATAGGTGATTACCTTTCTGACCAACCAAAAGACCTTCGTGCTGTCCCAGTGTTTTGTCTCCTCCCTCGTTTTCCAACATTTGGTCTTTTTCAGGATGCTATGTGTAGTGCTGTTGCCTTGGTGTGTCCTCAGATTAGGATATGTATCATCTCAAGTGTTCATTCTGACACTAGCATTACCATTAGTCTGGGGCTAGTCTTCACTATGCCATGACGTATATTCAGCTCCCCATGAATATATATCACAGTGGTAAAATTTTGATCCTTTCAAATCATAAAAACCTATGCAGATGTAAAACACAACTCCTACATCAGACAATAAATATCACAATTTAAGGTTTTTGAAATCAATCTTAAGCACTCCATCCATGCAATACCTAAATGAAGGACAAACCGATAGGCATTTCCAATACAATAATCTAATACAACTGGCAAGACAAAAACAAGCAGTCCTCAACTGGACTCAGGTTCCACAAATGAAATTCATAAAAGAATTAAACAGTCCTTTTAAGAAAAAAAGTAGAAGCAATCCTCAACTCAGGTACCACAAAATAAATGAATAAAATATCAAACACTCCTCGTGAGAAGAAGAATACTCAAAAGTTCTCCTCACCAAAATCACTGCCAAGCACTTCCTCCACTTTAAAGACTGCCAGATCAAACTACCCTAGCAGCATACTGGAAAAGCCAGTTCCAACCACTCATGGGGGCATATTATCAACAAGTAGCAATATTTATCGCTAACTAAGCTTAGCGACCTTTCTTCTATCGCCGTGCATTGCCAGATTTTATCGCAGAGATAACGTGCTATTAGCAATGTTTATCTCAAATGCGATAAAATTTCCGGCGTTAATGGCAAAATGTGTGAATATCCCTGGTAATCCAGTGATATTCATGCATTATCGTTAACAGGGACTTAGCCAGAATATCCACCTCCCATTCGATATAATGGCTAAGAACTGGTCTGAGCAGGCGTTAGGTTTTGGAGATATTCCTGCTTAGCGCAAATATTTCCATCGCTACGCCTGCATTGATAATAGGCGAAAGCGATGTTAGGGACTGCTTTCAGTCGCTAACAGGTTGGGTACGACCACTTTGCATGTCATTAGCGATAAATATCGCTGACATGCAAAGCGGGCCCCAAACCGCTCGCTATCGCCTGCAAGCTGTCGCTAACTGCTGTTAGCGACAGCTTGCTAATAGGGCAAGAGAATCATCGCCGCTTAGCAGCCAAAAATGGCCGCTAAAGCGGCGATAATCTCTTATCACCCTCCTTGATAATATGCCCCATGATCTCCTACAGGATTATGCAACTAATAAACTCACACGCCCTCTGTCTATCTATGATACAAAACTGCAGCAACCACCTTCCTGCTAATTCCACCCTGAGATGTATCAAAATGTCCAACAAAATGGCAGAAGTAACTTCAGCCCTCCCACCTATTCATTTCCCCTTGATTTTCATGTAACGCCATAAACAAGCTCCTACAAACTGGTAAGAAACTCACTGACAAGCTGCAGCAAATGGAAAAATGGCACTGGGCAGGCAATGCTAAATGAAGTCAACAAGTTGATCCCAGCCTCAACTGACACTAGACTTGCATTGCACCAAATCATCTAGGACAGTTCTGCTAGGTCCTACTTACCCAGTAAAGGCAATATTTTAAGCCATGGCTGCAAAGGGGAAGGCAATAAATAGGGACTGGTCATAATTCACAGAGGCGTGTTCTCTTGCAACCACTACAAATTCTAACGCTCTAATTCCTCCAAAATGTTTCTGCAGAGATAACAAAGTGACCCAAGCTAGATTCATTCAGCCGCTCTTTGTGATGATATTGTCTTCGATGCCCATTTAACTCCTGACCACATTGGAAAATATTGAACGCCCTTCAAGATGACCACTCACTGCTAGCCTTGCTCTCAGCCTCACACAGCGCCATGAGCTTGTTTTTCAAATGAGATCATAAAAGTCTTAGGCCCTGATTATGATTGTAGGTGGTAATTAGCGCACCTGTTAAGTAACAGGACAATTTGATATATTACATTTTGGGTATAATAAACAGCACCTATTATGAGTTTGTAGGGGAATAACATGTGGATTTTGGTGGCTAACACACCAAAATCCAAATAGTACAGTAAATAACATACATATTTTCCCTGTTAAATGTCGGAAGGTTTGCCCTGCTGAAATTTAACAACGCTTGAGCTAGTAAATGCATCTGATAATGATCAGATACTTTAGATACCTTCAAACTCATAATGCTGCCGTGTAAACAGGGGGTTATGCTTGGGTCTGAATTTACCAACTCACTCATAATCAGGCCCTCAAAATGTATTTACTTAATATAATACACTATCAGAGGTATGTTTATCTTTGTGGAATTCAGCTGCATCAATTGGCCTTTCATTCGATATCTTCTTCCTCACAGTTAGCATCATTGTTACCATTAATTTCTGACTGACCCACCTGGAACTAGAGGAGGTTTATTTTGAAGCATGTAACTTTATGTTTTTAAATATTTAGTTAATATACCTCAGTCTAGAATGCAGGCAAGTGTGAAAGTGAACTTTGTAAATTTGACAGACAATGCCAGTTGCCAAACAAATATAAATCCAAGCCACTCTATGACTGGGCTCGCAATAGAAGCTTTTTTTTAAACATTCAAATTTATTTTCTGTTGTCATATTGGGGACATTTTGCAGTCTATTGGCTAAATATACTGGCATTTGGATTTGCTGGCAGAGCTGTCATCTTTCCATGGCATTTTGCTCTTCATGAATTTATAGGTAGAACGAAGGAGACCAAATTGTGCATTATTATTACTTTTTCTAATTATAAAATAAGTTGAATCTTCATCTGACAGGAGTGCCTGGATGTTAGCTGGAGTTAAAGATTGTATCTTCTTCTACCCGTAACAGAAAGGTCAAGCATCTGATTCTATCTATAATAAGAGAGGATAGATAGGTTTTTTGAGGTCTACTACATATCCTCCCAAATGTAATACTCACTCAAAAACGATGTGGCGTACTAATGGAAGTGGCTTCAGAATGGAAAGGGGAGACCACTCGGTCACCCCGAACGTATGGCTGGGTGCCCTGATCCCCCGGGAAACCTTTGCGGGCGGGGGGCATGTCCCGGCCGGTATGCCCATAGCGGCGTGGTTGGAGCACGCCCCCGCCGCCTAAAAGGGTTGTCCTAACACCCGCCCGGAAGTCTGTGCACCGCTGGGCGGGATGGGGACGCTGCCCCGCCTTCCCGCTGCAAGATAAAAGGCGCTGGAATCCAGGCAAGTGTCCTCTTGTTCCTGCGCTCTGAAGGCTGCACCCCTCGTCGCTCGTGAGCCCTCAAGGGAACAAGCTGCATTTTTTGAACGTGTAATCGTTATTTTTCTGTTTCAGTGGTCAAGGCGTAGCTGGAGTATGAGTCACTACTGGAGAACAGGTAGAGGTAAAACAGAATGCAGATATGCCTGGTAAGAAGAGTGGAAAGAGCTCCGAGATGGAACGAATGCTGCGCACACTGGTGAACCAAGTGTCGGCGATGGACAGGAAGTTCGGTAAAGTAGACCAGCTGGGTCGCGGCTTAGCGGCCCTCTGGAAACAAGTGGAGGCCCAAGCAGGGCCCTCAGGGTGACCTAAGAGGATCGTGGGGCCTGCTTTGCCAAACATTACCGCAGGGGGGATAAGGGGAAAAAGAAGAAGGGGAAAGCGGGTCCTAGCGAGGCCCCAGTCCCGATGGAGGTCCCGGTAGTCCCAGTAGCACCAGTGTCCAGCCCGGTACCCACACCGGACGGGGGATTGCCAATCCCTGTGGTTATCACACCTCTGGATAACGACCAAATGCCCCCCGAACTAGCGATTCAGTTGGCGGCTGTGTTACCTTGGTTAAAGAAGGCAGCGGGGGGAACCGCGGCTGTGGAAGATCCAGCCGAGGAAGCTAGGCAGATTATCAAGCAGCTCAGGCAGACAAGGGGCACTGGGGCAACGAATGTGCCTTCTATCTCTCCGCAGGTGGCGAACCCGGCCGCGGTTGAAAATCGGAATAAGTGTACGGACTCAACCGGAGGTACATCAGAAGCCGGTAAGAGATCGCTCCCAATAATGGGGGAGGGCGCTGTACCATCAAGGCGGGAATGCTTGGCGCAACATGTCCCAGAGGCAACGATGGAGATGGTGTGGGCAAATAAATATATAAATATGTTTTCATTATTGACAGACAATCGTGGGTTGGAATTTGCCAAAACTCAGAAGGATTTATGGCACCCTAGTGTATGGAGGGCAAAGATGGCTGAATTCAGGGTGGAAGAGTCCATGATGAAATGGATCAGGGCTTTCTCTGTTTTTGTAGCGATTGTGGGTGAGCGAACACCAGAATTGTTGGGAGACCTTGCTTGCTACCAGAGCAGGATCACGGGCTTCCATGAGAAGTATGGAGGAGAAGAATGGAAAGGGTATGATGTGACATTTAGAAAAGCAAAAGAGTTTAATGAAACGCTGACTTGGGATTGTTTAGACACTGTATCTTGGCATGCGCAGTTCCTGCCGGGAGCGGCGGGTGGATCAGGGTCTAGTGCAAACGGCTCCAGGGCCTTTCAGCAGAAACATCCACAGCCCTTTCGACCAACCTACGGGGAGATACTCCGTCTAGATTGGGCGGGAATGGGAATAAGCGAGGGGTGTGTTGGGGTTTTAACAAAGGAACTTGTAACAGGCCGCAGGGAACATGCAGGTTCAGGCATGCCTGCGCAGGTTGTGGTAACACCTTCCACCCCGAGGCGAGCTGCCGATCCAGAGGCAATAATACTGGAGGAAAGGGGGGTACCAAGCAGGATTGACACGGTGCCTCGGAAGTCCAAGCAATCGCCCGTGGATATTCTGGCTTTGACTCCCTGGCTGAACAAATACCCTGATCATGTGTCCACTGGGATCCTGCGAGATGGCTTTTCGTATGGCTTCAGGATCCCGGTGGGTAATTTTAGGGGGACCCCTCATGCAAAAAACAACTATCGGTTCAGCACAACCCGGCAGTGGCCGCCACAAAAATCACAAAGGAGGTTCGTTTGGGGCGGGTTGCAGGACCGTTCGGTGAACCACCAACGGCCAATTGTGTGTGTTCCCCATTAGGAGTAGTTCCCAAGAAGGAGCCGGGAGAATTCAGGCTCATTCATAATTTATCTGCACCAAGGGGGGCTTCCGTGAATGAGGCGATCGATGCAGACATTTGCAGTGTGAGGTATGCATCATTCGATGATGCAGTGGTAATGTTGAATCGCCTAGTCCCCGGTGCATTGTTAGCGAAATCGGATATTGAATCCGCATTTAGGTTGCTTCCGGTACATCCCCAGGATCAGCACTTGTTGGGTTTTACATTTCAGGGGAAGTACTACATGGATATGTGCATGCCGATGGGTTGTTCAATTTCATGTGCCTATTTTGCAATGTTTAGCTCAGTCTTAGAGTGGGTATTCTCAAAGGCCTCAGGGCACCAACATGTGATGCATTATCTCGATGATTTCCTGTTTCTCTGCCCAGCGGGCTCTCGGGACTGTGCACGGGCACTGCAGGATTTCTACGTGCTCATGCAGGGTTTCGGGGTACCGTTGGCGCCAGGTAAGATGGTGGGGCCAACTACCTCCCTGGAGTTTCTGGGTATCGAACTAGACTCCGTGGAGGGTTGCTTCCGCTTGCCGCCGGAGAAGATCGCCAAATTCAGGGCCTCCTTGTTGCAGTGTCTTCGGAACGAAAAAGTGACACTGCACCAATTACAGCAAGCAGTAGGTCAGCTTAACTTTGCATTAAGGGTTATGCCGATGGCTCGCCCTTTCTCACGATCCATTGCCCAGGCCATGGTTGGCCTCAAGGAAGGGCACCATCGCACAAGACTGTCGGCAGAGGTTCGCCAGGACATGCTCATTTGGCTGGCATTCTTGGCGGATTTCAACGGCCGAGTAGTCTGGAGCAAAGCCCCGGCCTCGTCGGCAGAATTAGGTTTATGGACCGACTCTGCGGGCAGTGTGGAGTTTGGCGCGATCCTTGGTAGCCGTTGGTCGGCCCAAAAATGGCCAGCATGGTGGGAAACAAGTGGTTTGACGAGCAACATTGGCTTTCTAGAGCTATTCCCCATCTGGGTAGCGCTGTCAGCCTGGCCAGAAGAGTTCTGAGACCGCTCGGTGGTATTTTGGTCCGATAACATGACTGTGGTTGAGTGCATTAATCAGCAGGCAGCACGCTGCAAGTGGATATTGCGATTGTTGAAAGAAATTGTGTTGAAATGCTTGAGACTAAATGTACAATTCAGGGCAAAACATGTGCCGGGAGTACTGAATAATGCAGCTGATGCGCTCTCTCGTTTCAAAATGCAGGCTTTCAGGGATTGTTTACCCTCAGCGGAGCTAGTGGCAGTGCCATTTCCCAAAGCATTATGGCAAATCGGCGCCCCGGACTACAAAACCTCGTGGCAGCCAGTTTAGTGCCCGGGACAAGGAAAGCTTATGAAGGGGCGTTCCGCTCGTACTGCGCCTTTTTTGGCCCTGCATGGGAGCATAGATGGGGTCAGGAGGGGTCCTTTACCCAATTTTTAGTGGCACTTCATGAGGAGGGACGGTCGGCGGCAACCGCCAGTCGGTATAAGGCTGCCATATCATTTATGGCTCAGCTCCATGGGATCAGGGGCCCGTCGGACTCCTTTGTAGTCAGAAAGGCGCTGCGTGGCTGGCGGCACCTAGAGGGGCGCAAAAAGGATACCAGGCACCCAATAGGATTTGACAGATTGACCTCCTTGTTGGCTAAACTGGAGGAGACATGCTCCTCACCTAGCGAGGTCGTACTATTCCGGGCAGCGTTTGCGTTGGCATTTTATGGGGCCCTGCGGGTAAGCGAACTAGTGGCTGCCAACAAAAAAGATACGGAGGGGAGTCTGCGCAGGGATCACACGCAAGTGAGGGGGGTTTCCCTGCTGATCACAATAGCCAGGTCAAAGACGGACCAGGAGGCCCAGGGGAATAGCATTGTGTTCCAGCGCGCTCCAGGTAGTCCCTGTTGTCCAGTGAGGCATGTTGAGGCCTACCTAAAACATAGGATGACAATGTGGGGGGGGGCCTTGCTGCGACAAAGTTTCAGTTCCAGAGGGTGCTGGCAATCACGATTGCAGCTGCGGGCTTGAACCCGATTGATTTTGGGACCCATTCATGCAGGATAGGGGCCGCTACAGAAGCAACGGCTCGGGGTCTGCAGGCAGACAATGTTAAACAATTAGGCCGCTGGTCTTCGAATTGTTTCAAACGGTACGTTCGGCTGCGCATGTTGTAAGTTACTGAAGAAGTGCACTCACGCTTGTTGTCTTTTGTTTGGATTACAGCTTCACGAGCCTGTGACGCAGGGCGGAAATTGGGACCGGCCCAGTATCAAGTAACCACCACTTCAGGACAAGGACTGGAAGACGAGTGGTCTGGGTCGTGGGCCACTCATACGTGAGGTGTGCCGCGGACATATTCAAGACAGGTGATGCAATCCACACATCTGAAGAATATGGTTTCAGGGTGTCCTTCCATGGGAAGGGCGGCCTGTGTATTGACCGACTGCAAAGTTTTGTGGAAGAACTGTTAGGGCGGCACAGGTCACCGCCATCTGTAGTCATAGTGCACATTGGGGGCAATGACTTGGTAAGGTTGGGCAGACGGGCTTTAATTGAGCACATACTTTCTGCAGTTAGTTGGTTAGCAAAGACGCTCCCGGGATGTACAATAGCTTGGTCTCACATGATTCCGAGGAGGGTATGGCGGGGTGGATTGTCCACAACAGCGTTGAACCATTCGGTAAAGAGGGTCAACAATAAAATGGAGAATTGTTTCGCTCTGCTCATCTTCAAAGCATATCTTATGGGTGCATCTGGGGGGATCACTGTTATTCAGATGATGGGGTACACCGTCCAGGGTGGGGAATGACTTATTGATAGGAGACATAATAGCTTGGCTAGTGGGATTGAGGAGACATGACCTATAGGAGGTGTGGGGGGCCAGATAGTCGGTCAATTATCTGGCCTGTGGCGGTAAGGTCATGATTGGTGAGCAGTGATTTCAAGGTCAATAGGGGGCGCCACCCATTATGGATGGGGGCGCCCGGGGGGAGGCGGCCATTGGCCCCTCCCACGGGGGGGCGGTACCCATTATGGATGTGATTGCCCAGGGGGAGACGGCCATAGGCCCCTCTCAGGGGGAGACGGCTATATGCCCCTCCCACGAAATTCCCGGGGGCCGGATATCCGCTCCGGCGGAAGAGAGTGCAGGGAAAGAGGGGGAGTCCACACTGTCCTTCTTATGGATACCCCGCACGGGAACTCGGACGACCTTAAGATGGCGTCGAGTGAAAGGGGGCCCCCACGACAATGGAAGTTACAGTTGGCTCCGAGGGTAAAGTCCTCTGCGCATGCGCCACTCACACGTGAGGGCAGAAATTGGTGATAGGGATCTGACACCGGTTAAGACCTTGCCGTTGGCCCCTAACGATAGGATGTACAAAATTCCTGAAATGCATTATGTCATGATGCTAGACTCGGTTAGGAAAATCTTTGTATTAGAGATTTGTTAAGGTTAGCCTGGATACCTGTCTTCATCAAATGTAATGAATGTTGAATTTTGTACATGATACATGAAATGTTTTAGTTTAAAGTTTTAAATTTTGTTTCATATTTTAATAAATACGGCCAGGGGGGTCGTGAGGCCCCCTTGCCTTCCAAAAGTTCAAACTGTGTCTGTCTCCTACCATTGGGATTGGTGGTGGAAGGGGTGGCGGGCATCCCGGACCATAAGATGCATTTATCATTGAGCCCTCAAATGTCTGAGGTCCATAGACTATACATTTTTGGGATGCAATGAACCTCACTCACCAAGGTGGTATGCATCATCCTCGGATCTTGCTCCACATTGGGTGGGGTGTGCAATAGCCAAAGGGCTCCAACTGGAGGTCTTTAGTGGCATCTTTTGCATTCCTGGAACTTCAGATGCAGAGTAACCCCTGAATGTATATGTTTTAGATTGGGTGTTTTGGTTATATATAAAATCACCTGTGGTAAAAGTATAAATTGTAGATTAAATAATCATCTTTTACCAAGATAATATTCAAAACACAAGATTGAACTTAATAAGAAGTAATCATCCAATGAGTCCTAGTATGTTTTACTTGGTCAACATGTTTCTTGCCCTATCGCCCCTATCTGCTTGTGCCATTTGTCAAGACCTGTAACAAATACACTAATCTAAATATTAGCCCTCCAGACTATTTAGTGTCTCATTGTAAAAATAATAAAAACAATGTTTTCCTCATTATAGGAGGCCGCTTCCATGGACTGGGAGAATTTAGCAAATGGCATTTGCTCTTACCACCATGAGTTTCCTGGCGGTGACAGTGAGGAAAAACTGACCTCTCATTCCGCCCCTCTAAATTAGGTGGACAAAATAAAAGGTCAGCCTCCAATGGCCCGTAAACCACAGGGCTGTCAGAGGGAATCATGGCAGAGATGGCATAGTCTCCGCTGTGATCAACCCTAAGGTCCACCCGCTTTAAACATGGCAGCCAAACTGCATTCTTGGTGGTAAAGATACTCAGCCACCATTGCAACTGAGTATCCTTACTGCCAAAAATGTAATTAGCCCCTTAATGTTTAACTCATTGAGACAAAAATTCTGCTTTTCACTAACATTATCTTTAAACAGAAAGGGAATGCTGAAAGGGATTACTCACAGGTAACGAAAATCAGTAGCCCGTTAAAACATCTGCATTAGTGATCCAATCCTAAAGCATCATTAGAAGCATCTGTTGAAGCCAAGTTAGAATACAATAAGAAATCTTCTCAATGTGTCTGTGGCTACTTACTTAAGATTAATGCTTGTGATTATAGTGAATACATTAAATTAAAGTTTAAGTTAAAGTTAAAGGTTATTAGAACATTGGAATGTTGGGATCTCCATTGAAAACAATAGAGTGCTCAGGGCTTATAATGGCTGGTATGAGCCCAGAGCTCCAACATTTCAATGTTTCTTTCTTCACGGCTCTGGCTGTGAACAAAGGCTTCGACAAAGGATTAGACTTTTTTTTTGGGTTAGAACATTCTGCTCTCTAGTGGCAGAATGGGTCTAAAAAAATGTGAAAGTGAGTTAAAATTACTGCAGCAGTACCTAGAAGCCAAATTTTATTCAAGGGTCCGGGAGGCAAGAGTAAAAAACACGGGATATGGAGGGCCTCTAATCAACAAATATCTTAGAGGAATAGTATTATTCTACTGCTCCCGTTATCCATAAATGTGTGTGGAAGTGAAATGAGGTCAACATGTTTTGCGCTTAGTCAAGGTCCCTAATGGATCCTGGTGCGCTTCTTCAGGACCGCGGTGTGAAAGTAAAAACAGTAAAGATAAGCATCATGGACGGCGACATGCTGTATTCCTATGGTACCTATATTAATGTGTAGAAGCATCAATGCGCTCAAAGGAAAGTCTCAATCGAGTTCCTGTTCCCAACATGCTGAAGAATAATAAGAGATAGAGACAAAAACATAGAGACATACACACAAATGCAAAGTGAATCAAGTCATCCACTAAAAAAATAGTGGTAGCAGCTGTGCATTTGCTGTATTAGCATGCTGCATTAGGCAAGCCCTGTCATCATTATGCTGCATGTACATGTGTGACAGTATTTTCTTTCTCTTTATGTGACAGGTGCAGGAAATCATGAACTAGCCACATGCATTGTTTTTCTCAGATAAATATTCCCTGTTGTTTTATACTGGTGTGGAGTCTTTTTGTGGTGTTTTCAAGGTAATACTGTAAATAAAGTGTGCCCAAATACTTTACACATTGCCTCTTACGTTAAGCCTGCCAGAGGATGAGCACAGATTTATGTAGGTTGTGTATCTGACTTACCCTGACTAGGCTGTATACTCTGCTACCAGAAACCTCAAATTCTAACACTTTCTTGCCCATAAACCTGGTTGCCAACCATTTTAAAGCAAGCCAGCTCTCTCTGTTTCCGTGCCTGCCTCTTGGCCATTTAATTTTATGGAATTTTATGGTTTTCCAGTGCCCACCCATACCAACTACCTCCCTTCCCTTCATGGCTTGTGCCATATTTCTTCCACTATCTCTTATTTGGGGCATCATTAGGATGGCGGGCGGACACTGATGGAAAACTGGACCGCCTGCCACATGTGCAGCGGTCCCGTGGGGGAAATTAGGATGCACCCACCACACTGGCGGGTGCATCACGCATTTTTAACATTGCAGCGGGCGGTGCTTTCAGCAGCACCCGCCGCAATGGTAAAAATGCATTTTGTGCATTTGCATGCACAAAGTGGCAGGCACAGGTACCCCCCCATGTGCGCCCCCCCCAACCCCCCAATGGGCCCCAAATTGTGAACTCCGCATGTCTTTCCGTAGCGGCGTTGCTGCTCTCCACCTGCATACTGATATGAATGGCGGTGTCTAGCAGACACTGGCATCATATTAAACCCTTTTCCACCCGGTCGACTTGTCGACTAGGCGAAAATGCGGCGGACGGTCTTCCCATCCACCGCGGTACCCCCTGCCATGCTAATATGGTGGGGTAATTGGCATGCGGGCAGTGTAGTATGACTGGCAGATCGCCACCGCTGCTTGGGCGGTGGCAATCCACCCGCCGTACTAATGGACCCCTTAGTTTCTTCTTATGCCATCTCTTACATAAGCCTGTCCTCTCCCTCCTATTATTCACTTACCTAACAATTAATCACCTAACCATAGCCAAACCTAACCCTAGCCCACACCATAGCCTAAGGCAGAGGTCTTCAATCTGTGGGGCGCGACTCGCAGGGAGGCCGTGGAGTCCTGGGAAGGGGGTTGCGCATTTCCAGGCTTCACTTCCGCCTGGAATTTAAAACATTCTCTTCCTTTTGAAAACCGGGATCGGTTGTTAAAATGCTACAGCGGAAGTTAATTGTCTCCTGTGCTGTGAAACGAAAAGGGTGGGTTGGGCCCCAAACAATCCTTCGTGCTAGTGTGCCTGCTTACCTGACTGAAATGCAAATGTGTATTTTGAGGTAATCTACAAATGCAAATGGTGCTTGGGAGCGGTTCTGGCTTTAATTGCTTTGTGATGGCAAAGATATTTGATTTTTAGTGGTAGTAAGAAGAGTTAGCAAATGGTCTGTAAAGTGCATGCTTTTAACTGCTTAGTACCTCTGAGGAGGTGTTAAAGGGACAGAAAAGAAAAAGAAAAAAAATACTAAATGCATTACTTATGTTCTAGTATTACTAAAATCTACACTTTGGAAGCTCCAATATATCCTAAAACTATTTGCACAGTTTGTAGCAGTCTACCTTATAATGTGTGTAATACAAGAATAAAATAATGACTTACACTTTCACAGTGCTTTCTGTCACAGGCTGTGACCTAGTAGCACTAAAAATCCACAAGTCAGTATTCCCCACTGCACCAACCAAATTTAGGGGCAGATTTACAAGGAACTGACACATCTGCATAGATGCGCCAGTTTCCTTGCGCCAGTGCCAAATGTCCTTGCACCACCATGGAAGCGCTGTATTTACAATACAGTGCTACATGGCACAAAGATTAACAGATGCGTCAGAAATACTGACGCATCTGTTGGCACAATAAAGACGCATCGCTGGAATTGCTCATAAAAGTGACGCAACTCCAGCAATGTGCCACAACAGATAGGTGAGTCTCATACAAAAAGAACTGCGTCATTCATTACGCCTGGTCTGAGCAGGCGTAGACTATTAACAATGCACTATTTCTTCCGAATGCCTTTGAAAAACGTCTTTGTTTCTGGAGAGGCAAAAAAGTCAAACAGATGGATTTGCTGCAGAGGGCTCTTAGAAACATTTCAGGATTGAAAATGCTCTGGTTCACCTGAATGGAATATTGGGGAACCTTCCTACAACTGTAACCCATGTCCTGGTAGCCTTGTGTCCACAACACCTTTGCTAAAAGCTTGGAGAGATTGGTGTGCAGTCATTTGAAAAGCTTGGAAAGTAGAATTTCTCAATCTCTGGGGAACTGGGACAATGTGTCAAACCAAAAACAGTCATGCTCTCCTCAGTTGCATTTTAGTTGCATTTTAGTGATTTGTCCCACTCAGAGATTTTGAACTCAAAGTTTGAAGGTAAATCCTTTGACTGGGATGGACCACCTTATGTTGTGAACAAATACCATGGAGTAATGCCTAGGGACTGGTGGCCTTCCATAAAGTCAGACCCAGGTGAATCATCGTCATCACTTATCCAACCGTTCTCATCATGTGTCAGCCACGGAGGGTGCCTAGAGCCCAGTCTGCCATGTCTAAAAAACTAATGCTTTAACTTTTTTCTTTTCAAATGATTTTCATTTTCACACGAAATCCTGTTCCCTACATTCGATTATCTTCACCCTTTTGTTATTTTACTAATCACACTTTTCTCTTTTTTACTAAATTGGTTTGGAATTTCACAATTGTAATTTTGTTTTGGTGTTGTTTCACATGTACCACATACATTTTTCTCAAAAGAAGGTCTTGCTACTTCTGCCAAGCTACAGCAGGTAATCTAGATATTCCTCATAGTAGCCAGATTGCTTCATATCAAACAGTTTGCCTTACACGTTCACCCATGGCACGCATCAATATTGGAACGCTCATAGCTGAACAACTAATTTTCCCACATTTTTGCAACAAATCTCCCACTTCATTGGTTGTTTCAAGTACAGTGAATATGAATTGGAAACTGTTTTGAGGAGGTGTGGCTAAGTAGGTGGAACATCGTTTTCTCAATTAGTATTATAAAATATTAATAGTGAAGAGCCCAGGACAGGAATGCCTACATCACAAATTTGCTATCTGAGTAGAAATAAAGCCTGAGCCCTAACAGGAAGTTTAAATGTGACCCTTTCTCGGATGGGTAGCCAGTGGACTGATTGCTCAAGGCTGTACCATTTTTCATATAACATATCCTGGAATACACCTGCATTAAACCCCAATAAAAATTATTTTCACATTTTTAAACTAGTTCAATATGTAGAAGCTGCTACTCAAGATTTTTTAAAACTCTTTTTGATATATTGAGGTAATATTCCTAATCAATAACAAATGTGTTCCACAATCATGTAGCATTTCATTCATGAAGTGAATTCCTTAACAGCAATCCGAAGTGTAGCTCTTATTAAAGTAATTGACATAGTGATTCAAAAATGACATCAATGAGCTATCTCACCATCTCTGTCTGCAGAGGGTCTGACTTCCAAATCCTTCAGCTTTTCAATGGATTGATGTTGTGGTCAAATGTTTCTTACCTCAATAGGACTCTGTGACATCCCATCTTGCAAAACATAGATTCAGCCCTTGTCTCCAGTGACATGACCAAGCAACCCCTCAAACCTGACCTGTATCACACTTACATCAGTGACTAAGGTACTAATTGTGACTACGGTGGTCCTATGGACCGCCACAGCTGTGGTGGGTGCACTGCCACATCGACGGTCCAAGCGCCCTATTAAAAGTTTGACAGTTGGACCATCAAAGGAGCGCTATAACCGCCAAGGTGGTACAGCCGTCTGAGGCCCTCAATATGCTTGGCGCTGCCGCTGTGGCACCGTCAAGCATATTACGAGTTTTCTCATCACCACCTTTTCATGGGGATGAGCCTGCCATGAAAAATATGTGGCGGTGAAGAAACAAGGGGTCCTATAGTGTCAGGACTGATTTGCATATGGCTAGGTATAAACTCAAATGGCATGGTGAGCAACAAATTATGATGGATTTAGGCCTAGATCTCTGTACTGGGGTGAATGTATGACAATGTTCTGCATGCTGTCCATCAAGTGTTCTTTTTGCATTTGTCACTGGGTATGCCAAAATGTGGGTCGCGTGCACTCCATGCCACTGGAGTCAAGGCATCCTTGCTGATGAGAGGTGAACCCCTGAAACTGGTCCTAGAATGCTTGTTTCCAATCCAAGGAGGACCTGGCCTGGCAGTTCGGGCTGGACTATTCCCATTGGGTGCAGAGTCAGGACTGATTTGCATATGGCTAGTTTCCAACCGGAATGGCATGGTGAGCAAAAAAATGATGGAGTTAGGCCCAGGTATCAGTACTGGGGTGAATGTATGACATTTTTCTGCATTCTGTCCACCAATTGTTCTTTTTGTATTCAGGGTCAGGATGCATGTAGGGGTCTCATGGTGTGCCCCCTGTATGCATGCACACCCAGTTCCAGTACGGCATGGACTTCACAGTCCTGGAACGCGCAGTGGCAGTGCCACAGAGCTACCTTTCTATAGCGCACATATGAGCCTTTGAAAGGCACCACAACAACAGGACCGCCAGAACAGAAGAAAACTCCTAATCTGATGGGCGGGCGGTAGAGGGCTTTGGCGGTATCGCAGTCGGGGGATGGCTAGGCGTTCCACTGCAAGACCGCCAAAGCCATAATCAGGCCCTAAGACTTTCTCCAGACCAGTGAATTGATTCATTTGAAATTCCACAGTAGACACCTGCTAGAGTCCTCATGTCACAAATTTAGGACCTTTCTGCAGACACGATCTTGGGACAGAACTGTATTTTCCTCATCGTGACCGGTGCAGTACTACCTTTCTTTCCAATTAGCAATAATAGTGCTGGATATGGTCTTAAAATCTTTTGCAATGTTGTTTCACATACTCACATCCAAACACACACAACACACACATTTACAGTCCTCTACTACCACAGAAAATATAAATTGAGTAATATAATAATGTTATAGGGCCATATTTAGGTTGCCCAATTGCGATCGCAAAGGCAGAAATTCGCCGAATTTCTGCGTTTGTGATCGAAATTTTGGCAGTATGCTATGTAGCACACAAACACCCACATGCAAAATAAGGAATCCCATAAATTGCAATTCCTTATTTTGCGAAAGCATTTAAGGAATACCAAATTGCGATTCCTTAAATGCAATGTAGGTAGCACCCAAGTTGTGCTAATTTATGCTTAAGGAATAGCAAATTTGCGGTTTCTGTGAAAAAGGCACTTTTTTTGCATTTTTCAAAGTGCCATGTGGCACACATACATGCCCTTAGCGCATGTATGTGCGCCACATGTGCACACATGTTCATTTCAGGGGTACAAAAGGGTGTCCTATTGACACCCTGGCAACCTTGAAATTGCATTCTCAATTTGTGATTCTCTAATTGAGAATCGCAAATTGGGAATGTCTTCCCATTCATTCCAATGGGCCTTCTAGCCAATAGGAATGAATGGGAAGGTATTTCTTATTTGCGAATCTCAATTTGCGATTCGCAAATAAGGAATAGGTGGGATTCGCAAAATATTTTGCTAATCCTGCCGACATTGCGTTTTGCAATTCTCTAATTGCGATTCCCTAAACAATTTGAGAATCGCAAAACATGTATTACCTACATATGGCCTATAGCATCTTATCAGTTTTACAAGGAAAATGAAAGACTTTGCAGTCCGACATTTATCTCTCTTTTTCAATGGTGGATGCTGACCTAGTCTGGCTACAGTGTTCTTTTGCTCTGTTCTGGGGATTGTGCAATGCAGTCTGATGATGTACAGATGGCTCTTTGTGTGGTTTCAAAAAACACTTATGATGGTTCATTATGTGAAAGTAGGAGCCAGAATTACCATGAGTCATCAAACTCCTGCTGTGCACCAAAGACTATGGCATGAAGCCACCAGCCATTGCTCTGCCTTCTGTATCCATTGACTGTCCATAAAGCTGATGACTCGCTTTACTTTTATTTCCATACTATGGGCGCCTTCAAAATGAACTGTTCGCTTGGTTTGGCGATGTGGCTGTTGTAATTCCATTGGGTTAGTCAGACCTTCCTGTCATGAAGCCCATCGCTAGCAGTAAGCTGCCAGCATTGAAAGAAAGAAAAGTGCACCAAAAGGTTCTGTTTTTTAGACTTCTTTGCGGATGCATAGTAAAATGGCGTGGGTAATGTCTTTATATTGCTTTCCTATAGTCCTATGGGCTTTTCAAGCATATTTAATCTGGGGTGATTTGGGCACAAATTCAACTTTCCAGGTATACAGTGTTGAGATATGAACACCTTAGGCTGGGAAAAATAAATAGAATCTGACTCTGTTACTTTAACATCTCTTTATCATATGGCTTGACAATAAATCAGACGTACAATTGGCCCCAAAGGAGGTCCTCAACAGCTTACTTTCTATGTGTGTGGTTCTGTGAACTTGATCCACTGTATGATTTGATGAGCTCCAGCAACCAATGTGCTAGCCAGATGCCTGGAACAAAAATGCTCTAACATGGACAACATTTGTGTTACCCTTTATATCACACACAGCAAATCATCTCACAATGGCAAATTTGAAATTGATGTAACATTTAGAGTATTTTATGCGAGCCAAGCTTTTGAATCTCAATTTCAGACAGCACTTGTTTAAACACAAATTATTTTCGATAGCTTTGGGACATTTATGTGATAAAACTCAGATTATTCATGAACTAAACTTTGAACACAATGCTACTTACACGAGTGCATCACGTTGAAAATCATGATAAGTTGATATTATGTGTGCAAACTATGCTTAGGGCCTTATTAAGAGTGCGGCGGTCCTCAGGACCACTATACGCGCAGTAGCGGTCCTACCTCTGCCACCACTATGGGTCTGCCTGCAGTATTCTGAGTGTGGCAGTCAAACTGCCACAAGACTGCCGCCTCCACCAAGATCCAGGTTCCCGCAGCGGTCGCGCAGCCAAAAGGGGTTCTTCTTTACTAATTGGAAAGGAAGATTGTGTTGGGTTATAAAGGGATGCTCCAACCCCTAGTGTTGAAGCCGTCCTGAGAGGTTGAGGCTCCTCTGTGGAGAAAGTGAAGGTGGGTGTATATATAGATACATATTCACAATAAATTACAAAGTGTAACAAATAAATCTGAAAAAAATAATTCTAAAAAACATACCAATTTAATAACAGACAAAAAATTCAACAAAATAAATTATTACATTTAACTAAAAATATATTACATATTATAAACATTAAGAAATAAAAATAATATAATTTTGAATGTAGATAAACATCATAATAATATAAATGTAAGCAATATAAAAAAAATTACAAAATGGAAGAAATAATACATATACTATTCCCACTTCAATCTCTGCAACAGTATGGAAATCGTTGGGCTCAGGAAAGATAAAATGCACTATTCCCACTCCAGTCTGTGCAACAGTAGGGAAACTCCTGCACTCAGGAGGAGTACAAATTACTATTCCCACTCCAGTCAGTGCAGCAGTAAGGAAAGATTTGGACTCAGGAGGGGTAAATATACTATTCCCATTCCAATCTGTATAGCATTCCGGAAAGTGTTGAATTGCAATGGGTCAAAATGTACTATATCCATTCCAGTCTGTGCAAAACTTGGCAAAGGGTTGGACTCAGGAGGGGTAACAATTTACTATTCTCACTACAGTCTGTGCAACAGTAGAAAAAGAGTTGGATTGCGAGGGATAACATTTACGAAACCAATCCAGGCTGTGGAAACAAATAGAGTTTTTTAACAACTACGTTAAATAACTATACAAATATGAACATTACATTCAAAATATATATCTAACTTTTTAAAATGAAAAAATAACATATTTAATAACATTTTTATTAAATATTTTAAATTAACACAAATAATAATAATTATATAATACATTTAAATTACCACACTATATTTTCACAAACAACCAACAAATATAATGGTATTTACAATTTAAAAACATAACGCAATTAACATATAACATAATAAAGAACAAATGTTTGAAACAATAAATAAAAAAATGATGTTTATAATTTGTTAAATAACTTCCTACTTCCTAAATAACACACACCGAAATGATATCTTGAAATCAAAGTAATACAAATTTAACATAATTAATTACCAATTAAACACTTATTAGTAATTAACTAATAAAATTATATTTAATTCACCTTCCACCCATTTCCCCTACAATCACAACAACCCGCACTTACTATATAATTCATTAAGAATTATTATAATTAATTTCCTTCACAACTTTCACCCCTACAAAAAAACCTAACGCACATCAAAAATACTAATCAAAAATGTAATTAAACTGCACTATTTACATAATTATTATCAATTAAATAATAACCAATAATTAAAAAATCATTAATTAATAATTTAAATTAAATCACTTCCCACCCTATACCCCTACACATCTCACAACTTGTGCATAAAGCATAATTTCATTTGTTAAAAGAAATTAAATAATTAAAATAAGGATAAATTAAAAATGTTATAATAATTAAAATGTTACTATTAATTATAATTAATTTACTTCCCACCCTGTACTCCTATAAACCCAAAAATCTGCTACAGCACTAAAAATACAAATAAACTAATAAATTACATTTTAAAATAACTAAAAATGTGCAAACTGTATTAAAAAAACATTAGCTATAATCATACAAACAATTAATAATATATACAATGAAAATATATACTAAAACACATAAATATAATTAAAAAACTATATAATTAACAACAACATTTTTGTAAGCGATATTAACTATATAGATATGTTTAGCATCAATATTAACAACGTAGATATTTTTTACATTGATATTACTTGTCTTAATATCGATATTCTTGTCACAATGTTTTTGTACACAATATTTTTGCATCATGATATTTCAAGCTCAATATTTCTGGTCCTTGATGTTTTCTTTCCCATTATTTTGTCTGAATACCTAATCTTGCCCCTCAGGTGTTCAACGCTTTCCCTACCGTTGCACAGGCTGAAGTAGGAATAGTAAATCTTACTCCTCTGAAGACCAACAATTACCCTATTATTGTGATGTCAGCAATTGAAAAAGTACATCTAACTTCGCTGAAGTCTAACACTTTCCGTGCTGTTGTGCTGTTTGAAGTGGGAATAGTACATATATCTCTTACATAATCCAATACTCTCCCTTCTGTTGTATTAAGTGGAGTGGGAATAGTAAACTTAACCCTTCTGAAGTCAAACATTTTCAAACATTTTCCCTAATCTCCCTCTGATTAGAGTTGCAATAGTAAATCTAACCCGTCCGAATTCCAACACTTTTCCTACCACTGTGCCATGTAAGGTGGAAATATTAAATATTACCCATCCAAAGTCCTACACTTCCAGTAGTGTTGCATATACTATAGTGTGGACAGTATAGCTAATATTCCCAGACTCCAATACTTTTCCTAGTGTTTGTTCAATACATCTTTTATTATTATTTGGTTTTTTTATTTTATATTATTTGTTCGTATTGTTAAGTTCTTTTCATTTTCATATTATTTTTTGTAAAAGCCTTTTTACGTTTTTTAAAATTTTGCAATATATTATGTATTTGGTAATTTATTTGATGTTTTGAAATTGAATTGTTACAATTGTTACTGTTTCTCGTGTTCATTTAAGTATATATATATATATATATATATATATATAATCATAAATTACTTTAATTCATGATTCCGGAAAACAGGTGAAACATGACGTTAACTAGTACACCACCACCTACCGCTTCCATATTTTCTCGCCAGAAGGGACCTCCATCCACCTCGACCTCCATTTCCTCAATTAGTGGTGCTGCAAGTGCACAACGTAGTAAAGTTCGGCAACACACATCCTCCACTTCATCTGACATTAGCAGCATGACCAGTATTGCCTCCTCCGCCCCCCACAGACATTTGAAGTCCGCAGTTTGGGACTTCTTTAGTGTTTGCACAACAAGGGAAAACATAGCCATTTGTACCATTTGTAAGCTTGCAGTTAGTCGTGGTAAGCTTGGTACCAACTATGGTACCGGAGGCCAGAGAGGTCATCTTGAGAGACAGCACACTGTCAAATGGCATGCGCACCTAAAGGTGATCAAGGAAGCCCGAATTGCAAGTCATCAAACTTTATCCGTTGATGTTTCATCTGATGATGACGAGGAGGAAGAAGCGTCAAACACTTCACTTACACCCAGTACCCCTGTCAGCAGCACACCCACTGTGAGCCACACTAAGAGTGTGGGAGAAAGTGAGACACCAATGCGAAAAAGTTCATCATCACCGAGCATAACTGGGTCGAAGAAGTCATCATCATCATCATCATCATCCCGTAAAATCATGGTCCAGCCCACCATTAGAAGCATGTTGTTTTCAGATGCACCATTTGAACGCAACCACCCAACGGCGCGTCTGTATAACACTAAGCTGGCTAAAATGCTAGCGCTCTCTTTTTCTTTTGTGGAAGGGGTTGGTTTTCTTGAATTAGTGGCAACGCTCTGCCCTAAATGGAAGGTTCCTAGCCGGTTCTATTTTGCCAGAGTTGCAGTTCCAGCACTACATGAAGATGTGCTGGAGGTGATTGGGGCAGCTTTGCAGAAGAGTGCTGTTCACACTATACATCTGACAACAGACATGTGGACCAGTTGCGCAGCCACTGATTACATGTGCATCACTGCACACTGGGTCTCTTTTTCAGGGGTTAAAGCAAAGCTAAACGCAGGTGTTGACCTGGACAATGTTTTTAAAGCTGCTCGGAAACATGCAACACTAGCCATGTTTGGCATGGAGACAAGTCATACAGGAGAAAACATTTTTCAGGAGTTTAACACAAAGGTCTTTCAATGGCTGTACCCAAGAAAAAGCAAGATTGGTTATGTTTCCACGGATAATGGCGCCAATGTAGTTAAGGCCACGGATATGGGTAACTATTTCAGAGTGCCGTGTTTGGCGCACTGTATAAATCTGGTTGTTAAAAAATTCTTGAGTGAAGAAAGTCCAGTGTGCGAGTTACTGACCACCTGCCGAAGAATGTGTACACATTTCAGCCATTCTTTTAAGGCCCGGAAGCATCTGAGGGGCCTGCTACATCAACATAAACTGCCAGTGAAAGCACTCATCCAGGAGGT
The DNA here is from genome assembly GCF_964263255.1 of Lissotriton vulgaris. NCBI lineage: Eukaryota > Metazoa > Chordata > Amphibia > Caudata > Salamandridae > Lissotriton > Lissotriton vulgaris. Next base: position 805,873,619 of record NC_141687.1, read on the forward strand.
GGCAACACGTTGGAACTCAACCTTCTGCATGCTTGAGCATCTGTATGAGCAGTGTGCGGTAGTCGATCATTATTTCTTTAGACAGGGTGCAGCTATGAAGGACCTTAGGATACATGCGGAGCAATGGAAGCTAGTTCAAAGCCTGACAGACATGCTTCGTCCTTTTGAGGTCTTCACGCGTGCAGTCAGCAGGGAGGACTGTAATTTGGGAAAAGCTATCACATTGTTGCGCATGCTAGAGCACCAACTGAAGGCGGTGTCTTCTATGTTTCAAAAAGATGAAGAAAAGCAAGAAGCATTTGATTTGGCGGAGAAATTATTAGAGCGCCTACTTTGCGATGAACGTCTTCAAAAGATCCACACAGAACAGCATTACATTTGTGCTACTATTCGGGATTCACGCTACAAAAAGGCACTGGCAGGCAGAGTATGCTTTCCTTTTGGTGACGCAGAAGTTTCAAAGTACAAACGTTGGCTAGCTATGTCAGCCATGAGGTTTGAAAGAGAACGGCAGGAAATTGAAGGAAAAGGCAGTACATCAGCATCAGCAGGCCATCCGGAGTCAAAAGAATCCACTTCTGCACCTGTGGCTGTGGCAGAAGTGAGTGATTTTCCCTCTCAGCCGTTAAAGACACCAGCAACCGGATCATCTGCACCGGACACAACAGTAACATTGTGTGAAGAAGAGAACTGGCTAACTCAGCTTGGGTTTGCTTCTCAAAAGGTCCCAGCAAAAAGTAAGCAAAGTGGAGGAACCGTGGAGAACCTTGAGTCGATGGTGCAGGACTATCTGAATGACTCAACAGAGGTCTATGTTCATGATGACCAATTGGCGTATTGGCATGGGAAAAAAGAATTGTGGCCAGAGATCTCAAACCTGGCTATAAATTACTTGTCTTGCCCACTCGCAAGCGTGTCTTCTGAACGTGTTTTCAGTGCTGCTGGTGGCATTGTAACTTGCAAAAGGACCCGCCTCTTGCCCAAAAATGTGGAGAGGTTAACAATGATCAAGATGAATCAGCACCTCATACCACCAGATTACAAAATACGAGAATACACGCAGGAAGAAGACGAGGAGGACACCAAGAAGTTCTTCTCTATTAGGTGACCTACTCCCGCCTGAATTCGCAGAGTATAAGGACGAACTCTTCTTCCCTGACACCGAGCCCTGAAAATGAGCCAATGAATCAATAACTTTCTTTTTCATCCTTATTCACTTTTATTCCTGTGTGTCTTTCTTTGTTTTGCAAAGTCTATATAAAAAAAATTTAATCACCTAATCACAAAAACAAGCCCATCAGCAGAACTGTCTTCGCTTATTTGCTTATTGATTTGAAGGTGCCGCAGTCTGCATTCCTCAGGTTCACAAGTTCACAAGAACATGCTCCTCTATCCTCCTCCTCCAGACTCCTATTTCCCTCAAAGCAGATGGCTGGATTACGCCCAATGAAGAAAGACTCTGCACTTGTGGGGGTGTTCTACTTCTTTGCCGGTGAGTTGACGGCTCTGGGGCCATTGCTGGGAAGGTCTAATACCGGATAAAAGTGGTTTGGAGAAAATCCATGAGGAAAAAGTTTTTGCCTTTTTGCTCACTATCGTGTTTTCGGGGGCCTGTTTAGATGGGTTCCTGGTGTATGGGGGTGGATTTTCGGGTCTGGGAGCACTGCTGGCACAGTCTAATATTGATTGCATTTGTTTTCCAGGACATCCATGGTGGAAAAGTGGAGTTATGACCTAGCTGCACAGCGCGTTTGGACAGAAGGCCGAAAAATATTGTAAGTATGAGATTTTCCATTTTTGCTTTTTGACTGTTTGGGGGTGTTGTGCTTTTTTGCGGGTTTGTTGGCAGGTCTTGGGGCATTGCTGGGAAGGTCTAATACCGGATAAAAGTGGTTTGGAGAAAATCCATGAGGAAAAAGTTTTTGCCTTTTTGCTCACTATCATGTTTTCGGGGGCCTGTTTTGAGGGCTTCCTGGTGTTTGTGGGTGGGTTTCGGGGTCTTGCAGCAATGCTGGGTATGGATACTTTTGATTGCAAGTGGTTTGAAGCAAATCCATGGTGGCAAAGGGGAGTTAGGGCCTAGCTGCAGAGCACGCGTGGAGTGATTTTGGAAATTTGCCTGAAAATTACCAAGTCCCCATTTTTGTAGTTTTCCTTTTTGGCTGTTTGGGGGTCTTCTACTAGTTTTTGCCTGGGTTGACGGCTCTGGGGCCATTGCTGGGAAGGTCTAATACCGGATAAAAGTGGTTTCAAGAAAATCCATGAGGAAAAAGTTTTTGCCTTTTTGCTCACTCTCGTGTATTCGGGGGCCTGTTTGGGTGGGTTCCCGGTGTTTGGGGGTGGGTTTGGGGGTCTGGGAGCACTGCTGGCACAGTCTAATGTTGATTGCATTTGTTTTCCAGGACATCCATGGTGGAACAGTGGAGTTATGACCTAGCTGCACAGCACGTTTGGACAGAAGGCCGAAAAATATTGTAAGTATGAGATTCTCCATTTTTGCTTTTTGACTGTTTGGGGGTGTTGTGCTTTTTTGCGGGTGGGATGGCAGGTCTTGGGGCATTGCTGGGAAGGTCTAATACCGGATAAAAGTGGTTTGGAGAAAATACATGAGGAAAAAGTTTTTGCCTTTTTGCTCACTATCATGTTTTCGGGGACCTGTTTTGGGGGCTTCCTGGTGTTTGTGGGTGGGTTTCGGGGTCTTGCAGGAATGCTGGGTATGGATACTTTTGATTGCAAGTGGTTTGAAGCAAATCCATGGTGACAAAGGGGAGTTAGGGCCTAGCTGCAGAGCGCGCGTGGAGTGATTTTGGAAATTTGCCTGAAAATTACTAAGTCCCCATTTTTGTAGTTTTGCTTTTTGGCTGTTTGGGGGTCTTCTACTAGTTTTCGCCTGGGTTGGCGGCTCTGGGGCCATTGCTGGGAAGATCTAATACCGGATAAAAGTGGTTTCAAGAAAATCCATGAGGAAAAAGTTTTTGCCTTTTTGCTCACTCTCGTGTATTCGGGGGCCTGTTTGGGTGGGTTCCCGGTGTTTGGGGGTGGGTTTGGGGGTCTGGGAGCACTGCTGGCACAGTCTAATGTTGATTGCATTTGTTTTCCAGGACATCCATGGTGGAACAGTGGAGTTATGACCTAGCTGCACAGCACGTTTGGACAGAAGGCCGAAAAATATTGTAAGTATGAGATTCTCCATTTTTGCTTTTTGACTGTTTGGGGGTGTTGTGCTTTTTTGCGGGTGGGATGGCAGGTCTTGGGGCATTGCTGGGAAGGTCTAATACCGGATAAAAGTGGTTTGGAGAAAATACATGAGGAAAAAGTTTTTGCCTTTTTGCTCACTATCATGTTTTCGGGGACCTGTTTTGGGGGCTTCCTGGTGTTTGTGGGTGGGTTTCGGGGTCTTGCAGGAATGCTGGGTATGGATACTTTTGATTGCAAGTGGTTTGAAGCAAATCCATGGTGACAAAGGGGAGTTAGGGCCTAGCTGCAGAGCGCGCGTGGAGTGATTTTGGAAATTTGCCTGAAAATTACTAAGTCCCCATTTTTGTAGTTTTGCTTTTTGGCTGTTTGGGGGTCTTCTACTAGTTTTCGCCTGGGTTGGCGGCTCTGGGGCCATTGCTGGGAAGATCTAATACCGGATAAAAGTGGTTTCAAGAAAATCCATGAGGAAAAAGTTTTTGCCTTTTTGCTCACTCTCGTGTATTCGGGGGCCTGTTTGGGTGGGTTCCCGGTGTTTGGGGGTGGGTTTGGGGGTCTGGGAGCACTGCTGGCACAGTCTAATGTTGATTGGATTTGTTTTCCAGGACATCCATGGTGGAAAAGTGGAGTGATGACTTAGCTGCACAGCTCGTTTGGACAGAAGGCCGAAAAATATTGTAAGTATGAGATTTTCCATTTTTGCTTTTTGCCTATTTGGGGTTGTTGTGCTTTTTTGTGATTGGGTTGGCGGGTCTTGGGGCATTGCTGGGAAGGTCTAATACCGGATGAAAGTGGTTTGGAGAAAATCCATGAGGAAAAAGTTTTTGCCTTTTTGCTCACTATCATGTTTTTGGGGGCCTGTTTGGGGTCTTCCTGGTGTTTGTGGGTGGGTTTCGGGGTGTTGGAGCAACGCTGGGTATGGATACTTTTGATTGCAAGTGGTTTGAAGCAAATCCATGGTGGCAAAGGGGAGTTAGGGCCTAGCTGCAGAGCGCGCATGGAGTGATTTTGGAAATTTGCCTGAAAATTACTAAGTCCCCATTTTTGTAGTTTTGCTTTTTGGCTGTTTGGGGGTCTTCTACTAGTTTTCGCCTGGGTTGACGGCTCTGGGGCCATTGCTGGAAAGGCCTAATACCGGATAAAAGTGGTTTGGAGAAAATCCATGAGGAAAACGTTTTTGCCTTTTTGCTCACTATCGTGTTTTTGGGGGCCTGTTTGGGTGGGTTCCTGGTGTTTGGGGGTGGGTTTTGGGGTCTGGGAGCACTGCTGGCACAGTCTAATGTTGATTGCATTTGTTTTCCAGGACATCCATGGTGGAACAGTGGAGTTATGACCTAGCTGCACAGCGCGTTTGGACAGAAGGCAGAAAAATATTGTAAGTATGAGATTTTCCATTTTTGCTTTTTGCCTGTTTGGGGGTGTTGTGCTTTTTTGCGGGTGGGTTGGCGGGTCTCGGGGCATTGCTGGGAAGGTCAAATACCGGATAAAAGTGGTTTGGAGAAAATCCCTGAGGAAAAAGGTTTTGCCTTTTTGCTCACTATCATGTTTTTGGGGGCCTGTTTTGGGGGCTTCCTGGTGTTTGTGGGTGGGTTTTGGGGTCTTGGAGCAATGCTGGGTATGAATACTTTTGATTGCAAGTGGTTTGAAGCAAATCCATGGTGGCAAAGGGGAGTTAGGGCCTAGCTGCAGAGCGCGCGTGGAGTGATTTTGAAAATTTGCCTGAAAATTTCTAATCCCCATTTTTGAAGTTTTGCTTTTTGGCTGTTTGGGGGTCTTCTACTTGTTTTCGACTGGGTTGGCGGCTCTGGGGCCATTGCTGGGAAGGTCTGATACCGGATAAAAGTGGTTTGGAGAAAATCGGAGCAGAAAAAAGATTTTGCGCTTTTGATCACTTGCCTGTCTTTGGGGTGCTGTTTGGCGAGCTTTTCGGTTGTTGTGGGTGGGTTTTGGGGTCTGGGAGCGCTGCTGGCACAGTCTTATGTGGATTGCATTTGTTTTTCAGGAAATCCATTCTGGAAAAGGGGAGTTAGGGCCTACCTGCACAGCGCCTTTGGACAGAATTGAAAAAAGGCCGAAAATATTCAAAGTATGAGATTTTCCATTTTATTCTTTTTGCCTGTATTGTGGTGTTCTGCTTTTTTGTGGGTGGGTTGGCAGGTCTTGGGACATTGCTGGGAAGGTCTAATACCGGATAAAAGTAGTTTGGAGAAAATCCATGCTGAAAAGTGTTTTGGCACATTAACTTAGGGCTTGTTAGGGTTAGTCCTAGCAGCAGGATTGCATGTGTTTCGGGGTGTTCTAGATTTTTGCTACTGAGTTCTGGGGTCTTAGAGCACTCGTGGGAATGTGTAATTTTGGTTGCAAGTGGTTTGAAGAAAATCCATGGTGGGTAAGGGGGGATTTGGTCTAGTTAAAGAAAGCGTTTGCCACTATTCTTAACTTAGGGCTCGTTAGGGTTAGCAGTATTGTATTGCATGTGTTTGGGCGGGGGGCTGTTTGTGGGGGGGGTTTGCGAGTCATGGAGCGATGCTGGGTATGGATACTTTTGCTTGCTTGCAAGTGGTTTGAATAAAATCCACGGTGGGTAAGGGGGGATTTGGGCCTACTTTACCTTCAAAGTACGCTTTGTCACCATTTTTCTACTAGGCCTTGTTTTTTGAGATCTGATTGGGGGTCTTTTACATTTTTGCGACTGGGTTTAGTAAGGGTTTGGGATCACTGCTGGGAAGGTCTAATTTTGTTCTAAAACACAGTTTACAGTACACCTAGTTTGAGGGGAAAGATCCGCTAAATTAATTCTTACTTATTTATCCTTCAAAAGGAGACTCAGACAGAGTACGCACTTTCAAAAATATTGTACTGTCTATTAGGATAACCTTATATTTATTTGTCAGTGGTGTTCTAATATCACTTCCTGTTTTTCCGTCAATAATTACAGGCCGGGTTTCAGTCTGTGCAATGGGAAAAAAAGGATGAAGTCAGGCTTCACATTAGCGAGCCGCAATTCAGCATCCGTCAGGCAGGCAGTGGACAGGGTGTCTTCTGGTCACCAACATTGATGGACGGAGCGTCAGCTGGAATGGAGGAGTCCCGCTAATAAGAGGAATGGTTTGATGCATGCAACTTACCAAATTCAACAGGACAACTACAACAACATACAGATACAGTATCCGTTCTTTTCTAATTATCTTTTAAGTAATGTTATTGCTGTGAAATTCCATGAGTGTGACTCTGCATTTCTTTGATCTCTGCTTCTAAATTCATCCCTACAGCCATTCTATAGGTTTTACTTGTGCTATTTTTTAAACCTAATTTAATGTAAGAAGTGTTTTTCTGAGTGCAGAGATAGGCAAGTTAAAACGCATAATTATTACTGCAGCCCTGTACTGTCTCATTATTTCATTCAGGGTTGTCGAAAGTACTACGTACTTTTCAGTAACCATGCATGCAGTAGTGCATGCACTTCCTTCATGTCACTTAAAAGATTTATGGTTAGCTTTGTACCCAAAGATTTCTTTATCTTCAATTATTGTTTGTCCATGCTGTGCTTTTTTTTTCTTCTCTCAACAAAACTTTCCCAAAATCCCCCATTCCCATCCATTTTCCAAACCCTAACCCTCTTCCCCCGTGCTGTGTGGTTTTGATTGATGTGTGACTAAATGACAGCAATAATTCCACACACTTGCTGGGGAGGATAAGGTCATAGCAACAGGCTGGTGAAGGAATCCGAGGATATATTGTATTCTTACTCAGCTTGACACTCAGTCACTATTGGCAAATGAAAGCAGATTTTCATGTGCACAATAAACTTGATTGGTCATCAAGAACATCCTCCTCCTAGACGTGGCAAATTATTACGCTGCTGTGCCCTTCACCTTCAGTACTATTTTTTGTAGTAGTAGCCAATGTCAAAGAAATTCAACGCAAGTACTAGTTATACTTTCAATACGTTACCATTTGTTAGGCTACATTGTGACACTGTTCTAGTGTACTGTCACCTGCTATATTCTCTATCGTACCGTTCTAATGCTACGGTAAGGACAAACAAGGTTTCATTTTCTTTTTTTTCAGATGCTGCAACTGCCACTGTGTAACACCACAAGTACCACCACAATGATGACATTTCATCCACCCAGGATTGCCAACCTTAATCGCCATTTCGCGTGCAGACAGCCTGGTGCCTAGCCCTATTTCCAAACACAAATTACAGGTAAGATAAGCGTTTGGGGGGAGGTAGTATAATGGAGTCTTAGGACACGGAGAGACGAGAACCTGATGGTCCTAGGACTATTGAATTCACTTACTCTGTGAGAGGCACTTAGTTTTGAAAACATTTGGGCCATTAGTACTTACACAACTTGAATCAAGATGCCACTTAAGTTTCTGGACTGTTAAACCCCCACCCACCAGCCTCAAAAGCAGTAAAAAACACGTATGCTAAGATAAAGTTTAAAGTATATTTATATATCCCTAACATAAATAATCTCAGCCAAGACCCAACCCACCCCCCTGGCGAACCCCAACGAATGTCCCTAAAAACGAAGTCCAAAAAAGTAGAAAACCCAACTCCCAATTCCCACCCCCCAGAAGTCTTTAAAAAAGGGGCAAAGGACAGTCTCCTCCTACTGCTTGCTGCTGTTGACTTTTCGGGCCAGGTCGGCATGCTCCTTGCGGAGGGTCTCGAGCAGGGTTTTGGTGTTGAGGAGCTCCTGCTCGAGGTAGGAAACCCTCAGGGAAAGGCGGTGCATCCTTTTTTTGTAACTGCTGTGGGGGGCAGCTGATTTCTTTGCTGCTCGGCGGTGGCGGGTGGCTGCGGTACCCCGGCTCCGTACCGCTGGAGACCTGCTGCGCTGACTGGCTGACCCAGGGAGCACGAAGGAGGATGCAGGTGTCGCCGTGGATGTTGTTGACGTACTAGTCTGCGTGTCCTCCTCCTCCTGGGCCACCAGCCGCCGCTATTCGGCGACAGTGGCCTCCAGCCTCCATTGCCGGGCCCTTTTAGAAAGCTCCTGGTTGGTTTGGAAGGAGCAACTATATGAAGAAAAAAAGACATAGTCTGTAACCAATGCTCTTTAAGATTAACACAACATGATTCAGCAGAAAGTTGTGTCACAGTAGAACTAGCAACTTGCAAGCGCAGTACAAAACTATTGTGTCCATTATCTATCTAACCTCCCAATTCTTCATCCTTGCTCTAACATTAGTGGAAGTTTAAGGAATCAATTCTACGAGCACTATGGACTCACTCCATTAGAGTCGACTATGACAGTACACCACTCTTATTCTTATTCTTCTCTCTTGTTTAGCAAATTGGTACGTTAACTTCTGCAAGCCATCATAATGCCAGCGCAGTCAACTTGCACCCGAGAAAAACAGACACCGGCCATGATGAGTGAGACAGACTTGCGTTACTGTACCAGTCCAGTACATGCAGGTGGTGATGCTCTTACTTTTCTATTACGGGTGACACTGAGAATACTCTGTTACAAGGGCTACTGCTTAATTAATTTAACTTTCACCCTACAGTGCCAATGAATACTAGAAAAGGAAAATGAAGAAGATAAATAATCTGATTATCTATCACTGCACATGGTATGTATTTGCTTACATATGGGATGACTTTAGGTGCTTTGGTTTTTATTGCGTGATCAGTGATACATCCACACATGAATGACCAAGTTCTACTAAACTTATTAACAGAGGTAGTGAGTGAGTGGCCATCGTAATAGCCGGATATATGCTGTGCTTGCAATACAAACTACTGCTACTATTCATGGTAGTATTCGGACAAAATTACAACTTCTTTTCCTTGCCTTTCCTTCACTGGGACGGACGTGCGGGTGCGGTGTTACATGCTCTTCAAAGTAACACTTAGTTCATCCAGTGACTGTCTACTCTCTCTAGATACACATATGCTATCTAAGAGTCAGATAGTACCATGATCTAGGCATCCATCCATTCAAACTATATGTCAATCATTCTTCTTAATGTCTCTCATCTGGACAAACCTTACGTTTTCTCACGGGGAGCACACTATGCAGTCTGCAATCTCAATAGGTAAGGAATATAAGAGCTTACCACTGCCCGCCACTACGGTGGCAACCCGCAAAGCAGTTTGGTCCGGCACTTGCACCGCCTCCTCCCCAAAGATTTCCTCCTCCACCTCCGCGCTGGGCCCAGCACCAGATGTTCCACCTACAAAGTGCATTTAAGAATGTTAGATTTCATAGACATACACCACTCACTAGTATTTTGTCTAGGAATGAAGAAATGTGAATACAGAAACCAATCTAATAATTTATGACTGTCTACTCTAAAGTAAAAATGTCCCTTTTAACAGGGAAGGGTAGTGTCTTGGTGCACTTTTTGGCACAACTGATGAATGCTTGCTTTTTAACATGCACCATTATTCTCATAACAGACAGAAGCTTCACTTCTAAGAACAAATCATCATCATCACCACTAGGACAGAGGGACCAACAATTCAGCACCAAAAAGAAAAATTAAAGTTCAAACCAGGTGAGGGCTCGGCTCGCCCACAATAAATGTGTGAAATAAATCACTATAAGCACTTTTCCATTTTTAATCAACCATTTATGTTTCATGACAAGCTTGATTTTAATAAATATTCTTACTTTTAATAAAGCTTTAAAACTTGAATAGACTCTGTGGTTTTTGGTCAACAGTGAATGAGCAAAAGGTTTTGCAATTTGCAAGCATGAGTCCGTGCCTCTGACACTTCTGGACTCTGACTCCGTACTCTTGTCCTGCGTTGGATAATCATCATTGGGGATCAATCAGCGATGAATTCGGGAGCTAAATGACTCTGCCACACTGTCTAGTCAGTAAGGAGATTGGGGGTTCTTCAAAGACTGATATCACTGAGGTATGTAGAAAGTCTACCTGCACCTATTATAATTGATAAACAATGCACTATTTAGTGTCCATAGTTCTGTTTGTGCAGATTTGTTCCTGCAACAGGAGTAGTATGGATTGTCCTCCTATCCAAACCAAAAGTAAAGTAGTATCTTATTCTTTCTTGGTGGTCATTCACCTTTTTATTGTTGGTAATTGTCAAAGCATAAACATTTAGAAGACTTGAAAAGACATTATGGACAATCCCAGAGGACTGCACTCAGTGCATAGAGAGGGATGTATGACGTTACGACGCATGGTTTTACCACGCCTACCTTTACAACGCGTTTTTTACAACGCAAGTTGTTACCACGACTTGCGCTGGAGGGGTGCGGACTTGGGAATTTTTTAATTTACTATTCCAACACCAGCCTACATACAGTAGGGAAGGTGTTGGATAGTAAATTAAATTATTCCTTGTCCTGTAGCGCCCTCCAGCGCAAGTCGTGGTTACGAATTGCGTTGTAAAAGACGCGTTGTAAGGGTACTGCGGAGTAAAATCCGCGTCGTAAAAGATGGTCCTCATAGAAAGCTATTGCTGACTAGAATGGGAGTTTCGTTTAACACCTTTTGCCAAATGTGCAATCTTAGTTAGCTACATAGACAGACTAATAGGAATAATCTAGTAATACCACAGGGAATCATAGTCGAGGCAGGATAAGAATTTAGATACAGTCTACAAGAAGATCAAAGACGATTTAGAAAAAAATCGAATGAGGAACGCTAGGAAAAATTAGGCACTCTATATTAAAATTAAAACTTACAGGGGCCAGCAAAGGAGCCCTCGCCTGACCGATCCTGGCCTTGTTCAGTACTAGCAGCCTCCTCTAATGTCCTCTTGCCCCTGTGGGGAGCTGATGTACAACATGAAAGAAAGAAAGACCGGAAAACATGGCTGATTGTGGTCAACCAAATCAAACATTACAAAAGAACAATAACAACATATTTTGGCAAAATAGCAAATAGACAACTATTCCACGGGATATATTGACCTATCTCATGTGGTCTACTACGATATTAGTATTGCTTGATTTGCGGACCGTCGACTTGGAAAGTTATGTAACTCACTAAACAAACTACTAAAAAGGTTCGCCTAGGACTGGCAGGCAGCAGTCCGCAGCACGCGAAGTGACAGACAAACTCCATCGTGATTGCAGATCAGCGACAACACTAAAAAATTTCCTACTACATTAACCAGTCATTAAAATACTCAAACTATCAATCCACCACCACTATTTCTTCTTATTGCCAGGTGTACAAAGGAAGGACTGGACTTGAGTCTGTAGGGGCAGATTTACAAGCCCATTGCGGCACTTTTGCTCTGTTGTTGCGTGACTTTTGTGACGCAGCGGCAGAACAAAAGAGGCGCCATGGTGCGGCGTATATTAACAACGTGACGCATATGGGAGATGCATCACGTTGTAAAGCCCTGCGCCATCAGGGGGCGTTCGGGCGCAAGGGAGGGCGTTCCTGCGCAGGAACGCATCCTAAAAGTGGCTGAGGGAAATCTACAAGATTTCAGTCAGTCACTTTTAGGACAATGATGCGTGACTCAAACCCTGCGCCTGCTTGAAGCAGATGTACGGCTTGACGCAGCATTGGGGATATAGGGCACCCCAAAGCATTGCTGGAGCTGCACCATTGTTGTGACGCAACTCCAGCAATGCGCCGCCTTTACGGCACAGATGCGTACTGCTTCGGTGACGTTTTGGGCCCATGGTGCGCCGCATTGTAAACACGGCGCACCATGGGTGGTGGTGGCGTGGCGCACAATTAATTGCGCATCCCTGCTACTTTGCAGGGATGCGCCGGTAATTAAAAATCTGACCCTTAGTGTCTAGCATTACGCAGTTCTTTAAACTACACTCATTCATAATTTCTCAGGCCAATGAAATGAACACAAAATCGAAAACAAATAAGCATAGTAGCAACGCTACTGAGAAGGAGACCAGTGCACCTGATATGCACAGAAGATTTTGAAATATAATTTACCTACAATGTATTCAGCAGCATTATTGCAGGAGAAAATAGAGTAGTGAAGAAATAGCTACTACTACTCACCAAGCCCGGGGATCTCGAGGCCGAGCAGGTCGATCAAGTCGCGTTCCCGGTCCAGGAGATCCGTCAAATGGTGGGTGGCCTGGTTGTAGGTGCGCCGGACCCGAGAGTGTTGGTACATGGCCTGGCACACCTTCTCCCACCACTTCCGGCGCTCCCGGATCCCGTAGCCGCTAGCGATCTTGCCGCCTGCCATGATGGTCCTGGGGAGGCGGCGCTGGACATAAAAGACTAGTGCGGCCACCTCCTCCGTGCTAAAGATCTCCCGGGCTGTGACTGTCTCCCCCCTCAAACGCCCGCACGGCTCCCTTTACCATGGTGTGGCAGAAAGGAAGGTAAATAATAAAGAAGAAATAGAATAGGGAAGAAGAAAGGAAAAGAGTTAAAAAAAGTAGTTTAAAATTAACCAAAAGAAGCAGAAAACACAAAAATATAGAGCTAGAAAAATAGAGGGATAGATAATAAGTAAAATAGATTTAAAAAAACTTCAAACAAGCAAAGGATGGCAGAGATTGACAGAGGATACAGAAAGCATGCCCAGAACCATAGCAATGAATGAAAAACAAGATGGCCACGCCCGTTCACGACTGCGTCGGTAAGTTTCCGCGAGATTTTCCTCGCGATCACACGCGAACTTGTACTAGCGAGCCGCACACTTTGCGAGATTACACATAGCGCCCGGAAACTGAAATACGTCACGCAAACAAAATGGCCGTGCCCGTGAACGACCGTGAGGGTAACTTTGCGCCGTTGTGCTACAAGCGGCTCGCTAAAACGCACAAAACCTTGCGAACTAACACGCCGCAAAAAAACAAAATGCATATTCGCACGAATGCGCGGCTTCCGAATTCGATCTCGCGCAAATTCGCGCCCCGCGAATCCTGCGGAAAAGCGATTTTTGCAAAACTGAAAGCACTCAGCAGGTGCAAAAGTTCAACCTCATCATTAGTAACCATTCCCTGTAGTGTTCCTGAGGGCCCCCTCAAGAGTTCAGTTGCTTACTTGCAACTATTCTATGACCCTGCTCTGACCCTCACAGCAGGTTCAGAGAATAGCTACAAGTAGACCACAAAGGTCCTGTGAAAAAAAATTGCACTGCAACAGAAAGCAATTACAGATAAGGAAGCAGGTGCCAGACTCAGTGACACATTAATCAACCCTAAATTAAGTCAGTTGAAGCAGGGCAGGTGTGCTGCCTTTTCCCCCCATAATCTACAGTGATGAACCAGAGGGTGGCAGTGATGTACCAGAGGGTGGCAGTGATGTACCAGAGGGTGGCATGGGTGAACCAGAGGGTGGCAGTGGTGAAACAGAGGGTGCTGTGATGAACCAGACGTAGAAACAACATAGTCGTGACTGTTGCGACCCGACAAGTAAGTTCGCGTTTGCGAACTGGTACAAAACCCTTGCGAACTGGCAGAAACCCTTGCGAACTGAAAAAAAAGAAAAAATCTGCAAATTTGCGAGAGTTCGCAGATTTTTCGGATTGCAAATTCGTGAATACGCAAATTCATGAACCGCGAATTCGCAAAATTCGCCCATGCTTAATTTAAAAAAAATTGGAGTCGTGTCCCCAGAGTGGTGCTCAGCGCGGCCACTGGTGTGAACGAGGGGGGTGCGTGGCTCCCAGCATGGCCCCGTGGTGTGAATGCGAGGGTTGCGCAGCTCCCAGCACGGCCTCTAGTGCTAATGCGAGGGGTGCGTGGCGCTCAGCGGGGCCCCGTAGTGTGAACACGATGGGTGCTCAGCTCCAAGTCTCGCTGGGTGCGCGACTCCAAGCAAAAATCATTACGATTTTTTTTACATAAACCTTAGTTATATGTTGGGGTATTGGGTGTCTCTAAAAAGTGCCCTTTTTTAATGAGTTTCTTGCAGCTACATGTAAGTGCTGATGCAGAGCTTTAGGTTGTAGAGAAACACTATGGGGCTGATCACAATGGTGGGAATTCCGCCACCGCTCGGCCGGCAGTGAGGACCGGCGGTGGCGGAATTCCCACCATCACCCTTAGAATTCCCACCGCCAAATTAGGATGGCGGTGGGAAGGGGAAAGGTACCTTGGCAAACGGAAAGACCATCTGCCGTGGTCCCGCAAGGCGGGCCTTTTCCGCCCGCCTTGCGGGACCAGGTACAAGGGGTCTATGGAGGCGGTGCCGTGAAGGCACCGCTGTGGGCATTATGATGCCTGTCTTTAGACAGGCAGAAAATGCCTTCGGGGGCCTGTTGCAGGCCCCCAGAGGAGTGGGGGGTGGGGTGCTGCATGTGGGGGGGGGGTACCTATGGTACCCCCTACATTTGCATGTACAAGGTGGCAGGCACCGCACAGTGCCTACCACGTTGTACATGCAAATGTAAGACATGTATTTTTTCATTGTGGAAGGTGCTGCTACCCGCCACAATGTAAACATACAGGATGAGCCCGCCAGTGTGACGGGTGCATCCTAATTCGTTTTGCGGGGCCGCTGCACCTATGGCGGGCAGTCCCTTTTCCACCAGCGCGCCCGCCCTCCCTCGTAATTGACCCCTAAGTTCCTTTCATCAGTGGAGTGTACTCCATCGCTCCTGTAGATGCCCTACATATGGAAACGTAGATTGTTGCTATATAAGCCCATTCTATTGTCACTGAGGTAAGCAGAAACAGCTTTATTGACATTTTGTCGAGCTTTCTCAATCTGAAGACAAAATTTATTGGACCACTTCCATTTCTGTCTTTGGCATTTGTTAGAGTTTACAAAGGCAGTTTGGGGGAAAAGCAACATCAATTCTGCAAAGGTGTCCTTCATTAGCAAATCCAGACCTACCCCAGTCAATGTGCCTAGATCATTGTCACCACTGTGCACAATCATGAGGTAAGGAGGTTAGAGATGGAAAAAGGTATTAACCACAGGCATCAATTGGTGCCACTTTAATCCTCTCAGTCCAATCCATTTAATTTCTACATTTTGAAAAGCTAGGTAGTTGTCAATACCTTTGCTTTCAACATACCTTATGCACCAGAAAATATAGCTGTGCCCATCAATCCACACCGAAAACATCTTGAAGTGAAGACTGTAGGTAATGAAAAGATATCTGTAGCTGAGGTAGTCAGTTGGTAGAATGAGAGATATCTAAAATGGTGGACAGGTTTCTGTTTCAAAGAAAGTTGAGATTTGATTGGTTGTTTAAGAACATTGTACATTCAAAAATAGGGTGCATTTTACTTTGTTTAAAAAGAAAGTTTCTTATTGGTTAGTAAAAAATGTTTGAAAGGTACAGCAGAAACGATAAGTCAAGTTTTGCAAAGCCAACCACACCTACTGTTCACATGTGCAACATTGTGTGGTGAACTTGAACATATGGTGAACTTGTGACCTGTAAGTTAAGTTGAATATTGCATGAGCTGTTGGTATGGAAATTGGCATTAAGCAGAAGGGGTAAAGAAGTCAGTTCATAAGAGTTATTATCTGTGACCAATGGAAATGTGTTTTACAATTTACAAATCTCTGGGAAGCAATGTCATTTGTTGCTAATGTTTATTTGTATGGGAAAAGAGAGGGAAACCTTGGAATTACTGGTTTCACCTTGCAGAGTCTGGTGATTTCTATTGACTGTGTTTAAAAGAAAATCCTGTTTGAGTGTGTGAGATATTTCACTCAACAGATTTATTTACAAGATGAGTTTTGAGGTTTATTTAGAAACGATTTGACATTATTCTAAAACTGTGATATTTTAAATATAATATTAATTGTGTAGATGTATGTTGGAATTAGTTTCATTGCACTTGAAGTTTGTTTAAAAACAGCCTGTACAGTAATCTTTTAATGTTTAATCTGTCCAAAAGGTATAGCTGAATGATGCCTCATATTTGTAGATACTTGGTTGAAGATGTAGTACAAATGTGTATTTTGAAAGATTTGAATATAAGGTGTACTTTATTAGGCTTTATTTTTTCTTCTCTCTGCAAAGGTATACTTGAATGATACTACATAACTATGGATACTTTGGTAAACATGCAGCACAACTGTGGTGTTTGAAAGATGATCATATAAGGTGTTAATAATTAGGTTTCTGTTATTAGTTTGTACAGAAGGCAAAGTTAAATGATGGCATATATTTAAAGATCGAATGGTGAAATAAGGTGCTGTAAATTAGGCATATTTTTATAGTTTATGCAAAGGTATAGTTCAGTGGTTCCCAAACTTTTTTGCCCCGTGGCTCCCTTGATCTAATTGGCGGTTGGCCGTGGCCCCCCCTCCATTTTTTTACCGGTGGACGGGTGGGTGGGGATGTAAGCCCGACCTCAGGAGTACTTCCTGTTGTTTTCCTTAAATTAATTGGGATGGAATGAAGGTATTTAATCATATTTGTAGCAAAATAAAAAGATAACAGTTGTAAAAGGGGAAAAACAAACTTTTGTTTTATGTGCTGATACGTTTTCTCTCATCGAGAATGGAAATGCATTGTGAACTCAGGCGTGAGAGGCTGTATTGAAGCCAGTGACCATACTGATGTTTCAGTAATATTTGAATGCCTTCCCCTTTCAAGGACCATCTGAGAGTTCAACTTGGTTTGGTCTATAATAGTTTAGAAAAATGACGATGGTCCTGTCTGTAAAAGCACATTTGAAGATGTTTTTTAAAAAAAATACACTTTCTTTTTATGTAATTGTAAAAGCATATTCCCCATTGAATATATGGAATATGCATTTACAATGACATTTTAAAAAAGTGTATTTTGTTTAAAAAACATCTTCAAATGTGCGTTTACAGACAGGGCCATCGTCATTTTTCTAATCTATTCTAGACCAAACCCAGTCGAACTCTGGGTTAATCTGGAGTTAAATTCCACCAAGTTAAGACGGAGCCACTCTGTGTTATCATTGCATACTGGAGGAAAAATGCACCCAACAGGCAAACACGCACGCCGAAATTCATTTAATACACCCCTGTCAACCCTCTCCCCTGTCTGCCAGAACCCTGCCAACCCTCTCTCCCCTGCCACCCTCTCCACCTGCCTGCCAGAACCCTGCCACCCTCTCCCCTGCCCCAGATGTCTCCCCATCTCTTGTTTTATGCCTTGTGACTGGCCCTGCGGTAGGAGTGCCTGTTCTGCCAATACCTGCTCCCTTTGTGACCTCTCCTGCCCCCTCTACCCATGTCTGTCCCCTTCCTGTCTTGAGGCTGTCACTTCTTTCCATGCCTGCTCCCTTCATGTCCTCTGACTGTGTCTTCTATCCATGCTGCTCCCGTTGTGTCCTCAGACTACACTTCTCTCCATGCCTGCTCCCTTTGCACACTTAGTCAGCTCCTAGTGTTCATGCCTGCTTCCGTCGTGCCCTCAGACTACCCTTCTGTCCCTGCCTGCCCCATACCCCTGACTACCCCTTCTGTTCATGTCTGCCCCTGTGCACTCTGACTGCCCCTTGTGTGCATGCCTCCCGCACCCTCAGACTGCCCCTTCTGTGCATGCCTCCTTTCTTCATACTCAGTCTGCTCCTTGTGTCCATGACTGCTCCATTTGTGCCCCCTGATTGACCCATCTGGCAATGCCTGCTCCCACAGTGCTTTCAGAATTCCCTTTCTGTCCATCCTAGCCCCCTTCATGCTCTCAGACTACCTTGTCTGTCCATGCCTTTCCTCCATGCCTTCTCCCTTCGTGCCCTGGGACTGCCCCTTTTCTCCATGCCTGCTCCCTTCGTGCCCTGAGACTGCCCCTTTCCTCTATGCCTTCTCCCTTCGTGCCCTGAGACTGCCCCTTTTCTCCATGCCGGCTCCTTCCGTGCCCTGAGACTGCCCCTTTCCTCCATGTCTGCTCCCTTCGTGCCCTGAGACTGTGCATTTCCTCCATGCCTGCTCCCTTCATGCCCTGAGACTGCCCCTTTCCTCCATGCCTGCTTCCTTCATGCCCTGAGATTTCCCCTTTCCTCCATGTCTGCTCCCATCGTTTTTGTGCCCTCTATCCATTATTCCATGCCTGTTCTCTTTGTGCCCTCAGACTCAGGCGCGCAACACCCATTGGACTCGAAGGGCTTCAGCCCCCGACCCGACCTCAACCCCTGGGTGTCAATCTGTGAAGCTGGCAGCTTGGAAACTGGATATGGACTGTGCCAAGTTTTTCATGGGGCAGGGATCTAATTGGGTGGGAGGAGGCGGGAGCTATGACAGAAGGCATTTAGTGGCGAGGCTGTGTTTTACAGATTCTGCGTGTCTGAATGGGGTTAACATCATGTCTGCTATTCAGCAGGAATGGATGCGATGGGTCAAACCCCAGGAGACGATGTCCTTTTCAAATTTGATCCCTGAAATAGGTGTGATTCAGTTCAGCGAGGGTGTACGGTTCCTCCTGCACCCCTGCAGTCCAGTCCGTCCACTCCAAGGATATTTCAATGTCACTGCCTTAACAGTGTTAGAGAGCACCCCGCTGTGGTCTGTGCTTTTGATATAGGAGCAGGCAGGTGCTAATATGGAGGTTGTGGAGAACGAAGACCTACCAGCACAGGGGGGAAGGACCCTGGGATGAGAGGAGCAACTGTAGTGTCCGATGGGGTGGGAAGGGTAACTGCGATGCCAAGGAAAGAGGCACCTGGCAGGTGTACCCAGAAGTGACTTCAATGTTGGCTACACAAAGGAGATAGGGACGTGTTGGAGGTTAGAAAAGCTGAGTTACTTTAATACTGGGGGGGGATGAAAGCCTCAAACCTGGTGTGAAATACGCATTTAAAAAAATCAGATGAGGGGGCTTTAAGATGACCCGGGAAAAGAAACGTGGAGGATAAGTTAAACTAAAACCCGCATTTTGTCACTGAGCTTGTTGGCGTGGGTTTGGCATGCTGGTTAGTGTGCTGTTGCACAAGAAAGGAACAATCAATGTGACGTTGCTGAGGAGCAACAAGGCCCCTTGCTCCCCTGCCCCCCCCACCCTCCGCTTGTCCGTCGTGTGTGGCAACCCCGGATGAGACAGCATCCCGGGTGCACACACAGCCGCACCAAACACTTCACAGGTCTTTAAAAAACCATTTGAATGTTAATGAGGCCTTGCTGTTGTTTCACCCCTTCTAAGAGCCCCTGCAGCTCCACTCTGCATGTTGCCCACATCGTGCTGCAGCACCCCTGGCAACTCATAACAGCGCACCAGGGTGCCGTGGTGCACAGTTTGGGAACCACGGGTATAGTTGAATGATGCCATATATTTTTAGATACAACGCTGTAGCACATGCAGTGCTACAGTAACCTGTGCACTTCCAATACTGTTCAGTGATCTCTCTGTTTCTACCTAATCAGTCCTCTAATCACCCATCCAGCAACATGTACTTATCCAATCAGTCTGCCAAAACCCAAGCACTAATAAATTCAACATGCACTTTCCTTACAGTACTCCATTCATCCAGTCACTACCCATGTACTCATGCAATGACCCAGGCACTAACTCATGTACTTCTACAATCCCTTGAGTACTACCTACACAGTTCAGTAATTTTTCTGTTACTACCTATGCACTCCTGCAATCACGCAGCCAGTCTCATGTCCTTATCTATTCATGGTGGCAAAACCCAAGCACTTATAAATTCACCATGTACTCCCTTTGCAGTACTCTAATCATCCAGTCACTACCCATGCAATGGCCCAGGCACTAACTCATGTACTTCTACAATCCATTGAGTACTATCTTTACAGTTCAGTAATCTCCTTGTTACTATGTATGCATTCCTCCAATCACCCAGCCAGTCCCAAGTCCTTATCTAATCAGTTTGCCAAAACCAAAGCACTTATAAATTCACCATGCACTCTCCTTGCAGTACTCTCATCATCCAGTGGCTACCCATGTACCCATGCAATGAGTCAGACACTAACTCATGCACTTCTACAATCCCTTGAGCACTACCTATAGAGTTCAATATTCTCCCTGTTACTACCTATGCAGTTCTCCAATCATCCTTGCAGCACCATGTACTAATCTAATCAATGCACCAATACTGAAGCACTTATAAATTCACCATGTACCCTCTTTGAAGCACTCTAATCATCCAGTCTCTACCCATGTACTTATGCAATGACCAAGGTGCTAATACATGCACTAATAAAATCCTCTATTCACTGCCCATGCAGTCCTCTAAACAGGTAAACACTGTGCAAATGCATTGTGATTTGAAAACAAAGTGTTTAGATGGTTTGTATGTAGAACGTGTTTGTTTAGTAATAGAATGGTATATTTTATATATTTATTTTGATAATGATATTACTGTTATTGAATGGACAAGAGATCAAATGCAGGAGTTTGAATAACTGCCGGAGTAAGAACCTTGTTTATCTACTAATCTGTCCGTGCGGACTGGGTTATGTAGGTGAAACAAGCAGAGAACTCAGGTTCAGGGTACAAGAACATAAGTCCGCACTTAGAACCGGGAAGGAAAATGCCCCCTTAACTGAGCATTACTCGAAGCTAGGGCACTGCTGTAACAATTTGAGGTGGTTTATCCTTGAGAAAACCTCTGGAAGCATGGGAGGAGGTGACTTAAATAAAAAAAAGAAAGTTAAGAGAACAATGGTTCATTTGTAAGCTTAATACTGTGAATAATGGGTTAAACTCCAGGGAGGACTGGATGTCAATCATCAGCTAAAATGATTAGTAGTCACAAAAAGTCAGCGGAAGAAAGGGGTTGCTACTCTCCCAGCAAGGAAACCATAGTGTAATTATATAATCATCGAGTGCACATATAGTATAGATAGGAGTTCCATACCTGACATGCAGTTCTTGTTGTACGTCTATAGAATAAGGCAACAACATTTAAATACAGTAGTTGCCATGATCCTGACAAGTAGGGGAACGTAGGGAGAGGTGGCCCGTAGACAAGGGTATCGAAAATAGGTGATGTGGTCAATTATAAAATCTATATTCCAACCCAAAGAAGTAACAAATAAAAATTTTTTAAAAATAAAGGAAGGAGGTAATTAGGTAGAATGAGTTTGTTACAGCCTGTAACCTTGGAATTAAGTTTTCCTGGGCTCCGTAGAACACCAAATGAAAAAAGAAACAAACGCAGGGGAGTTGCCTTGGCAACACTCCGCGGATCACAATGGCCAGATAGAGGGAGCACGTAACCCACCTGACTGGTTCAGGTCGGAAGAAAGCTTAAAACCCAGCGATACCGGAAACAGTATGACAATACGGATATAGTTATGAGATGTTGTTCCCAGTATATATTTCAACAAGGAGCACAACATTGCAATCATAAAAGGGAAGGGAGACTGATACAACGGACAACCTGAAGGTCAAAGAAAAGCTCAGTAATATAGCCCTTCACATGTGCTTCCATTTCAGAGCCTGAAATAGTGAAAGACATTATTATTCAGGAAAGAAAGGTGTTCCTAAGAGTCACCGACGACGACCTTGTTTACGAACTGACCAATCGTTTAAATAAACTACAGATGAATTGGTGTTTGAAAAACTGGTGGGATATGCTTTGAACTAAAGGAAGGTACGAAAGGGGGTGGTGATGGACGGATCATCTGAATCAATCAAACACTCACACCCTGTCAAAAGATTTGGGTTTAATCCATCACCGTTCTTTAGCCCAATCTGCCACCCCAGTTCAGACATGGCTATATGCAAATCAGTCTGACCCTGTGCCTCATGGGAACAGTCCAGCCCGAACTGCCAAGCCATGTCTTCCCTGGACTGGAAACAAGCTTCCGAGGACCGGTTTCTAGCATTCCAGCTGTCTTCAGCCCGGCTTGCTTGACTCCAGTGGCAAAGTGAGCAAGGGACTCACGTCTGAGCATACCCTGCCACACTTATGGTGGCCAAAAGCAATACAAATGGGGGTGGTGATGGACGGAGCATCTGAATCAATCAAACACTCACACCCAGTCAAAAGATCTGGGATTAATCCATCACCGTTCTTTAGCCCACTCTGCCACCCCAGTTCAGACATGGCTATATGCAAATCAGTCTGACCCTGTGCCTCATGGGAACAGTCCAGTCCGAACTGCCAAGCCATGTCTTCCCTGGACCGGAAACAAGCTTCTGAGGACCGGTTTGTCGCATTCCAGCCATCTTCAGCCCGGCTTGCTTGAATCCAGTGGCAAAGTGAGCAAGGGACTCACGTCTGAACATACCCTGCCACACTTATGGCGGCCAAAAGTGGTACAAAAGGGGGTGGTGATGGACGGAGCATCTGAATCAATCAATCACTCACACCCAGTCAAAAGATCTTGGTTTAATCCATCACCGTTCTTTAGCCCACTCTGCCACCCCAGTTCAGACATGGCTAAATGCAAATCAGTCTGACCCTGTGCCTCATGGGAACAGTCCAGCCCAAACTGCCAAGCCAAGTCTTCCCTAGACCGGAAACAAGCTTCCGAGGACTGGTTTCTGCCATTCCTGCCGTCTTCAGCCCGGCTTGATTGAATTCAGTGGCAAAGTGAGGAAGGGACTCACGTCTGAGCATACCCAGCCACACTTATTGTGGCCAAAAGCGGTACAACAGGGGGTGGTGATGGATGGAGCATCTGAATCAATCAAACACTCACACCTAGTCAAAAGATCTGGGTTTAATCCTTCACCGTTCTTTAGCCCACTCTGCCACCCCAGTTCAGACATGGCTATAGACAAATCAGTCTGACCCTGTGCCTCATGGGAGCAGTCCAGCCCGAACTGCCAAGCCATGTCTTCCCTGGACCAGAAGCAAGCTTCAGAGGACCAGTTTCTGGCATTCCAGCCATCTTCAGCCCGGCTTGCTTGAATCCAGTGGCAAAGTGAGCAAGGGACTCACGTCTGAGCATACCCTGCCACACTTATGGGGGCCAAAAGCGGTACAAAAGGGGGGGGGGGTGATGCACGGAGCATCTGAATCAACCAAACACTCACACCCAGTCAAAAGATCTGGGTTTAATCCATCACCGTTCTTTGGCCCTCTCTGCCACCCCAGTTCAGACATGGCTATATGCAAATCAGTCTGACCCTGTGCCTCATGGGAACAGTCCGGCCCGAACTGCCAAGCCATGTCTTCCCTGGACCGGAAACAAGCTTCCGAGGACCGGTTTCTGGCATTCCAGCTGTCTTCAGCCCGGATTGCTTGAATCCAGTGGCAAAATGAGCAAGGGACTCACGTCTGAGCATACCCTGCCACACTTATGGCGGCCAAAAGCGGTACAAAAGGGGGTGGTGATGGACGGAGCATCTGAATCAATCAAACACTCACACCCAGTCAAAAGATCTGAGTTTAATCCATCACCGTTCTTTAGCCCACTCTGCCAACCCAGTTCAGACATGGCTATATGCAAATCAGTCTTGCCCTGTGCCTCATGGGAACAGTCCAGCCCGAACTGCCAAGCCACGTCTTCCCTGGACCGGAAACAAGCTTCCGAGGACCGGTTTCTGGCATTCCAGCCGTCTTCAGCCTAGCTTGCTTGAATCCAGTGGCAAAGTGAACAAGGGACTAACGTCTGAGCATACCCTGCCACACTTATGGCGGCCAAAACGGTACAAAAGGGGGTGGTGAGGACGGAGCATCTGAATCAATCAAACACTCACACCCAGTCAAGAGATCTGGGTTTAATCCATCACCGTTCTTTAGCCCACTCTCCCACCCCAGTACAGACATGGCTAAATGCAAATCAGTCTGACCCTATGCCCCATGGGAACAGTCCAGCCCGAACTGCCAAGCCATGTCTTCCCTGGACTGGAACCAAGCTTCTGAGGACCGGTTTCTGGCATACCAGCCATCTTCAGCCCAGCTTGCTTGAATCCAGTGGCAAAGTGAGCAAGGGATTCACGTCTGAGCATACCCTGCCACACTTATGGCAGCCAAAAGTGGTACAAAAGGGGGTGGTGAGGACGGAGCATCTGAATCAATCAAACACTCACACCCAGTCAAGAGATCTGGGTTTAATCCATCACCGTTCTTTAGCCCACTCTCCCACCCCAGTACAGACATGGCTAAATGCAAATCAGTCTGACCCTATGCCTCATGGGAACAGTCCAGCCCGAACTGCCAAGCCATGTCTTCCCTGGACCGGAAACAAGCTTCTGAGGACCGGTTTCTGGCATTCCAGCCGTCTTCAGCCCAGCTTGCTTGAATCCAGTGGCAAAGTGAGCAAGGCACTCACGTCTGACCATACCCTGCCACACTTATGGCGGCCAAAAGTGGTACAAAAGGGGGTGCTGATGGACGCAGCATCTGAATCAATCAAACACTCACACTCAGTCAAAAGATCTGGGTTTAATCCATCACCGTTCTTTAGCCCACTCTGCCACCCCAGTTCAGACATGGCTATATGCAAATCAGTCTGACCCTGTGCCTCATGGGAACAGTACAGCCCGAACTGCCAAGCCATGTCTTCCCTGGACTGGAACCAAGCTTCCGAGGACCGGTTTCTGGCATACCAGCCATCTTCAGCCCAGCTTGCTTGAATCCAGTGGCAAAGTGAGCAAGGGATTCACGTCTGAGCATACCCTGCCACACTTATGGCAGCCAAAAGCGGTACAAAAGGGGGTGGTGATGGACGGAGCATCTGAATCAATCAAACACTCACACCCAGTCAAAAAATCTGGGTTTAATCCATCACCTTTCTTTAGCCCACTCTGCCACCCCAGTTCAGACATGGCTATATGCAAATCAGTCTGACCCTGTGCCACATAGGAACAGTCCAGCCCGAACTGCCAAGCCATGTCTTCCCTGGACCGGAAACAAGCTTCCAAGGACCGGTTTCTGGCATTCCAGCTGTCTTCAGCCCGGCTTGCTTGAATCCAGTGGCAAAGTGAGCAAAGGACTCACGTCTGAGCATACCCTGCCACACTTATGGTGGCCAAAAGTGGTACAAAAGGGGGTGGTGATGGATGGAGCACCTGAATCAATCAAACACTCACACCCAGTCAAAAGATCTGGGTTTATTCCATCACCGTTCTTTAGCCCACTCTGCCACCCCAGTTCAGACATGGCTATATGCAAATCAGTCTGACCCTGTGCCTCATGAGAACAGTCTAGCCCGAACTGCCAAGCCATGTCTTCCCTGGACTGGAAACAAGCTTCCGAGGACTGGTTTCTGGCATTCCAGCCATCTTCAGCCCGGGTAGGTGAATTTGCACGGACACGGGAAGTTTGAGCCACATCCAAAGGTCCAACCCCGATGTACCGACCCGCCGAACACTCATATGGCATTTAATCCCTGACCATTAGGCATAGGATTAACCACAGAGGTAAACTATACCCACGCAACACACATGACACTAGCATGTTGTTCATTTTATGTAGTTTTCACCATTACTAGGTCCTGATGAATCGCGGGTAAACAACCCCATGCGAGAAACATGTCGACCAATCCTTCTTCTAGTCTCCTCTAGGGTCACTCTACCTAACTTGTCGATACCTAGCGAGCTAGATTCATGCTTTTAATTGCAGTAGGGGGACCCCCAGAATAAAGTGGTTTCCGGCACCCCCTGCTACATTTTAAATCACTCCTCCAGGCAACTTGCTACCCCACCCACACACCCGCACTTCACCATAAGGCAGTTGGATACAAAAGATCTCCGCCAAAGAGCCCCTCTCCGAGGTGAGCCCGTCGGGGATTGCACCGCCTCCCCGATGAGGAGCAACGCCTATGATGAAGCATGACACCCTTTTGGGTGTGTGAGGCAAATACATCCAACAAAATGGATGCCCAAAGTGTTACATGCACACCTCCGGTCACGCCAGTCATACCTAATTCCTCCCTTTCTATAGGAACAGTTCAGCATACATGAGTGATGTAATATGTGACGTCACCAGCAGTGCATTGCTGAACTAACTATACCAGGGGAATTTCTATGGTTTTTTACGAGTGAAATGTCCAGTTAACTATAACGCCTCTGAAACCTATGGTTTTTTCAGTGAATTTATATATATATATATATATATATATATATATATATATATATATAGTAGGTAGTTATAGTTAGGACCTAGTTCCCATAGGAAATCCGCAACATTCTATTGGGAATAACTTTGGCGCCGGTTGATGAATCTCCGTGAATTTCTCAAAGATGGCCCGCTCCGCTACACTCCTTCCCTGAAAGTCTCGGGAAGATTCGTCAAGCGGGGGCCGAGAAAAAAGGAGGGTCCCAAAACGTGTTTTCCCCATGTTAATTTCCATAGGACGATTAGACACGGCTACAACCCGAACTGCTGAACGGAATTACACCAAATTTGGGAAAATGGTAGGGTCTGGTACGCAGATTACGCTTTTGTTTAAATGGTTGCTGAGAAAATTAAAGTTGAAATCAATTATATATCTATAAGCGCGCACTGTGTGCGCACCGTGCGCGCACCTTGCCGTGCACGAGCTTTATGCTGATTGGCTGCCACTGTCTTTCAACACTCCAAAACAGAAATTGATGGCAGCCATCTTGTGCCTCAGTAGACTGAGGCACAAGAAAGCAGAAAAACAAACGTGTAGAACTCAAAAAGGGGGCAGGGTAGAAGCATCCTGACCCCCTAGTCCTGCTCAGGGGGTCCCACAGGGACCTCCAAGGCCCAAAAAAATTTCGAAAAATCGCAGGGTGCGCGCGCCCCTTGATTCCCCCTCCCCCCAATTTTTTTTTTTGCCTTGGGGGTCCTTTTGGGAACCCCTGAGCAGGCCTAGGGGGTCAGGGTGCATCTACCCTGCCCCCTTTTTGAGGTCTATAACTTCTCCAGCACGAGCTGCATGCTCATTGGCTTTCAACACTTCAAACCAGGAAGTGTTGGCAGCCATCTTGTGCTCTGTAGACCGAGGCACAAGAAAGCAGAAAAACAAACGTGTAGAACACAAAAAGGGGGCAGGGTAGAAGCACCCTGACCCCTAGGCCTGCTCATGGGGTCCCACAAGGACCCCCAAGGCCAAAAATGTTTTTTAAAAAAACCTGGTATGTTTATTTAAAAATTAACCCCCAGGGGGACCAAATTGTGGGGGCATAGTGATAAAGAAGTGTGGGGGTGCCCAATCCCCCCCTCACTGCCCCGGGGACCGCCGCCCTCTGGGGCAAAGCAACGCAGCCCCCTGGTGCATACTTGAGGTTCCTGGTGGGCTACTTACCTCCCAGGGACCCCCAGTATGCAAGGGGAATTAGTTCCCCCTCTGCAAACGCACCCGTGGGCTGCGCTGCAGAGAGGTGTAAAAAAGGGTGTGGCCTCATTGCACCTCTCTGCATTGCAGCCCCCGGGGTAATACTGGAGGTTCCTGGTGGGCTAGTTGACCCCCAGGGACCCCCAGTATGCAAGGGGAATTAGTTCCCCCTCTGCAAACGCGTCAGGGGTCAGCGTTGCAGAGAGGTGTAAAAACATTTTTTTTTTCATTTTATATTAAAATATGTAATGTAATTTAAAAAATAAAATATCTAAAAATAAATAATTTAAAATAATGTAGTAAATCAGTATAAAAAATATAACAATTAATACATTTAAAAATTATCATTTACAAAACCAGCATGCCTTTCTGAGAAAGCTGCATGCTGATTGGCTGTCAACACTTCTAACCAGGAAGTGTTGGCTTCCATCGTGTGCTCTGTAGATCGAGGCACAAGAAAGCAGTAAAACAAATGTGAAGAACACAAAAAGGGGGCAGGGTAGACACACCCTGATCCCCTAGGCCTGCCCAGGTGGTCCCACAAGGACAAAAAAGGCCCACATTTTTCTTTTTAAAAAACCTGGTCTGTTTTTTTAAAAATCACCCCGAGGGGGACCAAATCACGGGGGCATAGTGATAAAGAAGTGTGGTGGGTCCCTAATCCACCCCACACTGCCCCGGGGACCGCCTCCCCCGGTACAAAGCAACGCAGCTTCTTGGCACATACCGGAGGCTCCTGGTGGGCTAGTTGGCCCCCAGGGACAGCCAGTATGCAAAGGGAATTAGTTCCCCTCTGCAAATATGCCCGGGGGCTGCGTTGCAGAGAGGTGTATAAAAGGGTGTGGCCTCATTACACCTCTCTGCAATGCATCCCCCTGGCGCATACTGGAGGTTCCAGGTGTGCTAGTTGGCCCCCAGGGACCACTAGTATGCAAGGGAAATTAATTCCCCCTCTGCAAACGCGCCTGGGGCTGCGTTACAGAGAGGTGTAATATAGGGTGTGGCCTCATAACACCTTTCTGCAATGCAGCTCCCTGGCGCATACTGGAGGTTCCAGGTGGGCTAGTTGGCCCCAGGGACCCCCAGTTTGCAAGGGGAATTAGTTCCCCCTCTGCAAACATGCCAGGGGGCTGCGTTGCAGAGAGGTGTACAAACATTTTTTATCAATTTATATTAAAAATATGTAATGTAATTTAAAAAATATATATAAAAAAATGTATAATAATGTAGTAAATCAGTATAAAAAATATAACAATTATTGCATAAAAAAAAATTCATTTACAAAACCATTGAAATGCACTGAAAAAAACATAGGTTTCAGCCAAGTTATAGTTAGGATTTACCATTTAAAAAACCCTTGAAATTCACTTCAAAAACCATAGGTTACAGCCACGTTATAGTTAGGAATTAGCATTTGAAAAACCTTGCAAATTCACTGAAAAAACCATAGGTTTCACACCAGTTATAGTTAGGGATTAGCATTTAAAAACCTATTAAATTCACTGAAAAAACCATAGGTTTGACACCAGTTATAGTTAGCTATTCATTTTACTCATACAAAACCTATGAAATTCCTCTGTTATAGTTAACTATAACTCGTGCCCCCGCAATGCACTGCTGATGACGTCACATATTACATCACTCATGACATGGTCAGTGACA
The DNA here is from genome assembly GCF_964263255.1 of Lissotriton vulgaris. Taxonomy (NCBI): domain Eukaryota; kingdom Metazoa; phylum Chordata; class Amphibia; order Caudata; family Salamandridae; genus Lissotriton; species Lissotriton vulgaris. Next base: position 805,902,506 of record NC_141687.1, read on the forward strand.
TCCCTCATGACATCACTGATAATACCAACCAGTGAATGTGTGTCTTTCTGAAAAATAAATATGTTTTATATATGTATATGTAAAGGTCGATGGAAGAATAAATGTTTAAATAAGTGTCTTAATGTATGTTTAAAAAAAAAAAAATGATTGGTTAACTGGCTTATTAAGTGTACCTTAGTGAATACATATATTAGCGAGTATTGTTTAAATATTTAAATGTTTGTATCAGTGTTTCACTTTGTGTATAAGTGGCTGCATGGGTTGGTGAGTAGCTACATGTGTGTGTATATGGGTTATTAGATTTTATTTTAGTATCAGTATGAGTGTCTGTATGGTTTGGTGGGGGTGTTACTTAGCACATAGATGCATCAATGACTGACTCACTGTTTGTATGTGTTTTGAAGACCGCATATGTGCAGGACTGTATGGGTGGATGAGTGTGTATATGTGTGTGTTAGTGAGTGAATGACTGTCTCACTAGTGTCTTTATCAGTAACTACATATGTTTTAATCTAGTATTTGTGAGTATTGATGTATAAAAGTGAGTATATGTGAGAGTGAGAGATTGAAAGAGTTCTTGTTTAAATAAGTATATGTTTCTATAAGTGATTGTTTAAGAGAGTAAGTAGGTGTAAGTTTCCTTAGAAGTAAGGTGGTAGTGTGTGTATAGCTGTATATGCAAATAAATGGATGTTCAATAGTTTATTTGCATGTGTGATTATGTGTGTGAGTAACTTTTGGATGACTGTCGGTGTGTAACAGGATGTATAGGTGTTTCACTACATATGATGAGTGAATATATGTATGAGTGGCTATATAGAACTGTTGGTGAATGAGTGGATGTGTATATAGATGGTGGTACTACTGAATTGGTTGTTGTAACTGGTTTGGGTATCTTCATTTTTTTGAAAAATTTAGTTTCTATTTTTGAATATGTGTTTCAAGGGTTACATTACACTGAAAGGAAGTCTGTCACTCTGTCACAAGGATGGTGTCATCAGTGATGTCATGAGTGATGTCACTGACCATGTCATGAGTGATGTAATATGTGACGTCATCAGCAGTGCATTGCAGGCGCGCAAGTTATAGTGAGTCCAACTAACTATGACGTGGGAATTTTAATGGTTTTATGTCAGTAAAATTTCCAGCTAACTATAACTGGTGTCAAACCTATGGTTTTTTCAGTGAATTTAATAGGTTTTTTAAATGCTAATTCCTAACTATAACTGGTGTGAAACCTATGGTTTTTTAAGTGAATTTCATAGGTTTTTTAAATGCTAATTCCTAACTATAACTGGTGTGAAACCTATGGTTTTTTCAGTGAATTTCATAGGTTTTTTAAATGCTAATTCCTAACTATAACTGGTGTGAAACCTATGTTTTTTTCAGTGAATTTCATAGGTTTTTTAAATGCTAATTCTTAACTATAACTGGTGTGAAACCTATGTTTTTTTCAGTGAATTTCATAGGTTTTTTAAATGCTAATTTCTAACTATATATAGGACCTCAAACCTATGTTTTTTTAGTGAATTTCAAAGGTTTATTAAAAGCAAATGTCTATAGCTATGAAAGGTAATTTTTTTAAAAAATGAATTCTATATTGTATATTAATGTATTACTATTTTTTATGTATATTCCTTTTTTTTTTTGCCCTGGAGCGCTCCCAAAAAATGTGGGAAGTTAATTTACATAAAAACCACTGGAGACACTTTCACCAAATATAGAATAGGCCCTACTACATAGCAGTACCTACCATTTTCCCAAATGTGGTGGTATTCCATTGAGCCATTTAGGCTGTAGCCCTGTCTAAATATCCTGAGGTAAATTACATGACAAAAACACATATGAAAGTGTTAGAATTTACAACCAATCAAAATGTTACTTACATTTTGTACTTTTATGTGCTGACATTTGATTAGTTATGTACATGAATATATATGAAAAAAGAGAGGGAAACAGCCATTTTGACTACTACTACCTGAGGTACATTTGAAAAGGATTTTCACTGAAAACTTCAACTACTTTGACAAAGGTAAGTTGTTAATTTTGAAGGGAAACTATGTTGTGCACTTTAAGTTAATTTGGGAAAACGTTTTCTGATAGTTATATACTGTAACTCTGTAATAGTTATAGATTGAGATAGGCTTCTCTGTTATAGTTATGGATTGAGTTAGGCTTCTCTGGCATAATTATGAATTTACTTAGGCTTCATCACATGCACTTTTTAATAGTTCTACTTCCTGCCTGAAACCATACACAGCCCAAAAATTACTTCACTGTTAAAAACTCAGAAGTACCTGTCTGAACTTAAACCCAAAAGTACCCTAACTCAAGTCAAGTCAAAAAGCTTTATTTCGATAAAATGTCATTATCATAAAAGCAGGTTAAAAAGAATTGATAGTTAATAATAAAATTAGTAGTACATATCCAGTTAATTACAAAGAGTATAACATTTACTAGAATTAATATTGTTTAAAAGAAAATTAAACAGAGTATTTAAGCTTTCTGGCTCGAATAGCCCAAGCCCAGAATAAAAATTTTGCTAGGGCACAGGCATAGGGTACATAGCTGTCCGAAACAAGTATCCTAATTGCCACATCATGGCTCCTGGTTCCCAGTTGCCGGCACAAATTCTTCAGCCACGCCCTTCTTGGATTGGCATATTCCTTGCAGACAAATAAGAAATGGGCTAATGTCTCTGGGTGGGCTAAACATGATGGACACAGGTCAGTTTTGTCTGTGCAGGATTTCCATGTTTTGGTGAAAGTATTCAACGGCAGAGTACCCGTTCTAAATTTAAAATACAAGGACCGGGCAAACGGTTTCCCGATTATGTCTAGGTAGGGTTCTCGCCTGGGACGGTCTTTAAACATCAAAAAGTCCTCTGTAAGCCTGCCAATGGATGTGCTGGAGTGCCTTTGGGAGCAGATCCAATCCCGATAAAGGTTTTTAAGTACTTGTTTTGGAGGAGAGGTTCTGCTTGCCCAGGAATCCGATAGGCCCAAGTCAACAATAAGGTTTTCATATCTGTTAGCCATTTGACCCTGGCCCAGTGTGGTGACGCCATTATTTCTTCCAGACCTCTGGCATAGGCACTGAGTTCCTCTACCCGCCAAATACGGGCCCGCAATTTCGCCAATCTGGGTACAGCCAAGGTCCATAAATAAGGGTAAAAGTGGGGTGCTTTGAGGGAGGGACATTATTTGTCTACAGAAATTGTTCTCAGATTTTTGTAAAGCTTGAGAAGATGCAAAGCCCCAAAGTTCAGCTCCATAAAGTGCAGAGCTGACACCCTTGGCAGCGTAGATCTCTAGGACTGTTCCTATTGGTTTGAACGAACTGGAACGTTGCTCCCTTAATAGGGCACCTGTGATCCTTTTATGGTTCAGCAGCATCTTATCTAGATGGGAAGTCCAATCCATTTTGTCTGAAATGCGTATCCCTAAATAATCAAATACTTTTACCCTTTCCAGGGACTCGGTGTTTAAAATAGGGGGACGCACTTGCTGTTTAGGTGGATTAAGGACGAGGTATTTTGTTTTATTGGTGTTTATAACCAAGCCTCGGTCAGTACAAAAGGATTGGAAATTGTCCAAGAGTTTCTGTAGTCCCATTGGGGTTTTGGAGATTAGGAGCGTGTCGTCCGCGAAGAGGAGGGTCGGTATGCGTACCCCCGCCAGGGATGGTTCGTCGGATGGAGATTTAAGTAAGTGCTCAACCACCCCATTGATGTACAAAGAGAAAAGGGTGGGAGCCAGAACACATCCCTGGCGGACCCCTCTCTCGACCGGAATACAGCCCGTTTTCTCCCCTCCCGAGCCCCACCTGATTTGGGCAAAGCTGTCCTGATGAAGCCTAACTAGTAGGGATAGTAGATACTGTGGGAGCCCCATGTTGGCCAGAACCTTCCATAGCAAGTCCCTGGGGACAAGGTCAAAGGCAGTCTTTAAGTCGATAAATGCGAGATAAAGACTGCCCTTGCCTATCACTACCACCTTCCAGTAGATCATCATGAGCCTAAAGGCCTGCTCTATCGTACCAGTGCCTACTCTAAAACCGGCCTGAAAATCGGTAAGTATTTTGTTTTCATCTACCCAGTTGAGTATCCTGAGTAGAATGACTTTACCGACAACTTTTTGGCTTACATCTAGCAAGCTAATCGGCCTATAATTGGACGGATCATCCCTAGGGCCTTTCTTGTGGATGGGAACCACCTCTGCCCCCTTCCATGACACGGGAATGGGGGCACCCCTACAGATTGCAAGAAGGATGGAGTGGATTAATTTGCCCCAATTAACACCATCGGATTTTAGCAGGTCCCCAGGGATGCCATCTGGTCCTGCAGCTTTTTGTGGAATGATGGAGTTAATAGCATATTCTACTTCCTTCAGTGTAAAGTCAAGATCGCTAGGGAGAAGAATATAATCAGTATAGGGAGAGGATTGGACTTACCCTCTTCCAATCATGTTGTTTTGGCAGGAATAAAGTTTGGAAAAATGAGCCTCCCATACCTGGCCCGGAATGCTGCAGGTTACAAGGTCGCTATCCGGTCTGTTTCGTGCCCTTATGGTGTCCCAGAAGGATTTAGAGTCTTTTTTCATACTGGCTTCCTTGAGGGTTAGCCAGTAGGTATCCTCCCACTCCCTTTTAGCTGCCTGTAAGGCCTTTTTATAGTCTCTTCTGGCAATTTGGATTAGTGGGGGGGACTTCCCTTTGACTGCCTCTATTAGGCGTGATTTGGCCTTCCTGCATATTGCCGAATACCAATCATGTTTGCCTTTAGGTTTAGGTTTCTGTTTCCCTGAGGGCAATTGTACCCAAAAGAAGTCCCCAATAGTTTTTACGGCAGCTTCAAAAATAGCGGTGGCCTTGTCTGCTGCTATAGTTAAATCAATAGAGCCAATTTCGGCTTGCGTGCCCTTAACCACTTCGTCTATTGTGGGTAGTTTATCGGTGTTGCACATAAACTTACTCCACTTTAGACGCCTGCTACAAGTGGCGACAGTAATCCCCTGTGGGTGGCTAAGAGAGGCTGGCAATACTTCAATGTGCCAAGGATTTTTTAGGGATAAAGAGAGTGGGTTATGGTCGCTCTCTATGGTATTGGTGATAACCATGTCGTTAACGTAGCTCCAGAAGCCCCTATCCAGCAGAATATAGTCAATCCGTGTACATTGACCAACTCTGTTGAATGTGGGAGCACCCAGGGGGTCAGATCGAGTGCGACCATTTACAGCTCTTAATCCAAACTCCAGTGTGAGTGCATTTAGATGGATGGCACCGCGAGTCCAGCGCTTGATGGGTGGGATAGAGAGGGTAGGAATACCCCATCTACTATCCTCTTCTCCCAGATCTGGAATTCCTTCTAGGGGGAGTGGTTCATATGTACAATTAAAATCCCCTGCTACTAGGATGTGTCCAAGTCCACTCTGCTCTCCCAACTGAGCCTCAAGCTCCATCATTGTGGGTGAAATACGCCCATTTTTTGTTCCCCTGATATAGACATTGTAGAGGTCAACAGTTATACTTTCCCGTGGACCCAATAGGGAGACACCAAGAATATCCGGGGTTCCTGCCTTCTTAGTAGTTATCCTACAATTAAGCAGGATGCTTATCCAAATAATAAGCCCCCCCGATGGCCGTCCCTTCCCTGCCTTAGATTTTACTGCTGGTGTAAAAAAAGTGACAAACCCCATCCGGTGCAGTGGCTCAGTGGCCCATGTCTCTTGAAATATACAGATTTTGTGGGCATCAACCAGGGCATTCCACTCCGGGAGGCCTAGTTTCCTTGAGATCCCAGCAAGGTTCCAGCTAAGGATTTTTAACTCGCCATGTGCTGAGTTTCCGTCTGGAATCACAGTACAGCGGGGGTTAGATGGATCTGCACTGTCCCTAATTAGTGTAGGTGGTGACACCTCTAAGTTTGTAGGGAGAGATGTACCCAGCGCTGCATCCTTCATATCGGTATTTGCATGAGGGAGGTTGGTGTCTAAGCCTCCCTTAGGAGAAAGTCAATCAACCTCATCCAATACGCAGTACCTATTTGGATGGGCAAACTGTGTATAGGAGGGGTTAAAGGACAGGGATGGAGACGGATCCTGCCATGGCTGTTGCCAATGGTGATTGGCAGTGAGTGGTTGCTGGGGAAGTTGCTGCCACTGCTGAGTAGATTGGAAAAAAGGTGGTAAGGAGTGGAGAGGTTGTTGCCACTGAGGGCCAACATGGTGCGGGACAAAAGGTGGAAAGTTAGGCGGCTGTTGCCAGTGGTTAGGGGCATATTGGGGGGGGGCGTACAGGCCCTTAGTTAATTGGGAATAATTGGCCGGTGGAAGTTGGGTCTTATCGAGTTGGGGAGGAAGTAAGACAAGGGGAGTGGTTTGATCTGGGTGGCAGGACCGTTGTTAGGTGCATTACAAATGAAAGTCGCAGCCCCCACATCCCTAAAATTAACAGTAATTACATCCCCTGGTATTGTTTTCTTACTCCTACCCACCCAATCCCCTCTACGTACAGTAAGAATTTCCCCGCTCATGCTACTAGGCAGTGGTTTGTGTATTTGAAGCCACTGGGCGCATTTATTTCTTAACTCTACGTAGGTCTCTTTAACTCCTTCCTTCAGTGGGGGGACAGCAGTTAACACAACCACAACTCTACTGATATAGTTATTTTTTCTGCAATTTACAGAAAGAAAATGGAAGGAAAATAACAATCCAATGTTATTTCTTTCGAAGTAAAGGTTGAACATCCAGAAGAAAAAAAAGATGAGTTGGATTTCATGGATGACTCTTTGGACCAACAATTAATAGACTGCTTGGAACAAATTGAATCATGCAATGATAATTATAAGGAAATTCCGGACAATATAATGTTAGAAGTTTTATTACATTTTGAAAAAGAATCAGAAGAATACATTTATATTTAATAATCAAAAATTGTTTGATACTTTATTCATTTTTATATGTAATTCATGAAGTAATACCAAAATGATTATAATATAAAGTGAGACTTATAGTATACTGTGCAACTTTTTGGTGTTACATAGTAAGTTTGATCAAAGTTACTTACTTTCTCCCACTATATTATCTCCAATGTGTATTTTACATCTCTTTTTCATCATAAGGGAGCAGGATAGACTACCCATGATCCCCTAGGCCTTCTCAGGGAGTGCTTAAAGTATCTGTTTGTTCTTTCCTGACAGACTATGGTATGGATTCCATATACCACAATAAGTTCTGTAACAACATGCAAGATATCTACAGAGGAGACGGTGTACATTAAATTTAAGTCCCTGCATTGGTACCTACATGTAGGTACTTAAATAAAATAAAAAAAAAAACAACAAATTTTTTTTTTTTTTTTTAAAAGCTACTTTTTTTAAACTGTCATTTTCCCCCCATGGTACACTCCCCGGTACGCTCCCCGGTGCGCGTACCGGGCGCTTCCCCCACGCAAATCGAAAAAAAAAAATGTTTGCCTGTGGGGGGCCTTTTATGGCCCCCACATAAAACCTAGGGGGTCAGGGGGGGTCTACTCTGCCCCCTTTTGGTCATTTCCCGCTGTGTTTTTGCCACCTCTTGTGTCTTGATCTTACCGAGACACAAGATGGTGGCCGCTCCGGACTGCTTGGAATGTTGACAGACACCCGAGAGCCAATCAGCTTTCCGCGCGCGAACTCGCATAGCGCGCTGGAGCGCGTCCCGGTGCGAGTACCGGGGCGCGCTTATAGATATATATATTTTTTTTAACCTAAATTACTCAAAATCCACTGAAGCACATATCTTGAGACATAGCAAAGGCACATCGGGCTACTAGTCCCTACAATTTTACCAAGTTTGGTGGAAATCCATTCAGCCGTTCGGGCTAAAAGTGAGGTCGACCATCCTATGGAAATTAACATGGGGAAAACACGTTTTGGGACCACCCTTTTATTTTGGCCCCCGCTTGACGAATCCCCCCCAAACTTTTAGTGAAGGACCGGAGCGCCGCCAGGCATTTTTGAGGAAATTGTCAGGCAGATTCCTCAACCGGCGCCAAAGTTATTCACAATAGAATGTTGCGATTTCCCTATTCAAAATATTCCTAACTATAACTACCAACTGGCAACCGCCAGTAGGTAATATATATATATATATATATATATATATATATATATATATACATATATATATATTCACTGAAAAAACCATAGGTTATAGACCATATATAGTTAGGAATTCGCATTTACAAAACCTTATTTTACTCACACAAAACCATTGAAATTCCATATATAGTTAGTTGCACTAACTATATATCGCGCACCCGCAATCCACTGCTGATGATGTCACATATTACATCATTCATGACATGGTCAGTGACATCACTGATGACATCACTGATGACATCTCAAATGACATCACTGATGACATCTCAAATGACATCACTGATGACATCACTGATGACATCTCATTTGACATTACTGATCACATCACTGATGATATCATTCATGTGATAATACGATGAACCTCTTCAGACTCTAATATAACCTTAGATACAATCAGTGTAAACAGACACTCACAGACTGTCACTCATCCATGGAGTTACTCACACACCTAGTCAGTCAATCAAAGAATCAATCACACCTCCATTTCCCCAACTATACAGTTATACAAACTTTACTTATTCAAACATATACTAACACATATTAACTCTCTTATACAATCCCTGATACAAGTTCACAATGATCCATACAGCCACTCACACATTCACTGGCTCTTATGCACAGTTATTTATATATGTCAACTCTCACATGTACTGTGTTTTACATATGTACTTACTTTGACATGTAGCACTGAGATATCCATTCACTCACCAATACACTCATGCACACAGTCAACCGCCCATACAGCTGTTTCCACATGCACTTTTGAAACCATACATCTAGTGAATCAACTGCTCACACATCTATGCACAGAGTCATACACCTCCCAGCCACCCACACACACACTCAGTCTCCCATACGAATACTTGGGCAACCAATCAATAACCCATATAGTTACTCATATAGCTACTTATCAACACATGCAACAGTTTACAGAACAACAGACATAATGATGCACAAATTAAGACAGTTTAGTCACTAACCCATGCACTCAGTGAGACACATTTAATCACTCACTCATACAGTCAGTCATGCACCTACTAAATCCTTCATCCAGACACTTATACATCCACTCATTCTTCAATATGTAAGACATATTTTAACTTTACAGAAACATACAGTCACTGGATGTTGTCATCAGTGATGTCATCAGTGATGTCATCAGTGATGTCATCAGTGATGTCACTGACCATGTCATGAATGATGTAATATGTGACATCATCAGCAGTGGATTGCGGGTGCGCGATATATAGTTAGTGCAACTAACTATATATGGAATTTCAATGGTTTTGTGTGAGTAAAATAAGGTTTTGTAAATGCGAATTCCTAACTATATATGGTCTATAACCTATGGTTTTTTCAGTGAATTTTCAAGGTTTTGTAAATGCTAATTCCTAACTATATATGGTCTATAACCTATGGTTTTTTCAGTGAATTTTCAAGGTTTTGTAAATGCTAATTCCTAACTATATATGGTCTATAGCCTATGGTTTTTTCAGTGAATATATATATATACATACATATATAAACATATATCATCTGTATATCTATATAAATACAAACATAAATGCATGCATACATATACTTATATGCATTTTAGGGTTGTTAGGGCGTTTTCGTGTGTATTATGTTGCTTTTTTAGGGCTTTTGGGTCAATTAAGTAGGGTTCCCGGAGCCTAGGGCTGAGGGGCCGGTTCAGTTTCGTGCGTATTGGTGTTGGCAAGGTTTTGAGGGATTTTGGCGGTTTTTGGTCGAGATTTGGCCGTTTTATGGCTTTTTTTGTGTTTGCGGGGGGCGCGTATTCGGGTTGAAATTCGTCCCCGTTCCAGTGGATGGATTGGGCTGATTTTTGGTGAGATGTTAGGGAATCGCTGGAACTAGTGTCCAGCCAAGTTTGAAGCGGATCGGAGCAGTGGAAGTGCTTTAAAGAGCAATTTTTGTGCGGAGTAGCGAATTGTCATGTTATTCAATGGGAGTTTTTGGTGCGCATGGAGAAGGTGAATTTGGGGTGTTCCAGTTGCGCTAGAGGGACGGGGCTTGGGTGAGCTGTAGGGAGAGTGGATCGGCAGGTGTGCCGAATTTTTGGGATTTGTTGGCCGAAGGGAAGGGTGTGCTTGGGCAAAGTCGATTTGGTGAAAACGGTGCGTTATTTACATGAAAGTTGAAAAAACACTAATAAAAGCAAAGCTAAAAAGCCACCTCATTACAAACAGAATGGCTTTAACTTAAACGAGGGCGAGATCTATTGCATTTTCAATGCTTGTTTACTTTGGTTCCATCAAGAAGGCATTCAGATGTGTCACACATTTGCCATAAATTCTGAATGTTAGCACTCTAGTTGCACATTAGATCACTGTAGTAAAGCTACTGCTCACCAGGGACGTCTGCTGCTGGTATTCAAAGTGCATGTTTCAGTCTGCATGTCAGAATTTTTTTAATGAAATAGAAGAGGATTTGAGAAGTCACTCAAAATGATCCCTAATTTTTCTTTCTGAAGCACTAATCATACTTTCTATGGCAAAATTAATCCCCTCATGTTGTTCCTTTTTAAATTGAGTGTTTTCAGACTTACCACTTCATTCCAATCAAGATGGCTTCTGGTGTGCCATACTTTTGTCATAAGTAAGACTGTTAGCGCTCTAGTTGTTCTTTAGAACACTCTGGGACATTCTGTCATTGGGCTATACTTGGGGTACATCTGGGTGATATTTGGGCTACATTTAGATCTTTTGTCTCTGGTGGCCATCTTGCGAGACTATGTCAGAATGTTTTAATGAAATTGAAGAGGGTTTGAGAAGTCACTCAAAATGTGCCCTAATTTTTCTTTCTGCAGCACTAATCATAATTCATCTGGCAAAATATACCCCCTCATTTTGTTCCTTTTTAAATTAAATGTTTTAAGAGTTACCACTTTATTCCAATCAAGATGGCTTCAGGTGTGCCATACCTTTGTAATAAGTAGGACTGTTAGCGCTCTAGTTGTTCTTTAGAACACTCTGGGACATTCTGTCATTGGGCTATATTTGGGCTACATCTGGGTGATATTTGGGCTACATTTGGGCTCTTTTGTCTCTGGTGGCCATTTTGGGAGACTGCATGTCAGAATTTTTTAATGAAATAGAAGAGGATTTGAAAAGTCACTCAAAATGTGCCCTAATTTTTCTTTCTGCAGCACTAATAATACCTTCTATTGCATAATATACCCCCTCATTTTGTTCCTTTTTAAATTAAATGTCTTAAGAGTTACCACTTTATTCCCATCACGATGGCTCCAGGTGTGCTATACCTTTGTAATAAGTAGGACTGTGAGCGCTCTAGTTGTTCTTTAGAACACTCTGGGACATTCTGTCATTGGGCTATACTTGGGCTACATCTGGGTGATATTTGGGCTACATTTGGGCTCTTTTGTCTCTGGTGGCCATTTTGGGAGACTGCATGTCAGAATGTTTTAATGAAATAGAAAAGGATTTGAGAAGTCACTCAAAATGTGCCCTAATTTTTCATTCTGCAGCACTAATCATACTTTCTATGGCAAAATATACCCCCTCATGTTGTTTCTTTTTAAATTAAATGTTTTAAGAGTTACCACTTTATTCCAATCAAGATGGCTTCAGGTGTGCCATACCTTTGTAATAAGTAGGACTGTTAGCGCTCTAGTTGTTCTTTAGAACACTCTGGGACATTCTGTCATTGGGCTATACTTGGGCTACATCTGGGTGATATTTGGGCTACATTTGGGCTCTTTTGTCTCTGGTGGCCATTTTGGGAGACTGCATGTCAGAATGTTTTAATGAAATAGAAAAGGATTTGAGAAGTCACTCAAAATGTGCCCTAATTTTTCATTCTGCAGCACTAATCATACTTTCTATGGCAAAATATACCCCCTCATGTTGTTTCTTTTTAAATTAAATGTTTTAAGAGTTACCACTTTATTCCAATCAAGATGGCTTCAGGTGTGCCATACCTTTGTAATAAGTAGGACTGTTAGCGCTCTAGTTGTTCTTTAGAACACTCTAGGAGGCTGCAGTAGAACACAAAGGAATCAACTGACAGTCTCTGTCCTTGTTGGATGTACATGTTTTACTGAGAATGTCAGACTTTATTTTCACATGACTGAGAAAGATAATGTGAATTTACAGAAAATATGCTTTCAGTTTAGCTTATAGATCCCCTTCCAAACCACTGTGGGAAAATCATGAGATATTAGTTTTCTTTCAAACAATATTCATGATATCACAGCAGAAGGTTTTTTCACATGGTAAAATCACCTTAGAACCCACCACAATTCCTAAAACGAGTATGGTACCATCAACAAATGATTTATAATGTAACTAAAGTCCTAAAACCCTCTATTAACTACAATGCTTTTTAATGAGGTGCTATCATGTATATTGGTCCCAAGATGGCTGCCAACACTTCTTGGATGAAGTGCTGACAGCCAATCAGATCAGATGTGTGGTTAGGCTCCGCCCAGATATATATATTTTTTTGAACCTAAATTACTCAAAATCCACTGGAGCACATATATTGAGACCTAGCAAAGGCACATCAGGCTAACAGTCCCTACAATTTTGCCAAGTTTCGTGCAAATCCATTCAGCCGTTCGAGCTAAAAGTGAGGCCAACCGCCCTATGGAAATTAACATGGGAAAAATGCGTTTTGGGACCCCCCTTTTTTCTTGGCCCCCCCTTGATGAAACCCCCCCAAATTGTCAGGGGCTGCTCAGAAACAAAATGTTCCATTTTCCTGAAAATTTCAGCCAATTCCGTCCACAAACGCCAAAGTTATTAGACATAGAATTTTCAAAAATCCCATAGAGAAAAAATCCTAACTATATATACCTACTGGCGACCGCCAGTAGGTAATATATATATATATATATATATATATATATATATATATATATATATATATATATATATATATATATATTTCCAACACAAGAGTTGTCCCTTGCTTAGCAGAGCCCACAAGCAGATAGGTTCAAATTTCGGTTTTAATAGGCAGATATTCATTGCAGGGAATAGAAAACAAAGTCCAGTTTTCATGGTGCAGCCTGACGCATTTCCTGCTCAACAGAGCACTTCCTCAGAGGCTGTATTCAACACTGTCTGGAGCAAAAAGTCTTTTAAACTGTTCTCACCTGGTGGTTGTTAACATTCGAAATGAGGAATTGTTGGCAGCTATTTTGTGCCTCGATAGAAGCGAGTTTGAAGAAGTCAGTGGAAGAATTGTGGAAAAAGTATAAAAGGGATGGGGTAGAAATATCTTGACCCTCTATACCTCCTAAGAGGGTCCCACAACAATTCCAAGGGCCCACATTTTTTTTTCTCTAAAAATGGCAAAGTGATCTTAGGGTGAAAAGTACGCTTAGGTGCATGGATCAAGCCGTAAATAAACAAATAATAGGAAGGGCGGGCTTTAATATTTAGCTACTGGGGGTCCAAATTCCGAGGGCAAAAGTTTTTAATTTTATGGGATCCAAGAGGGGCTTTCTTGCACCGGAGATTGCCACCCTCTGGGGCTAAAACATTAATGGGTGGTGGGGGAGGCTCAACTGCCATCCCACCAGTAAAATAGATGGGTGGGGGGCTTAAAGGCCCGCTAGTGTTTGTGGGGTTTTCAAAAATGGTTGAGGGGGCTCAAAGGCCCCTCTTGTCCTAGGGACCGCCATTTCTGTTTGCTTTGATTCTCTGGTGTGCACGAGTTCGGTGCACGAGCCTAACACGTCTGGTGCGCGATTCAAAGGGAGAACAAAAAGTCATATTTTTCAGATATACATCATGCTTATGTATTTAGATTTTGGGTGGCTCTGAAAAGAGCCCTTGTGTTTATTGAGAGAATTTTGGTACTTACAAGTAAGTACCTATGCAGAGTCTAAAGTTCAAGAGGAAGACTCTGTTACCCTCCTCTGTAAAATGTACACCATCTGTCCTATAGATGCCATCCGTATTGAAACATAGATTGTTGTGGTAAATGGACCCCATTCTATAATCTCGGAGAAAAGCATAAACAGATTTATTGACATGTTTCAAGCTTTCTCAATCTGTGGACAAAATTGATTGGACCAGCTCCATTTCTGCCTTTGGCATATGTTAGAATAGACAAAGGCAGTTTGGGGGAAAAGTGACATCAATTCTCCAAAGGTGTCCTCCATGAGTATTTCCTACCCATGTCAAAGTGCCTAGGTCCTTGCCACCACAGTGCACAATTATGAGGTCAGGGTGTTGGAGATATAAAAAGGATTTAACCAATGGCATCAATTGGTGCCACTTTAACCCTCTCTGGCCAATCTGTTTAATGTCTACATTTGGCAAAGCTAGGTCTTTGTCAATGGCTCTATTTTCTGCAAACCTTTGGCTCCAGAAAATATAGCTGTGTCCCACAATCCATACTTTAAGCATCTTGCAAGGAGGTCTGGCTCCACTGAGATGTTCGCTGTGAATGAAATGGTTGTTTAAAAAGTAAGATTTTTCTAAAATGGTGGATAAGGTGTAGTTTTGAGAAAACAATAGAAATGATTGGCTGTTTAAAAACATTGTAGTCTGAAAAGCAGGGTTCATGTTTCTGTTTTTTAAAAGCATGTTTGTTATTGGTTATGAAAAACTGTTTGAATGGAATATTACATTAGATTAGGTGATATTTTGGAAAGTCAAGCACACTTGCTGTTTGCATTAGCAACATTGTGTGCTGAACTTGTGACCTGTGTGCTTAGTTTAGTGCTGCATGTACTGTTATTATGGTAAAAGACAGTAAGCTCAGTAAGTTCAGTAAGTTCAAACGTATGTCAATTGGAAAGGGCTGAAATGTGTAACCAATAGAAATGTGTGTTAGATTTTGAATTAATGTAGGAAGGAATATGATTTGATATTTACATGTATATGTGTGCTGATTGAGAGGGAATGTTTGCCATTTTTTTAGTTTTGCTAAGTAGTGCAGTACAGAGATTCTGTACAAAAAAATCTGGTGTATTTTACTGAAATTCTTCTTAATCTACAAATCAATTTCAATGGTAAATTAGTAATTTATAAAGAGTTTTATTTGGGTTTTTTGTTTTTAATATAATTCATGTGTTTTTCCTGGTAAAATCCAGGTAGTGATATTACTTGTCTAGAATTACAAGTGTGCCTGCTGTTAGGATCCTGCATAAAGCGCAATTAGCGAGAGTTTTGGTATCGCTCCTCAAGTGCAGGGTTACCTTGTAAATATAACGCTATTGTTGGACTCCCCTCTTCCATGTTCTACTGTCAATAAAAAATGTATCTTGCCTCTGGGAACGCCTACATTGGAACTTTTTGGAGATACGAGGCGAGCCGTTACCAAACCGGCTGCTAACATGCGTTAATGCATCTTAGCGTTGCCTAGTAAATAGAGCGATATAATTTTCACGACATTTTTTACTTTTTAAGAAATAAATTGTGGCGAAATGGCATTTGTTAATATGCCCTCCAGCTTGCTATGACAGAGCGGGAACCTCGACTCTGCCTTGCCATAGCAAACAGCAGTATGAGTGTCCCGTGGTAGACACCTCGAGACATAGCAGGATCCAGTTCTGGGGGTGGTGTTCACCAAGGCTTTTGACTGCTCCAGAATGGGGGCCACGCTACCTGTCTCCTACAATATAAAAAGCCATGGAGGGTGGTGATCAGAGGGGCTTAGAGGGACCTTAGAGCCCTCCGACCCATTGTTGTTCAAAGTCTCGAAGAGTACCGGTTCCCGGAGCTGTACGGGGTCTTTAAGGCCGTTCCTACCTAAGTATTTTTCTGGGGAGTACCTTTGAGTTTTCCCACACATTATTAAATGTAAATGTAAATCCAGTACTTGTATCACGCACAAATCATCCCCGAAGGGGTATCTCGGCACTGGAGACTGTTGGGAAGATTAAGTGAGCTATTGTCCAAAGTCACATGGTGCTGGGCAGACCCCTGCTGCCGGAGCCGGGGATCGAACCCTGATCCCCGGCGTCCAGCATCTGCTGCCCTGGCCGCGGCAGCACACCTCTTCCCCATTTATTTTGTAGCACTGAGGAATGGTGGTACCCGGGTTACAGGGCCCCTTTGAACCTCAATGAAATGTAATATTTTAGACCTCGGGATTTGGCCCTCCCCTGGTAGCTAATTTTTAAACAAGCACAGGAGTCCTAACTTCATTTTTATTTTTTTTATGGCGGTTCCATGTACCCTGCGCACATTTCTCTTTTTTGTTGTTGAAAAAACATGCTTTAGAACATGGACTGCTTTAAACTCCTGTACACTATTCATGTACTGGTCTAATCACTTTTACAGTTGTGTTTTAGGCCTACAATTCTCTAGGCAGTATACCTACACTACAGCAAACACCCTGTCACTGTTTTTGCAATGCCAAAGTGAATCTTTTAGTACTATGTTTTAATTCATTCAGTAAAGTAAAATTCAACTAGTTATAAATGTAGTTTCTTTTTTGGTACTATTCTAATTATTCAGTTAGTATGCATGTACTCATATAATGAGTCAGGCTTTAGGACACAGAGTGGTTCAAACTCCTATGCACTATGCATGTGGTATAGTGTAACCACTTTCACATTTGTATTTAAAGTATACAATTTCTCAGTCAGTATTTATATAGAATGTTTGCATAGTACTAGAAAAGTATAATTTATAAGATTAGTGATATCATTTTATGTATGTTTATTTTTTCCAGATATTGTTTATCATCATTAAAATAACGTTATCATGCCTGAAAAAGGTCGGGAAAAAAAATAGAGCTAAAGGATATTTACTTGAAGAAAACTCAACAACAAGTATTGGATGATCAATATAATGTGGACAAAAAGAGGAAATCTTCTGGTAAGATTACTAAGAATGTTATTAAAAATATTTCTAGACAGAAAAATATTGTTCAAAATTTGGAAAGCAGTGATGACACTTCAACAACATAAAAAATAGGACAAATAGGAAAGGAAAAAAGCATATGTAGAATAAAAAAAATTATTTTGGTAAAAGAAGAGAAAATCAGTATAAAGAGATTCAAAAGAATATATTTTATAATAGAGTAGCACATAATTTGCTGAAAGGTTTGAAGAAATATAAAAATAGATCACTATTTTATAAAAAGAAGAAGCATATTGAATCCATTGTTGAAAAGGCTTTTGAAGTAAAAAGAAAACTATTTATTTTAGTGTTAAACAGAATTCGATCACTAGATAAACCTATCCATTCAATGAAGGCCAAAAGTAAGAGGAAAAGAGTAAATGACAGAACTAATTTTTGTTATGTTTTTTGGGTGAATAGAAACACAGTTGAAGTTCAGAGCCTTTGTTTAATGAAGAGAGTTATTTTCAGACCAATGATTTGTTGCATGAAGTTGATACCAGTGGCCAAGCTTATGAGGTTAGAAATGGTTGTCCAATTGACAAAAAAGAAATGGTTCTCAGAAATGCAGAAGAAGTGTTAAGCAGACTAAGTTCTAGGCAGACGTGATAAAGCCCCAGTGTACGCATGGGATTGCAGTAGTATTTGTAGTGTACAACAAGAATCTATTGATTTTTACGTAATTTCTTACGAGAATATAGTAAAAATAAAGTGTTAAACAAAAGATTAAGTTGTTGCAAGGACTAGACCCTTGCAGAGTGAGAAAAAATACTGGTTTGCAAGGTCATTCTCTACCTTGTCTTCTAGAAAAATATGTCAATGTGTTTTTCATCATTTCAGGATGTTGGCAGTACATCATACTCAAATGCTGTAGTTAGTCAGAAGATTGTATTATTCAAAAAGTCCAGCACTAAAGTTAAATGAGTTGAACAGTGCTCTTTTGCGTGGGTCAGTTTCAGATGTGAAGATTGGTGATGATATTGAGTGTTGTTACTTTGGTCCTGAACAAGAGAGTGAAGAAACTCATACATTAATAGAAGAAAAAGTTGAAGAGAATGTTGAACATAGTTGTACCAAAAAATGTAAAGGTGAAATTACAAAATTTAAGATGATTTCAGGTGAAAGGCCAAATTACTTTTGTATTTGTGCTTGCGATCTCACTATAAAAATCAGACTAGGAGTTTTGATCTGCATTTAAAAAGTGAAAGAGAAAATAATGATATGTGAATGGAGATTGCAACTTATTTGTTGGTAGAGAAATATTTTGATTTAGGTTCTGACCAGCGTATTTGTAAATATTGTCCCCCTGAGCACCGGGGGATTGAAAGACTCATTTCTATTTCTCCCAATTACTATTTAAGTGGATCACGACTCCGCTGCGCGGGAGCGTGCGGGAGCGTCTTGGGAGAAGCCCGGGACAAGGGCGGGACCGTCTGTAGCCGTCCGGGGCCGAAGGAGGCCGGGCCGGGCCCACCTTCTTTCGCTTGCATCTTCCTGATCCTAGCTGGACTGTGTTACAGGACCCAGTCATGCCATCACCGGCCCCAGGTGAAACTCCTTCAAGGGCAGGGGGTAGCAATACTGGGACTCTGGATAACTACTTTAAATCAGCGAAGGGGGAAGGGGGAAAGGAAAGCTCCCTAGAGAAGCGTAGGGTAGATCGCCGTCGCTCCATTGAAAACATGAAAAATAGACCTCTCAGTGACATAATTCCCTACCCCATCTCCCAAGAGGAAAGCCCCCGTCATGGTAGTCAGGATTTATCAACCCAAGAGGGTGTCCCTTTACTACTACGGGATATTATCCCTAACCCCGGTACACTCCCTGAACAGACCATGAAGGCCATCCCACCCCCAACTGATAGCAGCATGACCGTTGATCTGGTTACCCAAACACCCCCGGCAGCCAAAACCAAGAAAAATAAGCCTAAGCAAACTGTTGTGGTGGAAGTACATGGCCCTCCACCAAACAAGAGCAGAAGAAAGTTGAGGGGTGGGCAGGGGAAAACTAAAATTCCCCACTCAGACTTTGGGAAAAATTACAAGCCGGTACACACCCCAGATAGGCCCAGAGAGAAGACACCTGCAGCCGTTTCCCCCAAGGGTACTAACATAACCACTGCTGTCGCCAATAGTGACCTAGGGGCTAACCTACCCAATATAGTACCCCCTGCTACATCCCTGGGGAACATAGAATTTCTACTAAGATCACTCTTATTGCCTATTAGTGAGAGTCTAAAAAAAGTAGAGATCAGGCTCATTATCCTTGAAGCTACCTTAACTAGTTTGAATGCCACGGCTAGTAAGCAGACAAAAGCTGCTAGGCCCAATCTTTCTCTAGGGACCCTTACCCACTCACAAAAACCTTCTCTCAATGCAGGACCCACACAGGGTGCCGCCGTTGCTACCTCTTTGCAACCACTTATGTCTATCCAAGTCCCAGTTCCATCGAACATTCCTAATAATATGCCTCCCCAGATAGTAGCTCCAGCCTCTCATAGTCCAGTTCCAGGCATAAATCACAGGGCCCTACCAAACGTTTGTATCTCCCCTCCTCCGTCGGCAAAGCCTGCTCCCAGACCTCAGAGACCAGACTTGCCTCCGGAAGTTAACAGCCTTATGGTGGTACTGGCGGGTGCCCCCCCTCTTGAAAGGGGTGAAAATGAAAATTTCCTATCACTCAAGAGGAAAGTCATTAAGTGGCTCAATTGGAACAAAAAAAAAATAGAGCTAAAGGATATTTACTTGAAGAAAACTCAACAACAAGTATTGGATGATCAATATAATGTGGCCAAAAAGAGGAAATCTTCTGGTAAGATTACTAAGAATGTTATTAAAAATATTTCTAGAGGGGGCGTGGCTACGGCGGCGATGTGAGCAGACGTGTCTCACTTGAGCTCCGTCGCCCCGCTGCTTGAATTCGCCTGCTTTAGCGTAGTTCTCGGGGGGTGATCACTCCGGGGGACCCCCACACATCAAGGTCCCTGCTGGTGCCCCTCGTTGACGGAGAGACGCGGCCGCGAAAGCCCCTGCGGCCACACCGCCAGCCGGCGGGACTTCCACCAACGGTCGCAGACCGCCATCTTGCCCTGAGGCTGCTGCTGTGGTGTCGGGACGAGCCCCTGGGGAGGGGACCGGCACTGCGGCCCAGAGGGGACACCGGAACACTCCTGGCCTCACCGGTGGCCGTGCGGGAGCAGCAGACTCAGTCTATCGCCGGCGGAGCCGCGCCGGAGCTGCTGGAGCCGGACTGCCGGGCTGCCACCAGCGAGAGGCACAGCGGCGGCCCGGACGCCGCTCCTACCTGAGCCCCCGGTCTCGGCGGGAAAACCAGGCCCAGACCTGTGGAACTGCCGGCGGCCCCCGAGTCCTGGTCGGGACTCCATCGCCCGTCCTGGGCCCAGACGGTGAGCTGCACGCGCTGCCCCCCCTGCCTGCCATCTCCCGAGGGGGCCCGACGCTTGCTCTTCCCGCCACTCCCCGTCTCTGACGGCGGGTCGACCCTCACACGCCGACGATCCCAGCCTGAGCGCCCCCAGCCGCCCTGGACACATGGACTGCGGCCTGGTGCGCTGCTGACCACGGTACGTTGGCGACCCCTGAGCCTTGGTGGGCCCCAGCCTTGCAGCAACCGACCCCTGGCCACCTTGCCACCGGGACCCGACCCTACCGCGCCTGGCGGACCCCGGACTGGGTGACCCTGCTGTGTTTGGGGACCCCCACACATCAAGGTCCCTGCTGGTGCCCCTCGTTGACGGAGAGACGCGGCCGCGAAAGCCCCTGCGGCCACACCGCCTGCCGGCGGAACTTCCACCAACGGACACAGACCGCCATCTTGCCCTGAGGCTGCTGCTGTGGTGTCGGGACGAACCCCTGGGGAGGGGACCGACACTGCGGCCCAGAGGGGACACCGGAACACTCCTGGCCTCGCCTGTGGCCGTGCGGGAGCAGCGGACCCAGTCTATCGCCGGCGGAGCCGCGCCGGAGCTGCTGGAGCCGGACTGCCGGGCTGACACCAGCGAGAGACGCAGCGGCGGCCCGGACGCCGCTCCTACCTGAGCCCCCGGTCTCGGCGGGAAAACCAGGCCCAGACCTGTGGAACTGCCGGCGGCCCCCGAGTCCTGGTCGGGACTCCATCGCCCGCCCTGGGCCCAGACGGTGAGCTGCACGCGCTGCCCCCCCTGCCTGCCATCTCCCGAGGGGGTCCGACGCTTGCTCTTCCTGCCACTCCCCACCTCGGACGGCGGGTCGACCCTCACACACCGACGATCCCAGCCTGAGCGCCCCCAGCCGCCCTGGACACATGGACTGCGGCCTGGTGCGCTGCTGACCACGGTACATTGGCGACCCCTGTGCCTTGGTGGGCCCCAGCCTTGCAGCAACCGACCCCTGGCCACCTTGCCACCGAGACCCGACCCTACCGCGCCTGGCGGACCCCGGACTGGGTGACCCTGCTGTGTTCGCGCGGGGACCCCAGGGATCCCTGCTGCCTGTTGACCCTTGACACTGAACTCCCCGCCGCTGAGAGGCAGAGACCCTCCTGGATACTCCTTGCCGGCTGCGGTGGGACCGGCTGGGCACGACGCTGAGAGGAAGCCCTGGCCTGGGCGGCGCCGGGGTACTGAGTCACACCACGAGACTGCGAGAGGCCGCCCGCCTGCGGACACCGGCCCGGCCTGTTGCGGCCCATCTACAGTCCTCACCTCTCCGCCACCTCCCCTGCCTCCGCGCTGCCTTATCTTCTCGGGTGCGCTGCCCACCCTAGCTCCAGCGGCCCCTCCACGGCCTGGGCCTCCCCTATTTGAGTGCGGCCCACGTGGACCATGACCCGCGGCAAAGGGAATAAACCAGACCCCACGCCCACGACGACCAGAGGGGCGTCGGTGGCCTCTATGTGGGGTAAGGCGGGCTCGCCATCACCCTCCGGCGGACCCTCGGCATTGTCAGGAGGGAAGCCCCCACCGCCACCCGACTCCCCGCCGGTGACGCAGGCCTTCATGACCTCCTTTATGGCCGATCTGAAGACTGAAATTGGGTCCCTCAGGACGGAGGTCCACACCTGCGTCAAAGAAATGCGCAAGGAAGTCACCGACCTTGGCGATCGTGTCGACGGTCTGGAAAGAACGGTCGACTCCCGCACGGAGGACCTAGAACAGATCTGGCGGAGAGTGGCGACCCTCGAGGAACAACATATCCAGCTCCAGATCAAGCAGGAAGATTTGGAAAACAGGGGACGCCGCAACAACCTCCGCATACGGGGTGTGCCACTCGGGGAAGAGGGGACTAACACCATGGCCTATGTGGCCCTTCTCTTGCAAGCGGTGTGGGGCGAAGAGGACGCCCCCCCACCGCGCCTGGACCGCGCGCACCGTGTCTTCGGAGCGGGGGGAAAAGCGGGTCTCCTGCCCGACATCGTCACCAGGCTCCACTACTTCACCGAGAAGGAGGCCATCTTGAAGGCGGCTAGGGATAACCCGGACCTGCGATACGAGGGCCACAAGATTCAGATCTTCCAGGACCTGGCCCCCACCACACTCCACAGACGGCGAGTCTTCCGCCCGATCACAGAGAAGCTCCGGACCCTCAACATCTCTTACCAGTGGGGGCATCCCTTTGCACTCATCTTCAGATGGGAAGGCAAGCGCAGGTCACTTAGATCCTACCGAGAGGCGGCGCAACTGCTGGACATGCCGGAGTCACCAGATCATAGCCCGACGCGTCCTCCCCCCCCGGAGAGGGCTCATCCACGCTCTGAATGGTCCACTGTGCGCAGACGACGGCGGTCCCCCCCGGTGGACGCACTCTCTACCTCGCAAACTAAGCAGGACATCATTGCCCACATCCGCTCCCTCGAGGGCGACCGCGAGGAGCGAGCCTCCCAGCCCCCTGCTTCAGGATCTGAGGGTGGGGATCGCCCCTCAACTCCGGATGCCCACCGAACGTTGCCACTGTGACTCCAGCTACCCCGTATACACGCTCGCCTTCTAGACACTTCAGCGTGTCTCCCTGCTCCATGATGGCCTATCCCCAATGTTCGTGGAAAAGACGACGCCCTTTGCCTCCCTCAGGTCATGGACTTCACCGCAGAGCCCCTGCGCCCCACTGGCGCCTAAACGGACCGAGTGGCCCCGTAGCCTGACACACCCCCGGACTACCTCTGGGCAGCGGGGTGGACGGGCTCTGAGACGATTTGATTCCACTCTACTTGCCCAGATCTCCACTTCCTCCCCTTGTCCTGTAGGAAGTGACATTCCTGGATTCATCCAAACCCTCGGGTAGAGGATGTTCGGTACTTGGGACATTGTATGCTGGCCCTGTTGGCCTGTTTTGGTTCGATCTCTTTTTTGTGCCTTTCTTCTTTTTTCTCACCTTTCTCTTCCTACTTCACTTTTATACTATCCCTCTCGCGCCTGCGGTGGGGTGGAGGGGTGGGTTCTGCGGGGGCTGCCGCGCTGGAGGCAAGACGCGGCTACCGCTGTATTGTCTACGGGAGGGACTGCTACACTGGGTTATGAGCGACTTCACTCCCCCTTACTGCAATGACAGCGAACATCCCTACACCCTTGAGAGTCCTATCTCTCAACGTCAAAGGGCTCAACTCCCCCAACAAGCGGCAGCAGGTATGGCGCTACCTCCTACACCACGCCCCTGACATTATCCTCCTTCAGGAGACGCACCTTCTCAGGGGAGACACCAAACGCATGGCCCACCCTAGATACCCTACACAGTTCTGGGCATCCTCTGACACCAAGACAGCGGGAGTGGCAATCCTATGCAGGGCTGGCATTAGGCGGGGACCCGTGAAACCTTTCAAAAGTGCTGACGGGCGCTTCCTCCGAGCCACGGTGCAGCTGGGCCGTGCGCAGTTCACGCTTGGGTGTGTCTATGCTCCCAACCAGTCGCAGGACAAATACCTCCAGACACTCCTGCGGGAGCAGTTCCCATCGGGTGATAGTAATGTGATCCTGGGCGGCGATTTCAATCTTGTTTGGGACCCCGAGCTAGATCGGGCGGGAGCCTCCTTTAATGGAGCGGGAGCAATGTCTTCCACTCTTAAAACACAGCTAAGGGACCTGGGGCTTGTGGATGTGTGGCGCTACCACAATCCGGGGACCCGGGACTACTCCTTCTACTCACACTCTCATAGGACATACTCCCGAATCGACTATCTTTTCGCCTCCCTTGAGGTGGCCCGAGACTCCCTGGCTGCTGCTATCTCCGACATCTCCCTGTCAGACCACGCTCACGTGGAGCTCCTGCTGCAGGACCCCTTGTCCCAAGCCATTCGTGAACGCCGATGGACGCTCCCCCAGAGGATCCTTCGGGACCCGGACGATGTCGCCAGCATCCGCGACGCCATAGACTCGTATTTCGCCGTTAACGACACCCCTGAACTGCCGTTTCACACGGTCTGGGACGCCTTCAAGGCCACCATTCGGGGTCACATCACCTCCCTGGCGGCGGCACGGAGGAGGGAGGAGTCCAAGATGGAAGCCGACCTGGCTAGCAAAATCAAGCTTGCGGAGGCCCGAGACCGGACTTCCCCCTCGCGGGCGTCAAAGAGAGCTCTAGCTAACCTACGGGGGCAGCTCCGCGCCCTGCGCACCAACAAGGCGGAACACTCCCTGCTAGCACTCAAGCAACGGTACTACGAGGGTGGGGACAAGGTTGGCCGACTACTGGCCGGCAGGCTGCGGGCACGTACCGCTAGGGCCCACATCGCCAACGTCAAGCAGCAGGACGGCACTTGCGCCACCTCCGAGAAGGCCAAGCAGGCCGCCTTTGTTGCTTACTATTCCTCCCTATATGCCGAGGAGCCCACCTCCCCGGAGGCCCGAGAGGCCGTCCTCGCAGACTACGGGGGGTCTACCCTGTCCCCGGCGTGTGCGGCCTCGCTGGAGAGCCCCTTACAGGAGGAGGAAATAACGGAGGCTATTAAGGATCTCCCCGTGGGGAAAACCCCGGGGCCAGACGGCCTACCGCTGGCCTTCTATCGTCTGTTCTTGACCCAGCTCCGCCCGCATCTGCTGCGACTATACAGCTCCTTTTCTGACACCGTCGGCCCCTCCCCTGACATGGGTCTGGCGGAAATAGCCCTGATCCCCAAACCTGGGAAAGACCCGGACCTGTGCGCCTCCTACCGCCCCATCGCCCTCCTTAACACCGATCTTAAGATTTATACCAAGGTTTTGGCCAAACGACTTGACCCACACATGCCGGGCCTGGTGAATCCGGACCAGGTAGGATTTATCCGAGACCGCCAGGGAGCTGACAATGTCCGCAGGCTGGCGCACTTGGTGGGAAAGGTGCACCACTGGAAAATACCGGCCTGTCTCCTCTCGCTGGACGCAGAAAAAGCCTTCGACCGGATCGATTGGACCTTCCTGCGGGCGGTCCTCAAGAAACTGGGTCTTGGCCCTATCATGATCTCCAGGTGCATGGCCCCCTACCTAGGACCGCATGCCCGAATTCGGGTCAATGGCCAATTGACGTCGCCGCTTTCGGTCCACAGGGGTACGAGGCAGGGATGCCCACTGTCGCCGCTCTTGTTCGCCCTTGCGGTTGAGCCGCTGGCGGAGCTGATTAGGCGTGCCCCCGATATTCATGGTGTCCCCCACGGAGGGCGCACGAATAAGGTAGCGCTCTTCGCCGACGACCTGATTCTTACTCTTACGAACCCTCGGGTATCCTTCCCAGCGGTGCACGAAGCCCTTTCCCTGTTTGAACAAGCGTCCGGCCTTAAAATCAATCATGCCAAGTCTTGGGCGCTTAACCTTACCGTCCCCGCCGAGGAGATTTCTTTCCTGCAGGGGGTCACGCCCTATCGCTGGGCGGACAGCCATATTCAATACCTGGGCCTGGATCTTGCGCCCCATCTTGACTCGTGGTCCTCGAGGAATTGGGCCTCTTGCCGCAAGGAAGTCCTGGCTGACCTGCGGAAATGGAAACCCTTGATGGTCTCCTGGCTAGGGCGGCTCAACGCTGTCAAGATGTCCGTCCTTCCCCGCATTCTGTATGTTTTCCAGTGTCTCCCCACCCCGATCCCGATCCACTGCATCAGAAACCTTCAACGCGACCTCACAGCCTTCGTATGGGGGGGCAAAAAACCCCGGTTCTCGCAGAAAGTCCTGATGGAACCGAGAGACAGGGGCGGTCTTGCCTGCCCGAATCTCCTCCACTACTATTGGGCGTCACACCTCCGGTACGTGATCGAATGGGGTGCACGCGAAAGCGACAAGCACTGGTTCCACATGGACCGATCGGTCACGGGGCGCACCATATGGGACCTGCCTTGGTTACCGCGAGTGGCGCGCTCCAGAAGTGCATATCTTGCGGTCCCCACGAGGACGGTTCTTGAGATATGGGACAGGGTGGCAGTGGCCAAGGGTCTCACTACGTTTCCCTCTCCGCATACTCCCATTGCGGGTAACCCACACTTCCCTCCAGCCGCCCGGACCCGAGCTTTTGAGAGCTGGACGCAAGGCGACTGCAGAGTTGCGGGAGACCTTTTTCTTGGCGGATCGCCTAAAACATGGCTAGACTGCAAGGAGGAATTTAGGCTCCCCCCCACCGCCCACTTACAATACATACAGCTGCGCCACTGGACCTCGGGTGAGGACATGTACCAAGCTGCTACTAGGACATATACCCCCTTTGAGAAATTGGCACGGTCCCTCGGGGGGCTGAAACGGCTCATCTCCCAGATCTACCACATCTTGCAACACCCCACCGCCCCACCTGTACACCCCTATCAGAAACAGTGGCAATCGGCGACAGGCGCTGACATCACGCCCTCTCAATGGACTCGGCTTTGGAACGACATCCCCAAAACCTACCGCAGCATCCCGCAAAGGGAAAACGCATACAAAATGCTGACGCAATGGTACTACACCCCCCTGCGACTCAGCAAAATGTTCCCCGCTTCCTCGCCGTTGTGCTGGAGGTGTGGCACTGCGACTGGCGACTTTGTACACATCTGGTGGTCCTGCCCTGCCCTAGCTGTCTTTTGGAAGGAGGTCCTCAGTCACATCAAGAAGGTGTTAGGTTTCCCCCTCCCTGAAGAGATTTGCACACTTCTACTGGGCATCCGACCCCCCACACTTAGGGCCCTCACGCGCAGCGACTGGATCCTCACCCTTCACATGTTAGGCGCTGCCAAACAGCTCATTGCCCTGTACTGGAAGCGTGCAGAGGCGCCGCCGATAGCATCCTGGTTCGTGCGCCTCTGGCAGGTCCTGACTATGGAACTACTCACAGCACGGATACAATTCAGGGGGGTGCGCTTCAAGGCAGTGTGGGAACCCCTAGTGCGCCTCTTGTGCTCGGTTAGCTATGCCCGCCACATGCCTCCCAGGCTCCGCGCTCTGCAATTGTTTGAGGACGCCCTCATCCCTGCTGACCCCAGCAGACTAGACTTTTGACCGCTAACCCCAGCGCCGCTTTGTGCTTCGCACTCCTTGTTTGTGGCCACGGGTGCGCCCCTCTATCTCCTCTTCATCTTGTCACTGCTAGCTCCTTTCCTGACTTTACTTCCTTCCTACTTGCCACTCTGGCTTCCACCCCTCTTTGGGGCAGTTAGGTCCCTGTTGGGCCTGTTGTAAATGTGACACCATTGCTGTTCCTCACATACATGCCTACCCCACACAACGACGCATTGCCAGCTTACGATCACCTCGTGCTATGCTCTCCCCTAAGCCACGCGGCCGGCCCCCCCCCTCCGGGGGTTGTAGGCAGGGCGCTGTGTTAATAACTCCATCTCCCCTGTCTAGTTCTACCTACTGGCTCTTCTATGCGCGGCCGGCTCCGGTAAGGGGTTGTAGGCTTATCGCTGTGTTCACAATAAAAACAGATTTGAACAAAAAAAAAAAAAAAAAATATTTCTAGAGAGAAAAATATTTTTCAAAATTTGGAAAGCAGTGATGACACTTCAACAACATAAAAAATAGGACAAATAGGAAAGGAAAAAAGCATATGTAGAATAAAAAAAATAATTTTGGTAAAAGAAGAGAAAATCAGTATAAAGAGATTCAAAAGAATATATTTTATAATAGAGTAGCACATAATTTGCTGAAAGGTTTGAAGAAATATAAAAATAGATCACTATTTTATAAAAAGAAGAAGCATATTGAATCCATTGTTGAAAAGGCTTTTGAAGTAAAAAGAAAACTATTTATTTTAGTGTTAAACAGAATTCGATCACTAGATAAACCTATCCATTCAATGAAGGCCAAAAGTAAGAGGAAAAGAGTAAATGACAGAACTAATTTTTGTTATGTTTTTTGGGTGAATAGAAACACAGTTGAAGTTCAGAGCCTTTGTTTAATGAAGAGAGTTATTTTCAGACCAATGATTTGTTGCATGAAGTTGATACCAGTGGCCAAGCTTATGAGGTTAGAAATGGTTGTCCAATTGACAAAAAAGAAATGGTTCTCAGAAATGCAGAAGAAGTGTTAAGCAGACTAAGTTCTAGGCAGACGTGATAAAGCCCCAGTGTACGCATGGGATTGCAGTAGT
The DNA here is from genome assembly GCF_964263255.1 of Lissotriton vulgaris. Classification (NCBI taxonomy): domain Eukaryota; kingdom Metazoa; phylum Chordata; class Amphibia; order Caudata; family Salamandridae; genus Lissotriton; species Lissotriton vulgaris. Next base: position 805,931,005 of record NC_141687.1, read on the forward strand.
ATTTGTAGTGTACAACAAGAATCTATTGATTTTTACGTAATTTCTTACGAGAATATAGTAAAAATAAAGTGTTAAACAAAAGATTAAGTTGTTGCAAGGACTAGACCCTTGCAGAGTGAGAAAAAATACTGGTTTGCAAGGTCATTCTCTACCTTGTCTTCTAGAAAAATATGTCAATGTGTTTTTCATCATTTCAGGATGTTGGCAGTACATCATACTCAAATGCTGTAGTTAGTCAGAAGATTGTATTATTCAAAAAGTCCAGCACTAAAGTTAAATGAGTTGAACAGTGCTCTTTTGCGTGGGTCAGTTTCAGATGTGAAGATTGGTGATGATATTGAGTGTTGTTACTTTGGTCCTGAACAAGAGAGTGAAGAAACTCATACATTAATAGAAGAAAAAGTTGAAGAGAATGTTGAACATAGTTGTACCAAAAAATGTAAAGGTGAAATTACAAAATTTAAGATGATTTCAGGTGAAAGGCCAAATTACTTTTGTATTTGTGCTTGCGATCTCACTATAAAAATCAGACTAGGAGTTTTGATCTGCATTTAAAAAGTGAAAGAGAAAATAATGATATGTGAATGGAGATTGCAACTTATTTGTTGGTAGAGAAATATTTTGATTTAGGTTCTGACCAGCGTATTTGTAAATATTGTCCCCCTGAGCACCGGGGGATTGAAAGACTCATTTCTATTTCTCCCAATTACTATTTAAGTGGATCACGACTCCGCTGCGCGGGAGCGTGCGGGAGCGTCTTGGGAGAAGCCCGGGACAAGGGCGGGACCGTCTGTAGCCGTCCGGGGCCGAAGGAGGCCGGGCCGGGCCCACCTTCTTTCGCTTGCATCTTCCTGATCCTAGCTGGACTGTGTTACAGGACCCAGTCATGCCATCACCGGCCCCAGGTGAAACTCCTTCAAGGGCAGGGGGTAGCAATACTGGGACTCTGGATAACTACTTTAAATCAGCGAAGGGGGAAGGGGGAAAGGAAAGCTCCCTAGAGAAGCGTAGGGTAGATCGCCGTCGCTCCATTGAAAACATGAAAAATAGACCTCTCAGTGACATAATTCCCTACCCCATCTCCCAAGAGGAAAGCCCCCGTCATGGTAGTCAGGATTTATCAACCCAAGAGGGTGTCCCTTTACTACTACGGGATATTATCCCTAACCCCGGTACACTCCCTGAACAGACCATGAAGGCCATCCCACCCCCAACTGATAGCAGCATGACCGTTGATCTGGTTACCCAAACACCCCCGGCAGCCAAAACCAAGAAAAATAAGCCTAAGCAAACTGTTGTGGTGGAAGTACATGGCCCTCCACCAAACAAGAGCAGAAGAAAGTTGAGGGGTGGGCAGGGGAAAACTAAAATTCCCCACTCAGACTTTGGGAAAAATTACAAGCCGGTACACACCCCAGATAGGCCCAGAGAGAAGACACCTGCAGCCGTTTCCCCCAAGGGTACTAACATAACCACTGCTGTCGCCAATAGTGACCTAGGGGCTAACCTACCCAATATAGTACCCCCTGCTACATCCCTGGGGAACATAGAATTTCTACTAAGATCACTCTTATTGCCTATTAGTGAGAGTCTAAAAAAAGTAGAGATCAGGCTCATTATCCTTGAAGCTACCTTAACTAGTTTGAATGCCACGGCTAGTAAGCAGACAAAAGCTGCTAGGCCCAATCTTTCTCTAGGGACCCTTACCCACTCACAAAAACCTTCTCTCAATGCAGGACCCACACAGGGTGCCGCCGTTGCTACCTCTTTGCAACCACTTATGTCTATCCAAGTCCCAGTTCCATCGAACATTCCTAATAATATGCCTCCCCAGATAGTAGCTCCAGCCTCTCATAGTCCAGTTCCAGGCATAAATCACAGGGCCCTACCAAACGTTTGTATCTCCCCTCCTCCGTCGGCAAAGCCTGCTCCCAGACCTCAGAGACCAGACTTGCCTCCGGAAGTTAACAGCCTTATGGTGGTACTGGCGGGTGCCCCCCCTCTTGAAAGGGGTGAAAATGAAAATTTCCTATCACTCAAGAGGAAAGTCATTAAGTGGCTCAATTGGAACAGACCCTTACCGCCCCACTTCAACAACGAGATCATCATGGTCAGAAGGGTACCATGGCTGGGGAGGACGAAGAAAACAATAATAGGGGATTGCATTATGGTGTCCTTTCGAGACCCTGGCACTGTCTTACATATTTGCGCAGGGTCAAATAGATCACTGGACTCCACCATACAGTCTTTGCCAGTCTCCTTCTTCTTCCCCCCCACCCATATGCACCACGAGCCAGCACAAGGCAACTGGAGAAGAGTAGAACGGAGACACAGATATAAGGAACATGCTGCACGTCCAGTCTACCAACCGCCTGACACTCCCTTCTTTCACTACAATCGTTTTAACTGTTTGGGTGGGTTGGACGGGGTTGATTGACTGCCCTCAAACTCAGCCCCCAACCCTGTGACCCCGCACAATGACCCATGTGTTGTCACTGAGCTAGTTGGATCTACTGACGACAACGTCCCCGATGGAGCAAACGTTGGGGCATCTGGGACTGCTCCCCCTGACACTTCCTTCTCTGCAACTTCTACTACTGAGCACTTGAGACTTATCTGGTGGAATGTGGCCGGACTTGCTAACAAGATGATCACTCCAGACTGGATAGCATACATTGAGACTGGGGATGTTTGCATGTTCTAGGAGACCTGGGCAAGGGAGGAACACACGCACCAGGGATACCAGTCATTCTTTATCCCGGCCAGGTGGGAGGGCAAAGGTCGCCCTTCTGGTGGACTAACTACGTGGGTGGCATCTCACTTAGGCTGCGAGGCCCTACGCTTACCGGTGCCATCTGACGATATTCTTGTGGTTCTACTGTCCTGGCCGAATCAAGTAAAACTTGTTCTGATTAACATCTACTCGAGGCCAGTGGGAGTTGCCAGGGAGTCACCCACCATTGATGAACTCTCAGCTTATCTAGCCGAAATACCAGGAGATCTACCCTATATAGTGGGGGGTGGTCTAAATTCTCATTTTGAGCCGCTACCTGGCCTCCTAGAGGGATTCCCGATGGAAGAAGAGGCCAGGTGGTTAGTACCTTCCGTAGAAGCCCCTCCCCCGAAGGCATGGACCCCCGTAGCATTGCAGATCACAGCCCTCACCCTAAAATTCGGAATTAGAGCCTGTAACGGGCGCACCAATTCAGATGTACCCAGCAGAACTACCTATAATAGAGCAGGAAGAAAATCCCGCTTGGACTATGTCTTGGTACAGATAGCGAACTGGCCCACTATTAAGGATTTTAGGGTTACCGAAAGGCTAGATAGCGATCACAATGCTTTAGAACTTGATCTCATCCATCCTGGTCTTCAAACCCCTGCAACAATGAGTGAGGAAAACAAACCTGAACTTCTACTGGCTAACAATAGAAGAAGAATCAGGTGGGAAAAAATAGCCTCGAGCCAGGAGAAACTCCCGAAGCTTTATGCAGGGTTAATCCCCATTCTAGAGAGTGTAGGAGATTTGGCCATCGAGGTGGGCAATAAAGACACACTGGGCAAATTATACCAGGCACACGAGGACCTCATAAAGGGTGCGGCCCCCATCCTATTCAGTAACGCACAAAACTCGAGGAGGGGGCAGCCACATAAATCCTCGTGGTATAACACAGCCTGTAAAAAGGCAAAGGGAGAACTTCTTAGAAATATTAAGGAGGGCCGTGGTGGAGAGAAGGTAAGAGAAAGCAGACGGGCATATAAAAAACTACTTGCCCATGCTAAAACTGAATGGGAGGAGAATCAATGGGAGGAGATAAATAATTCCCTTGCAAAAGGAGATCACAGAATGTTCTGGAGAGTAGTGAATGGGGGGTCGGGGAATCTCCACTCAGCCATTGAGCCTAACATCGCAGCAGGGGTATGGCAGGCTCACTTTCAAACCCTTTATAGCTCTGAGGTGGGAGAAACCACGAACGACATTGGTTGTGGCCAGGCGGTATATGAGGGGGAACCAATAACAGTGGGAGAGGTTAGGGCAGCAATAGCAGGTCTGACCTCGGGTAAGGCGCCAGGATTGGACGGCCTACCTGGGGACTTGTTCAAGCAGGAACCCGACGTTTGGGCCCCCTACCTTGCCGTTCTGTTTAACGGAGTTCTGAGCGGCATGGAAGTTCCGAGTACTTGGCTGGGGGCAGAGGTGGTTCCCATATTTAGGAAGGGCTCGCCCCTGCTCCCAGCGAACTATAGACCAATCAGCTTAATTGATGTACCTCAGAAGCTGCTTGGTAGGGTACTGTTGAATCGACTACAGGACTGGGCAGAAGAAATGGGTGTCCTTAGCCCCTATCAGGCAGGATTCAGAAAGGGAGTTTCAACAGTAGACAAGGTCTTCCGATTGAACATCATCTATTGGAGGGCAGCGATATTCGAAGGCGGCAGCTTATACACAATATTTGTGGATCTGAGGGCCGCCTTCGATCTGGTGCCCAGAGGTAAACTTTGGAGTGTCCTGTCAGAGATGGGTGTACCCGCGGACATCTTGATAATCTTACAGAGATTACATCACAATAACTATGCCTGAGTGAGGTGCGGGAAGTCAGGGGAACTGACAGATAGATTCCCCGTTGACAGGGGGGTGAGGCAGGGCTGTGTGCTTGCACCGACCCTGTTCTGCCTCTTTGTCAACGGGGTAATCGCCCACCTGAATGGCACTGAACACACTGACGCCCCAAAATTGAACGGTAGCAGGGTGCCTGCAATCATGTTTGCTGACGACACCCTGCTGCTGTCTAAAACCCCAATGGGGATTCAGCAGATTCTCGACTCTTTTGTGGCCTTTTGTACAGATAGGGGCCTAGAAATTAACGCCGCAAAAACTAAATTCATGGTCCTGAATCCAAGTCAAAAACTGCGCCCGAATCCACTCCTGGGAGCGTCACGGCTAGAGAGAGTCTCCACCTTTGAATATCTAGGTGTAACCCTGAACGAGACTATGTCATGGGGGCCACATCAGACTAGGGCCAATCTTAAATTAGTACAGACCACTGGGGGCATCGCGCGGATGATGAGGAGCTCGACATACCGGCCGTTGGGACCGCTCATCCAGATCTATAAGGCACAGGCCAGGGGCGCTACTATGTATGGGGCGGAACTGTGGGGACATACATCAACTCGCAGTCTGTCGGCAACTGAGAACAACTTTATTAGACAGATAGCTGCACTCCTGGCCAGCACTCCGCTCCTTCCCCTGAGGCTGGATCTGGGACTGAGACCAATAACTGATGAAATAGGTCTCAGACCCATAGTCTTCTGGCGAAGACTATGGAGTAGCGAAGAACTCTCTGCTTATAGGGCGGAACTGAGGGAGCTTCTAACTCATCCTAAAGCGTTACAGATCCCTTGGGTAAAATACATTCAAAAATCATGTATGATACTGGGGCTCCCGATCTCTGGTCTGATCCTGCTAACGCCTCATTAAACATCTCACGCAGAACTTTGGTCAATGTCTACCACGACCAGAAACTGTCACTGCCATGGACTGTCAGCGGGAGGGATCACTAACATCTGTATTTATGCTGAGCAAGGACTCATATAGGTTGGAAAGGGTTCTGGACGCCATGTCCCCCGTGTTGGCCAGGAAGCTGTTTCTCCAATGGAGATACGGAACATTGCCCCTGCGATCTTTTACCAGCTCCTGGACAACCCCGTCCTCCTCTAAGCAGTGTCCGACATGCTCTTATGCTGAGGAAAGTGACCTACATGTGGTCCTATTTTGCCCAACCTACATGAAAGCTAGGAAATACTGGCTTCTCCCACTTATTAGAAACTTTGGTTGTAGGGAGTATCTCCCGATGTATAGAATTCTAAAAACCGATGTTTCGAGTCTAACCGTGTTTGCACTGGCAAAATTTCTCACTAATGTCTGGCATACCCGCATTCGTATTTTGAAGTCTCAGGCACTGATCTAATTTTAAGTCTCTTCAAACGTAACTTTGGTAGTTTTAATTTTCAGAAATGAATGATTTTATAGTGTATAAATATGTACTGTTTGTTATTGCCGGTGATTTTATCATGGTTGCATATGTTTTATTGCTCTTGTACATCTTTGATGGCCACATGGCCGAAATAAAGATTGAATAAATAAAAAAAATAAAAAAAAATATTGTTATAACACATTAGATGAGAATGCCTGCTAGAGCTGTCCATAATAATCTAGAGTTGGTTGCTATTTCTCCAGAATTGATAGATTTAAACACCTATGAGTCGATTCTCATTCAATGTGTGCACCCGTTTCAGGCTATTGTTGGTATGGAGTCTTACACAGGAAAATTGCCTCCTTTAGATTTACAGAGAGGATTAAAAGGTAGAGTTGTATATTTACCATTAGATTTAAAGAAAATTGTTAAAACTATTGGTGTAGAGTGTGTAGAAAATGAACCACTAGTGATTCTAGTTAATGGCGTTCCTACTAAGAGTAAGACAATCTGGCAGGAGTTAGTGGATGTTAGGAAAGCGCAGAAAGCAACTTTGTATTTGATAAAAAACAATGAGTACTATAAAATGTGTATATCGGAGAAGAAAAAATTGTTTTAGCAGAAGATACTGAAATGTCAAGTGGACAAATTGAAAAGGTGGATATGTCAAGAAGTGAAGAAATCTATGAACATTACAGTGTACATCCACTTCATTCAAAAGAAGTGACGGGGAACACTATTGAGTTGTTTCAAATGAAAAAGACAAAGGGAAGTCCAATGAGTGTATGGGAAGAGAGCTTAGAAGCTCGTTGTTTTCCTCAGTTGTTTCCAACAGGAAAAGGAGGACGATATGATGAACGACCTGTGCAAATTCCTGCATCTGAATATCGGACAACAAGATTATATGCAGAAGATCCAAGATTTAGACAATGTATCCCTTATTTATTTCATCTTTTGTTTGACAGTGACTCATCTGGACTTCATATGTCTAGGACTACCATTGTTGAAAATGAAGCAGCAATTGGGTGGAAACAGTAATGCATCAAGCTCAAGAAGATGTAACAGACTTATCAAACTTGGAAGAACAACTAAATGTTGAACAGAAAGAAATATATCAGCAAGTGAGACAACAGATTGACCATGTATTTCTTCATGAAAAGAAAGAATGTACATGCTCATCTTTTCAACCTATCCAAATGTATGTGAGTGGACAAGCTGGAACAGGAAAATGTTTCTTAATTAAAGTAATCACCACTTATCTACAGAAAACAACTGAGTCACATTCGGCTTGTGTTGTAACTGCTCCAACTGGGTTAGCAGCACACAACGTTAAAGTATTGATGCTACTTGTGGAGCATGAAAACTAATTGGATTTTCACAAGTTATCTGGAGAAGCTTCTTGTGAAGTTTCAAGAGTGCTGAAGAAAATGAAACTTCTGATTATTGATGAAGTAAGCATGGTCTCAAACTTAATGCTTGCTTTTGTGCATTTAAAAATACAGCACATTCCGAAAACTGAGTATGACGTGTTGTTTGGAGTAAAACATGTCAGTCTTTAAAGATCTTTTGCAACTTACACCCGTAAAAGGACAACCAGTATTTAAAACACTTGCGCAGGACGACACCATAAAGTCTCTGGGTAGTGTTGGAAATGTAAACATTTGGTCTTATTTTGAATACAAGGATCTCATTACAAATATGCGACAGGCAAATGATGTTGATTATGGAACTATTCTTCAAGATATAAGAATTGGTGTACTGACCGAACATGGCAGAGAAGCTTTGCAGAGTCGATAACTTTCCAATTTGTTTCCAAATAAAAATATAGTCCCTGTGAAAATATATATGAAAATTGCAGAAAATAAATCTGCAATCTGCTTAATGCCAACTCTGCATGTGTGTTCTATATTTAACCAACAACTTTTTGGAACCCGTGGATAAAATTGAGCATGAAGGACTCACTATTAATTTGACAGAAAAGTTGAAAACAAAATTCTTTAGAAAAATCGATATCTAAAACGGCTGGTTTAGAAACGAATTTATATGTATGTAGAAACTGTCGGGTAATTTTAAGGTGTCATTTGGATGTATAAAAAGGTTTATTTAACGAAGCAATGGGCAAAGTTGTGGATTTTGTTAATTATCGGAATAAAGGTGGCATTGAATTTTTAAAAATTAGATTTGATCCGATTGAAGAAATGAAACAAACTGGTTGTTGTTCAGTTCGTTTTCTGCTTGTTAAAGATTCATATGTCCGTAGAAAACAGTTTCCAGTTTCTCTGGCATATGCAGTGACTATTCATAAATCTCAAGGTTTAAGTGTAGACAGTGCTTTGGTGAACATTGGAAGTACTGTGTTTAAACAGGGTATGGCATATGTTGCTTTGTCGCGAATCAGAACATTATCTGTTTTCTTTTTGATTGATTTTGATGACACAAAAGTTACTGTAGATGTAAACTGTGTCAAAGAGTATAATAGGTTAAGACGAACAAATGCTCCTAATTTAGGTCAATATCCTGTATTTGAAAAGCGTGTAGTAGGTCAAAATAGAAGGTATGAGAATATCTGTAGTAAAGGTATGGAGAAGGAAAAAAAAACAAGATAATGTTGTGATTGCAAGCAAAAAGAAAAAGGATACTGTTGAAGACATTGTTGGTTATCAGTTGGGAAATAGTTCAGGTGTCAATTGCTAAGCTAATGTAGTGGTCAATGTTTTTTTTCTTGAAGGTTTGTAACATCAAATTATAGAGAATCGGGAAGAAGCATTTTGTTCTTTGTTGCATTCCGTTTATGAAAAATTAAGAACTGATAAAAGTAAAATACAAAGTGTTTGTGATATTTGTAATCTTTTGGATGTATGTTCTGGTTTTACACAATTTACGCAAAATATCCAACAAGATGCTCAGGAATTTCTAATGTATATGCTAACCATATTAAAAAATGAAGGTATACAAATTGAAAACCTTTTTGGCCTTTGTTATAAATGGGAACATTATTGTGAAAATTGTATGTACACATGTAGCACTAACATAGACACTGAAAGATTTATATATTTGACATTGCCAGACTGTAAATCAGGGTCTTTAAATAAACTAGTTGAAGCAGCAAATCAGTACATGGAGTGCAGCCAAAGCAAATCGGAAACGTTATCAACATTATTTATACAAAGATATGGACAATATATGATTTTAATGATGCAACTTTGTACAGCTCATGGAAGAAAAATAGAAACTTTAATAAAACATTATGTATCAAGTCAACTATCAATATCAGGAAGGACTTTTGTAGCAGTAGCAATAATTTTCCATGATGGTTGTTCCTCAACATCTGGACATTATACTGCCTATCTAAAATGTGAAAAAGGGTGGACACTTTGTAATGATGCTCAGTTGTTTTTTAAACAATGTTTACTAAGTGAATTACCTTATTCCTACCTAATATTTTTAAAACCAAAGTTTTTGGAACAATAGTTGTCTCTGAGGAATTTATTTATATATATTAATACGATTACAGTTGCAAAATTTCAATATGACGGATTTCAAGAATACCATTTGGCCTAAAGGAAAGGTGTTTATTTGAATTACGGACTTTTTCTTGCACATTGTCTCGGCGCTTAGTTTTAAGCAACAGCATTTATAGTGTTTATAAATTTAATTTGTAAAAAGTTCTTACCAGTAAGCATTTTATATATGTATGATTTGTATTTTATGGTGTTTTATTCGGGATGGATTTCTTTTTTTTTTTTAAACAATCATATTGATTGTTTTTTTTTGCCCGCTGTTATGTGATGAGTACGATTGAAAACACTGTTTCTAGTGAAATTCAATGTAATTCTGAGAACAGCAAAAAAGGCAAAGAAAATAATTTGTGAAATGTAAAAATTATTCTGTTTTCTAAAAAGTATATTACTGTATATTATAACTGTATTTTTCTTCTCTTTTACAGGTTCTAATTCTAAACTATCAAATGTATTCAAATGTATTATATAAAAAAAACGAAAAAAAATGTCTAGCCTTATTTATTTATATTTTTGTGCAGGCAAGTTTAAATAAGTATTAAAATGCACAATAACCTGTGTTTGCACACACGTGAAGAAAATGAAGAAGGACGGAGTAGATATAGGTGGAAGGATGATCTGTAGGTGTTTTAGTTGCAGGATAAAGTTAACATGAATACTGAGGACCAGATTTTGAAAAAAAGTGCCGCAGTGTGGTACCACAAGCCTTTTGCCTGCAGCATGCTGCGGCACTTTCAGAGCACAGGAATGCGACATATCTACAATGATATGTTGCATTCCTATGCTCTCCCCTGCGCTGGCGCAGAAACAATTGCCAAGCATTGGCGCAGGCACCTTTGCACCATGAAGCAAGGATGCCTGTGACATGGGTAGATTGTTTTTGTGCAGGAAGGAGCAACTTACTGCACAAAAACAATCACAAATGCTTTTTTGTCTTTCAATGTGTGCTATAGAATACCGCACATATTGAAAGAGGAAAAATTTATGAGAAATGAAAACATTTCTTCCCTTTGTGCCTCTTTATGTCACTTCTAGAGTGGTGTAGCATTCAGACATATCTCCAGATTGATTATTTCTTGTAATTCTTGAGATGAGTCTTGTTCAATGAGTGTTGCGTGGGAACACCCACAGCAATACCCACGAAATACCAAATCATCGCAAAGTGCTACATGTGTAGGGGCCATATTTACAAGGAAAGGAAAAGTGACGCATGGTGATTTTTCCTCTCCTTGTAAATATGGAGGAGCCCCTTACGCCACCAGTACATCACAAAAAGTGACGTATTGGTGGCACAGAGATCTTGTAATTCTGCCCCAGAGTGTCACTGGGAACCAACTAACCCAACAAATATGTATAGAGAGCATCCTAAGCCAACAATATGTCGCTTTTTGTAACATAGTGATACCGATGCACAAGGCAAGGAGAATTCTTTTTATTTATCTTCATTTTTTCTCTTTCAATATATGCTAAAATGCACACCATAGATTGAAGGAGAAAAATGTGTTTATTGATTGTTTTTGTGAAAGAAGGTGAGCCTTTATGTACAAAAATAAACTTTACATGACACAGATATTCTTGCCCAGGGGTCCCCAAACTATGGACCTCGGGCCACATCCGGCCCGTCTAATCAACTCGAGTGGCCCACTTAACGATCCCAAACAATCTTTTGCTTTTGAGTGATGCCTGTCCTTTGCCTGCCCTCAACGCAAGTAATAAACGTGTTTCCTGAGGCCGTGTGTCCGCGACCTTTACTGAGGTTCTTTGACACTATGCAGGAGCGCTATTCTGTGTTTGTTTTGACACCGCGCTGGAGCGCTATTCTAGATTTGTTTCGACACCGCGCTGGAGCGCTTCCCTTGGGGTTTGGTTGTTTGTATGGGCACCGCGCTGGGGCGCTATCCCGAGTTTGTTTTGGCACCGCGCTGGAGCGCTTTACTTGTGGTTTGTTTTGGCACCACGCTGGAGCACTTTACTTTCAGTTCGTGACAACACGCTGGGGCGCTTATGTGAATACCTTGGACACCACGCTGGAGCACTTTGATTACGCGCTGGGGCGCTTATCTTTTTTTTGTTTCTACACAGGAGCGCTGTTTTCTAACTAACCACTATAGACGACTTCTACTCACTGGGTGTTCCTAAGCTCAAGGTAAACGCTGTTAACCGCATGTGCACAAGAAGTAAACATAGAGAGGGCTTTATCTGTGCCCATTGTAATCAGGTCTCCCTTACTTCCCCTACCAGCCCGAGAAGAACGGAAGAAAGACAGACAACAAAATGTCGAAACGGAAAATAGATTCAGAGTGCAGAGTTTTTAAACAGCAGTGGACAGATGACTATTTTTTTGTCCAGTGCAAGGAAAAGGCAGTTTGTTTAATCTGCAAAGAGACAGTGGCGATGTTTAAAGAATTTAATATCCACCAACACTATGAAACCCTCCATAGAGGGCAGTGTGCTAGCTTGCTGGGCCAAGTGAGGAGAGACAAGGTGGCTAAGCTACAAAATGGATTTGCCTCCCAGCAGAGTACAATGCTACGCCAAACACAGGCGAACCTGTCATCCGTTCAGGCCAGTTTCAAGGTAGCTAAACTGATTGCAAGCTGTGGAAAGTCGTTCAGTGATTGGGAGTTTGTCAAGAAGTGTTTAAACGCTGTCACGGAGGAGGTGTGTCTGGACAAGAAAGATGACCTGAATGCAGTGAGTCTGTCCGCATCTACAGTTACCAGGCGAATTGAAGAAATGGGGCATAATGTACATGTCCGGTTGAAAGAGAAAGCTAAAGATTTTGAGTGTTTTGCATTGGCAATGGATAAGAGCAATGACGTGCAGGACACAGCACAACTGCTGATTTTTATTCGGGAGTTAATTCAACTTTTGAAGTGTCCAAGGAGCAGCCAGCTCTACCAAGTCTCACAGATACTACGACAGGAGAGGATATTTTTTATAAAGTACGCCAAACGATAGAAGAGTTGGATTTAGACTGGGCTAAGCTGGCTAGCATCACAACAGACGGTGCTCCGAGTATGGTTGGTGCGTCGCGGGGGCTAGTGGGGTGCATAAAAAGAGAAATGGAGGAACGAGGTCTCACCCCCCCACTACAAGTCCACTGCCTGATTCACCAGCAAGCACTGTGCTGCAAAGTTCTGAAGTGGGAATCTGTCATGAAGGTGATTGTGTCTTGCATAAACTTTATCAGAGCAAACGGACTAAAACACAGGCAGTTCCAAGCTTTTCTATCCGAGCTGGAGTCTGGCCATGGAGACGTGCTTTACCATGCTGAAGTCAGATGGTTAAGCCGGGGTAGAGTTTTGAAGCGCTTCTACGAGGTGCTACCTGAAATAAACGCCTTTCTCCTGACAAAGGGAAAAACTGTCCCAGAGCTGATCGACACAGAATGGAAATGGGACCTTGCCTTTTTAACAGATGTGACAGAAATTTTAAACTGCCTCAATTTACAGCTCCAAGGCAAGGGAAAATTAATCAGTGACATGTATTCCCACGTAAAATGGCGCTGCTTGTTGGACAAGTGCAAAAACAAGACTTCTCCCCTCTCCCTGTCCCGGTTCCAACCAAGAAGTGCAAGGACGCACTGGAAACGCAGAGAGCGGAGTTCAGTATGCAGTTCCCTGGGCTTCATGCCCACGTTAAAAAAAACGCATATTCCAGAACCCTTTTGCTGCCGACATTAATGACACCCTGCCTTCTCTTCAATTTAAAATGGCTGAGTTGCAGACCTGTGATGTGCTGAAAGACGCATTCAAGAAGCAGCCCAACTGTCTCATAACGTACTATGCTTCCCTCCCAAACGAGACCTACCCCAACATCAGAAAGCACGCTATGCAGATGTCCACAGTTTTTGGGAGCACATATATCAGTGAGCAAACTTTTTCACACATGAAGCTGATAAAAAATCCGACAAGATCAAGACTCTCAGATCAACACCTGCATCAGTCTCTGAGACTGTCTGTAACTGGAATGGAACCTGACAGCAAAACTCCTCACCAGTCAGAAGCAAGCCCACAGCTCACACTGATATGGTAAACCTGCTGATTTCAGTAACTATGAATATGAAAAAATGTCAGTATAGTAATGCTCTTTTTATAGGCAACATGTTTCTTGAACAGTGATGTTACATACGAAATGAGACTGCAGCATGTCATCTGCTGATGGGCTGCTTGTGTTTTTTATCCTCCATTCCTGAAGGGCCTGCATGCTTCCAGGACCACCCTAAAGTCAGCATGTTTATTACAATTATTCTGTATTAATGTTATTTCACTGTGTGGCAAAAAAATTATCATCAGCTTGTGTTTTTATTTTCGAATCTAATCTATATCTATAAAATAAAAGGAGTATCTGTGGTACTTCAAATAAACTTGAGAATACTTTCTATTACTTTTTTTGCAAACCAACAGGTGGCGCCAAGGCCCAGCGATGGGCAGCTGCAAAAAAAATGTCATTATAATCTCCACAATAATACTGGTTGTCACTTTGGCCCATATCATTTCCTGTTATAAGACTGACCCCGGCCCCCCATCACAGAAAGGAAAGTTGATGTGGCCCCCGTCGAAAAAAGTTTGGGGACCACTGTTCTGCCCCAATGGTGCAAGGGTGCCTATGTCACCATATGGATGTAGTTTAAGCACCAGTGCAGAGAGAAGCACAGAGTTGCAATATATTTCTGCATATATGTTGCATCCCTGTGGTTCGGAAGTACCTTAGCATGCTGTAGGTAAAGAGCTTACAGTATTAAGCTACAGCATTTCCTTATAATTCTGCAGTTATACATTTATCATAAACCACAAATGCTTTCTTTCACTCAATTATGTAGTACGTATTCATTCATATAAACTTTCGTACACTAGCATACAAATTTAGCTCTTTCTTTAACCAGAGTAGTTAGTTCTGAAAATAATTTTTTTTATTTTTTTTTGTACTTTTATATATTTTTTTGATTTTTTTAACGTTTTCTTCTTTTTTTTATTTCTTTAAAAATGAAAAAAAAGTCAACAGGACGAACAAAACCATGAAGTTTGAAAGAATAAAAAAAAAAACTAGCATTGATGGTTAACAATTGCTCTGCAAACTAGGTCAACTGACTGTTCCCCATAACAAATTAAACGATTGCACTTCATGTAGTGCATTCTAACTTTCACAAATTGGGGACGTGTGTCTGGTGGCGATGTTGAAGGTGGTGCCAGAGAGATACGTGGTATTGCCGGTAGTGGAGGTGCATTTTGGCACAGTCTTCTACATTCTTCTTGAGCATAGTTCACAGGATGCATGGATTGGAGGTGCTTGCACATACTTGCAGTGCCACAGGAGTATTTCTTGTTTGGATCTTTACGGACAGCTCTGTCTGACAAATCTTGCATGTCATCTTGGTGGCATTACATTTCTTTTGCCCCTCCGGAAAAGTAAAAAATGTCCATACGATGGATGTGTACTTTTCGGGACGGGGAGGTACTGGAAGAAATTGTTCAGCAAAAAAATCATCAGAATCAGATGATTGTCCCTGCGATGTAGCCATTTTTTCTCCCAAAAACAAATTGTATTTTTCAACGAAGAAAAAGTGAGGTTCTTCTCAAAACAGGTCTTCTCTTAAGAAAGGTCTAAGAAGAGTGATTAAAATGGGTGGGGTTCTTCAATAGTTAGAACTATAAGTGTTATAAACTAATCAAATCTCTTTTGTTTAGTCACATGGGATCCACGTTGGGTGCGTACACGCAACATGCACCTAGTTCGACTCCAACAAATTGAATTTCAAAGTAATATAAGTTTATTACAACTAATAGAATATCATTTTGTTTGCTTGTATATTTATATGAAATACATATCTATATCTTTTTATGTATCGAGAAATTTCGCCGAAGTCGCGCGCCCACCGCGTCCAAGACGTAGATGTCGTCATGTGGGAACGCGCATGTGTGGCGTAATACGTATATGCCGCGTTTGTGCTTGAAGTCGCGTACGGGTCACATAGCAATCGCGCATGAAAATACGCACCCATCGCGTACCCTACGCGGATCCTACTAAACAATTGTAAAATGGCGGCTACGTACCGCACAGTACTCGAGAGAGGTGCACTTTGTGTTCGCCACTTCGCAAAAGAATTGAAGAAAAAAAATAAAATATTATAAGAATATTGAATAAAGTATTAAAAATAAATTAATGAAATTAATATCTTAATTTTTGTTTTTAAAGAAAAATATTAAAAATGTGTAATGCAATTTAAAAAATAACATATCTTAAAATAAATAGATTAAAACAATGTAGTAAATTAGTACGAAAAAATAAATATAATAATTAATATATTTCAAAATTGTCATTGAAAAAACCTTTGAAATTCACCGAAAAAAAACCATAGGTTTCATATCTGTTATAGTTAGGAATTATCATTTAAAAAACCTTTGAAATTCACTGAAAAAAACATAGGTTTCAGACAGCTTATAGTTAGGAATTAGCATTTAAAAAACCTTAGAAACGCACTAAAAAAACATAAGTTTCAGGGGTGTTATAGCTAGCTGGACATTTCACTCTTACAAAACCATTGAAATATTGGGTATGGGTTTACGTAATTCTGTGATTAAATCAAGGCCGCTTGACAGCCGAAATGCGCTAGAGTTGCTTCTTCATTCAACTTTCACTGTGCAAGATCCAGCCCTGAGCGAATGCATTTTCTGACAGATGAATGGGGCGTGCAAGGGAAAATGAAGAGGTGCACAGGTGTCTGCAGGGCAGGTAGGAAGATTCGTTATTGGTTGATGTAGGCAGGTCCTAGGTCATGGAGTGCTTTGTACACATTCATGAGGATCTTAAACGGCCATCTCTTCTGGATGGGTAGCCAGTGGAGATTTCTCAGGTGGGGGCAATTTGAGTTTGTTTGGGAAGGGCCAGGATGAATCTTGCTGCAGCATTCTGCTGCAGCATTCTGTATGGTCTAGAGTCTTATGAGGGGCGGGGTGTAGAGGCTGGCATAAAGGGCATTTTCGTAGTCGAGGCAGCTTGTGTTGAGGGCCTGAGTGAGGGTCTTTCTGGTGTTGGGCGGGTTCCATCTGCCGATGAAAAGTGAGTGTAAGCAGGAGGAGGTTTAGTTGATTTGTCATTTCATGGTCAGTTGGCTGTTGAGGATGATGCTGAGATTACGTGCATGGTCAATCAGTGTGGGTGTAGGTCAGAGTTCTGCAGCCACCAGCTGTGGTGCCATGCAGAGTTGGAAACAGCTGTCTCTCATCCGTTAGGCTACGTTGGTCATGGTGTTGCAGAAGATGGTTTTGGAGTTTTGGAGTCGGTGAGTAAGAGGATCAGTTGAGTGTCGTAGGAGATTATGTTGAGTCCATGGGATCTGACGATGTTTGTGAGGGGGTCATGTAGATGTTGAACAAGATGGGACTGAGGGATGGTCATTGTGGTATGCCGCATTTGATGTCTTTAGGTACAGAGGAGGAGGAAGGCAGTCGGAGGATCTGTGTGAATCCTATAAGGAAGGAAGCAATCCAATTGAGGGAGTCTTGCTGTATGCCTATGTTGTATGGTCTGTTGATGAGGGTGTTGTGGGAGAATGTGGCGAATGCCATGGGAAGGGTTGAGGAGGATCATGGCCACAGTTTCTCCATGACTGAAGAGTGGGCTGATGTCATCTGTGGTGGCAATCAGTGCAGTCTCAAGCGGTGGTTGGCATGGAATTCTGATTGTGAGCCATCCAGTAGGTGGTTTTGTTCCAGGAATTTGATGAGCTGCTGGTTGACGGCTTTCCTGAGTACTTTCATTGGGTAAGGAAGCAAGGAGATCGGACGATCAATTTTGACTTCTGCATGTTTCCATCTGTCCGTGGAGGTTGCAGTGGAGATGGGAGTGTTCAAGTTGGTGATGAGTTGTGTGCTGATTGGATTCGCTGCAAGGTTGTAGAAGTGGTGGGGAAAGGGGTCAGTGGGTGCCCCAGGGTGGATAGAAGACACAATGGCTGAGGTGGTCCTCGCAGCCAGCGGAAACAAGGTGGTAATTGTTTGGCTTATGTTCACTGGTTAGTTGCGGTCATTGGGGTTGAGCGTGGTGGGTTGGTTGTTAAAATTGTTGGTGATCTTGCTGTGGAAGTAGTCTGAGAGGGAGTCACAACATTCTTGGAAGGGGTGGAAGATGTTCTTTATGGCTGTTGGGTTGGAGAATTATTTGACTATTTTGAAGAGTTCCTTTCTGAGGTCGGCCACGGAGTTGTTGCGGGTCGTGATGGCTGCTTTCTTTGCATATTTGATGTGCTGGTATTAGCTGCCAAGAGCTGTATTGTGAGCTGCTCTTTCAATGGGGTTCTTGGTGATGCACCATCATTTCTCAAATTGGTGGCAGTTGCACTTGGTGGACCTGAGTTTCTGGCTGTACCAGCTGGCATGTTTGGTGGCCTTGTTGGGTTTGATACTTTACAGTGAGGCAACTGTGTCCGCACTGTCAGTGATCCAGGTGGCAAAGTTATGGACAGCCTAATTGAGGTCTTTTGAGTTGGGAGGTGGTAATTGCCTGTGACCACTGAGTTTTGATGATCTTGCTCCAGCTGCGGTGGAGGAGATCTGATACCTGGTGATGGTGTGCTTGACATCGGTGATGGTGAAGTGTATGATGGTGTGATCAGTCCAGTTGAGTTATGTGGTGTGGCTGAATTTGATTCTGTTGCTAGAGGTGAAAATGGGGTTGAGTGTGTGTCTGGGTTTGTGCATGGGTTTGGTGACCAGTTGGGTGAGGCTGATGTTGTTGAGATTCTCCAGGAGGTTGATGCATTTGGTGTCATTGGGGTTATAGATGTGGAAGTTGAGGTTACCAAGTAGGACTTAGGGGTGGGAGTCGATTATTAGGGAGGAATGAGTTTGGGGATGGCAGTGCAGATTTTTTAAAAAAAAACATATTTTTATTATTTTTCAAGACAAGATAACAATTCTATATCAGCATCTTACAATTCATCTTGACACTGAACCATGTTCATTGCAATATCACACATATTTCTCTTTGTTACATGCAGTTTACGTTGGTGGTACAACAATATTGAAAGCACTATGCACATGGTAAGGTATGTGGGCATCCTATCGCTTCATCTGTTTAATATCTTTTCCTAGTACTTCACACATATCTAGGACATGTTGATTTTTTTATTTGTCCCTATTTCATCTGAAGTAGCACTTCCTTCGATCCACCTTCATTCCCATCCTATCTTCAAATTGGCTTATTCTTCCTCCCTCTCCACTTTACAGGTTTTAGGAGCAACTTCCCATCACACTTCACCCCAACAAATCTCTTTCGCCAGTTATCCCTCGTCCCGCGGGTGAGCTAATAAATAGCACTGCAATAGGGCCCATACATCCCTGGGCCTGGAGGCCATGGGCAGTAGTTCCACATAGTCCGAGAGCCGCTCCTGGCACATTATTAGGTCAGCTAGCCATTCCTTGAACTTGGGTGCCAGTCCCCTGCCCCATCAGCAAGCCACCCTTCTCTTAGCCATGAGGAGCGCCAGTGCAATAAATTTACGGTGTTCAGCCCTTAGTGGTTTGACATATCCTAAAAATGCCATTAATATCATGGCTTCTACAGGAGCATCTATCCTTTTGCGGAATGCATGAAACACTTAATCCCAGCATTCTTTTACCGCAGGGCACCCCATGCTAGATGTAGAAAGTCCGCCTTGCCATGCGACATCTATCACTTTTATCATTGTTTCTCAACTTGAATCTGTACATCTTGGCTGGTGTGTGATACATCCCGTGTAAAAATGTATAATGAATTAACCGTAGCCTGCTGCTAGCCGATACCCGTTCGGTCTGCAGACAGCAGTCCTCCCACTGTTCGTCTGTCAGATCTTGGCCCAGTTCCACTCCCCATTTCTTGCGCGCCCGCAGGGGCGAGGCTGCCGTTTGTGAATGCACCATTTTATACATCACTAGCTTACCCGTTGCGCTTTGCTGCGATCTCAGAAGAAAGGAAATTTAAGGAAACTTGTTATGATAACATTCAATTTACATTGCGTCATTTTTATTGAAATGTATTAATTTTAATATGGAAAACATTTTGAAGTGTTGTTTTAATTCTGTTTATTTATTCGAGTGCTTGTGGGTACACAGTATTTTATTTTTCCATCTGGTGTGTACACAAATAAATCAGAAGGATTTCCGACGCGTGAGCTGGCCACATACAGTTGTCCATGTGAGAAGCACGGATTCTCCAAATCTAGTCCACACACTTGCAGTGATTGTCCTTGTGCTTTGCTGATGGTCATTGCAAAATCAAATCGCACCGGAAGCTGTAAACGCTCAGTGTTGGAAAGATTATGAGGGCCCTAGGGGACCCGGGGGGTGATATTTAACACATTTTTCTTTTTTTGTTTTTTGTTTTTTTGCCAGAATCCTTTGCGGGAGTGTACTCAACAACTTTCCAAAGTTTCATGCCGATCGGATGGATGGTGTAGTAATGTATAAAGGATAAACAGACATACTTTTGTTTTTATATATATAGATTGAAACTAGCCTTTTAGCTGTATCTCTCTCTAAGATGTGCTGTAGTGGGGCAAGCGCTTGCGGCTCCGCTGGGAACTCAGGAGTATGTGCTCTTATCCCTTGTCTCAGTCTAATATATACAAAGACATCCAGTGGCGTCTTCTGTACAGTTTGGAACATGTGGTCAATATTGCGGAATTGGCCTTCGTGGTATAGGTCCTCCCAGGTGTGGGCATGAGCCCGCTGTTGGAAACTTTTAAAAAACCCCTCTTGTAGCAACGGCATAGCAGGGTGGTAGACAAGAGGTAGCAAAGGTGAATATAGCATAGGGACATCGAGCATACGTCCTATGCGCTGCCATGATGCTATCAAACACATGAGTTTGTAAACAAAACGGAGTTTGGTCCTGGGACAGAGGGGCAGCTGGACCTAATATAAACTAGAAAAGTGAATGTGCTAGCCCTCAAACTGATTTTTCTCACAATTTTTGAGAATACAAACAAACGGAAATCCTTTTGTTTGTATGGGCAATTTTATTTAACCCTTTTCATAAGTTTTCAATCTTTTTGTAGAAACATTTTTTCATAGGTGAGAAAAGACACAAAATATTAACAATTTACAATATTTACAACTCACATGCATACAACTATCATACCACTATGACGACTGACATATATACAAATAATCCACAATATCTCTACATACTATATATACAAGCTTCTTTTGAGAAAGGAAATAGATTTCAATTAAACAACCACAAATAATTATTCTTTGCGGAGAATCAAATTATTATGACGCCCAAACAGGGTCAAACAACAAAAAGGCAACAAGAAATTAAATTTTAGATTCAACAATTAGTTCAAATCAGTGAGTCAACAACATGAAAATCCTAGATCAGAAATGCCTATTTGCTGTTTTTGCCAACGCGTTTCGAATCTGAGTGTAATCTCAGATTCTCCTCAGGGCTCTTTAAATGTAGATTCTGGAAAAGAGAGGAAGCTTGTTTTAGCCACTAATACTCGAATCGTTTAAACCCCCTAGCTAAAAAGATTGTCACAGGTTTTACCTTAGAAATGGAATGCGCGGTCCCGCGGTGCCATTTTTCAGGTAAGGGCTTTGATTTTGACAGAGATTCTGTTAAAAGAATATATGATGGTTACCGACCATCCAGAGACATGCAGTAAATGTGGCTCCAACACTTCAAAGCTATAAGGTCCTACCTTACGTTGTATCAACAGTGAAGCTACTGTTTTCCTGTACGCTGTACTTTTTCCGCTTCCAAGGCAGGGTCACTGATGCCTGGAACGTATAAATACGAGCGGCACTCAGTACATGTTGATTACCCATGGCAGTATTACAATGACGAGGTCTACGATGGATTACAGTTTAGGCATACCTGACAATTGTGTTTTCGAGCAAAGTAGATTTGCTACTCAGCCTGCCCGCAGTTCCTTCGTTGTCGCGCGGGCGGCGAGCCGGGAACCCTTGCACGGCGTGCCAGACAGCCGAAATGAATCGCGCTGGTTTCTAGGGAAAGTTAAATTATGTTGTTAAGCACTGGGCGCAAATTCTAACCCCTCTAAGTATAAAGCTTGTAGCACACAGGTACTGACCTTACTCTCGAACTGTTAATCAGGAAATGCGAACCCATTGGTGGAAAACCACCATGTGGGGATCCTAATTGATTGCTTTCTGCCGCTAGGCATTGTGGTCATTGTAGTTACTCAGGAATCATTTTACAACCGAGAGACCTCTGATAGTGAGTTAAGCCCCGTTTGGGTGCTATTAAATTTAAGTATCAGATATGCTTCTTTTTTTAGTAGCATTTGTTCACTGTTAGTGCCAGAATTCGATTGATTCAGGTTGAACAACACAGTCCATTTGAACTCATTTTCCCCATGGCTGTTGTCAATGAAATGTTGGACAAGTGGCGCTGTGAGTACCTTGTTCTTAATGCGTGACCTATGTTGCGTCATGCGTGTATTTACTTGCTGATTTTTCTTTCCTATATAAAGTTTAGGACAAGAACATACAATGGCATAAACCACATTTTTGGTTCTACAATTAGTGAAATTCGAGTGGGTCCACGTGGTGGTCATGTGTTGGAAAATTTTCCCTTCAATAGTTGTGTCACAAGCAATACAATTCCCACATCTGTGGTGTCCCTCGACCGGTTTCATTCCCCATTTTGACAATAAGTCGTTCTTTGGTTTGGTTATTCTGATATCGGCCCGAACTAGTTGTTGGCCAATATTTTGATTTTTTCTGAAAGCAAATATTGGGCGGGGGAAAGGTATTTCTAATTCTTCTAACAAATGCCAGTGTCTCAGGACCATTTGTCTTATTTTGTGGGTTTCAGCACAAAATGTCGTGACGCAGACCAAACTCTCTAATTCACGTTTGCTTTTAGTTTCAAAGAGGCATTCTCTAGGTGTATATCGTGCCCTCTTGTAGGAGTGTTTTAGTAATTTTTTGGGGTAACCCCTCTGCTGTAACTCATCACAAAAATGTTGGCCATGTTGTTCAAACTGTTCAACCTCTGAGCAATTTCTCCGGATGCGGAGTAGTTGCCCATAGGGCAAATTAGCCCTCAAATTCCGAGGATGCGAGCTGCCATAATGAAGGATAGTGTTTTTGTCCGTTGCCTTCTTAAACAATGATGATTTCAAGGTTCCTCCAACATTTTTTATTTCCACGTCCAAAAAAGTCATTTTGACATTACTTGAATCGAGTGAGAAATGAATGTCCGGGTGTCGTGAATTTAGCCAGTGGTGAAAGTCAATCAAGTCCGTGTGGCTCCCCTGCCACAGGAGCCACACGTCGTCGATATAATGATACCAATGCATTATGTGTTGTATGTAAGGGTTGTTTGAGTCGACAAATTTTTTCTCGTACTCAGCCATGTACAGAACAGCCATTTCCGGAGCATAAGGGCACCCCATCGCGGTGCCCTTAATCTGCATGAAAAAATCGTTGTCAAAGCGGAAGTAATTCTTCTTCAGGGTTATTTCAGCCAGTCTAAGTATGAAAGACGTAGGGACTCTGTGAGGTCTCTCTCTGGAGTCTAAGTAAAATTCAATCACCTCTAACGCTTCCTCTTGCGGGATCTGTGTGTAGAGGGACGTCACATCCATGGTGACCATTAGTTGTGATGTGTCATCGAATGTAGTATCCTCAACTTTTGTCAGGAAATCCGTAGTGTCACGGAGGTAGGCTTTTACTTTAGCTACAAAAGGCTTAAGGAAAAAATCCACAAATTTGGACAATGGCTCTAGACATGAATCACACCCCGAGACAATTGGTCGTCCCGGGGGATCAGACAGATTTTTATGGATCTTAGGCAAAAAATATGCCACCGGGGTCCTGGGGAATTTTTTAATCAAGAAATCACTTTCTTTAGAGCCCAAGAACCCACTTTCTTTGCCAGTTTGTACCACCTCAAGGATCAGGGACTGTATTTGTTGTAAAGGGTCCTCTGTCAATTTTCGGTACCATTCCTGGTTGTTAACCTGAGAAAATCCTTCAGCCAAATATTTATCCCTTGGCCAAATTACCACCGCACCGCCCTTGTCGGCTTGCTTTATTACCACAGATGAATCTGCCTTAAGGTTTTGTATGGCGGTTCTTTGCCCCTTGGTAATATTTGGTTTAACAAATTTCTGTTGGTTTTCTAATTTGTTAATAGATGACAAGAGAATTTGTTCAAATGCCAGGACTTGTTTCGGAATGTTCTGAGTAGGTACGAAAGTGGATTTGTTCCTCAAGCCCGTAGTTTCCATATTGCTAGTGGCGGGTTGGTTAGCAAAGAAGGCTTTGAGTCGAATCTTTCGCCAGAATTCTATCGTTTCCAACTTTATCTTGGTGAAGTCTGTCCGTCTTGTGGGGACAAATTTGAGCCCCAAATTCAAGACTGACTCTTCGTCCTTTGACAGTGTCCGAGCTGATAAGTTAACTATGGTGGATGGATTTTCTATGATTTGTAGTAGTTCCTCCGGGTTCGCATTTCCCATTGTGGTTTGAACCTTACTTTTGACTGCTGTCCTTTCTCTAAAAAAGAATTTTGTTTTTTGTTCCCACCTCTTGAGTCCGAACCAGATGACTCCGAGGACGAGGTTTCTGAAAAAGTTTTAAATCTATTCCTAGATCTTCCTTGGAAATTATTGAGTGCTCCTCGGGATTCTGCTTGGGAATAATAGTCGTCCTTCAAGAAGGGATAAGCCCTTTCAAGTGTGAAGGACTTGGAGTCTCTTTCGTACTGTGCTGTCTTGTTATTAATAGTGTTGTCTTTAAAGGACTGTATCTCTTTATCGATTTTCTCTAAAAGAGCTTTGGAGTCAGAAACCACCTGGTTGTCCCTGATGGCCGTAGTTAGTTCCTCAATTTCTTGGAGTTCCTTTGCACATAATCTCTGGGCAGTTTCTATGGTGTGGACCATCAGGTCCCTACTGCACTTGGTATTTATGCAGCTAAAGCCCTTTTTATAGTCTGCATCATCGGTAAATATGACCGGGACATTTTTCACCTGGAGGCCCCAAGGGATGGTCCCACCCCTTAGGTGCCTCAGGAGAAAATGACCGTGAAGTTCTGTGCGTATCTGTTTTTTACGAAGTCTGGTCAATTTATCAGTTTCGTTTTGCTGCTGAGCTGAAGAGCTCAGGGTGACTTCTGCAAAGGGGGATGTGGCTAGCAGGTTTTTAATGTGGCCTTCAGAAAAAGAAAGGGTGTCCTTCTCGCCCATTACTTAGGGGAGACAAGAGAGTCTCTCCTTGCTGCAAGCCGAAACAACTTACCACATGGAAAGATTCAAATGCCCTTATAACTCTCGCGAGTATGCACTCGCTCTAGAATTTGTAAACAAAACGGAGTTTGGTCCTGGGACAGAGGGGCAGCTGGACCTAATATAAACTAGAAAAGTGAATGTGCTAGCCCTCAAACTGATTTTTCTCTCGATTTTTGAGAATACAAACAAACGGAAATCCTTTTGTTTGTATGGGTAATTTTATTTAACCCTTTTCATAAGTTTTCAATCTTTTTGTAGAAACATTTTTTCATAGGTGAGAAAAGACACAAAATATTAACAATTTACAATATTTACAACTCACATGCATACAACTATCATACCACTATGACGACTGACATATATACAAATAATCCACAATATCTCTACATACTATATATACAAGCTTCTTTTGAGAAAGGAAATAGATTTCAATTAAACAACCACAAATAATTATTCTTTGCGGAGAATCAAATTATTATGACGCCCAAACAGGGTCAAACAACAAAAAGGCAACAAGAAATTAAATTTTAGATTCAACAATTAGTTCAAATCAGTGAGTCAACAACATGAAAATCCTAGATCAGAAATGCCTATTTGCTGTTTTTGCCAACGCGTTTCGAATCTGAGTGTAATCTCAGATTCTCCTCAGGGCTCTTTAAATGTAGATTCTGGAAAAGAGAGGAAGCTTGTTTTAGCCACTAATACTCGAATCGTTTAAACCCCCTAGCTAAAAAGATTGTCACAGGTTTTACCTTAGAAATGGGACCGCGCATTCCATTTCTAAGGTAAAACCTGTGACAATCTTTTTAGCTAGGGGGTTTAAACGATTCGAGTATTAGTGGCTAAAACAAGCTTCCTCTCTTTTCCAGAATCTACATTTAAAGAGCCCTGAGGAGAATCTGAGATTACACTCAGATTCGAAACGCGTTGGCAAAAACAGCAAATAGGCATTTCTGATCTAGGATTTTCATGTTGTTGACTCACTGATTTGAACTAATTGTTGAATCTAAAATTTAATTTCTTGTTGCCTTTTTGTTGTTTGACCCTGTTTGGGCGTCATAATAATTTGATTCTCCGCAAAGAATAATTATTTGTGGTTGTTTAATTGAAATCTATTTCCTTTCTCAAAAGAAGCTTGTATATATAGTATGTAGAGATATTGTGGATTATTTGTATATATGTCAGTCGTCATAGTGGTATGATAGTTGTATGCATGTGAGTTGTAAATATTGTAAATTGTTAATATTTTGTGTCTTTTCTCACCTATGAAAAAATGTTTCTACAAAAAGATTGAAAACTTATGAAAAGGGTTATATAAAATTACCCATACAAACAAAAGGATTTCCGTTTGTTTGTATTCTCAAAAATTGTGAGAAAAATCAGTTTGAGGGCTAGCACATTCACTTTTCTAGTTTATATTAGGTCCAGCTGCCCCTCTGTCCCAGGACCAAACTCCGTTTTGTTTACAAATTCTAGAGCGAGTGCATACTCGCGAGAGTTGTAAGGGCATTTGAATCTTTCCATGTGGTAAGTTGTTTCGGCTTGCAGCAAGGAGAGACTCTCTTGTCTCCCCTAAGTAATGGGCGAGAAGGACACCCTTTCTTTTTCTGAAGGCCACATTAAAAACCTGCTAGCCACATCCCCCTTTGCAGAAGTCACCCTGAGCTCTTCAGCTCAGCAGCAAAACGAAACTGATAAATTGACCAGACTTCGTAAAAAACAGATACGCACAGAACTTCACGGTCATTTTCTCCTGAGGCACCTAAGGGGTGGGACCATCCCTTGGGGCCTCCAGGTGAAAAATTTCCCGGTCATATTTACCGATGATGCAGACTATAAAAAGGGCTTTAGCTGCATAAATACCAAGTGCAGTAGGGACCTGATGGTCCACACCATAGAAACTGCCCAGAGATTATGTGCAAAGGAACTCCAAGAAATTGAGGAACTAACTACGGCCATCAGGGACAACCAGGTGGTTTCTGACTCCAAAGCTCTTTCAGAGAAAATCGATAAAGAGATACAGTCCTTTAAAGACAACACTATTAATAACAAGACAGCACAGTACGAAAGAGACTCCAAGTCCTTCACACTTGAAAGGGCTTATCCCTTCTTGAAGGACGACTATTATTCCCAAGCAGAATCCCGAGGAGCACTCAATAATTTCCAAGGAAGATCTAGGAATAGATTTAAAACTTTTTCAGAAACCTCGTCCTCGGAGTCATCTGGTTCGGACTCAAGAGGTGGGAACAAAAAACAAAATTCTTTTTTAGAAAAAGGACAGCAGTCAAAAGTAAGGTTCAAACCACAATGGGAAATGCGAACCCGGAGGAACTACTACAAATCATAGAAAATCCATCCACCATAGTTAACTTATCAGCTCGGACACTGTCAAAGGACGAAGAGTCAGTCTTGAATTTGGGGCTCAAATTTGTCCCCACAAGACGGACAGACTTCACCAAGATAAAGTTGGAAACGATAGAATTCTGTCGAAAGATTCGACTCAAAGCCTTCTTTGCTAACCAACCCTCCACTAGCAATATGGAAACTACGGGCTTGAGGAACAAATCCACTTTCGTACCTACTCAGAACATTCTGAAACAAGTCCTGGCATTTGAACAAATTCTCTTGTCATCTATTAACAAATTAGAAAACCAACAGAAATTTGTTAAACCAAATATTACCAAGGGGCAAAGAACCGCCATACAAAACCTTAAGGCAGATTCATCTGTGGTAATAAAGCAAGCCGACAAGGGCGGTGCGGTGGTAATTTGGCCAAGGGATAAATATTTGGCTGAAGGATTTTCTCAGGTTAACAACCAGGAATGGTACCGAAAATTGACAGAGGACCCTTTACAACAAATACAGTCCCTGATCCTTGAGGTGGTACAAACTGGCAAAGAAAGTGGGTTCTTGGGCTCTAAAGAAAGTGATTTCTTGATTAAAAAATTCCCCAGGACCCCGGTGGCATATTTTTTGCCTAAGATCCATAAAAATCTGTCTGATCCCCCAGGACGACCAATTGTCTCGGGGTGTGATTCATGTCTAGAGCCATTGTCCAAATTTGTGGATTTTTTCCTTAAGCCTTTTGTAGCTAAAGTAAAAGCCTACCTCCGTGACACTACGGATTTCCTGACAAAAGTTGAGGATACTACATTCGATGACACATCACAACTAATGGTCACCATGGATGTGACGTCCCTCTACACGCAGATCCCGCAAGAGGAAGCGTTAGAGGTGATTGAATTTTACTTAGACTCCAGAGAGAGACCTCACAGAGTCCCTACGTCTTTCATACTTAGACTGGCTGAAATAACCCTGAAGAATAATTACTTCCGCTTTGACAACGATTTTTTCATGCAGATTAAGGGCACCGCGATGGGGTGCCCTTATGCTCCGGAAATGGCTGTTCTGTACATGGCTGAGTACGAGAAAAAATTTGTCGACTCAAACAACCCTTACATACAACACATAATGCATTGGTATCGTTATATCGACGACGTGTGGCTCCTGTGGCAGGGGAGCCACACGGACTTGATTGACTTTCACCACTGGCTAAATTCACGACACCCGGACATTCATTTCTCACTCGATTCAAGTAATGTCAAAATGACTTTTTTGGACGTGGAAATAAAAAATGTTGGAGGAACCTTGAAATCATCATTGTTTAAGAAGGCAACGGACAAAAACACTATCCTTCATTATGGCAGCTCGCATCCTCGGAATTTGAGGGCTAATTTGCCCTATGGGCAACTACTGCGCATCCGGAGAAATTGCTCAGAGGTTGAACAGTTTGAACAACATGGCCAACATTTTTGTGATGAGTTACAGCAGAGGGGTTACCCCAAAAAATTACTAAAACACTCCTACAAGAGGGCACGATATACACCTAGAGAATGCCTCTTTGAAACTAAAAGCAAACGTGAATTAGAGAGTTTGGTCTGCGTCACGACATTTTGTGCTGAAACCCACAAAATAAGACAAATGGTCCTGAGACACTGGCATTTGTTAGAAGAATTAGAAATACCTTTCCCCCGCCCAATATTTGCTTTCAGAAAAAATCAAAATATTGGCCAACAACTAGTTCGGGCCGATATCAGAATAACCAAACCAAAGAACGACTTATTGTCAAAATGGGGAATGAAACCGGTCGAGGGACACCACAGATGTGGGAATTGTATTGCTTGTGACACAACTATTGAGGGGAAAATTTTCCAACACATGACCACCACGTGGACCCACTCGAATTTCACTAATTGTAGAACCAAAAATGTGGTTTATGCCATTGTATGTTCTTGTCCTAAACTTTATATAGGAAAGACAAATCAGCAAGTAAATACACGCATGACGCAACATAGGTCACGCATTAAGAACAAGGTACTCACAGCACCACTTGTCCAACATTTCATTGACAACAGCCATGGGGAAAATGAGTTCAAATGGACTGTGTTGTTCAACCTGAATCAATCGAATTCTGGCACTAACAGTGAACAAATGCTACTAAAAAAAGAAGCATATCTGATACTTAAATTTAATAGCACCCAAACGGGGCTTAACTCACTATCAGAGGTCTCTCGGTTGTAAAATGATTCCTGAGTAACTACAATGACCACAATGCCTAGCGGCAGAAAGCAATCAAGTAGGATCCCCACATGGTGGTTTTCCACCAATGGGTTCGCATTTCCTGATTAACAGTTCGAGAGTAAGGTCAGTACCTGTGTGCTACAAGCTTTATACTTAGAGGGGTTAGAATTTGCGCCCAGCGCTTAACAACATAATTTAACTTTCCCTAGAAACCAGCGCGATTCATTTCGGCTGTCTGGCACGCCGTGCAAGGGTTCCCGGCTCGCCGCCCGCGCGACAACGAAGGAACTGCGGGCAGGCTGAGTAGCAAATCTACTTTGCTCGAAAACACAATTGTCAGGTATGCCTAAACTGTAATCCATCGTAGACCTCGTCATTGTAATACTGCCATCGGTAATCAACATGTACTGAGTGCCGCTCGTATTTATACGTTCCAGGCATCAGTGACCCTGCCTTGGAAGCGGAAAAAGTACAGCGTACAGGAAAACAGTAGCTTCACTGTTGATACAACGTAAGGTAGGACCTTATAGCTTTGAAGTGTTGGAGCCACATTTACTGCGTGTCTCTGGATGGTCGGTAACCATCATATATTCTTTTAACAGAATCTCTGTCAAAATCAAAGCCCTTACCTGAAAAATGGCACTGCGGGACCGCGCATTCCATTTCTAAGGTAAAACCTGTGACAATCTTTTTAGCTAGGGGGTTTAAACGATTCGAGTATTAGTGGCTAAAACAAGCTTCCTCTCTTTTCCAGAATCTACATTTAAAGAGCCCTGAGGAGAATCTGAGATTACACTCAGATTCGAAACGCGTTGGCAAAAACAGCAAATAGGCATTTCTGATCTAGGATTTTCATGTTGTTGACTCACTGATTTGAACTAATTGTTGAATCTAAAATTTAATTTCTTGTTGCCTTTTTGTTGTTTGACCCCGTTTGGGCGTCATAATAATTTGATTCTCCGCAAAGAATAATTATTTGTGGTTGTTTAATTGAAATCTATTTCCTTTCTCAAAAGAAGCTTGTATATATAGTATGTAGAGATATTGTGGATTATTTGTATATATGTCAGTCGTCATAGTGGTATGATAGTTGTATGCATGTGAGTTGTAAATATTGTAAATTGTTAATGTTTTGTGTCTTTTCTCACCTATGAAAAAATGTTTCTACAAAAAGATTGAAAACTTATGAAAAGGGTTAAATAAAATTACCCATACAAACAAAAGGATTTCCGTTTGTTTGTATTCTCAAAAATTGTGAGAAAAATCAGTTTGAGGGCTAGCACATTCACTTTTCTAGATCAAACACATGAGGGCATTGGATGTTTTATCTCTGTTTGTTACCGCAACATTTAGTGCTCCCTCTAGTGGCGTGGGATGCAAAAGCCAGCGTTCCGCTGCTATTTGAGGCATATATTTCGGCTGCTTCACCCAGAACTAGGCATAGTGGCCCTGTGCCCTCAAAAAATAAAGCTCAAAATTCAGTTTACCAAACCCTCCCTGCGAGTAGGACCCTGTCATAACCTCCCATTGCACTCTGGGTTGCTTGCCTCCCCACACCAGTTGTATCATCTCCGTTTTAAGTGATCTAAAGAAGTGCGTTCCTGGATAAAAAGGGATATTCAAAAATGGTATAGCAGGGGGAGGATCACCATTTTCATCAAGGATGCGCACCATGCCATGGAGAGGGGTAGCCACACCCAGCGCGTGACACAGTCCACTATTCTACTCATGGCCATTCCATAGTTCAGTCTCAGGAATTCCTCTTTATTTCTGGTGACTCTGATACCCAAATACTTCAGTTCCTCCTCACACCACTCCAGCGGGTAATCCAGCGAGAAGTGTGTCGTGGCTGCTGTCAGGGGAAAAATACATGATTTCCCCCAGTTTATCTGGACCCCCGAGAGATGCCCAAAAACTATGAATTCGCTAAGAATCGGATTTAGGTTTTGCTGTGGGTCGCACTGTAGCAGGGTTTCCGTTCTCCCACAGAACTGTGCACAGAGATCTAGAACCTGGGTGAGTTAGGGTGACCCAAAACTCACCTTAGTTTCAGAAATCCCCTTACCAAGCTAGCTACAGTGTCTCATCGGTAGTAATAACTTCCCAATGACTTAGACAATCCAGAACATGAACTTAGGGTACCTCAGGTATCGTGGAACACATGAACACTCTTTCGTTCTATAATCATTACAAACTGAAACTGGGAGGCAAAGAACACACGTGCAAGTTTGAAATGTTTATTTTTCAATGCAAAGTTCTCAAACGCAGTATCTTATATAATATCAACATACATATTATAAAAACCAGAGTTAGCAGCATAGTCACTAGTCCATAATAAGCGAACGGTGATAGCATATTATAATGCAAAATCTATAGAAATCCGTATCACCTATATTTCGCGCACCCTATTTAGCATATTATATTATATCTAAGAAGGTCTCATTTGGGTTCTAGAGGGCGGGCCCATACCTCTAAATTTCAGTAGGAGTAGATCACATCAACAGCTACCAGCTCTCTGCATGCGAAGCATCAAGTGTGTTTTCTCATTCCCTGTAACTCTATCTTAAACCCGCGTAGAGCCCAATGTTGGCAGCAACATTATTTGTGTTATGTCTAATGTAGTGCGAGGATCAGGCTTTCAGCAACCTTGTGTTAGGTTATTCTTAGAGGGTGCAGTTCTCAGTGTGCAGACAGTTGTACCAAGCACGACTGATATCAGAGCAATAACATATTATTCTCAAATAAATCACATCTTTCGTCTAGGTTGAAAGCTACAATAACAATTAGGTGTCGTGTGCAAACTGAAGCCGAAGGAAAATATGTCGTTTAAACATTTAATAAACTCATGCTAACTTAACACAATATATAGAAATGCAAGAACCATATGACAGCACACGTATAAAGTGATGTCCTCTGCGTATAGTGAGACAAGTATCTGGCACAGATTACAGCGGAAAGCCTTATCATTGTGGTGTTGTCGTAGTGTCGCGGCAAGTGGCTCTATTGCTATTGCGAAGAGCAATGGGGAAAGGGGATACCCCTGCTGTGTCCCCCTAATGATGCTTAAAGTCTGAGAAGTATAACCGTTTACGAGGACCTTAGCCACTGGCCTGCAGCATAGCAGCTTAATCCATGACAAAAACAGCGGGGTGGAACCCCATGCGCAACATCACTCCAAAAATATAGACCCATTCTATTGAGTCGAATGCTTTGGTGGCGTCTAAAAAAATGGCCGCCATTGGGAGATCAGGTGAAACGTTATTTAGGACGGCAAATAGCGTTCTCAAATTTTGGGAAGTAGCTCTGCCGGGCACAAAGCCCGATTTTCCATAAGCAAGCACAGGTGTGTCACAATCAATTTGGCCAAAATTTCGCATCGCAGTTAAGGAGCGATAGCGGTCTATATGATTCGCATTGTTCTGGTGCTTTCCCTGGCTTTAACAGCGACAGTATGACCGCTTCCCTCATTGAGAAGGCAGATATCCCACATCCAGTGCATCCTCATACACTTCTCTGAGTATAGGGGCCATCAGAGCTACATACATTTTGTAAAATTCTGCTGGGATGCCGTCTGTACCAGTGGCCTTCCCCGACTGTAGTCCCATTATAGCATCTTGCACCTCATCCAGTACAAACGGCGCACATAAAAAGGTCCTCTGTACATCGCTGAGCCAGCCCAGCGCTACATCACCCAGAAATTCTTCTAAATCAAGTTAATTTGCTCTAGTTGTGGTATAGAGTTGTTTGTAATGCCTCAAGAAGGCGTTAAGTATGTTAGTTGTATCCCGGCATGTCCTCCCATCTATATCTTCAACTTCCATTACATAGTTATTGCAGCGAGGCTGCTTCACTTTCTGTGCCAATGCCTTCCCAGGCCTATCCCCTTCTCCGTATTGCCGGGCAACCCAGTGTTTACCCCGAAATCACGCCTCTCTACAAGCCTCTTCCATATATTCTGTAAGTTTATCTCTAAAAGCTGCTTGTGCGGTGCCCTTTGGTTCCCTTGCTAGTTCTGCTTCCAGTTTTTTAAGTTCATTTTCTAGCGTCTGCAGGGTGTGAAGTATATACCTGCGCCGTGAAATGCGTGTCCTCCTGTGCATTTCGATGTATATGTCGCCAGGCATCAGTCAACTAGTAATCGGAGATGATGTCTCTCAGTACTGCCTGCGCCTTGGTGTAATGGTGCGGTGCGGGGTGTGATCTGTCTAACCCGGGGCAATAAGTCACATTAAAGTCACCTCCCCAAACAACGTGGGTGGAGTCTATCTCGAATATCTTAGCCCACAGTGCATCAAAATACCCTGGTATGTCTGTGTTCGGTCCATAACAGCATGCCAGCGTGCCGGTTATAGTACCAAGTCGGCCCCACGCCAGACAATACCTGCCCTCCAAGTCCCATGAGGTTCCCTCCAGCCGAAAGGGGACCTGTTTTTTTATCAGTATCACTGTTCCCCGTGCATATGTGGAGTAAGAGGGGAAAATTCTATATTCCGTCCATCTGGCGGCAAAAGTGTGCGATTTTTGGCGGTCGAAATTAGTTTCCTGCAACATACCGATATGCACATTGTGTCTATCTAGGTATGAAAGTATGTGCCTGCTTTTCCTGGGATTGCCCAACCCTTGTACGTTCCATGTAATAATAATTGTACCTATGGTTGCCTCAGCCATAATCTCTAATCAATGTCTGTACCTCAATTGCGAACCATGCAATACTTCCCCAATCTGGCCTCTTCTTGCATACATTGAAAGTGTCCCATTTCTGATGCTGTACTCCGCCATCACCTTCTGGCGGTTCACCCCTGAAGGAGGTGGCCTTAAACACCACTGTACTCACAAACAAAACATCCCAACTGTGTCCCCCTCCGCCCCTCACCCACTGAAGCAACTCAATTTTGCCAGAATCCCAATCCTACCCCCCTCCCCGATTCCCAACTTGATCAAACATCTGTTTACAATCCCCGCACAGATTGTGTAATGTTCATCCTTATTCCATATTTACAACATTTTATGTCTGTTCGTCCTCTCCATAGGGCCTCGTTAAAAAGTTGTTAGTCCATCACTCTCATTATGGCACAAATGAAAACCTTTGGATTCTCAGACGAGGATTTTGCTTTACTGGTTGGAACTAGTAATGCTTTTAGTAGTAGTTCCAATGTTAATATTAATAGTAATGAGGATACAAAAAAACTAATAGATCTAAAGAAAAAAATCATAAGAATGGAGGCACATGGCAAATTTATGTTGTCTTATTTAAAAGCTGGAATCATACCAAACGGCCTGCGCATCAAAAATATTCCAGGATTCTTTATACATTACAAACAATTTTTAGAGAAGTGGAGTATGCTAGCCAGCCGTTGTTCGTGAGATCTTATGATCCTGATCATAGAGACGGCGAAGGAACTGGCTACCCTTAAAACAGAAGTAGATGAGCTGGAAACTAAAATTAAAAACTCTACGGTTGTAGAAGAGGCAATTAAAAAACTTGAGGAATGTAACAAAGAAATAGAATCATTTTCCAACTATTTAAATAAAAGAAAAAGTGACAAATTAGCAAAACATACTAAGTTTTATTCATTAGAAAACACCTACCCCTACTTAGGAGAACATCTCTATAAGCAGAATCACTATATGGATGACATTAGAAATTACCAACATAGAGTAAATAATTTTACTGATACATCTGAATCAGAAGGTGAGAATTCCACTTACTATGATTCAGATGGTAATTACAAAACATTTCAGTCAAAACCAAATATGCACCCGTCTTTTTTGGCCCCGCGCAAGATGCACAGGGGACGACCACGGGTGAGATTTCAACCCCCAAATCGTGGGAATTACCAATACCAATATCAGCCGCATTATCATCAGCAGCCTCAGCATCAGAATTCGGATCCCCAATATCTTTTGGAGACCCGCAAAAAGAAGTATTGGAAAAGGGGAATGTAATACCCGTATTTAGTCTGTCCACTCACACCCTGAACTCTGATAATATGTCTCTCCTTTCCAAGGGTTATCTTTTGTACCCCATGCCTACTTAAATAAATTTGAGCTATACCAAGATATTATTTCTTTCTTTAGGAAAGTAAGATTAAGGAAATTCTTTATCAATGATAATGAGACAGAAACATCAAATAGCTTCAATAAAAACTTTGTTTACCTTCCACATTTACTCCCTCCCTGGAACAACTAGGGCCAGAGGTAGCTGCTTTTGAGTTAGCAGTTTTACAACGTATTGAACAAGCTCTGACTTTTATCCCTAAACCCCTGTACAACCTTACAAGAGAAGAATTTCTTGCTTTAAATTCTCTATCCAATGATAGTACAATAACAATAAAAAGTTGTGACAAGGGAGGAGGAATAGCAGTCATCAATATGGAAGACTACAACCAGAAAATGAACGCCATGCTTGATAATATGGAGTTCTATGAAAGAATCAGACAGAATCCTATAAATAGGATAACTAAGACGATTGAAAAATTGACTCACAAAGCCTACACAGAAGGACTCATTACATCTAAAGAATACGATTTCCTAAATTTTAATGCAGGCAAAACTTCCTCTATCTACGGTTTACCTAAGGTACACAAAAATGTGACTAATCCCCCCTATAGACCTATTGCATCGACCATAGGGAGTGTAACAGAACCATTATCCAAATGGGTAGATTCCCATTTATGCCCATATATTCCAAAAACTAAATCCTATGTTAAAGATACAAGAGATATAATAAACAAAGTTGAAGAATTACCTTTTAATCCTCAGAGAGACAATATGGTTATGTTAGTCGTGGAGTCTCTTTATAGTAACATTCCGCAAAAATAAGCTATGCAAGTGACTGAGTGGTTTATCACTGAATTTTCACTCCCATGCCCTAAAGAATTCCTTCTAGCATGTCTCAGAATAGTTTTGTCAGAAAATATTTTTGAATTTAATGAGGTACTATATCGCCAAACCAAGGGCGTTAGTATGGGGGCATCCGTAGCTCCTTCAGTAGCCAACATATACATGGCAGCTTTTGAAAATACGTTTATATATAATGAAATCGCCCCTTTTTATGAGTCAGTTTCCCATTGGTCCAGATATATAGATGACATCTTTTTTATCTGGACCAATGGGAATGAGACTCTTACAGAGTTCCTGGAATGGATCAATGGTGCGGATGTAAATCTAAAATTTACAGCCCACACTAGCACCGATTATGTGGAATTTCTTGACATCATTATTAGGAATAACAATTACAAACTCGAAGTAGATTTATTTGTAAAAACAACAGCCAGAAACACGCTACCGCATTTTAGCAGTTTCCATACCCGTAGTCAAAAAGAGAGCATACCGTTCTCACAATTCTTGAGAGTACGGAGAAATTGCTCCAACCTAAAGGATTATGATAAACAAGCTTCTCTAATGAGGCAGAAATTCTTAGAGAGAGGATATCCCCACCGGCTGGTGCGGGATTCCTATAAACGTGCACGCTTTTATGATAGAGATCACCTCCTACGGAGTAATGCCCAAAGACAGGATAAAACGTATAAACTACAGCTTGTCTGTGTGACGAGACACTCCACTGTAGACACCAAAGTAAGACAGGTTATAAATGCTAATTGGCATATTCTGAATAGTAATCCTAGTCAAGATGTGAAATTGCCAAAGCCCCTTTTCGCCCATCGGCGAAACAAGAATATAAAAGATTGGATCGTTCACTCTCGATCCAAGAATATGGCTATCATGAAAGTTCAGAAATCCATTGATAGTGACAAATGTATGTATTAGAGGCACTTTTAAATGCTCCACATGTAAGTCATGTGATTCGATTATTGAAGGAGAGACTTGGATCCATAATGGCGTCACTAGAAAAGCTTCTAGCATGTGGAATTGTAAAACTCAAAATTCAGTATATTTTCTCTTATGCCCATGCCAGTTAGGGTATGTAGGTGAGACGGCGAGGGCGATCCAAACCAGAATAAGTGAGCATCGCTCAGCAATTAGAATTGGTAAGATAGCAGCTCCCTTAGTGAAGCATTTTATCGAAATGAACCATACTCCTGAAGGTCTTAAATGGAGAATACTGGAAAAAATACATACACCTGAACATGAAGGAGGACAGAAAATAAGAAGAAAAAGAGAAGTTTTCTGGATATTCTCACTTAACACCTTTAAGAAAGGGTTAAATTGTGACATTCCTTGGGAGAATGCGATAATATAATCTAAATTCTTTATGGGAAGAATACATACAAATCCATACTCAGTATGGTCTATATTCAGTGTTTAATCGGATGTCTGTTATTTAAAATTAAGCCAGTTCATTTTTCACGATGGCCCATACTTTTTAATAGTAGGTTAAGAACTTAATATGTTAATTTTAATAAATTTGCTGAGAATAAATATGTTGCACATTCTCGCAAATGTAAATTATCTCTTTTTTAGGTTTATCGTTTTTCACTTTTATATTTATAATTAACCATCATAGTCTGCCCTTGATGTCTATTTGAAAACAGACGAGGCAGCAACTCAAGACGAAGTGTAAATCCTTTTATTTACATCTATGTAGTCTCCTGACATCCTATCACGCAGTTCAGTTTCTTTTCACGTGATCTGTGGTCGTTTCCCCGCATGTGATTAACATTGAACTCCACAGCCAATTAGGCCTCGGTGCATTTAAATACAGCCTCGCACACGGGAAACTTTCTGCCAGATTCATGAAATCCATATTCTGCGAATTCTAAATTGCGATTAATACCGAATCGCAATTTAGAATTCGCATAATGGGATTCATGTAAAACTGCGAGAAAATATAGCGATTAGTTTTCGACCGCAAAAGCCGATAGCGATTATTCAGAAATTGCAGAAAAATCGCAAAATCAGTAAAATCCCGTGTTGAAATTGCGATCTCGCTATTAGCGAGATCGCAAATTGCGATCTCGCTAATAGCGAGATAGCAAAAATGGGAAGTCGCATTTCGAGCACTGTGATGACATCACAATCAGGAAGCAGACAGTTCCCTCCCTCATACTGAATACTGAGGCAGAATTGGAAGCAGCACTGCTCAGAGCTCCACTCCAACCACCTCCAGTCATTGTATTTGGATACTGCAGACTGCAGCAATGTCACAGGAAGCAGCAGGGCCCAGTGACACAAGGAGAAAGTGTAAAATTAAATTCTCCGAACAGGAGCTGGAACATCTCATCGAGGGAGTCTGTAAAGACCATGATAAACTGTTTGGGAAGGACTCCAGGAGGGTGCCAGAGGCCGAGAAACGGCGACTGTGGTTGCGCATCCGCGCAAAAGTGAACTCTGTTGGAGTCACCCAGAGATCAATTGACGATCTCAAAAAGAGGTGGTATGACCTCCGAGGTCATGCCAAGGAGAGGGTCGCCGAGAGGCTGGGTGAGCGTCTTGCAACCGGAGGGGGAGAGCCAACAGTCCCTCCAAACACCCCATTGGAGGATCTAGTTGAGGACACATTGCAACCTGAGGCATGCGTGGGGTAACCCGGCTGGACTCCTCCCGACCCACCCAAGACAGCCAAGGTAAGTGCCATGCGACTGCGACCCTGTCCCCTAACAATGTCCATGACCCTAGAGCTACCCATAAGAAACCCCAGTCATGCAGCCCATGCACACCAGAATATCCCTATTGAATTGTGGGACATGTAGTCTGACCACATTTTACAAAAAAGTCCCATACAGCCAGACATGTCCTAATGTAGTCAATACAACAGCCAGTCAGGGAATCGTAGCCAGCATGCATGTAGCAACCTTCCATGTGAAAGATACATGTAATTAATCAACGTCCACTTTCCATCACAGGTGGCGCTGATAACACCAGCAGCAAGAGTGAGGGGCTGCAAATTGATGAAACCCATGAGGATTCTGAGGGGGAGGAAGATACATCCACATAACCAGCACCATCTGGCCAAGCACCAGTGCCAGCAGGCGTACCACCACCTGCAATGCCAGCTACAACAGGCGCACCACTATCGTCAGCTGTGAGACACCAGCAGCCGCAAGACCACCGACACAACGCACACCTACTGTGCCCACCCAGCCCAGCAGGCAGATCAGGGAGCGGCGCCAAAGTACACCAC
This sequence comes from Lissotriton vulgaris, assembly GCF_964263255.1. NCBI lineage: Eukaryota > Metazoa > Chordata > Amphibia > Caudata > Salamandridae > Lissotriton > Lissotriton vulgaris. The sequence goes on from NC_141687.1 coordinate 805,970,409, forward strand.
ACACCAGCAGGAGGGAGATTTTTTTAGGGGGTTTTGTAGAAATAAGATACCTACATAAAAAATATTTTTGAAATATATTGGACTGAAAGAGTGGTCATTCTAAGTTGAGAATTATTAACTCAGCTTATTAAGTCTATGGTTAATTTGTTCGAGCAGTACTGGCAATTGTTTTGTTTCATATAGTTGCGGCGCAGCCTTACTGCGCTTAAGCCAAACCCTTCTTTGTTTCCAGGCTTTGATAGCGGACAGCTGTTTGTGAGGTATTGCATTACACGCTTAAGTGCGTGTGTCCACTCAATGGTGGGTAGACCAAAACTTGGTTACTCACTGTATTGAATACACTTTTCGGGAGTACTCTCTCATTGACTTTTTGATAACTGTTTTCCTTCCTTTCTTTCTATTTACTTCATGTGTTTCTGTTTGTTAGTATGAATGGTTATGGCCGGGATGCCCGCCACCCCCTCCCGACACCAATCCCCAAGGATGGGAAAGTCGGACACAGGTTTGAACTTTTGGAAGGCGGGAGGGAGTCACCCTCCCGGCCGTATTTATTAAAATATGAAACAAAATTTAAAACATTAAATAAAAGTTTCATCATTATGTACAATTTTACATTTATTACATTTCGATGAAGACATGTTCTTTGGCTAACCTTAACAGATCTCTAATACAAAGGTTTCCTAGCCGAGTCTAACATCCTGAAAATGCATACATTCTAAATTAAAATTGTACATCCTAGCATTAAGGGCCAACATCAAGGTCTTAACCGGTGTCAGATCCCTACTACCAAAACTCGCCCTCACGGTGTGAGTGGCGCATGCGCAGAGGACTCTACCCTCATTGCCAACTGTAACTTCCCTTGTCGTGGTGGGGGCCCCCTTTCCACTGTACGCCATCTTAAAGGTCGTCCGAGTTCCCGTGTGAGGTATCTGTAGGAAGAACAGCGTGGACTCCCCCCCATCCCCACACTCTCTATCCGCCGTCGCGGATATCCGGCCCCCGGGAAATTAGTAGGAGGGGCATCTAGCCGCCTCCCCCCTGGGAGGGGCCTATGGCCGTCTCCCCCTAGGCGACTTATCCTTAGTGGGTGCCGCCTCCCCGTGGAAGGGGCCAATGGCCGCCTCCCCCCGGGCGCTCCCATCCATTCCGGGTGGCGCCCCCCTCTAGGGACCTTGAAATTACTGCTCACCGATCATGACCTTACCGCCACAGGCCGGATAGTTGACCGACTATCCGGCCCCCCCTACTCCTCCTAAAGTTCATGCTTCCTCAAACCCCTTAGCCATGTTAGAGGGCCCGTCCTCTACCTCAGACTTACAGACTCCCTTCACTCCCTCATTACCCATGATCTCCTGTGATTCCAGAACTCATCGTGATACCAGCTCTCCTTCTGCTCCTCTGATCGACACTTGGGAGCCATTTAACATCACGATCCTCTCTGATATTATTCGCAAAATTAAATCCGGCTCTCCCCTGGACCCCCTTCCTCCCCATATACTAAACAATCTAGACCATTCCTCCCTCGCACTGATAGTGGATCTTTTGAACACCTCCCTTAACACAGCGTCAGTACCCGCTGCATGGAAACATGCAATGATAGTACCCCTGTTAAAAAAGCCTAATGCAGATCCTAGTATCCCATCTAATTTTCGCCCAATCTCACTTCTTCCAGTCTTTTCCAAAATTATGGAAAAACACATTAACTCCCAACTGTCATCCCATGTTGAGGCTAGTGGACTATTACATCCATCTCAATCTGGATTCAGACGTGGCTTCTCGACTGAATCCACCCTGTTAGGGGTCTCGGAAAACATCAGGAGCCGAGTTGATAAGGGAGAAACCGTGGCACTCATTTTACTTGATCTGAGTGCCGCATTTGATACGGTTTCCCATGCCATCCTTATCAATGCCCTCAGATCATCTGGTATTATCGGCACAGCTCTCAACTGGTTTGTTAGTTTTCTTTCAGACCGCACCTTTCAAGTTTTTTCCTCGTCTTCTGCTTCTCTAACCCTTACATCGGCGTACGGGGTACCGCAGGGTTCCATCCTGAGCCCCTTGCTCTTCAATTTGTATGTCAGACCTTTGGCTACTATTGCAGAGCAAGCTGGGCTCACTATTTACTCGTACGCCGATGATACCCAGATCATCTATTCCCTTTCCTCTGACTCTCATTCCTCATCTTCTTCCCTCCGTACAGGTCTGAGTAACATTGCAGCCTGGATGTTGGATCACAAATTACAACTAAATGGGGGCAAAACTGAGGTTTTTCTGTTTGGTCCCAACACCACCTTATGGGGACCTAGGCAATGGCCTTCACAAATGGGCCCTCTCCCCACTCCATCCATAACTGCTCGCAACCTTGGCGTCACCTTCGATAACCAACTATCCATGAAGAACCATGTGGTTAAAACATCTTCCACCTGCATCACTATCATTAAGTGGTTGCGAAAAATCATTTGGATGCTTCCCTTGGACACGCAGAAGACAGTGGTCCAGGCTCTTATAACTTCTAGACTGGACTACGGGAACACCCTTCTTCTGGGAGCCAGTAAAGAGGTGACGCGCAAGTTGCAGACAGTTCAAAACATGGCTGCACGACTCCTCTGCAAATTACCTAACACTTCTCCCACCTCCAATGCCATTCGTTCCCTGCACTGGCTCCGAATTGAAAATCGGACAAAATTTAAGGCCCTCTGCATCATCCACAGAATTAACTCTGGATTAGCCCCCGCTTATCTCAACCCCCTTGCACAATCATACCTGCCCCCTCGTAATCTCCGATCTTCTAATCAAAACCTACTGTTAGTTCCCAGAATCAAGAAAGCCAGAATGGGTGGCCGCTCTTTTGCTTGGCTGGCCCCCTCACTCTGGAATTCTCTCCCCTTTCAGATACGCATTGAACCTAATTATCTCAGGTTCCGTGGACAGATAAAGACCTGGCTATTTGATATCTAAACAGTTCTCCTTTGACTTTCCCCTCTCACTTTTTGGTTTTAGCGCCGGGAAACCTACGGGTAGCTGAGCGCTTTAGAAATTTAATAATAATAATAATAATAATAATATGAGTAAGTCATTCCCCTCCCTGGACAGATGAACCCCATCATTCAGATACATGTGATCACCCCGAATACACCCGTGAGGAATGCTATGCAACTGCGAAGAGCGAAACAATTTACCAATTTTATTGTTAACCCTTTTCACCGAATGGTTCAGTGCTTACACCGAAAGGCCCCCCCGCCATACCTTCCTGGGAATCATGTGGGACCAGGCAATCGTGCACCCCGGGACTCTTTTAGCCAACCAGCTAACAGCCGACAAAATGTGTTCCAATAACACTCGTCTACCCAGTGTCACCAAGTCATTGCCCCCCAGGTGTACTATGACTACAGATGGCGGTGACCTTTGCCGCCCTAAGAAACCCTCAAAAAATGATCCGAATTGGTCAAAACAGAGCCCGCCCTTCCCATGGAAGGCCACTCTGTACCCGTATTCCCCAGCTGCGTGAGTCGTGTCACCTGCCTTGAATGCGTCCCCGGCGCGCCTCACATATGAGTGGCCCACGACCCATACCACTCCCTCTCCAGTCGGTGATTCTTTTTTTTTTTTTTTTTTTTAAACCTTTATTTGGAGATAAGCAAGGAAAAAGGAAGTGCATACATGCTACATACAGTCATAAATGGCCATTACAATCGTACGACATACTCAAAGAAGTTCCGAGTACAGAGTGGCAAAGCAATCAATATATATAGCAATATTTAAATTCACATAGCATGTAGGAGAATGATGATCCAGGACGCACAGGTAAGCTGATGAGATGATACAGTATGGGCATGTTCTGTTAGCGCAAAAATAAAACAAAGGAGAAACAGAAAGCAGGGCTAAGACCCGACAGGAGTTCGATCTCTATTTCTACCATCTGAGTGACATACAAAGCAATACAGCCCCCTTGAGCTCGCAGAAAAAGGATGCAGTTCAACGCCCCCCCCGACACCTGAGGATCAGCAACTGTAGAATGATATCCCAGCCCACCGGGCTGCAGTTAACCAACACCTACTCGGTCCTCATGTTCAGAATCAGAATCCTGCACAGCTCTAGTTAGGAGGTACACCTGAAGCGGGCTCCAAAAGTCCTTGGGCCTGCACCTCACAGGCATCAATTCAGAATAGACATTATATTGGTCCTGACAGTATATGAGGTCATTCAACCAATCCTGGAAGCGCGGTACCCTGCCCCGACCCCAGCAGCAAGCAACCCTACGCTTAGCCAGAAGCAGGGCCACGTCAACAAATCTACGATGAGAGGCAGGCACGTCCTTAGAATAACCCAGCAACATCACCAAGGGGTCAAACGCCACCCCATCCTCCGCCATAGCCTGCAGGGCCACATGGACCTGAGTCCAGTATTCCAGAACCCCCGCACAACTCCAAGCCAGATGCAGAAAGTCAGCACCTTCTGCTCGACACCTAGCGCATCTGTCATCCTCCGATAAATGAAACCGAAGTTTCCTCGCCGGGGTGTAATAGTACCTCTGGACAAATTTGTAATGGATGATTTTCAGGCGACAACTGGAAGAAACATTGGCCGTGAGTCCACAGCAATACTTCCATTGCTCGTCAGTAATAGGGGCTTCCAGCTCAGCAACCCACTGCTCACGCACCCGATTGGCCGGGACAGACCGCTGTCGGCGAATAGCACCGTATAATTTCGACACCAGGTGACGCCCATCTGAAACCAACAGCACATGGAGGGGGAGGGTGACCTCCGGCTCCGAAGGGAAATCCGGTAACAAGGCACGCATGCCCTGCCTCAGACGAACATAGTAAAACAGCTCCAAAGGGGAGCAGGCAGCAACTCCAAAGAAATGAGCCTGGGTACGGAAGGCACCTTCGTGAAACACGTCACCCCACGTAAGAATACCGAGCCGCCTACACATTCGTTGAAACCCCGTTTCCCGCAACAGAGACAAATCAGGATGATAGGATAGAGGCAGGGCCGGCGAATAAAGAAAGGAGACACCCAGCAGTCGTGCTACCCGTTTCCAAGCATCCACCGTGCATGTCACCGTCGTTCGAGGCGTATCCACATCTGACACCTTGCCCAATACTAACCCCTCCAATGGGAGCGGATGGGCAACCCCAATGTTCAGCCGCTATTTGGGGCATAAACGGCGTGGGGCGCATCCAGTGATAAGCGTAATGCGTCTGAGCGCTAAGATAGTAAAGCTCAAATTCAGGGACGTCGAATCCTCCATCAGAATAGGGTAGTGTAAGGGTAGCCCAAGCCACCCGCGGCTGTTTGCCCCCCCAAAACAATCGTATGAGCTCAGAGCGAAGTCTGCGAAAGAAATAAGCACCAGGATGATATGGAAGGTTTTGAAAGAGGTACAGGAAGCGGGGCAAAACTACCATCGTGATAAGTGACGCCCGACCGGCCATGGAGAGAGGCAAGGACATCCATCTAGTGACATCGTCTGCCAGTTTAGTAATAGCCACACCATAATTAAGCCTGATCGTTTCTTCTCTGTCCAATGACACAACAATGCCGAGGTACCGCAGCTCCGAATCGCACCATTCCAAAGGGTAATCAAGAGGAAACCTAGCCACAGCCGCAGTAAGGGGGAAGAGTTGGGATTTCCGCCAGTTGATATGGACACCGGAGACACCCCCAAAAGCAACCAGCTCTCGCAAGAGCGCATTAAGGTTGCTTTCAGGATCTTTCACATAAAGCGTGACATCGTCAGCGTACAAAGAGATCCCGACCTGACGCTGAAGACAATTAAAGGCGCTCTGCTGGTGTAGCTGACGAATCCTGCAGGCCAGAGGCTCAACGGCAATGGCAAATAGGAGGGGCGAGAGGGGGCATCCCTGACGAGTCCCCCTTGTGAGAGGGAACGGGGGGGATAGCACCCCATTCACCACCACCCTCGCCATCGGATCAGTATATAAGAGCTTAACCCATGAAATAAAGATCCGAGGAAAGCCCATCCGACAAAGTACATCAATAAGGTAGCCCCACTCAACGGAGTCGAACGCCTTAGTGGCATCAAGGAAGATGGCGGCGACCGGGATATCTGGAGCGATGGTTGAAATAAGGGAAAACAAGGTGCGAAGATTGTGGGAGGTAGCACGACCGGGCACAAACCCCGACTGATCGGGCAGAACAATAACAGGCATGAGCTCAGCGAGCCTCACCGCCAGGACCTTCGCGAGTATTTTGACATCGCATTTGAGCAATGAGAGGGGCCTATAGGAACCCACATCCAACGGATCCTTTCCCGGCTTGAGCAGCGACGTAATAGCGACCTCCCGCATGGAACACGGCAGTCGCCCCTCCTCCAGGGACTCCTCAAAAACCTCGCGGAGGACGGGGGCCATAATGTCCACATAACACTTATAGAATTCAGCAGGAAGGCCATCCAGACCAGCGGCCTTCCTATTATTCAAAGACATGATGGCATTCCTGACCTCCTCCACCTCCAGGGGCCTACCTAAGAACGCCCGATGATCATCCGACAACCAACAAAGTGCCAACTCATCAAGAAATCCGCCATATCGTGTCTCACCAGTCTGCTGTGTTGTGTAAAGGTGTGCGTAATGGTCAATGAAGGTACGCTGAATCTCCGCAGTGTCCCGACAGCGAGTGCCATCCGGCAAAACCAATTCCAGCACGTCCGACCCGTGCCTTGGATGTCTAGTAAGGGCAGCAAGGACTTTACCGGGCCGCTCCCCCTCACAGTACCTCCTCGCCGTCCAATACTTTCCCCTATGTTTAGCCTCCCTGGCGGCCTCCTCTTCATACTCGGAGAGCTTGGTACGGAACTGGCTCAAAAGATCGGGATCCGAGTCAGCCTGCATCCTGCGTTCTAAGTCTCGCAAGTCACCCTCCAAGCCCCCGAGGGTCCGAACAATCAGTTTAAGCATTCCACAACTTTTAGAGATAGTGACTCCTCGGATCGTAACCTTGAACGCCTCCCATATAACCTCGACACTGTTGACAGAACCCTTGTTTCTGGGGAAGAACGCCTCCACCTCCTCGCCAAGCTCCTCCCTGAACACAGGGTCAAGCAAGGCAGTCGGAAAAAGGCGCCAAGGCGGGCGCGGCCTTTGCAGCCCGGGAACAGATAAAACAACCTTCACCGGGCAGTGATCAGAATACGTACGAGCAAGATGCACAGCCTCACGTAGGCCAGCCACCAACCCCCTAGAGAGAAACACATAGTCCAGCCTCGCCCATGAGCGCGCATGTGCAGTGTAATGAGTGCCCTCCGTAGTGGCAGGGTGAGAGTACCTCCAGCTGTCAATCAGTCCAGCCTCCTCTACAACCCCACGCAGAACTTCTCTAGCTTGCACATTATACTGAGGACTCCCGTCCGATCTATCCAACTGAGCATGAAGTGCAAAGTTGAAATCCCCCTCCCACACAATGTAAGTGGCATCTACAGCAAGCACATGACCCCACAATGTAACAAAAAAGGTTGGCGTATCAACATTGGGAGCATAGCAATTAACAAACAGCACAGTGACCTGCCCAAGCCGCCCCCACAGTAGCACATAGCGCCCCTCAGGGTCCCCCATAGATCCCAGTTCTTGAAATGCGAGCGATCTTTTAACAAGGATAACAACCCCGCGAGCATAAGAGGAGTATGAAGCAAACATCCTGGCCGTAGCCCAGCTCCCACCAAAGCTGGGGGAAGGTCCGGGTCGCAGATGCGTCTCCTGGAGGAGGGCAACATGAATAGCATGCCTGTCCAAATACTGGATCACATTACGACATTTTCTGGCATCATTAAGACCCCGTACATTCCAGGACACAATTGATATCTGGTCTATAATGACAGTCGACATTAGCCAGTTTCAGGGCCCCACAGGACCCAATGAGCAAAGGCGGAACGTCCGACTCCCAGCAGCAGCCAGCAGCAGGACACCAATCCAGGACGCAGTCGTCCCACCACATACACTCCACACACATCCCAGCCATCTCCAAACCAAGCAACCAGAACCACAACAACCCCCCCCAGCTGCACCATCCGTGCAACAGGCACCAAGGAAACACATCGCGCAGCACGCAGCAAACACAGCTCATCCGGCCCACAACCCGCACACGCGTTCCTCGTGTAGCGCGCTCACCACCACGCGGTCGCCAAAGATGGCGGCCGTTCTTCTCAGGCCCACAACGGACGAAGGCAAGGGCCCCAGGACCCATGCCGCCTAAAATAAAAATGGACCAGCCGAAGCAGCGGGCTCGGAGCCGCGCCTGTACACACAGACAGCAATAGCAATCCCCGCAAGGACCCATGAGGCCTGGGCGAGCACGTGTCGTCAGCATCATCCCCACCCCACCCACCCACCTGATGACACCCCAACTATCAGGCCATGCACACCCCCACCCCCCCCATTCCCCAACACACATCCAGTCAACCAACAAAGGACTAGAATCCAAACCAAAGGTACAAGTGGGGTACACCCTCCGGGGAACCCTCTAGAGGTGCACGACACCACTCCCACACACCACCCCAGTGTCCGAGCCAACGAGTCCCAAATGGCCCCAGGCGCAGCGCGGCGGGGGTGGGTGCCCAGAGCGCGAAACCAAATAGCACCATCCTGCGGTTCCATACCGACCCCAATAAACGCCACCCATACATACAATTGCAAACAGGCAAGACAAGGCCCCCGCCACAAAAAGACGGATGGCAGTTAGGCCTCCAATGCGGTTAAGGAAGTCAATGCAAAAGACATACGTCTAAAATGTCTCAATACAAAAAAAAAAGAGGAACAAAGTCACCCCCATCAGGCGGCCTCCTCCTCAGCCGCCGAATGTTCACCCTCAGGGTCTCGATCACCTCCTCGATCTGCAGCCGCTCGATCGCGCTTGAGGCGCTTTGCAAAATCCTCAGCATGCTGTGGGTTAGTGAAAAAGTGTTGCTTAGCCTGGTGCGTCACTCTAAGCTTGGCAGGGTAAAGCAAAGCGTAGTCTACTTGCAGTTCCCGAAGTTTCTTTTTCACCCCCAAGAACTTACGACGCTGGTCCTGCACCATCGGCGTGAAGTCGGGGTGCATGGTGAAAGACACCCCATCAAAGGAGAGGGCCCGATTGGTGCGGGCAGCCTGGAGGGCAGCGTCCCGGTCACGATAGTTTAAAAGACGCGCAATGATGGGGCGCGGTGCGGCTCCAGAGGCCGGCCGAGGCCCCAGTGACCGGTGCGCTCTCTCGACGATGAACTGGGACGAGAAAGCATCCGCACCAATGGCGCCCACCAGAAGCCTCTCCACATAAGTTTTCATCTTTCCAACATTCGTTGACTCCGGCACACCTACAATACGAACGTTATTGCGCCTACTCCTCGCCTCCAACTCCTCATTCTTAGCGGCAATTACCCGCAATATATTATCCATTCTCGCCAGCTGGGTGGTATGAGTGGCAGCCGTGTCATCGTGGTCCGAGATGCGCTGTTCCGCCGTTGTCAGGCGTTCCTCGTGCACGTCTAGCTTCTGGACCACCGCGTCCATGCGCGACGATATCTTGTCCACTTTGTCCACTATCGTGGCAAACCCCTGCCTCATCTCCTGCATCATCTGGTGAAAGTCCGGAGTTGGTGGCTGCGGCACAGTATCAGCGACAGGCGGGGGGGGGAGACCGCTAAGTCCCAGCATCCTGGAGCAGTCGCGTTCCCCTCCTAGCCACTCCAGAGTCAAAGGACAACTTAGATTGTTTAGTGTCCGGCTTCCCCATAATAAAGCGCTAGTAGCACAGCGGGGCACCAACGTCAAGAAGAGTTAGGCTGCAGGCCGGCCCAAGTTCTAGGCCAAACGCCGACAACCGGGGGCACGAGCAGGCATGTACGCCCCGCCACTCCCAGCGAAAGAAAAATGGCCGTCTCCGCTCCCAGGCCAAAGAGTTGTTCTCCAGGCGACCAGACGATGATCCGCTGTGTCTCCGTAAGCAATAGTTCCTGGGCAGGCAGATGTAGGAGCCGAGAAATCAGTTCAAGGACAGGGGAGCATCCAGCAGCATGCCCGGCCGGCAGGCAGGCCCGGTGGAGAGAGGCAGAGCAGGGCCTACACCCCACGTGCAGAGCCGCAGGCTAGCGTGAAGGATGACGCCGGGCTACGGAACACCCGACCTCCAGAGCGCAAGTCGGGGAAACTTGGAGCCCTCGTAACTTCGGCCAGCAACCTCCGAATGGACCAGGAGTTGGACCGTGGGTGGCCAGTCGGTATCCCAGTAGATCTATAGGGTCAGATCAGGGCGCAGCGACGGTAATCAGGATCCCTAGGCGGATAATAGCTCCGGGCAGCAGGAGCCTCACGACAGTGCGGCCATTCTGCAGTGCGCCCTCTAGCGCCCCCCCCAGTCGGTGATCCTTGACTGCTGGTCTCCTGGTGCTGGGTCGACTGCAAATTCCGCCCCGCGTGACAGGCTCGCGAAACTGTAATTCAAACAAAAGACAAGAAGCGTGAGTGCATGTCAATTGATCTTTACAACATGTGCAATCGCACATACCTTTTGAAGCAATTCGAGGACCAACATCCCAACTGTTTTACTTCCTCCGCACTCTGACCCCTGGCTGTAGCCTCTGTAGCAGCCCCTATCCTAAAGGAGTGGGTCCCAAAATCGCACGGGTCCATGCCCGCAGCTGCGATTGTCAGTGCTAGCACCCTCTGGAACTGAAATCTCGTCAGTGGGGTGCCATCCTTGTGCCTCAGCAAACTCCCCCCCCCATGTAGCCGCCCTTAGTGCCAAGTATTCCTCTATACACTTTACCGGGCACGTGGGGGACCCTCGCCCGCGCTGCACGACAACACTATTTCCCATAGCTCCCTGGTCAGTTTTGGACCTGGCTATCGAGATCACCATTTAATCACCCCTAATTTGGACGTGATCCCTGCACAAGCTTCCCTCAACATCTTTCTTGTTCCTTGCGACCAGTTCGCTCACCCGCATAGCCCCATGGAATGCCAATGCGAAAGCTGCCCAGAACAGAACTGCTTCGAAATGGGAGGAGCACGTCTCGTCCAGCTTTGCTACGAGTAGAGATAATCTGTCTAAGCCAATCGGGCGCCTCTCATCTTGCTTGCGACCCTCGAGGCGCTGCCAGCCGCGAAGGGCTTTCTTAACCAAAAAGGAACCCGTCGGGTCTCTTATGCCATGCACCTGCGCCATGAATGAAATGGCCGCCCTATGCCTACTAGCCGTTGCCGCTGATCGGCCTTCTCTGTGCAGCGCTACCAGAAACCCCAGGAAGGATTCCTCCTGACCCCAGCTCTGTCTCCCTGTCGGACCCAAAAATGTGCAGTAGGAACGAAATGCTCCTTCGTAAGCCTTCCTTGTCCTGGGGGCTAAGCTTGCTGCCACGAGGTCTTGTAATCCGGGGCACCGATTAAACATAGCGCTTCGGGGAACGGTGCCGCCACTAGGTCCGCTGTGGGTAGATAGCCCCTGAACGCCTGCATATGTGAACGAGAGAGTGCATCAGCTGCATGATTCAGTACGCCTGGCATAAGTTTCGCCCTGAACTGTACATTCAATCTCATGCAAAGCAGTACAATTTCTTTCAACAATCTCAAGATCCATTTGCAGCGTGCTGCCTGCTGGTTAATGCACTCTACCACAGACATATTATCAGACCAAAACACCACTGAGCGGTCCCTGAAGTTGTCTGGCCATGCCATCCGAGCAACCCAAATGGGGAATAACTCCAAGAACCCAATGTTACCTGTGAGACCGCTGGAGTGCCACCACGTCGGCCATACTTGCGCCGACCATCGGTTACCAAAGATGGCGCCAAATCCCACGCTCCCAGCTGAATCAGTCCAAAGACCAAGTTCGTCTGAAGACGCTGGTGGCTTGTTCCACACAACTCGACCGTTGAAGTCCGCCAGAAATGCCAACCAAATGCGCATATCCTGGTGAACCTCCGCCGACAGTCTTGTACTGTGGTGTCCCTCCTTGAGACCCACCATAGCTTGTGCAATAGAGCGTGAGAAGGGGCGGGCCATTGGCATTACCCTCAAGGCAAAATTAAGCTGACCCACTGTTTGCTGTAACTGGTGCAGGGTCACTTTCTCCTTGCCCAGGCATTGTATCAGGGAAGCCCTGAATTTGGCCACCTTTTCCGTCGGTAAACGGAAACATCCTACCACAGAATCGAGCTCAATTCAGAGAAACTCGAGTGAAGTAGATGGTCCGACCGTCTTACCTGGTGCCAGTGGGACTCCGAACTCCCGCATGAGAATGCAGAAGTCCCGTAGCTCCTGCGCACAACTCGTATCGCCGGCTGCCCCCAAAAACAGGAAGTCATCTAAATAGTGCATCACATGCTTATGGCCTGTGGCCTCAGTGAATACCCACTGTAGAAAACAGGTGAACATTTCGAAATAAGCACAAGAAATGGAGCAACCCATCGGCATGCATTTATCCATATAATAACTCCCTTGAAATGCAAAACCTAACAAGCTCTGATCCTGTGGGTGTACCGAGAGCAACTGGAACGCCGATTCGATATCTGATTTCGCCATCAGCGCCCCAGGGCCCAGGCGATTTAACATGGCCACGGCATCATCGAACGATGCGTACCGCACTGAACAAACTTCTGGGTCAATGGCTTCATTCACCGAGGAACCCCTTGGAGCAGACAGGTTATGAATAAGTCTAAACTCCCCAGGGTCTTTCTTCGGGACAACCCCTAATGGGGAACAGATGAACTCTGCCACCGGCGGGCAATGAAATGGCCCTGCCACACGCCCCAAGCTGACTTCTTTTGCAATTTTCTTTGCTGCAACGCTTGGGTAGTGCTGGACAGATAACTAGTTTTTACAAAAGGAGTCCCCCCGAAAATCCCCCGTCGGGATGTGGAAGCCATGTAAGAATCCCTTCCTCAACACCCCAGCGGATCCATGATCAGGGTATTTGTTCAACCAAGGAGTCAGAGCCATGATATCAACAGGTGTAGGCAATCGGTTACAAAGTCCTACCTCACTCCTGTTTAGACCCCCCTTTACCTCCCGTCCCGCTGTTCTTAGATCTACAGGTACTCTCCGGGTGTGATGAGTTCCCACAGCCCGCACACGCATGCTTGAACCTACATGTTCCCTGGGGTCTGTTACAGTTGCCTCGATTGAAGCCCCAACAAACCCCACGCTTGCCGCCATTCCCGCCGGTCTTGGGCTGATAATCCCCACCGGCGCCCGCTTGAAAGGGCACAGCGGGCTTCTGGCGGACAAACCCTGACCCGCTCCCGCCTGGCGAGGACGTACCTGCCGCCACTGGCAAGAGCTGTTTGTGCCATGACACCGAGTCCAGGCAATCCCAAGTCAAAGTAGCATCGAACTATTTCGCTTTCTGAAATTTCATATCATAACCTTTCCATTCATCCCCCTCATACATTGAATAAAAATCCATAATCCGATTTTGATAGCAAGTTAACTCGGTCATTAGTTCAGGTTTTCGTTCCCCCATGACTGCAATAAATATAGAAAAGGCCTTAACCCAGTTCGTTACCGTCTCATCAACCCTGAATTCCGCCATCTTGGCGCGCCACACGCTTGGATGCCATAAATCCTTATGGGTTTTAGCATATTCCATCTCGCGATGGTCAGTCAATAATGAAAACATGTTAACATATTTGTCTCCCCATATTAATTCTTTCGTGGCCATAGGGATGTGCTGTGCCACCCTTTTCCGCCTCGAGGGTAATGAACCCTCCCCCGCCATTGGCAATGCGAGCTTACCAGGTTCGGACGTTGTTTCCGCCGCCTTCTCCCGACCAACTGCAGGTCCTCCCGGTGCCACCTGTGGGGAAACAAGAGGAACATTCGCAGTTGCGGCCTCTCTCGACTGCCGCAATTGCTCGATTATTAGTCCGGCCTCCTCGGCCGGGTCTCCCGCGGCCACTACTCCCCCTGCTTTTTTCTTGAGCCATGGCAACACCGCCGCCAACTGGATGGCCAATTCGGGAGGCATCTCCTCATCATTAGCGGGAGTAATTACAACCGGGATCGGCAAACCTATATCTGGGCTTGGGACCGGGATGTCTGCTGGCGTGACGGGGGCGACCAGGGGTACCTCTGGAACCGGGACCTCCCCTGAAACCGCCCTCCTCTTGACCCGCTTCCCCCTACCCTCGGGGACGACTCCCGGCAAGGCCGGGCCTATTACCTTCTTAGGGCGACCTGAGTTGCTCGGAGCCGCCAACTGTTTTTTAACCTCCGACAAACCTCGACCGATCGAATCAACTTTTCCGAGTTTTCGGTCCATGCCAGCCATCCGGTTCGACAATAGGCGTAGTACCTTCTCCATCTCGGAACCCTTTCCTGCCTTCTTGCCAGCCATGGTTTAGAGTATTCCGCTTTTAGTCAATTTAACGAGGTCCTGGATCCTTCGTACTCCAAATAACTGAAAGAGAAACAACAAGATTACAAGTTCTCAAAATTGCCGCTTGTTCCGTCGAGGGCTCACGAGCAACGAGTGGGTGCAGCCTTCAGAGCACAGGAACAAGAGGACGCTTCTTCGGATTCCCGCTCTATTTATTCTTCTGCGGGAGGGCGTGTACCCTCCTTCGGTACGCCTACTGGGCATGGTTTTCTGTGTAGGTGTCTAGGACAACCCCTCTTGGGCGGGAAAAGGCGCGCCCTGGCTACGCCACCTCGGGCATACCAGCCGAGCAACGCCCCCCGCCCAAAATGGTTTCCCGGGGGGATCGGGGCACCCAACCATACGTTCGGGGGGACCGAGTGGTCGCCCCTTTCCAATGCCTTTGATCGAAGTGTGTGAGCAGTAATTGCGGGGTGTACAATCATTTAAACTCCGTCGCGTGTAGGATGAGTGAAGAACAAACCTTCGCATATAGCGAAGATCATATAAAAAAATTACTGAGTGACCCTCCTTTGTTCGGTTCAGCCACACTCAGTAGTACCGCACAAACCAACAATGAATCAGATAAATTAATTCGACTAAAGAAAAAACAAATACGGACAGATCTCCATGGACACTATTTGATTCAACATCTAAGAGCAGGCATAATTCCAACTGGCCTAATAGTGAAAAATATATCGGTGATCTTCACAGAGGACGCGCTATATAAAAAGGGCTACAGTTTTATAGAAACCAAATGTAGCCGGGACCTCATGGTTTTAACCATTGAAACTGCCCAAAGACTTTCGAAAGAACAATTGAAAGAGATCGAATTACTGGAAGCAGCGATAAACAACAACCAACTGATTACTGATTCAAAACCCTTGTTGGAAAAAATAGATAAGGAAATATTAGAGTTCAAAGATTATACTGTGACTCAAAAAGAGAACAACTTTGAGAGAGACAAGAAAAATTTTGCATTAGATAAAGCATATCCATACCTTCAACCTGATTTCTACTCACGACCGGAGGCTAAAAGATTTCTACCGGACAACCAAGGCATATCACGGAACAAATACTTAACCTTCTCTGACACATCATCTTCAGGAGGCAGTGATTCAGATAGTGGCAATTATCGACAACCTTTTTCACGACGAGGTGGTTATCAATCAAACTACCCACAGAATTTTCAACCAAATTATCAACAGAACATTCCCCAACAACAACACCAACAACAACAGCCTTTTTTATCACGGGGCCAAACAAAACCAAGAGGCAAAACAAGATATCAACAGCCATGGGAAATGTCAACAAGGAGGCAAAATTACAAAAATTAAAAGAATCTTCAATTTACAATCTTTCATCGAGGCCTTTTACAGACATTGAAAAAAGCGTTTTAGAAAAAGGATTGACATTCGTACCCACAAAAACCATGGATTTTGTCAGATTAAAAACAGAATTCATAAAATTCTGTAGGAAAATTCGATTAACCACTTTCTTCTCTGGACAAGAAATAACTCCAAGTACAGAAACAACAGGACTGAGGAAAAAATCTAATTTCTGCCCACCTGCCTATAAGGTTCCTAAAGAGGTAATAACTTTTGAAAAAACAGTGCCCTCGGCCATTTCATTCGAAGAAAAAAAGAAGCGGAATTACATCAAACCCAACCTCTCAAAAGCCCAGAAAGAGGCATTACGCAACTTAAAAAATGACGACAACATCATAATAAATCAAGCAGACAAAGGCGGATCGATTGTCGTTTGGGGCACGAATGAATACATTGCAGAGGCTACCCGCCAATTGACAGATCAGGAATGCTACCGCAAAATTGACTATGATCCTACTCAAGAACTCCAAAAAGAATTATTTTCTATCTTGAACAAAGGGTTTGTAGAGGGGTTTCTTGGCAAAAATGAGTTTGAATATCTACAAAATAGACATCCCGAATACCATTGTTCTATGTACTGCCTAAAGTACATAAAGATGAAAGATCGCCACCAGGGAGACCGATCATTTCCGGCTGTGAGTCACTCTTCGAAACCATATCTAAATTCATAGACTTTTTCTTGAAACCATTCATGCCACAAGTGAAATCGTACTTACAAGACAAAACCGACTTTATCAATAAACTGAACAGCTTACCATTTACTGAAAATCAAGATCTACTTGTAAGTATGGACATAGTGTCGTTATACACACAAATCACCCAAGATCAAGCCTTAGAGGTTTTGGAATTAGGCTTAGATCGGAGGGATAGACCAACTAAGATTCCTACAAAATTTATCTTAGAGCTTGCAAAAATGGCCCTTACTAGGATTTATTTCAGGTTCAAAGAAGATTTTTTTCTTCCAAGTTAAGGGAGTTGCGATGGGCTGCCCTTTCGCCCCTGAGTTAGCAGTACTTTTTATGAGCCAGGACGAAGAGTCATTTGTGTACAATAATAATCCCTACAAAGAATGGATCGGAGGATGGGTCCGGTTCATAGACGACATCTTCTTGACATGGAGAGGAAATGAAGATGAACTCATGAACTTCCACGGATGGTTAAACAACCGAACTAGAGACATTCAATTCAGCATCCAGTTCTCAAAAACTAGACTGACCTTCTTAGATGTAAAAGTCTACTTCACAAATGGTGAATTGGTAACAACTCTGTACCGGAAAAAATCAGATAGAAATAAAGCGCTTCATTTCTCAAGTAATCATCCGAGAAGCCTAAAACAAAATCTACTGGTAGGCCAATTCCTACGAATAAGGAGAAATTGTACATTCAAAGAAGAATATACAGATCATGCCAACGTACTCAAAGAAAGACTCCTTCAAAGAGGTTACCCTTCTAAACTTTTGAAACAAGCTCAGAAAAGGGCGTGGTGGACACCACAGGAAGAATTACTAAAAAAGAGAGAACGTGAAAGACAGTCTAGAATTGTTTGTGTCTCTACCTACTGTCCTTCGTCCAACTGGCTAAAAAAGACTATCCATCAAAATTGGCATTTATTAAAAGAACTAGACCCGCAATTCAACAACAAACCCCTTTTTGCATTCAAAAAGGATAAGAGCATTGCCAATCAGATAATACGAGCGATGGTACCAAAAGCACCAAACCCCACATTGAGAGAATATGTTGGTCTACCACCTATAAAAGGCCACCACAAATGTGGGACATGCGTCAACTGCCCTTCAACGATGGAAGGATCATTATTTCAACATGATGGAATTTTTTGGAAACACAACAGTTTCACTAACTGTAAAACCCGAATGTGGTGTACGGAATTGTGTGCCCCTGCGGCAAATTATATATCGGAAAAACAAACCAAGAGATAAGACAAAGGATCTCACAACACAAATCAAGAGTAAAAAAGAAAGTACTCACAGCGCCATTAGTACAACATTGGCTAGGAAATGGACACAATGACACCGATCTGAAATGGACGGTCATTTCTAAAATTGACCCTGATAAAAGAGGTGGCGACCAGGAAGTAAAACTAAGACAGAGGGAGGCTATGCTTATACTCAAATTCAACACTGCAACTAGTGGACTGAATGAAATGTCAGAACTCTATAACCTATAGGCAATATCGCAAAATATCTATACTTCACCAAAAATTTTCACTTCTCCAATAGAAATGAGGGGCCTCAGCTTTTGGAACTTCGCATGTGAAAAAGAATGCTTTCTATTTACCCTTCACCAAGGTGCTACATTTAACAAATCTATGAGTATGTTTTAACCAATTATGGCTTTCGTTGAAATTAGCGTCTAAATAGCGGCTAAGGACTGCATCTAACCCTAGTGAAAAAACAAGTTTATGAACATCAGCGCAATTTAAGAAAAATTTATTTTTTCGTAAATACATTGGAACTATTTGTTAAAAAAACTACATCTCCCAGCATCCCATGGGACATTGACCGCTTTGCTAATAAGCGCCGAACCCATGACGTGTTAGCACGGCGCCAGAATCTATTGCCAAACGAGGTTCACGGGAACAAGACTACCGACAGTAAGAGCTCATAGGGAATTCGGACCCGCCTTGAAATGTTAAAGATTGAAACGACTGCAAACGCTAGACCACTCGACTTTGAATTTCAAAACTTTAATAACCTTCGATCCCATAAGCGCTAAGACGGCAATATAACCGCCTGTAAACGAAATAGACAACGCCATCGTTAAAGCGGCCACGTTTCTTGTCCGACTATCATTGTCAAACTGTTATAAACCATGGCGATTTTTAACGAGTTCACAGGAAAACATAACCCATCGCTGAGAATTCTCTTTGCTTTTTTTCAACAGATAAATTCAAAATGTATGCATCTATTTTCATTGACTGAGGCCGACTCATAGACGCCATTATTACAGAGGATTGTACGAACAGACCTCAGTAAGTAGTTTTGAGAATTGCGGATAGAGGCTCCATTCCTTCTTTGGATTAGCAATTCATAGACTGATCTTTCTCTGTTTCACAGTTTTCACCAAAGAAACCTAGAAGAAACCCTGACAGGTACTACGTGAGTGAATGTTGCGCCGAATGTTAAGTTGAGAGTCTCTTTTGTGTGTTGAGATCTGACTGAGTTTTTTGTGTCAATTTTATGTATTTCAGATTGTTTCTGTTTTTGGTCCTGAGGAGAATCCCATGGATTCATGGGATTCGAAACGCGTCGACCCATTTACATTTGAATATCTGTTTCATTTGTATTTGATGACTGTGTGTCATCTGATTTATTAAAATGCAACTAAATGATCGCATGTTGTGCATTTGATTCATTGAATTTGTGTTTAATCATACTCTTTGAGAATCAAGCTCTCTAGGCTTATCCTAGTTGTATATATTAAATAGCATTCTTTTCAACAAACCCTTTTCACATACCTGTACATTTTTTCACATACCTTTTCACTTCCCCACCACTTGTATGTGTTGTGTATTTATCCAGAATAATTGTGGGATGAATGAAAGTGTTGCGAGGTTGATTAGTAAAGTTTGAAATATATGTGGTTTGTCTCCCCCCGTGTTGCCTACACAACCCCTTACCACACCAAATTGTACATATCCACACCCCCCTTTGTGAATAAGATTCTAGAACGAAAAATGTAATTCATCCTGTCTTTTGTTGATACATATAAACAAAGAAAAAAAAACCCTAAAAACTTTTGTAGAAATAAGATACCTACATAAAAAATATTTTTGAAATGTATTGGACTGAAAGAGTGGCCATTCTAAGTTGAGAATTATTAACTCAGCTTATTAAGTCTATGGTTAATTTGTTCGAGCAGTACTGGCAATTGTTTTGTTTCATATTGAAATTAAAAGAGAACACAGGTTCTGCAAGCCATCAATTGCAGCGCCCGGATATTTTATCCAGGTAATATTTCAACTTTAATTTGACTTGAAGTATTTAAGTAAATATTTTGTTTGACCTAAACTCGGTCAGATCATCATTTCCCCTAGATAAACGTTTTGAACAAACAGTATCCTTAACGTTTTCAATTTTTAATTGTTTCACTAGATAGATGTTGACTATAATTACCAGCTTAACATTGGATATTTCAATGTTTATAAACACTGTCAGAATTAATGTTTATAAACGAAACAAAAAAGATTAGCTCATTCTTAATATAAAAGCACTTTGCTCATCCTTAATATAAAAGCACATAGCCAGGTGTTAAATACATTTCTAATGGGCCCCCAGGGGGACTGGGCAAAGCCGATGTCCCCCTGGGGTATTTCGCACGAGGGACGACCTCACGCGGCCTGATTGGATGACGGGAGGGTGGGAGGGGTTATGTCCAAACGCGGGGAGGGTGAGGGAGGGTTGACGTCACTCTGAGCGAGTGAAGAAGCGGTGGCGTCGTGTTTGACCCACCCACCCACCCTGGCTTTTAAAGAAGTCGGGGAATGGTGTTTTTGTTCAAAGTCGTGTGTTATGTGGTTATGTGGCAGTTTGCTAAAAAAAAACAAAAAAAAATGAAACCAGGATGTCACCTTAGGGCACTACAGGCAGACTCTTTGTTCTGTGTTGTTGGCGTGTTTTAAGGGATAGGATAATCTAGAGCGGATTCATCCTTTCTCTAGGGGGAGGGCTTGGGAGGGTAGGTGGGGAAGAAAAGGAAAGATGGAAAACATACTGATGGTATGGAAAACAATTTATGGATTGTTGGGAAAAATAAAGCATTGGGGAAAAGAAATGTATTCTACGGAAAAGGTTTGGGGAAAATAATGCAAAGTATTGTTGGGTAAAGTTAATGTTGCGGGGTCTGTCTTTGGCTGTCCTGGTAATAAAGGTGACCTTTTATGCTAAATATTCAGAGTTGTGTGAGAGTCCTTATTTGCGCGAATCTTCCACTATAAAAGAGATTAGCTCTACTTGAATAGACAAATATATAGTACAGTTTAAAATAAATGTTTTATCTCTTACTCCACTTATAGCAACTCTCTCTCATCCTGAAGAGCCCTGATTTTACTACCTACCCAAGACATCTATCCACTGCACATTAATGCTTTTTGTCGACTGGGTTGCAATTCTTAGGTACTAATTCTATCAACTATTCTGGTTGAGATGTTATTATACTATCTTGATCATTTAAAGTATAACCCCCATCAGCTATTGAGATGGGTACAATCATAAATTATGAGCATGAGTCATTTTTTCTAGTAATATTCTGTTTCTAGTATATAAACATAATGATTACAGTTATACAAATCTACGCTGGTAAAAGGAGTATGATGGAATTATTGTTGGAAATGTTACATCAAGGAGCCACAATTACCAATTATAAAGTGAGGAACATTATGCAATGTCAATAAAATGATATTGAAAAGTATACATTATAACTAAAAATGAGAACCTAGGAGTATGTATATTTAGCTTGAAACTTGGATAATGATGTTTTTAACAAAGAGGATAGGTTTTTGTATACTTAGAGTGAATAAGTTGCTATATGCACGCCATGTGAATATAATCTTTTTTATATGATTTTTTATTCTTTATCAGATTTATCAGATTTTATCGTGGCTTGTTCCTGAAGAAGGTGTGTCATTATGCCGAAACACGCGTCGAAAGAAATTAAATAACATTAGTGCCACTTTTTATATGGTTTGAACATTATCTAACATGTATAACAGATGAATACCGTTTTTTTCTATGAATGTTTTGTATTGCTATATATATTGTGCATATCCTTGTGTAAGGAATTTTAAACTGTCTTAAACAATTAAAAATTGTTTTACTTGTAAACCTTTTCTCTTATTTTTAATTAATTTTTTCTATATTTTTTTGACAAACAGTCAACTTGATCAGAATTGTTTATTTTGTTCATATTACCTTATTGTTGGTTCCTCACTTTGTAGGATTTGTGTTTACCTTTTAGATTATTGTGAATTGCCTAGGAATGATAAATCATGAAAGCATCCTTAGGGGAATGCCCGTTGGGGGACATGTCAAGACAGCAACGCAGTCACTCCTCTACCCTCAAGCACTCCTGGGATGGAGAGTCAGGGCTCCGAGGAGGGAGTGGAGCCTGGAACTCAGTATCAGTAGGTCAAATGAGTCGATTGGAATTGTCTCACAGTATGTTCCCCATTACACATCAAACCGCTTACCATCACCTTGTGGCGTACAATGGCGTCTTTGGGAGAGGTTCATTGCGAGTCGTCATTATTTTCATCGGAGTTGGATTGTTGCTGGGTCTCTTTGTTTACACCTCCACAAGTCGAATGCCTCACCGACCGAAAGAAGTCCTCCACTTGCTGCGGGTTGGTAAAAAATCTCTGTTTCCCCTGATGCGTTACCCTGAGTCTCGCTGGGTACAATAGCGCATAATCTATTGGTGCTGTGTGCAGTTTCTTCTTAACGTCAATAAACTTGCGTCTCTCCTCCTGTACAATAGGCGTGAAGTCCGGGTATATCGAGAAAGTGTTGCCGTCATATGTAAGCGTCTGCTTATTTCGTGCTGCTCAAAGAGCAACGTCCCGGTCCCTATAATTCAGCAGTCTTGTGATGATGGGTCGCGGGGGGTTACCTGGCGTTGGTCTCGGCCCTAGCAATCTATGAGCCCGCTCAACTATAAACTGCGCGGAGAACGCTTCCTTACCGATAGCCGTCTGAAGCATTTTCTCAATATAGTCTTCCATTCTGCTAGTATTGCATGATTCTGGAATCCCTATTACTCGGATGTTATTGCGCCTACTGCGGGCTTCCAAATCCTCGTTCTTGGCCGCTATTATTCGTAATAGCTTGTCCATTCTTGTGAATTGTGTTGTGTGGCTGGCGGTGATATCGTCGTTATCAGATATGTGTCTTTCTGCCTCTTTGATGCGTTCTTCGTGGCCGTCGAGCTTGTGTGCTGTTGCGTCCATCGTTTATGACATACAATCCACTTTGTGTACAACCGTCGCAAACCCCTACCGCACTTCTTGCAAAATACTGTTTATATCCGATGTCTGCGATGGAGCCCCTCTGCTGGTGTGATCCGCAGTTTCCGATTCTCGATCATCTTGCATGTGCCTGTTCCCTTTCTTTATCGTTTCGAAGGTCAATTTAGGTTGTATGGTGTACAAGTCCAATTCTATGCCGCAGTTGTTCTCAGTAGCTTCCCGCCTTACCCTTCAAGCAGTGCGGGGCAGGGTGCAAAGTATCTAAGGGCACTTCAGTGTAGCAGCGTTCTTTCCCTCAGGAGTTGTGAGGCCTAGCCCTTGTCTGCTTTTCTTCCCCGCCATTTGGCGCAATCCGCTATCGTCTTCCTTGGCCCTCTGCCTTTGCCGCTCGAATGAGTCACCTCTCTCCAGCCATCAAAGCACACTATAGTCATTAATGATATCTGGGGATTCGATTGTGGTATCGTGGGGTCTCCCTACGCATTCCCCCAGGCATTTTGAATGAGTGCCCCATCTTCAGGTTCCTCTGGGCGCATCTGCTACAGCCAACTGGGATCGTTTACAGTTCTCCGGGTCGGCCTCGATGCCACCCGGGGAGGGAGGGGGGAACACTCTCAAAAGCAGTCCACCCTTGCATCAACAACCCCACTTCACCGCACTCGGCTTGGAGGGGGGGTCTTCACCTCTTTTCTCCCGTATAGGCCAATGTCCTGCAATTCTCTCCCTCGGGCCTCCGGGGGTACTGCGCCCAGTCTCTTTCTTTAAGTGTCCCAGTATTTAACGCCTATGCTCCCACTGCCAGCCGCCTGGTCTGGGTGCGGCAACGTTATGGGCTACTTCTCCTGTCCTGTCGCTGCGGGGGTCCCGACTGCAGATCTGCTTCGGTCTTGCTGTACCCTGCCGTTACTGTGGCCTCGCCTTTACTCTGCTCACCTCCTTCGTGTTGTGTCCCGGGGGCCAGCCCCCGGCAGCCGATGCCAATGGTGTCTCACCTCGGGGGCATCTGCGACAGGCCCGCAGCGATCTTGCCCTTCGCCTCCGATTTTATGGCCTTGCTCCTTCACCAGCCCATTCCGTCCCACAGCAAACCAAGCAGCTGGCCCGGGCGTCATACTGCCTCGAATTACCGCTCGACTCCTTCCTTCTCTGATTGAAGGTTTCTGGCAGCCGTCCGCCTCTCACCGGTCTAGCGCACTCTCTTTCCGCTGCTCACAGGCTGCGCGGCCCAGCACCCACATGTGAGGCCTCGGCCTTTCCTGAACGCGGCCGCCGCCTTGCGACCTCTCGCCGCTCAAGCGGCCAGCGTGGTCACTCCTCTTGTCGCCTGCTGCTCTGGCTGACAGCCCTCAAACTTTCCGAATTTCACACCGAGTGGAGAGACAGGTTAGTTCTGTATCGTGCCCAATTTCCAGCGATTTTAACGCTCATTTGTACCAGGATAATTGCAGGATTTGGGTTCCAGGCAGCAGGAGCCTCACATCAGTGTGGCGATTCTGCTTGGGCGCTCTCTAGTGCCCCCCTGGCAGTGCAGATCATAGCTTTGGGTCCCGGGTGTCTGTAGGTGAGGCTGCCTCTTATTGTGGTTTTTGCGTCAGTTTGTAGTAGGAAGTTGAGGTGCTCTATGAGAGGTGTGGGATCATCGTTCGTGATGGTGCATCTGATGATTTCTGTGAAGAAGATGGCAATGCCTGCACCTTGTTTATTGGCATTGTCTCAGGGTATCATCTGGTAGCTTTCAGGAGTGGCGGTGGTAATGTCAGGTTTCAAGGAAGGGTTGAGCCACATTTTGGTGATAAAGGATATGTCCATGGAGAAGGGTGGGTATGGTGTCCCAGACTTCCATGGCATGTTTGCAGAATGAGCGGGTGTTGAGCACAATGGAGCGGTTGTGAGGTGTTCTTGGTCTTGGGGACTGGTGTGGTGTGGTATCTTTCATAGGCTCTGTCACAGGAAAAGTGGCAGTGTTGGCAGATAAAGATAATCATAAAAAAAGAAATCAGCATTATATAATCTACATAATAAATATCAATCATACAATTAAATAAAATTGATTGAATACTCAATCCTTATTTATTACATAACTAACTTCTCACCTTACCCTCCTACAAACACAACCCACTACAATAGGAAAAATAGAAATAAATTCAAATCAAAAAAGCAATCATTGAAAAAATCAAGTTATACTTTAAGAAGTTTAATACCAATTAAATAAACAATAGAAACCCATTAAATTAATATAGCAACAAAAACACATTCAACTAATGAAAAATATTTTTCACCGCTATATTGTTGAAAACAATAATAAAAATATCTGTAGTATATAAAACAGTATTAATTACCTCAAAAAAGGATATTCTTGTCAATTATATTTGTGCATCACAAAATTTGTGCCACAATATTGTAGTATTTCTGAACACAAATTTTGTTATAACACCCCTACTCCAGTATACCCCACTGCAATGAACCCCACACCAATCCAATCTACTCCACTCCAGTCCAATTTACCCCAATCTCCCCAAAGCCATCCAAGCCCAATCTAGCCTACTCCAGTCCACTCTACCCTAATCGATCTCACTCCACTCCAATCTATCCCATTCCATTTAAATCTATCCCAATCCACCCCACTTCAATCTACCCCACTCTACTCCATTCTAATCTAGCCCACCGATTCCACCCCACTCCAATCTACTCCAATCTATCCCACTCCACTCCAGTCTGCCCCAGTTCATTACAATCTTCCCCAATCCACCCCACTCCACTGCAATCTACTCCAATCTATCCCACTGTACCCCACTTCAATCGCCCCACTCTACTCTACTTCACACCAATCTACCCCAATCCACCCCACTCCACACAACTCCAATGTACTCTACTCCACTCCAATCCAATCACATCTACTCCATTCCACTACAATCATCCCACTACACTCCAATCTACCACAATCCATCCCACTTCAATCTGCCACAATCTACACCACTCCAATCTACTCCACTTCATTCCACCCCAATCTAACATACTCCACTCCAATCTACCCCACTCAAAACCACCCCACTCCCTTCCACTCTAATCTATCCCAATCAACCTCACCCTACTTCACCTCAGTCTATCCCACTCAAGTCCACTCTATCCTAATCTACCTCACTCTACTCCACCCCACTCCAGTCTATCCCATTTCAATCAAATCTACCCCACTGCACTCCACCCAAATCCTGATCCACTCCATTTCAGTCTATCCCACTCCAGCCCAAACTACCCACTCCACCCCAATCTACCCCAAACCCACTCCACTTTATTCTACTCCACTCCAATCTACCCCATTCTACTCCAATCAACCCTAATTAACTCCAAACGACCCCAATCTACCCTACTCCACCACAATATGCTCCAATCAACCCCACTCAGCTCCAATGTACCCCACTTCACACCAATGTACCCCAATCCACCCACATCAGTCTAACCCACTCTACTTCAACCTTCACTCCACTCCAATCTCACCCACTCTACTCCAATCTACCCATTCCACCCCAAGCTACTCTACTCCACTAAACTCTACCCCACTCCAATCTAGCACAATCTACCCACTCCAATCTAGCACAATCTACCCCACTCTATTCCACCCCAATCTCACCTCCTCTAATCTAATCTAACCCAACATACCCCACTCCTATCCATCCCAATCTACCCCACTTCACTCTAATGTACCCCACTCCATTCTACTCCAATCTACCCTACTCAACTCCAACCTCTCCCACTACCCACACCTTGCTGCGGCGTTTTGAATGTTGTGTAAGTTCCGAAGGAGTTGCTGGGTGATGCCAGCGGAGAGTGTCTCGCCGTAATCAAGTCTGATGGTGTCCGTCTTCCTGGATTCGGTGGAGATCCATCTGAAAGTCTTTTGGAGCAGGCGAAGCATGTTGAAACCTGACAAGGAAACAGCATTGATCTGGCAGTTTATAGTGAGTGTGGAGTCTAGTATTATGCCGAGGTTGTGTGTGTGGTCCGTGGGTGTGGGGGGTGTTTCCAGTGCAGCGGGGCACCAGGAGTTGTTACAAGCAGAGGGGGTGGATTCCAGGAAGAGGTTGTCTGACTTGAGTTTTAGGCAACTGTCTCTCATACAGGTCGCGATGGCTTTTATCCCTTCATGGAAGTTGTTCTTGGTGACTATGCGTTCATTGGTGAGGGAGAGGATAAGCTAGGTGCCATTGGAGTAGGAGACAATGTTGAGTCCGTGGTTTCTGATTATGGTTACGAGTGGGGCCATGTAGACGATGAAGAGGGTGTGGTTCAGGGAGGAGCCCTCCGGTACTCCACAGCTGATCTCTGTAGGTTCTGAGGGGTATGTGGTAGTCTAACCCGCTGTGTTAGGCCGGTGAGGAAGGAGCGGATCCAGTCCAGGGCTTTGTTGCGGATGCCGGTGTCGTGGAGTCTTGTGCTTAGGGTGTGGTGAAAGACGGTGTCGAAGGCCACTGAGAGGTCCAGGAGGAAGATGGCAGTGGTTTTGTCCTGGTCGAGGAAGGAGTGGATGTAGTCAGTAGCTGCGAGGAGGGCAGTCTCAGTCCGCTGGTTGCTTCAGAAACTGGATTGGAAGATGTTCAGGATGTGGTTGGCTTTGATAAACTCAGCAAGCTGGGTATTGATGGCTTTTTCGATGATCTTGGCTAGGAAGGGGAACAGTGAGATGGACCTTAAATTCTTGAGGTCTGTGGGCTCCGCAGAATGCTTCTTCAGCAGGGGGATGATCTCAGCATGTTTTCAGTCATCAGGGAAGGTGACAGTGTCGATGGAGCAGTTGATGGTGTGGCGTAGCTCGCATGCGATGGCGGTGTCGGCTTTGTGGAAGATGTGGTGCGAACAGGGATCTGATGGGGTTCCGGTGTGCATGTTCTTCATTAAATTGAGAGTTTCATCAGTGGTGAGTTGGGTTCAGTTCAGGAGGATCTGCTGGGGGGTGGTGGCGTAGTTTGCAATGGCAGTGGGGGTGCTTGGATGGTCTTGGGCTTTGAAGCTGTTGTAGATCTGCGTGATATTGTGGTGGAAGAAGGTGTAGAGTTTGTTAAAAAAGGTCTTGGGAGGGTGGGATGCCTGTGGTCTCGCTGTTGGGCTTGGCAAACTCTTTAAAGATGGCAAACTGTTCTTTCTGTTGTGTACACTGGCAATTATTCTGTCTTGGAGGGCCATTTTCTTTGTTGTTTTGATGAGGTGGTGGTGTGCGGCGGTGGCTGTTTTGAAGGTGCCGTGGCCTACTGGGGTTTTGTTGTTCCTCCATCTCTTAAACAGCCATGTACAGGGGCTTCTGGACTCTTGGAAGTAGGGTGTGAACCAGCTTGCTTTCTTGACGTGTTCTTTTCCGGGGGTTTCCTGAGGGGAGACATGGTGGGAGCAATTGGCGATCCAGTGATGGAGTCTGCGTGCTCTGGTGTTGGTATCTGTGGAAGCCAGTGGCTGGGTTCTTCTGCGGAAGGTGGTGAAATGTTCTTCAGTGACTTTGTACCAGCTTCTGCAGCGGAAGCGTAGGTTCATGGTGGTGTACTGTGGGCTTGGTGAAGGAGAAATGGATGCAGTGGTGGTCAGACCAGGGGAGTTCGGTGGTGTGGCTAAAAATGATGCTGTCGCTGGCAGCGAAAGTTGGTTGAGTGTGTGTCCTGCTGTGTGTATAGGCAAGGTAACTAGCTGCTTGAGTCCTACATTGGTGAAGTTCTCTAGGAGGGATGAGTTGTTCTAGCCTTTGGGATTGTCTAGGTGGATGTTGAGGTCACTGTGTAGGGTGTAATCAGTGGATGTGAGGGCCTGGGGTGTGCTGAAGTAGATGATGGTGTTAGTGAAGAAAGCCTCAGCCGGGTGGTCTGTAGATGAGAGTGCAGTGAAGGGTGATGTTCGGGTTGGTCTGGATCAGGAAGTGGAGGTGCTCTATATAGGTCACTGGGAAATCCGCGTGGGTGGTCAGGCGAAGGGTGTTTTTGTTTTTGTGTATGATGATGATGCCCCCCTGGTCAGTTGGCGCTGCCCTTGCGGATGATCTTGTAGCCATCTGGGACAACGTCTGGTACTGTGCTGGGTTGGTCCAGGTTTCCGTAGGGAAGGCGACGTCAGGTGAGGCGAAGTCAAGTAGATCCCAGATCTCTATGGTATGCAGGGATCGAATGTTGAGGAGGATGCAGTTGAGGTGGTTGGGTGCGGTGATGGTTAGGCGCTCAGGTGGAGGAGCTGGAGTGCAGAGGTGGGTGAAAGTGTAGTGGCAGTGGTGGCAGGTGAAGGGGCCGTGGGTGTCGTTCCTCAATGAAAGGTGGCAAGGGGTG
This sequence comes from Lissotriton vulgaris, assembly GCF_964263255.1. Classification (NCBI taxonomy): domain Eukaryota; kingdom Metazoa; phylum Chordata; class Amphibia; order Caudata; family Salamandridae; genus Lissotriton; species Lissotriton vulgaris. The sequence continues at coordinate 805,999,424 of NC_141687.1, forward strand.
TTGTGTCTGAGGTTGAGTGCGTGAAGGGTGCTGGAGTTGTATTGGTGGCAGGTCAGAGGACCTCGGTCCATGGCGCTTGGTGAGGTCCAGGCATAGATGGGGGCAGATGGGCTTGCTATTAGCATGCCCTCTGCACACCATATCTGTGCACACCCACAGTGCATCCGTTCAGCGGCCCCCATTAAGTAGTGTGAGGGGAAGGGCTGGAAAGCTGGGAGGTGAGAAGCGGAGAGCTGGAAATGCTGTGCTGGAAGGGAGCAGGTTTGCGGGGTCTGTAGCAGCTTGAAAGTTGGAAAAGTGATAAAGAGTAAAGAGAGAAAAGTGGCAAAAAGAAAAGAATCACAAAAAAAGGTGGAAGTAGTTTGAAAGTAGTCTGAAAAAGAGGGAGAGAGGGCAGAACAGCAGCAGAGCAGAGATGATCTGCCACAGGGCCACCAGAGAAGAGGTGCAGGCAGGAGCCTGCGAGTGGAGGAGGGCCTCAGACTCACTACCCAGCCGTACAACAAGCAGATGTGGTGCCTCTCTATGAAAAGTAAATATCTTGACCTTGTATTTCCTGCAACATGCCTATACCTGGCTCAAGGTAGGGTGCAGTTTGTTCACTGAATCTTAACATAAAGTCCCTTTGTTCTTATCTATTCCTCAGGTATCCCAGAGTGTGTCGGTTTCACTTTGTAGATTGTTCTCCAGATAGCTATTTCCTGGGGTTATTTATCAACGTTTAGAGTGGCCACTTTCAGTGACTGTGAATTACAACCCCCACTGTGTTTTTCTTTTTTGGGGCGGGTTGCATCTGCTTTCATTCCACACAATTTTTTAGGCAATTTGATGTTACTTCATGCAGTGGCGGCGGAGGAGCATCGTTTCACTGCTTTTAAGCAGTGCAAAGTAAAGGAAACACAAAATGATAATAACTTTGAGTTATTATCATTTTATGTTTCCGTCAATACTGGTTTCCATGCTGCTTTGCCAGTAGGCGGGACTGCTCTGCTCTCGGAGTAGGGCAGGGGAGGAGTGGTTTACCCTCTATCGCCTATCGGCCGCCAAAAACAGTCATGCACACTTTCCCTGTTCTACATGCAGGCTGCATCACAGCCTGCATGGAGAACATGCCCATTCCCCCATTCTCTGGCTGAGCGTCGAACAAGGACGCTCAGACCAATCACAACACTTGACTAAGAGCAATTTTTCTTTGTGCTCTCGCTGGGTGGAAGCCATGTATAGTGGTCAGGGGAGCCTGGGTGCTTACCAATCACAACGCTGCATTGCAGTGAAGTGATTGGTCAGGGGAGCCTGGCTGTGCTTCCTGTTCCTCGAGTCTGACGAGGAGAGCAGGAGCAGAAACGCGGGACCGGTGGCAAGGTAAGTGTTTATTTTTAATTTATTCATTAATTTAAGTTGAGCACCTCCCCCAAACACACTCCCCAACCCCTCCCACCACGTCACCCACGAGCCATACCAGCCACCACTGACTTCATGGCACTTTAGTAGGTAAGAGGTAGCGTTGGGAAGGGCCGGACTGGGAACCCAAAGCAGCTCTGTCACTTTTGTCGTACAAGCAACCCCCCAGGGGGCCCGGCGGGGAGGAGGGTGCACTGCTGCTTATGTTAGTAGGGGCCGAAATTGCAGCACTAGTGCAAAACCGGCCCCCAACAACAAAATCGGCCTCCACAGCTGCAAAAACTGCCCCCACCCTTCCAGCCTCCCAGGGAAAGCCTGATGCCCGCTATGGCCAGTCGCCCTGTAGTTGGGTGTCGATAGGTGTTTGCACTGATCCTGTCCTATAATCACAGTGCTGCATGAGTTATGGAAGTTTTCGATTACACAGGATACTTCAGTCGTGTCAGCTTTCAGTGTCAAAATCTCTTTGGTGGACAAAAGTTGATGGTCATTGAAGTTTGCTCAGCTTTGCATTGCTAAGTGCAGCTTAGTGGTATACAAGGTAAGCCATTTTAAATGTTATCCTAAATGTGAACGCCTTGGCTTTCTAGAAAGTGAATATGCCATGTTAAAGAACTCTGATTTTCTGCTCTCTGATAAGATTAATGGATATCTGCAGAGCAGAAAAAAATGAATTATATATTGAGAAGAAAATTGCGTAGTAATACTTTTCAAGCAGTAAAATCATCAAATAGCCCTATTATAAAACATTGCAGCTTCTTTTATCTCTCAGCAGTATGTGTGTGGGTGATTCACTCATTAGAAACGATTTCTTCAGGTACAGTAAACCTTTAGGAGCCTAAACTTTATTTCCTCCCACAAAGCATGAAATGCAAATAATGTTTCAACGAAATGACGGCCTCAATTTCACCTCTCATTCAGTTTTATGATGCTTAGATATCACAAGAGAAATTAGATTAAAGGCTTTCATCGTGATGATACTTATTATAAATTAATAGCAATATTTTGTCTCATTTAATTTCTGACGGATGTTTTTTATAGCAGTAAAAGAGTTTCTTTCCATCTTAGCTAGATTGAGAAACAAAAAATAGCTGTCTTGTTATTACATACAGTAACAATAGGCCCGAGTCACAAATCTTTGGCACACGTATGTTCAACTAAAGTGCCTTCAGTTTCACGTTGCTCGAAGAACTACTAATCCTATTTATTTTCAAAGAATAATTTGTAAACTTGTCAATTTGACTATAAGGGGGTTTGCGGGCGTTCATTGGGTGATACAGGTGTTAAAGTTGATGAGAGAAATGTGCAACTTCGGTGTATTCGATTAAAATTTGCAGGCAGTTTTTCACCCTGGAAATTCATGTCGATTCATACTTCCCAAGGGCAGAAGAAAGCGTGTTTCAAATGAAGGAATGTAAAGGAACATGCCAATAATATGAGCTTTGGGGGAAGGGAGCTCTCCACAGGAAAAACATTTTCCAATGAGAAACGAAAATAGAATTGCAAGTCCTAATGAATTTGAATTATGTAAATATGCCTAGAAACTATGATTGACATAGCTTTTGCGTTTAAATCCGTTTATTGACAGTACCAACAAACAACGCAAAGTTACAATATTGCTTCGACTACATGTAACAAATAAATGCCAAAAGAAAGAACATACAACCATCAACTCGCAGAACCTAAAAGTTGATTGTTAAAAAAAGCGCTACTTCAACAGGTTTTGAATAGGACGTTCCACAAAAGTACATCTATAAGCAATCACAGCTGCTTAATTTGAGCACAGCGGGGCATAGGGCAGCAGAGAGACAACATTGATGAACAAGCACTGGCAAAGCCAATAGGTTTCGGCACTCCGAGTGCTACAGGCGTTGCCAATGTTAATTTCTGTAGGCGTTGTCAATGCTAATTGCACATCAGTGCAGCCATGTGCCCTCAGTACCGCGTGAGGCCTGCAACGTAATCAGAGGAGAGTGTAATATCCCCTTTCCTTCCGGTGGCCGGATCACTGAAAGCAGCGCAGAAGACACGTATCGACACAGAGAAGCGACATCTTCACAGCAGTTCTCTTCTTACAATTGGCAGTATGTAATAACAAAGTAATAAAAATGTTATTTACATTAATTGGCATAATGCAGGCATTTGTTTATTTCTTAGTGTGGTCCCTACAGAGTATGTTTGTTTCCACTGTACATTTCTTGTTCCATCACATGAAAGAGATTAAGAAAAAGTATATAGAGGCAATGTATGTTGGCAAACATAACATAGTCAATGTTGTTCACATGCAATGGTCAGGCTTTATATTGATGGACGTAACAATTGAAAATCCAGCGCTCAGGCATGAAAAAAAGAGTACGTCAAGGGGAGATGTAAGTTTAAACTTGCCCTACAGTGTATTTCATGGAGACTTTCTGTGAGTGCCTGTGTGAAACCTGAAATGTGAAACCGATGTAAAGCCTTTTTTAAAGCTGGTGTAACATTTGTCATCGGGATTGCATAGAAAACACACACTTACATCGTGCTTATATCACTGCAATACACAGGGTTCATTAAGGTATGTATTTACAAAAAAAACATGCGATTTTAAGCATATGTTTTGTAATTAAATCAAATACACTCAAAATTAAAAGTAATCTTGCACCTGCAAATCAAAATACAAAATAAACGCATTATGTCGGAAGTATTTCCTCTGATTTGCTGGTGCAACATTACATTTAATTATGAATGTTTGTGAATTACTTTTACAACCAGTTCGTAAACAAAGGCTTTGCATCGCTTGATTTTGTTTTTAAACAATCACCCAAATAAAGTCTTTAAACTGAAGTGCTAGAAGTATGATTTAGTCATGTGTTTTAAAAGTCAATAAGGGGCATTAAAAGTATATCATACCGATGCTGGACCTGAGTGTTGACATACACCAATCATGTGTTGAATGTTTGTGATTTACTTTTACAACAAGTGCATATGAGAGCGACAATGGAGACAGTAAATGGGAAGCCTATGGTTGGACTGAAACCCACAAAGTAAATGTCTCTTCAAAACAGCTCATGCACTACGTAGCCGAGACCTAAAAATAGAAAAGCTTGCTGCTAAACAGCAAGCATTTCTTTCAGTCGTATCCACAGTGAGGCACCCATCCCTAAGGTAGCGACTTCGTCAGCCTGTGTACCAGCAAATAACCATGCCACACACGGAGATTAGTATTAGATGTCTTCACTGTTCTGCGTGTAACTGCAACTCAACATTCCAAAGCAGCAGGGCCGGCTCTAGGCTCATGGTGGCCCTGTGCAGGGAGCGTAGGTGGGGGCCCCGGAAGAGGGGGTCCGGACGGGGCGGAGCTCAGGAAGATGTTTTAATAATAATACGTCGGCACTGGGGTAAGGGTAGTCCCAGTTGCAAGAGAACACTTTCCTCCGGTGTGTCTAGCAACTAGGCCTCCACCCCCCACAAGCGCGGTGGCACAGCGGGATGGTTATTGTCCCCCTGTTTAGCTCCCTGGCAGTATTAACACTTTCTGCAGATAACCAACCCTCACACCTCCAGCCCTTTATGAGCTGTTAAGAGGCACTTAAGGAGAGGGAGGGGCTGCAGCTAGAGGAGCTGGGGCATCTATTGAGATGCAGGCAGCCCTGAATGTGGATGTCTGTGCAAATTATTAGGTGCCTCGCAAATTTGCTTTCTGCCCAGGGCCCCCAGAATCCTTGAACCGACCCTGTAATGATTTAATGCAGCAGATATTCTTGGAAGTAGTGTTTTGGGCTAGGCAAAAAATGAATACATATACTTAAGACTACTGCCCTTTTAGAAGCTCAGCTCTACCAGGGCATGAAAATGCATGATGGATTTGTGGATATTCTGCAAAATAGACGAAACTCTGGGATGGGTAAGGAGAACCGATACACACGTAAAGGAATGAGACTGCATTATGCGCACAGAAAGAGTTTGATGAGCAACGCTGTTAGCACAGGCACCACTTTAAATATCGGGTGTTCCCGCAGAGCCCAAAATAAATGAAGTTATTCCTGCCCTACATTACACATACCTGGGTGGAATCAGGGCTCCCGTGACCAGACCTCTGTTTTGAACAGAAGTAAGCACATGGTTGGCAGTTCATACCAGTGTCTCATTGGCTCTCAGTGACCCTCTGTCTAAATAAATTCACTGCCCCGAACTCCCCGGGGTCTCGCGCCTAGGAGTCTGGGAGCAGACCACCTCTATCTGCTGTCTCGGCCCTGGATCAAATAAGGAAGCCGGCTGCAGCGTGGGCCTGCATTGATACTGTGATTAGATCAGAAGATACTCTCTCCACAAAAACGAACATAGCTGCCAAGGTTTCAGATTGCTATGTGTGACATTTATATAATTTTGGTGCAATTATAAGTGACATTTCAACGACTATTAGTGACACACACTGTCTCCCGAGCAAAATCAAACAATTAAGACGATGGAAACATATATATATAAACAATTACAACCATTTGAACAACGAGAAACTCTAAGCAGATCTTAAAAGAGTGAGTTCTGGTTCCTGCAGGTCTGTGGGTTGATGCAGGGCTATAGCGGTTCCCGGGGCATAAGAACATAACAAGGACTGTTTTAAATCGTTTCTTCCACATTTATCTAGCAAGAATTGCTTTTCATTTATATCACTCAACAACACTAATGCAGGTTAGCATTTTAAGTGCTATAGTGCTTCGGGATTGTGAATTCAAAAGCTGAAACGCTAAATATAATACAGAACTTGCTTTAAATTAATTTAGAAAACAGCCACTGTACTTGGCACCTATTCAAGCAAAACACCAGCATTTTCCTCGTAAAGCTCAAGGTTAGCACATCTCAGTATCCACGTTATAATATTAACTACTTGTGAAGAAATTCTCTTACCATCATGCAGGTATGCTTCATGAAGTAGTGTGGCTCACTGGTTAGAGGCGGCAGACCCGAGAGCAGAGGACGGCCCGGGACCAGGGTTCGATTCCCGGCGCGGCAGGTTTCTGGACCAGGGTCAGCGGACTCGATAATTCTCTCGCCACGGTGCCCACTCTGATCAGCGATCACACTCGGCAACTCTGGGCATTAGCTTGCCTCATCTTCACTAACGGCCCCACCAGACCGCCGGGGATGCCTGGTCTCACCCTGGAGATACCCATTAAGGGACCATCTCTCAGGGAAGCCAGGAAGGGTTTCGCAGCGGTCGAAGCGCCTTGGGACCCTCCGGGTAAGTAGTGCGCTATATAAATGCCTATACATACATACATACATGTCAAGTGCCCGCTAACGACCCTGGACACCTTCAGAAGTAGAAGATTAGTTGCCGAGCTCCTAAACCCTTTTAACCAAATGCTGAACTTTCTGGCCGCGCTCCATATTTACAGGCCGCAACTGTGGTCTGCAAGGCTGGCTGAAGGCAGGCTTAGGCCGCGAGCTACTGCGGAGGTCGTGGCAATTAGAATTTGCCGCCCGGCCCGCCTCCTGTGATAACATCCAGGCCTGCCCGCAGTCCTGTCATACTTGAGGTCTGACATGGATTAGCCATGACTGTCATGGCTGTCAACGTGCCCAGTAGCATGTAGAGGTATTTCAGCTAATTCTGGTTTTTCAGCCATTGGCAATAAGCGTTCTCTGTCCTACATGTTCGTATTGCCTAGAACAGGTCAAAGAAAACAGAGTACGGTTTGCTGAAAAAACAGGATGATTAAAAGTTTCTAGAATGACTTGAGCAACTGACAGCTACACTTGGGTAGCACAAGGAGATACAAGGATTATAATCATAAACTGTCTTTATATAGTGCGGACGACCCCTGACGAGGCTTTGAAGCGTTTAACGTTGACATTTTCCTTTGGTGTATGTATGCAGTGTCGGACTGGATATGGCGTAACTGCCAGAACACCCAACTATGGAGCTAGGCAACCAGGTTCGAGTCTCGGTGTTGACTCAACATCCTGTGATTTGGGGCAAATGACGTAATCTCCCCGTGCCTACCGAAAAACGCATGTGTCCTTGTGTGATGTACCTGGGCTCATGTAAAGCGCTCCAATACCATCGGGTGGATTTCTTGCTATATTAAAATGCAAAAAAGAATAAAAAATAGGACTGGGCACAAAAAAAAGTGTCCTCGATTAACAAATCAGCTAACAAACATTTATCAGATTTGCAAATCAGGGCAGTTGTAAAGACAAGCTGCATTAGTGATGTTTAAGGTGTGGGAGACTGTGACTCAACCAGAAACAGCCACAAAGCCAGCCCATGCACTGATGTGTGAGCCCAGACCTTCTGGCACTGCCATTTTGCCCTAACGGCCAGTACGAGCCTGTATGTACGTTTGTATGCATGTATTGTATTGTATTGTAATTGCATTTATAAAGCGCTTACTACCCCTGACGAGGCGGAACCCATAAAGGATTAGTCGTGAGTTAGTGTAGTGAAATGTGAAAGTTATTTGAGCTATGGATATGCGAGTCTATTATTTGTATAGCACGGACCTGGCCTAAAGGGCAGAGTGAAGCTGCACAGGTGCAAAATCAAATTCACTGTATATACTGCTCGTGGAAATAGTGCGCCTTCAACTGTGCAAAGCTCGGGGGGGTTGTCTCATATCATGTGGTGCTCTACACTTCTGACAGGACCCCAAGAATCCTGCATCCGGATCCAGCACCACCCACCCTGTGATCCTAAGCAGTTTACAAATCTACCTAAATCTCTTCTGCTGCGAAGTTGGAGCTCTTCAAAATGTCTGAAGTGCTTTATAAAATGCTGTTTACATTAATTCATCATAACAAGGAGCCGCGTCACTTCCTTTCATAGCCCCTCGAGAAAATGGGGGGCCGGTCTTCAAGACTTATCTCTTAATGACGTTAGTCCGACGTTGCAGCGGTTTTTTCCACGTTCCTTCTTATCTAGAGCACATATTCGGAAGTCATTTCGAATGAGAAGAAAGGGCATGGGATTGATGCAGTCTGACCATTATCTTCATTCAGCAGCAAGCAGACTAAAGTCAGACCTCTAAACTTAAGCAGTCTGGCTGTTTGTGGAATTGCCAGGAGATGTTGATTTTAGAATTTACGAGAAAAAAAAATCTCGAAAACAATCTGCCCCAAATGTGAGACGGATGCATACAGGCGGCTGTCGACTGTTTCTGATCTTTGAACGCGTTCAGAGGGAACGTATAAAATCAGATTCTGGGTTGAACTGTCCTTTAACGTAATCTGGTTTATGCCTGTGGACCAAGCTGCATTCATGGTTTCGGGGCATTTGTGGTCTTTTCCTTTACTGTGCTTATTAGCGCCTCTAAAGCTGTATTTTGTGGGCACCATGTATGCTGCAGGCCCTGCCCGAGTCATCTTGTAAACACACGCGGACACCTCACAGGCAACACGGCACAGCTCGCGCTCACAAGTGGGCGGGGTCTGCGAGATGGCCTGTGCATTTTCATTAATATTGAGCTTGTTAACATTAGGTTCATCTCAGCAATAGCTGATCATAATCAGTTTTCTCTTCCGGGACATGCGAATGTAAGACATATTATCTTAAAAGGGCTTGGAGCCTGCTTATTGCTTACCAGTTGTGTGCCCCATGGAGGTGGGGGCATCCAGTGTCAGACGGTCTGTCCTGGCGGCCTCTGATCTACTAAATCCATCTTCTGCTGCGGTAAAATACTGAATTCAGGGAAGGTGGGTAGGGGTTAGTAACAACAGCTGGTATGCAGCCACGAGGTGGTCCGGACCGGTGCGAACTCACGGCCGCCACTGTAATTAACTGCAGTGCTCCCTCCGGGCATGATTATGTGCACGATTACGTGCCGCGCTGCCCCACAAACTAGCCAGCCGCCTTTATTTCTAACACCCAAAACGAATTCTCCTGGCGCCCAGGCAGCATGCAGGATGTGACGCCCCCCCACAATGACGTCAGGTTGACAGGAAGAGCTGCGCCGCGGCCGTTGTAATGTTGAAACATTGTTGCAGTTGTGCTAATGCTGCGTTAGAGCAGCTGCGAACCTCAATCCAGCTGGAGCAACGTGTGTAAACCACAGCCAGGCAGTGCTGCCACAGGCTCTCACTTTTAGTCACTGCTTAAAACAACAACGCTCACGCGTCGCTGCCATTGCCCGGAGGCCGCCAAATCCTGTCAGGGGGCCGCCGTCGTCGTGGCGGCCCCTGGGGTTTGGCGGCCCTGTGCAGGTGCACACTTTGCACATGCCTAGGGCCGGCCCTGAAAGCAGCTTTCATTGCATTGTGCTCCAGCACCTATGTCATAGCTCTACGGAGGTCATCAGAAGCCAAAAGGTACTGTCATAGCTAACTCACAAAAGAATACAACTATACCTGAGGGACATTCAATTGCACCATCAATTGGGCTTGCACAAGGAGGACCCACTCTCAGCCTTCTTAAAATTCAACCTGGGGGGAGGTGGCTAAGTCGTGCATGGAGTGAGACGTGTTTGCTTGGGTCTCCACTAAATGGGGCTTGACTAAAGCTATCTTGCAATCAAAAAGAGTGAGAGGAACTAGAACAGCTAGTTCGTTTCCCCTGGGGTTAAATGAGTAAACAACAAGAACTAGCTATTAGGGTAGTGTTTGCGTACTATGTGTTTAGTATGGGAAACCATTTGGTTTGTTAGGAAGGCCCTCACCCACCAGCCTAGTTGGTGGCATGCTTCATCATCGGGCCACACCCCAGGCACCGAGTGCGCCTCAGGTGTGCTGCGACGCCAAGCTACTGTGGAGCGGGTTTTTGGAACGTGAGTGTGCTGTGCTGTGTGAGGTTTAAAATGCTGTCCTTGGTGTCCCAAAGCAGTAAGTTTATTGGTGGGCCCAAGGCAGAAAATAAAAACAAAGGCTAAGGACGTGTAAGGGTAGACTTATGGTCTCCCATGTCCAGTGCTCAGCCAGGCCTTCTATTTAAACTGTCATTACATCAGGACCTTTTATGTCTGGGTGTATTTACAGGGATATATATGATTCAGTACCCTGAATGTGTGGCACACGCTAAGGTGCTCTATGTGTGAGAGATGTTTCCTCTCAGTTCGTACCTGTAAGGAAAAGGAAGGACAGGACAAACAGAAAAAACACATATTGTTTAAAACACACAAATTGTTAAACCTCATGTGTCGTGGCAGGGCGCCTTGCGCCTAAAAGTGAGCGAATAAGGCACGGGTGTCCGGCGCTTGTGGTGAAATGTGGTAAATGCTGGTTTTGTGAAATATGCAGTAATAGTGCTAATATCTAAATGCGGCATATTATGGTGAAATTGTGGCGAGAGAAAGATGCACTTTTGTTGGTAATGTTGTGCTTACTCCTATCAACAGGGGACAAACTCCCAGGATCTCCTGCCGGTAGGTCCGGACTCTAAGCACTCTTAAAAGTCAAAAGAGAAGAAATAAAGGGTATGAGTAGTTGTGGGTAAGTGCTAGGAGCTGTAATGTCCTGCTCGCACAGTCACGGCCAGAGGCAAAGTGACTGCGAAGCTTCGACGAAACCTTCACCACCGCCGAACACCTGCACTTCCAGATACACACTGACTCCAAGACCACCCTCCGAGGCACCCTCATCTACAGACCCCCGGGACCACGCACACAATTCAGGAAAGACATCGCAGACTTCATCAGCCCGCACGCCCTTCCCTCCGCCGACTACATCCTCCTAGGGGACCTCAACTTCCACCTGGAGAACAACAACGACAGAAACACCACCGCCCTGCTGGACAACCTCGCCAACCTCGGACTCAAGCAACTGGTGAATACCCCCACCCACTACGCCGGCCACACTCTTGACCCCGTCTTCTCATCCAGCAAGCACATCTCCTTTAGCCACACCACCGGACTCCACTGGACTGACCACAGCTGCGTCCACTTCAGCTTCAGAAGAACTCCGACCCACCACCACCCACAACAGGTTCCCCGCCGGAGCTGGAGCAAGATCACCGCCGAGCAGCTCACCGCCTCCCTCAGCCAGAACACTCCCACCAGCACAACGGACCCCAACGAAGCAGCCAGCAACTTCACCAAGTGGCTGACCGCCTGCGCCGATGACCTCGCACCACTAAAGAACCCTCCCAACAGACCCGGCAGCAAGAAAACCCCCTGGTTCACCGACAAACTCAAGGAATCCAAGAAGAACTGCCGCACCCTCGAGAAAGCCTGGCGGCTCGACCAGACCACACACAACAGGACCGCCCTCAAGCACGCCACCCGCAAATACCATCAGCTGATCCGTGCCACCAAGAAATCGACACTCAAAGAACGACTGGACAACAACGCCCACGACAGCAAGGAACTCTTCAGCATCGTCAAAGAGTTCTCCAACCCCAGCGCCGGAAACAACGACATCATTCCCTCGCAAGACCTCTGCATCTCACTCGCCTCGTTCTTCCACCGCAAGATCGCCGACATACACAACAGCTTCGACGCACAGACCACGCACCCTACCACCGAACCAACGCCCGCCACCACCACACTCTGCAACTGGACCCCGATCAGCACCGAAGTCACCACCCGCACGATGAACTCCATCCACTCCGGATCACCAACCGACCCCTGCCCACACCACGTCTTCATATTTACAACAAGGGGTGGTGAGGGACAGAGTCTCTGAATTAAACAGAATACTCTCACCCAGTCAAGAGATCAGGGCTAGATCCAACACCGTTTTTTAGCTCACTGCACCATCCCAGTTTCAGAACCTGGCTGTATGCAAATTAGTCTGTTCCTGTCCCAGTGCATGATGGGAACAGGGCAAACCAAACTACAAAAGCCAATTCTTACACTGGGAAGGAAACAAGCTACCGGGGACCGGTTTCTGGCATTTCAGCCGTCTTCGGCCCGGCTTGCTTGAATCCTGATGGTGCAATGAGCAAGGGACTCACATCTGAGTATACCCTTCCACGCTTAGGGTGGACAAAAATATTTACAACAAGGGGTGGTGAGGGACAGAGTCTCTGAATTAAACAGAATACTCTCACCCAGTCAAGAGATCAGGGCTAGATCCAACACCGTTTTTTAGCTCACTGCACCATCCCAGTTTCAGAACCTGGCTGTATGCAAATTAGTCTGTTCCTGTCCCAGTGCATGATGGGAACAGGGCAAACCAAACTACAAAAGCCAATTCTTACACTGGGAAGGAAACAAGCTACCGGGGACCGGTTTCTGGCATTTCAGCCGTCTTCGGCCCGGCTTGCTTGAATCCTGATGGTGCAATGAGCAAGGGACTCACATCTGAGTATACCCTTCCACGCTTAGGGTGGACAAAAATATTTACAACAAGGGGTGGTGAGGGACAGAGTCTCTGAATTAAACAGAATACTCTCACCCAGTCAAGAGATCAGGGCTAGATCCAACACCGTTTTTTAGCTCACTGCACCATCCCAGTTTCAGAACCTGGCTGTATGCAAATTAGTCTGTTCCTGTCCCAGTGCATGATGGGAACAGGGCAAACCAAACTACAAAAGCCAATTCTTACACTGGGAAGGAAACTAGCTACCGGGGACCGGTTTCTGGCATTTCAGCCGTCTTCGGCCCGGCTTGCTTGAATCCTGATGGTGCAATGAGCAAGGGACTCACATCTGAGTATACCCTTCCACGCTTGGGGTGGACAAAAATATTTACAACAAGGGGTGGTGAGGGACAGAGTCTCTGAATTAAACAGAATACTCTCAACAAAGCCGACGCCATCATCGCACCCCATCTCCGAGACATCATCAACTCCTCCTTCCACACCGCCACCTTCCCGGAGAGCTGGAAGCACGCCGAGCTGACCGCCCTCCTGAAGGAACCAACGGCAGACCCCACCGACCTCAAGAACTACCGTCCCATCTCGCTCCTTCCTTTTCCGGCCAAAGTCATCGAGAAGACCATCAACAGACAGCTTGCCGCCTTCCTTGAGACGAACGGATCTCTCGACCCCTCGCAGTCTGGGTTTCGGGCCAACCACAGCACCGAGACCGCCCTAATCACAGCCACCGACGACATCAGAACCCTGATCGACAACGGGTAAACAGCGGCCCTCATCCTCCTGGACCTCTCTGCGGCGTTCGACACTGTCTGCCACCGCACCCTAGTGAAGCGCCTCAGCAACATCGGAATCCGAGAGAAAGCACTGGAATGGATCATCTCATTCCTCGCCGGAAGAACCCAGAGAGTCCGCCTCCCCCCGTTCAGATCTGAGGCCACCGAAGTCATCTGCGGTGTACCACAAGGATCTTCACTCAGTCCAACCCTCTTCAACGTCTATATGAGCCCCCTCACAGCCATCGCACGCCAACACAACCTCAACATCATCTCCTACGCCGACGACACCCAGCTGATCCTCTCCCTCACCAACGACCCAACCACCGCCAGAGCCAACCTACACGAAGGGATGAAAGACGTCGCCGACTGGATGAGGAACAGCCGCCTTAAGCTGAACTCAGACAAGACGGAAGTTCTCATCCTGGGATCATCACCCTCCGCCTGGGACGACTCCTGGTGCCCCAGCCCTGGGCACCGCTCCCAAATCAACAGACCACGCACACAACCTGGGCTTCATCCTGGACTCCTCCCTGTCGATGACCAGACAAGTCAACACTGTCTCATCTTCGTGCGTCAACACCCGGCGCATGCTCCGCAAGATCTTCAGATGGATCCCCACTGAAACCAGGAAGACCGTCACCCAGGCACTCGTCACCAGCCGACTGGACTACGGGAACACCCTCTACGCCAGAACCACAGCCAAACTTCAAAAAAGACTTCAACGCATACAGAACGCCTCAGCACGACTCATCCTGGACATCCCCCGACACAGCCACATCACCGGACACATGAGAGACCTGTACTGGCTCCCCGTCAGCAAGAGAATCACGTTCAGACTCCTCACCCACGCACACAAGGCTCTCCATGACCTCGGCCCCAAGTACCTCAACGACCGCATGACCTTCTACACGCCCACCCGCCAGCTACGATCGACCAGCCACGCCCTCGCCACCGTACCACGCATCCGCAGAGCCACCGCCGGAGGAAGATCCTTCTCCTACCTGGCAGCCAAGACTTGGAACTCCCTCCCCACCCACCTTCGGTGTACCCAAGACCATCTCTCCTTCAGGAAGCAGCTCAAGACCTGGCTGTTCGAGCAGTAACTTACCCCTCTCCCCCAGCGCCTTGAGACCCTCCCGGGTGAGTAGCGCGCTTTACAAATGCCGTGATTGATTGATTGATTGACTGGCGGCTGTACCGCGAGCTTGGCAAAGCCTTCCCACTTACTTGCTATGGTCTCCTGACCCGCTGAAACACCTGTCGTACGGCTGAGGGATCCGTAGGAACTGAGCTCCTGTGGCCGGCATGTTAAATACCCAGTGCTGGATGCTGGTGTTGCTCGTTAGAAGCTGGGTGGGGCTTGTGTGAGTAGCGTTTCCTCAGACGTGATTGGTGTGCTCCTAGTGGACGTGTCTCAATGTGAGCAGGGTCTATTAAGGAAACATAGAAGACATACTCTTGAGCCCTACTGCACCAGAACTATGATGGTAAAAGAGTTCAGGACATTTCCCTACTGTTTTAAAGGTTTTGTTAGCAAGGTGTCTTCAGTAATATTCAGAGTGATTTACCAAAACAATATGAGTGGTGGAAAATGGATGCCTGGTGCTGTCTGGGCAAAATTATGCGTAGACATCAATACGCTTGGACTTGCCAGCGAGTCTGAATGTGGCGACCATAATGCTATGGTATGAATATGGTTGGGCCAATAAAAGGCGCGTGTGTGTTGGTAAGCGCATGGTAATAAAAGAGGGGTTGTCATTACATGCTGTTTAGGGAGTATTTACCAAGAAGGGTTGCCAGAACCATATAAAATGACTTGGCTCCAGGTACTACAGAAAAATGGGTCCTTTAGTATACCCACAAATTATAAGATGATAGCCCTTTTGGTCATTAATGCCAAGTCATATATGTGTACTATGTTAAGAGAACTAGAACATTGGGCTTCTGAAAAAAATCTGATCCACTCCATCAATCAGCTTTATCCCACAAGGTAGCACCAGGGAGAACATATTGGTGTATATCTATTGGTTCATAGTAAGGCCTATCAGAAAATGAAGCAATATGCTAGTTTCATTTATCATCCAGTCACTTTTAATGGGGTAGATCAATTGTGGAAGAAACTGCAAATGTGGGGAATTTTGTCACATTTTCAATAAGCAGTTCAACTTCTGTGTTACCAAACTTGGACCCGGATCAAACTGGGGCACAACTCCTAGTTATCAGGTGACATTTCCCAAAATAAAAGCCTTAAACAAGGATTTACTCTAGCCCACGTGTTATTCAACGTGGACATTGATTGTATGAAAGACAATATCTCCAACTCTTTTCCTGCTAAAGTAGAAACTTTAGGTTACCAATTCTACAATTTGCTGATGACACTAGTATCACACAGCATTGGGTCTACATTGGAAAATATAAGCAACTTAAATAAACTTCCAGTCAATTCTAAAAAAAATAAGCAGAAGCTATCTTTGGACAAAATGCATATACACTGCTGGGAAGTTGAAGATCGATGAGCTCCATGTCGAGGGAGCTGAAAAATGCTATTTTATTGGGATGCTGATGAAGGTAAGTGGTGGGCACAAGCTACAACAATAAGTCCTGAAACTAAAATTGATGTCCATCATGTATTTCTTTAATAGGCTGCGTAATAATTTGGAAGAACTGTCCATTTCCCTTTATTGACAATACTGT
The DNA here is from genome assembly GCF_964263255.1 of Lissotriton vulgaris. Taxonomy (NCBI): domain Eukaryota; kingdom Metazoa; phylum Chordata; class Amphibia; order Caudata; family Salamandridae; genus Lissotriton; species Lissotriton vulgaris. The sequence goes on from NC_141687.1 coordinate 806,015,521, forward strand.
GAAACTACACCCATCATTAACTGATGGGTATCTATCTACTCCTCTGCAATTCATAATCATACACATTACATTCCAAAACTATCTTCCTCTGATCAGAGATGACCAATGCACTTATTTCTGAATATTCCTGGTCCCTTGATATACCTCCATAAATAAATTGTTGTTCAGAGATTTTCATTTTTGATGTGTGTATTTGTAACATTAGAGAACTAATTTAGCTTGGGTAGACATTGCTAATCCGGGCTGAATTTTTCTGGACGACATTTTTAAAAATGGCAAATACGTTGCAGTGATGATGTAATATTTCAGGAACCATGAGACCTATATACTTAATTTTGTTGTCAAAACATAGGTTTTGGGGATCAAGTATTCTTATATAAACAGAAAATAACTCCTCAGAGACACCCTTCTGCCACTTTCCAAAATGGTGGCTCTATAATAATGTGTTTTAGCTATCGTATTGGTAATCTATTTGAATATTGTTTTTGTTTCAGGTTTTCCATGGATTCAAATTCGTAAACATGAGGGAAACAGGTGGTAGCAGAGCATCTTTACCTCCTGACAGACTGTTGCTAACTACAAAATCTAAGGACTTTTTCAACAAAGAAAAATGTGTCATATGCCAAACTAATCTGAAAGAAAAGCTAACATCAACTGTGGCTGGACAGAAGAGAGTTTGAGATGCTGCAGCAATATGACAACATGAAGTTCAATAAAGATTGAAACTGATGGGTGAAGAGGATCAAATATTTTATCATTGTAACAATAAGTGCTACAAGTCATATACAGTGGAAAAAAGACTAGAAAAATTGTCACAAAATAGCAGAAATCAGTAAATCACAACAAGAATCTGAGTCTTTTGAGAAAGCGACGACAACCAAACCCAATGCCCATCCACTTAGAAGATCGATGCTACCCCTTGTCCACCTCCAACAACTGATCATAAGACAGAGGAACTTCAATGTGTTATCTCTGATTTATCCAGAATGGGATTAATGAAAGAAATAAGTACAGAGAATGTGAGTCTAAAAGGCAAACATGTTTTTATCTGCAGCTTGTTTCTTTCAAGATGAAGTTTTCAGCCAAGTGGCTGATCTAAACAGCGAGGTGAATGTATTTGTAGCGGAATTGTATGCCCACCCGAACTGCATGTGTACATACATTCAAAAAAATTAATGTACAATGAGCTCCTAACAGCAACTTAACTGCCAGCCTTCAGTTAAGTTTGCATTCTTTGAAAAAGCAAATTGAGTTTTAAAGCCACACTTTAGTGCTGGCTACAGGGGTCACGGAAATAATGATCAACATTGATGAAATGGTATTGGTCCTTAATGATAAAATTAAGATTTTTCTGATGCCAGTGTACAATGACAGAATTTGTTTTTGTTAATCTAACAAAATGAATTAGCCACTTGTGGTGTCCTCAGCTGATTTGACTCCTTAAGTTCTGGCTGCCAAAATAAAACCACAGGATGCAGTAAAATCAGCAGGAACCATTTTAAGAAATGTCCATAAAGATTTAGAATTTGGACTTAATGACAAATTTTGTGATGTATCAGAGCTCCGCAAATCATGGGAGTCAACACGAATGCCTGACATTGTCTTAACATTTTGATATCATTATTTAATATCAGCAAAGCAAAACTGTTACAAAATAAAGTTCTTGAGCTTGGAACAGAAGCCAACAGCATTGATGGCTTTGAAGTTTATTAGCAAAGAAGTAGAAGACAATCCCATGAACCGACAGGCTTAGGCTCTGCAAATGTACAGTGTTTTCCAAATAATTTTTTATGAATGACATCATAACAAAACATGGCTACACATGATGACTGCCCACGCAATCTATGACAAGTGCAAAAGTAGAGAGCTAATCATTTCAATAAATAGGATTGCTGTATCAATAAGTTATAATGATATAGTACGGAGATGTAATTTGTTAGCAGTTCCTGCTGTAAAATCTCATGAATCTGACAGCAAACCACTTCAAAGTCACTTTACCAGGAAAGGATTTACAATTGCTGTTCTTGATAATTTTTATTTTGAAGACAGCTCTTCCATGTCTGGAACATCCAGAAAACCTGATACTGCCATGGTACATTTTTGACTGTACCAGTGAAGTAGCTGCTGGAAAACAACTCTGTTAGCTGTAGGCATAAACAAATGAAGCTCCAAACATATAACCCAACTGCCTTGCCAATGTGTGCAAAATCACTACACGCCATCAACACGTCCCAATCTACCAAAAGGTTTCAAAGTGGCTGAGGACATGGATCTTCTTCTACCTGATGACGTGGGTCTAAAAGCTGATTTAACTGAATTTATCATATAAGTTATTTGATGCAGACTGAAGGATGAAGAAAAACCAATTCCACCGTGGATGAGAATTCATGCTCTGACTGCTGAGAATGCTGTTTCACTGAAGAAGGTTGGGTTTTTCCCAGTAATACCATCTACAGTCACAATCAACATAACAGTATACACAACTCTAAAATATTTCCAAAATATGCTTGCTCAGCTTGATGGCCAGCCTATCCTGCCAATTTTCTGCAATGAAGATGTTTTACGTATTGTAGCTGACATTTTTATGAGCAATCCATTAGAATTTGATGATCTTTATCCAATGATGGGTGTTTTCCGCATGACAAAAGTTGCATTGTGGTGTGAAAGAAGTTATCACAGTTTATGGGGTATTGGCAATGCACGTATTGAGGCTGACATCTTGGGGAGTAAAACTGTCCTGTCAGTATTGAACGGAACTCATTATGTTCATGCGTTACAATGCACTTCATTAAAAAGACATGATGCAAAGCCCGGCATTGTTCATAACACTCAGTTAAAAATCAGAAAAAACAGTTTGTAGACTTTGTCAAAGAATGTAAAGAAAAATCAGAACTTTACACATACTTGGGAAATGTTTTAGACATGATAGCTCTAATGTAAAACTTGGCACATGCTGATTGCGAAGGTGATTGGAAACTGCATGTGAAGACTGTGGAGTCACTGATTACTGTGTTTCATGAATTCGATTGCATAGACTACTTGAGATATGGATACAAGTATTTGAAAGAGTGAAGAAGATAAAAGTGGAAAAACCATACCTCTACAGAATATTCATCCAAATACATTTTGTGTTGAAAGTCAGAGATGGAGGGTTCAATGCTGTGGCTCCAGATATGAAAGTGAAACAGACGATCCAGAAAACACAGAAGAAATCCAAGGCAATTGTTGGTCAAACACGTAAAAACTGCTCAATGGCAGCTAGTTTACCATGAAGTCCTTTCTATTTGCAATTTTTTCACAGAGATGACAAATTCAAAATTAATAGACCATTGTGAAGCTATTCCTCACCATGTGAAACTATTCCTCACCATGAACTTGTGTGAAAGAGACGGGAACATTTTAATAAACATGTTGACAGCCTTCTTCATTTCACGCAGCAGCAAGGAAACCTCTTTGAAATGACTGAGCTTGTGCGACTACACAACTTCATGGCCAAACAATATGTGGAAAATGATATAAAGACACATCTACTAGATGTCCTGAAACATGGATCAAAACTATATACAGAGCTGAAGCAGAAGAGATTTGTATTGAATGAGAAAAGTCTGTTTGAGATAGTCACTAAAGCCAAGCCTTTTGACATAGTAGGAGTTTCATCCCTCAAGCCACTACAAACAGGTTACAAAAAGACAACTTTTGCATGCACGTAAAGAGATGGATGTAGAAAAGGAAAGTGGAGGATTTATTAAGGACATTATGTTGCATGATCTTCCAACAAATGCAATATTTGATAGAGATGCTGCAGCCAAACCAGTGAAGCACAAACTCATACAAGAGCTCGCCAAACACATTCACCTGAAGGATTTCAATTTCAAAAGGTGTCCTCATTGAAAGCTGCTGTTGTTGTGGACTAGATGTCAAAATTGCGAATTGTCAAGATTTAATCAATGCAACACTTCAGAGAGGTCATTCAGAGTGTTCTACAGATATCAAAGTCAGTGTGCACCTTGCAAGAACTGCACATTGTCTTTGACAGATATCTTGAACTATCTTTCAAAGAATTTGAGAGAATCAGACAAATATGTACAAGAGGAACAACTGACATTGCCTGCATCAAAGATTCAACACCTATACCTGTGCAACTTGATAATTTCTGGTCATCAACATTGAACAAGATGTACTTGGAGATGTTAACTCGCCAAAACATTGCTGATGCTTCAGTGAACACTGAATTCTCAATTATTGTTAGGGGAATGATTGTCAATCAATGAGGAGTTGGTACTTGACAAAATATATTCAAAAGGTATGGGCCATATGATTCAAGAACTTAACAGCAACTTGGAGGAAGCTGATATTCGTCTTGTGCTACATGTTGAGTGATGCAGATGTTATTAATGTGCTACTTAAATTTGTTGCAATGTTCGTAAGTCAAGGATTCTCAGAGTTACGGATATGTTATGGAACAGGGGACTAAAGACATGTAATCCCGCTTCATATTCTATTCAAGAAACTTGACCCAGAGATGCCCAGTGTTCTTATCAAGGCACATATTCATAGGGGTGATGACACTATAAGCAAAATTGGAACAAAGCTTGAAGCTTGAAGCTTTAACTGCTGCACCTGTGAAACTTCTATAAGGATTTGCTTAGACAGAAGAAGAATGTGACTTAAAAGACTTAGAAAATACCTTGTGCATGTGTGGAAATTGAGTTCTGACCACCGTTCCCTTTAAGGCGCGCCCGAGCACCTCTCCTGACCTCAGCGCGCACTGCCGGGTGTGGAGCGTGCACACAGCCAGGACGTCGCGCGATAGAGTTGCGCCGCCGCTTTAAAGAAGCAAGTAGCGCGAAATTCAGGCACATTTGAATGCGGTGCCGGAGGAGTCGTGAGTCTCGTGATGAGTGCAGGTAAGGTGCCTGGGGGGCTGGTGGGCTTGTGGCGATGTGGCTGCAGAGCGCGGGGCAGATTATGGCCTTTTGTTTAAGTATTGATGTTTATCAGAGCCCCTTCACGGACTCTGATTAACATCAATACTTAAACAAAAGGTCACAATCGTCCCTGCCCTTTACTAACAAAAGCGCAGATCCAGTTTCGAAACACAGTGCGTACTTTAGCACACTCAGGGCCCGATGTAGGTAATTCCTATTTACCTACTCTTAAATACCGAATCATACCGATTCGGTATTTAAGAGTAGGTAAATAGGAAAGGGGCAGATGTAGGTAATTCTAATTTAAGAATTACCGAAATTGTATGATTCGGTATTTACCCATTCGGTAAATACCGAATCGGTATTGCCCATAGATTCCTATGGGCCATGAAGCCCATAGGAATCAATGGGAAATACCGATTCGGTATTTACCGAATCGGTAAATACCGAATCCTGCAAGGGTGCAGGAGGTGTCACTTTGACACCCTCTAGCACCCCAAGTACAGGCTTGTGTGCCATGTGGCACACATACATGCCCCAAGGGCATGTCTGTGTGTCACATGGCACAGGTGTACATGCACAGATGTGCATGTACACCTGAATTCAGTATTTACCATGCAATAGTATTACATGGTAAATACCGAATTCTAAAGGGCCTGTGGCACACTTAAAAGTGCCACCTACATCTGCATTTACAGATTCGGTATTTTTACTGAGTCTGTATTTACCGATTCGGTAATTTTACAGAATCGGTAAATACAGAATCGGTAAAAATACTGATTCTGTGAATGCATGCCCCCTACATAGGAAAAGGCATTTACCGGTCGGTAACGGCCGAATTCGGCCATTACCGACCGGTAAATGCCTACCTACATTGGGCCCACTGTGTTTTGAAACTGGCTCTACGCTTTTGTTAGTAAAGCGCGTGGCAGATTGTGGCCTTTTGTTTAAGTATTGATGTTAATCAGAGCCCCTTCACGGGCTCTGATTAACATCAATACTAAAACAAAAGTCTCTCGGCTGAAAGGAGGCTCTCCCCTGCGCATTTGCAAATGAGATACCTTTGTGAGCACCCTCCAGACTCACTCAGTGTGCACCAGGGGAAATGTCGCTGACATAAAATATGGGAAAGGATTTGACATGAGCTTTAACACACATATATATCATAGTGTGCCAGTAAGGCAGTGTAATGATGGTGTGTCATGGGCACACTGCCCGTTTCTCCCAAAAGTACTGACTGCTTTCCTGGAACTTTCCGCGTGCCATGCGTACTTTTACTTTCCAAGCAGCCCCGGATAATGGCTGTCCCTTCTTTGAAATTAAATAGGTCTCGCATTTACAAGAGTTTGAGCGATTGTCATTGTAAATGACAATGCATTTTTATATGTGTTAATTATTGAAACAGATAAATAAAAGGCAGTGTAATTTACAATGCCAATAGCTTAAACTCTTGCAAATGCGAGACCTATTGCATATGCTTGTTGTCTGTGGAGCTGGGGCCCTTCCTCAACCAGGTCTGCGTCAGCAGCACCCGATAGTCTCTGAAGTCCACTCAAACAATGTTCTTGCTGAGGATCACATCTACCCTCCTCCCCTTTGGAATCGCCATAGGTGGCATGGATTATTCAGCTCTATTAAATACCTTACCCCTTTTAGGTGGGTGGAAGGGGAGAGAGACTGCAGCCCCCCAGTTCAGGAAGCACATTAGAGATGAGTCGCCAGCTGACCTTTCCACCTGAGTTTCTTAAAGTCAATGCGGTGCCGCTTCAATTCAGGTCTGCACGTTTACACACTGGATGAGGAGGCAGGGCACACATGGAAGTAGAGATGCTCCCTACTTTAAATTTGTTGGGTCCAAGCGACTTGGTGAGAGGCTGGGATCCAAGCAGATGAGAAGCAAAAAAGTGGGTGGCAGTTTGCTGCTCATACATAGTGTGAGGGGAAAATGTATTTTAAGTTGTGATTGTTCAACCTCTGTGGAATCACTGGCAAAACCAACTTGGGTCTGGACAGGTCAGTTTGCTAAATCTTAGCGGGTAGCTGCCAGTGTAGGATCCAATAAGCTTTGGCAGAGGGTTGAATGTAGAATTCTTCTTGAAAGAGTTGTATTGCTCTTTGTGATTCATTCTCCCATCTCTGAGGGTCTGAGTTTCATTTGACTTTCCTTGCATGATGAAGGCCTGTCAGGGGAAGTCTTCCTCAGGGTCTGATGCGATGACAAAAGGGTCCACCTCTCAATACTTCCAACTCCTCTGGATGTAATAATTACACAGAGTATTGAAGTGATTAAGCGGGGGGAAAGGGATTTAGGGAAAGGGACTGCTGGGAAGGAGATCTGAAAAGGAACAGTTAACTGCACATAAAAGCACAACACCTGCTTTGCCCATATGTGTGATTAACAAGATCAAGTCTTCACATATATTTGAATTGACTTTAAAACATATGATTTGCTTGAACAATCTAGTGTTAAGTTAAATATTCACTAAACACACTGAATTTGTTAGTTTTCACCTTGAGCACTACCAATGAATAATAAATGATTCCAGCATTTCAACTTGTTGTTGATTTTAACAACTAAATTCTGTTTTAGCAATTCTCTCCTAAGTTAGTGTCACCTCAGTAAAATACAGACAAAGCACCATTTGGTTTTACACAGTATGCCTTATTTTATGTAATTCACTTCTTTGTTTCTTTTGCTTTATGTTTTTCAGTATACAAATGCACTTTTCTAGCCACTCGAGAACTTATGCAAATGAGCATTATAAATAAACTAAACATTGCACTCAATTCTAAGGTTTCCATGAATCATTTTAACTAGGAAACAGAATCCTACCTGCATAGTACGACCTCTGTGTCGAGACTCAAACAGGAAGCTCAGCAGGATAGTCAAATCTGCACCCTTGAATCCGGTCGGAGCTCAGAAAAACACAAAGGAACAGCTCCCCTGCTCGCGCTCCAGCTCTTCAGCCTACGCTCCAGAAAGCCTCCAGGAGCCTTCCAACTCGAGCACCTACCTCTGCCAACAAAAGAGACTGCAGGGCTAAACTAAGACGGAGCCCAGATTACAGCTTCTTCCTTCCCCGGATGACGAAGAATAACGAGCACCGGAGATAGTGCGCGGTCACGGTAATAGACGTGATGACGCGCATGCCTTTTCTCAGGCATGCTGCGGAAAGGATCTCCTCGTAATTATGCGCCTGCTAAACCGCACGCAAGCTGAGAAAACAATGAAAAAAGGAAAAAGCAATGTGCAAAGACACTGAAAATTCCCCACAAAACGCAGTACACAAGATATTTAGGCTTTAAGCATTTTAGATGTTAGGAAAGCAAACGTGTTGAACATTTAAACCACCAACGTCCATTAAGGGTGGCTTTATGTGCTTTGCCACACAATGTCTTACAGAACTTAAAGGAGCTCAAAAAGGTACGGAGTGGGGCGGGCCCTAGACCGCAAGCTGCCCTAGTCCTGACAGTACTTCCCCCTCCCCGAAGCGGACTAGGGCCCGGCTTTAGAGGATTTTAGAGGTGAAAGCGTTGCAACAAGCGAGAAGCATGCACATTTTCAGCTGGTTCCCAAGAATCATTTTCAGGCCAGTATCCTTTACAAGATATGAGATACCATAATTTAGCTCCTCTGCGTTTGGAGTCCAAAATGTCTTGTACTTCATACTCCCAGTTTCCTTGAACCAAGAGAGGTGCAGGTTTCTTAAATGTGTTTTGTCCAGCAGGCTTCAAAAGAGAGGTATGAAACACAGGATGAATTCGCAAAGTTTTGGCTAGAAGTAACTTGTATGTTACTGGAGTGACCTGACGTATAACTGAATACGGGCCAATGAACTTTGGATGGAACATGTTTCTTTGTTTAAAAATGAAATTTTTGGTGGATAACCACACTTTATCTCCCGGAGTATACAAAGGACCTGTTCGGTGATGTTTGTCATATTGCCCCTTGTATTTTTCCTTGGTTTAAGTTAACCTTTTGTGAATTTGCTGGTGAACCTTTTGCATAAAATGTATAGTGTCCTGTACGGCTCGTGTGTTACATTCTATTTTGGGCAAAGTCAAAGGAATGGTGTTAGGCATGTATTCATACAATCCTTCAAAGGGAGTAGATCCAGTAGAAGAATGAGGTGTTGTATTGTAAGCTACTTCTGCCATCCACAATAAATCTAGCCACAAACGTTTGGTATCAGAGACATAACATCTTAAGTATTGTTTTAAAGTCTGATTTAAACGTTCAGTCTGACCGTCTGTTTTCGGATGATAATTGGTTGATAAATTTGATGACATCTGTAAACTACAACACCATTGTTGCCAAAACGTAGATGAAAATTGAGACCCTCGATCAGACAAAAGCACTGTTGGTAATCCTTGTAAACACACAATGTTCCGCAAAAATATTTGTGCTAATTGTCCTGCAGTTGGCAATTGTTTGCAAGCAATGAAATGAGCATATTTCGTTAAACTGTCTATGGCTACCAAAATTACTGAATGTTGATTTACTTGTGGCAGACCGGTGATAAAGTCCAAAGAAATATGATCCCAAGGTTTAGTTGGTGTAGGAAAAATCTGTAATAAACCCTTTGGTTTACTATGATCAGTCTTATAACGTGCACACGTTTCACAATTCTGGGCCATGTTGAAAACGTCCTTTTTTATGGATGGCCGCCGAAATAGTTTTTGTAAATTCTCCACAGTTTTTTTAGGTCCTGGATGTCCGGCCAAAGGAAAGGAATGCAACCAACTGAATGCTGTTTTTTGTAAGTTCTTAGTGGGTAAATAAACCTGTTTTCCATGGAATGGTATTCCTTCCTTGATGGCTTGGATTGTATCTTCCTTTAGCCATTTTGTCCATAATGATGGAGGAAAGTTTTCATGGATGTCGTCCAAGAATTGATCCGCAGTTAAAACACAAATCACTTTGTCTGGATCAATGATGGCTTGAGGAGTTTCTACACACATGTGTAATGAGGAATCTTTTCTGGAAAGTGCATCAGCCTTTTTGTTATCTTGTCCTGGGAGATAGGTTACAATAAAATCATATTCTGCAAAGAACATCATCCATTGAAGTTGACGCGGAGTCAACATTCTTGCAGAGCTCATAAACTGTAAATTTCTATGGGCCGTGTATACAGTTACTGTGAATCGTGCTCCCAAAAGGTAATGGCGCCATTCTTTGAAGGCATCATGAATGGCAAGCAGTTCTTTTTCAGCTATAGTATAATTTTGTTCAGCTGGATTTAACTTTCGTGACATGTACGCCACAGGATGCATTTGACCAGAATTTTGTTTTCTTTGAGACAAAATGGTACCAATAGCTACGTCTGAGGCATCTGCTTCAATTAGAAAGGGTTCTCGAACATCCAGATGCATCAGAATCGGAGCTGCTGTAAAGGCTTGTTTTAAAGTTTGAAATGCACTATTGGCTTCTGGGGTCTACTCAAACTTCACTTTCTTTCTCAGCAGTTGAGTGATTGTTGCTACTATTGCAGAAAAATGATCTATAAAGCGACGATAGAAGTTCGCAAAACCCCAAAAATATTGTATGTCACGAACTGTTTTTTGAATTGGCCATTCTGCAACGGCTTGTGTCTTTCTGTCAGTCATTTTCATGCCATTAGGTGTGAGAAGTGTTCCCAAAAACTCAACTTCAAAAACATGAAAGTCCATTTTGATAGTTTGCAGTGCAGATTGTGTTTCTGAAGTGTACTCGAAACCTTTTTAACATGACCTTCATGAAGGTCTATGGAATCAGAATAGATCAAAATATCGTCTATATAAACGATGACAAAAAGGTCAAGGTACTCTCGTAAAACATTGTTCAAGAAAAACTGAAACGCAGCTGGGGCATTACAAAGCCCAAAGGGCAGAACCAAATACTCAAATAATCCATATCTGGTTTTAAATGCCATTTTCTACTCGTCACCACTTCGAATGCGTACCAAATGGTACGCACCCCGAAGATCGAGTTTGGTGTAGATTACTGCCGTTTTGACTTGGTCCAAAAGAACAGGGATTAACGGAAGAGGATATTTATTTTTTACCGTGATCTTGTTCAAGGCTCTATAATCAATACACCTTCTTAATTCTCCATTTGCTTTTGGTTTAAACAACAATGGAGAGGCAGCCAGTGATTTGGAAGGGCGGATAAAACCTTTCTCTAAGTACTGGTCAAGATATTGTCTTAAATGTTTGTTTACGTTTTCTGACAATGCATATATTCTACAATTAGGTACACATGAACCAGGTACAAGATCGATTTGACAATCATATGTCCGATGCGGAGGAAGGGTCGAGGGCTTTACTTCACTGAAGACTTTCTTGAATTGTTCGTAGGAAGTTGGGAGGACCATTTCTTTTTCTTCAGCTGTTGCTATTTGTCCATTTGTTGTTTTTGCAGCTTTCAAGCACGTGGAATGACAGTATGGAGAAAGAAAAACAAGTTCTCTTTTTTGCCAATCTATTAAAGGATTATGTAGACAAAGCCAGGGCATCCCCAAAAGAAAACCATATTGTGGAGCTTGAATCACATCAAAATGAACTTCTTCGTTATGCTGTTGTTCTTTTGCATCAATGCAAAACATGTGAATTTGAGTAGTCTGCATGGTAGCAGGACCTCCAGCTAATACTTTGCCATCAACAGCTTGCACCATTTCTGGTGTCTCTTTCTTTTCACAGATTATCCGTAATCGTTGCACAGTCTCCAAATCTACAAAATTTCCTGCAGCATCTGAATCTATTAAAACTTCCATTAGGTATATTTCTGAGTTTAATTGAATCTGAACTGCTAAACGAAAATGAGCTTTATAGTTAGACACACAGGAATTTATTGAAGGGAAGGCAATGGTTCCCAAGAGATCCCCTTCTAGACATCTGGGGCACATTAGTTTCCAGTCGTCTGTCCTTTTGTTGTGACAGCCAAAGTTTTGTTAGTACTTACGGTCTTTCTTTTAGGTTTTAGTAAACAATCTTTGACGAAATGTCATTTTCGGCCGCAGTAAAGACATTGGCCATTTTTCCGCCTACTGTCCTTTTCTTCTTTTGACAATGGTTGTCTAAGAGTACCAATCTACATTGGTTCTGAATTTACTTCTGAATTGTTTATTTGTGTCTTGGGTTTACTTTCAAACTTCCAATTCGATTTATCACATTTCATTTTATCTATTCTTCTTTGATCTAGACATAAAGTTAAATTAATTAGCTCAGAACAAGTGGTTGGCTGAGGGTCAATTTGTGCAAGAACGTCTTTTAATCCTTGATAAAAGAGAGCTGCTCTCTTTTCTTCCGGCCATGAGGTTTCAGCTATTAGTCTATTGAAATGTGATAAATAAGATTTAAGATCTTGATTTCATTGTCGCAATGGCAATAGTTCTCTGCCAGCAGACAGAGTTACTGTTTGTCTATTAAAGATTTTTTCAAATTCTTCAACAAAACGTCTCCAATTGTATAATAAAGTACTATCTTGTCTAACCAATGGACCGCCCAATTAGCAGCATCCCCAGAGAGATAAGAGATTAAAAAGGCTATCCTAGATTGGGGATCAGGGAAGGCAGCTGGTCTGCATGTAAAATGCAATTCAATTTAAATTAAAAATATCTACACTTTAGAAGGATCTCCTGAAAAGCGTTCTGGAGGTGCCAAAGGAATTTGAGCAGGTACAGTGACAGAAAAATTTGTTGAGGATTTTAATTCAGCACCCTGTGCTTCTTGAGGAAGCGGTGTACTTAAACGTTGTATACGATCCACTTTATCAAAAAAAGTGCGATAGCATTTCTAGTGTCAGTTAAATCATTTTCCATTTGAACAATTACTTTCATTAAGTCCTCTAAGGTGGCCATTATGTCAACACACTAAGACCCGGAGGAATATAATTTGTGGGCTCACTATTCTGTCAGGCGAAGTCTTCCTCAGGGTCTGATGCGATGACAAAAGGACCCACCTCTCAAAACCTCCAACTCCTCTGGATGTAATTATTACAAAGAGTATTGAAGTGATTAAGTGGGGGAAGAGGGTTTAGGGAAAGGGACTGCTGGGAAGGAGATCTGAAAAGGAATAGTTAACTGCACATAAAAGCACAATAACTTACTTTGCCCATATGCGTGATTAACAAGATGAAGTCTTCACATATATTTAAATTGACTTTTAAACAATCTAGTGTTAAGTTAAATATTCACTAAACACACTGAATTTGTTAGTTTTCACCTTGAGCACTACCAATGAATAATAAATGACTCCAGCATTTCAACTTGTTGTTGATTTTAACAACTAAATTCTGTTTTAGCAATTCTCTCCTAAGGTTAGTGTCAACTCAATAAAATACAGACAAAGCACCATTTGGATTTACACAATATGCCTTATTTTAAGTATTTCACTTCTTTGTTTCTTTTGCTTTATGTATTTCAGTATACAAATGCACTTTTCTAGCCACTCGAGAACTTATGCAAATGAGCACTATCAATAAACTAAACATTGCACTCAATTCTAAGGTTTCCATGAATAATTTTAACTAGGAAACAGAATCCTACCTGCAGAGTACGACCTACTCTGCTCTGTGTCGAGACTCAAACAGGAAGCTCAGCAGGATATTCAAATCTGCCCCCTTGAATACGATCGGAGCTCAGAAAAACCCAAAGGAACAGCTCCCCTGCTCGCGCTCCAGCTCTTCAGCCTACGCTCCTGAAAGCCTCCTGGAGCCTTCCAACTCGAGCACCTACATCTGCCAACAAAAGAGACTGCAGGGATAAACTAAGACGGAGCCCAGATTACCGCTTCTTCCTTCCCCGGATGCCGAAGAATAGTGAGCACCGGAAAAAGGGTGCAGTCACGGTAATAGACTTGATTACGCGCATGCCTTTTCTTACGCATGCTGCGGAAAGGATTCTCCTCGCGATCATGCCCCTGCTAAACCTCATGCAAGCTGAGGAAACAATGAAAAAAGGACAAAGCAATGTGCAAAGACACTAAAAATTCCCCACAAAATGCAGTATACAAGCTATTTAGGTTTTAGGCATTTTAGATGTTAGGAAAGCAAACGTATTGAACATTTCAACCACCAACGTCCAGTAAGGGTGGCTTTATGTGCTTTGCTGCACAATGTCTTGCAGCACTTAAAGGAGCTCAAAAAGGTACGGAGTTGGGCGGGCCCTAGACCGCAAGCCGCCCTAGTCCTGACAAGGCCTGAGATGTAAAGGGCTGAGTTAAAGATACTGTTTTGTATTGATTGTGACATGCTTAGACTGGTGTTATTGTGTCCCCTCCTCATCCTAGATAATGTCTCGATAACAATAGGAGTGCTTTTCAGGCCGATCAGGCAAACAAAAGCTTTCATTTTGAGATTATGGTAATCAATGTGAAACAGTAATCTAACACAATGTTTTGGGGGAGTGGATTTTGAGCTGGAGGAAAAAATGGAAAAAAAAATCCTTGTCTAAAGTCTTTGTAAATCTGATTTGGTTCCTAGCACAGCAAGAATCGTATGGCACTACGGCTTTCTTTAGAATTAAATACCGACCACGGCCAGATGCCAGCCACCAAGAACCGAGTTTTGAGCCCTATCCAAGAGCCAGGAGTGTGTTTGCAGAGTGGTGGCTAAAGAAGGTTTGACCTGCTTTGAGACCATAGCAATCCTGCTGTGTGGGACTTACTGGAGTAAATAGAAGGGGTACTTGACACCCAAGGATATTCATAAGGGCCAACTACCCTTCCAGTAACCTCCAGTAAGTCCCACACAGTGGGATTGCTAGGAGGTCTTCGGAGGACACGCCCCACCCCCCCCCCCTTTATCCAGCACTTTCTGGCACACTACTGGTTGGGCGATGAAGTCCACTTTACTCCTGAGGGACGTTTGGGGCCAAGAAGCCCACCTTTTACCTCCTGTAAGTCGTATGCAACAGAATTTCTCAGTGCTGGTCAGAGTCCAGCCCCCTTTCCCCACCACTCTGCAAACGCGACTACTAGTTAAAGAAGCATTTGCAATGAAATAGGTCTTGCATTTGCAAGAGTTAGAGCTACTGGCGCTGCAATGTAAACGTTTTTTTAATAATGTTTTATGGAGTGGATTGGATGTACTTTGTGTGTGGACAAATTATGTGGTATTTTGTGTAGTGAAATTATGTGGCTAGAAAGTATGTGATATTAGTGTATAGGAATTATGTAGAGTGGCATTATGTGTTATGGAGAATAATTATGGGTTATGGTAGTCTGTGCTGTGGAGTGGTAACCTCAGGTTTAGTCTTCCTCATTACCATAGAAGCTAAAGGTGCCGGGGATGATCTGGCTGCACCCCTGGCCAGAGGCAGCGGTGGCGACACGCCTCCCTCGCCACCCAGCACTAAAAGAAGGAGTAAATGCATATCTGGTGCTCGAAGCGGGGAAAGCTGCAGTACCACAATGCAGCGCTGCACAGGCTCTGGGATGTGGTTGAAGAGCTCCTCAATACGCTTGAACTCTCAGCTCTCGACAGGGTCTCAGCCATGCCCTTGACCACGCAGTCCAGCAGTGACTCAGGCAGCTGTAGGGGCCAGGTGGGCAGTGACGAGGAAGAACCAGCTGGGGGTCCGCTGTGCAGAGTTGGGTATGGCGGCACACAGAGGTGCTTTATGGGGGCATGAATGGGAAAGCAGCGATCAGGGAAAGGATGGGCTAAAAAACATAAACACGACTCCACGTGGCAGCAGTTGTGCTGATTAAAATATGAAAATACTCCTTGGAAAATGCAAGCACAGTGTACATTAAGCAGGTGCTGTGCTGATACACAAGCCTGAGGCACACCCAAAAGAACAAGCATTGGCTGTGTGCGAAAGTGAAAGCAGAGCGATGCAGCGGGTGAGGGGAGGGGCGGAGGAGCGTGAGAGAAATAATGTAAGAGGAAAGAGAGATGGCGCCTGATCAGGCACTGAAAGTTGGCGGCTGCGCGCGTGCACGCATCCGTGAACGCAAGCTCTAGGCCAGCCAAAGCAGCTTGTGGTAGCACTTTTTAAAGCCCCTACTAAATGTCTCGCAGAGCAGCGCATTCGCTGGCTCTAGTGAGACCTAAAAATGGCACTACGGAAGTGTATATTAACCAAGTTGATTGAGTAAGAGTGAAGTTGGGGTGCAAAACCAAGAAAGAGGAGAGCAAATGTTCTAATCCTTTGCAGGTAACTGAAGTGTATTCTATATCTGCTAAATTGAGGGATGGAAAAATATGGCATTTTGGTAGAATGGCCAGATGCAACAGAATCATGAATTGCGAGAGAGTTTGTGGTTGTGATTTCAGTTTTCCCACCGATTGGATATGGGAGGAAATCACTAACATGTGTAATTTTGCGTCCTCTTCTCCTTCCTTGGAAGCCTATCTGACCAACTTTTCCCAGGGAAGGAGGTTCTTGACACCTCCACTAGTGGTTCCTCTAGTCAGAGTGGGGGGCATCAGCCACTAGTAAGGGTAGGCAAATTGTTCTGCCCAAGAAATTCCAGACTGTTGTCATGTAAAGATGTATATATATTTTTTCCAGAAGAGGGAGTGGTGGTGTTGGCACATGTTATTATTTTCTCTATTATATTGTTTTGCTATAGTACCAATTGTAATAATGTTTTGTCTATTTTATTGTTTTTCTATAGCTCCGAATTGTGTTGCATGTACCATGTTAGATTCTGGTTAATAGAGGCATTGCTCTTGTTGCCTTGTTGTGCATGGCTGTGATTCCTCCATTATTATGCCTGTAGTTAAGTATTTTTGTTTTTTGTAAAGAGGGAAGATGTAGTATCCTAGTTACCAACGCCTTGGTTACTGGATGCCACAGGTTCCAGAATGTTGGGTGGCCAAGGGCAGTTGCTGAGTGTGAAGCCAGAGGAAGGTTGTACCTGCCTGTTCTTTCATGCAATAAAGATACGACTGCTCCAGTTACCGTGTCAGTGGTCATTACAAGCCATAAAGAAAAAATGGACTACAGGCAATGGTAGTGTGGTGGCCATCTTTTAATGGATATACAACGTGTGAAGCATTAAACAGTAAGTCATATACAAATGTACAATCATTTGTAAAACAGTAAATGCATGGATTAAGCTTAACTCTTTACCGATGGAAAGAAATGTAAAACCTATTTGAGTAAAACATTGATGCTATTTTAATATTCAATTAAGGCATTAGGAAATCAAAGAGAAGCTTAAGGATATGGCACACATATATTTTGCACTTCAATCAGGGAGTATTTGGCTGTCAGCAAAGAATACTGAGTATGGTTTTAAAGCATGTAACATGCATTTTTTCAGGGATTCTTGGGAGGGCATAGTGCTAGCTTTAGGCTTCTGTTAAAGGGGGATTGTACTTGCTTAGCATTTCAAATCGGAAACACAGCAGAAATCAAAAAGCAGCAGTACATAGGGAATGCAGACAGATAGGTGGTATCTCGGCTCCAGAAGGAGGGACTTGTACAGAAGGTAATTGGATTTTGGGGCAGAGTGCTTTTGGGGCGCTTGGAGGACTGAAACACTGTAATAAGGCTTCTGTGGAATGGGGATGTGAAGGCAAGAGACAGGTAAGTAATGCATCTGGGTAATTCACAGAATGAGTATACTCTGCTGCCTGAGAATAAACACACTTTTTCATACTGTTCACCCCTGCAGCGCAGATTTAGGGCATTGATATTTATTGGTCCCATATCATGAGCAGTCCCTTCATCCACACTGAATTTTCAGCTACCTTCACAATGCATCTTTGGAATGGTAGTTTAGATTTTAACATGTTAAATAGTGGGCAAGGTCCTGTCTCTAGTGTGCCTTCGTTTCTGTACTTTACAGTGCTTTTGCAGCAAAAGAAATCAAGAAGACAAAAGAATAAAAAGAAAAATCTGTGTGATAGGCTTGGAATCTGTCCCTAACTAAAGTCATTGTGGAGGTGGAACTGGGGAAGGCAGTCGAGGAGGAGGATGAAAAGTAGAAGAATAAGGGCCAAGATGTGGGCCACTAAAAAGTTTATAATGACCAGAGCCACAAGACCACAACAAGCAGAACTAGACGCAGAGACACCTAATCTATGAGGAACAGGTTTACCAATGCCTGAGGGGACCACAGACAAATAAACAATGAGGAATAGGACAATAACAAAACAACACTCGGGGTATCAGGACAGAGGTGAGAAGAATCAGGAGGATGTGTAAGAGGGGCATCTGAAACCAGTGGGCAAGGGCCCAAAGAAACAGAAGAACAATAGGTAGAAGGAAAAGAAGGTCCTGTACCATTACGACAAGCAGGGCTGTGAGGGCCTGTGCGAATCGTCCAAACCAGATGGGCGAGGACAACCACAGTGAGGAGTAGCAGACCCAAGTAGACAGACCAAAGAGGACAAGTGCCAGGAGACCAATGGAGAGAAAGACCAGAAACTGAAGGGCTTAGACCACAGACATCAGAAAAAGAGGATCAGGTTGCCAGAAGCAAAAGGACCGGAACCAGGAAGGCCACAACCCGAAAAGACCAGATCTAGCAGGACCTGGAGACACTAGATTAGAACGACCTTCGATGAAAAAGGACGAGGAAGTCTAGGTCCAGTGAGACCAGCATCAGAGAGACCAGGAGTTTCATATTCAGGCTAATCTAAACCAGGATGACAAGAAGTACAGAACTAGGGTGATACACAACATAGGAACTATGAGGACCAGTGCCAGAGGGATGAGGAAGACCAGACCCAATAGGACAGTGCTAGGAGGCTGAACATAGAGGGGCCATGGTCAGATGGAGAAGAACAAGGCAAAATAGTCAAATCAAGAGCACTAGTAGGAGTAGGATGGGGCAGGAGGACCAGGAATTAGCAGGGCTAGGGAAACCGAAGCCAGTGGAACTAGCATGGGAAGATGCAATAGATGAGGGACTGACAAAGGATAACCAGAACTAAGACCAGGGCTACATGGACCAAGACGAGATCAGAGGGAAGAAGACCAGGCAAACAAGGGGACTAGATAAACCAGGGAAGCTGGGCCAGGAGGACTGATGGAAGTGAATTAGGGTGAGGAGGATGAATAGGTCCAAGACTGGAAACCTGTGAAGCAAATTAACAGGGGCAGGAGTACATGGGAATGATGATCAGTGAAGCCAAAACCAGGAAGTAAAGGGCCAGGGAGTTCTTAGACTAGCATGTATTGTAGATCAAGGAACATCAGAACTAGGAATGAGATCAGGACCTGAAGGGCAATTGCTAGCATATCCAGGTCACTAGGATACGCAGGACTGGTATTCGAAAGATCGAGGGGGGGCAGTACCATGGGCTCCCAGAAGACCAGAGCAAGAGGGCAAGGTAAACTGAAAGGATCATGGCCAGGAGGACCGGAAAGAGGGCTAAGAGCGTCATGAAGATCAAGACCTAGGTGACCAGGGCTCAGATTGTCAGGTGGGACAGGGCAATCACTACCTGCAACTAAGTTTGGGCTGAAAATCCATTCGGTTTGCGGAATTTGAGGATTTTTGGCAAATTTGCGGTGCGCGAATCGCGCAAATTTGCCCAAAAATCCCAATTCGCAAGCTGGTGGATTTCTTTGCTTGGCCGCGCTTGAAAAATACAATATTGCACGCGCGGCTTTGACTTACCGTGATTCTGAAGAGTTGTTTTCCTCCCTGTTTGCGTGTGCTGCGTCATTTTGGATCTTGCTGCGTGATCGCGCGAGAGTTTTTCGACCGCGAGTACATCATCGCGGCCTGCCATCTTGCACAGCGAGAGTTTGACAACGCGAGTACATCATAAGGGCCTGCGATCACGCGTCGCAGGAGTAAACAATTGCGAACACGTAGATGCAGCTCGCAGCTGACGTCCGGCGGGAGATTTGAACAGCTCGCTTTCTTGAACTTGCAAAAATTGCAATTCTGCACAAGAATTCCACCGCAGGCAGCATAAACCTTCTGAAAATGATGATTTTGATCAGAATAACTCCTCAGATTGACATTTGGCTGCACTTTTTAGTGCAAGGAGTCTATTTTTGGGAGGTGGGAGGAAGGAAGTGCCCCAGAGTCTCTAACTTCCTGTTCCTGTCCAGCAGGCTCCTCACATTGCTTTGTCCATGTCCTGGTCACTTTTCATTTTGATCTGGAGCTGGAAGGATTACTTTTTGTGGCTGCTGCTGGATATTTGGATTTGAGGACTTTTTGGACTTTGGATCACTTTTGGATTTGAGATTTTACAAGTAAGTTGGTGTAGTTTTTTGGGGGCATTGCAGTTGCTGCAACTACAATTTGAAGACAATTTCACAACTTTAAAAAATATATATTGTGGGTAGCCACAGTATACAGTAGGCCCAGGGTTAGTCATGGGTGCATGATACAACTGTTTCTGTGAGTTTATTGAACTTAAATCTCATTTATGTTTGGAATTTTAGCTCACTGTTATATGTGGAATTTTATTTTTTATTTTGGGGTGCCTGTAAAGCCACCCTAGCCAGTAGGCCCAGGGGTAGTGAGTGGTGCATGGACCAAGTCTTTCTGTGGGGTGTCTTGAATTTAAACATCATTGAGGGCATGGATTGCATTGGATTGTGGTGATTTGTGTGTATTTTTCGACTTTTTGGGGTGTTGTTGGGGCCTGGCCATGTGGGTGGGGGCCATTTTGAGGCCTGGTCCAGGCAGGGCCTGGCTATGTTGCTAGGGGTTAAGGGTCCATTTTGAAACCAGGCAGTGTGCTCAGGCCTGCACCCAGTTTGCCTTGCTTTCATCCATTATGCCCAGGGGTTCTCAGTGGTGCATGGACCAAGTCTTTCTGTGGCTTGTCTTGAATTTAAACATCATTGAGGGTATGGATGGCATTGGATTGTGGTGATTTTTGTGTGTTTTTCGACATTTTTGTTGTGTTTTTGGGGCCTGGCCATGTGGGTGGGGGCCATTTTGAGGCCTGGTCCATGCAGGGCCTGGCCATGTGGCTAGGGGTCAAGGGGCTATTTTGAAGCCAGGTAGTGTGCTCAGGCCTGCACCCAGTTTAACTTGCTTTCATGCATTATGCCCAGGGGTACTCAGTGGTCCATGGACCAAGGCTTTCTGTGGTGTGTCTTGAATTTAAACATCATTGAGGGCATGGATGGCATTGGATTGTGGTGATTTTTGTGTGTTTTTCGAATTTTTGGGGTGTTGTTGGGGTCTGGCCATGTGGGTGGGGGCCATTTTGAGGCCTGGTCCAGGCAGGGACTGGCCATGTGGCTGGAGGTCAAGGGGCCATTTTTAAGCCAGGCAGTGTGCTCAGGCCTGCACCCAGTTTGCCTTGCTCTCATCCATTATTCCCAGGGGTACTCAGTGGTGCATGGACCAGGGCTTTCTGTGCGGTGTCTTGAATTTAAACATCATTGAGGGCATGGATGGCATTGGATTGTGGTGATTTCTGTGTGTTTTTCAACTTTTTGGGGTGGTGTTGGGGCCTGGCCATGAGGGTGGGGGGCATTTTGAGGCCTGGTCCAGGTAGGGCCAGGCCATGTTGCTGTGGGTCAAGGGACCATTTTGAAGCCAGGCAGTGTGCTCAGGCCTGCACCCAGTTTGCATTGCTTTCATCAATTATGCCCAGGGGTACTCAGTGGTGCATGGACCAAGTCTTTCTGTGGGGTGTCTTGAATTTAAACATCATTGAGGGCATGTATGGCATTGGATTGTGGTGATTAAATATCATTGAGGGCATGGATGGCATTGGATTGTGGTGTTTTTGTGTGTTTTTCGACATTTTGGGGTGTTTTTGGGGTCTGGCTATGTGGGTGTGGGCCATTTTGAGGCCTGTTCCAGGCAGGGCCTGGCCATGTGGCTGGGGGTCAAGGGTCCATTATGAAGCCAGGCAGTGTGCTCAGGCCTGCACCCAGTTTACCTTGCTTTCATCCATTATGCCCAGGGGTACTCAGTGGTGCATGGACCAAGTCTTTCTGTGGGGTGTCTTGAATTTAAACATCATTGAGGGAATGGATGGCATTGGATTGTGGTGATTTTTGTGTGTTTTTCGACATTTTGGGGTGTTGTTGGGGCCTGGCCATGTGGGTGGGGGCCATTTTGAGGCCTGGTCCAGGCAGGGCCTGGCCATGTGGCTGGGGGTCAAGGGGCCATTTTGAAGCCAGGCAGTGTGCTCAGGCCTGCACCCAGTTTGCCCTGCTTTCATCCATTATGCCCAGGGGTACTCAGTGGTGCATGGACTAAGGCTTTCTGTGGGGTGTCTTGAATTTAAACATCATTTAGGGCATGGATGGCATTGGATTGTGATGATTTTTTGTGTGTTTTTTGAATTTTTGGGGTGGTGTTGGGGCCTGGCCATGAGGGTGGGGGCCATTTTGAGGCCTGGTCCAGGCAGGGCCTGGCCATGTGGCTGGGGGTCAAGGGGCCATTTTGAAGCCAGGCAGTGTGCTTTGTGCCATAGGTCTGCACCCAGTCTGCCCTGCTTTCATCCATTATTCCCAGGAGTACTCAGTGGTGCATGGACCAAGGCTTTTTGTGGGGTCTCTTGAATTTAAACATCATTGAGGGCATCGATGACATTGGATTGTGGTGATATTTGTGTGTTTTCGACTTTTTGGAGTGGTGTTTAATTGATGTTCCTCTGGCTTCCTTTGCTTTTAGGTGCACAAGAGAACCACCAGTGCAAGAGAAGAAGTCCTGCAGCGGTGTGTGCTGCACAATGCCACGTGACATCTCGTGTGGCCACAGACAACTCTGCAACTCGTACAACTGCGGCCTGCTGTTCTGACATCTGAAGAAGATGGGCCCAAAGAAAGGTGGCCGTAGCTCCTCTACCACGAATTTGCCATTGCCACTGCCAGCAAGAAGAAGCAGAAGAAGCAAGTGGCGCCACTTACCAAGGAGACTGGTGTGCCCACAGACACTTTTTTCGGGCAAAAAAAAAATAACGCCTGCAGCAGTGGGGTCCGCCGGGGACCAAGCTGGGAGCAGCACCTCTGCTTCATTGGGCTCAGTGCCACCACGCAAGGTTAGGTCCAAGGCCATGAGTGCTGCAGAGGCAGCCACTTTCATTGCTCAATCACCATCAACCAGTGATGTTGGCTCATCGCAAGAAAGTAGCATCCAATCAACGCAGGGTGTAACTCATCTGACGAGTGTTCAACAACCACAGCCGCAACGACAACCACAGGTGCAACTAGTACAAGCGCAAGTACAAACGCAAGTACATGCGCAAGTACATGTGCAAGGAGAGGCGCAAGTAGAGGCGCAAGTAGAGGCGCAAGGAGAGGCACAAGGAGAGGCGCAAGGAGAGGTGCATGGAGAGGTGCAAGTAGAGGCGCATGGAGAGGCGCAACTAGAGGCGCATGGAGTGGCACAACTGCCCACAATGCTTGTTCCTCCAGAAGTAGGGGCACATCAGGAAATCGAGATTCAAGCGGAGGAATCATCCGAGGAAGCCATTCCTCCTAATGATGATCCATTGTCTTCTAGATCCCGAGCAAGAAAAAGGTCAAGGAGGGCTACTACAAATTCTTCTTCAAGCCCCTTCCTTCTGATGATCTTTATGTTGATTGGAACCCACCAATTCAGTCTGAGAGTGAGGCACGCCATGAGCCGACAAAGGTAGCTAAACCTAAAAGGAAGGTTCCCGCAAGGCTTCCACTTATGGGTGATTACGACGAACAAGATGTGGTGTATTCTGCTGCTGATGAACAGTCTGACGATGACCCAGTCATCACAGTCGTCACTCCAGCCCCAGCGGGCATGCAGCAGACAGACATTTTTACCCTATCCCGAATTGCTGCTGAGCGGGATGTGGGCAGCGTGGCACTGGTACCACCACCAACACAGTTAACTACAACACCAACACGACCTACAGCTCCCACATTTTCTCGTCAGACTCAGAAGGGCCGGCATGGACCTCCATACAGCTTTACCTCCATTACCTCAAGTAGTGGTGCTGTAAGTGCACAACAGAGTCAAATTCAGCCACGCCCATACTCCACTTCATTTGGTATTGAAACTGAAAGTAGCACCTCCACCACCAGCAGACATCTCCAGTCCCCAGTTTGGGACTTCTTTAGTGTTAGCAAAAAGGCGGAATACATGGTCGTTTGTTCGATTTGTAAAATAGTAGTTAATCGGGGTAAGCTTGGTACCAACTATGGTATCGGAGGCCAGAGAGGTCATCTCCAAAAACACCAAACTATCCAGTGGGAGGCGCACCTAATTAAGATCCAGGAAACCAAAAGTAGAACAGATCCAAATGTATCCATTCACATTGCATCTGATGATGACAAAGGGCTGATCGTGCTGGGGGGAAGTCAAGAACCGACCAACATTTTTTCTGGTACACCCAGTACCCCTGGCAGCAGCACTGCAGTGGTAGTGCCCACACCCGCTACACCTGCAACATGTATGAGGAACACTAAGAGTCTGGGAGAGACACCAATGCGAAAAAGTACATCAATGAGCCTAACTGGGTTGAAGAAGTCTGCATCATCATCATCATCACGTAAAACGGTCAAGACCACCAGTAGAAGCATGTTTTGGTCGGAGGTGCCATTTGAACGCAACCAACCGACGGCACGCCTGTATAATGCAAAGCTGGCTAAAATGTTAGCGCTGGACCTTCCCCCTTTTTCTTTTGTGGAAGGGGTGGGTTTTCTAGAATTTGTGGCAACAGTCTGCCTAAATGGAAGGTTCCTAGCCGGTCCTATTTTGCCAGAATTGTGGTTCCGGCACTACATCAAGATGTGCTGGAGGTGATTGGGGCAGCTTTGCAGAAGAGTGCTCTTCACGCTATCCATCTGACAACAGACATGTGGACCAGTTGCCAAGCCCTTGATTACATGTGCATCACTGCACACTGGGTCTCTTTTGTAGGGGTTAGAGAAAAGATGTCCGTAGGTGTTGACCCTGCCACAATTTTTCAAGCTAGTCGGAAACATGCAACAGTAGCCATGTTTGCCATGGAGAAATCTTAAACTGCAGTAAACATCTTGGAGGAGTTTAACAGTAAGGTCTTTCAATGGCTGCATCCAAGAAAGCGCATGATTGGTTATGTTTCCACGGATAATGGCAGTAATATAGTTAAGGCCATGCATGAGGGTGACTATTTCAGAGTGCCGTGTTTGGCGCACAGTATTAACATTGTTGTGCAAGATTTTTTGAAAAAAGAAAAGACAGTCAGCAAGTTACTGACCACCTGCCGAAGAATCTGCACACATTTCAGCCATTCTTTTAAGGCCCGGAAGAAGCTGAGGAGCATGCAACATGAATGTAGACTGCCAGTCAAAGGACTCATCCAGGAGGTGGTAACACGTTGGAACTCAACCTTCTACATGCTTGAGCGTCTGTTTGAGCAGTGGATGGTTATCAATGAGTATGTCTTTGAACTGGGTTAAATATGAAAGACAGGAGGCTAGAGTTGGAGGAATGGAAGCTAGTTAAAAGCCTGACAGACATGCTTTGTCCTTTTGAGGTCTTTACTAAGTATGTGCGAAATTTGCGAATTCGCGGTCCGCGAATTCATGCGAAAGCGAATTCGAGGTCCGCATAATCCGCAAATTTGTGCGAATGTGCAGATTTTTTTTTGCGTGTTCGGGGGGGCTTTTTGCATGTTCATGGGCCTCTTGCAGCGTACAGACCGTAAAGTTACCCATGCGGTCGTACATGGGCGCGGCCATCTTGTGAGCGTTGCATATTTCCGTTTCCGGGTGCAGTTGCATGCTCGCGTTGTGCACGGGGCGCGATTGTGTGGTCGCTTGCATTTTTGTGTGTTCACGGGGAAATATTGCACAAACTTACCCACGCGGTCTTCTATGGGCACGGCTATCTTGTTTTTCATTCATTGCTATGGTTCTGGGCATGGTTTTTGAATCCTTCCCTAATCTTTGTAATCCTTCATTTCTTTAACCTTTTTTTTATCTTTTTTGCTTATTATCTATCTCTCTATTTTTCTACCTCTATAATTTGTGTTTTTTTCTACTTTTGCTTACTTGAAAGCTACTTTTTTTTTTTAACTCTTTTTAACTTTCTTTTCTGTACTTTTTCCCTATTTCTTCTTTTTTTTTCAGCTGTCCAGGACCATGGCAAAGGGAGCCGGGAAGAGCAAGGGGAAGGGTCCGCACCCCGTACTCCCATGCGAGCGATTGAGGTCGGAGGATGTAGTGGCCAGGGAGATTTTCACCGCGGTGGAGGTGGCCGCTCTTATATTTTTTGTTCTGTGCCACCTCCCTAGGTCAGTGGCAGCAGGGGGCAGGCCCGGTCAAGGTAAATTAATGTTTAAATAGCTTCTTTGATTGCAAGTGCTCGCCTGCTCAGTGGCGTTGCTACTATGCTTACTTGTTTGCAACTTTGTGCTAATTTGGCCTGAATATGTATGAATGTGGTACTTTACAGAACTGGGTAATGCTAGAGAGACTAGAGACTCAAGTCTAGTACTTCCTTTGTACTCCTGCTGCCACTAAGAAGAAGTGATAGTGGTGGATTGATAGGTTGAGTATAGTATGACTTGTTATTAGTAGTAGGACACAAAATAATTCATCAGAAAGTTGTCTTACAGTAACACTGGTAATTTTCAAGCACAGTATAACATTTTGGCATGTATCTTTCCTCCGTCTTTGTAGGCCTGTTACAGTGTGAGTTTCAGGAATTCTACTACCAGGCAGCACTATGGACTCAATACATAGTCAGAGAGTCAGAGAGTACACCAGTATTCTTCTTTTTTTCTCTAGTTTTGCTAAAGAAAGTACATGTACGTGAACTTGTGGTAGCCGGCATAATGCCAGCTCAGTCAGCTTGCACCCAAGGAAAAGAGACACAAGCCATGATGACGCAGACTTGCATGCATTACTTTAAGCAGTACATACAGGTGGGGATAGGGAAGCTCTTACTTTTGTATAGGGGTGGCACTGGCCATACTCGGTTACATCAAGGGCTACTGCTCAATGTAATTTATATTTTGCACTGCCCTCCCTGGGCCTTCAGTACTACAAAAGGAAAATGAAGATTGTTCATTTCTGATCATGTATCCAACCGATCACATGATCTCTTTGCTTTTATGATGGATGACTTTAGGTGCTTTGTTGTGATAGATTGAGTGAACAACAGCGATAGTCCACCCATGATTAACACAGCAGAAAGAAAATTCTGAACATAGGGAGTGAGTGTGGTAACCATAATTGCCGGAGGAAGGGACTTGACTTGATATAATTGTAAACTATACAATACATACACAATATATGCTGTGCTTGCAAAGTAAACTACTGTACTGTTACTTTAGGCAAGTAAGAATTTCTGAACAATCACAACTTGTAGTATTTGGATTTCCTCTGCTTTGCTACTCTAGCACGGACATGCTGTTCGAACAAAGTAACACTCTTCATGCACTGAGCGTCTGCTCTAAATACACCTCTGCTATTTATGAGGAAGAAGATACCATCCAGGCTTCCAAAGTAAACGTCTATCATTCTTCTTAATGTCTCAACTGTAACAACTTTACTTTTTCTCAACAACCAAATAACACCCTTTTCATTTTATTTGGTAAATCACCGTCTTGACTTGCATTTGAGTTTCACCCAAATGATATATTGCAATGTACACCACACATGAATTTTCTGATTCAGCCACACAGGCAGTCATTTTTTATTTCTCCTCCAACCATCCTTGCTTCAAGCAGCCATGCATCTGATTCCTTCCTATCAGCCACCTCTGCCTACATTAAAAAAACGTATCATTCTTTACAGTCATAAATGTTACGACTCGCTCGTCCTTCCATTGACCTTAAGTTCTTTCCCTTTTCGTTCATCACATCCCTCAAGTTCATCTGATATGACTTGGCTTCACGATAAAAGTTTCCCAGCTGATTTGAAGTCAAATAGAGGGGGCCATTGCTTACTCGAGAACTACCGCCGATAATGCTATTGCTAAGTCAAGGGTGACTGTCTTCTCCGTGATTGGCTAAAATGTAGTTCTAAATCAGTAACTGTTCTTAACAGTACAGTGTACTTGTAGTAGTGTACTGTCTACTGTACAGTACATCATACACACCTTTGCGAGCCTACTCTAAAATGTCAATAAGTAAGGAGTATAATAACTTACCACCATCCGCCGCTGCTGAGCAATCCCCCTCAGCTCCTCCTGGTGGCACTTGTGATGCCGTGGCATCCGCCCCTGGAGTGAACCCCTCCGCGCTGCTGGCCCCAGCACTGGTTTTGGGAAGTGCGGCATCCGATGTTGTGATGCCTAGAAAAAACATGTCATATTTTTAGATGCCATACACCACCCCCTATTTCGTCTCGTAATGAAAGAGAAAATGTTAATACATAAACAATTTTTAATTATTTGGACTGAAGAAAAGTCACGGTTTTGGGGAGGGTGTTAACTTATATGCTTAGCCATAGGATGCAACTCTTTTTGGCACAACTAACGAATGCTTGCTCTTTAACATGCAACATTTTTATAATTGCAGACAGAACCAACTACTCCTCCTCACCACCAGGAAGACTTGAAGTTCCAACAAGGTGAGGGGTCCCGAGTCCCGCACAGTTACCTCTGACTGAGGTATGTGGAAAGTCGAACTGCACCTATCATTAACAATGTCCTATGCCTGGTGTCATACGCGTCATCGGGAATGGCAGCGTAGTTCCGGAGCTACGACACCGGCCTCCGCTAAACTTCAATTTTTAGCGGTTTCCGGGAAGGCTCTGCTTATCCACGCATACCGCCAGTGATGGGAACATGAGGTGAGCCCAGTGCCCTCATTTCCTTCTCGTTTGGAGCAACCAGGAAAAACTTACTCGTCGCGGTCCGGACGTTTGGTCCCGGCCGCCATTTTGTGAGAGCTGTGCACTTTGTGATGCGAGTCGCCCGAACCTCTCACGACCGCAGGAGAGCTTCCTGAACATATGGACTCCCCTTTTTCAGCAAGCAGTGAGTCCTTCATGCAACGGGCTTCCTCGAGGAACTTTCTTTTATCCCATTCTTGCTGCACGCTGAAGCTAGTCACTCATGCCGCCAATTTAGATGACACCCGATTATGACTTCTGCTTCTGCCTGCCTGCTTGCATTTGGGTCTTGTATTGAACTCCCAGGAATGTTTTCTTATGCCAATTGAACCCAGCGCTCTCTTCACTCTCCATTCTTAAAGCACTCCATGCCTATTTTTTCGACAACATTTCAATTGTTGGCCACGGCCGCCATTTTCTCTCTTCAGCGCATGCCCTCTTCAATGACTTTCTCTTTGCCATATTCCATTGCCTTCATGTGTTGCTGCCTCCATTGGATGTGCTGATGGTTTGTTTATTCTGAATGTTCAATGACGCCAGCGCTTGTTTTCCCTTTCATATTTTGGTTTTTGCAGAGAATTTCTCATGCTACACATGGTTTTACAATGTCTTTTAACGTGCAATTCTGCTGGGATATTTTCGGAAGTTATCTTTGAGTGCCTCATTGACTGGTTGTCTCTTTAGTGCTGCTGTCTGTCCATAGCGATTACAACATTTTTCTTTGAGTTAAACTACACTGTGGCTATACTGCTGACTGGCGCTGATCAGACTCTCTATTTTTACCATTTCTTGACTGGATTCTTTCATGGGGAAACTGCGCAATTTAAAATTATCTACAGTCTCAAAGGTCTCTGCTTGTTCGGATTCGGACACACCCATTCAGGACATGGAGGACAGCGCTCTTTCTAAATCTACTACAGTGCATGGCGCTATTCCTAAATCTAATGGTGGTGGCAAGGCCATATCATCCTTGGCTTCCTCTAAACGTCTCAAAAAGGATCCTCCGTCCCCTGGGAGCTCTTCCTCTACTTCTTCCATGGATCTTATTCTGGAGGAGTTGCGCGCTCTTAAGGCTTTTATCGAAGTAACCACCAAAACTTTACAGTCTATGCAAGAAAAATGGTCCTCTTTGGATTCGCGAATTCTCACTCTGGAACAATCTACTGACTCTCTTCAGTCTTCTTGCTCTCACATACCTTCCATGGAGGCGGAGATACTCCTACTCAAGAAACAGACGGAGGACTTGGAAAATCGAAATCGTAGGAACAACCTCCGCTTATACGGTCTTCCTGAACTTGCAGAAGGGTCTAACCCCACCACTTTCTTCCAGTTTTTCCTACCAAAGATTCTAGGCACTCCTGCATTAGCCTGTGTCAACATCCAGAGAGCTCATCGCCTCGGTCCAAAAATTTCTACTAAACCTAGAGGGGTCATCATATTGTTTCTTCAATACACTGACCTTTTGCAGGTTCTTTCAGCCGCCAAACTCAAGAAACAAATTATGTGGGAAGGTCATCGCCTCTATCTATCGCAGGATGTCTCCAAAGCCACAGCAGATCGACGGAAGAAATTTCTGGACTTGCGCCCTCAACTGAGGGCCCTCAATGCTAAATATGCCCTACTTCATCCGTGCCTCTTCAAGGTGACCTATAAGGACAAAACTACCACTTATGATGATCCTGCAGTCCTGCAAGCTTTTCTTCGACAGCACAGTGCCGAGGCTATGGAAGTTACTAGACCTGTTTGATGGTTTTTGCTGGTTTTCTAATTATATTAATATTGTTCTTCCTTTGTAGCTCTGAGTGCTGTTGTCTCATTCGGTTGTTTGCACCCTTTGTCTGATAATTTTTGTCTCATCATCCTTATGTTTTCTTTTTATTCCTGGTAACTCACATCTTCTCCTCTCCTTCTTGCAGATGTCTTCACCTCCCTTATCATCCCACATATCCTTTTGTGTCTGTTCCATTGCCTTCTCTGTAGTTGCAGTTATGGAGGTCGCTCTTGATCTCGTTGCCATCTCTTAACCCCACCTCCCTCGTCTCGTGTTCGAAGTATTGTTTCTCGTAAGTATGTACTTCAGTCGTCTGTCTCAGACTTGTACTGTCTTTTTTGTTCTTATCTGTTTCTCTCTTCCTTCCTTCTCCCTTTTCTCCCCTCTTTCTTCCTTCATTCCTCTTCTTCTCCTTTGCCCTTCTCTTCATCTATCTTACTCACTCTGCATTACTCTTTACGTTTTCTTTCTCTTTGATTTCAGTAAGCATGATATTGCTACTTGCTGTTCTTTGTCACTACATTCCGTGTTACAACTTGTAATGTTAAAGGATTAAATATTCCAATTAAAAGGCAACGGGTGTTATCAGACCTAGCCAGACTTAAAACTGATGTGGCCCTGCTCCAGGAATCCCATCTTTCGGAGGAGGAGTCACTAATGCTTAAACGTTGTTGGGTGGGTCATGTTTTTTGTTCTCCTACTGTTGAAAAGAAAAATGGGGTATTAGTTTTGTCTCATAAAAAGTTAAATGTTTCCTCAATTTCTCATGATTGTGATGTTAATGGTCGATGGGTCATTGTTAAACTTCTCATTGACAATATTCCTATTGTGATCTTTAATGTTTATGCTCCTACTGGAATTGATAAAACCTTTTGGCCTTCAATATCCGATAAGTTAGCCTCTCTCTCTGAGGATTACATAATACTTGGTGGTGACTGTAACCAAATTATGGACCCATTTCTGGATCGTCACTCGAAAGTTAAATTTGTCCCTTCCAGGATGCACTCCCAATTTACTAACACAATTCATAATAATGCCCTAGTCGATATCTGGAGATTATGTAACCCTGACCTCAGAGAATACAGTTTCTTCTCTCCATGCCATCACTCCCAATCCCGCATTGACCATATTTTTCTCAGTAAATCTTTGACCCAACACGCCATTCTCTCTGACATAGGCTCCATTTTGATCTCTGACCATGCCCCTGTCCTCGTTGACATTGATCTTCCCCCTTTTTCTCCCCACTCTGGCAGGTGGAGATTCAATAATGAGTGGATAGTGGGTGGTGTGGCACTCTGGGGTAATACCAAGCTTAATGCAATCCTAGTGACTTGGGTGCTGACCGGTTTGCTCCCTCTGACCGTTGGGGAGTTGTGTATATCAGTTAGATGCTGCCAGATTTGACAGGTTAACCAATCGCACACCTTTGGAGAAATCAATCCCTTAAATTTCAACTCTGTTTAGACGTGAGGTATCCTTAAAATATACCAAAGGAACCATTTTGTTGCTCAAATTTATTCTTGTAGTTCAATGTTGTTCCAAAAGTAAGCTGTTACATCACAGCTATATCAGAGTTCAACACAATCGACTCCCATGGGAGCGCGGAGATGCTCCCATGGGAGTCGATACCAGCGCTATACAAGCCAGTAAATAAATAAAAAATCCAATGAACATCATGTTGTCCATAAATTCATCAAAATACCCGATGCATTTCGTGCTGTCCGCACTTCGTCAGGGGAAATATATTTCTATGAGGTAAGATCAAAATGAGGTGCAATTAATGATAAGGAAGTAGGTCACATTCTATGCAGGGTGCTAAACATTGTGCTCAGGGGATGGCAACAATCGATCTGTTGACATGCTTTGACAGGGTTAAGTGCAAGGGTATGTGAAAAAAAGGAAAAGTGCAACCCAAGTGATGTTAAAAACGGGAGTATTTCTCTAGTTAATCCTTGTGTACAGGGACACGGGCCATGAGTTTAAACAAACCCGGTGCTTCGTTTGGCAAACAAGCAGTTAAACTAGTGCCGTGTGATTCGTTCGCGGTTCAGTTAAAGTGATGTGCAACGGGTTGCTCGTATGCATAAAAGTTAAAATACTGTGCATATTAGGCTCAAAAGGGTACGCGCTGTAGGGCACTCACCGGTCGTGTAGTTTGGTGAGACGTGGCGTTCGTAATCCCTGTTCTTGTCCAGGGTCGGGTTAGTCTGTATTAGCGCATGCGCTTGAACGCGTTATAGAAGAGTTCCCTCGTAACCTGGATAACCCGGAAGTGTGTAACACGGTATATATTCAAGAACAGTGAATAATAAAGTGGACGTCTTGCGGCAATAGTAGTATGGGTTAAGTAATATCGTGAGAATAACATTACCCTTAAATAATAATAATCATGTTTAGGTGTGCTTTATGTGAATGGAATATGTGGATAAAATCGCGGCCATATTGGTGTGGTCAAAAACATGCTTAAACAAGGAAGGAAAGTAGTGTAAACACCAAAGGTAGAGACACATGGTGAAGGTCAAAAATTGTAGTGGTGGTTATGACAGGGATCAAAAATTGTGTAGTATGTTTAGCTAACAAGGTAGTAAGACATATAAATGAAAAAATGTCAAAATCTGAGACAATGCAGTTTGTTAAGTAGCATGAAACAGTAAATCAGAATTATTTATAAATCAAGATTATAAGAAGCTACTATATTCAAGGCGTTCATTTAACCCCGTGGGGTTGCAGGAATTCAGTTTTTTGATCCAAAACATCTCACGTTGGAGCAGTCTTTTTTTGTTATCGCAGCCTTGCCTCACAGGAACACACTCCAAAACCAAAAAACGAATCTGGCTGATGTTGTGGCTGTTGGAGATGTAGTGTGCGGCTACTGGAGCCTTGATGGATCTGTTTCTTATGGTACTCTTATGCTCTGTCATTCGAATTTTGATTTTCCTCTCTGTCTTTCCCACATAGGGGAGTCCACAGGGACATTTAAGTAAGTAAACCACGTTTTTGGAGTCGCATGTGGCGTTGGTGAAAAGTTTGATTTGTTTCCCTGTGGTTGGATGGTTGATGCTGTTGCCACGGATAATATTGTTACAGTGACCACAGTTTGCGCATGGAATCGTTCCTGTGTACTTTTCATTTTTGTTGCGTTCATCCTTTTCTATCAAATCCTTTACATTTTTGGATCTTTGGTAGGCGAACAACGGTTTGCTGAAAAGTCCTTTAAAATCTGGTTCTTTCTCAACCATTTCCCAATTTTTTAGAATGATTTTCTTTATTTGGTGACTTAAGTTTGAGAATTTGGATACAAACACTGGTCTGCTTTGGTCCATGTCCTTTATGTGCGTTTTCAGTAATTCTTCCCTAGGGATAGCTTGTGTTCTGGCTTTGGCTTCGTCTAGAATGTTATCTGGATATTTTCTTTGTCGAAACTTTGTGATCATTAAGTTTGCATTTTTTTCAAAAATGTGATCATTGGATGATATCCTTTTCATCCTTAATAGTTGAGAGTACGGTTTCAATGACATGGGGTGACAGCTGTCAAAAATCAACATGTTGTTCCTATCAGTGTTTTTAGTATATACATCTGTCTGGAAACGATTGTTGTGCAAAGAAACTAACACATCCAGGTATGGGATGGATCCTGTGTTAATGGAATGGGTAAACTGAATATGGTCGTCAATGTCATTGATATCTTTGATAAATTCTTCAATCTCAGTCGAAGGACCTTTCCATATGAGAAAAATATCATCTATATATCTCCAAAACTTGTAAATTTTGTTCAACCATCTTGGATTTTCGAGAATGTTATCAAGTTCCAACCGGTGCATGAAGAGATTTGCGTAGCTGGGGGCTGCGCAATTCCCCATGGAAGTTCCGGCCAGCTGCTGAAAATGTTGTTCATTCCAGGAAAAGTAACTGTGGTACAGCGTAAAGTGTAGTAATTCCAACAGGAAAACTTTGAGATCTTGCTTGATGTCGTGGTTGATTAAGAACGACTCTATGGCTTCAATGCCTCTGTTATGAGGGATAGACGTATAAAGTGAACATACGTCAATGGTGCATAATGTTACTTCCATGGTCTCATCTAATTCAGTTTCATTCAGTTTGGTGAGGAAATCGGTGGTATCACGAAGATACGTAGACATTTTCTGAACAAGTGGTTGTAAATGTCGGTCTAAGTATTTTCCTATAGGTTCGTGAATTGAACCCCTTGTCGACACTATGGGTCTGAAGGGTGGTTTCATCAGATCCTTATGTATCTTCGGTAACATGTGGATGCTTGGACATTTTGGGTGATCTTGTATTAAAAATCTTTTGTCTTTTTCGGTGATGGTTCCCATCTCAACAGCTTGGTTGATGATGACTGTCAAGGTTTCTTTAAACACGTTGGTAGGGTCGTTGGGCAGTGTCATGTAAAGTTTCTCATCAAACACATGATTGTTTACACTCTCGGTATAGTACTCCATGTCCATTATCACAAGGGCACCTCCTTTATCTGCTTGGCAACATTTAATTTTTCGGTTCTCAGTGATTTGGTTGATTGCTCGAAATTCATAAGCAGAAAGGTTCGAACGCTTAATGGATGGTTTCCTAAATAATTCCTTGATCATATTAGTTGTGATTGTTTCATAAGAATCCAAGATTTTGTGGCTTACTGGGGCCAAAAATGTACTTTTGCTTTTTAATCCCAACAATGTGTCATCGGTTTGTGTTGAAGTTGGAGGTTCAGTCACAACATTGGTGAAAAAATGTCTCAAACGGAGGGTCCTCATGAACTTAAAAAAGCTCACTTCCATTTCCAATTCGTTGGGTTTGTAAGTTGGTACAAATGATAAGCCACGCTGTAAGACAGAAAGTCGGTTCTTAGATAACCTTTCTTTTGAGATGTTGATCACTAAGTTGTTTTGCTGCATGTCGATTGGGCTATTGAAGAGCCTGGCTCTCTTTGTGCTCTTGCTCCTCCTGGTTCGACGTGTTGGCTTTGGCCTCTCCCTAAAAAAGGCGTCTCTGATGTTGTGGGAATGGAGGTGTTGGTGGTATCGGCCCTGTTGTCTGTTTGTTTTCCCCGTCTATCCATTCTTTGTGTATCTTTTTGCATGGAGTCGAAGGATGATGAGCTCCCTTCGTCCGAGGACGGATTTTGAAAAGGTCTTTGTTGTCTTCGCTGGGCGTAAACCTCAGCCCAGTTGTACACTTCCCCCAGCTTATAATCGATAGTATCGCGCTTGTATTTGCGAATTTTTCTGTCGTTTATCTCTCTTGTGTATTTGTCAAGCTGTGCGTTATTGTCTGTTAGGGCTCGGTCTAGATCATCTTTTGAAAGGTTGCTCTCCAAATTAGTTTGAATTCTTTTGATATCTTTGTCAAGGTCTTCTATGACTTTAGATAATTCATCCACGATAAGTAGAATCAGGTCTAATGAACATTTGTTCAGTATTTCGTACCACCGTTCTGTGAATTTGGGGTTATTCCTGCAAAGTGTTGGCTTTAAGGCGATTCGTAGCCCTCTTGATATTCTTTGATCCTTGTGGTATCTAATTAATGTTCCTGCATGGAGTTTCTGATTTATAATCCTCTTGGAGGTATACAGTAATTGTTTCAGCAGGCTCTGTGATGAAAAGGTACCCGCAGCTGTGGGATCTGCTTCCTGTATCAGTGCATAAATTCTGTTCGTTTCCTCAGTGGAAAAAGCAAATGTGTTGGCTCTGTTTTCAGTCAAGTTCGAGATGTCTTCGTACTCCATAATAGTTGTTTGATGAGCGGTAGGTGCCCACACTAGTTGGGTCAGATACGTGAAACGAGTGGATAGTGGGTGGTGTGGCACTCTGGGGTAATACCAAGCTTAATGCAATCCTAGTGACTTGGGTGCTGACCGGTTTGCTCCCTCTGACCGTTGGGGAGTTGTGTATATCAGTTAGATGCTGCCAGATTTGACAGGTTAACCAATCGCACACCTTTGGGGAAATCAATCCCTTAAATTTCAACTCTGTTTAGACGTGAGGTATCCTTAAAATATACCAAAGGAACCATTTTGTTGCTCAAATTTATTCTTGTAGTTCAATGTTGTTCCAAAAGTAAGCTGTTACATCACAGCTATATCAGAGTTCAACACAATCCAATGAACATCATGTTGTCCATAAATTCATCAAAATACCAGATGCATTTCGTGCTGTCCGCACTTCGTCAGGGGAAATACATTTCTATGAGGTAAGATCAAAATGAGGCACAATTAATGATAAGGAAGTAGGTCACAGTCTATGCAGGGTGCTAAACATTGTGCTCAGGGGATGGCAACAATCGATCTGTTGACATGCTTTGACAGGGTTAAGTGCAAGGGTATGTGAAAAAAAGGAAAAGTGCAACCCAAGTGGTGTTAAAAACGGGAGTATTTCTCTAGTTAATCCTTGTGTACAGGGACACGGGCCATGAGTTTAAACAAACCCGGTGCTTCGTTTGGCAAACAAGCAGTTAAACTAGTGCCGTGTGATTCGTTCGCGGTTCAGTTTTTTTCAAATTTTATCCACATATTCCATTCACATAAAGCACACCTAAACATGATTATTATTATTTAAGGGTAATGTTATTCTCACGATATTACTTAACCCATACTGCTATTGCCGCAAGACGTCCACTTTATTATTCACTGTTCTTGAATATATACCGTGTTACACACTTCCGGGTTATCCGGGTTACGAGGGAACTCTTCTATAACGCGTTCAAGCGCATGCGCTAATACAGACTAACCCGACCCTGGACAAGAACAGGGATAACGAACGCTGCGTCTCACCAAACTACACAACCGGTGAGTGCCCTACAGCGCGTACCCTTTTGAGCCTAAGATGCACAGTATTTTAACTTTTATGCATACGAGCGACCCGTCGCACATCACTTTCATTGAACCGCGAACGAATCACACGGCACTAGTTTAACTGCTTGTTTGCCAAACGAAGCACCAGGTTTGTTTAAACTCATGGCCCGTGTCCCTGTACACAAGGATTAACTAGAGAAATACTCCAGTTTTTAACACCACTTGGGTTGCACTTTTCCTTTTTTTCACATACCCTTGCACTTAACCCTGTCAAAGCATGTCAACAGATCGATTGTTGCCATCCCCTGAGCACAATGTTTAGCACCCTGCATAGACTGTGACCTACTTCCTTATCATTAATTGCACCTCATTTTGATCTTACCTCATAGAAATGTATTTCCCCTGACGAAGTGCGGACAGCACGAAATGCATCGGGTATTTTGATGAATTTATGGACAACATGATGTTCATTGGATTGTGTTGAACTCTGATATAGCTGTGATGTAACAGCTTACTTTTGGAACAACATTGAACGACAAGAATAAATTTGAGCAACAAAATGGTTCCTTTGGTATATTTTAAGGATACCTCACGTCTAAACAGAGTTGAAATTTAAGGGATTGATTTCCCCAAAGGTGTGCGATTGGTTAACCTGTCAAATCTGGCAGCATCTAACGGAGATTCAATAATACCTTACTCCTCGATCCTGTTTTTTGCTCTGAATTTACTGCTTTGCCACAGAATTTTTCTTAAATAACCATACCCCTGATTCACCCTTTGTCATGGTTTGGGACTCTTTCAAAGCAGCTTCTATGGGTTTTATTATTAGTTATGTCTCATGAACTCATGAAAGAAGAAGATTAGAGAAGCTAAATCAGCTCAAATACTCGCCGATATCAAACGCTTAGAACTTGCCTATCACTCTTCGAATTCGCAATCTTCCCTTAAACAACTAATTGATGCCAAAATTTCTTTCAATAAATTCACAACTGAAGCTGCCTCTAACCTCCTACTGAAATGTAACTCTCGTTACTATGGGGGCAGGAACAAAATGGGGAAACTTCTTGCTAACTATTTGAAGATTAGGAAGGAATGCACCAAGGTTGACTTAATTAAGTCTCCCTCGGGTGATTCTTGTTTTAAAGACGCGGATATTCTCAATGAGTTCGTAAATTTTTACAAGACACTTTACACCCCAGAACAAGTTCCTTCCTCGGCGGATCTTCTTTCTTATTTCCATTCTCTTCCCTCCCCTCCTTCCTCCCATGTGAACTTTCATGCTCTTGATTTGGACATCTCACGCTCTGAAATCTCCCAGGCAGTTTCTAAACTACGTCAGGGTAAGGCCCCTGGCCCGGATGGGTTTACTATCGAGTTTTATAAACACTTTGCTTCTCTCCTTTTACCAAAACTCTTACTTTTATTCCAATCCTTTATTCAAGACGGTTCGTCCAGTGGCTCTTTTCAACAGGCCTTGCTATGCTTGATTCCTAAAGAACAAGGAAAATGTGGAAAGTTGCACAGCTATGTTTGGTTTGAAAGATTGATATGTGTAAGTTCACAGTTTAACAGTTCGTGAGGTTTGCTGCCCGGGAGGCGTCTCTTGTCAAGGACGTCCAGTAAACATTAAAATAGGGCTTCCAATGAATATTGGAAGCATCCCCTGGCGCTCCGCTCTGTGATAATTCAGATCAATTCAAAAGAAAATTCATGCGAGGTTTTGTTTGGGAGAAGTCTTATTTATATTCATAAGTTCAAGTTATAGAGCATTATCCATTCAATTGTAAAGTTCATTGAGTAAGATCAAAGTCAAAACAACACGTTTTCAAGTCCGATGCATTTCAGGCTAATTGCCCTTCATCTGGGACAACGGCTAGAAGCAAGACAGAAAATAATATTCAAATCGCTGTACATCATACAATCTATTCTTCAAAACAAATACATTTCACATCATATATAAAATAAAAATGCAAGATGTGCCCAAAAACGTTTTTGGGCACATCTTGCATTTTTATTTTATATTGAATGGATAATGCTCTATCATTGGAAGCCCTATTTTGATGATTTCTAAAGAAGACAAGGATCATTCCCTCTGTAAAAATTACCGGCCTATTACTTTAGTTAACACAGATTATAAAGTTTTAGCCAAGATTCTAGCTTTACGTATGGATCCTCTTCTACCAGATCTGATTGGACCCGAACAGTCGGGCTTTATTAAAGGGCGTCTTTCCTCCGATAACTCTCGAGTCTTTTTCAATATCCTTCATAAGGCAGCTTCTTTGGAACTTCCTTTAGCCGCTATTTCCCTAGACGCCGAAAAGGCTTTTGACAGAATTGGCTGGGATTTTATGTTTCAAGCGCTTCGATGGGCTGGACTTCCCCACAAGTTCGTTTCTATTATTTCTTTGCTTTATTCCGGTCCTCAAGCCTCCATTTTTGTCAACGGTAAGACTTCAGATTATTTCACTTTCCAAAGAGGGGTTTGGCAAGGTTGTCCACCGTCCCCTTTATTGTTTGCTTTAGCCTTAGAACCTTTTTAACTAAAATCGGTCAGGATGAGAATATATCTGGCTTTCATTTTGGATCTCGTCAAGTGAAACTCTGGGTCTACGCGGATGATATTCTTTTCTATTGTTCTGATCCTCTGTCCTCTCTTCCTTCGTTTCTTCAACAGGTTTCCTCTATTTCAGCGGTTTCTGGTTATCATTTAAATGTTGACAAATGTGAAATCCTTCCTCTGAACCCTTTGTGTCAAAACATCTTTTTTCCCAATCTGGTTTTTCTTGGCAACCTACCAAAATCAAATACCTAGGAGTTTGGTTTGCACCTCTCTTATCCGATATTCTTAAAATCAACTTCGACTATATCTCTAAGAAAATGGAGACATCCATCACTCGATGGAATCCACTCTTTTTATCGTGGTGGGGTCGCCTCAGTTCTATAAAAATGATGTTCTCTCCCATTCTTCTTTAAACTATCTCTATGATTCCGATGCGTATTCCGGATTTTTACTTTAAACGTATTGATTCCTTGTTATTAAAATTTTTGCGGAACGGTAAGCGCTCCCTTATTGCCCTCGCTTCTTTACGGAAGGATAAATCTCAAGCCGGTGTTCGTTTTCCTGATTTTCGCGTTTATCACCGTGCCTTTTCTCTAAAACAATCGGCCCGCTGGCTTTCATCTGACCTTCCTTTTTACCCTCCCATCTGGTTACTTATGGAATCCTCCTTTGTTTCTCCCTTTAATCTCCATGAATTTCTGTCCTTCTCATCTAAATTGCTTCCTCTTCGTAACCCTGTCATCTCTTTTTCTCATAAGCTTCTTCTTCCTTTCCTATCTTCGTCTTACCCTTCCCGTCTTTCATTACATGAACAACCCATTCGGTACAACACAAAGCTCAAAATTCACAACCGTACTGTTTTCTGGAAAACTCGGCATTCTCGTGGACTGTGTTGGATTTCCCAACTTCTTTCTCAAGACTCTCCCATCTCTTTTTCAGATCTTCAATCTCAAATCTCTTTACCCTCCAGCGCTCAGTCGCAATACAATTCATTGTATCCTGTTCTCACTCTTTACCTCCAGTCATTACCTCTCTCTACGGAAATTCCTGCCGCCCTTAAATCTACTTCCTCAATAATAAACTCTTCTCCCTCTGCCTCTTCCCTTTATGATTCTCTCCGTGTTATCACCGATAGAGCTAAAACTAAAATTGAAGTTGCCTGGGAATCCGATTTGTCTCAGGTTTGGCCTGTTCCTCTCTGGGATAGAATTTGGACTAAACTTCATAAGGCCTCTAGAGCTGCTAATACCACCAAACTCTTTATTTCATATATAATAGGGTTTTATTTACTCCGCTTATTTTGTCATCCTTTTCACCCGATATCTCCCCTACTTGCTGGTCCTGCCCTTGCCCTTCTGCTGATTTAAAACACATGTTATTTGAATGCCTTCCTATTTCCCAGTTTTGGTCCTCAGTTTGGACTCAAATCCAACGTATTCTTCATTTCCAAACACCCTTTTCCCCTTCATGCATTTTTCCTGGTTCTCTCTCCCTTGATCTTCCCCTTCCTTCCCATCATTATCTCCTCATGGATCTACTGATAGCTGTTGCTTTCCATTCTATTACTTCCAATTGGAAGCAGGCTGCCAATGTCTCATACTGCTCTTGGTGGAACGCGATCTGTTTTCACCACCGCTTGGATACTAATTACGTTACCCCCATCTCCCAAGCAATTAAACGGGACTTACTTTGGCTTCCCCTGGTAAATTATCTTTCCGCACCTGCTTCCGCTAATGCTTCCCCAGACCCTGCTTTCAACTGAAGTACGCAAGCCACCTTGATTACCCCTTTGCCTTTTTTCCCATCATATGTACCTTTTTTCTTATTATATTATTGTATATCATTTTCTTGATTTGAATTTATTATGCTTGATGTAGAACTTTTCTCATTGACTCCTCTGTTATTGTAATTTATCCCCAGTGATATTTCTTTATTGTACATTCTCCCCTTACAATTGCAATTGCTTTTCCTGTATGATGTATACTATTTTCATATCCCATTTCCTGTTTCTTCACCCCCCTCCTTTTCCCTTCTGATTTTCTTCTTTTTCTCTAATAAAATCAAACTTAAAAATAAAACAAAAAAACAATGTCCTATTTCTCTTGTCCATACTTCTGTATGACAACATAACACCACAGGGAAAATAGGGGTCCGAGGGATGTTTTAAGACCTGCCATGGTTCATATCCCCCAACAACAAGTCATACAACAAAAAGAGAACCAGGGGTCTTTAACAAGGGCCAGGTCATATGGATCCTGCTCTAGTGACAACTGCTGATAATTCAGTTGCAGGTGTCAAATCACCATACTATTTCTAGACATCTAGGGTGCATACTAGTGTAACTAAAGAGAGAGCACGAGTGGTTGTAAGTGAGACTCACAGAAGAGATGCTAATGGATTCTCATCAAATTTTTTGCGATGATCTATATTCTCATTTGGTCATCCACACAAACATGGGGTAGTTCGTCCCTTGATCATTGGGACCCTGTATACACCCAGTTGGTAGAGAAGTCTCAGTGAGTCAAACCCACATACACTGTGCTGACCATGAGATATATCACAAAGTATGGGAAAAGGTGCAGTGCAAAAGAATAATGGGCGATGTTGTGAGATAAAATAGAGTGGTAAAACAGTGGTAACTACGTTTTATTCAGAAAAAATTGCTGTTTCACCCTCTAATTAAAACCAAGAACAGTGCAAATAGACTAGCAGTCCTAAACAAATATCAACTGCCACAAAAAAGGCCAACTTCTGTATGTGCAGAATAGTCCCTGAAACACTAGTGGTATGGTATGTGCTACTATCAAATCAAAAAGCCAACTACTAGCTTATTCTTGGTGGACATTGACATTTTGTTGTTGGAAATTGTCAAAGCACTAACATTAAGAAGACTGGAATAGACAGCAAGAGCAACCCAGAGGACTGCACTCATTGCCTCTAGAGCTATTGCTGGATCAGAGTTTTGATTAACACTGTTTGCCGACTGGGCAAGCTTAGCTACCTACACAGACCGACTCATAATAATAGTAAATAGTAGTGGCACAGAGTATGATGGTAGAGAGGCAGGATAAGAATGCAGAAACAGTCTACAAGAAGATCAAAGACTTTTTTGTAAAAAATAGATTTAGGAAACAGTTTGGAATGAATAGGAGCTGTAAAAGTTAGGGAAGTATAATTATATTAACAACAGAACAACTTACTGGGGCCAGCAGAAGAGCCTGCAGAGGACCGTTCCTGCCCACTTTGTACCGCCGGAGTCTGAGGTGTAGTCTTCTTGCCCCTGGGAGGTGCTGATGATCATGAAATAAACACAAACATGGATGATTGTTTTTTTGAAATATTTGATTTCTTTGACCACAATCTAAAATGATATCGGGGAAACAAATTACCAACAATTGCACTACATGTATTGACCTATCTGATCTTGTCAACTAGGAGGATACTAGTACAGTATTGCTGGATTCGCAGACCGTCTACTTGGAAAGTTATGTAAATCAGTAACTAAACCAACAACAAAAACGTTCTACTACGACTGCCAGCACTCAGCAACAAGCAACGTGACAGACACAGTCTGTCATCATGATTGCAGACCACTAAAAAATGTCCTACTACTAATAACAAATCATAATATACTCATCCTATTAATCCACCACTATCTCTTCTTCTTAGTGGCAGCAGGAGTACAAAGGAAGGACTAGACTTGAGTCTCTAGTCTCTCTAGCATTACCCAGTTCTGTAAAGTACCACACTCATACATATTCAGGCCAAATTAGCACAAAGTTGCAAACAAGTAAGCATAGTAGCAACGCCACTGAGCAGGCGAGCACCTGCAATCACAGAAGCTATTTAAACATTAATTTACCTGCAATGTAATCGAATCAGCAGCATTCTTGCTCTTCGTGGAAAACATATATTAGCAATATAACATAGTGCAGAAGAAAACAAAGTAGTTATTAAATAGCTACTCACCAAGGCCAGGGATCTCCATGCCTAGCAGGTGGAGCAGGTCCTGCTCCTGGTCAAGGACGTCTGCCCACCAGTGCGTCACTTGGTTATAGGTGCGCCGGACCCCCGACTCCCTACGCATGGACAGGCATACCTTATCCCACAGCTGGCGACGCTCCTGGAGGCCATACCCTGCACCGGGCCTGCCCCCTGCTGCCACGGTATTCGGGAGGTGGCTCTGAATATAAAATATAAGTGTGGCCACCTCCACCGCGCTGAAAATCTCCCTGGCCACTACATCCTCCCCCCTTAATCGCCCGCAAGGGAGCCGGCTACGGGGTGCAAGACCCTTCCCCTTGCTCTTCCCGGCTCCCTTTGCCATGGTCCTGGAGAGGAAAGTTAAATAAAAAATATGAAAGAATAGGGAAAAAGTAAATAAAAGAAAAGAGTTAAAAAAAAAGTACTTTAAAGTAACCAAAAGCAGAAAAAAACACAAAATATAGATGTAGAAAAAGAGAGGGATAGATAATGAGTAAAAAAGATACAAAAAAAGTTCAAAGAAACAAAGGATTGCAAAGATTAGGAGAAGATTGAAAAAGCATGCCCAGAACAATAGCAATGAATGAAAAACAAGATGGCCGCGCCAATTGAGGACTGCGTGGGTAAGTTTGCGTGATATTTTCCCCGCGAACACGCAAAAACAGATGCGACCACGTAATCGCACCCTGCGTACAATGGGAGCATGCAACTAGTGCCCGGAAACGGAAATATGCAACGCGAACAAGATGGCCACGCCCATGTATG
Organism: Lissotriton vulgaris; assembly: GCF_964263255.1. Lineage (NCBI taxonomy): Eukaryota > Metazoa > Chordata > Amphibia > Caudata > Salamandridae > Lissotriton > Lissotriton vulgaris. The sequence goes on from NC_141687.1 coordinate 806,060,003, forward strand.
ACCACATGGGTAACTTCGCGGTCGGTGCGCTGCAAGAGGCCCGTGAACACGCAAAAAAATCATCCGCAAATTCGCACAAATTCGCGGATTGTGCAGACCGCAAATTCGCTTTCACACAAATTTGCGTACTGCGAATTTGTGCATTTTGCCCATACTTACCTGCAACAGGACCAGTGTGAGGAAGATATGAGGTCAGAAGGCCAATTAGCATCTGAAAGTCTAAGCGGAATGGACAGTGGTGGGCACAAGGACCACAACGAAAATGACCAGGCTCAGGGGGACCCGAACAAGGAGAACCTGGGTCAAGAGGACCTAGATCAATGGCTTCTGTACGAGTAGGACTAAATAGACAGGGAACAGACACAGGAGAACAAGGGCAACCAAAACCAGGAGGACAAAGACTAAGAATGCCAGGACACCAGAAGCAAGATGGACATGGGCCTGCAATACCAGGTGTAGTGATAGAGCGCGCAGGTCACCCGACTCTTATTTTACCAAAATATGCACTTCTGGGCCCATAACGTGTTTATCACTATATTTTATTGGTCAGGTGACTTACACACCACTATCAGTAATTCTTGTTTCCTTACTTTTATTTCCGTGTACCTGACTTACCACTCCTTGTCACAGGTACTTATGATCACGATAAATCAGGAGCTAGCAGGGGTAGGAAGATAACACTAAACAACTATACCATATACACTTTGCAAAATGTTTATACCATGTAATAACCACAAACACAAGAAGTTTTCAAAGCTTTATCTAGTCATCATTTTCTTCATATGCCATGAGAATGAAATTCACACAGATCAAAACATCAATAACTCAGATCAGAAATATAATGTAGCTATGAATCAAAGTAAGAATCATCTATAACTCGAGAAATAAAGGGAGGGAAAAAATAAGGAACACGCTAAATTTTGTCTATCAGACTTTCACAACGTTGCTAAGGGTGGGTAAGAAAAAGGGAACATACTAATCAATGCTGATTTCGAATATACTAATGATTTAGAAGAAAATGACACTTTTCCAAGATGTACTTATTTTCTATAGGGAGGTTAAGAGTGGAACATACTAATATGCAAAACAGTTCAGTGTTTGACTAAAGCTAGGAAAAGATATGGAACATGCTAGGAAAAATACTTTATGTGAGAGTCAAATGACAGAGAAATCTGACATAGGCAAGATTGCTTTATTAAGACGGGAGAGAGAAAAAGATTTAGATAGACAATCACCCACACAGGATATATTTACCTAGAACAGGACGGAGACTAACCCTGGCCACGGGTCAGTTTGGGAAAGGCGGGAAAGGACCCTCAAGGACTTAGGATGCCAGTAGGCGAGCAGGTACAGCTCATGGAGAGTCAGGACAGGATCACCCCAGGATTTGGATCAGGACTGGGCTCACCAAAGGGTACGACCAACACCTGCAGCTTCAGATGCAACGCCTGCGCTACGCCCTCTCTGCAAGGAATCTGTCAATAAACCGCGATTGGGTTCTCTAATCTCCCAGCAAAGTGCTTTGCCAGCACTTAAGGTTTCTCCACCCCAGACTGAGTTTGTGGAAATTACGGACAGAGTGCTCCGCAGCTCTCTGTATCAATCACCTATAGAGTTCGTAGGGTCAGTGACAGGTCAGCTATTCGGACAAGTCGGACAATTTCTCTAGCTAAAACTAGGCTAGTTATACTGTTTTCGGGTCAGTTTACCACCCACCAATGTTGCAAGTGAAAGGATCCCCAACTTCGGATTGGACAAGAGAGGTGGTTAGGTCATGACACCACCTATAATTTTAACTTTCCCATACTAAATATTCAATTTTCGAACCCACCGTTTACATTCCCGTTCCCATGGCATAGAAATTCAGAAAACAATAGCACACACATTACAACACTACAATGTAGCGAATGCAGGTATGAGTTTTGATTCTTCTCGCTGGGGCATGGTTCAGGTTCCCATGAGCATCTCAGCTTCGGCAGCCAGCTGGCTGGTTTCCACTGCTGCAAGACTCTCTTTTCCCTCATCACGTGATTGGTACCGCACGGGCTTCAAAGATGGAAGGGCGCACCTCTCCCAGGCCTGCAAAGATCGATACATGAAAAGTAAGCGAAAACCATTTAGAAACACAGAAAAAATGAATACGCTGTATACCATGATTGGCTATACTACATCCCTTACTTTATAGTAACTATAGGATTAGGAGTTAAGCAGAACAAAACGGCTGAGCAAAAGCAGCAATGCAAGCGAAGAGCATGTTAGAAACAAAGCGGCCATTTTAGCTGTACTGCACATGAGCGAAAAATTCCCCCCAGAACTGCGAGTGCGTCACATCACATGGGTACGACCGACGCATGCGCAGACTAGAATCCCGCATAGCAGTAACCATTTTAAATGCAAGCGTAGTTAGGATTAGTAAACACATAGGCAAGCGTCACTGGGACACCCCCGTGTAGTGTAAAAGTTAAATATTAATAAGACAAAACAGGTTGATTATGACGTTAATGTTATTCGAGGTTCATGAGTACAAGCAAGTCGCGTAACGTGCAAATTCTTGCTCCATCAGTAGGAGGTGGAGAGTAAGAAGAACCAGGACAAGGTGCCTAGGACCAAGAAGACCACAAAGGAAAAGGGCCAGATGGGACAACCAGGAATGGCCTCCGAACTTAGTTATTGGAGGTACGTTCTTCGCATTGCTCTAAGCAGTGCTGAATTACTGCACTATTCCCTTCACCTAAGACCCGTTTTTATTTACTTGTAGGCACTTCAGTGCCATTGTTTAGGAGGTGTATGGCTCCTGTTAGTACGGGTGCCATCTTTAGCTAGGGTTAAAATACATATTTTGTTCTTTTATGCGTTATGATTGTCACATTTATTTTAGCTTAGTTTTAATTTACCAGTAGAAGCCCAGTGCAGGGAAGCCTCTCACTGGACTGAATGGGTTTCTGGACATTTACTTTGAGCACCTGTTTGCCGTTGGACTCGGAAAGCGTAGAGCATAGCCACGCCCCCTGGCCACATCCCCTGTCCTCCGAGGGCTGCTTCAACCACATGGAAGTGTGTCCGCGCTGCTGGCACCTTGCACAAGAACCCCTGGACGGTTTATTTCAGATCAAGCCCATGTGGTCAAATCTGCGAAGAGATAATGCCATTAAATGCAACTGGCAAGAAGACTAATTGCACCATTTGTAAACCTCATCTTGGTCCCTTTCAATGAACAGTCAGCAAATTGCCTTGTGTTAAACTATCCTATAGCAATGTGCCAGTCAGCAAACTTACAACATGCGGCCTACCAACTGCCTCCGTACTCATTTAGATGCAGACTAGTCAACGCATGCTTCCTTGTAAAACACAACCTAGTCGTTTGAGAATTTGTTGAAACACATAGACTTGATATGATATTCATTATGGAGACTTAGGAAGGCCCTTCCACCAACCCACATCTAGCACAAGCAATCCCAGCAGGCTATCTATCCTCAGAGCTGACAGACTAAACAGGCGTGGGGGGATGTGCCCATCATTTTTAGGGAAAATATGACAATTTCAAGCTCTCAGGTAAGCACCAGTCTGGACAGCAAATTTCTGCCTTTCAAGATCAGCCTTAGAAAAACCTACTCTTTTCATGACTTACTGGTCTATTGACCACCAGGCACGAATACCTCTTTTCATAATAACTGAAGTCCATTTCTAGAATCAAGTATTGACTCATCGGACTTCTCAATTTTACGTGATTTTAACTTCCACCTAGATAACCCAGACAACCCTGATACCCTTTCAATGATTGATACAATTGCCGACTTTGACTTTCATCAGCAGGTAGTACTGCCCAACTACAGAGCAGGACACTCTCTTGATGGAATTTTTACAAGCAATCCTAATCTTAATTTCATAGAGGTATGGCGTTTGCTATGGTCAGATCACAAAGCAGTCATATTTGTCATCAGTATTTCTAGCTCTCAATGTAGCAATAACAACATTCCTCCTCAGAGCATTGTTTGAGCCTAACATAAGATCGACCCCCTCAAACTTCAAACACTACTAACTGACACCAAGCCAGATGCTAACTCTGATCCTAACCTGGCTGTGTCTACTCATTACACTTGGATTCGTTCTGCAGTCGGAAAGGTTGCTCCAGAAGTATCCTTTTCTAACAAAAGGAAAAACCCTTCTGAAACATGGTTCACAGACAAACTAAGAAAACAAAAATAGCTCTGTAGGAAATTAGAAAGGAAGTGGAGAGCTATATACAATTCCCAACACAAAAAAACCTATTCTATAATTATTACAGACTATAAAATTTTGAGTACTGAAGAGAAGACTAAGTACTTCTCTGACAAGATCTTACAATCAAAAAAAATCTACTGAGGAATTATTCGCCTCAGTTAAATGTTTGACAAAAGTACGGGAACCCATTTTCAAAAACAGTAGCCCTGACTTTTTTAACTCATTGCCATTTTCTTGCAGTCCAAAGTAGAAGAGGTTGATAATACATTTAACGACAATTTGTGCAACAACATAGAACCTGCCACAAATCTAGATACCCCTTTTACTAACAGTTGGCTGGAGACCTTCGCCCCCTTGGACTTGGAAAAGGCACACAAATTAGTTCTCTCTACCAAATCAGGCTCCCCTCTTGATTCCTGTCAGCCTTAGATAAGTAATCTTGTGCCAGACATCGTCAGCCAATCACTGAGGGAAATCTTTAACGAGATCCGGAGATCTGGACTCTTTCTGGGTAAGTGGAAATCAGCATCATGCCACTGATAAAGAAACCTAACGAGGAACCTTTGGAGTCCCGCAGCTACAAGCCCATCTCCAGGCTGCCATTACCATTGAAATGCTTTGAGAGGGCCCTTATTATGGAACTCACCAATGCTAACAAACTTCTGAACCCCACTCAATTTGGCCTTCAGGAAGACCACAGTACAGAGACCACCTCAATAGCTGCCACAGAAGATCTAAGATACATTCTAGAGGAAGGATGGAAGACAGCCCTGATCCTATTGGACCTCTTGACAGCCTTATACATGGTTGATCATCATATTTTAATTAATCGATTTTCTGAAGCTGGAATTAAGGGCAAGGCCCTTAAAGTCTTAGCATCTCTCCTATCAGACAGGGAACAACATGTGACATTAGGCCAATTCACTTCAGTTAGCTTTAAGCAACCGTGTGGGATTCCTCAGGACTCAGCATTGAGCCCCACTCTGTTTAATTTTTACGTAGCCCCACTTGCACTGCCCATTCATTCTTATTCCTTTTTGACCATATCCTATGCCGACAACATTCAGATTATCTTCTCAGTGTCTAGCAATTTGAAAGAGACGGTGGATCTCTTTAATATGTGTATGACTCAAATCAACACCTGGATGCAGCTTAACTGCTTAAAACTAAACTTTGGTAAGACCAAAGTTCTTCACTTGGGTAACAACACCTCTTTTTGGTCACCCATGTGGTGCCCCATGTATATGGGTGCACTTCCCTCACCTCCAAAAAAGCATGCCACCTGGGTATCATCGTTGACAATAAGCTGACCGTTAAAGCTTAGATGATTTCTCTGGTATCATCTGTCTTCTTTTTACTGAAGCTGATGAAAAGGATCGGTCCATTTATCCCATCTGATCTTTAAAAGATAGTGGTGACCGCTTTGCTTTTATCCAAACTTATTTATGGAAATGCCCTATTTCTTAATATTCAAATTTATTGTGCAGAAACTACAAATGTAATAAAATGCCTCAGCTCAACTTCTTTTAGGCATCCCCAAACACCAATCTATTTCTCAAGGCCTAGCAACACTTCATTGGCTATCAGTTGAGAAAAGGATCATGTTTAAATCTCTGTGTATTGCTTTAATAGGTATTCCATAACATCGGTCCAGATTACTTAAAACACCATTTTACGTGGCATACTCGATTGAGAAGTCTACGCTCAAACACGGCCAAACTGGTATGTATCCCCACAATGAAAAGAGTTTCCTGGGGGGGGTGGGGGGTGAAGCTTCATCCCAGGAACAGCTAAACTATGGAACTCGCTTCCTATTACACTGAAACACAGCCCCAACCTATGGTCCTTCAGAAAAGCATTAAAAACCTGGCTTTTTAGCATATAATACAGTGAAGGGATTTTTTCCATATCCCACTGTACTGAAGCAGCGCCAAGACGCCTATGGTAATCGAGCGCTTTACAAAATTAAAAAATCACTCAAACCATAATGGACAAAAGGCAACGTTTATGATAACAAGCACAATAGGGCAAGAAGAACGCAGGCAACCAAGAACAAGGAAACAAGGACTAACATAGTCCCGGAAAACTGAAACCATAAGGAACAAGACCAAGATGATATGGGGCAATTGGTACAGAATTTTGTGAAGGACAATGATCATGAAAAACAAGAATAGCATGGCCTTAGGCAGGAGTGCCAGGTAGATGAGAACAGGGATTCTGGCAGCCCGAGTTAGAAGAAAGTGGTCTAAGAGGACCAGAAAACAAAGGACTAAGGGGAGCAGAAAGATTGGGGCAAAAAAGATCAGGACCTTGAGTACCAGAGCCTTGGATACCAGGGTGAGAAGGGAAAGGAGGATCAGGAGGATCAGGCCCAGGGACATCAGGATCAGGATTCTCACAGGTCCCGGCTAGAGGGCTAGGATCAAGCTGGCTAGACCCAGGAGGACCATGATGAGGTTGTGTAGCATTATGAGGACAAGCAGCAGGAAGACTAGGGACAAGAGGATCAAGACCAGTTTCAGGAAGATCGGATCCAGGCCAATAGGACTGTGGCCAGAAAAAGCAAATAAGATGAGGGGATCAGTACCAAAAATTCTAGGAGGACCAGATCCAGGAGTTCCAGGGTCAGAGCAAGCGGGATTAGAAAGATCTGACCCAATAGTAAAAGGAACAGGCCTATGAGTTGCAGGTGAACCATGACCGTAGGACCAGGGCCAAGAGTACGGAGTGGAGCAGAAAGGCTGGAACCTGAGGGTAGAACAACCAGGGTGAGGAAGTTCAGAATGACCAGAATAGCCAAAGGCAGAACGACTAAAGGGAATGGCCCTGGATGTCCAGGAGGATCAGGATTACAATTAAAAGGCTCATGAGAACCCAAAGTGTACCAAGAGGGTTCAGTCCACTGGGTACAGTGCCAGAAGGACCATGATGACAAGGCACAGGGCCAGGAAGACAAGGATGATCCAAAGCAGGGAGACAAGAGCTAAGAGGGCAAGAAAGATCAGAATAAGCAGGACCAGATAAAGGAATAGGAGAACCAGAGAAGTCTGGACCAAAGGAGCAGGATCTAAAGTTCCAAGTGTAGCAGGAGGACTGGGAAAAGGGGCATGAGGACCAGACTGGTGCGAGTCAGAGAAGCCAGGACAACCAGAGCCAACAGGACCAATGGGACCAGACCATCCACAAAATATCCAGGCCCAGCCCATGAGGACCTAATAAGGAGGACCAGAACCAGTGTAGGCAGTACCAGGTAGACTGCAGGGACAAGGACCAGGGCAAGGAGAATCAGTATGACCCAAACTAGGAAGACCAGGAGTGCTAGCCCTAGGATAACCAGGACAACATAGCTAAGTGGATAAGGACCCAGAAGACCAGCAGAATCAGGATGATGAACAGAAATAGCAGGATCAGGTGGCCAGGAAGAGCTAATACAAGGATGAGCCTGAAGCAGGGCGGAGAAGCCGCGGGTCAAGAAGGACTACAACCAGGACCACCAGATTCAGGAAACCAGAATAACCAGAATTAGTTAGATTAGGGCCAGGATGGTTAACCGAAACAACCCAGAAAAGGAGGGCTTGGAAAAGGACAAGGAAAAAGACCAATGCCTAAAGGCACAGAAGGGAGATGATCAGGAGCAGGAGGACACCTATGCGAATCTAGGCCACATGTATTAGGACATCTCTTTTGTAACTGGTTCTTATTCATGCCGCCAACCCCTAGAAACCCCACCCCTTCAGCCCACGTATGAAAATGGTATGTATTTGCTGAAAAATCTGAGTATGCAAAGTGAATAAAAAGACAGACTGTTATACACTGACCTCTGAGTGTAGAAGATCCAGTCTTATGATGGCACAGTTGTCTGAGGGAATAGGGACTGAAACATGGCAGAGGAGTTCAAAGGTGGATTGCTGAAAATTAGTGTGGTCTGTGAAGGATGGCAGAAAGGGTTTGAGAAAGTTAGATAGCTAAAGCAAGGAAAATGGTTAATGGATAACAACGGGGTAAAAGGGATATGGCAATTAGCAAGGGGAAGTAGTTTAGAAAGTAGGGGACCCCTATATATCGATGCACTAGCTATACATAGGGAAAAGAATTCTATTTTGGAAAGGTCTATAACTAGTGAATAAAACTAAATGGATGAATACCTCTATATCATACTCCCACTAGCTTCAATACTAATCACCAAATACATAAATGTGTTCTATTTCAATTTGTATTTTTCATATAGATACATATATATATATATATATACTTTTTATACATTTTTATGGCTATTTTGAAGAAGATAAATATACATTTCATAGATAAATTTCAATATATTTGATAATTAATTAATATTTCAATGGTGTTCACAAACAAGTATAAAAATTACATGACAAACACATAAATGAGCATACGACAAGGAGTGATGGAGGCAACGTGGTAGGTAGCACACAGACAAAGCGGTGGGTGACACACTACGCGCGTTTCGGCTTAGTAAGCCTTCATTAGGTGACCCGTCTTTGGCACTATAATTTAAAAAAGGGAACACATATTTACAATCAAACTAACAGGTGAGTGGGCATAATTATAGTAGGCATTTATACATATAAATTGATTCCTTATATTTATAATTCTAACAGTTGATATTTATTTATATATAACAAACATATAGTAATATATTAGATACGTGTCCAAAAACCACAGAACTTTCCTACAGCCACATACTGCAAACAGTTCATTGCATATTCATATCATATTCATATCATGTTTGATCAAAGGATGAATTGTACATTGGTTCACAGATTGTAAATTTTGAATAAAACTCTTTGTTGTACTCTGTCTTATCTGTCGAAGTACTACAGAGATGGAGGGAATGGTGTTAAAAAATACATATATGTAGGCTTTCTTTTATATTTCTTCAGACATCAATACATTGCAATTATTTTCAGCCAGAGCCTATATACATATTTTACATGATATACATGATATTAATTTTCATAGTATTCCATTGCAGTTAGTTCAGTCCGTGTATATAGCAACCAACCTAGTCTTATACATATCTTTTGCAGGATAGTCATTTTCATAATACTGACATAAATAGCGTAAATAGATAAAAAATGCATGTGAAATATAACAGCATGAATAATACTTTTCTGCAGGGTGAACTGTTTCTGTAAACATATGAGGAAGCCTACACAATTAACACCTTTCTGTAAGGATAAAGGCACATTGACACCACCTCTTCTTCCACTTGGAGTAAATGGTCTTAGAGGATAAAGAGAACACGAGGATCTAAAATTACTTACATGTGGAAGTAGCTCAAAATGAGAAGAAATTCAAACTTAAAAACATGTGGATCGTCAGAGGCTCGTATTCCTGTATTAAACAAAAATAGGGGAATTTTTTGAAAAATTACGAAACCACTACGATAGATGTAACTATGCGGTATCAGGTAAGGGTAAAGAAATATCAAACAGATAGCGAAAATGGTAATAGCTAAAGGCTAAAGGAAAAAGTGGTAAGTAAACATAAACAAATAGCGCCATACAATTCAAGGTGGATTCTTAGCGAAAAACGAATGTTGGTAGGTATTCTCTAAAGTATACTTACCAAATTAAGAGGGTAGTCCCAAACTGATACAGAGAGGTGTACGCAAGGTGCATCCTAGGTCGGAGAAATAATTAACCCAGGTGTTATTTTATCTTATAATAGTAACGGGGTATTAAGATGTCTAAATTGTACTGCGAATTCGCATCAACAGATTTTCCAGTACCTCAAGGAGTAGGCGAGAATATATATGGGAATTCTTCTAAGATGATGAAAGATGCTCGAAGTGTATGGATGTTCACTATAATATCCCAGATGTAGGCATAAAGTAAGGACTTTCGATCTACAATATAAAGAACAAAACATAATATAGTTCTACCGTTCTCATAAAACAGGGATAAAAATATCTTCATTGCAGAAAGAGAAGTTACCTTATAATGGGATCCCTTTATGGTAACTGAGGGCCAGCGAGATGTACTCGGACAGAGGATCTAAAAATATCGAAGATGATGATGTTAAAGACAAAGTCGGGATCCATAAAGAACTACTCTAGCTCCAAAAGGAAGGGGGGGGAGAAAAAAGTGATATGTAGGTAGGGACAGAATTGAACACGTACGTTTAGGTGGGTAAACTGTCAACTACACAAAATAATTTTTTTACGCTAAAGACCTCACTAGTTACATTCCCGACTTATGTAAAAGCGGGGCTCTATACCGACCCGCCTAGGTTTTTAGGCCTGGGAAGCTCAAGGTCATAGGAAGACCCTGATTAATGGAATAGGGGGTGATGGAGGCTCCAGATAAATCGTCTCAGATGGCCCAAGAGCGATTCTGTGTGAACCCCAGATCATTGCGCTGACATTCCATGTGTGTGTGTGTATGTGAGATGGGTATGAAGCATGTGGCAGATTTACTAACAAGTAATGCAACACAAGGCAGTAAGACAACTTGTAGTGCTGTGTAGTGTGACAGGGAGCGAGCAGAAATGTGCTATATCGACTAAGATATGGCACATTTCTGCTATCTCCCTGCACTACAACACTGTGTGCTGCTTAGCGCCAACACAGACACCCTTGCACCCATGGAGCAAGGAGGCCTGCATTATGAGTACAATTGTTTTTTGTGCACAAATGGGTACCTTCCGGAGCAAAGACAAGCCTTTGAGGCATTTTTCTCTTTCTATGTGCCCTGCAGAATGCAGCACAAACAGATAGAGGAAGTAATAAAGAGCAATACACATATTTCTCCTCATTACGCCTCACTCGGAAGGCATGTAATCCCAGGTATACTTATCTTAGTAAATCTGGGATTGTGTCAATGTCTATGAGTGGATGCATAAGAGTGCCTATGCTCCACCCATGGAACGCCTTCTCAACATAGGGTAATGCAAGGCAGTGATTTGCGCTGACTTGTGTTACTCTGGATTTACTAAGCCATGCACAGCAATGTAAGGTGGATGTGCCTGGCTTAGTAAACCCCTCTTAAGGGATTGTGTTTCCATGCGTCGCCTTGCTTGATGCAAGAAATCTGCCCCTAAGTGCACAGTAGTAAGACTTTTTGTGTGATTAAAAACTGTGAATGGACAGTTACAGCTTGCTTACACAGTGGGAGTATATTGAATGCATCCCTGTGGGTAGAGGGTGGGGACCCTGAACTGAAGTGAGGGAGAATAGAGAAAAAGTTACCCAAAATAATTCTTTGAGGTTCTTTTTAGCAAAGGGCTGCTGATCACATAGGGTTGATGGTAGAAGAAAGAGGGAGATCATATGCTTCTCATGTTAAAGGTGTCAAAGTTCCATAGATCAGTTCCATAGATTTTCTTAGCTCTGCCCTGAGTTTGGAAAAAAGCCTCTCAATTATATTGTGTTGCTCACTTCATAAGGGGCCCTAACCACTTGTGTCTATTTTGATAAAATCATCCTAAATATTAGCTGAGTCTATGGTACTGGGATACAACATTTCCATTTCTTGTTTTTGCTGTCACAAATCATTTCAGGTGTTTTAGTCTGATTTGTTTTAATTAACTGAACTACAATTCATAATTCCAGAATGCACTGATTTTCTGAAGAGGTTTTCTCATAATATGGAGCCTTCTGTCTGTCATTTGTACATTCCCATAGCTGTGTGAGTAAGAGCAAGTATATAGCTTTAGAAGAATAAAAAGCTTTAAGTGGTCTTGCGAAGATTCTAATCATATTTATCATTAGTCACATCTTCAGGTAAATGTAAAGGAGTAGGAGCATTTATGGAGCACGAGACAGCTCCATAAATGGCCTCCTCAAGATGATATGTTTTGGCCCCTAGTGTAATGGAGTTGGGTTGGAAGTGGCTCTTTCTGCAGAGTCATCCCATACTTTTTGCCTTCCTCCTACTTTTTTGTCTGACCTTGTTTTGTTGGCTTTGGGAATCTGTGCACTTCAAACTGCTAACCAGTGCTAAAGTGCACACGCTCTACTTAAAACATGATAACATTGTTTTTTTCACAATTGCAACATTTGATTTGCTTATAAGTCCCTAGTAAAGTGCAATGCATGTGCCCAGGGCCTATAAAGCAAATGCTTCTAGTCTGCCTTCAGCAATAGTTGTGCCACCCACCCAAGTAGCCCTTTAAACATGTCCCAGGTCTTACACTGCAGAGCCTGTACGTGCAGTTTTAAAACTGCCATGTTGACCTGTCAAGTTGGCCTACTTGCCAGGCCCAACCCTTCTTTTTTATAACATAAAGGTCAACCCCAATGTAGGCCCTAGATAGCCCATGGGAAAGGTGCAGTGTACTTTAAAAGTGGAACATACGTTTTTAAGTTGTACATGCCCTGGTAGTTAAATTAGTTTTTCACTACTGCAATACCTATCTCTCCCATTGGATTTTTGTATTTTATAAGTGTAGTTTCAAATTGTGAAGAATGAGAGCCCAAATTTGGTGTCTCTGGACTCACAATTTAAAAACACAACTTATGGTGAAGTTGGTTTGAATATTGCAGCTCTGAAAATGCAACTTTTGAAAAGTTGGCATGTTCTTACTCTAACAATTTGGTGCCTTCTGCCTGTCTGTGGTGGGTGACAGCTGGCTTCCTGCATTCCCTCTAAACAGTAAGCCTGGGTGCTGAACTCCACCCCGTTCGTGGAGTTTGCAGAGTTTCCTGCACTCTGCGGAGCTCGCAGAGTGCAGAAAACTCCACTCCGCATGTGCAGCAGAGTTTCGTCCCCACGCATGAACGGTAAGTTGGCGACTGCGAACTGCCATTCGCGTAGAATTTCTACAAGAACAGAAGGAAGATCAGCGCGAATGGCAGTTCGCACTGCAATCCGCCACTTGCGGGACTCCAGGGAGTTTTTTTGTCACTTCGCGGAGTTGCCTAGGCCCTGCTAAACAGCCTCACACAAAGGAAGGGTAGTAGTGACTGAGTGGCCATCTGCATTTTGATGAGTCATCTTGAGCAAGATCGGAGAGAGGAGCAAAAACGTTGCACCTGAAAGGGCTGTGTACTGTCTCCACACAAAGGATTGCATACCATTTTGGTGAGTGAGTCTGTAGACAGGGCAGGAAAGGCAGGGTCTTGTGCACTTCTAAGCATCTCTTTGAAGTCTTCCTACTTGAAGGGCCCAACTGGGAATAAGTGCAGGGCCTCTGACACCACCTAATCAGAACACTTCTGGAACTGAGGGCATTCTACCAGGAAGGACTGCTGTGCTGGCAGGAGGGGTTACTGTTTGTTTGTGTTTGCCTGCTGCCTTCTGCTTCTTGCCAGGGAGTGAGAAGGACTGGACCTATATCTCTACATCCCAGAACCTAAGTTTCTCCAAGGGATTGTTGGCTTGCTTCCTATTGGTGAAGTCTCAGGGATATCAAAGACTTCACTTCCATCTCCAAGCAGCACCTGGTCTTGGCTTGCTGTAAGTCCTGCTCTGCCAAGTGGTGCTAACCCAATCCAGGGTCCCTTACAAATGAGTGTAAAAGTGCTGCATCTGCCAGAAGCTGCACATTGACACCGTTGCGCTGATCAGAAAGGAAGCATCGCATGCTGCGAGATCGGGACTCAAAATCGGCACATTGACACCGGAACCACAGCTTTGGAACCAAGGCATCGCCGTCACTGCATGGAGAAGATTGGTGCATCGCCCCTACAGTTTGGATTAACCTGACACATCACGTTTAGAAGTGCTGCACTCTGGACCGGCGCTTCGCTCAATGGAACTGTTGGACCCGGCCCTTTTGGCAGGTTCACCCCGAAACTTTTTGCTTTTTCTTAGCCTGTTTCTCTGACCTGGTGTTGGTGATTTTAGGCCTCTGCGCACTTTTTCACTGTGGTACAGTGTAAAGTGCGGGAGCTCTCTGTGTATGTGTGGTTGTGACCTGCCCTCCTATAGGAATGAATGGGGAATATGTTTGCCCATGGTAATTCCTGATGTGTGGGGAGTGCAGGGTCGAGTTTGGTATGTGCGAATTCGTGAGATTGAATGCTGCGTAATGGTGTATGCGGCATGATTGTGTCTAGTGTAGAAGTGCCACTTTTAGAAGTTGGCATATTTGTGTAATTTGTGTCTGGCGTGTGATTGGCTGAGGCTGGCTGGTGAACCTGGCTCCAAGAGACTGGGAGGGTCTGCCCCGGTGGTGAATGGAGTGTTTAGCATGCTGATGTGAGGGGAGGAGTGAGCCTGGGCCTGCTTGTGGAATGACCATCTGGTTTGAGGGTCCTGAATGAGGCTGAGTTTTCCCCCACACAATGCTGGCTCCACCCCCTGGGGTGCGTCTGATGTCCCTAGCCTGGCCAGTGAAAGGAATTCCCTTAACCAGTTCTAGCTGGTTCTCACACTGCCTGCACCCTTTAGACAAAGGATTTTGGGTATAAAAAGGGTGCTGTGACACTCTAAAAATGTTCTTGTTTCTGACTTGAATCCTGCCAGGGGCGTGCTGCTGCTTAGGCTCAGGGGAAGGCTTGCCTCCCTGAGCCCTGCCCAGCCCCTGGACACCTGATGGACTTTCCTGGATGCCTGGAGGACTTCTGGGGGACCCCTCTGCCTTACCTGGACTGATAGGGGGACTTTGCTTTGCCCTGGATACCTGATGGACCTATCTTGGACTCTGGAGACCTTTTGCTGGGTCCCCTTTGCTTCCCTTTGCTGCTGGACCTTGCTGGTAGCACTGGGGGAGTGCTTTATTTGAGGCAGAGACCTTCTTTTGCCTGCTAGCGCTTGGGAGCGCTTGATTTGTCTTTCATAGCGCTTGGGAGCGCTTTTTGCTTTATTGGAGCGTTTTTCCGCCCGCCTTTTGTGTGCGGAATTGCAGGTGTCACCCTGCTTCATGCCCGATATTGCTATTTACTTTATTACGGGTGCCACCCCGTTTATTTGATTATTTGGCGAGTGCCCACCTCGCTTCTGCGTTTTAAATGCTCCTCGAGGGTGCTTACCCCTCTCTGTGCCCGTTAAAACTACCGCCGCGGCCCTCGCGCCGCACAAACAGGAAGGCAGGCACCAAAGCGCCTGACTCGGGGCGGGACTTTCGGTTTTGGGTGGAAGTCCCGCCCGCTGCCGCGTTGGGATTGGCTGGTCCCCGTCCGAAGGGAGAGGAAGCGTGACCTGTTGCGGGGCTCCCGTGTGCTGAGGGAGCCCCGGGAAGAGAAGAGGTAGCGTGGCCTGTTGCGGGGCTCACGGGTGCTGAGGGAGCCCCGGGAAGAGAAGGAAGCTGAGCGGCGTGAGGAGAGGAGCCGAGAGAGAAGCGCCGGCATAGGAGAGCCCCGCAGAGGAAGCCTGCGAGCCGGTGAGTGGGGCCGGTACTGTTTGGGGCATCAGGGGGCGTCGGGGCACATTGCCAGTGCCCGCTCCCTCCTGCGAAAAGTGCTCCTCCCTGCGATGTGTTTTAGAGCCCCGTAGGCTCTCACGATGGCCCGTGTCCTGCCCTCTGTCTGGGGGGGGCATAGTTGGTGCAAGCAGGGCGGCCCCGGTTTGCAGTGGGTCGCCCCAACGTTGAGTAGAGCCCACGAGAGGGCTCCAGGGTCATTTGGTGACTTTGAGTCCAACGGCAGGCCTAGTGTTAAGGAGCCGGTGTGCTCCTAGGGCCCCATTGCTTCCCTGAAGAGGTGACAGAGGGCACCGCCCTGTGTCCGGAGCGGCCCCAGATGGCAGCGGGCCGCTCCCGTGTTGTGGCACAGATATAATATGGAGGGCCTGTGCCCTGTCCCCAGTGTGAGAGGGGACCTGTTTAATTTCAGAGCCTGTGTGGATCCAACGTGTGGGGCATGTGATATGCCCAGAGCCTGTGTTGCTCCAGCATTTGGCCACAGTGTTTGGTGTCAGAGCCTGTGTGGCTCCAGCAGTGGGTGCAGTTTGCGCCTAAGGGTCAGTGAGGACCCTGTCGCAGTTTTGATTCACAGCTGCCCAGCAATTAGTGGGCAGCTGCACCGTTTAGGTCTTGTGATGTTCTCAGGTTCCTAGCAAGTAGTGGGCACCTGCAACGTTTAGGTTTTGCGCCGGTGGCGCACCACTGACTGGCGCTGCATTGGCAGCGTGCCCTGACATTCTGGACACAGGGCTCTTTAGTCCCTTTATTAGATGGGGGCTGGTATGTGATTTTATTTAGGCGCAATGTGATTATCTATGCGATGGTAATTGCCTAATGTGATTTTGCGCAATGTGATGTGGTGCTAGGAAATGTAATGCATTTAATATGATTACGCACCTTGATCTTACACCTCTGAATGTTTTTATGCATCATGTGTTTTTGCGCTATTGAGTTATGTTCTGGCACCTCTCAATGTTTTTATGCATCATGTGTCTTCCTTGATTTTACACCTCTGAATGTGTTGGTTTTATGCATCATGTGTTTTTACTTCCTTGCACCTCTGAATGTTTTAGGCATCATGTGTTTTTCTCCGGTACCTCTGAATGTGTGATTAATGCATCATGTGCCATGTTATTACACCGCTGAATGTATGTTTTATGCATCATGTGTTTTTCCTTCTCTACACCTCTGAATGTTGGTTTTGCATCATGTGTAATGTGTTCTTACCTATACCCCTAAATGTATTTTATTCTTAGGTGGTTGTTCTTTCTAGTACAGGTGGTCCTAGTGAGGTCCTGGTTCCCTGCGTGACATTTCTCCTAAGGTGTTTAGGGTTGCGTAGCTGGTACTTACCTGTTCCCAGTAGTTACTGGATGTCATCTACATCTGTTATTTTGTGCTATACTTATTCTAAGTTCTAGAAGTGCTATTTCTAAAAGTGGTGATTCTGACAGTGGCCCATGTGGCCCTGTCCTGTAAATGATCCCTTGTGAATATTGCCCGTGCCAGTTGGCACAATGTACATGTGTGACTTCTATCTGATGTGTTTTTACAATGCAGAAGTTATTTTTATATAACCTTGTGTGGAGTTCCTTTTGTGGTGCACCTAGGATGTTGTTGCTGGTGTGTGCTGGCACAAATGCTTTATACATTGCCTCCGGGATAAGCCTGTCTGCTCGTGCCAAGCTACCAAGGGGGTGAGCAGGGGTTATCTTGGCGTGTGACTCCCTTGCCCTGACTAGAATGGTGGTTTCTGCCTAGCTTTGGTGTCAGCCTTAGCCAACCAGAAATAGCCAGTTCTAACATTGTTGGTCAGCGGTGTGGATTAGGACTTGTGTTTGCGCAGTACCACAGAGACAGCTGGCTACATTTTAAATCTCTGCAGTTTATAGATAGTCACATGTTTGGGATTATTGTTTTTGATTTTGTTTTTCCTCAAGAGTGTCATTTTCAGATGGTGTTCCTGCGCTTTATGTTTAGTGGCAGATGAAAGAGAATGACAGGGCGGGACGCCAGTAGAGGAGGAGGTTCCCATAGATCAGGAATCCCTTGCTGGGTCCAGTGCCCAATCCCTGTTCCTGTCCGTGTGTGGGTAGATGGAAGAGAGGGAGTGTGGAGGAGAAATGGCTAGCTTAGGAGGGTGGTTATCACCTGAGTGTAGTGTGTGTGTCTGAATTCCCCAGTATGGTAGGATAGAGTGGTGGCAGCTAAAATGTGTCCAGTGCGTGAAGTCCCATTCCCAGTTCCCAGAGTATGGTGCCTGGTGCTCAGTAAGAGGGGTACAGGTTGAGAGTCAGAGGCAGTGAGGAACTGTCTCACCAGTCTGGAGGGGGAATGTGTGGATTAGTGGTGTCTTGAACTGGAGGAGTTGGTGTGAGTTTTCTTTTAAGGAGCTTGCACGTGAGGTGTATCTCTGGTGGTGTGCAGGAGGTCCTGCAGAGGCACTGGATGAGAAGGTGGACGTCTGGCGGTGTGCTAGATGTCTTGCAGCGGCATTAGGGAGTGAATCTAAAATTTGTGGCTTGTGTATCTGATGATCCTGTGTAGGGGAAGAGGTTCATGTGTAGCCCAGCTAGGTCCCAGTAGGATGATAGGGGTGTAGGGGCTCACGTCCTGTGTCAGTGGAGGCGGAGTGAGTGTGGGACGGTGTGTCCCACGTTGGCCCGAAACCCTGTGTCAGGGCCTGGAGGATTCCCTAAGGGAGCGGCAGGTCAGGGGCCTAGGCTGTACTTACAGGTCATTTGAGGAGGATCTTCCTGTGTCTAGAGGACGGGGAGTGTCTGTAACCATAACTCCGGCGGTCCTGGTGTTGGGCTGCCGCGTTGGGATTGGCTGGTCCTCGTCCGAAGGGAGGGGAAGCGTGACCTGTTGCGGGGCTCCCATGTGCTGAGGGAGCCCCGGGAAGAGAAGAGGTAGCGTGGCCTCTTGCGGGGCTCCCGGGTGCTGAGGGAGCCCCGGGAAGAGAAGGAAGCTGAGCGGCGTGAGGAGAGGAGCCGAGAGAGAAGCGCCGGCGAAGGAGAGCCCCGCAGAGGAAGCCTGCGAGCCGGTGAGTGGGGCCGGTACTGTTTGGGGCAGCAGGGGGTGTCGGGGCACATTGCCAGTGCCCGCTCCCTCCTGCGAAGGGCTCCTCCCAGGGATGTGTTTTAGAGCCCCGTAGGCTCTCACGATGGCCCGTGTCCTGCCCTCTGTCTGGGGGGGGGGCATAGTTGGTGCAAGCAGGGCAGCCCCGGTTGCAGTGGGTCGCCCCAACGTTGAGTAGAGCCCACAAGAGGGCTCCGGGGTCATTTGGTGAGTTTGAGTCCCCTCATGGGGGACTCCAACAGCAGGCCTAGTGTTAAGGAGCCGGTGTGCTCCTAGGGCCCCATTGCTTCCCTGAAGAGGTGCCAGAGGGCACCGCACTGTGTCCGGAGTGACCCCAGATGGCAGCTGACCGCTCTTGCGTTTTGGCACAGATATAATATGGACGACCTGTGCCCTGTCCCCAGTGTGAGAGGGGACCTGTTTAGTTTCAGAGCCTGTGTGGCTCCAACGTGTGGGGCATGTGATATACCCAGAGCCTGTGTGGCTCCAGCATTTGGCTGCAGTGTTTGGTGTCAGAGCCTGTGTGGCTCCAGCAGTGGGCGCAGTTTGCGCCTAAGGGTCAGTGAGGACCCTGTCGCAGTTTTGATTCACAGCTGCCCAGCAATTAGTGGGCAGCTGCACCGTTTAGGTCTTGTGATGTTCTCAGGTGCCCAGCAAGTAGTGGGAACCTGCAACGTTTAGGTTTTGCACCGGTGGCGCACCCCTGACTGGCGCTGCATTGGCAGCGTGCCCTGACATTCTGGACACAGGGCTCTTTAGTCCCTTTATTAGATGGAGGCTGGTATATGATTTTATTTAGGCGCAATGTGATTATCTATGGGATGGTAATTGCCTAATGTGATTTTGCGCAACGTGATGTGGTGCTAGGAAATGTAATGCATTTAATATGATTACGCACCTTGATCTTACACCTCTGAATGTTTTTATGCATTATGTGTTTTTGCGCTATTGAGTTATGTTCTGGCACCTCTGAATGTTTTTATGCATCATGTGTCTTCCTTGATTTTACACCTCTGAATGTGTTGGTTTATGCATCATGTGTTTTGCCTTCCCTACACCTCTGAATGCTGGTTTTGCATCATGTGTAATGTGTTCTTACCTATACCCCTAAATGTATTTTATTCTTAGGTGGTTGTTCTTTCTAGTACAGGTGGTCCTAGTGAGGTCCTGGTTCCCTGAGTGACATTTCTCCTAAGGTGTTTAGGGTTGCGTAGGTGGTACTTACCTGTTCCCAGTAGTTACTGGATGTGATCTATATCTGTTATTTTGTGCTATACTTATTCTAAGTTCTAGAGGTGCTATTTCTAAAAGTGTTGATTCTGACAGTGGCCCATGTGGCCCTGTCCTGTATTTTTATATAACCATGTGTGGAGTTCCTTTTGTGGTGTGCCTAGGATGTTGTTGCTGGTGTGTGCTGGCGCAAATGCTTTACACATTGCCTCCGGGATAAGCCTGTCTGCTCGTGCCAAGCTATGAAGGGGGTGAGCAGGGGTTATCTTGGCGTGTGACTCCCTTGCCCTGACTAGAATGGTGGTTTCTGCCTAGCTTTGGCGTCAGCCTTAGCCAACCAGAAATAGCTAGTTCTAACAGGAACCAACACATTGTAAAAATTGCGTGGAGAAATCCTGCATAATGCCTTTACTGCATGGGCATCATCTTCTCATAGTGTGCTGCGACAAGGATTAAGGTATGTTTGTTCAGCGGGCCCTGCATGGGTCCAGTAACCAGCCTGTGCTCCATTGCGGGTGAACTGAACTCTTGACTTGGTCCCCGTCCTGTTTGACCAATTAACTCTTTGAAGGCTATTTGCTTCGAAGCACTATTTTTACATGTAATCTTTAAAAATGTATATATTAACTTCTACTCATTAGAGTTTTTGTAATTTTGGTCTTAATGTACTTATAAAAAAATATTCTATTGTTCTAACCTGGTGTGGAGTCTTTATGTGGTGTTTTTACTGTTTGAAGTGTAGCACAAATACTTTACACTTTGCCTCTTAAGTTAAGCTTGATGTTTTGTGCCAAGCTACCAGATGAACACATGTTAATTTAGGGAGTGTATCTGACTTACCCTGACTAGGACTGTGGCCCCTACTTGGACATGGTGCATTCCTCTGTCACCTAGAGACACAATTTCTAAGAAGTTGCATTCTGTGCCATGTTTGTCAAAATAGCTAGGAAACAAAAACAAATTGGACCTTTAGACCTATAAGTTAGTGCCTGCATTTAAGCCAGTTTTAGTACTAATACTTACGTTTTCCTGCTATTTGTACAGCCACCGGATGGGCAGTGCAGCATCTCTACTATTTAACCAGTGGCTGGGTAAATAGTTTACTTTTTCTGCTATTTGGACTGACGCCAGCCGATCAGCACTTAATCTCTATTATTTAAATAGTGGGTAAATAGCGGTTTCTCTGCTATTGTCAAGGCCGCCAACATAATAGAAAATATTTAGTCAGTGGCCGATTAAATAGCAAAAACATTCTCTATTTACCTTGGGGTCGGATAATAGCCAATACCTAAGCAGCACCCCACCCTCCCGCTCTCAATGATATTAACTAATTATAGTATTTGAATGGATAAAACATATTCAGTCAAAAGTACAATTGAAGCTCGTTAATGTTCTTGTCATGTACTCAAATCGTGTTTTTCTTTATTTCATCTCGATTGGGATATCCTTTCAATTTATGTGAAAGCAGATACTTCTATGCAATGTTCATAGGACCTTGACATCCATCCAGTTGAAGAGCAGAAGTGTAGGCCTTTTTTTGCATCCCGGCATTGTTTTACAAACCGACTTTTATTGTGTTTGTGCATTATCCATATCCTGCCATTTGGGGAAATATTTCAGTTTGTCTTTAGTAATGAATAACTTGAATGGTCATATGAAGCTTGACCTTCACCAGTATTCTAACCAGTACATGAAAACATTACGAAACGTAAAAAACATTCACCGGAGATGACCTACATTTCTCTATTTTGAGTGGACAAATAGTTTATTTTGCATTTTTTCAAATGTGCATGCCAACTCTCTTCAGGATGTATGTGTTTGTCTCTAAGTGGGATTGGCAGTAGTTCTATCGCTGCCACAGCCTACAGGTGTGTAACATTCTCAAAATAAACTCGGTGTGTGCTATTGATAACAGTGAGGAACTCTAGAATGATAGCTTTTGTGACAGTTGAGGATGTGGAGAAGATTAATTTCTATACTTAAACAAGAGAGGGTGCACACAGAGAAAGCACAGGATGCTACGTGGTGAGAGGAGCAGACATGGAAATCTCTATTTCAGGCATTATTACAGTGTACTAAATCACACAGAACGATTTTATGGTGCGTGATTTTTACAAGATTTCATTGTCTCAGGCTTATTAGATTTTGGACTTAACAGGTCATTTGTGAAGGTGTAATGAGTTCTCTGTACATTTAATATGCTTCGAACATTGGGTATGTGTGTTATGAGGCAAAAGTAATAAGGAGGTGCAATTAATGAAGAATTAATTCAGGGGTTAATAATTGTACAATTTGAAAAATGGGTCTATTGTTTGGCAGGGGGTGGAAACGTTTATTAAACAATCACCACAGTCACTAAGACATTAAATTAATTTGTGCTTAACCCTTTGATACCTCGGCACAAAGGCAAGCAGGCTTAACTTTGAGGCAATGTGTAAAGAATTTATGCAGCACACAACAAGTAATAAAGTGAAAACACAGGACAAGAAAAACCCCACACAAGTTTAGAAAAGCAGAATGGCAAAAGTCCAGTCAGTAGAACAAGAGATAAGCAATTTTAACGTTTTAGGTAAGTGTAGTGCCTAAAGCACAAATCGCAACTCATGGTTATCTGAGACCTGGGGAAAGTCATAAGTTCAGACCCACTGCGATGGTGGACCCGAAACAGTGAACAGGTTAGTCTGGATGAAAAAGTTACCTTCTTAAAGTCCGGTGAGAAAAGTCCAACTTGGGTAGAAGGAGTACGCAAGGAGCAGGGAGAGCATTATGGATAGTTATCACTGTAGAGCAAAGAGCAGCCTGGGCATTGCTGCTGTAGCCTGAAGATCAGGTTGGGCAAACGGTCCTTTTTTTACAGAGTTTTATATAGCGCAAACTTGACCCAAAGGTATCAGGAATCAGAGCGCTTTACATAGCACAAGTTACATGAGGACATATTAATTTTTTTTTGTTAGGCACATGGAGATTAAGTGATTTGCCCAGAATCACAGGATGTTCAGCGTCATTGCCGAGACTCGAACCCGGTTCCCCAGATTCGAGGTTGACCACCCTAGCCGTTAGGCCAAATCCCTTCTCCTGGTGGTGCTTTAAATTGACTGTCACCACTGGCTGTTGTTGCTGAAGCGCAAAGTGAAGATCTCACGTTTCCAGTTGTCACTGGTGGTCCCTATAGCTCTGGAATCACTAGAGCTTAACATTTGTGGTCATCATAGGCTGCAGAGTTTCATTGTAAAAGAGCCCATTTGGGATTGCAAAGAGTCCAACATGTCAGGATTCCACCTTTCTTTACAGAGGAGTGCACTCTGACGTGATCTAGCATTCCAGGACCTGGAGAAGCACCTCTCGGGGATCAAGCACTCACTCTAGCCGAGGCTGGTAGAGATCAGGCAGGTCCAGTTGTAAATCCAGGCAGGTCCAGTTGAAGCAGGTGAGCCAAGCGGTTACAGGGAGACCTCTGGAGTTTGTTGTGTCCCTGTAGCTCAGAAAAAGAGGTCAGCCACTAACCCTCAGAGACACTCAGGTCTTCCTGGAACAAGGAGATAGCCCAGTTCTCCTTCAGCACGGCAGGCCTCTAGTAGCAGGACAGTTTTCTGGTAGAAGCAAGGCAGTCATCTATGGAATGAGCCCTTCCCTCTGAAGGTTTCCACTGGTCAAGGAGTACACTCAAAAGGTGGTTCAGGAGGTTCAGTATTTATACCTGGTGCCAACCTGCACAATGGGGGAAACGTCTAAACTAGCCTTACATTTGGTTCTCAAAATGTCCTCCTTTCCCTTGTTCAGACTCCAAGTGGTCTAGGGTGACAACAGTCTGGTGTCAAATGCCATTGTGTGTGTGTTGGAGGCAGCCCTTTGAAATGTAAGAGGGGCAGGGAACAGCTCCGCCCCATTCATCCTGGCAGGATGGCCCATCCTGCCAACACCTACTCCCCCTTTGTCTCACTGTCTGGGAGGAATACACAAAGACCAACTGGCTTTCTATTCACAGTCATGTGACCCAAGACACAGGCTGCAAGCACCAAATGGTTAGGACAAGAAAATGGCAACTTTCTAAAAGTGTCATTTTCAGAAATGTGACTTAAAATTCGATATTACCTTTATAGACGGTTTTAAATAACAATTCATTTGTGTCGAAACTTGACATCCCTATCTGTTATCAATCAAAAGTCATTGCTTATTATATATAAGAAGGTAACCCAATTTTATCCAATGAGTGAGATAGGCCTTGAAATAGTAAAAAAAAGAATGTAGGATTTTTTATCTACCAGGACATGTAAAACTTGAAAAACATATGTTCTACTTTTTAAGTACAATGTACTCTGCTCTATGGGATGCCATCTTGTCTAGCTTAGCGGTGACTTGTACATTTTAAAAGGAAAGTTTAGGCCTGGCAAAATGTTTTATTTTATCATGTTCAATTGGCACTGTAAAATTGCACTGCAGACTGCAAGGACAGGCCTAATATATGTTTTAAAAGGCTACTGTAGTGGGTGGCACAATTAGTGCTGCAGGCCCTCTAGTAGCATTTCATTTCCAGGCCCTGGGTACATGTGGTACCTCTTTACTAGGGACCTAAAAGCAAATTAAATGTCAGGTCTGGACCAAATCTACCATGTTTTAGGAAGAGAACACAAGCTCTTTAGCTCTGGTTAGCAGTAGTAAAGTGCACAGAGTCTTAAAGCCAACAAAAACAAATTCAGAAAACAGGACGGGTGAAGGCAAAATGTTTTGGTGAAGAGTAGATCACACCAAGGATGACAGGTTTAACATGGGTTTCCCCAGAATGAAAGTAGGAACAACTACCCACCCTCGTGGGAGTACAGATCACTAAGACATAAGAACCTGAATAGACCATCAGCATTGGAGTGGTGAGTGCCAGGTCTTTGTTCCACCAGATAGTACATTCCCTGTTGCGAGATGGACACCTCAAAAGTTTGGGATTCTAATCCTTCGCCTGCATGAGCCATCTGAGGGGTCTATTGTCTGTCTGAAGAACATACTAAATATTATAAACTATTACTTTTTTATTTTAACTTCAGTTAAATGCTGTAGAAATATTTCAATTTTTGTGTCGACACCCCCAATTTTCTTTTTGAATGAAGCTTCTGTTGATTGGGTATGAACTGAGACATTGCTTAGCAGTCCCCAGTCCATGTGCTCTGACCCCATCTCAACATTGGGTTTACTCCTAATTGGCATTTTTAACTTACCTATAATTCCTAGTATATTGTACAAAGAGTACCCATGGCCTGCATGGTAAATGTCGGTAGTCGACTGCAGCAGCTAACATGCCATCACCTACAGTGAGAGTGAAAACATGGCTTCAAGCCTACCTTTAAGCCTGATTGTGCAGTTTAAAAATCCCAATCTGACTTGTCAAAGCAAACCCTTTTTACGGGCCTAAACCTTCCTATTAAATAATGATAAGGCACCCCTAATTAAGCCTACCTGTCCATAAGGCAGGTGGCATTGTATTTAAAAGAAGGATATGTAGGAGTTTAATGTTACACATGTTCTTACACTGAAAAAGCCCATAAAGCAATTTTAACTGTAATGATGCAATATTAGATTTAAAAATGCTATCTCCAGGTAGGAAAAAAATAGAAAAAACCAGGCCTGATTCACAAAAGTAATCTGAGACAAAATCTTACATTTAACTGATAAAAAATTCTAACTTTACGACTTTGGGTATTCACAAAGAGCATTTAGGAGTAGTTAAGTTAGGAATCCTAACTTCACTACTCCTAAAAAGTTAGGGTTCCTAACTTCACTACTTCTAAATGCCCTGTGTGAATACTGAAAGTCGTAAAGTTAGGATTTTTTCTCAGATTACTTTTGTGAATCGGGCCCTCCATCCTTGTACTCATTGTAATATTTATTTACAGCTCCATTCACTGGTGAAATAGGATTTTTAATAAATATTAAAGAAAACTGTATTTTACAAAATTACCTTTTTCCTGCCTAAAGCCTCTGAAGGCTAATTTACATTAACCTCCAAGTGCAGCCCTATGCTTTCTTAGCCATGGATGAGGTGTGAAAACTGCTCCCAGAGCAGGAGACATTGGCTTGGTAGTGCAGAAGTGTTGCTTTTCTTCTAGTAAGATGGCCATTTAGTCAGTGCCCACAAACTCAATTAACTTTAAATAGGCCTTCCCTATCACAGACAAATGTTAGCTGACATCTGGGCAGGCTGTTCCTTTATTCCCTATGTCAGGCAGACTCCAAACATAGTGGGAAGGCACCAGCCCCCAGAACTGTTTTGAAGCAACCGCAGAGACGGGTTCCTCATTTTCCTGGCCACACCTCTGTGGTGGACATACATGCTTTGCACAAGGGGTAACATGTTTCACCATCATGAATTTAGGCAGAGAGGGGCACTGTGGGTCTCTTTGCAATAGGAACACAGGAACAGCTGCAAACATGAGTAGGTGTTACCCCTAGGACCTTTTATCTATTAGTTAAGAAGGGGCTGGGTGGCACCCTCACCAACAGGATAGAGTCATGCATAAATGTGACACACCTGGGCACCTTCTACAGAATACTCTGGACCTGTGGACGAACAGAAGAAGGAGTCCACCTGCTGTTTCAGAAGTGTGAGGAGTCCTGAAGGTCTGGACCTGCTCCCACTTGTACCCAGGACCAAGAAGTGGGCTCCAAGGGTCAGTTAACTGTCCTTATGTTAAACTACAGGGACACAACAAGATAACACATTGCAAGTACTTTTTCTGAAGTGCCCAGCTGACCATTTCCGACTGGTCCTGCCTAGACTCTGCTGGTGGCTTCTGATGGATTGAGTCTTGTACCTCAAGTGCTGTTCCTGAGCTGGGGGGCATGGCCAGCCATGGAAGATGGCAGACGCCTGATTGCAGAGCTATGGGACCGATAACACGGTGACACGTCTCTGGTCGTGCACTGACAAGGCTAAGTCCACCAGCGATTATCCGACTCGTGGCCGGGCGTGTGAAGTACGCAAGGCTGCGGGCTTGGGCCTGGTGCAGTCAACAGGCATGTTCTGTGCCTGATAGTGAGTGGAACACCCTGCAGGCCTAGCTGACCAATGCGTGTGTCGGACAGCACGGCTTGAAAGACTGATCCTGCCAGGTGTGAAAGAAATGAGACACAGCAAAAGTGAGGCAAGGAGACCAGTGACGCCCATGAAAACAACACGGTAAGAGGGCATGAGCGCCGATGGGGCCCTAATGTGGGGTGCAAAATCTGTCAAGACGATAAATGCTGGGCTGCGAAATTGAGTCCCTCACAGACTTACTGTTTTGGAGGCGGCTGGTGAAGTGAAGCTATTGGGCTGTGGCCTGCTTGTGCCCTGCAGAGCGGTGGGGAGGTGAGGTGCTCCGGGTCCTCCCTGGAGCCCGGAAGCATAGAGAAGGCTGCTGCGTGCTGCAACATGAGGAACCACTCCTCAGCGAGAGGCGCACTACATAACTGACCACGGAGCGCTGCAGGAAAAAGGAGCGGATTCCTCCCCCTATCCCGTGTTGCAAATTGTTCACTGTGCGTCACAAGATTTCCAGCAAAATCTACAAGTTGTACAAGTGCTACGGATTAAACCGCACAGTCTGGTGGACTCTTCTGGTGGACTAGTAAGCAACTTCTTTTTCTTTTTTACAATGTCAGTACCATGTGTAATGTAACATGAGGTGTGGTGAGGAAAAGGCATACAAGCGTCAAATACTGCATCAAAGACAAACGTATGTGCTGGAGTGGATCGAGAAGAAACTGATGATTGCATATTGGTGTGTTGCATGGACTGCCCCTTCTCCCCCTTTGGAACCAAAGTGTGCAGTAGCGCAGTGGGTGTGAGCACTGTACTCCTCGGCAGCACAAGGGGCAATGATCAGTAGTTGCCATTTTGTAGTGAAAGAGAGCGAATATGGGTAGGCCGAAAGGAAAGCAGGCAGAACAGGGTGCGGCAGGAGACTCTAGCACTAACACTACAAATGATCCGCCACTGTCTTTGTCGGTGATACCAGACACCCCTATCCATGAAACTCCACCTTCAGATATATTGGACATTATCCTGAAAGATATAAGCGAAACTAGAGTGGTGTTGGAGCAGAAACTAGGTACATTCATAACTGATATGAGCCTACTAAGAGCCAATCACAAAAATGTGTCAGAAAAGGTTCAGAAGCACGCACTGACCCTGTCAGAAATAACTCTGTGGTGCAAAGCACAGACAGAAGCGGTCACACAGCTGCAGCAGCAAGTCAAGGAACTGCAAAGCAGAGTGGATGATGTAGATGGTCACGCGTGTAGAAATAACATATGCATCATTGGTATGCCAGAAAAAAGTGAGGGACACTACCCAACGCAATTTGTAGAGCAATGGCTCTGCACTGCTGTAGCACCGTAGGACTATCAGATATGTTCAGTGTGGAGACGGCCCACAGGTTGCCCACTGGAAATCCCCTGCCTGGGCTTACACCAAGACCAATGGTGGCGAAAATTCTAGACTATAAGGACCTGGACATTCTACTCAGAAAAGCAAGAGACTGCGTCCCACTACGTATGAAAACACCAGAATAATTCCTCTTTCCGGATTATACTGGGCATGTACAGAGGCAGAGAGAAACTTTCTTTGGGGTAAAGAAACATTTGCAGCAGCTCAACTTATGTTATGCCTTAGTATTCCTTGCCATGCTCAAAATTTTGTACCGAAATACTAGCCACTTCTTCAAAGACGCAGATGCTGCTTAGACATGGATAGAAACTAACTTCCCGGACTTGGAGATCTTGGATGAACACAGGCAGCCCTGGAGGATGAGTCAAAGACAACAACATAATGGGCAGAGAAACACCGGAAGACCGCGTTGGGGTGCAAAGAAATCTCCTACCCTGGAGGAAAAAATAGCGAGTAAAAGAACTGCATTGCAGACGGCGGCACTGAAAGTGATGGTTGGCGCCAGCAGGCACGATTCATCCTAGGATGGAATGCCATTAACGGACTCTGAGAACAGTCAGCCGCTATTCCCATCTATGACCCCCACCCCAAATAGCCAGAGACCTGCTGGAATGAGAGGACAACCTACGTGAATGATGCTTGTGTAGAAGCATGGTGCGCACAAGACAATGGGACATATCTGGATGAGCCATTACCTGACTGAACTAGCTGCCAACAGTGATCGGACCACATTGCTGCACTAGCGAAAGACACTGGGAAAAGTTACTGTAAGATTGGTAGCCACAGATGTAATTTTATACAGACACAATGTTGACTCTATGGATGGGGAGGGTGAGGGCCCCGGTGACGTTGGGCAAATCAAATTCCATTTCTCTATTTTTTGTTATCTTCTACTTATTTCTCTTTTTACTATCTTTCTCTATCCCCAGGATATTCCACATAGGACAGATCGCTAGTACAGCATATCAGAACTGTTCAGGAATGAGACGATACACGGCTCGAGTGCTTCCCCCCTGGTGATTGCAAGTATAATGTTTTATCTGTTGCCGATTTTGGTTTATGTTTGGTCGAGCACATGTTTATGGTTAGACCGGTGTATTGGGATAATTGGGTTACGTTGGTTAGGGAGTTTCAAGGGCACACAATTGGGCACTGTACTAAACCTGGATTTCTGGGTGGGGACTACAACGCAGTCTTAAATAACAACTGGACAGAACGCACCCCCACACTTAAAGGGGCAACATCCACATGACAGGCCAAAGCACTGGAAACCTGGCCAAAAGGGTGGGCACTGGAAGATGTATGGCGCAGAAAAAATGTGGAAGTGCTTGAATACTCCTTTTACTCCCTGATGCATTCTTTACACACATGAATAGATTGCATTTTCTGCTCCCCCACTGTGAGAACAAGTTCTGGACAATACATACTTAGGCAAAACATTATCAGATCACAGTTTACTTGAACTTACCCTTCAATGGGGTCGGGTCCCCACACCAGATCCAACGTGGAGATTTAACCCCCAATACCTAGAGGATAGTGCCTTTATAGCACAGATGCTGGGTGTGATAAGCGATTTCTTCTCCAATAATGCTAATACAGCATCATCTCCTTTGGTGGAATGGGAGGAGTTCAAAGTGCTAGTGAAGGGCACAGCAGTTGGTGCAACAGTGGGGGCACGAAAGACGATTTTGCGTAACGTAATTGAAATAGAGACCCAGCTTAGCATACTAGAGAGGGAAGCAGTGTCGTCACCAGACAGTGGTAGAAAATTGCAGAAAGCATGTATAGATCACGCAGACTTACTTGAAAGATTGCGCATGATAGATCATCAGATATGTGTCCAAAGAGTGCATACTGAGGCAGATAGAGTCGGCACATTGTTAGCACGAATAATACGAGTCCCCCCTGCAGTCCCAATAACAATGATTCACTCCCCTTTGTGATCTACAGCGGTTACACAGTTACAGGGCCGGAATGGGAACAGCAACCGGCCCTTGCATACTACTCAGCCGGCGCCCCCTGGGGTGAGGGGAGTGCAGCCGAGCAGTATGCGAGGGCCGGTTTCAGACGATTTTGTTACAGGCGATATTGCTGACCCCCGGTAACAAAAATGGCCCCCCAGGGGCCCAAAACCGTCCCCCACCCTAGTGGCCCACCGGAGAAACGGTGCCCGCAATGGCCAGTCTGGCCCTGCACAGTGAGCAATAAATGAGACATTCGGGGAATACTATGAGCACCTATATTAAGCCACGGCACAGGAAATTCAGGACTTCCTTCGGGAAGTGCACCTACTTACTTTAACAGACGCGGACCAAGAAGCACTGAAACTATCAATCACAGCAACTGAAATTCAATCAGAGACCTCCTGCGACTTAAAAGTGACAGTAAGGGCCTTAATGACGACATTGCGTGGACATCACTATAACATCATACCCTACAATTGTTTGTTCATGTTCATTGTACTTCAGCCCACATATGTATAACAACTGGATTGCGCTATAGCGCCATGCGGGCCATATTTTTCAGGCTATTGCTGACTGAGCATATATATGTATATCATTCACCTTCTGGTGAGCATAGTTAACATTACCAATCACATCGCTGCTACCTGTTGGATTACGGTTATTCAACTTTGAATACCATTGATTTTTCGGACTTGTTACTGTAGATCGAGGTTCGGCTGCACATCCATTTTTTTAGGGCCCGATACTACTGATCGAGGTGCGACTGCACCCGGGCTCGCTTTTATATACGGATACACTACTTTACTTTACTCTCCACCGCTACAGGCGGTATTGCGTTACTGAGTCTTGTGCGCATGCATGAGGAATCACCCTTTCGCTTGCATAATGCATGCGCTACTGGCAATATTGCGTTGCAGAATCCAAAGTGCATGCGCTAGGAATCAGCTTCTTGATTGTACCACACATGCGCAATGCGCTAGAGCGGACTTGTATCGTGCATGCGCTCTTTTCCATCAATGGAGACACTGGAATCTCATATTAACACTTGAGTGATATCAATCACCCAATTAGCGTTTGTATAAAAGGGCGCGCTGACTACCTGTCCGTTACCTCCACTCCCACTCGGAAGCCGGCGAGAGGTACCGACGGACAGGTAGGCCCCTGCAGACCCCTTACAGACCTATTGCGTAGCTATTATATGTGCTAACCCTGCTCCATCTATACTTTTAGGGTTTGACATTAACTTAACCGGGGCCACTAAACCCAAGTTGCTATGCTTTTCTGCTCGATGGGTTCTTTGCGTAAATCACCCTATCTGGACTAGCATTGCTCTGGACCGTTGGTCTGGTGGGGAGAAGTCGATTTTTGGAAACAACTGTGCTTAGTTATAATTTTTGGAAGTAAACAAGCGATATAGCTACATACCGCATTGAAGTTATGTCTGCGGTAGTTCACACATCATTACATCTATATCTTCCATTTTAACAGAGCGGGGCCTCAGTTCGTCCCTAGCGGGTGCCGGGTGAGGTGAGGTTATTTCCTACATAACGCTGGGTGATTACAAAACCTTTATAAAAGTTTATGACACTTTCTTGACTTAAACCAGGAGGACGATAGCCTCCTGTGAAGCGAGGAGACTATCTGCTCCTTGCTATCTATGTGTTGTTTGTTCTGTTCTCTCTGTCACTCAGGGATCGTTATGGACATTGTTTTGACATCACATATTTTGTGCACTATCTTCCTTTCTTTTAGGAAAAGGACGAGTCATTTAATTTTCCACCCGTTTACATTGGGGATCCAAGTTCCTGGTAGGAGTATTTTGATTCAGTACTATATATTCTTTGCACATGATCACTTACTCTGCAGTCGCTATTACATCACGATCCTGAAGAAAGCTGGACACTTGATTCCGAACAGCTGAAACATGTTGACCACCCTGCACTGCACCACCACATAGTTATACTTTCAAACTATTATGGCGTGCTTTTAATCTTGACACTAGAACAGTGCCTATTAAACATATTTTCTGTTCTAGTAGTTGTTTTTAATTTCATTTTTCTCACTCACTTTCACTTAGCACTGCACATCATCAGTACCACTTGAAATAACCTGTGGCTTGAAGGCTACCTCAGTAATCCATGTCTGCACCATCAACAGATGGATTGGGCGAGATTTGGATCCACCATCCGTATCCCACGTGATGATATTCCGCCACAATGGTGGGCTGATGGGAGTTTATTCAGCCTAGTGTAATTTCATGTTTCAGGTCTATGATCTTTGTTTGTACTTAGTTACAGAACAACACACAGTTTCTATGACCAGACATCTCTTGTTAATTATTTCTGTCATAGATTGGGTTGTGAGGTGTCGAGGTCGGTAAACTAACCCATATAGACCCCCCTATCTCTTCGTATTTATAGGACTCTCATCCACCCCAACTAATAATCCACTTTGTCACAAATTCCCAGCTCAATATATCTTTTGGGATAAACATGTTCCTTAGTATTTCAGCTACCTATTTTTCTTTAAAATAAGCAAAGTATCTTTGCAAGCTAGAACAATGCTCTAATCCATGATTGATGGGAAAGCAAAAACATAAGTTCCAAACTGGGTCTAGCAGAAACCGTAAAAAAAAGTATTCATTAAGAAGTCTCAACACATGATGTGCAGCCAGCATCAAAACAGCACTTTAGGTTTGCAGGGCATACTTCTGTATGCCAAAGTAGCAAGAGCTCCCACCACTTCCACATTGATAAGGGGGGAAAGGGTCTGTCACATTGCAAAATGACTACCATGTGGTGAGTGTTTTTCCCTTGAGATTGCAAATGAGGAAACACTTTGCCTTTGAGGAGCCAACTTCATGTTACACTTATGTGTGCAGAGGCAAAGCAGCTGCCAGAGGACACCCACTGTGCATCATAAAGAGGTCTTTAACATCTTCTGTAGATGACTCAAAAGTTAATGTTTCAGTTACAAATTGAAACATTGTAAGTTGTAATGAACCCCGAATGAGCATTTCAGCTCTAACTTGTCTCCAATCATCTCTAACTCAATAGTCAGATAATTCCAAGTTTCTTTGCAGATTCACTTGTAAATCCTCATGAGCTAAATAATCTCTCGTTCATACTTTTAGGTCAGAAGATCTCAATTTCGCATCATCTCAACCAGGTACAACTCTTTTCTGTCCACTGCCCAACTGCCACATTACTGGAGTACCCCTTGAGCATTTGTATCTAAACTGTCATTATCTGCACTAGGATGCTATATGTAAAGCCTATCAATACCGTACTGCTCTTGTGCCAACATTAGCATAGAATTTTGGAAGTATATGTTATCGCTCGACTAGCCTTTTTTCTCCCTTTTCTTTTCCTCCTTCTCTTCTTCTTTTCCTTTCTTTCTTTCTTTCTGCCTGTCTTTCTTCTTTCTCCATTGATCATTAGGGTTAGTCTCTTGATATTCTCACAGGCATAATACCCTCACTGTTATGTTTCTAGACTTGATACTTTTACCTTACACATATGCTAACCCTGTTACAGTATTATTCTTTGTATTGTTCTTCATCAAAATCAATAAAGTACTTTGAAACAAAAAAAAGTGTTCTCCTTAATAAATCCATGGAGCGGTGGGAGCTACTGTGCTCAGAACCTATATTTACAATAGATGGCTGAAAAATGATATATTAGAAGTCTTAAGCAGTACAAGAGCATCAACCCTGGTTTTGAATTTCCCATAGAATGTTACTTCACATGGTCTTTCTGTAGAAGCTTCTTACAGCTACAAAATACATTCAACAGATAATGGAAACAACTTCTCTAATTAAAGCAACATAGGCAGACAAAAACACAATTTTGCTGGTACATACCTTCTCTTAGGTTGCACAAAATATAGTAGAAAACCTCAAGATGAACAATTCACTCCAGGCCTAGCACGCCTATACTCAATAAAACCATTCACTCATTTTCTTACAATACACAAATATGAACTATCAAGGTCCATAATGCATATTGATAGTATCTAATATGTAGAAAATCATGCTCACACAATACATTAGTTTGCATGAAAGGTTGCACTATGTGTATTGCATAAATCGCACAAAATGTGTGTCTGCCCTGGTCTATATCTCCTCATTACATATTTCTTCAGCATCTACCCTGTATTTAGCTATCCATGGGTCCTTGTATCCATGTATGCCCTTGTTGATGCTTTCCTTTGTCTTTGACATTAGATGTTCAAGTCTCACTGTGTTGGATTCTTTCCATGTCTCAATGCCCCAAAGTGCATTGATACTCCCAAGTATGCGTATCTCGGTGTCTCCCATTGCCTCCTTTTATCTGCAACGTCTCACTGTGCCCTCCTTTCTTTTTTTGTATGCTTCATCCTGCCAAGTTTCCTACTCTGGCCACAACTCCCATGTTTTTGGATCTCCATGTACCTGTTATGCCTCCACAGTTTCTGGGTGTCACTTGCACTTAGACAAATAGCACATGGATACATTAGTGCATGGTCAAACACTGCCCACGTTGGAATCACGTTTCTGGTTCAGACAGGTGTTTGACCCAGGCATGCACTTTGCCACATACCTGCAATCATGGCAAATGGTGGTATCTATTGTGAATGAAGCTCAAATTAAGGGAGATGTTGGTTTAGGAACATTTCATTAGAACCCAAAGGCAGCCCACAGTGTTATTTAGAGCTTCTGTATTGAAAACCTGAAGCTAGAAAATGGTTGTATACAATAAGTGGAAGCTCATGCCTTGATTGATAAGGGCTATTTAAGTAGTCGTACCTCGTCATGGTTAGTGTATTTTTATAATGCACATTACAGTTTATATGGAGACGTGATTTATGCTAATTAGCATGTCATTTTTGCAATGTACTGCATGTAAGTCAGAAGGACCGCACGGCTGAATTTCGACGCAAAGAATATTGACTTACAAGAATATGGAGGGCAGAATTTCAAGGGACAAAATATTAAAAGGTGCGTGCATATAGAGAAGTGTAGATTTTCTATTCCTATCTTCCTATCTATGCACCTTGAAGATATACTTAGCGCGGTGATACATACATGTTGAGATAGGTATAGAAAATGTAGAATTACTTGTTGATTTTTGATATTTTGTCCATGATATTTAGTACCCTTGATATTCTTACTTCAATATTTTGTATACATGCCAATCAAACTTCCATGTATTATGCTAGTGACGGCGAGTCACACTATTTTGAATTGCCTGCAGCTGTTACACACACAATGATAACTAAATACAACATAAACTATGTGAAATTACAAAATGCACTGTTCAATTGCTATAGTTTCTTACCATGTAATTACTACTATGTTTTAATGTGTTTATGCAACAACATTACTGTTACTAAGGGAAGGCACACATGACAATGTGAAAAAGCCAACATGTAAAAGAAACTCATATTCCTTCATGATTTTATTCTGATAAATGTTTTTATTTGTATTTTTTATTGAGGGAGATACTGTATACTTCCTCTCTCCAAGTTATTATTGCTCCTATATTTTATAAAATACAATATCATGCAAGGGCAGGGCATGGCTTTTTGGTACACATATGCTAGATCATCATCTTCCAAAATCACCATGTTTTTTCCGAAGTATCTTTACTGATTGCATGAGAACAAAATGTCATTTTGGCCTATTACTCATTAAAGAAAGTCACATTTGTAGAAAATCACACTCCCTTTCTCTTTGCCTTGTTATTACTGAGGACTTGGAATAAACTTCCAAATCAGGAATTTCAGATTACATGTGATTGAATGCCTCACTTACTCAGAATGAATGTCATAATGGATGCTGGAATACCCGGCACCCTTCGTAGCTCCCCAAGCCACGAGGAAAGAATGAATAGTTCATGGATGGTGGTTTGATCATAATGACTGTGTAAAGGAATAGTAGGGCTCACAGAAATGAAAATCGTTTGTAGGAATACTGAACATTACCTCTATACCCCTCTTCTTCATGCCAGTTTATGAATGAGGTACACAATCATGAATCCACATATTTTTCTACAGCTGAAGGCTACACACACAATCTACTGAGGGTGAACAATTGTGTGCACTGTAATGTAAAATCTGATTAAATGAGAATGGACCTGGGGGCACCAAGACCAGAAGTCTGAAAATCAATGTCAGACGATTTACCATTGTAACTTTTAATAGGTGACCGATATATGCTGTAAAGACCAGGTGGTTACCTCTGATCCAGCGGTTTACCAGCAACAGGTAATCTAACACCACATACTCCCCTGAGCCCATAAATTCACTTCACATCACACTGGTAATAACCGCGGGGGGTCACATTTTGTAATTCTTTTGATTAGTTAGCTTTTAGTTCCTAACTAGTCTTTACACTAATCAAAAGTTCTTTCCTCTGGTCAATGGACCATTTTATTTGGAACTAGTTGATGGTGAAATGACATAAGATTTAAGTTACTTACACATTAGAAATTATCACAGAGACAGATGTCTTTTAAAATTTTATTTCAGATTACATTCTTGTGAACCGCACAGAATAAACCCTGTCTATCTCAGGAAGGAAAATTAAAAAAATTAATCAAGAATACATTCATATATACTTTGCAATGACACTGCTCGGAAATGAGAGGACAGAGAGAAAAGCACAATAGGGGATATACATATATAGATATCATTACCAAGTATGGTGTGGAAACCAACTCCCAGGCCTAGGAATTGGGGAGGGTCCACCAGGAAAAATCTGGCACATAAAAGCTTCAGGATAGGATTCAGGACAGGACAGATGACCTCTCTATCACCGACACATTTGTAGCACCCCTCTCTGACACTCTCTTCCTCCTTGAGATTCTTCCACGATCTTCTTCTAAATTAATTTGCTTAAGATAATTAGTTCAGAAATTCCATTCTTCTCCAGCATCTAAGTCTGGGACTTCTCTATGCTCTCGCACAGCATCCCGGTCTCTCGTCTCCTCTATGCTCTCAGCTCTGCCTATCTAACTAATGCTACATCAAGTATACATTTCTGTAAACTTGGCCAACCCATTAATGTTTCAAATTTATGAAATTCCTAACTCTGATTGGACAGGCAAGGGGAGGTGATCATCACACCATGTTTATTTCATATTATTGTCTCTCAGCTCTTTGTTTAAAATCCCACCCCTTAAATGTTATACATCAGTCTTTATTCCCACCCATATTCACAATGTAATTGTCACAATTTAGATTTTAAAAAAGTAGTTCTCGTGCATTTCAGTAAACTTCGTTCCGGTTCTCATGAATGTATAAACTTTTCAGCCTTGACCAAAGTCCAAGTTAAAATGACGTCTTTCAGCTAGGTTGATTCACACATGCATAGCAGAACGAGAGGGAATAGACTGTGGCTCACAACTGCAGGCCCATAATAAGCACTATTGAAAGGATCAATAGATAAATGTTAAAATCAAAAATAAATGGTGGTTTCCCTGTATGCCACCTATCTGTACTTTAATCTCATTTATTTATTATTATTATTCCTGCATTAGTATAATAGCTGGGTTTAGTTTTGCAGCAAGCAGGTGGCAAGCATGTGAGTTTCAAATGGCCATCTAGTTAGCTACTGCGCAAGTGCAGAAAGTTTCCCTCCAAGCATAGATACATCGCACTACGTAGATGCAGTAGACTCATGCGCACTAAAGAATTTCAGTAAGCGCCCATCTTAGCATCACTCTCGAGTTACTGGTTAGTAACACACAAATGCAGCTTCCATCTAATACTCAAGTGTTGTGTGAATGCATATTATTACCACAAACAAGTTTTTAATACGGGTTAGTAGTTACATGAGAAGATTGCATCCGAGCAAGTCTCTTTTTCATGAGTCCTTGCTCCATCAATCCCCTCTCTGATGGCATTTAAAAGCCATCACAAAATTACCCATCCCTCATCAGATGCCAACTTTTGTCATTCTCATTTTAACTTCCCTTTCCATTCTTGCATTTATCTTTGTTCTTTAATCCTTTCATATGCTCATATAACTTTCCTTTCATTTCTTCTAACTGTATTTCTTCATAATTTCATCTGTTTGTCTTTCCATTTATTTCATATCTCCTCCTTCTCAGTTTATTAGAACAACACTTACACCATATCATTATTGATAATACTATTAGTGCTATACCTACTAATGGGAATACTACTTGTCCTAAGAGACCTTTTCCTATTTTGAAAAACCAATTCCCTACTGATGAAATACTTTTTGTTCGTTTTTCCCATATATTATCAACTTCCAGAGGTTTCAATTCTTCTTGCATTTTTGTAATATTCTTTATATATACTTTGATTTCTGTGCTTTTATACAGAATATAAGTGCAATAATGTTGTGCCTTCAACATTTTCTAGACTCCGCCCTCTTTAGCTAATAGTATATCAAGCGCAAGTCGATTTTGCAAAGCATGGACCTAATTGTAACCATTTCTGTATTGATCATCAAAAAACCTCCAGCAGTATCAGTCGATAGACGATCAACTACTGTTGACAATTGACAGATTCTATGAGAATTTAGTATGACTCCCACTGAAGCTATCAATGCACTGAATATGTCCCTTACTATTTCTGAAAAACTAGCTCTCTTTCTACGTGTTAGTTCATTAGTAATTTCATTGCTTCCAGTGATTTTACATGGCAGATTTTTGGACAAACAATTCCAAAATAACAACTCCCATACCACCTGGCAGGCAGCCTATAATAAACCTTATTCCCACACACGTATAGTAAATTCCAGGAAAGACCCCCTTTTAGTCCCCAACCTCCCAAAATCAGGAAGTTATGTTAACATTCACTGGAACCAATAAATACGTTATTATAGTCTATCTTTAATCTATGGAGGCATATTTTCCCTGTCTTCACAAAAGCTAGAGCCATTGCAGCATGCTCTTTGCCAGATGTATACATTCCTTCCTTTTCTGCCAATGATGGAATAGGATGCTTCTGTTCAATAGCTTTCCTTTGGAAATCTTGACTCCTCTCTTCAACTAAATTCAAAAATACTTGTTCTTCTTCATGTAATGAACATGTTAGATTATCTTTATGTGCCTTTTCTATATCTAATGATTTCATTCATTGTTAGGAATAATCCACCCACGAACTGTGCAACTAGGCTACTATGTACTGGATTAATATTCTTTCGAATAGGAATTTCTGTAAATACTACATCTATTTTAGAACAATAATATTGTAATTTCCCCTTTCTATAAAATAAACTTGAAAGTACACTACAAGAAATGCCATATGTTAAAGGTAAAAGGTGCTATGTAACTCCCTCAGATATTGATGTAGGCAATTTCATACAAACATAACAATCACTAGTCTCCACGGTGTCTACGTACTGAAATAATAGCTTTGCGAATACGTTTAAAGAGGTATCATTGTCAGTTACTGTGTGATGTTAGTCTATTTCATCTGATGCTTCTAATTCTACTCTATCTCCTTTTATGTTAGCTGTTTTCTCATTAATGCTAGTGTCATTCTTTGTATCCGTTATCAACGAATAAAGGGCTGCTATGGTAAAAGATAACCAAAGTAATATCACTAACAACAGACTACATATACACATTCTACAACATCCTTTTATACAATTTCTTTTTGTTCTTTCTGTAACTCTGGTCTCAGCCATTTTGCTTCAATAAGATTTTTCTTCTTTCTGTTAATTTGGAATCAAAATCTTTAAATACTTGAAGGAGGTTTCACTTCCCCTTCGTCAATCTGTTCTACGTTTGCTTCTTCTTCAGATTCTTCATTAATGTCTAGATTCTCAAACTCTTCAGGAATCACATAGGTCCATTCAGGTCCCTTGAACGTAATCTTTAATATTTTCAATCCTAAACTTCTACGTATGTTTTTAGTAATTGACTGTTCACCTTGAGTTTGACTTGTAACTTCGTTCACTTGTTCTGGATCTCATTTATTGTTTTTAAATGATATTTTAATCTTTTGACCCCTCTTGGCCAACTGTCACCTTTTCTTACCCTTTTAATTTGCACAGCACTTTCACCTCCTTGGTCTCTTTCATGAGTCTGTTTATTTTCGTTACGTTGTGGCACAACTTGATTTTCTTCGCTTTCTGGGTTCCTCTCTACCTTTCCTCGTTCAGGACTTGTCTGTGTTGCTTTTTCTGCCTGAACTCATTCTTTTGTTTCCACCTGTTCCTGTTTGGGTATTCTGTTAGATTGTTTTTTTCCTTCTTCCCGAACTTCTTCTTCTAATCCTAACTTGTCCTGTTCTATTCTTACTACACCTTTGTCTTTTGCTGCCTGAACCTGTTCTTCTACACCTATCTGTCACTGCTCAGGTCTTTCTATTTCTTGGTCTGACTGAGAATGTTTTTCTGTCCCTATCTGATCCTGCTCAGAACTTTCAGTTTCTTTGTTCAATTCTTCCTGAGCATGTTCTTCTATACCTGTCTGATCCTCACTATTCTCTTGTTCTTCTAACTTTGCCCTACTTCGTGTTTTGATAAAGACTTCAGGTATGTATACTATTGGTACCCAGTCCTCCTGACTTGTGCTCAGTTGTCAAACTCTCTAGAGTCTCTTGATCCAGGCTCTTCGAATGTACAACCTTCAGCAGCTTCAACTGTTTGCACCAGTTGTGGGTTTTCTGATCAGGGGCTGGCACCTTTTTTGTATGACTAGCATGCAACCAGTTTGGCAAACCTGCACACTTCACTGCTGTGGTGTTGACCAGTATGACTTGTCGTGGCTCATTCCACCTCGGTGCTAAGCATGACTCTCTGGCGTGGTTCTTTATCACCACCCAATCTTCAGGATTCAAATAATGAGCTTGATCCTGCTGCCTGGTCACTGCGTCTTCTCCAGCATTGTGAGGGATAGAACGCACTAGGTCAGCCAATCCTTTGCAATAGTCCAATACCAGATCATCACTAATATTCAGCAATCTATGACCTGGTATAAATTCCTGTCTCATTGCTCTTCCCATGATAATTTCATGGGGACTCAATTTTGTGTTCCTATCAGGAATACTTATGAGTCCCATCAGAACAAGAGGCAATGCATCTGGCCAACTCATTGAAGTCGATGCACACATCTTTGCCAATCTTGACTTTATTGTGCCATTCAATTGTTCTACCACTCCAGAAGCCTATGGGCGGTATGCACAGTGCAGTTTCAGTTCGATTTTGAAAGCTTCACAGATTATTCAAATTATTTAATTGTTAAAGTGAGTTCCTCTATCTGATTCCAAAGTTCCTGAAAAACCAACCCTAGGAATGAGTTCTGTCAACAATAACCTGGCAACAGTTATGCTGTTGTTTCTTCATGCGGGTATGCCTCCACCCGCCATGAAAATGAACATACAATCACTAGGACGTACCTCAACCCTTTGCATGGTGGTAGTGCTATAAAATCTAGCTGTAGCCTCGCAAATGGTCCCTCTGCTTTCCCAATTTGGACCCAACTGACCACTGTCTTTCTTCCTGGATGTATTTGCTGGCAGGTTAAACATCTCTGGCAAAGGCTTTCTGCAACTGCCCTAAACTTTGGATTGTACCAATCTTGTCTGAATAATCGTCTCATTGCGTCCCTGCCTACATGTGTGTCTCCATGACACATTCTGTCCATTTGTGAGAGTAAACAATCTGGCATAGCTGGTCTGCCATCATGTTATACCCACACACATCTGCTTCCCTTTGTTCACAACCCTATCTTATCCAATTGTCCATTTCACTTTCTTCCACGTCTTCCTGCAACTGGCTCTCCTC
The DNA here is from genome assembly GCF_964263255.1 of Lissotriton vulgaris. NCBI lineage: Eukaryota > Metazoa > Chordata > Amphibia > Caudata > Salamandridae > Lissotriton > Lissotriton vulgaris. Next base: position 806,101,971 of record NC_141687.1, read on the forward strand.
TTCCCATGTTTCAAGAACTGAAAATGACATAAGTTGTCAGCTGATTCCACTTGTTTCCATTTTCCTGCTTATTGACAATTTGTTTTTAGCACAATACTGAGCAACCTGGTCAGCGTAACGTTCACCAGCTGTCATTTTGTCATTTCCTGACTAGTGAGCAGCACACTTGACCACTGCTAATTCTATTGGTAGTTGTATTGCTTCCAATATTTATTTTACACATTTTCCATTTCTAATAGGGGATCCTGAAGAAGTCATGTATCCCCTTTGTGACCACAATTGGCCATAATCATGCATAACCCTGTAACCATACTGGCTACCAGTAAATATGGTCACTCTCCAATTTTTCACAATTTTGCATGCTTTAATTAAAGTAATCAATTTGGCTACTTGTCCAGATTTAACGCCAGGTAAATAGGAAGCTTCAACAACCCAAGTCAATTTGCATACAGCGTAAGCTGCACTCAGTCCACCATTCTTAGACAGTAGCCATCAACAAATAATTTGTGTTCTGGCTCTTTCAATGGTTCTTCTTATATGTCAGGACATGGCTTAGTGTACATTTCTGTAACATCTAAGCAGTCATGTTTGGTATCATCCCTTACTTCTTCACATGTCGGATATGGCATTAGGGTAGAGGGGCTCATTATTGTACATCTGATCACTGTCACATTCTCTGCTCTTAGAATGATTCTTTCATCCGACTAGGGGTAAGGTGCTGTGTTCGAGTTCTAGTTAACAAAATCTCAACTGAATGTGGAACAGAAACTTTCACTGTATGTCCCATTACTATGGTCCCATTCTATTCTATGCTCATGCAGGCAGCAGCAACTGCTTTTAGGCAACCTGGTAATGCTGAAGGCACAGGATCCAATGTAGCTGAAAAATAAGCTGCTGGGCGTCGGCTTAATCCATGTCTCTGTGTTAAGACTGAGAGTGCACAGCCTTCTCTCTCACAACAGAATAGTGCACATTATTTTGAATAATCCGGCATTCCTAGGGCTGGGGCCTCACATAAACAACTTCGTAATTTCACAAAGGCTTTTACAATTTCATCATCCCAAACTATCGGATCTTTGGCTCTTTTCTGTGTCATTTGAATTAAAGGCTTCGCCAATAAGGAGAATCCAGTAATCCATTGTTTGCAGTATCCTACAACTCCTAGAAACATCCTAATTTCTCTCTAAGTTTGAGGTAATTGCATTTGTCTTATTTTGATTCTTTCTCTGGTCACTTTCCTCACTCCTCTTTCTATTTGATGTCACAAATATGTCACTCCTTGTTTACAAAACTGTAATTTTTCTGGAGATACCTTGAGTCCTGCATCAGCCAAATGATTTAGTAGTGGAATCGAATCAATGACACAATCATCTCTGCACTTTGATGCCACGAGCAAGTCATCAATATACTGCACTAAAACTCGATTTCGGGGCATAACTAACTTTTCCAGACACTTTTTCAAAATCTGATAAAAAATAGATGGCTTTCAGTATACCCCTGAGGAACACGATTCCATGCTAAAATACGATCTTCAAATTTAAAAGCGAATAGATATTGGCTATCAGGGTGTAAAGGGATCGAGAAAAATGCTTGACACAAATCAATTACAGTGAACCAATTACCATTCCAGGGTTTCTGATACAAAATCACTGCTGGATTTGGCACCACTGGACAACATGGTACTACAACTTTATTGATTTTCCTTAAATGTTGTACTATCCTTTACTTCCCACTAGGCTTTTTGAGACCTATTATAGGTGAGGTACAAGGGCTGCTCATTATTTTTTTAGAATGCCTTGCTTAATCCTTCGATCAATTTCAGAAGCTACTCCTGCTTTAATTTCAGGACTCATTTTGTATTGTTGGGTGCTTGGGTAAACTGCACCTTCTTTCACAGTCACCTTCACTGGGTCTACATTCACCATTAGACCTATTTCTTTTCCAGTGAAATCCCATACTTCTGGATTTACTGTAGTCTTTAATTCTTCTGGTAAGTCTATTTCTGTCATTAATGAATACATCTCATCAACTTCAGAACTTTGTTTGGCTAACATCAATTTATAAACCATGTCTTCATCAGGTGTTTGGAAAGCAACACCATCCAGTGTGCAATAAATCGTGCAGTTCATTTTGCACAAAAGGTCTCTGCCTAATAAATTCACTGAATTTGAAGCCCATACTACAAACATATGCATATCTTTGAAGGTTCCAATTTGTACCTCCATGGGCTTTGTAATTGGGGTTCTGATCCGCTGGTTGGGAACTCCAACCACTTGGATTGAGTCTCCCGAAAGGGGTAGGTTTGAGATGTCTGCTGTTCTCATGGTAGAACGGGTAGCACCAGTATCCAATAGAAAGGTGATGTCATTACCTTCCACTTTCTCATCTACAAATGGACCTGACTGATCTACCGATAAGGATGCGCCAAGCATGCATTCCTCTTCCTCCCCCCCAGGCACCGTCATTGCATATATACATCTTTTTCAGAATTGTTATGCAAAAAATATTGTGATACCACTGAGTTTTTCCTACCGCTTCCTGGAAATCTGGCGTCCACACTGTACTGTGACTGATTCACAATATTTTCATAGGGACAGGTGGCAACTGATACTTCCGATTAACTACCTGCTGCAATTGATTCACAAATCCCTCATTCTGCGTCTGTGGATTTAGGTTTGCATTTAGGCCATTATTATCCTGGATATTTTTACACTCGATTTCCAATGTCCAAGCTTTCCGCATCCATGACAAGGAAACTTTTTCTTTGCATCCTTTCTGCTCATTCGTCCCTTTTGTTTACCATTACATGTCACATTATCACTTTGACTCTGCTCCTTGGTCTGTCCACTTGTTTGGCCATCTAGATGTATTCCTTGCTGCTCTGCCAATTTCACTTTTGCCCACATCATCTTTTCTTTCAGTTTCTTATGTCTATCCTCAATGTCATCACCACAATACTTAGCATACTTCAATATCTATTCTATGGTCTCACTCTGCCAACAAATCTTATGCTTTTGAATGATCTGACTAATCTCAGGTTTCTGTCCTGTAACAAACCAATATACAAAATGTCCCATATCCTTATGTACAATACTCTCAAATCCACTATACTGCTTAAAAACCTGCAATAACCTTTCGTAATAGGCATGAACAGATTCATTTGGTTCTTGAGTAGTTCTATCTATTTGTATCCAATCTGTTTCTTTTGGAGGTATCTTTCCTTTCAAAAATTTAATTACTTGATATTTCTTCATCATGTCAACTGAGGGTGCTCCTGTTTTTGAATCTCTTGAAAATTCTTCACTAGGCCAATCAACTGTAATTTTACATTCTATCCATAAGTGTGCAGGCACCACTATGTCAAATAAACCATCCAAATCTTTCAGCAATACCTTCAAAACTTTCAAAAACCTTTCAACTTGCTTTGCCTGTGCTTCTTCCTTTTTCTTTTGCCACCTCACTCTCCACCTAACAATGTCTCCCCATTTCTGTAAAATATTCAGCAATTCTTTCACTTGCAATTTTCTTTCAGACACATTCATATTTTCCAAATCCTTATCAGTAAACTCCACTCTGTAAGGCTTCTGTAATACCTTTGATCTCCCTATATCTATTCCCATTTCAGTGGATAGTTATGTCAATTTCTGATGAAACAGTCTTGCATTTCTAGTTATACTCCTGCATATGAACAACAATTCTTCTTCATCATAGCTGTTTAGTCTATCTATTCCCACATTCCAAGCAATAAGTTCTTCCAATTATACTTTTAATTTGTAAATATCTAGGATTTTAGGAGGTGAATTCTGTTTTTCAATTCCTTGAGCCCATCTCTCTAAATCTTGTGGTTTTACTGACATAGCACTTCTGATCCCCGGGGATGTTATTGTCCTTCCTTCTTTTGAACTGCTAGGTCTAACTCTCCTTGGGGTTTCGCTTATATTGTCTCTTATAGGAAGATCCATTAATGAAATTACTGAATCACACTCACAGGCCGGGTTGTTCATTATTATTATTTCTTTACGGGGATTATTTAAAGGCATTACTGCAGCTAGTGTTTTTGGACAATTTACTTTTGATCCATACAAAGGAACAACAGGACCTATACTTACAAGTATTGTTAATGCTTCAGGATTCGTATTTGATTGGGTTATTTTCTGTATTAATTTCTCTCTATTATTATTCAAGGCTTCTTTTTCTTTATGGTATAGTACTCTATTAACTGGTGGGTCATGTGCAACCTGTGGAATCAAAGGAGTCCCTAATACTGGGGCACTTGGGATAACCTTACTTGGTCCCTCTTGATACAGTGGAGGGTTTTTATTCAAATTGTCTTCTAATAATTTATCCTCTGCTTCTCCATACCCAGTTGAGCTGAAATGTTTTGATTTCTCTTTACACTTATTCCCCGTTTGATCTTCAGCCATACAACCCTTCTGATACCGGTGGGCGAGATTCACAGAACTAACTCAAGACAAAATCCTAAACTTACTACCATTTTGGTATTCGCAGAAGGCACTTACTCATTTCGGTATTCACAGAAGTTAGGAGTCCTAACTTTAGGACTCCTAAATGTCTTCTGTTAATACCGAAAGTCTTAAAGTTAGGAGTTTTCTCAGTTTAGGAGTAGTAAAGTTAGGACTCCTAACTTTAGGACTCCTAAATGCCTTATGTGAATACCGAAAGTCTTAAAGTTAGGATTTTTCTCAGTTTAGGAGTAGTAAAGTTAGGACTCCTAACTTTAGGACTCCTAAACTAAGAAAATCCTAACTTTAAGCATTTCGGTATTCACAGAAGGCATTTAGGATTCCTAAAGTTAGGACTCCTAACTTTAGGACTCCTAAACTGAGAAAAATCTTAACTTTAAGACTTTCGGTATTCACAGAAGGCATTTAGGAGTCCTAAAGTTAGGAGTCCTAACTTTACTACTCCTAGACTGAGAAAAATCCTAACTTTAAGACTTTCGGTATTCACAGAAGGCATTTAGGAGTCCTAAAGTTAGGAGACCTAACTTTACTACTCCTAAATTGAGAGAAATCCTAACCTTAAGACTTTTGGTATTCACAGAAGGCATTTAGGAGTCCTAAAGTTAGGACTCCTAACTTCTGTGAATAACAAAATGAGTAAGTGCCTTCTGTGAATACCAAAATGAGTAAGTGCCTTCTGTGAATACCAAAATGGTAGTAGTTAGGATTTTTGTCTTAAGTTAGTACTGTGAATCAGGCCCATTATTCTTCTCCACTGTTTCATTTGTTCTTCATGTGTCCCATGAATACCTCTGGTATAAAATCTTGAAAACTTTCCTCTTCGACCCTTTTCTCTCTCAATGACTCAGTCTCCAATTCTTCTAATGCCTCATATTGAGCTAATCTAGGTCTTGGTTTTAATTCGTACATTCGCATCCTCAAATTCTGTAAAATTCTTCCATTAAAAGTACCATGTTCTGGGAAAGCTAGAACAGTATCATCTTTTGTGTATTCCATCCAATTTTACATCCATACACATGTAACCTTTTTCCATCATCATAAATGAAGCAGTGTTTTACGGGGTGGAATAGAAATTCCCTCCCTAGTCAAAACAGGTTTATCTTTCTTGAAGAAATTCTTAATTTTCTGAATAAATGACTTTTTCCTCTTTTTACCATACATTTTCCTAGATGCTCTATGAATAAAACAATAATCCGTAAACCCTCAATTTACCCTGACAGGGCTCCTCTCAACGACAGACAAATGTGAATTGAGCATACAAATTTTCACTAGCCAATCAGAATTCAGTTCTTATTCAGGCTTCTAATCAAGCTTCAGGTCACGCTCGTAATTTGACCAATGCTAGCGCGGTCATTCAAATGTCGTCAGTTCTGATCCTCGCTAATGACCCATCCTTTGCAATATGCGTCTTTCACACGCCCGCTGTTTCCACTAATCCCAAGGTGGCTCACTGTGATGTCAGTGCAACGAGGCTACTGACCCTCCCTTCACAAGGTAAAGCATAAATGTTGGAACTGGCCCTTGTTGCAGGGTCATCCCCAAACTTTTGCTTCTTCCTCCCTTATTTTTCCTGACCCGTGGCTGTTGCCAATAGGACTCTGCACACTTTACCACTGCTGATCAGTGCGAAAGTGCGTATGCTCTCCGTGTAAATTGTTTTCATGATTGGATATACATGATAGGCATATTGGTATCACCACAAAGTCCCTAGTAAAGTGCACCGGGTGTGCCATGGCTGGTGATAACAATGCTACTAGTGGGCCTGCGGCACTGATTGTGCCACCCACAGGAGTAGCTCTAAAATGGTGTCAAAGGCCTGCACTGCAGTGCCTATGGGCAGTTTAGAAACTGCCATGTCCTCCTGGTCAGTGTCCCCACTGACCAGGCCTAACCCTTCCCTTTTTGTGCACATCAGTCACCCCTATGGAAGGCCCAAGGTACCCCCCTGGGCAGGTTGCAGTGTATGTGAAAGGTAGAGCATGCACTGGTGCAGGTGACATGCTCTGGTAGTCAATTACAGCCATTTTTGTTTTTCACTACTGTAAGGCTATCTTGCTCCACAGATTACCATGGGGGATGCTGGCTACAGTGGCTTCCAGCATTTCTTCTCATAGGAACAAGATAGGACATAAGTATCTAGTATCCTGAACTCAGAATTTAATAACACATCTTTTAGGAAAGGTTGTTTTTAAATCCTGTGTTTGAGAACAGCACTTTTAGAAAGTTTCTGTTCTCTTGTCTGACCCTTCTGTGTGCCTTGGGCTGTTTGTGGATTGACTGTCTGGTTTGAGAGTGACATGGGCTGGGGATTCCCCAGGAGGCTGGCTGTGTCAGCCCTAGGCTGAATGACTGCATTTGCAACTGGAGTGGTGGGAGGAGTTAGCACCTGGGCCTGAATAGGGCTGTGCCTGCCTTCCACAATGCTGGCTCCACCTCCTGATGGGCGGCTGATGACCCTGCCCCTCACTCTGAAAGGAAAGGAGCAGCCAGGAAAACAAAGTACTCAGGAGACACCCAGAACTGCTTCAGACCGGGCTCTGGGCCCACTTGCACAAAGAGAACAAAGTCTTTTAGGGGTATAAGAACAGGACCCCTGACAACAGAAAATTAGATCATCCTGGAATCAAGAAGGAACCTCTGCCAAGGAGAAAGCTGAATCTGAAGAAGGAAGACTGCCCTGATGTTGCTCTGCTGGACTGACCTGTTGCTTTGCTGCCAAGGAGCGGGGAAGGACTTTGCTGTTGTGCTGTGTCCCCTGTCTTGAAGGAATCTCCAAGGGCCTTAGAAGAGCTGGCTCCTTGTTCTGAAGTCCCAGGAACAAAAGGACTTCACCCCCAACTTCCCTGAACTCTGCTGAGAGAGTTCTGTCCTTCCTAGAGTGCTTGATCCAGTTGTGGGGCCTCTGGAAGTTGTACCTGTGCTGGGAAGCTTGAAACTAATCTTGAGAGACTTTTGCAATTGAAAAGTGTTGCATCGCTCGCTTGCGGAGCGCATCCCCGACAGTGCGAGAAGTTTCCCGCCGCTACGAAGGTCGAGATCATCGCAGCGTTCGTTTGCAGGACGCACCCGATCAGTGCGGGAAGCCTAACATCGCTGCAAGTGTTGTTGCAGAGCCTGTCGTCGCTGGGTGAGATCGCCGCACTGCTTGCTTGCGGATCGCATCACGTCGCTGCGAGTGTCGTCACAGAAGCCATCGCGTCGAGGAGCTGCAAGAGAGAAGATCACCGCTGGTCCGCGCATCGTCGTCCCGGAGATCGTCGCAACTCCAAAGATCGTCGCATCGTGCCTTTGCAAGAACAAACTTCCTACGGAACCTACGCACCGGAAGCCATACAAGTGGCCTTCCTCCCCATACAGACCGGATTCGCCGCAACACGCCTGCTGCTGCAGCGGGGCCATCGCATCGCCTCCCCAGGGTCTCAGGAGAAACACATCGCTTGTTTTTCACCGCACCAGCGTCTGCTTTCGGAACTTTGTTGCAACTAAAAGGTACTGTGAGTAAACGTGACTCAACTGTGAACTTTTCACGCATCTGTGGATTATTCTAACGCAACCTAAAGAATTTTATCGCAAACCTTAAGAACTCTTTTTGAAACCATATTCTTGAACTGTGTATGTTGGATTTTTGTCGTTTTGGTCTTGTGTAGTTTAGATTAAATACCTTTATTTTTCTAGACTGTTGTGGAGTCAGTTTGTGGTGTTTTCACTGTGTTGCTGTGAGTGTTGGTACAAATACTTTACGCATTGTCTCTGGTTAGCCTAGACTGCTCGTGCCAAGCTACCTAGAGGGTGAGCAGGGGTTATCTCAGAGGGTTATCTCCTTGCCCTGACTAGAAGCAAGGGTCCCTATTTTGATAGTGGTACCTACCTCTGCCAACTAGAGACCCCCAGTTCTTACTTTGGTGGTCAGGCGGTGGGATTTGAACTTGTATTTGTACTAGACCCACAGTGATTGGTGTACATCACTAGTGAGTGCAGACCACTACGCCACCGTATACTACTATTTTTTTCTTTGGCTGGTTCTATTTTTGAGTAACTCTTCAAGCATCATGTCTGTGAATGGAAAGGCACAAAGGGATGGTTTCAGGCCACAGGATCTGCCTGTGTCCAGAGCAGCCTCAAGGGCTGGCAGCAACCATTCAGCTGAAAGTTTATCCCCAGAGGAGTTGGAGGAAAACCAAAGGGCTAGAGATCATGCGTTGGAAATGTGGAGGCTTGAAATGGAGCTGAAGCAAATGGAAAAAGAAAGAGAAAGGGCGGCGGAGGAGAGCAAAAATGCCCATGTCCTGGAAGAATTGAAATTGAACTTGGCCCATGAATTAAGAATGAGGAAACTTGAGTTGGAGCTCAAGAGGTGTGAGGCCATGAGGGTCTCAGCTGAAGAAGAAACATGGGTAGCTCAAGAGGTGAGCTTTGCTGAGTTGGAGGTAGAGCCCAGCTCAGATGGTGGCAGCATGATTATGATATATCTAGTGCAGAGAGAGAGGTACAAACACCCAGAGATGTGGCGCCTGACTTGAGGGAGGGGGTCAACATACGCCAGGGGGTTAAGGATTATGATGTAGTTCCAGTGGAGTGCAGTGTCCCTGAAGTAGATTGGGGGACGGGCACAGGGGACCATATTCCTAGTGGTGGGAGGGACACTCTTCTGACTCTAGAGGAGAGGTACAGGGAGAGGGGTTCCCCCATGGTAGAAACCTTGGTGTGTGTGTGAAGACCAGCCAGAAGAGTGTGGGTTGTGTGACAGAGACAGTCAGAAACTGTCTTGCCAGTCTCAGGAGAGTGGTGTGGGATACTTGTGTGAGGCACTGGAGGGTGAGGCAAAGGGTAGCTTGGTTAACAACTGTGGGGGGCTGTGTGATTCATTTGTTGGAGAGCATATTTTAAGTCCCTGTTTTCCAGAGCTATGCCAACACCCAGTGGAGTGTGAGTTCTCTGAGCCCAGAGAGCTTGCGTTGGAGGCAGACCTCTTGGTGGATTCCAGAGAGTCTGAGAAGGCATTGGGGAGTGATCCCAAAAGGATTGGCTTAGATATATTCCAGACCTGTGAGGTGGAATAGGCTCAGTGTAGCCCAGTTAGGTCCCAGTGTAGTGGGAGGGGTGTAGGGGCTCATGTCCGGTCTCAATGGAGAAGGAATGAGTGTGTCTCACGGTGCCTGAAACCCAGTCTCAGGGTCTGGAGGGTTCCTTAAGAGAACACCAGGTTGGGAACCTAGACTGTACTTGTAGGCCATTTGAGGAGGATCTCCTAGTGTCTGTTGAACGGGGAGTGCCTGTAACCAGGCCTCCATCAGTTCTGGTGTCTGGCAGTGCCACTCCAGTTGGGAGGGTGCAGAAGTCCAGACTGAGGGGTGAGAGGGGGAAGGAGTCCCCAGTGGGAGAACTGAGTGGTCGCTCCCCTGCTCCCCTGGTGACCTGTGGTATCGTTGCTCCACATTTACTTTACTTTATTTACTGCCTCCTAATTGTTGCCTGCAGTCTGCCCTGCTTGCCGCTTTACTCTTTTAGCATTTTTAAAGCGCTATTGCTACTTTAACTGGTATTGCGCGTTTCTCCACAAGCGCTCCGCTCTGCTGACCCCTCCGCCTCCATTTTGATTGTTGTGGTCGCCCTCTGGAGCCCGCCCCGCCTCCCAGCTGAGCCGCCCTCCCACTAAGCACAAACAGCGCTCCGTTACCTGAACGCACTGTGACTCGCTTCGCTCTCGAGCTGAGTGGTCGCTCCCCTGCTCCCCTGGTGACCTGTGGTATCGTTGCTCCACATTTACTTTATTTACTGCCTCCTAATTGTTGCCTGCAGTCTGCCCTGCTTGCCGCTTTACTCTTTTAGCATTTTTAAAGCGCTATTGCTACTTTAACTGGTATTGCGCGTTTCTCCACAAGCGCTCCGCTCTGCTGACCCCTCCGCCTCCATTTTGATTGTTGTGGTCGCCCTCTGGAGCCCGCCCCGCCTCCCAGCTGAGCCGCCCTCCCACTAAGCACAAACAGCGCTCCGTTATCTGAACGCGCTGTGACTCGCTTCGCTCTCGAGCTGAGTGGTCGCTCCCCTGCTCCCCTGGTGACCTGTGGTATCGTTGCTCCACATTTACTTTATTTACTGCCTCCTAATTGTTGCCTGCAGTCTGCCCTGCTTGCCGCTTTACTCTTTTAGCATTTTTAAAGCGCTATTGCTACTTTAACTGGTATTGCGCGTTTCTCCACAAGCGCTCCGCTCTGCTGACCCCTCCGCCTCCATTTTGATTGTTGTGGTCGCCCTCTGGAGCCCGCCCCGCCTCCCAGCTGAGCCGCCCTCGCCCCTCCCCCCCACTATCCATATATGACAGTTGTTCCCGCACGCAGCGTTTACGCGCAGCGTCCGCGCCCAATCCGCGCCGAAGGTGCGCCAAAGGTAAGCCCGTCTACGCCCGTCTGCGCCTGGACCGCGCCCTGCGCCAGACCCCCTGCCCCTCGCGCTGCCCAGCCCTCCTGCATTACCTACGATGCCACCACCCTCCTAGCCCTCAACCCCGGCCGTTCCCCCAACTGCGTCCAAGCCGCTCCTGGACACACCCATGGTCCTTTCTCATGCTACTCCTGCAAATTCATCGGTACCGTCACCAACTCCGCCACGATCACACCTCAGATTCCCGACACCAACCACCTACAATGCATCCTTCTCAACACCTGATCGGTCCACAGGCACGCCATTGACCTACGGAATCTACTAGACACCATCTCTCCAGACGTCGCCTTCCTAACAGAAACATGGATGAACGCCTACTCCGCCCCAGACATCACCATTGCCATCCCTGAAGAATATAAGATCACACGCAAGGACCGTACCGGCCATACAGGAGGAGGAATCGCTATCGTCCATAAAAAATCTATCCACATCTCAACCAGCTCTGACGTCAATCTCGCCAACTCTGAACACCTTCACTTCCAGATCCACATCGACCCCAAGACCACACTCAGAGGCACCCTCCTCTACAGACCACCAGGACCCCGCGCAAAATTCAGTGAAGACATCACGGACTTCATCACTCCACACGCGCTCCCCTCCAAAGATTACATCCTTCTGGGAGACCTCAATTTTCACCTTGAAAAGAACAACGACCGCAACACCACCACCCTCTTGGACAACCTCGCCAACCTCGGACTTAAACAACTGGTCACTTCCCCCACCCACATCGCAGGTCACACACTCGACCCTATATTCACCTCCAGCAACCATGTCTCCTTCAGCCACACTACGGATCTCCTCTGGACTGACCACAGCTGCGTTCACTTCACCTACAACAAACCGAAACCCATCAACCACCCCCAACCAACTCTGCAAAGAAACTGGAACAAAATCACCATCGACCAGATCTCCTCATCGCTCCTTCTAAACACCCCAGCCCACTCTTCTAACCCAGACCAAGCCGCCACCAACTTCACCCTATGGTTATCCAACAGCGCCGACATCCTAGCACCACTGAAAAAACGTCAAAGTAAACCTGGCAGCAAGAAGGCCTCATGGTTCAACGATGATCTTAAGAAGTCCAAGAAACTCTGCCGCTCCCTTGAAAAGGCCTGGAAAAAAGACCCAAGCACTAGCACCAAGGACGCCTTCAAAAACGCCACCTGCACACACCACCAACTAATCCGACAGGCCAAGAAATCAGCATTCAAGGATCGACTAGACAACAACGCTCACAACAGCAAGGAACTTTTCAACATCGTCAAGGAATTTACCAATCCCTCGGCCAACTCCAACGACATCACCCCCTCTCAAGCCCTCTGCGACTCCCTGGCTTTATTCTTCCACAACAAAATTGCAGACATCCACAACAGCTTCGACAACCAACCCGGAGACCAACCCAACCAACCATATGTTGAACATTCTCCCCCCTTGAACACCCTTAACGACTGGAACCCAATCTCCACGGAGGACACCATCCGCCTGATGAACTCCATCCACTCAGGATCCCCCACAGACCCATGTCCTCACCACATCTTCAACAAAGCAGACTCCGTCATAGCACCGCACCTCCGAGACGTCATCAACTGCTCCTTCAACTCCGCCACCTTCCCGGAAAGCTGGAAACACGCCGAACTCACCGCCCTTCTGAAAAAACCCACAGCGGACCCCACCGAACTCAAAAATTACCGCCCCATCTCGCTCCTTCCTTTCCCGGGCAAAGTCATCGAGAAAGCTGTCAACAACCAGCTCGCCGCCTTCCTCGAAGCCAACAAATCCCTCGACTCCTCACAGTCTGGCTTCCGAGCAAAACACAGCACTGAGACCGCCCTCATCGCAGCAACAGACGACATTCGAACTCTACTGGACAATGGAGACACAGTCGCCCTCATCCTCCTCGACCTCTCTGCAGCCTTCGACACAGTCTGCCACAGCACCCTTTTACAACGCCTAAGAAACATCGGAATACATGGAAAAGCCCTTGAATGGATCACCTCGTTCCTCACCGGAAGAACCCAGAGAGTCCGCCTTCCACCATTCAAGTCCGAGGCCACTGAAGTAATCTGTGGTGTACCACAAGGATCCTCTCTCAGTCCCACCCTCTTCAACGTATACATGAGCCCCCTCGCGGCCATCGCCCGCCAACACAACCTCAACATCATCTCTTACGCGGATGACACTCAACTGATCCTTTCTCTCACCAATGACCCCAGCACCGCCAAAACTAACCTACACGAAGGAATGAAAGAAGTTGCCGAATGGATGAAACACAGCCGTCTGAAACTGAACTCAGATAAAACAGAAGTCCTCATCTTAGGTACATCCCCCTCTGCATGGGACGACTCTTGGTGGCCGGAAGCCCTTGGAAAAGCACCCATCCCGACAGACCACGCACGGAACCTAGGCGTTATCCTGGATTCTTCACTTTCAATGAACAGACAAGTCAGCGCCATCTCCTCATCCTGCTTCAACATTCTTCGCATGCTCAAAAAAACATTTTGCTGGATCCCCACCGAAACAAGAAAAACAGTCACCCATGCTCTGGTCACGAGCCGACTGGACTACGGAAACACCCTCTACGCAGGTACTACCGCTAAACTCCAGAAAAAACTCCAACGAATCCAAAACGCCTCAGCCAGGATCATATTAGACATCCCGCGTAACGAACACATCTCTGGTCACCTGAAAAACCTCCACTGGCTACCCGTCAATAAGAGGATCACTTTCCGACTTCTAACCCACGCACACAAATCACTCTACGATATCGGACCAGAATGCCTCAACTCACGACTGTCCTTCTACACCCCCTTCCGCCAACTACGCTCTTCCAGCCAAGCCCTCGCCAATGTACCTCGCATCAACAAGACCACCATGGGAGGTAGATCCTTCTCATACCTGGCAGCTAAAACATGGAACTCACTCCCCACTTACCTTCGCCTTACCCAGAACCACCTAGCATTCAGAAAGCAACTTAAAATGTGGATATTTGACAAGTAATCCTCCTCCCCTCCCTAAGCGCCTTGAGACCCTCTGGGTATGTAGTGCGCTATATAAATTCTTTGACTTGACTTGACTTGGGTCAGGGACCAGTCAGAAGGGCTGAGTCTCCCAGGAGTGACCATGGTGACACCACTTCTGTCCTGGGGGATCTTCCCGCACTGTCAGGTGGACAGGGGTTGGGAGATCTGTGCCAGGCAGACTGTCACAGGACACATGAGTTGTGTGTCACCCTCAAGGGGGTACTATGTGAGTCCTCAGAAGTCCTGGCATGCCAGGCAAATGCACAACCGCAGGTTTTGGTCCCTTGGTTGGGAGGCCAGGTTCAGGATCTGCCTGACCTGGAAGGAAAGACATCTGTAACCAGTGTCCTGACCAATATGGTTCCCAGGGGTACCCCTCCAGTAGGGAGGGTGCAGCGCTCTGGAAGGGGGTGCAGCGGGTGGGAGTCCTCGCCTCTGACCCCGGTACAACCTGAGGGGTTAAACCATAGGTTGGGAGACCAGTTGCTGGAGGGAGGTCCTGAACTGGTAGGAAAGTTGTGTTCTTGGTTGTCTTGGTGGACAGGGTTGCCCCTGGAAGGAGGGCAGGAGTCTCACCCTGGGGGTGGACTAGGCCACACCCTGGTGTTGGCCTGGTGGGTACTATCTACTAGTGTGGGCACACCAGTGAGTGAACTCCTGGTGCGCCAGGCAAGTGTTCCACCGCAGGGGTTGGTCCCTGGGTGGGGAATCCAGGTTCAGGTGTTGTCTGACCTGGAGGCGTTGGAGCCTAGGCTTGAGGGCCACGTCTGGGGTGTCCCTCCTGACCTGAAATACCAGTTGCAGGATAGAACCCCTGAACTGGTGGATGAATGGTGCAGGGTACCTGCCACTGGTGCCCTGGCTATTCCAGAAGGGGGTACCGCTCCAGGTGGGAGGGTACAGAGCCCCAAGGAAGAGGAGGACCAGGTGTGGAGAAGCCCACCTCAGCCTCCTGTCCAGCCACCGGATACAAGTAAGGGACTGGTGGGTCAGTGCCAGAGTGTCAGACCTGACCTGACAAGAGAGAGAGTGAACAAAGGATGCCAAGCACCTGGGGCTACTGCCCCCCACCCTCTGATGCCACAGGGGTTTGAGAGGCATGAGGCCTGGGTCTCATCCCTGATCACTGTTGGTGGTCACTGTGGCTTGCTGTCCGTCTGTTGGGACACACCTGTGAGGAAATTAAGGTTAGGTGCTGCACAGGTGATGTCCACAGGTGAGGAGAAGGGTTCCACATGGATTGGCATGGTGGACCCTGAGAGCATGGATGGAGTGATCCAACTAGGAGGAGTATCACCATAGATAAGGCTAGAGAGCGATATCGGTGGGATGAAATTCTAATGAAAAAAGAAGAAGTCCTTCTTTGTTTTCAATAAACCCCTCACTCACCGACCTGGTCGGTGACATGCTTCATCATCGGGGCCACCTTGACAGCCGAGTGCCATCAAGGTGTGCTGCAACACCTGGGATACAGTGGAGCGGGTATGTGAGTGATGAATGTAAAGAAAAAAAGTCAGTGAGTTAAAATTTGTCCTGGTATGGCTTATACAATACTTTATTCTAAGACTACTGGACAAAAGTAAAAACAGTGCATGTCGATACAGTGATGGTTTTATTCTGACCAAATGTATCTGTGAGGTATGTGTGAGGTCTACATGTTTCAAACCGTCAGGGAAATTACCGGTTTTTCATCAGGACCAAAAATAAAGGTGTTGGGTGGTCAGGGTACACTAACACCCTGCCGTACCTGCAACCCTTAGTTCCCAAATAACAAAATTAGTTATAGGGCAGAGGAAAAAGCAACCCAAAAGTGGTTGCATTAAAAGCAGAAAAAACCTGTGGAGAAAAATAAATTTTACTTTTTAAGTCAAAAAACTAGTTACATGCCTGTAACGTAGTGAAGTGACGGATCTGCTCTTTCTGTGAATCATCCCACATCCAATTAAAGCGAACTACTCAGGTGCGGTGGTTGAGTGTTGTTTAACAGTGAAGAAATAGGGTTGATTGTAGACACACCTATCAATATAAGTGTGAGAAGGAAACGAGCAAGGTCTATTGACTATCATTTCGTATTCGGCAAACTAGTACGTGCCTAGGAATTTGCTCATAGTTTTCTATTTTAAAGGTGCCAGGGATTACCGACGTGTTAAAAGTACAACTTGATCCAAAATAAACAATACAGGACAGACACAACATAAAACACATATTGTAAACAAAGCGTGCTTACTCCTTGTTAGGGGTTTTGAATGCTGCACGGGATTAGAGGGAAGGGATGCCACGGTATAGGAAACGTATTCTGCAGAACGGAAAAGGTTATTAGAGAATCCTGCAAAATTGATAGGTGGGGTTCTGGTCGGTACCATGAATGGAGTTTAGGTAGGGTGACTGGAAACAGACGTGTTTCTCTTTGTGCAGTTGGGATTTACTTACAGTTTCAGTGGTCTGTATACAGCCGTATACCTATTTCGCCCCTCCGTACGCCCGCTAAGAGCCAAGTGCGGGATTGCTTTTAAAGGTAGCCGCCATTGGTTTTGGGGTGGGCGTGGCTAGCATGACGTAAAGACGTCAGGCGTTCACAAGTGGATCTACGGAGGCCCATGGGGTTAGAGTTTACCATAGAAACGGAACACAGAATATTCACTACAGCTCCAGTAGGAGGAGTATACAGACTCACGAAGGGGGCGTGATCGCATGTATGAAAAGGGAAAACAGGGATAGCTTTTTTGCGTGGTATGAGGCAATGTATCATTTGTGGTCAGACATCAGTATTTAGGAGAGTACATTCGCCCAGGGTATATTATCGTTCAGGCCGTTCACGTGTGTGGATAATCTGTATACCCATCTCTGCTCTTTTTCATACAAACGTTTTTGTAAGTTTGGTCCCGGGGTCAGTTGCTCAATGATGGTCCAAAACATATCGTTTGGTGTGTGGCCACTCTCGATGAAATGATCGGTAAGTCGGGTTGCATTTTTCTTGCAGCTTATAGTGCTGCGATGTTCGCATATCCTTTGTTTTATTTTCCGAGTGGTCATTCCTATGTACCGCTTGTTGCAGGTACACTCGATCAAATACACCACATTGCTACTATTGCAATTGTTGTGTGAAATCTGCCTCCAGACTTTACCAGGCTCCAGATCTAGTGTTTTGGTATTCCTTGTCAAATGACATACACTACAATCTCCGCAGCGGTAGTGGCCAACTATATCTGGTAAACCCCAGGTCCTGGTTATTGATGGTGTGGTTTGTACTGTTCTAGCTTTCGGTCTGGTGTTCACAAGTGTGTCTTTTAGACTTTGTGACTTCTTAAAAGAGAACAGAGGTTTCTCCCAATGCAGATTTCCGGTGTTCACAATTGCCCAGTGTTTATTTATGCTTCTGGTCACTCTGTTTGATATTGGGTTGAAAGTGGTTACGCATGTCAGAGGTATCTCTTCATTTCTCTCTGTTTTCTCTTCGAGAAGGACGTCTCTGCTTCTCGAAGAGAAAACAGAGAGAAATGAAGAGATACCTCTGACATGCGTAACCACTTTCAACCCAATATCAAACAGAGTGACCAGAAGCATAAATAAACACTGGGCAATTGTGAACACCGGAAATCTGCATTGGGAGAAACCTCTGTTCTCTTTTAAGAAGTCACAAAGTCTAAAAGACACACTTGTGAACACCAGACCGAAAGCTAGAACAGTACAAACCACACCATCAATAACCAGGACCTGGGGTTTACCAGATATAGTTGGCCACTACCGCTGCGGAGATTGTAGTGTATGTCATTTGACAAGGAATACCAAAACACTAGATCTGGAGCCTGGTAAAGTCTGGAGGCAGATTTCACACACCAATTGCAATAGTAGCAATGTGGTGTATTTGATCGAGTGTACCTGCAACAAGCGGTACATAGGAATGACCACTCGGAAAATAAAACAAAGGATATGCGAACATCGCAGCACTATACGCTGCAAGAAAAATGCAACCCGACTTACCGATCATTTCATTGAGAGTGGCCACACACCAAACGATATGTTTTGGACCATCATTGAGCAACTGACCCCGGGACCAAACTTACAAAAACGTTTGTATGAAAAAGAGCAGAGATGGGTATACAGATTATCCACACACGTGAACGGCCTGAACGATAATATACCCTGGGCGAATGTACTCTCCTAAATACTGATGTCTGACCACAAATGATACATTGCCTCATACCACGCAAAAAAACTATCCCTGTTTTCCCTTTTCATACATGCAATCACGCCCCCTTCGTGAGTCTGTATACTCCTCCTACTGGAGCTGTAGTGAATATTCTGTGTTCCGTTTCTATGGTAAACTCTAACCCCATGGGCCTCCGTAGATCCACTTGTGAACGCCTGACGTCTTTACGTCATGCTAGCCACGCCCACCCCAAAACCAATGGCGGCTACCTTTAAAAGCAATCCCGCACTTGGCTCTTAGCGGGCGTACGGAGGGGCGAAATAGGTATACGGCTGTATACAGACCACTGAAACTGTAAGTAAATCCCAACTGCACAAAGAGAAACACGTCTGTTTCCAGTCACCCTACCTAAACTCCATTCATGGTACCGACCAGAACCCCACCTATCAATTTTGCAGGATTCTCTAATAACCTTTTCCGTTCTGCAGAATACGTTTCCTATACCGTGGCATCCCTTCCCTCTAATCCCGTGCAGCATTCAAAACCCCTAACAAGGAGTAAGCACACTTTGTTTACAATATGTGTTTTATGTTGTGTCTGTCCTGTATTGTTTATTTTGGATCAAGTTGTACTTTTAGCACGTCGGTAATCCCTGGCACCTTTAAAATAGAAAACTATGAGCAAATTCCTAGGCACGCACTAGTTTGCCGAATACGAAATGATAGTCAATAGACCTTGCTCGTTTCCTTCTCACACTTATATTGATAGGTGTGTCTACCATCAACCCTATTTCTTCACTGTTAAACAACACTCAACCACCGCACCTGAGTAGTTCGCTTTAATTGGATGTGGGATGATTCACAGAAAGAGCAGATCCGTCACTTCACAACGTTACAGACATGTAACTAGTTTTTTGACTTAAAAAGTAAAATTTCTTTTTCTCCACAGGTTTTTTCTGCTTTTAATGCAACCACTTTTTGGTTGCTTTTTCCTCTGCCCTATAACTAATTTTGTTATTTGGGAACTAAGGGTTGCAGGTACGGCAGGGTGTTAGTGTACCCTGACCACCCAACACCTTTATTTTTGGTCCTGATGAAAAACCGGTAATTTCCCTGACGGTTTGAAACATGTAGACCTCACACATACCTCACAGATACATTTGGTCAGAATAAAACCATCACTGTATCGACACGCACTGTTTTTACTTTTGTCCAGTAGTCTTAGAATAAAGTATTGTATAAGCCATACCAGGACAAATTTTAACTCACTGACTTTTTTTCTTTACATTCATCACTCACATACCCGCTCCACTGTATCCCAGGTGTTGCAGCACACCTTGATGACACTCGGCTGTCAAGGTGGCCCCGATGATGAAGCATGTCACCGACCAGGTCGGTGAGTGAGGGGTTTATTAAAAACAAAGAAGGACTTCTTCTTTTTTCATTAGAATTCCATCCCACCGATATCGCTCTCTAGCCTTATCTATGGTGATACTCCTCCTTTTGTTATATAGCTTCCTACCCAGGGGATTAGGAGTACCCTTCCGTCCACCAAGGTGGATAAAATCCCTTTACTCTCTACTTTTGTTTACAGTGATCCAACTAGGTTCAGGAAGGCGTAGAACAGGAATAGTGCCCTGCTGTTTGGGCCAGGTTCTGTGTTCTATCGCCTTAAGCAGGGAATCCCATTGAGGTATTGTTTGGTCTACCCTGGCTTTAGGCTGGAAGGGGGTTGTGTTGGAACTGGCCATTCTTGCAGGGTCATCCCCAAACTTTTGCTTCTTCCTCCCTTATTTTTCCTGACCCGTGGCTGTTGGCAATAGGACTCTGCGCACTTTACCACTGCTGATCAGTGCTAAAGCGCATATGCTCTCTGTGTAAATTGTTATCATGATTGGATATACATGATTGGCATATTGGTATCACCACGAAGTCCCTAGTAAAGTGCACCGGGTGTTCCAGGGCTGGTGATGACAAATGATACTAGTGGGCCTGCAGCACTGATTGTGCCGCCCACAGGAGTAGCTCTAAAATGGTGTCTCAGGCCTGCCACTGCAGTGCCTATGGGCAGTTTAAAAACTGCCATGTTCTCCTGGTCAGTGTCCCCACTGACCAGGCCTAACCCTTCCCTTTTTGTGCACATCAGTCACCCCTATGGAAGGCCCAAGGTACCCCCCTGGGCAGGGTGCAGCGTATGTGAAAGGTAGAGCATGTGCTGGTGCAGGTGACATGCTCTGGTAGTCAATTACAGCCATTTTCGTTTTTCACTACTGTAAGGCTATCTTGCTCCACAGATTAACATGGGGGATGCTGGCTACAGTGGCTTCCAGCATTTCTTCTCATAGGAACAAGATAGGACATAAGTATCTAGTATCCCTGAACTCAGAATTTAATAACACATCTTTTAGGAAAGGTTGTTTTTAAATCCTGTGTTTGAGAACAGCACTTTTAGAAAGTTGCTGTTCTCTTGTCTGACCCTTCTGTGTGCCTTGACCTGTTTGTGGATTGACTATCTGGTTTGAGAGTGACAGGGGCTGATGATTCCCCAGGAGGCTGGCTGAGTCAGTCCTAGGCTGAATGACTGCATTTGCAACTGGAGTGGTGGGAGGAGTTAACACCTGGGCCTGAATAGGGCTGTGCCTGCCTTCAACAATGCTGGATCCACCTCCTGCTGGGCGGCTGACGACCCTGCCCCTCACTCTGAAAGGAAAGGAGCAGCCAGGAAAACAAAGTACTCAGGAGACACCCAGAACTGGTTCAGACCGGGCTCAGGGCTCACTTGCACAAAGAGAACAAAGACTTTTAGGGGTATAACTACAGGACCCCTGACAACAGAAAATTAGATCATCCTGGAATCAAGAAGGAACCTCTGCCAAGGAGAAAGCTGAATCTGAAGAAGGAAGACTGTCCTGCTGTTGCTCTGCTGGACTGACCTGTTGCCCTGCTGCCAAGGAGATGGGAAGGACTTTGCTGTTGTGCTGTGTCCCCTGTCTTGAAGGAATCTTCAAGGGCCTGAGAAGAGCTGGCTCCCTATTCTGAAGTCCCAGGAACAAGAGGACTTCACCCCCAACTTCCCTGAACTCTGCTGAGAGAGTTATGTCCTTCCTAGAGTGCTTGATCCAGTTGTGGGGCCTCTGGAAGTTGTACCTGTGCTGGGAAGCTTGAAACTAATCTTGAGAGACTTTTGCAATTGAAAAGTGTTGCATCGCTCGCTTGCGGAGCGCATCCCCGACAGTGCGAGACGTTTCCTGCCGCTACGAAGGTCGAGCTCGTTGCAGCGCCTGTTGCCGCTGTCAGAGCCGTCGCATCCTACGTTTGCGGGATGCACACGATCGGTGCAGGAACCCTAACATCGCTGCGAGTGTCGCTGCAGAGCCTGTCGTCGCTGGGTGAGATCGCCGCACTGCTTGCTTGCGGATCGCAACACGTCGCTGCGAGTGTCGTCGCAGAAACCATCGCCTTCGAGGAGCTGCGAGAGAGAAGATCACTGCTGGTCCGTGCATCGTCGCCTTGAGATCATCGCAACTCCAAAGATCGTCGCATCGTGCCTTTGCGAGAACAAACTTCCTACGGAACCTACGCACCGGAATCCATACAAGTGGCCTTCCTCCCCATACAGACCGGATTCGCCGCAACACACCCACTGCTGCAGCGGGGCTGTCGCATCGCCTCCCCAGGGTCTCAGGAGCAAAGCATTGCTTGTTTTCCACCGCACCAGCTTCTGCTTTTGGAACTTTGTTGCAACTAAAAGGTAGTGTGAGTAAACTTGACGCAACTGTGAACTTTTCATGCATCTGTGGATTATTCTATCGCAACCTAAAGAATTTTATCGCAAACCTTAAGAACTCTTTTTGAAACCATATTCTTGAACTTTGTATGTTGGTTTTTTGTCGTTTTGGTCTTGTGTAGTTTAGATTAAATACCTTTATTTTTCTAAACTGTTGTGGAGTCAGTTTGTGGTGTTTTCACTGTGTTGCTGTGAGTGTTGGTACAAATACTTTACGCATTGCATCTGGTTAGCCTAGATTGCTCGTGCCAAGCTACCTAGAGGGTGAGCAGGGGTTATCTCAGAGGGTTATCTCCTTGCTCTGACTATAATCAAGGGTCCCTATTTGGACGGTGGTACCTACCTCTGCCAACTAGAGACCCCCAGTTCTAACAATAAACTTCTTTTCCTCTATTTTGTCACAAAAATACATTTATTAACGACAACATATAAACATTCGCTACTCGGTCTGCTCCACTAAATCAAAGGATAGTCAACTTATTTTTACAGCAAGTAAAACCTTCCACTCACTCTTCTCTCGAGTAAGACCTTCCGTTTACTTTTCATACACTGCAAGTAACATTTTCTGTTTTACCTTTCAATCAAGTTCGGATGAACCTGCTAGTCATTTGGTGTTACCCTTACTAGGTAATATAACACAAAGTTTCACCAGCGAACTCTGCTTTCAATCACCCTCACTTTTACACGAAATAGTAAAAAAATCAATACTTATCACCACACTAGTCAATAAAAACCCGAGCTCTGCTACCAGAAAATTGATCCAGCTGGTTACCAGCAGCAGGCCAACTAACACCACATACTTCCCTGACACCATAACTTTACTTCACATCACACTGGTAATAACCGCTGGGGGTTAGGTTTTGTAATTCTTCAGATTAGTTAGCTTTTAGTCCCTAACTAGTCTTTTCACCGATCAAAAGTTCTTTCCTCTGGTCAATGGACCATTTTAGTTAGAACTAGTTGATGGTAAAATGACTTAAGATTTAAATTACTTAGACATTAGAAATGATCACAGAGTCGGGATGTCTTTTAAAATGTTATCTCAGATTAAATTCTTGTGAACCACGTATACAGCACAGAATAAACTCCGTCTTTCTCTGTAACGAAAATTCAAAATTAATCATGAATACACTCATTTATACTTTGCAATGACACTGCTGGGAAATGAGAGGACAGAGAGAAAAGCACAATAGTGCATATACATATATCAATATATTTACCAAGTATGGTGTAGAAACAAACTCCCAGGCCTAGGAATTAGGAAGGGTCCCCCAGGAAAAATCTGGTGAACAAAAGCTACAGGACAGGATTCAGGACAGGAAAGATGACGTCTCTATCACTGATGCATGTATAGCACCTCTCTCTGACACTCTCTTCCTCCTCGAGATTCTTCTGCTATCTTCTTCTAAATTAATTTGCTTAAGATAATTGGTTCAGAAATTTGATTCTTCTTCAGCATCTAAGTCTGGGACTTCTCTATGCTCTCCGACAGCATCCTGGTCTCTCGTCTCCTCCATGCTCTCACCTCTGCCTAACTAACTAATGCTACATCAATTATACTTTTCTGCATGCTTGGACCACCCATTATTGTTTCAAATTACTTATTTCATATTATTTTCTATCAGCTCTTTGTTTAAAATCCCACCCCTTAAATTTTATACATCAGTCTTTATTCCCACCTGTATTCACAATGTAATTGTCACAATATAGAGAGAAAAAAGCAGTGCTCGTGCATTTCAGTAGAGTGTCTTTCCGGTTCTCAAGAAATGTATCAACTTTTCAGCCTTGACCAAAGTCCAAGTTGACATGGCGTCTTTCAACTAGTTTGCATCAGGCATGCATAGCAGAACGAGAAGGAATAGACTGCGGCTCACAACTGCAGTCCCATAATAAGCACTATTGAAAGAGTCAAAAGACAAATTTTAAAATCAAAAATAATTTGTTTCACTGTATACCACCTATCTCTACGTTAATCCCATTTATTTATTATTATTATTCCCTCATTAGCATTAGTATAATAGCTGGGTTTAGTTTTGCAGCAAGCAGGTGGCAAGCATGTGAGTTTCAAACGGCCATCTTGTTAGCTACTGCGCAGGTGTAGAAAGTTTCCCACCCAGCACAGATACGTCATAATACGTAGATGCAGTAGATGCATGCGCACTAAAGAATTTCAGTTAGCGTCCATCTTAGCATCACTCTCGAGTAAAGACATATGCAAGCTTCCATTTAATACTCAAGTGTGTGTGAATGCTTATTATTACCACAAACAAGTTTTTAATACGGGTTAGTAGTTACATGAGAAGATTGCATCCGAGCAAGTCTCTTTTTCACGAGAATTAAGTGTACCTCCGTACCCACCCTAATAAGCTTATCATGAATTTCCTTTGACAGACGATCTCAGTCAAGGAGTAGGCTAAAGCGACAGAAGAATATGTTGACATTATGGGTGTTAAGAATTGTATGGTGTACACTTTTCCTTTTTCTTCTGCAGGTGAAGGAGCCACGTATTTACAGCTACCTATTTTATGTAACTTCCCCTGCAATTATTTTGTTAGCCTATTTAATAAGCAGGAGTTTCTGTCACCATAAATGTCAGGTTTTAACATTTCACTGAACGACCTTCCTGCTTGCCAAAATGCTGGGAATTGGGTAACCTATAGTACTTATCTCAATACAGTTGCACAAACACTAAACTATCTAAAATAGAGTATTATGTAGTTTGATTGAAGAAGACTATGAATTTGTAATAGAATATTATGGGAGGCGAGTGAAGGTTTTCAGAGACTGGGATGATGAGAAGAAAATTAGAGAGCAGATTAATGCTGAAGAGAAATTTAGGCTTTCAAACCAGCATACAAAGTTGAGAATGGAGCACAAATACAGGGCAAGTTGTGTATGGTACATCATGAATCTACAAGAGGTGGATCAAAAGAGTTTGTGAGAAAGAGTGAGTGTGAAAGGAGTTATGTTGTCAGAGGTGATTTGATGATTGATGACAAAACAATATTTAGGGGAATGTATTTTGTGTGATAGGACTGCTTATTTTAACCTACCACTTAACTGATTGGGTGCTTGAAAATGCTGCACCTTTATCTCAGATAACAGTAGGGTTATAGGTGCCAATGTATTAAACACAACTAACATTTTTATTGAAGTGCAAGCTTTAGAAGAGTATGGTTTGTGTGAGAAAATGGGTTCCTGGGTTATTGAGATAGGAAAGCGTTTTATTAGTGTAGGTCAGAGGCTTGATAGATAGGTTGGGGTTTTATTTGGGACGATACTCAGTCCTGTAAATATTGTGTCGATTTGTGCAATTGTCCTGATTCTCTTGTTCAGATTTTCTGAATCAATATTTCTAAATTTTGGATGTAAAGCATAAAAGAGATCATCCGAGTGGAAGTGAGGCACGATTGAATTGGAAGATTGAGTATTTAATCAAATGAGGCTTCTGGAAGAAGCAAATTGCAAAAAGCAAAACGTGATGAAGAATGTTTTGTTTTTGTGTTTTCATGATTTTGTGCATTATTAACAATATGCAGAACATGGATCTACACTCATATGTAAATTCTGATATGGTGCTATTGTCTTAGAGATGATTTTGTTGTGACCGGTTAAAGTTCCCTTTCTTAGCCTATGCTAACTAGGCCTCAGCTAGGATGTGAAGCCATTGTGTTTAAGATGGATTTTTCACTCTGCAAGTATGCTGTTCATTATGTCTGCTGCACACAGTCAAGTAAAATCATGTTTGTTTATTTATATTGGCACTGTTCCCAAATAAATTTTTCTAGCATGGGCCCAAAAAAGTTTCAAACTACTCAAATTCTCTTCTACCTTCTAGCTGCATTGCATTGATTCACAATAGTGCACTGTTTTTTTGTAACTCATTTTTCCTGCCATTTCCGGATGACATTAGCATAAGGGGAAAGACTCAATATTCATTAAGTGGGAGAACGTATATGGTAAGACAATAAGATGATTAATTACTCTAAGCTTTGATTTGCCTAAGTTGCATTGTTTTGCTCACACCATGATGAATTTTCAGTTTTAATTATGTTTTATGAGAAGATTTCCTATATAAACGCTCAAATTTGGGGGAGAGAGACAGGACTTTCTGATGTTGCTAGGGATGTTCTCCGATTTCTTACTGATTTTGCATTTCTTTGAGACTTAAAATATTTTGGATTTTGCTTGCTATTCTGTTTTGCCCTATTTTTGGGAGCCTTCGTGGCAATGGCTTAGGAATCTGCCTCTTATAATTTGTGTATTGAATGTTTTGGATTTTTGCAACAAATCTTTCAAAAATGTTCAATTCTACCATAGGACTCACCTATTAAGTCTGTTGTTACATCATTTTCTGTGTTTGTGACATGTCGCGAAGTGCCTTTTCTTGGGACACCCTCCCTGACCCAACCACTCATGGGCATGTAATTGAGGAAACTTTTGGGTTGTAAAAAAATGAGACGTTCTCTTTCCCTACACTATCAAGAGATCATTCCTGAATTTACAGCTAGGCCTGTCTTCAGTTAATCCACCTCACTTCCATCACTTAAGAGGTTGTTTTAAATTCACTCCACCAAACCCTGCATTTCAATGCGCCTTCTGGCCTTGCCTCTCAACATGGTAAAAGGCCCTTTCCAAGACTGACCTCATGTCTATCCATGGTTCTCTCTCAATGGCCTGACATCAGTACTGTATTTTAAACGATGACCAGATTTTGACTTGGAAACCCTTTTTCAGTCCATTTTGTTATTTAGACTGCACAATTAATAAGAACTGCTTTATAGGTTTATTGTGTTTTTATCTAGGAACCTGAATCAATATTACTATTTTATGCCCTTGTACGGCTATAATCAATAATATCCCTATAATGGCATAAGAATCAGATCCATATTTAAGTAAATCGCCCTTGCAGTCCAAGGCACGACAAAAGCTACTTCCTTGGATTCCTAGGAAGCACAACAAGTTCCTTCGACACACCAAACCTCCAGCAACCTGGGAAATCCCCACTTGCTTTGTTTTGATTTGTAATAGAACTCCTGCGAGCACTGTAAGAACGGCCAGTTCTTGGTGACATCTTTATTGACGTCTTATGTCCAAACCTTACGTCAAATGCGGCACCTTTCAGGTATAAATATACCAACGTTGCCTTAAGCAAACACACGGTGGTGGTTTTGGAGCAGAGCAGCTATCTACTTGCCGAGAGCCCAGCTGATGCGAAAAGCCCACGGACGCTGCCCCTCCTCTTTGACGTGCTGAGAAAGATGCTGTCTTTTCTCCTGCTGAGAAAATCCAGCTCCGGCGTTTCCAGCCTACCCTTGCGGGTGACTGGGATATCGAGAGATACCAGAACTCCTACATTCTATTCCCAAGGTACAGTGCTGGCTAAACCCTTGGAGAGAATTCTTGAATCAGATTCTTGGCAAAACCAACTTAACTTAAACTGCTACTTACTTACTACTTCCCACGTATTAGGCTTAGGTCAGATACACCGGGGTAGACGTATTTTAGAAGCACCAGTTGAGCACGTTAGTCAATGTATATATGCATGTATATATTTTATCTATTTTAAAGTGTCTTATGGCTAAGAAACTATATCAATGCTTTTACAGTATTATTTCATAATACTCCTTTTACTGTACGTACTTTACTTTATATTAAGTATTGCAATTGTGGCAATTCATTTCTCTTGCATGAGAAGGAAGACTGGTCAATAAATAATACCTTTTATTGAAAACGCTGTCTCTCTCTTCTCTGCACTCTGGTGAAACTAAGAACGCACATTTGACTGAGTGAAATAGCTGTCTATTGTTTTCACACAACTCTAGAGATTTACTCTTATTCTGGGGGAGCAAAGTTGTCATGTTATATGGTTGTCGGAAGCTGAATCCCTATGGCCGGGATGCCCGTCACCCCCTCCCAACACAATCCCCAAGGATGGGAAGTCGGACGCAGGCTTGAACTTTTGGAAGGCGGGAGGGAGTCACCCTCCCGGCCGTATTTATTAAAATATGAAACAAAATTTAAAACATTAAATAAAAGTTTCATAATCATGTACAATTTTACATTTATTACATTTCGATGAAGACATGTTCTTTGGCTAACCTTAACAGATCTCTAATACAAAGGTTTCCTAGCCGAGTCTAACATCCTGCAAATGCATACATTCTAAATTAAAATTGTACATCCTAGCATTAAGGGCCAACGGCAAGGTCTTAACCGGTGTCAGATCCCTACTACCAAAACTCTCGCCCTCACGGTGTGAGTGGCGCATGCGCAGAGGACTCTACCCTCATTGCCAACTGTAACTTCCCTTGTCGTGGTCGGGGCCCCCTTTCCACTCGACGCCATCTTAAAGGTCGTCCGAGTTCCCGTGTGAGGTATCTGTAGGAAGGACAGCGTGGACTCCCCCCCCATCCCCACACTCTCTATCCGCCGTCGCGGATATCCGGCCCCCGGGAAATTAGTAGGAGGGGCATATAGCTGCCTCCTCCCCTGGTAGGGGCCTATGGCCGTTTCCCCTTAGGCGACCCATCCTTAGTGGGTGCCGCCTCCCCGTGGGAGGGGCCAATGGCCGCCTCCCCTCGGGCGCTCCCATCCATTCTGGGTGGCGCCCCCCTCTAGGGACCTTGAAATTACTGCTCACCGATCATGACCTTACCGCCCGACCAAAAAATAAATACGACAGTTGTTCACCTACTAAGGAAGGAAAAATTCAGCATGCTTAATTGTATCAAGACTGTTTACTCCTAAAAAGAAAAAACAGTATCCTACAGACAGAAGTCACATCCTTAACCTAAACATTCCTTTACTTTTCTACAAAGGAAAAAAGGGCCTACCTCAGCCAAACTTTATTACAAAACAAACATTGCTATAAGGGGCTGGTGGGTGGGTCAAAATTGCTGCTTGTTCCGTCGAGGGCTCACGAGCAACGAGTGGGTGCAGCCTTCAGAGCACAGGAACAAGAAGACGCTTCTTCGGATTCCCGCTCTATTTATTCTTCTGCGGGAGGGCGTGTACCCTCCTCCGGTACGCCTACTGGGCATGGTCATCGGTGTAGGTGTCTAGGACAACCCCTCCTGGGCGGGAAAAGGCACGCCCCGGCTACGCCGCTTCGGGCATACCAGCCGAGACACGCCCCCCGCCCAAAATGGTTTCCCGGGAGGATCGGGGCACCCAACCATACGTTCGGGGGGACCGAGTGGTCGCCCCTTTCCATATGGCCGGGATGCCCATCACCCCCTCCCAACACAATCCCCAAGGATGGGAAGTCGGACGCAGGCTTGAACTTTTGGAAGGCGGAGGGAGTCACCCTCCCGGAAGTATTTATTAAAATATGAAACAAAATTTAAAACATTAAATAAAAGTTTCATAATCATGTACAATTTTACATTTATTACATTTCGATGAAGACATGTTCTTTGGCTAACCTTAACAGATCTCTAATACAAAGGTTTCCTAGCTGAGTCCAACATCCTGCAAATGCATACATTCTAAATTAAAATTGTACATCCTAGCATTAAGGGCCAACGGCAAGGTCTTAACCGGTGTCAGATCCCTACTACCAAAACTCTCGCCCTCACGGTGTGAGTGGCGCATGCGCAGAGGACTCTACCCTCATTGCCAACTGTAACTTCCCTTGTCGTGGTGGGGGCCCCCTTTCCACTCGACGCCATCTTAAAGATCGTCCGAGTTCCCGTGTGAGGTATCTGTAGGAAGGACAGCGTGGACTCCCCCCCCCATCCCCACACTCTCTATCCGCCGTCGCGGATATCCGGCCCCCGGGAAATTAGTAGGAGGGTCATATAGCCGCCTCCTCCCCTGGGAGGGGCCTATGGCCGTCTTCCCTTAGGCGACCCATCCTTAGTGGGTGTCGCCTCCCCGTGGGAGGGGCCAATGGCCGCCTCCCCCCGGGCGCTCCCATCCATTCTGGGTGGCGCCCCCCTCTAGGGACCTTGAAATTACTGCTCACCGATCATGACCTTACCGCCACAGGCCGGATAGTTTATTATTTATTTATTTATTTATTTATTTAAGGTTTTTATGGAGCGCGTAGTCACCCAAGAGTATCCCAGCGCTAAACCTCATAGTCCTGATGGATGAAGTGCGGGAGGTGGGAGTGATTTAAGGGAAAAGGAAGGTTTTGAGCGATTTCCTGAAACGCAGGAGGTTTGGTTCTGATCTTAATTTCAGGGGGAGCGCGTTCCATTGCTTCGCTGTGTGGACCGAGAAGCGGCGGCCTCCTGCGCGGGCCTTTTTCACCCTGGGAACCACAATAAGGTTTTCATGGTCCGATCGGAGCGCTCTAGTAGGTCTGTAGGGGGTGATACAGTTGTTGAGGATTGGCGGGCCTTCGTTGTGGAGTACTTTGTGAGCCAGGCAGAGGGCCTTGAATATCACTCTTTCCCTGATCGGAAGCCAGTGCAGTTTTTTCAGTGCAGGTTTTGCCGATGTTCTGGCTGGGGTGTTCGTGAGCATCCGGGCAGCGGCATTCTGGGTTTTCTGTAGTATTTGAAGAGTGGTTTCCGGGGCTCCTAAGTAAATGGCGTTGCTATAGTCCAACCTGGACACAATTAGGCCTTGGATCAGCAGTAACCGTGAATTAAAAGGGAGTAGAGGGAGCACCTTCCTGCATGATCTTAATAGGCCGAAACAAATGCCGGCCGTTTTCCTTGCCTGCGTTCTAAAGGTGAGATCTTTCTCTAACCATACTCCCAAACTCTTGACTTCCGTCTTGGGGGCAGGAGGTTCACCAAGACAGGCGGGCCAGATGTTTGGGGGTAGATTCAGTGTTTTTTGACCTAGGAGAAGAATCTCTGTTTTTGACCCATTTAATTTCAGGGCTGAGTCGCTCATCCATTGATGTATATTGGAGAGGCAGTCATGAAGGTTGGAGGGCTCTTGCTTGGGGTGAGATAGAGTTACCACCAGCTGTGTATCGTCAGCATAACTGACGATAGTGACTCCAAATGGGGTGACCAACCCCTCCAGTGGGGCCATGTACACGTTAAATAACGTGGGGCTTAGTGATGAGCCCTGTGGCACACCACAACGGAGGGGGATGGCGGGGGAGCGACCGTCACATTCCCAGACTTGGAAGGAGCGTTGGCAGAGAAAGGACGAAAGCCATTTCAGAGCCTTGTCTTTCACACCGATGTTTTCCAGGCGTTGGGTTAAGACCTGGTGGCTGACAGTGTCGAAGGCCGCGCTCAAGTCCAGGAGGACCACTGCCACTGATCCTCCTGTATCGAGAATTTCTCTGGTCTTCTCCACTGCTGCAAGGAGAGCGGTGTCAGTGCCCTGACCTGGTCGAAAGCCCGTCTGGGAGTTCTTAAGGAGATGGTTGGTTTCCAGGAACTGTGACAGTTTTTTATTTACAAGTTTCTCCGCGACCTTACCAATCCAAGGGAGGAGAGAGATCGGTCTATAGTTTGATAGATCCTCAGGGTTTAGTGACGGTTTCTTAAGAAGTCCTTTCACGACCGCCTCCTTCCAGCTAGGGGGGACTTCACCTTGGGCTAATGAGGTGTTGATCAGAGCGGTCAGCGGGGGCACTATGGTATGGGTGATATTTTTGAGGAATCTTATGGGTACTGGGTCACTGGGGGCGCCACTCTTGACTGAAGCAAATGTTGCTGCAACCTCCTCCATGGTAACCGGGCCGAAGGAAACCAAGTGAGGTGTATCAGGTTTCACGGAGGAATTCCTCTGTAAGGGAGGAAGGACCTTATCTCTTTCAGTGGTGTCTGTTTTAGCAGCGGGAAGGGAGGCAAGGATCTTTTTAATTTTTTCGTCAAAAAAGGTGGCTAGATTGATACATTTTTCTTCCGCTGCTTTGGGGTCCATAGGTTTTTGTGGGGGGTCGGGAACATGGAGGAGCTCTTTAAGGATAAGGAAGGTCTCCTTGGCTGAGCAGGAGGAATTCTTTATTTTTTCCTCATAGAAGGCACTTTTGGCGCTACGAAGTGCTAGTTTGTATGCTTTCATGGATGACTGAAAAACGTCTTTTTCCTTCACAGACTTATCTTTCCTCCAAATGCGTTTTGACCTTTTGCACTCCTTCCTTAATGCGTTCAGTGAAGGGGTGTACCATGGAGCTGGGTTGATCCTTTTGGTGTGTTTAAGAGTGCTGGTTAGTGGGATAAGACTGTCTAGGGAGTGGGTGAGCCAACCATTAAATTCTCTATCCGCCGTTTTGGGATCCGAGGAGAGAGGCCTGATGGATTCTCCTAACTTAGCTTCCCATTCCTCTGGTACCAGCTTGTGCCACCGTCTCCCGAGTGTCCTGGTTTTCTGTGTTTGAGCCGGGGTGATTTGGAGATACCAGTGCATGGGGACCAGTGAGTGGTCTGTCCATGGGAGAGGGGTAGGATCCTGGGTTTTAAAGTTCCTAATATTCGTAAAGATCGGATCCAAAAGCTGGCCTTTTTCATGGGTAGCTTTTGAGTTTATGAGACGTAGGTCGACTGATGCAAGATCTGCTAGTAGGTTAGCTGCGGCGTTATCCGCAGGGTCAAGGAAATGAAGGTTAAGATCCCCTAGGAGGAGAAAACTAGAAGCAGTGGTTGCTTTTAGTGTGATGTGATCCATCAAGGTGCTGGAGAATTCCCCTAGTGGGCCTGGCGGTCGGTAGACTAATAGTCCCGACAGTGAGATTGCAGGCGAGATCTGGAAAATGAAGTTGCAATTTTCGCAGTCTTTGACATTACCATTGTCGATCCTGCAGGTGATGTGGTCTTTGTAAAGGATGGCTAGCCCACCGCCTCTGCCGACCGGTCTGTTTAAAGAGCAAATTTGATAGCTTGGGGGGACTGCATTGACCATGTCGAAGTCGCTGTTCGGCGTCATCCATGTTTCTGTAAGAAACAATATGTCCAGCATTGAATTCTGGACGAGGATATTTATCTCATGAGCGTGTCTTACAAGAGACCTGCAATTGAGAAGGCCGAGTCGGAGTGCTTGTGCATATTCCTTTTCCTCCGTCGGATTGCAGAGGGTACAGCCCGTGAAAGGGATGGCTTCCTTAAGGGTGTACTTACACTTGGGATGTTTATTCGCGTTCCAAGCTCGAAGCATGTCTTGGGTGTGGGTTATGCGCCTTTGAGAATCGGGCATAGTGTCTAGGCCTAAGGCCGTCTGGGCCCGGACGGGCCCAGACGGGCTTGCCTTAGGCGCGCCTTCGGC
Source organism: Lissotriton vulgaris (assembly GCF_964263255.1). NCBI lineage: Eukaryota > Metazoa > Chordata > Amphibia > Caudata > Salamandridae > Lissotriton > Lissotriton vulgaris. The sequence continues at coordinate 806,135,033 of NC_141687.1, forward strand.
GCGCTGACGGCGCGCCCGCTGCGCCCGTCCGCTGCGCGTCCGGTGGTTACACATTATTTAGAGGGTGGAAAAGGGGCGTGTGGGCGTGGCCTAAGGGTAGGTGTGGCCTCGTCCCTCGTCGTCAATGACGACTGGATTTGTTTGTTTAGGGGTGTTCCGCTACAGCGATAATTCCGCTGTTGACCGACTATCCGGCCCCCCCTACTCCTCCTAAAGGTCATGCTTCCTCAAACCCCTTAGCCATGCTATGAAGTCTCCTATGAGTAAATCATTCCCTTCCCGGGACAGGTGAACCCATCATTCAGATACATGTGATCACCCCGAATACACCCATGAGGAATGCTATGCAACTGCGAAGAGCGAAACAGTCTACCAATTTTATTGTTAACCCTCTTCACCGAATGGTTTAGTGCTGACACCGAAAGGCCCCCCCGCCATACCTTCCTGGGAATCATGTGGGACCAGGCAATCGTGCACCCCGGGATTCTTTTCGCCAACCAGCTAACAGCAGACAAAACTTGTTCAAACAACACTCGTCTACCCAGTGTCACCAAGTCATTGCCCCCCAGGTGTACTATGACTACAGACGGCGGTGACCTTTGCCGCCCTAAGAGACTCTCAACAAATGACTCGAATTGGTCAAAACAGAGCCCACCCTTCCCATGGAAGGCCACTCTGTACCAGTATTCCCCAGCTGCGTGAGTCGCGTCACCTGCTTTGAATACGTCCCCGGTGCGCCTCACGTATGAGTGGCCCACGACCCATACCACTCTCTCTCTAGACGGTGATCCATGACCGCTGGTCTCCTGGTACTGGGTCGACTGCAAATTCCTCCCCGCGTGACAGGCTCGCGAAACTGTAATTAAAACAAAAGACAAGAAGCGTGAGTGCATGTCAATTGATCTTTACAACATGTGCACTCGCACATACCTTCTGAAGCAATTCGAGGACCATCGTCCCAACTGTTTCACTTCATCCGCACTCTGACCCCTTGCTGTAGCCTCAGTAGCAGCCCCTATGCTAAAGGAGTGGGTCCCAAAATCGCACGGGTCCATGCCCGCAGCAGCGATTGTCAGTGCTAGCACCCTCTGGAACTGAAACCTCGTCAGTGGGGTGCCATCCTTGTGCCTCAGCAAACTCCCCCCCCATGTAGCCGCCCTTAGTGCCAATTATTCCTCTATACACATTAACGGGCACGTGGGGGACCCTCGCGCGCGCTGCACAACAACACTATTTCCCATAGCCCCTTGGTCGGTCTTGGACCTGGCTATCGCGAGCACCATCGAATCACCCCTAATTTGGACGTGATCCTGCACAAGCCTCCCTCAACGTCTTTCTTATTCCTTGCGACCATTTCGCTCACCCGCATAGCCCCATGGAACGCTAATGCAAAAGCTGCCCGGAACAGAACTGCTTCGAATTGGGAGGAGCATGTCTCGTCTAGTTTCGCTATGAGTAGGGACAACCTATCTAGGCCAATCGGGTGCCTTTCATCTTGCTTGCGACCCTCGAGGCGCTGCCAGCCGCGAAGGGCTTTTTTCACCAAAAAGGAACCAGTTGGGTCTTTTATGCCATGCACCTGCGCCATGAATGAAATGGCCGCCCTATGCCTATTGGCCGTTGCCGCTGATCGGCCTTCTCTGTGCAGTGCTACCAGGAACCCCAGGAAGGATTCCTCCTGACCCCAGTTCTGATTCCCTGCCGGACCCAAAAATGTGCAATAGGAACGAAACGCTCCTTCGTATGCCTTCCTCGTCCTGGGGGCTAAGCTTGCTGCCACGAGGTCTTGTAATCCGGGGCACCGATTAGCCAAAGTGCTTCGGGGAATGGTGCCGCCACTAGGTCCGCTGTAGGTAGATAACCCCTGAACGCCTGCATATGTGAACGAGAGAGTGCATCAGCCGCATGATTCAGTACACCCGGCACATGTTTCGCCCTGAACTGTACATTCAGTCTCATGCAAAGCAGCACAACTTCTTTCAACAATCTCAAGATCCATTTGCAGCGTGCTGCCTGTTGGTTAATGCATTTGACAACAGTCATAATATCAGACCAAAACACCACTGAGCGGTCTCTGAAATCGTCTGGCCATGCCATAAGAGCAACAAAAATGGGGAATAGCTCCAGGAACCCAATGTTACTTGTGAGACCGCTGGAGTGCCACCACGCCGGCCATGTTTGCGCCGACCATCGATTACCAAAAATGGCGCCAAATCCCACGCTCCCCGCCAAGTCGGTCCACAGACCTAGCTCATCTGAAGACGCTGGCGGCTTGTTCCACACTACTCGACCGTTGAAGTCCGCCAGAAATGCCAACCAAATGCGCATATCCTGGCGAACCTCTGCAGACAGTCTTGTACGGTGGTGTCCTTCTTTGAGACCAACCATAGCTTGTGCAATAGAGCGTGAGAAGGGGCGGGCCATTGGTATCACTCTCAAGGCAAAGTTAAGCTGACCCACTGTTTGTTGCAACTGGTGCAGGGTCACTTTCTCCTTACCAAGGCATAGCTTCAAGGCAGCCCTAAACTTGGCCACCTTTCCCATCGGCAAACGGAAACATCCCTCCACAGAATCGAGCTCAATTCCCAGAAACTCCAGTGAAGTAGATGGTCCAACCGTCTTACCTGGTGCCAATGGGACTCCAAACTCCCTCATGAGGATGCAGAAGTCGTGCAGCGCCTGCGCACATTTCGTATCGCCGGCTGCTCCCAAAAACAGGAAGTCATCGAGATAATGCATAACATGCCCATGCCCTGTGGCCTCGGTGAATGCCCACTCTAAAAAACAACTAAACATTTCAAAATAGGCACAAGAAATGGAGCAACCCATAGGCATGCATTTATCCATGTAATAACTCCCTTGGAATGCAAAACCTAGCAAACGCTGATCCTGCGGGTGTACCGGGAGCAACCGGAACGCCGATTCGATATCAGATTTCGCCATCAGCGCCCAGGGGCCCAGGCGATTCAGCATGGCCACGGCCTCATCGAACGATGCGTACCGCACCGAACAGACTTCAGGATCAATGGCCTCGTTCACCGAGGAACCCCTTGGAGCAGACAGGTTATGAATAAGCCTAAACTCCCCTGGGTCTTTCTTCGGGACAACCCCTAACGGGGAACAGATGAAATCCGCCACCGGTGGGCGCTGAAAAGGCCCTGCCACTCGCCCTAAGCTGACTTCTTTCGCAATTTTTCTCTCTACCACACTTGGGTTATGTTGCGCCGATAACTGTTTTTTACAAAAGGAGTCCCCTCGAAAATCCCCCGCCGGGATGTGGAAGCCGTGTAAGAATCCCTTCCTCAACACCCCAGCGGAGACATGATCAGGGTATTTTTTCAACCAAGGAGTCATAGCCATGAGATCAACGGGTGTAGGCAATTGGTCACAACGTTCTACCTCACTCCTGTTTGGACCCTCCCTTTCCTGCCGTCCCGCTATTTTTTGATCTACATGAACTCTCCAGGTGTGAGGAATCCCCACAGCCTGCACACACATGCTTGAACCTACATGTTCCTTGCGGTCTGTTACAGTTGCCTCGATTGAAGCCCCAACAGACCCCCCGCTTGCCGCCATTGCCGCCGGTTTTCGGCTGGTGATCGCCACCGGCGCCTGCTCGAAAGGGCACCGCAGGCTTTTGGCGGAAGACCCCCGACCCACTCCCGCCCGGCGAGGATGTACCTGCCGCCCCTGGCAGGAGCTGCTTATGCCATGAGACCGAGTCGAGGCAGTCCCATGTCAGAGAGGCATCATATTCTTTCGCTTTTCGGAATTTCATGTCATAACCTTTCCATTCCTCTCCCTCATACATCGCATAAAAATCCATAATACGAGTTTGATAGCAAGACAGTTCAGTTAACACCTCGGGTTTACGTTCCCCCATAACTGCAGTAAATATTGCAAAGGCCTTCACCCAATTCGTTACCGTTTCATCCACCCTGAATTCCGCCATCTTGGCGCGCCACACGCTCGGGTGCCACAAATCTTTCTGGGTTTTAGCATATTCCATCTCGCGATGGTCAGTTAATAATGAAAACATATTGACATATTTGTCTCTCCATATTAACTCTTTAGTGGCCATAGGGATGTGCTGTGCCACCCTCTCCCGCCTTGAGGGTAATGAGCCCTCCCCTGCCATTGGCAAAGCGAGCTTACCCGGTTCGGTCGTTGTTCCCGCCGTTTTCTCGAGACCAACTGCAGGTCCTACGGGTGCCACCTGTGGGGAAACAAGAGGAAGATTCGCCTTTGCGGCATCTCTCGACTGCCGCAACTGCTGGATTAGTAGCTTGGCCTCTTCGGCCGTGTTTCCAGGTGCCTCGGCACCCCCCGTCTTTTTATTGAGCCATGCAGCCAACTGGGTGGCCAATTCAGGAGGCATTTCCTCATTGTTAGCGGGGGTAATCACTACCGGGATCGGTTGACCCGCGACTGGGATTGGTACCGTGTTATCTGCCGGTGTGACAGGGGCGGCCGGGGGTACCTCTGGGACCGGAACCTCCCCTGAAACCGCCCTCTTCTTGACCCGCTTCCCTCTACCCTCGGTGACGATTCCCGGCAAGGCCGGGCCTATTACCTTCTTAGGGTTACCAGGATTGCTCAGTGCAGCCAGTTGCTTTTTGACCTCCGCCATACCTCGACCGATCGATTGGACTTGTCCGAGTTTCCGGTCCTTGCAAGCCATCCGGTTCGACAACAGGCATAGCACCTTATCCGTCTCGGAACCCTTTTCTGCATTCTTGCTGGCCATGGTTTCGAGTATCCGCTCCTAGACAATCAACGAGGTCCTGGACTCTTCGACTTCGAATAACTGAAAGAGAAACACAAGAATTATAAGTTCTCAAAATTGCTGCTTGTTCCATCGAGGGCTCACGAGCAACGAGTGGGTGCAGCCTTCAGAGCACAGGAACAAGAGGACGCTTCTTCGGATTCCCGCTCTATTTATTCTTCTGCGGGAGGGCGTGTACCCTCCTCCGGTACGCCTACTGGGCGTGGTCATCGGTGTAGGTGTCTAGGACAACCCCTCCTGGGCGGGAAAAGGCGCGCCCCTGCTACGCCGCTTCGGGCATACCAGCCGAGAACCGCCACCCGCCCAAAATGGTTTCCCGGGAGGATCGGGGCACCCAACCATACGTTCGGGGGGACCGAGTGGTCGCCCCTTTCCATTCTTGTCTGAGCCTGGGAAGCTTATCCCTCCCTATTCATTCAAGAAAGTTTTCAGTGAACTCTGAGCTAGCTGGCGCAAACCTAAATTAAGTTTAACATAGTCAGTAGAGACCTAGATGACCTCTGTCCTACGTCTACACTGCTGTTTATGTTATTCCAATGCGCAGAGCCTATTGGGAAAATAGGAACTACACTACATGGCGCCCAACGTTTGGTAAGGCGATAAAACTAACGCAAGACGTTAGAGTAACTCAGTCGTGCTTTTTCACACAGACCCTTTTCCCGTAAATACTCCAATAAACGCCTGGAGTGGGTGAAAGGTCAAAATCCACCGGAACTTAGTAGGAAGAGATTCCTACGTAGAGTTTTTGGTTTAGTCAACGTTGAAGGATACAGTGTTCCAAAATATTGTGCACCTAATCTTTTGTTTCCTTGGAAACCTGCTCTGCAAACTCTCATTAAAACAATGTCAAATAACGGCGACAGCAACAAAACCGGTGAAGCCGCAGTAGATGCGAATCAACGGGGTCTCGATGTTACAGGGTTTAATGAAAATGAACGGGGTGCAATTATCATCCTGGCAAACATAAGAAGAGCTATAACTCTAAAACTTATAGAAAACGGACTGACATCACGAGGTGGTACAATCATATTCATGATAGAGGCACACGAATATCGGCAGACAGAGGTATTCTATTCATGGATAGAATTTCCAGCAGCACACGCTACAACAAAAGAGTTCCACTGTTACAAAATAGAGGAACCTCCGGAAGAATACACTCCTTTCGAGGATGTTGAAATCCCTCTAAATTACCAAGAGCACCTGCTCAGGCTTAACAGCGCCCTAAAACATACTGATCACATCACCAGGCTCGGTCCACTAGGTAGACCAGGAGCAACGTGGCCGGTTCTAGCCAGCTACACACCACATCCAGACATCGAAAAAATTTCAGACAGGGAACTTTTAGCCCAGCTAAAAGTACTAATTGAAATTCATAGACAATGAGTCCAATATGTATTGTGGACTGCAACAGTCCAACCAGCTATTAACATTCCACAGCTGACCCCTCATCAGGGAAACACAAATAAAATTACACAACAGAACATACAATCATGTCTTGGTAAAACACCCGCAAAACAGGAACAAATTCCATTCTGGCTAGCACAAAAGATAACTCAAATAGAGGCAGTATTCCCGAATACTACCCCTAGTGATAAACACAGAATTCTGACTATCTGCCTTCCAATGGGGGTCGCACAACATGTGGAGGATTGTGACACTTGGGGCACAGTCTTTGCTTCCATTTACACAAAAACACATGGTGTTCCGTCTCTGGCGGTGATACCAGATGCACTAAGACAGATTCAAAATGAATACGGTCCAGAACCTGCTTTAACTCTTGGTATGAAATTACTGAAAGACTTCAAGCAGGTCTCGGCTATATTATTAGCCAACATAAAAGGAGAAGCAGCATCTGTGGCGATCCGCCAAAAATTGAAAGAAACAGATATAGCAGCACAACCAATTGAACTTGCCAGAATCATAGAAAAATCCTATGAAGAACTAGGTAGAGATAGTTTGGGTGGGAAACCGGTAAAACCCCAACTAACTGAAAATCCTGAAAAGATATTTATTCAAAATAATCTAAACACTCCAAAAAAAGAACTGGGATGGAAATAAACAATCCACTCCCAAAGAAAAAAGATTCCAGTCCAGGGGAAGGTCTCCTCGGCGGAGGGAAAGAACTCCGAACCGAGAACACAAGTCTCCCCAAAGGGAGCCCTCTGAAAAAAGATACAACCTTAGAAATAGGGATAATTTGAAAAAGCCTGATAGATATCAAGATATTGATACACGTCCCTCTCCAGTCAGAACACAGGGAAGAGCACGTCAAGTCCAAAGACAAGGAACCTGCTCAAAGTAAAAAATTACAATTTCCAAGAAAGAAGGTAGCAAGTATTAAAATAATCAAACATGCCGAGGATACTGAGGACACAGCTGAAAAACAGAGAGTGGGCACAGACAATGCTAGACAGGGCAGCAGAAGTGACTATAGCTCGCAAGATCCTGATGAATCATCTGGAGACAGTGGACACAAATGAATACATTCAGGTGGAAACTGCAGATACCAGAGTTAGCAAACCCCATAAAATATATGAAATAGCATTGCGTATAGAGGGAGATAAGACTAGGAAGGTAAGGGGTCTGTTTTGGGATAACCTCTCAAAAGGCTATGACATCCTATTAGCTGAGAAAGACTGGCCACCAGAGTTTGTCAGGGAGTGCCCTCATGGCGAAGAAATGATTATGCCTGCCTGCTCAAATCATATTCCAATTCATAGAAAATACACATATGCAAGAAAATGGGCAGTAGCCCAAGCTCCTGTATTATATAAGAATCATGTAGGATGGGATGAGGACTCCCCTCCTCACGAAATCCAGTTAAAATGTCAACCAACTGCACAAAGACAGTACCCAATTAAGCAAGAAGCTAAAAAACAAATCAGGGAGATCCTAGATCAACTTGAATACCAAAAGGTGATCGAAACATGCACCTCTCAAATGAACAATCCTTTGTTTCCTGTCTCCAAACCAGACGATTCATATCGTCTAGTCTTGGACTACAGACACCTTAACTCATGTTGCAAGACATTTGCAGTACAAAACTCACACAGTGCAGCACTAATGAATAACATAATTTGCATAAAATACAAAACAACATTAGACATCTCTAATGGATTCTTTTGTCAAAATATTGCACCGGAAAGCAGGTATTTAACCGCTTTTTCAATAATGGGGTCACAGTACAATTTCTGTCGACTCCCACAGGGATTCAAGAATAGCCCAGGATTATTCTCAGCAAGAGTAACAGAGTTACTACAAATATATGATGATGAGGCATTATCTTATGTCGATGACATCCATCTCACAGATGACGACCTGGAAACTCACTTGAAAAGAGTGAACACCATAATACTTGGGTTTGCAGCAGAGGGTTACAAATTCAACTTTAAAAAGTCACGAATTGCCCATCTAACTGTCCTATTTTTAGGATATGAATTATCGAGTGAAGGCAAAAGCCTAGCAGACAACTTCTTAGAGAAGTGCGCTGTACTCCAAGCACCAAAAACGCTGAAGAACTTACAATCAATAGTAGGTTTCCTAAATTTCGGAAGAACTTACATTCTAAATTATGCAGAGAGGGTTAAACCTCTCTATGAGTTAATTACACCTGATTTTAAACCAATCAATTTGTCTTAGAAACACACAGAAATTTTGAGATCATTGCAAACAGACATGTTAGCTAAAACAAAATTAGAAACTCGCGACAATACACGCAACCTTGTAATCCGAGTCATCCCAGGAAGATGCGGATTCACGTACCTGACCTCTAATGAGGGAGAAACGGTACCAATAGCTTACAAATCACATTTGTACACACAAGCTGAAAAAACATTCAGTCTTACAGAAAATACTGTAAAGGCGGTTCCAACTGCTGTAGCAAAAGAAAGAGCCCAAGCCCAAGGCAAAGGAATAACTGTTTTTACAGCAGAATCAGCCTTTGAGGCGTTATTCACCCCAGTTAATCTAAAAACGGTGGCACTAGATCCAAAATGGATACAGTGGGAACATTCTCTTGCTGCAGAAGACGTGACATACTATTTTGACCCGAACATGAAAAAACGGAATTATTTGAAATATGAAGAAGAATATCCTCTGCCAATCGAAATTCTGCCTCTCCAACAGTACTCTTGCATAATCTATACGGACAGATTTGTACAACATTACGATGTGGATAATAAATCATACAATGCAGCATGCCCGATTGTTAAAGGTCGCTGGCGCTGTGGTAAATTCAGACCAAAAATAACAAAAACTGAATCACTGAGAAACTGTCAGCTCAGAGAGCTGAAATCAGATTTTTAAAGATGGCGCTTGAAAATGCTGATCGTGAATTCCCGACACTAATAGTGGCGATTCGCATTTCTGCATCAAATCTTACAATAATGACTTGCAGAACTAGGTTCAAAACGATTACAGAGATGACACAGGTGCCACAATAAAGCATAAGAAGCTTTGGGAACAGGTAGTTCATTTACAGAAAGAACTACAGAAGACTCACGTGATACATACACTGAGTCATCAACGTGATGGTGTTCACGTTGCAGGGAATTCATTGGCTAATACAGCCACAACGGAAGCAACTCAACCAGCTTCCGTAGCCACAAAAAAGAGTTCAGAAAAATACATAGACGGGGAAACCATGCTGGCGGTAAAAACGTCTTCAAAAGGTGACTGTGGAGCACTACCCGTGAACTATTCACTCAATTATACATACATAATTGACGCAAACTCCGTTCCTTTTGCTTGAATCCCTGGAGTGGGGGATAGAGTAATTCCAAACACAAACAGGAGAGTCTTATTAATAGCAGACGCACACATGGGTGAAGGTCCGAGGCACAAACAGATCAAGGAATCTCTGACAGAATTACAATCAGAATACTGTCGGCCGGGGATGAGCCTGCAACATTATAAATTTGCAAGGAGCTGTCCAAACTGCAACAGAGATCGCAGTAGCGAGCCAACCGGAGTATTGCCATGGCCATTTCTGTAGTTAGCATAAGGCTATCTATACGTAAGTTCCAGCGTCCCATTAATTTCTTTTAAGATTAGATTCACTTAAAAATACAGACCCCAGGGCTTGGCTAACGCCAGAACTGTTATAAAAGATTTGCGAGTCTTTATCGGCACATACGCAATTGGCATGCTACATTCTGACCAGGGTCCTGCTTTTAGCTCTCGAGCTTATAAGGAGGCCATGACCAGCATGGGCATTGCGTTGCGGTACTCTTGTCCCTTCCATCCTGGTGGAAATGGGATTGTGGAAAGAAAAAACCGAGACATAAAGCAATCTATAACGGCAAAGGTATTAGGTTCGGGTGATGGGTGGGTCCAACATTTAACAAGTGTCCAACGTAGTCTTAACAATCTGCCAAGAAATTCTCTAAAAGGTTTCAGCCTGTACGAACTATTGTTCGGAACTAGAATGTATTTTCAGGATTTAGATAGTCAGACTTCAGTGGTAGAAGATAAGAAAAAATGCTTTGACATCAAAGATCATTTGGCTGTTTTACAGGACTTAAATGAAACAAGAGAAGCCCTGAGAAACATAAAGTTAAAACAACAGCAAACAACCACTGAAGATACACCACCTGTCCCAGCAAGACCTGTCTGGATTCCAAAGATTGGGGATCTGGTCAGAGAGAAGATCGCGGTGAAGAAGGAATTTGGGCCTTCTTACAGAAAAGCAGTACCTGTCTTAGCAGTCAGTGGAACAAGATCAGTTGTACTACCGCCCCTTGCTGGTAAAAAGGAGAACCGAGTTGTATCCATCGACCTGGTAAAACCACAATCATGTGGCCAATAATAAGTAGTAGGCCCAGTGGACTCCCAAGAATTAGCAGAACTCCAAAACTTGCTACAATCCAAGAGGTTCAAACTGAAAGACTAATCACATTTGATAAAACTGCAGTGCATAAAAAAGGACTATGCAACAATGCCATGGAACTTGTGCCTCTTGAAACCCAAATTGAAACAATTTGTCAAGAAACACCGGTCTACAACGATGTAGCCTCAGACTATGCTAATGAAAATTGAAAAAGCAATTCCAACAATTGACAGAACTGCATCTGGCTACTTCATCAATTTCGATAACTTTTCTGAAGATCCAAGCGAACCTGAAGAAACGCCAGCAACAAAAACTTTTAAAGACAAAGCAAAAGACCTCATCAACTTAAAGAAACCTATCTGATTGCTCCATGGATTGAATTTTGAACTGTGTTAGGTGTACTTTTCCTCCTGCTTTGGCTCATCATGGTACTTTGTTTGGGAAAATTCATTGAGGGAAAATACAGTACAATGGACACAGCAAGTCAGAACATCAACTTGGTCCTAAAACCACAGAAGTCATCTCACATCGAGAAAAGAGAACTATCATCAGTGAATGTCACAGCCATTCCAATACCCGGTGGGGTAGTTTGGGACAAAACGGATTACGAAATCTATGGCCCGGTTGAACTCTTGAACTATCCACATCAATTCAAGGTTTCAATAAGTGACTTTGTAAAACCAAGTACATTCTCTGATGATTGGGACTTTGAAAGCATAAATAATATGATGTCAGATTTAGTAATGTCAGCAAAATTTACAGAACATGATTATTTACAGGGTTCATCGAACTATGAACAAATGTACTGCTATAACCACTATGCACATCACTATTTGCATAAATCTGCTCAACCTAGAAATGATTTTAAGTATAATCAATGGGAACATTGTGCAACTCCACCTAAAAGCAGTTCGAAAACATTTTATGAGAAATTCCCATACTTCTCAGGGTTTAACACAAGTGATGCTGAAACATTTTATTATAAACTGTTAGATAAAACAGGGATAAAAAATATGTTGACAAATACTAAATTGATTTATTCAGAAACATTTTATGAAAACATGACTACACTTGGTTTTGATTTCTGGAAAAACAACATTGGAACAAAAACCATCTGGGGTACAAAAGAATGGCAGGTCCAAGGTTTAGAAGCATTATTTTGCGCCTGGTTGATCCCAGAACAAATAATGTTCTTTAATGACACCATTCAACAGACTACTTGTCTTGGCCTAGCTAAGATTAAAGACCTAAATAAACCGTCTATTCCAAAGCCAATACCTGATAATACGACCACAGATATTGAGATAGACGTATCCCAAATTTTACACCAAAACAGAACACATCCTGATTGGAAAAAGTGGTTAATCTGGCCAGCAGACACAAATAACTGTCAAGATAGATTCCTGAACAAAATACAGGGGTTAAAAATGACCAGACCAGACCTTAGATACAACATCCAGGGATAGTAACAACCTACAGTGTAGGGAAACTATGCTTTGAATGGCTACAGACATCCACACTGGCAGAAATTAAGCAACACTTGACTTTAATTAAAGACGGAGCTGACTTGCGCGATTTCATAATGGGACCACACAAACAGCGCCAAAAACGTTTCATAGCGGCCAGTATATACGCTGCGTACAACGAAGCTTGGAAAGTGACTCAAATTGAAACAGCAGAGAAAATACGAGAAATTGATTGTGTTAATTTGGAGAAATCGCTTTCTGTTGTGGACAATGGGTTAATGACTCTGTCCTCCAGAATATATTCACTGGACAGTATTGTACCATCTGCTATCGATATAATAGATCAGGACTTGCTAATGTTACAACACGGTCAGTCCCAATTACGTTCTATTGTACAGCTATGCTGGACGTTGCAAAATCTGCGTTCAGGCTACGTGCCATGGCGTCTGATAAACATAACGTCATTATTCTCTATCTTTAACCTTACTGATAAACAAATCAGTTTGGCACAAAAAGGGGCAGACTATACAATTCTGAGCATTGAAAAACTTGAGAGATTACCATTGACAATGTCAGAAAGACCTGTCATTGAATGGATAATACACGGAATAATCACAATTCCGATAACAACTTTCCAATTTAAAAATTGCCAAGAGTATATACCAGCAGGCCAGTATGAAAGGTTGGGTAAAGAGTACATTAAGTCATCATGGAAATTACCTTATACACTCACATGTTATAGTGACAAGAACCAGAATGTATTTCTTAGTGGTAACAATTGTAAATGATCACTAAGCGGTATACTTCTGTGCCAAGGTATTAATTTGCATGGGGCCTGTGAGGGGACTTCAAATAACCTTTCATGCCACCAGCACGGCACACCTGCAACACAGATAGAGCCATTCTTTAGACAACTTTCTAATGGGAGTTACGTTCTAATAATGGACCACAGCTGTTGTGGCATGGTGCCAGGGAAAGCATATCTCGTAAGCGTTAGTTCCATGGTCACTTGCTGTATGCAAGTATTGTATCCAAACGGCCCTCCTGAAACAGAGGCTACGATTTGGCCTTCTTTGAATATCTCTTCTATACGAATTGATACTTTAAGCAGAATGAAGTCTGTTCTTTTACAGACATCCGTGCCTTTAACGTCATCAAAAGATCTTCAAGTTGCAAGGACAACAGCAGAGATACATACACTTTTAACAACTAATTGCCCCGTGCATTTTGTAGAAATGCTAAGCCAAATTCTAAATATGTCAGATACCAGTGGCATCGCACCTGTATTTAAGACATTTTTTTTCGGGACTGTTAACACCCTTCGAAGCAGTTCTGCGCATCTTTCCCAATTTTGTCCATTCTGTCTTTGGCGGCCTACCACTACTTTTGGGACTCATGGCAGGAATTTTATTTTTGACTCTTCTGCTCCGATATGGCAAGCCAAACCGCAGACAAGACTCCAGCAACAATGGAAGAAACAATCCTAGCAATACGCTATCGGGACCGCATAACTAAATACCTTGGATTAGCCCGGCTAAGAGATCTAAATATGATCTGGTTTCTTTCATTCAGACCTATATGGCAGAACTTCATCTTACCTGTGCTTTGATGTATGCTATGCGGAGAAGAATGCGTTTTGGACACCTGTCTTACACTACAATTAGCAGTACCACTGGATATCGATACTTTACTAAGTCCTGTAACGGCTCATGCATCGTGTTGTCCCAAGCGGTTACCAATCCTGATGACGGCATTCGTTGAAACTTTACCACTACGATTAGGTGGCAGTGAAGCACGAGATGAGAGTAACATCACCAAGGTACGACCTTCTGTGAGCATTGCTGATCCTGACATCGATGATAGCAATCATTCTCACAACTGCCCGGTTACAGCATTTTCAACCATGGTCAAACTTTCACTTGAAGCTGTAGACTGCTTTTTTGCACATCTGTCTGAAATAATGTTCTCCCCTGAACAGAAAGAATAACTTTTTAAGCAAACCGGCACACAGCATTCCCCTGAACTCTAAATTCGGCCTTCAGCTTTGATGAACAAAAGCTATTGAAAACATTTGGAACTATTTTTCCCCTGAAAACAATTTTTTTTTTTTTCAAAATTCCAAAATATTTACCCTTTTTTCTGGCACATGTACTCTGCTTAAAGTCGAACTATTCTTAAAGAACAGAGCTTCTATTTTTAGTAATTCTGGAGACAAAATATTACCCCAGCCTCTAGCACACTTACAAGCAATAAGCATTTATATGTGATGAAATAGTCTCGACCTTCTTTTCTTTATTAAGAGACATTTCATGTGTAATTTTCGCAAATCGTTCAACTAAATATATATGCATTCTTTTTACTGAATGATTACACTGCTTGAAAAACGTACAGTACCAATAATCTTTCATGTATTTCGCATACACCATTTCAAATGCAAAAATGTATTTTGGGGTGGGTTGGAATACACATGCACCTTTACATGTTTAATATTGCTTCGTTTTAGTAATGATGGACATTAGATCGTGGAGTGGGTATTGTGTTTTTATCTAGGAACCTGAATCAATATTACTATTTTATGCCCTTGTACGGTTCTAATCAATAATATCCCTATAATGGCATAAGAATCAGATCCATATTTAAGTAAATCGCCCTTGCAGTCCAAGGCACAGCAAAAGCTACTTCCTTGGATTCCCAGAAAGCACAACGAGTTCTTTCGACACACCAAACCTCCAGCAACCTGGGAAATCCCCACTTGCTTTATTTTGATTTGTAATAGAACTCCTGCGAGCACTGTAAGAACTGCCAGTTCTTAGTGACATCTTTATTGACGTCTTATGTCCAAACCTTACGTCAAACTCTGCACCTTTCAGGTATAAATATACCAACGTTGCCTTAAGCAAACACACAGTGGTGGTTTTGGAGCAGAGCAGCTATCTACTTGCCGAGAGCCCAGCTGATGCTAAAAGCCCACGGACGCTGCCCCTCCTCTTTGACGCACTGAGAAAGACGCTGTCTTTTCTCCTGCCGAGAAAATCCAGCTCCGGCGTTTCCAGCCTACCCTTGCGGGTGACTGGGATATCAAGTCCTGAAAGAGAGATACCAGACCTCCTACATTCTATTTCCAAGGTACAGTGCTGACTAAACCCTTGGAGAGAATTCTTGAATCAGATTCTTGGCAAAACCAACTTAACTTAAACTGCTACTTTCTTACTCCTTCCCACGTATTAGGTTTAGGTCAGGTACACCGGGGTAGGCGTATTTTAGAAGTTCCAGTTGAGCACGTTAGTCAATGTATATATGTATGTATATATTGTATCCATTTTAAAGTGTCTTATGGCTAAGAAACTATATCAATGCTTTTACAGTATTATTTCATAATACTCCTTTTACTGTACGTACTTTACTTTATATTAAGTATTGCAAATGTGGCAATTCATTTCTCTTGCATGAGAAGGAAGACTGCTCAATAAATAATACCTTTTATTGAAAACGCCCGTCTCTCTCTTCTCTGGACTCTGGTGAAACTAAGAACCCACATTTGACTGAGTGAAACAGCTGTCTATTGTTTTCACACGACTCTAGAGATTTACTCCTATTCTGGGGGAGCAAAGTTGTCATGTTATATGGTTGTCGGAAGCTGAATCCCTTCTTGTCTGAGCCTGGGAAGCTTATCCCTCCCTATTCATTCAAGAAAGTTTCTAGTGACCTCTGAGCTAGCTGGCGCAAACCTAAACTAAGTTTAACATAGTCAGTAGAGACCTAGATGACCTCAGTCCTACGTCTACACTGCTGTTGATGTTATTCCAATGCGCAGAGCCTATTGGGAGCCTATTGGGAAAATAGGAACTACACTACAGGTTCATGTTTCGTATTGCCTTGCTGTCTCATGTGGCTATCTGCACTGTGCATTAATAAGATACACCTTTCTTCAATAGTATGTCAAAAGATCAAGGGTTGTTTCCACGTGTAATTCTATTTGTCATTATAATGTGTTGTTGTACTACCCTACATCTCATTTACTGTGGTAGGTGTGAATGCAACTGTGTATTAATACTCTTACTCTTACAGAGTATCTGTTAGTCCACCAAGTCACTCTCCAAATTAACAGCAATCAATATGATTAAGCACACTCACCCAATGAGTCAAATCTCAGGTTTCAGATTTTTTTTTTATAGGCATGTGGATGCACCATTATTTTATCTTAGGCTTGAAGTTAGGTCACTTAACCACTGCATCACCCTTGTGTATTGTAAGGCTGATGTTAAGCAAGGGAAAAGCACTGCCTATCTGCTAAGACTAAAAACACTGGGAAAGGCATGCTTTTTGCTGCCCAATGCGCTTACAGAAAAATATAAAAACAATATATAATATTGGGCACATTGAATCAATTATAGTATATGTGTTAATATAATTGTTAATAATAGATTCCTTTAAAGTTGAGCAGTAATTAGACATTCACTAGAAATGGCAGATGTTCCATCAGCTCAAATCTCAGTCCCCCACTGCATTTACAGTGGGGGATTTGCTCTAGTTAGGACATGGTGTCTGATGCCATGTTTCTTTTTTTTGTCTGACAGCATCAGCTTTACATTTTACACACCGTCCTTTGACCATGTAGTATCATAGTAACAGTATATCAGTACTTCCTGTGGTCTCTGTACCCTGCGCCCCCAGTTCCTTGAAGTCTAGGCTGCTACTGGGCTCTTGTAGGCTCCTCATCCAGTTAAAGGTCTCAGATGGGGCACTAGCTCCTTGCAGAGAAAGTGATCAGTGGCCCAGGCTCTTCTTGAATGGTGTGGTCAGGGAGCAGGTCTTTCTGCACAGGGATCAACAAAAATATCATCAGAAGGCTGCAATTCAGTTGGAACTCGGTGCCTTGAATCACTTTCAACCTCCCATTCCACACTCACATTACACCACAGCTGAAGGAGCTCCTGTGGCTTCCCATTCACAACGGAGCACAGTTCTAATTCTTCACCCACACTTCCAAGGCACTACATAATACTGGTTCAGAATACAATAATAATCGCATCTGCTTTCTCAAACGTTCCAGGCACCTCCGCTTGTCTGTACTCAGCCAAAGCATTCGAAAAACCTGATCCAATGGTCGAGCCTTCTCATTAATCACTCCTAAAGCTGTGGAACGACCTGGGACTACACATTAGGGACACCTACTCACTTATTGAATTCTGCAAAAATCTAAAGACTCTGCTTTTCGTGTAGCCCCACTATGCTCCTGGTTTGGCTAGGATCACACTGACTCAGTGCTAGGATACCCTCACAGGTGTTAGTGCGCTCAAAAAATCAGCATAATATATCATAGCATAACAGGAAAAAACAATCAATATTTCACAGTTGCTTAGAGAAAACTGCCATTGTATCTGGGGCATAGGTTGTACATTTTGTAAAAACAAAGGGGCATATTACCAAGCAATAGCGATAATTATCGCTATTGCTTGGTTAGAGAGAAAAATTTACCTCTGAGCTGCAGCGATTTTTATCGCAGATAAACCTTGGTATTACCAAGGTTTATCGCAAATGCGATAAGAATCGGCCCCAATGCATGAATATCGCTGAAAAGTCAGCGATATTCATATATTAAAGAGCTAATGCTCTTAGCCATGTTATCCACCTCCCATTGGATAACATGGCTAAGAACTGCTCAGGGCAGGTGTTAGCTTTTGGAGATATTCGCGCTTAGCGCGAATAGCTCCAAAAGTTGGTAATAGGAGATAGCTATGTTAGCGACTGTTTCCAGTTGCTAACATCTTGGCACCTCCACTTTGCATGTCATTAGTGATAAATATCACTGACATGCAAAGTGGGGCCCAAGATGGTCACTATCTCCTACTAGCTGTCGCTAACTGGTGTTCGTGACAGCTAGGTAATAGGGAGATCATTTTATCTCTGCTTTCTTGACTTTTAAAGCCAAAAAAGCGGAGATAAAAACCCTTGATAATATACCCCAAAATTGCTTTATCACTGAAAAAAGGAAAATGATACCCCTGGCTTTTCATGCTGCCAGGCCGTGCGATCCAGCATTGTTTGGTTTCTCCAAAACTGCTCCCAATTGCGAGGCTGAAGTAGTTTCTGTAAAAATTCCCACCCAAGAAACAAGCTTCGAATTGGATGGATTGGTGGCAAATGATTGGCGGCCCCTGATTGCTCCAGCTCCTCTTTAAATGAGGGCTAAAAGAATATGGGCCCGATTCACAAAAGTAAACTGAGACGAAAGTCTAATGGTACCAATTTTGGTATTCACAAACAGCATTTACTACTCCTCGTAAATGCCCCTTCTGACTACCAAAAGTTAAACTTCATGACTTTCTGTTTTCAAAAAGGGAATTTAGTAGTAAATGTCCTTTGTGAATACCGAAAGTCGTAAAGTTAGACTCTTGTAACATTTTACCTTTGTGAAACGTGCAAATATTTGTCCAAAAACTAGATGGAAAAAACAAAAACAGCTAGTACTTTGAACTAAATAGAGAGTGCAGTTTCCCTTGCCAAAAGACTGCAACCCTTATGATATGCTCCTTCGCTAAGATAAAAATTGCTTATTTTTGACGGGATGTACCCAGTGTATTGCATGTTTACTGTCAGCCAGGGCACGAATCCTCTAAGCAAAGACATTTTCTGGACGAGATAATACAAAGGAAGAGTTTCATATACTCTGTTTCAATAGTGAAAGTAAACAAAAGATTAATAACCTACATTCATTTTCGAGGAGCACATCATTAATGATCATTAAATCGTGCTTGCCTGGAGAAGCCTGGAAGCGTTTCAGCGAAGCTCTAATATTTATAATGACCACTCCTGGGAATGTTTGGTCCGCCGGCTCGACATCCAGAACATGCCAGGTAATGGAAATATGGAGGGGAGAGGTTGAACACTTTAGAAAGCAAATTATTCTGGAACAACCACAGTGCGAACAGAGAGTGTAATTAGATGATGAAGAGGACGGGTAGAAGAGGTCAGGACGAGGGACTGGCTCCTTGCCGGCAAGCCCACCACTGTCATCATGATGACACGCAATCAAAAGGCGAGGGCTTCATTTCCCTGGGGGGGGGTATGGGAGGGGGGGACAAAGTGTGTAGCTGCAAAGCAGTCCACTGATATTTTAAGTTGTGTACATTTGTATTTAGCTCATAAATGTGAATCCTGTTTTAAGAGACAAGTGAACTCTTTAGGCGTTTTTCTGCAACGAACTAGCATATCAGTGTCTGCCAGCCAATTAGGAAACAAATGTTTACATTCCTGCTTTATTTTATGCACATGGAATAGAAGATACTCCCAGGTGCTAGTGCTTAGGAGAGTGAAGCACTACAGATAACATGATGTGAGAATATCGTTGGATAAAATATCGTCTGACATAGAAGTTGTGTCCTAAATATAGTTTACAAAAATATGTTTCCAGTGGATGTATATTCTCTGTTCTTAACTCCACTGGGTGACATTTATAGAAACAATATTTACATCAGATAATCTGTTCAACATCAAGTAGACACCCAACTTCTGTAGGATGCACTATATAGTCGTAAACACATACTCTAATTATCGAAAGAAAATATTGCTATATATGTCCAATCCTTTAAATGTATATGAGGGAGTGGAGTTTGTGAGACTTCTGTTAGAAACTAGGGGCCTCATTTATGAGAAATGACGCATCGCTGCGTGAAAGCAGCGATGCGTCACTTCTCAGTACGCACTCCTTGCGACCTTCCTGATGCATCATATTTAATGTATGATGCATCATGTCGCAAGGAGTTACAGATACATCAGTATTTCTGACGTATCTGTAAGCGCAAAAGTGACACATTGCTGGAGTGTGTCACAAAAGTGACACAACTCCAGCAATGCGTCGTTTCACATGGGGCAAGCCCCATGTGAAAAGGCCTGCGTCAGTCTTACGCCTGCTGTGAGGCAGGCGCAAGATTTTGACACAACGGCGTCCTAAAAGTGACGCAGTGAAAGCTCATAGATTTCACTGCGTCACTTCTACGACTCTTCCTTGCGTCAATACGCCCCTCTTGCATACATTATACCTGGCGCAGGTATAATGTGGCGCAGGGGTTTACAAAGTGACGCATCTACCTGGATACATCACTTTGTAAATATGGCGAAACAAGGCGCATTTTTTACGCCACTGGTGCGTCACAAAAAGTGACGCACCAGCGGCGTAAAAGTGACGCACAGCCTCATAAATGAGGCCCCAGGAGTGTAACTCTTATATTTCATTCATTCCCTTTAGACGATGGGATGCCTGGACCCAGAGCTCAACTAGTAGTATCAATTCAGAAATATTGTCAATTACCTTTCGATCAGGCTGTGGATACTCGCAGGCAGACCTGTACAACTTTCTAAGGAACAGAGTCTTGAGGAGAACAAAAGCGTGTCATGTATGTACAGAGATCTCATGTCTACTACGACTGTGTGTCGATCACATACAGGTCGACACACACTCCTGTGTGTCGAGCTCTGTGGAAAAGGATAATGATGCATGGGAGGCTCAATTAAAGGGTCCATCTTTAACTAATTCTGCACTACAAAGAATACGAATTCTAGGATGCTCCCTTGTTTCATGATGTTTTGAGCCCTGTTTGTTGTTATTCGGTTTAACCCCTCACCACCTCCCCAAGTGATCTTCTGCACAGCATAAAGGATGACTGTGATGTAATAGATCATCTCATACCTCACTTTATATGTGATCTGACTAATGCTGTTGCGGCGTTGTCCCAGCTAATGATATTAGGGAAACCATTGACTTTATTAGTGATGTACTCATTATTATTATTGAAGATATACATTTAACGCCTTCTATGATGACATGGTGTAAATTTGGATTATCGAGTATTGATTATCGAGTGGTAACAATATGGGGCCTCATTTATGAGGCCTTGCGTCAGATTTGCGCTTCCGATGCGTTGCTTTTTGTGACGTATCAGCGGCATAAAACAGTCCTCCTGTTGCGCACTATTTACAAAGTGACGCATCTAAGCAGATGCGTCACTTTGTAAACCCCTGCGCTACATTATACCTGCGTCAGGTACAATGTACGCAGGGGGGGTTCCCCCGCAAAAAGCCTCGTAGATGTGACGCAGTGAAATCTATGAGATTTCCCTGCGTCACTTCTAGGACTCTGTTGCGTCAAAATCTTGCGCCTGCCTCACAGCAGGTGTAAGACTGGCGCAGGCCCTTTCACATGGGGCTTGCCCCATGTGAAAGGACGCATTGCTGGAGTTGGGTCACTTTTGTGACACACTCCAGCAATGCGTCACTTTTTCGCTTACAGATACCTCAGAAATACTGGCGTATCTGTAACTCCTTACGACATGATGCTTCATACATTAAATATAACGCATCAGGTATGTCGCAAGGAGTGCGCACTGAAAAGTGACACATTGCTGCTTTTACACAGCGATGCGTCATTTCTCATAAATGAGGCCCATGGTGCCCAAAGTGTTCTCGACCAAAATATCAACAAGTAAGTATGTATAGATTACCTACACCTAACTCCACATCTATGTACCATAATAATATGTATATTGTCAAAGTACATAGATGTGGAGTTAAGAATAATAAATCTATACTTACCTATATGCCCTTATCTCCTCGAGATATTGTTACAATATTGTAGCCACTCGATATATTCTACACTCGACATTCCGGACTAAAACTTGATAACTTATGAGGGCAGCTGGGACTGCAGTTGATATGTATGGAAACATCAAATTGGTTTACTTACTTTTTAGGCATTTTTAGAATATATTTAATCTTTCCCTATAATATTTTACTGGAGTTCCTCTCTTTTAACGAACGTGCTTGCAAGCGATCCACAGTGTAACACCGTGGTCGGCATTAGTTGGACACATCCACCCAAAACAAATAATGTTCTTTTTTAGGTTTACCGTTATAAAGATGGTTGTAAGGCTTTTCACCTAAATATCTTACTTTAATAACCATTAGTTACAGTGCTTAAAACAGCAGATGCTTGTGGGATAAAAGCAAATTATTATCTTTAGAAGGTTGTTCACAAACGAGGATCAACCCAACAAAAAGCATGTAGGTTTCATTGGCCCACAACCCAACATCTTGGGGCGGAATATACATTGTGCCCTGGGAATGCAAAGGATGTGTGCGCATGCTTTGCAGACCCCGGGCACAATGGTATTGCAGAAGGGGTCTAAGACACTTGTGATGCCCCTTCTGTAATACTGATAGAGCCCGCGCACATGTAGCACCAGAGCTATCATCAAAGGGTGTTCCCTCATTTGCATGGGGTCATTGCATCATGCAAATAAGGTTCTCATTTTGTCTCTACAGCCGCACTGTGTTATTGATGTGGGTGCAGAGGAGGCAAACTTATCTAGGAGGATCACTGAAAGTACTCCACAAAAAGGTGGCTTGCTGTCAGTGCACCACCTGAGGGGAGCCATCCGGCGGGGCAAAAGGGGGTCGTGTGGATGCCCCAGACATCCCCATGTAGGTAGGTACAGTCACTCACTGCACCCGCCGGGATTTATCTCCCCTGGTTAAAGTGTAGGTGGCATGCCATTTGCACATAGAAACACAGAGCGGTTTTGAGGCCGCCACTCTGTATTGTACTTTGAATGCACTACCCTCAGAACATCATAGGTTCGCGGTTGCCCTGAGGGTAGAGCATTCATCATGACTTGATCCACTTTCCCTGTTTGCGACTAGCGCACCTGTTTAAAAGCGCACTGTGACGAAAACAGGGAAGCTGCACCCTATTTGTAATACAGTTGCAAAAGACTTTTCTAGTGGCCACGATATCTTGGTTAATGTCAAGTGCCATAAATCCAGGTTTATAACATAGGACTTCCTTCTGCTCAGAAGCTGCCCATGAATGGTGAGATATGTCTGTAATGATTAAGTCAGAAATTTTCAACTTTGGTCACTCTAGAGGACTTTTCCTTCTTTTGTGTATCCAAATTGAGTTTCTACTAATGCTATCATGCAGCTGTTATTCATACCCGTGCCTCCCCAAATATCACATTGCAGGCCGGCAATGTCTGCAGAAATTAGTGGGTTGACTTTTGATAGAGTTCGGGGGAGGGATATTGACTTCACTGGCTCCCCTTGGCAGGCCGGTGGATATGTAGATATTGAGCATTGGGGGCACTATGCCACTGAAGTAGACCCACCCTTTCTCGTCAATAATCAGGTCCACAACAAAAAAAAGACCCTAAATTTGCAATATTTATTATTAAAGGTTTAAAAGGTGTGGTAAGTGTGATTAGTGGCTAGAATATTTACATAACGTATTCTGCATGTGTTGAAGAGAGGGATTGTATGGAGTGGATCCATTTAACGATAATTCAGAGAAAACAAAGTAAAAGCTGGTGTGTGAAGGAACCAAATCAGTGTATAAGGAAGAAATATCAGCAGAGAATTGCAGATGGAACGGAAGAATTGAATCTACGTTGGAGCATCAATGGCTAGAAGAAGGAGAACTATAGTCCTAAGAATAAGATGCAGGAAAAATGGTTACATGTTTAGAAGGGCTCTGATGAATAATAAGATGTCTTTCAAGACATACTTCCATTGGGAATAGTGAGATAGGAGACAGCTTTTGATTGGGGCATTGGACATATTCAAATGTAAAAAAAAAGACCAAAAAATACGTTATAGAAGCAAATAGGGAGTTATAGACAGCGAATTGAAGGGTACCTGTATTGGAGGTTTGGGGGCTACCACAAAGAAGTGAAAAGAAATTTCAAGTCTGAACGGCTCAAGATACTGAAAAAAGAATAGGCAGAGAGATGAGAAAAAAACACATGCAGAGATGGAGATTGAGATCAGACGTTAAGTCAGGATGGACAAAAAATAAAGGGGAATATTATCAAGAAACGGAGTTACAATTATCGCTTTAGCAGCAGAAAACTGCTGCTAAAGTGGTGATAATGGGCTTGATAATATGCCCTTGAGAATTCCAATAGAAGCCCATGTTCTGGTGTCAACATCGACTTGCACGGTACTAAGGTTTGTTTCAGTGGTTTCAGCAGACTAGAATCCAGACCAGAAATGTAGAAAGAAAGCAAGAGTGGTCAACACACTACCTTCAATAGTAGCTTACAGAGATAAAATCAGAAGGGTGATAGAATGGAAATTGGACAGGGGTAAAGGATCAACTGTGTGATTTGTTGAGAACAAGCAGAATGATATTCCTTTTAAAACAATTAGGAAAGTTGGTAAATGAAACAGTAAGCCTAAATATAGATGTTTTACAAAGCTAAACCATCTATATAAATAAAAATGTGAATGTTCATTTGTTCAAAATCGCAAATCTCCGAAAGTTCTTCACCGATTGCTTTGAAATTTTCACACAACGTTGGATTCAAATACACACGTGATTTTATATACACAACTTAGGATTCCAATACTCGCATGTCGAATACCCGCGTGTTTTGAATCGAAAGCCCGAACAGACACATAAAAATGTCAATGTTCGTTTGTTCAAAATCTTAAATCTCCGAAAGTTCTGCACCGATTGCTTTGAAATTTTGACACAACGTTGGATTTGATTAAGCGCATGTTTATATATACACAACGTTAGATTCGAATATGCGCGTGTCCAATACGTGCATGTTTTTAATCGAAAGGCCGAACAGACCCTATCGATTTGGTTGCGGCGCAACAACTACAAGGGACACATAGAGACAATAGTCTACATATATTAGGATGGACAGTTGGTGTCAGGATGGCAGACTGGGAAGTGGGTGGAGGGAGGGGGGAGGAGTTGGTTCACTTTGCAAAATTAAGAAAGGACGCATAGAGACAATAGTCTACATATATGAGGATGGACAGTTGGTATCAGGATGGCAGACCGGGAAGTGGGTGGAGGGAGGGGGAGGAGTTGGTTCACTTTGCAACATTAACGTGTGTTTATATATACACAATGCTGGATTCGAATATGCGCGTGTACAATACACGCGTGTGTTTAATCGAAAGGCCGAACAGACCCTATCGATTTGCTTGCTGAGCAACAACTACAAGGGACGCATAGAGACAATAGTCACAAAAACATGTTGTATACCTACAAGCATTGTGAAATTAAACATATTAGAAACGTGCGCTTACTCTTTTCTTTCTCTTCCATTTAACCAGACTGAGCCACAGCAAAACGTGGCCGGGTACAGCTAGTGATAAATAAAAACATTCAGTGAAGGGTGAAGAGGTTCAAAGGAGCAGTGGCTTAGTCCTTAGTGGTTTAGTCTTGTCAAGATAAAGCAGGAATACCTATTCAGAAAGAGGGAAGAGGAGAATGTTACAAGAGGGAGGAAGAAGTGCAGAAGTGGACAGAGGTGGTTGCTGAGAAAAAAAACAACACAGTTGAACAGTCCT
This sequence comes from Lissotriton vulgaris, assembly GCF_964263255.1. Taxonomy (NCBI): domain Eukaryota; kingdom Metazoa; phylum Chordata; class Amphibia; order Caudata; family Salamandridae; genus Lissotriton; species Lissotriton vulgaris. The sequence goes on from NC_141687.1 coordinate 806,160,474, forward strand.
GGAGGTGAAATAGATAGGAAATGATGCAGGGAGATGTGAGAGAGCATAAGGGTTAGATGTAACTGAGAGAGAAGCTGAATTTAAAAAGGAAAAAGACAGCACAGGTGGAGAGAGAGGGAGTTGTTATTATTTTGATAGAAGCGTTGCTTAGACTATAGTACTGTCAGATCATACAAAGAGTAAAGGGAGTATATGTTGTGAAGGTTACAGGGACTTTGATAAACTAGAGATGAGAAGGAGAATAGAAGCAGGCACAAGAAGTTATAAAGAGAAGATTGCAGTAGAGCGATTGCTTAAGCCAAGATCCCAATGAATAATTTATAGGAACCATAACTGGGAAGAAGCAAGAGATATAGGGTATAAGCCAAAAATGTCAGTGCAATAGATGGTATGATGTGCATAAAAAACACAGGAACACTGTGAGGCAGGGAAGAAAGAAACACAAAAGAGATGCTAAAAGTTCTCTTTAGAGTAGAGAAAAGAAAAGATCAAGATATGAGCTAGCGTGTGAGTAGGAAAGATGTCCAGTTGAGTTAGGAAACAAAAAACGAGGACATGAAAAAAAAGACATGAAGTTTGTTTAAAATTAATCTTAAAAGAATAATGAAGGAACAAAGAGGACAGTTGGGAAAATATGTACTACAACAGGTAGTACTGAGCCATATTTACAAATGACACGGTATAGGGATTGAAGTTTATTAAGAGAAAGAGTGGTTAGGATTTGCAGAAGGAGGAATAGTCTCACAGAAAGAAACAAAGAAGGGACAGAGGAGGAGGTTAAGGTATTTGGAAAAATCGGTGCTGTGAAGTGAGAGATCGTAAAAATTGAAGTAAAGCAGCAGGCACAAAATAATGTAAAGGAATGATCAATGTTTAACATATTGGTTAAGAACTGAAGATTGTTTTGGAAGAAAAGAGGAAGGATGTAGGTAGATTTACTAAAGGAGAACACATTCTGAGGAGGAATTGCAAATATGGAGAAGTGATGGAGCTGGAGAAAGAGAAAATACGATTGACTGGACACCATGATAATGTAAAATCAGTGTACTGAGATGAAATGGTTATGGCTGCCTATATTGGCATAGCGATCAAAAATAGATGGATAGCAATGTGGCTTGAGTGATTACCAGTACAGAAATTAAGGCATGCAGCAAGATGGCATCCACTGGGTGGACATGTGAGTGAGTAGCTCACTGTTGTATTCCCCTTACCTCTCCTGCGGCGGTTAAAGGGGCAAGAATCACGGCACAGCACGGCTTACGGAGAACCAGTTGAGGGAAAAGCCATGGACTCAAAGGAAACGAAAAGTGCCACAAAAACGGTGTAATTAACTTAGCAGGAATGCTAAGGGAAGGTTTTCTTTGGCAAGTCACGCTTACCTGCTGTTCACACCTGTGGTGGTGGAGGCACAGGTAATGGTAACGGCATTGGCAGAGTTGTTAGGCTGCTGAAGTAGCGGCGGAGTGTCGAGGAAACGGCGAAAATGGCATAAAATGGTTAAAACAATTGAGTAGGAGCACTGAGTTAAGTCGCCTTTGGTAAGATACGCCTATCTGCCATGCATACCTGTGGTGGAAGAGCAGGCAGTGGCAGAGGCAACGGCATCAACAGCCCAGCAGTGGAGAATTGGTTGGTGGTTAGAGATCTTCCTCATCAGTACTGGATACCGGTGTGGATGCTGACATGCCTCCCAAGACAGCCCACGGCAGGAAAACCAGAGCTACTAGCGAAGCCGTAGCAGGGATCAGAGCAGCTGTTACGGGACGCAATGCAAGGGCTACGTTGGAGTGAGCAGTCGGATTCATCAACACCCCCCTGCAAGGAGGTGAGCAAATGGTGGAGAGTAAAAAAGTACCATATATTTGGCGGGGAACAAAAAAAGTGTCAATTCCACAACTGTCTAAGGGGGCTGTTGAGAAAAAATTAGATGGCGGAACCGGCAATTTTGATATCGTCGGGACTTGCAACACAGATCAGGGGAAATCTTTGTTGGAAAATTAACTTGCGCAGAGTGCAATGAATGAGCAAAATATGATTACAAAAAGACTTCAAGAGGGAGACTTGAAAATAAAAACCGCTCAGGATATTCCTTTTGGGGACAGGCCTGGAGATAGCACAGTGGTAGAAGTTGAATCTGGAATAATTGGTGATGCTGTTAGCAGAGAGAGTGACTCAGGGGAGAAGTTTTTTTCCCTTTCAGATCCCACAGATATATTGGATGATGATGGTGAACTATGTTGTAAATCTGGTTCATTGGAGGGATCAATAATGAGCATTGGTAGCGACCCAAATAGTACAAATTTGGAGGATGAAAGCTAGGAGGTATCCACGGTGCGTAAGCAAGCCCCAATCAAGGAGAAGGGGCTGTAGTCAGAAGTAGCAAAGTGCTTGCTGTGGGACTACTCCTCCTCAGTCGAATCAATCCCTGTAGGTGTTCAACTCTCAAAGCAGACCACGGTGGCTTAGTAGAAAAACCAGATAAAGAGATTTCCCTGGACTCAATTTATCAATGTATTTTGGATCATAGAGTGGAGACACGTACGGAGAACTTAAAAACTAACATCGGCTTGTCATACATTTCAGAAAACATTGGGGAGGGTTGCCAAAGTGTGTTATAAATTTACTGAGAGAATGAATGAAGTTAAGGCACGAATATCTACATTGGAGGATGAAATGGTGGCACAGAAAGTGGCCACAGAAGCTATAAGTGCTCATAAAGATGATACGCAACTTAAATTTGTGGATTTGGAGAATAGGTTTCGGAGGAATATTCTCAGAATACTAGGAATACCTGAGGGGATGTAGAGACAGGATATCTGTAAGTTTGTGGTGGAGCTGTTTACAGAAGCTTTTCCTGAACTGACGGTGTGGAAGTGGGCCAGTGAAGTCCAAAAGGCACAGAGGTTCCCATTTAAGCAACAGGTTGTGAAATGGGGACAATCTGAATTAAGGCCAAGAGTGATTTTGATCTGTCTGAATAATTTTTTGGCGTATCAGGCTGTTTATAATCTTGCAAGGCCAGTTAGGAAGAGGTCGGGCAAGGGCTTGCTATTTTTTGTTAGACCCGATTATTGCCATCATACGGTTGAGAAAAACTTGCAGCTACGCCAATTAATTACTTCTTTTCAGGAAAAGGGGGCACAAGCTTTTTTGTTAAACCCTGCCTCACTTAAAGTAATCTGTAAGGGGCAAACGTGATTCTTTATCTCAGAGGTGCAAGCTAAATATTATTTGATGTCTATTTAGGTCAACCTATTGTTCGGTAAATAAGTCTATATTTTCGCTTTGATTTAATGGTGTAGGGAGACATAAGAAGACGTATTACTATGTGGTAGCAACAATTAAGGTAGTATAATTAATAGCTCCTTATGATGTAGCAAATGTTTTTGTTTTGATTATAATATAGCCAGGAAAGCGTTGGAGGGGTGGGGGGCCACAGGGTTGCAAAGTCACTTTCCACCACAAGGGTCATTGGCTCCATTGCCTGTGTACTGGGGAAAGGGTGGATTGGTGGGGGAGGGGGATGTGGGGCATGGGGGTGGGAATGAGTGGGAGAATCAGGGGTGTGGCACAGGGAGATGGGGAGGGATTGTATGGGGTAAATATTCAGTCCATCATGATAAAAATATGAGTTTCAAAGGTAGGATTTTGTATATTAAAATTATGTAATATATGCTGGTAGGATACCCTATAAGACATGGCGGATAAATTGAAGGACTGTGGGCTATGTATCTTTACATTCAACGTCTGTGGCTTGAATAACAATAGTAAAAGACTATGGGTTGCAGCTGATTTGCGGTTAATGAAACCTGATATTATATGTGTATTATTGCAGATTGAATACAGTGTATTTCTTACAGCCTTCAAGTACATTGAGATAAGTTTTACTAATAATTGCAGATTATGTACAGTTTATTTCTTACAGTGATGCCACAGTCTACCCTATTTATGTAGGAAGTGTTTATATGTTTTGAAGTTTATGGGTACTGTTACCATATCTATTTTGGGAGCTTTTGGTGCCCTTACATGAGGGTGGGATCTAAGGGTTGTGTTCCCTTTTTGTCCTGTTGCAAGGAGTTACTTTCTTTGTGTGCATAAGACACCTTGTGCCGCATATTTTGTTTTGTTGCAGGGTTTTGGTTCCTGTGTGCGTAAGACACCATGTGCCACATGTTTGTTTTTGTTGTGCAAGATTTTCTTCTGGTATGCATTCTCACATGGAGAGCATATATGTAACATTGTTGTCCCTTGTAAAATTGGGGGCAGGATATTGGGTTCTGTCCCTTTAATCCACATGTTTTGTTTGTCTCCTTACATGGAGAGCATATACTTAACGTTGTTGTACCTAGTAAAAGTTGGGGCAGGATATTGGGTTCTGTCCCTTTAGTCCACATGTCGTCTTTTCTCACATGGAGAGTATATATGAATTTACACGTTGTCCCTTGTTTAAGTTGGGGGCAGAATATTGGGTTTCTGTCCCCTTGGTTCACATGACTTGTCTCCTTACATGGAAAACTTACATTTTGATCTTCATTTTTCCTTAATAGAGGAGGGGGTATTCTTTATCCACCTTTCCTTCTTGTCTCTTGTTCCTTTCACTCTTGTGATGCAGTGTTTCCGTCATCCCTGGGTCTGGGCTTTTGACTCTTATTTTAATAGTTCATATCCACTTTATGATGCGGGCGGTGTTTCCCTCATCTTTGGGTTGTGGATTGTTTATGTTGACTGTATTTTCATGTTTATAGTTTTACTTTCATGTTTATAGTTTTTAATGTTTTGCTTTTGTTATTCTTCTGTTCAAAAGGGAAGAGATATGTAGTATTCTTGCATCATGATTCATGTCCTATGTTATCTTGTTCCTAACTGCTCAGCCTGTGTGTTCTTTATATAATGTTGGTGAATGGGCCATGAGTGGAATGTTTGGGTGTTTGGATGTTTGATGACATTTGGTGGATGGGGCTGAGCAGCTAGATGGCTGCTGCTGGTGGGGCTGCCCTATAGCACTTATACACCTGCTGATGAGTACTTATGGATTGCTGTGCAGGATCTAATCTACTTGTTTACTTACCTGAATAAACCTAATTGGATTACATCACACCAGCGTGGACTAAGTTACTACAATTAGCTGTGAAAAAGTTGCTTGCCTGAGATGCTGTTAGATGATTTATGGCAAGTATCTTTTAGCACTCTTTACACTACAGTCCAAACTGCTGATTTAAGGAGAAATCACCTTTTCTGCTCTCATAGGGTATATTGGACCCCTCTAAAGCTGTCAAAATTGGGAAATGGAAGAGTGCAGAGATGCACAAAGTGTTTACATGTTTATTGAGTGTCCAGGGGCCCAAAGGTTTTGGGCTGATGACAAGTATTCTTGACTAAGCCTGGGTGGAGATCACGGCGTTCCGCTACTTCTACGAAGTGCAAAAAAAACTCTGCAGCGCTACGTGGAGCTCAGCAAGCAGCAGAGTTTCTTTAGATAAATGCCTTTCACAGCGATTTTCAGTGCCAGGTGCTTGTCAGCACTGTGCAATCATGGTGAACGGCACCATGCACAGTGCATGCAGGCGCTGCTTTCTTTCTGCCGCTCAAATAGATTTTTGCTCGCGACCACTCGCAATGAGAAATCTGACTGCCTACGTTGAGAAATCTCACTGAGATGTTGATTTTCCATGCTCGCACTCGACAACTTGATGTTGACGATCATGAATGAGAAAAATCTCGCCGGGAGGTGGATTTTCCTCACTCGCGCTCGCCAACTCGACGTTGATGAATGCAAGGGAGCCAGAAAACTCTGGGTGGAGTTTTTCTTAACGCTGAGTGCGGAAAACTACACAAACTCTGCAAACAGAGCGGAGTTCACCGCCCAAACTTATTCTTGACATGGCAGTCCTGGTAAGCGTATCTCCTGTAATATTTGGACTGCTGGCACAAGATGAAAGTTTGAGTAAGGATAAAAAAATATTGATTTCCTATTTAATCCTCCTTGCTCGGAGGGAGATTTGCAGAAAATGGATTAGTAATTTCCCACCTGTGGTTATAGACTGAGTAAATTTCATCAAGTATAATATTAAGATGGATAAGGCATTAGTGAGCAAGAGAAATACATTTTGGACTCCAGTATCGAAATGGTTCGAGTTAGAGGGGTAGATGTATACCAAAAGTACATGTATCAGGGTACGGTCCAATGATTATGCCTCTTCTTGGTCTCCACTTCTTTCTTTATGCCTCGCTATGCTGTTTCAATGGCCATGACATAAGACTAAGAAGAAGAACATGGGATGTTATGCCTAAGGTGTGAATGATCTTCCAAGGCAAGGGCGCACACAGAGGAAGATTTTGGAGGCGAATGAGGGCTAACAAAAAAAAAAGTTGTACTTTAGAGGGCTTAGATTTACTATTTTCACTCCAATGTAACTAAATGCAGAGTGTTGGGCTTTGGAGGCGTTAGTTGTAATATTCACACATGAATGTAAGTAAAAGTAGGGAAATGTTGGACTTTTGGGAGGTTAAATGTATTATATTCACTCCAGTCTAAGCAACAGTAGGGAAAGGGTTGGACTTTGTAAGGGGTAGATATACTCTTCCAACTCTTAAACATTTTTATAATTAGATAAAGCACACATTAAAACTATTCAAACATATATAACTAAACATGTATTCATTATAGATATATAACATTGAATTAAACTGAAGAATAAAAATGTAATGTTAGAAAATTAATTACAAAATATGCAAAATGTGGAAAGATAATAGGCTTCCCCTACTACTATCCAAACCAACAATTAAAATTAATTATTTTTTAAATGCATGAACTATTATTAGTGTTAAACTAATTATTAATAAATCAGTTAAAAAAAGACAAATGTTAAACATAAAACTCTTTCAAAATGTTACAACTGAATAAACTGTTCAATGAATTACTAATTACTAAAAATGAGCAATCAATAAAATAAACAAATATTATACCACTAATACCTAATAATAATAAAATAGCTAAGCTATTTCAAATGAATTGATATAACATTTCATACAAGTATATTAAAGAAACCAATATTCCCCTTATATGTTGTAATTTTCTAAAATGTCCCATCATATTCTTGAGTTGATGGTTTTTGAAACTATGGACCTTGTTACGATGTCGGTTTCAAAGGCTCTGAATGGCATTCGGAATTCCCTAACCGTGTCGGAACCCATGTTTCCGACCGACCGATTATGATAGAAGGTAACCGTTCAGTCTTTCAGACTCAGTTTCGACCCGCATCCGGATACTCTGAGTCGGTCGGAGCCGAATCGTACAAGTCTATGGACCGATTTTCCGACCGACATATTACAATTTTGGAATAGGACAGTCTTTCCGAATCGGTCAGTACGACACGAAACGGTTGTTGGAAGCTGACTTTGGGTGACCCTATCCCCCAGAACCCTCTGGTTGGGGCTCGTGGGGGTACCCATAGGACCCCTCTTTACAACCATGCACAGTGTGGCAGGCACCATGGGGTGCCTGCAAGAGGTGCAAGGTTTTCTGGAACCACCCCTTTTTTCAATGGGAGCCTGTATTGTCGGTCGGAACACAGACTCCCATTGAAGTCAATGGGAGTCCGACCGAACGGTGTTCAGAATCATCATAATCGGTCAGTCGGACTCACCGAACCCAAGTCAGTCGGAACCGATTCCAACAAGGAGTCGGTCGGAATGCTTTCCGATCGACATCGTAATGAGGCCCTATATTCTTGTATCACATGGATCACAATATTTGTTCTCCAATATTTTTATGCAAACCATAATTTCACTATATGTCCATTGTTTGATTTGATTTGAATTATACATTTATAAAACACCTGAATCACCCCCCAAGGGGTATCTCCATGCTGTTGGATTGCTATTGCCAGCCCCAGAAGAAACTGATTAAAATAGTAGGGTTTTGAGGAGTATTCAAAACTGTAAGTGCTTTGTCACATATGTACAGGAAGTGTGTTCCAAAAAGTAGGAGCCAGGTGGAAGAAACCTTTACCCCCTAAGCGAGATTTTTCATAGCGAGGAGCAACAAGAAGATGTTTGGACCCTGATCAGAGAGACCCGGGCAGCATGTAATGGGTACATTTCCCAGCTAAATAGCTAGGGCCTTTGTCATTCATATATTTGTGCACACTGCAACAGACATTTAACCTAATACGCTTCCGCACAGGCAGCCAATGTAGCTGTCGCAGAATGGGGAGGGAGACTGTCGGAGGGGGTAGATTAGATACCGGGCGGGCTGCAGTGTTCTGGACTAAGCATGGGTGAATTTTGCGAATTTGCGATCCGCGAATTTACGGTTTTGCAAATTCGAGATCCACAAAATTCGCGAGTTCGTGAAATTTGCGGATGTTTTATTTTTGCGTGTTTGCGGGTGTTCGCGGGGCGCTTTGAGTGTTCGCAGGTTTTTTTTTTTGCCTGGTTAATCACTGCCACCCTCTCGTTTTTTATGCCCTCTGTACCACTCGTTTCTGTGCGCTTCTGCCCTCTGCCCCACTAATTTTTTGTCCCCTTCTGCCCTGTGTCCCACTTTTGTGCCCTTCTCCCCTCAGCCCCACTTAGAATGGCGCCGGCAAGCTGCCAGTGCCATTCTAAAATAGCTACAAAGAGCTTCAACAGGAGGCACTAATAGATAAAGTAAAGCAGGTGCTCGAGTTGAAGGTCAAATTAAGTTACACAATCATTATTCACCCCAAGTTTGGGGTGATTAATGATTGTGTAACTGAATTTGAGCTTCAACTCGAGCACCTGCTTTACTTTATCTATTAGAGCTTCCTGTTGAAGCTGACTTTTGTAACTATTTTAGAATGGCTCTGGCAGCTTGCCGGCGCCATTCTAAAAGAGTTACAATAGTCAGCTTGAACTTTTGACCCAATCCGTTCCGCTCGCGGATTTTGCGGGAAATTCGCAAATCTCGCGGATTGCCAATTTACCAAAAATCCGCAAAATCCGCGAGCGGAACGGATTTTCCGCCTATGCTTATTCTGGACTTCTTGCATGTTTAAAGAAGCTTCATTTGCTGAGATCAGCAGGGACTTGCAATAGTCCAGGTGGCTTAACACTAGTGCCTGGATAAGTGTCTTCCGCGTATTTAGGGGCAAAAATGAGAATACCTTCCTAAGAAGACCAAGCACATAAAAACATGACCCAACTGTAGAAGTAGCATGCTCTTTCATTGTCAATTTTTAATCCAGACGGACACCCAGATTATTAACCACAAGTTTGGGAGTCGATGTAGTGCCCAATTCCTCTGGCCACCACCCAGAGGACCACATCGACGATGCTTCACCAAACAGCATGATCTCAGTTTTCCCTGCGTTAAGCTGGAGAAAGTTGCTTCGCATCCAGCCTGCAATGGTCTGCATACCCTCCGAGAAGGTAGACTGGGCATTAGGATTGTTCTTATCAAAGGAAAGTAGGAGCTGAGTATCATCAGCGTAAGACATTGAAACAAATCCTAAATTCCTTATTAATCCTGCTAAGGGAGCGACATAGATATTAAATAAGGTGGGGCTCAAGCAAGAACACTGGGGTACTCCCTTAGTTAGTTTAGTAGTCTTTGAACAGAAAGGGGCAAGATTTATAGTTTGAGTTCTGTCCGACAGAAAACTCGACACCCATTGCAGAGTGCTCCCTTGGAGGCCAATTACCCCAAGTCTCCTGAGCAGAGTCTGGTGAGAGATCATGTTGAAGGCTGCCGATAAGTCAAGCAACACCAGGAACACCACTTGTCCATTGTCCAGGGATATTTTAATGTTGTCAGTAACTTCAATCAGGGCAGCCTCCGTAATATGCCTGGGTCTGAGGCCTGGCTAAGATGGATACAGACAGTTTGAGGCTTTGACAAAATCAGACAGATGTCTATTGATATGCGTTTCTAATACCTTGCTCAGGAGAGGTAACAGTGAACTGTGTCAGTCGTTAGATAAATCCTCCATAGGAGCTTTAAGATTTTTGCAGAGGGGGATTATTTGTGCTGCTTTCCATTCAGAGGGGATGAGACCCTTTTCAATACAACAATTCAAGATTGAGCAGAATGGGGCAGCAAGTTGTTTGGTAAGCAGGGATGTGGTCTTGGCTGGAATGATTTCCAGCAGGGAGCCTGATTTATTGGTTTAAAGTAGCATCTCTACATCCTCAGGCTTCAGTGCCAAAAACGTATCTAACCTCTGTGCGTTATCTGTAACCAAAGGAGGGGTTGCCATGGAGTCAATGTGAGGGCTACCGGCTGAAGTGATTTTATTATAAATCAATTCAATTATCTGGGTAAGGTGTGTTGCTAGTTTGTGGCATAGGCCTTGGGAGGATGTTTCTTCGTTTTTACATGCCTTGGGATTGGTGAAAGTTTTTAAAATCTGATAAAGAGTTTTAGGGGAATTCCCTGCCTGTTCAAGTTGCGGCGCTGTGTTGGTTCTACAAGCAGTTTTAATGTTTTTATGGTATTGGGTCAGTGCAAGTTTATCTGTCTTTATCCTGTATGTTGTGTGAAAGGCGCCATTGTCATTCTGATTTTTTACAACAGCTCTTTTCTGAACGGAGGTTTGGAGAGAATCATGCTGTCAGAGGATATCTAGTTACGCTGGAGCATTGTTTCAGCGGAACTAGGCGATCGATGGTGGTTTTAATAGTAGTGTTGAAACAAGCCAGGCATTCCTCAATGTTGTCTGCGTCAAAATGCTGTAGTCTAGGAAAAATATCTTGAAAATGCTCAGGCGTATGTTTGTGCCACTGTGAGAGCCACCTAGGTCGGTTAGAGCGGGGAATGTTGGATGGTCCAGGGCACCTAATATGAAACTCTAGTAGTGAGTGGTCTGTCCAAGTAAGTGAAGAGGTAGCTCCACAGATGATATCAGGAGAGTTAGTAAAGATAATATCTAAAATGTGCCCGGCTAAGTGAGTGGGGCCATTGTTGATCTTACTTAGTTCCAGTGAAGTTAGGTCTGCCAGAAAGGTAGCGGTGTCTTGGTTTGTGATATTTTCACTATGGACATTAAAATGTCCTAAAAGCAAAAGGTGTCTAGTAGAGATACCATGTGGAGAGATAAGTTCCATTAGTTGGAGTGAAAAGTTAGAAAGGGGGCCCGGAGGCTGATAGACCAGAGCACCCTACCAGCAGTGTTAAGAGAGCTGATCAATTCTAAAAACCAAGCTTTCCAGTATGTCATTACTCAGTTGGTCAAGTATGGATACATTAATGGAGTCTTTATGGATAATAGCTATGCCCCCCACACCTTGGATGATCTAGCCAACTATTGGATCCGATAACCTTCCAGGAGAGCCACTGCAATTGCAGGGGTAGAGCTGGGTTTTATCCAGGTTTCGGTCAGGAACCCGATATTGGTGAGTTCTGAAGAAAATGTCAGTGGAGAAGAGTCAGTCTGTTCGAGGTTGCAACTTTGACCATGGCTCCCTTCAGCCCTCATGCAATTAATAAGAGGATGTTCCTGTTTCATGCTCTACATGTAAAGGACCTTCCATGGCCATACATGATAGTGTTTTGCAGCTGTGTGCATTTATATGAGCTATCACGTCGGATCATGAGAAGATCTTGTCTTGTATATCTACCCAAGTCCCTTTTAACTAAGTCTGGTGCAGAACATGCAGGGGTCCTGGCTCCTGGTGACACGACTGTCATATTCTCTCTGTCTCTCTCTCTTTCTCTCTCTCTATCGGTCCCTTTCTGTTGGCCTTAAGTGACCATGGTCTTATCTTAATGCAAAATTAAAAAAGGAAAAATAAAAAAAAATAAAGGTAAACTTCAAAATGCTGCATTGTCATTGACCACAAGGAGAAAAAATGGTTAGCAAGTAAATTTTTATTTCTTCAACAGATTTTTGCACAAACCTGTGTATTCGAGTATACTGGCTCATTCAAACGTGCAATTCTGGTAACCTGCTACTTTTGGACCTTTAATAACCGGTATATCCAGAGTCAGAAGGGCTATATTATATCATTATGACCCACTGTGGAGGGCTAAAGCAAATGTTAAAGTCTGTGAACCTGAATATAGCCCGAGGCAGAAGGTCTAATGCTTTTAGAACATACCACAATAAACAGGTAGAAATAGAAAGAAAAGCATTTGATTATAGGAGCAGAAGGTGTGTAATAGCGATTTTGTGCCCTGAGGCAGTCAATTGTCTTCAGTGGAGCTCTCAAATTTACTGTGTTCTTGATAGGGTGGTGTCAGTTCCTGTCATGCACCAATGCCTAGTTTCCATGTTGGAAGGTGCTACCCCCGTTCTCCATCTGTTTATAGTCCACCGCCATTTCAAACAGAAGAAGTTGTACGGAAATTGATTGGTAACTGCTGGTGGCAGACACAAGACAGTGGCGAATCTGTCCAAGTCAGCAACTGAGAAAGATAGTTATAATGTTCCAGCTGGTCCCGGTTATCGGTAGAAGGCAGGGATGGCATCTGTGCAGCAGCCATTGCAGAGGGACACACCAGAGTAAAAGAGCTAATTCAGGGAGGCTTTTCATTTGACACGACCTGCTGTGCTATTGCCTTGATGAAGTAAATTGATTAATTCTTTTTGAAGCTTTTGAGGTACAGTTTTAGGCCAGTCTGCTTTACTCGTGCTGTTAAAGTCAGATAAAGATGGTATTCAATTCTGCGGATTTCAGACTCAACTACAAAAAGAACAATTGATGGACAGAATGTTGACAATGTCAAACATTCACCCCAGTACAGAGATCTGGGTTGAAATACATCATTGTTGTGCTCCCCATGCCATTCCAGTTTGAACCCAGCCATATGTAAATCAGTCTTGACCCTGTTCCCCATGGGAACAGTTCAGCCCGAACTCCCAAGCCAGCCTTCCCTGGATGTAGCGACAGGGTATTTTGTTCCATTTGGACTGGTGGTGACCATTGTCCACTGCAATCTCAGTATAGGATGATTGGTCCTTCATTTCTGAATTTATTCTACCTATTTGCAGGGTTTGCCTATTGGCTTTGACATGATTCTATGTTTCTACCTATTTGCAGGGTTCGCCTATTGGCTTTGACATGATTCTATGTTTCTACCTATTTGCAGGGTTTGCCTATTGGCTTTGGCATGATTCTATGTCTCTTTTGCCTCTTTTCGGGCCGAGAGGCCTAAACTAGAGAGCAGCCATCTTTTCTTCCTGCCTCAGTTGTCTGAGACGCTTGTAGGGTAAGGGTAATGTTTAGTTTTAGCTTGTTATTCACTAATTGGAAACCGGTGAGGACTGGCCCTTATCGAAGGAATGTGCTTATTTCCCAGGCTCTAGACGCAACCGGAGATGGCCACTGTGGGAGCGCAGGGAGCGCGAGGCTTGGTACAGGAATTTGGTGGGAGGCAGGGTGCTTGCTGGAAATTTCCATGAGCAGAGAGCCTCCCATATTATCAAAGAGCAGTGGAGGAGAGATGTCAGTTGGTTTTGGAGAGTTGGAGAAGTCAGTTGGTTTTGGAGAGTTGAAGAGTTCAGTTGGTTTCAAGAGTTGGCGAGATCAGATGGTTTCTGGAACGGTTGGAATTACATCATCAGTTTGTCAGTTAATTAATTGGTCTCCGGAATGGAAGAATGTTAAACAGCCAGACTTGGGATCAGTTTGAAGTTATTTGCTCTGTCCAGAGGTTGGAAGCCAGCAGTAGTGGCTGTCAGGATGTCATCTTGAACTGGTGCAGATGAAGAGATTGGAGAGGGTTCGAGTGGCCTGAAGGTGCAGCAGCTTTGATGAGGCATAGCAGAGCAGACGTGTACCAGTGATTGCAGAGCAGAGTCCTGGAAGGAGCGAAGCAAGAGAGAGAGAGGTACCAGCTCTGCTGCTGAGGCCAGACTGCATAAGATCATGGTGAGGTGTTCTTAGATAGTTTGCATTATATAATGATTCACTCCTTTTTGCTATTTAGGTTATATTTAGGTTCCCCCTTGCACTAATAATTCTTTATTCTATATATAGATATACTGCTATTGCTATAATGTCTTCTTTGTCTTGTCATTTTATCATCATTTAATAAGAAGACCCCAATGATTAGAAATTACCATTGCATATTGTTTCTTTAAACAGGATTAACCTTTCTTTTTTGCCAGGTGCTGACGTATAGAAGGATGGGAGATTCCCTTCTTACAGGTAACTGATGACGGAAGGAAATGTTTGTTTTGGATAGGAAATAACTTGCAATGGGTTTAATTGGCACTAATGCTTTCTGTTTTGGAAGGTCAGGCCCCTATTCCATGTGTTAGGGAAATTGGCTCTCATCAGATACCCAAATGGTAGATGTCCAAGAGATCACCAATAGTGCTTGGTGTTAATGAGATCACCAATAGTGATTGGTGTTAATGAGATCACCAATAGTGATTGGTGTTAATGAGATCACCAATAGTGATTGGTGTTAGTGAGATCACCAATAGTGATTGGTGTTAGTGAGATCATCCGTGGTCGGGTGTTATGAATCCAGTTCTATGAGGTAATTATAGGATATAGTGTGGAATTCCCTAGACTTTAGTGGTATCTTTGTGTGTCTATTGTCATTATCCCCATTCTCAGGTAGGTATTCTAGGTATTGTGTTCTATTGGGCCTGAGGAGGGTGGTGGTATGTGGCGGCTGGGTGTGATATGATTGGTAAGCTGATAACTTGGTCTGAAAATCCGGTCGCTACACTGGACCAGATCCTAGCATCCTAGGACCGGTTTTGGGGTTTCACCCCTCATCAGCCAGACTAGCTTGACTCCAGTGGCATGGAGAGCACAGGACCCACGTGATACCAGCCACTGCTGCCCCTTTGATTATTGCAAAATCTGAAGATCTAGAGCAAAGTAATGCCCAAGAGAACTCATCAAAACCACCTGATCTAAACAAAACTATAGAGTCTCTCTCATGAGGTCCCATACTTGGTCTAGGGGCACCTCAATCTGAGGCAGAGGTGAGTGGTAGACAGAGCTATCCTCTTTTTAATATGTCACAACCTACAGACTCTGACCTCAAACCTTTATTGGTCAAGGATAAAAACAATGAGGCAACAAAGGTCTTAATCAAAAGGGAGCAATGGGTACCCAGCAGAAAGATAATATTGAGCTGGTGTCTAATGATGCCCTTCATTTTGCAAATGGTTCTCTTCTGTCCCTGCTTTAGTCTGTTTCGGCATTAATTTCTGAATTGTGATGAAATAAGTCTACATCAATGGCATCTAATTAATGGTTCGAGATATTCTTGTGAGAAATCAGAGATATAAAAAAATCACCATCTCAGGTGATTTCTACTCTGCATAATCACTAATCCTGATGAAAAGCTGTCACCTTTTTCAGACAGAGTAAAAAATCTTGAACAAAGAGTTTCCTTTCTTCAGGATGACGTGTAGAAAATGTAGAAATCAAAAGGCTTCAGCGTGGACTATGCTGGAACTTTCATCTCACAACAATAAGCTGGAAGAACTAGTAAATCATTGACATCATTTGAATGTCTAAGATTTGTGGGCATCCCTGAAGGCAGAGAAATGCAAGAGGGTGGGTGATGCATTTGATTGAAAATTCGGGAAAACAATATGTGCTTCTCGACTCTCTGTCAGACTTATCAATAATGCGTGCTCATATGGTTCCATCTTATCGAAATCAAAATGCCACACACTATTTTGGTGAAACTTTCTGATTTTCGTATTAATAAACAAAATTCACTCTAAAGCTATCCAACAAAAATCATTTGGTTCAATGGATGATATTAAGTTTTATATTTATTCAGATATCACTATTTTGGAAACTCTTCAGAGAAGAAAGTTCAGGGGTCTGAATGCCTCTCTAAAGGTGGCAGGGGTCCAAGCTACCCTCTTCCAACAATCAAAACTGAACGTTCTGTAAAAAGGTCAATGTCAGACTTTTTTCCGATGTGTGGCGCCTAAGAACTGCTTACAGTATTATAGATGAATATAACATATTTGTTCAATACTGACAAAGGCACATTATTGCATAATTGAGAGTCTGGAGAGTTTAGTTTGTTTGGCAATGTAATTAAGTTGTGGTATGACATGGTAAATGGTTTCTAATGGTTTAACAATTTGGCATCTACAAGTACGGTTTCCTCCCCCGTGACTTTCTCCTCCACTTTTTGGTTTCCCTGTTTAATTTTTTTCACAACGTTTATTTCTCTTTGTACAGTTAAAAAAATGCACTAGTCTGAAACTCATTGACTTCTGTATTAGTTCTGAAATCTAGAACACCATATATGTACTCCCATCTGAACTTAACAATTCCACAACTTTTGTTGGAGTAAGAACAGATATTTTGCATGTACATAATGTTTAGCTCGGGTTAATAACCATGTCTCAACAAAACATACAAACTAATGTGTTGTCAAATACCATTTTAATCCTTCCCAAAACAATGGGCTGTCATGATGTCAGTAACAAACCATATCAAACATTTCACCAATAGTCTGTGCTAGTGAACACATTTAAAGTTCCAGACCACAGCTACATGGAAGGATGGGATACATGTGACAAATTACAAATAGCCATATAGCATTGATCAATGTCAGCTGAAGCCATATATCCTACCTCAAAGAAGGAATCCCACATAAATTACACCAATAGACAAACACATGTCATTACTGCACTCTGGATATCAAACCATCATTCCATTACACTGTTCCACTATCTGGTGGAATGACACCACCAAATGTCAATGGTGTATCGCCAGAGGTATCTCCCACAATGATAAGACACATAAGCAGCTACATACACGTTACCCACAATGAGGATTTAGGCAATGAAAAGGGAGCTTTGCACAACTAGACTTGACTACCACATGTGGTTGGAGTTTATGATGGCACACATATCGCACAAGAAACAAGTCCAATGGATTCTCCAGAACTCCCATTGAATCATTTTGCAAGCTGTCTTGGTACAGGATTTGTACACCCAAAGTCTGTGCTTGTCAGTCCCAGAAGAAGCCATGTCACCCTTGTACTTCCAAACATTAACATAGGCCTGCCAATATCACAACTCTGAAATATCCAAATGAAGTTGGCATGGCGAAGGTACCTACAACAGAAGATTACGTAACGAGTACATTACAAACCATACATGTACAATAATTCACATAGTCAGTATCTAGAGAACACAGTCTTGGCAAAAAATATTAGATAAACAATGCTACAGAAACTGAAGTCCCAATTGTGAAAATCTTGTTTTAAATACACCTTTGCCTACTGGTTTCCCAAGCTTGCCCTTCCGTTCATTTAGGCTTAACATACTTTTCTCAACATCACAGCAAGTGGTGCTGTAACAAACATGACACAGTAATGTAAGGTCAAAAAAATACTTACCCTCAGGAGAAGAAGTTGTTGACGAGATCTTGACACAAGTCCCTTCCTTCTTCTTCACCACTATCATCTTCATGTGGCATTTCATGGTTCTCACCCTGTGGCTCGCCATGGTCTCCATCCTCTGCGATGTAAGGGGTGTTCCGTCACATGGTGATGTTGTGGATCATGCATCAGGCCACAGCAATTTGGCTTACTATCCCGGGTGAGTGTACGAGGCTTCCACCTTTCTTGTCCAGACATCTAAATCTGGCCTTCAGGAGCCTGAAAGCCCGCTCCACTGTTCGGCATGTTCCTCCATGAACCTCATTGAAGCAGACATCCCTTGGCATTGTTGGATCCCTTAGCGGTGTCAATAAGCATGGTCAGTTGGTTTGAGTCGCGTAGATGGAAGTCTCAATTAAGTGCATCAATGAGTCAGACAGTTTGACATGATGCTACTTGACATTACCCATACAGACTTAGGACAGTTCCTACTTACAAACAAGTCAGGCCCTCTCTAGTAGGAGTTGTGACATCAGCTGGGGAATGGTGCAGTACAAGGAATTATGGGCAGATCCTGGGAACGGGGCACAGACTTTTCAGATGTACAAGTCCACTGCAAACAACTTGAACATTGATTGAGTGGAAGTTCTCCCTGTTGCAGTAAGGTTTTTCTCTGCCGTGTGGTGGTATGAAAGCTGTATTGGTGCCATCAATTGAACCAATCATGTGGCATGCGAGCAAATCCATAAAACTCTGCCTTCAGATTTGCTAAATACTCATGTCAGGGGAACTGAATGTAGCTGTCAATGTGTTGCGTCAAAGAAGAAAGGACTACTTCTAGCACACCAATGAACATGGGTTGTGTCATACCACCAGCTATTGCCACTGTGTACTGGAATTAACCGGTTGAAAAAAATGCAGCGCCACCATTGGTTGCACTATTGGTAGACTACTTGATGGATTTGTGTAGATGAGGGTCCAACTGATGACATAAATCATGGAGTGTTTGCCTGTTTAGGCAAAGGTTTTTGATTACATTCCTTTCTTCCATAGTCTGTTGGTCTGGAAATGGGTGGTACACTGGAGGGTGCCTTCTCCTCCCTCTCCCTGGGTACTTATAAGTGAAGTGACAAAGTATCAGTACAATGGTCATACTGACATATGTGCAATCTCAATAAAAATATCATGTGACACAACGCACCTGATGAGCTATTTAATATACGTAAGTAACATGTTAGTAGTCTCCTGTACAATATGCATCAATAATCCCTATTGTGCACGTTACTTGTGTTTGTAGCACTGATATGCAACTATTACCTTACAAAGGTAATATTTCTACCTTTTTATTTTTTGGGGATAATTTTTGGGCAAAATACCATCAAAGGCGGTACACACTGCACTGCACTAATTTAGCAATAATGCCTAGTAACACTCAACACAGATGCTGGGTTTTGAGGAAATTATATAGCTATGGATTACGTCCCATGCCAACATGTGCCCCTTTATATGAGTGGTGGCGACCCATTTAAATTTTTAAAATCCACTAATTTCAACTGTCCACATGCCTGCTGTCTAGCCTTGCTCGTGTGACAATTTCACTATGAAAACGCTCTCGGACGTCATACATACAATGGGCATTTCAGCCCACAATGGACACAACCATAGGCTAACGTAGATTCTGACGGTAGTGGGCCAATGACTATATATGTCTCTGCTTCCTACCACAAACGTTGCATACATGTGCACTGCAGTTTAAAAAATGGCTCACTTGCCTACAGACACTGCTGCCACCAACACCTCTTTCACTTCCACTGCTGTTTGGCACCTCTGGGACCACTCATGGCAGGCCAAAAAGTGGAGAGGGCCACTACCTTGTTTGCAGATAAACTGGAAATGCTAGCAGACAAAGTCCTCTCCCTATATGGCTAGCTCCATGGCTCACCAGAGGAACAGATGAGTTACTAACAATGTATACAACTCTGTGTAACTCGAATTTGCCATGTCCACAGACTACATTGTGCCAGAGTCACACTATATGTCTATAAGGTGTTGTATCATTAGCAGCTCACTACATAGGACAATCAGGTTGGTGATTGTTGAGCACTATATATTGTTGATGTGACATCACAATTGTTTGGGCAAAAATATGAAAAGGCCTGGAGTCCATGCTGAGTGAATGTAGCCATCTATGCATTGATACATTGAAAGCTACCTGTGATATTGTTACAGCTCTGATAATGCCAAATATGAAAGCACATGCATATCCTTAAATGCATGAGTACCGTATGCACTCTGTCAAGAGCAGATGGTGATGATGTCAGCAATGTGACTAATCACACATCACTCAGCCTGCATTTGGGCTCTCAAAAAGGTTGTCTGGGCGGTTGCAATATATTACAAACCCCTTTAGGGTGCCACCCAGCATTGAGTTTGCTTATTGGGTGTCCAAACACTGACCTTTGACATTGGGATATGTTGGTAATGCTGGACATGGGATATCTGTATGTTCGGCCTGCTGAGAGCAAGGCCTGACAATGAGCTGTGGCCAGTCAGAAGCATGTTCCAGGCTGGGCCAGGGTGACTGCGGCAATACAACTGATGCCAAGAGCTATGGCCCTGTAATCCTCTTTTTTAATGTGTGATGACAAATTGAGTTGTGCCCACCCTAACACTACCCCTGCTTGGTCTCACATTGACAAACCTGTGCATGGTGAGTGAGGTCACCCCTTGACCTGATACTCCTGCCCAGTGCAGATGGTGTTCAAAGTATGTACTTTCACAAACACAGGCTCCCAGTGATCTGTTAACAATATACAACAAATGATGCTTGCATAGTACAAGCCCAATAACACAATTCACACACTTACAGTCCAGATCATTGCTTTGTTAAAATGAGCTGTTGGTTAGGTGAATCAGTAGGTACCATACATTCAACCAAGCCAGGGTGGACTTACTATGGTATGTTGATGGGATCACTGTGATAGTCTCACATATTATAAAACATGTCCTGTGAGACTAGTATATAGAACACATACTCAATTAGCTGTAGTATTGTTTGACATCAAGTAGTAGACATGTCCACACGACCCCAGTGAGCATCCTCTCATTGATACCCATGACAGGTCAGTCATAGTGAGATAAGTGAAAGTCTGTGGCCCATACCCTGATACCAGTCTCCGTGAACTGTAGGCCTAAAGTCAATGTGCCTGCCTTTATAGATGGATGTCAAATGTTTCCTAAAGTTATGCAGCCTTCTAAATGCAACAATGATTTATTAGGTTTCATTGTAGCTCACATCACAGCACATGCAACTCACTCCCTGGGGTACTCAAGTTTACAACACATGAAGGCAAAGTGCAGGACAGCATCAGTAAACTGAAAGAGTGTCAGTGCCTCCATCGGATTAGTCAGTCAAAAAGAGTGTTTATTTAGACCATTGGTCCTAAAAGAAGTGCGAACAACCAAGCAGTATACATATCAACAGTTTAAAAAATCAGCTCCAATTAAAAACTTTATCAAAAAAATAAAATACTACAACTATATTAAATATCCATCTAAAAGAAGTACAATCAAACTCACAATTATTTAAATTCCAAATAAGATTTTTAAAAATTAGTGTGTTTTCCATACTAATGCTGCAACGTCAACTCTACATTTTTAAGAACATTTTTAACTGCAAAAAGAAACTTTCCTAATGCACATGCTACATCTAAGGCGGTCATATCTACTAGAAGATCTCCCGCCTTTTCCCAATTCCTAACCTTGTATTTTAGGAAGACTGGATGTATCCACAGTTTTGGTGCATCGAGAACATAAAGACAGTCCAATAAAATGTGCAAAATGTTGCATTTTGTCCCAATATTACAGGTCCACTTCCCTTCTGGGTACAACATAACCCTCTTAATCCTATCATTCTCATAACATGGATTAATCCCAGTCCTTATCTTTAATAATTCTCTCCTTATCCAATGATTGGGAAGGAAATCCAGGTACAGGAATTGTTGGCCATTTTGCCAAGATTTTAACATAAAATGTACAGATCTATTCCCTTCCAGGTATTGCCTATTCGTGGCCCATGATACTTCTTTCCCTACTGTCCTAAATTCCGCCTTACTTACTCCATCGGATCAGTTTGACATACAGCCTTTCAGATACATATGGAAGAGTTGGGCTGGCAATTGATTCCTGAAAGCCAGAAGGGGGGCTCTGTTCTTAGCGCTGATGGAAGGATCATAATTAGGATGATATCAACAATTCATATTTTTGCAAAGTTTTTTTTTTTTTTTAAATGAGCGCAAAATCGCCTCAAGGTTATTGGAGCACTTTACATGAGCCCTAGTCAAATTGCACAAAATCAGATAGATTTTTTAGTTAAGGAGAGACTACGTAATTTAACCCAGAATCACAGGATGTTGAGCCAAACCTGAGACTTGATCCTTCCTCCCCAGTTGCAAAGTCTGCAGATCTGGTCGTCAATGCAGTATTAAAGAACAACACTATATTGTTTGCCTCTCTCTAATTGCTTTCTCTTCTTTGTGTGCTGCATTTTATTCTTCCAGCACAACCTGCTCTATGTTGCTTCCTCCATCTGCCCATTGATTTTCTCTCCTTGTCTTTCTTTAGATTTTTTTAAATTCTTCTCCCTACCCTCTGGTTCATTGCTCAAGGGCCAGACTGGCCATAATGGGCACCGGGCATTTCCCCAGTGGGCAGCCAGGTTGGGGCCAGTTTTGGACACCTGGGGGCCGTTTTTGATACCAGAGGCCGGTCGCCCCCCTTGTACCAAAAGTGGCAGCGGTGAGACAGGAGTGGTGCTTCCAACTAGCACCTCCAGGGGCCAGCCCAGCTGTTTGACAGGTCCGGTTTTGGTTCCCAGTCTGGCCGTACATTGCTCTGCCACCAGTTGCTCTCTTAGCCTGCTAACAAATGCTTCCCACCCTAACCGCTCCTTCATTGCTCCCCCAGGACCCCGTAGCTACTATTTCTATGCAGGTTACTTCACTTTTAAACAAGCAATAGTTTAACCTTTGTGAAATATATTGGTTTTGTCAATTTTTTTAGACATATGACACAGCAGCATAATAACACCTGCTCGCACTGCTGTTTAACATGTCTAAAAGAAATTGACAAAACCAATAGACTCCGCATAGGCGAAACTGTAAACATATTGGCTTTGCCACTGCTTGTTTTACATTTTTGCTGGCAACCCTTCCTGATGAACTGATGTGATCACTGCTTGTAATCTTGCAATTGGTGGCCATGAATATAATCTTGCCCTGATACCATCACCATTACAACAGTTATAACATTAGTAGCTCAGGATAATGTTCATTGAACTTAAGTGGCTCTTATTGCAGAACAGGTTGGAGACCCCTGGTTTAGGGTGCCGCATTTGTTTACCCACACAGCTATTTCCTGTGCTTGTTTTAATCATGTGTGGTGGGTTCCCTTGTAACTTTCAGATGCGGTATTTTGTATTCATAACTAAGGAGGAGGCTGGAATTACATTAATTATTTATTATTGTCGACGTTTTAGGCATTTCAGGGACATTGTGAATTAAAAGGTTCTAAAAATTGCACTAAAAACTGCATGCGAGATATTCGTTTCAAATACAGTGTGCGATACCATTACTAAAGTGGAAGCAGAAAATGTAATGTTAATTGTATAAACGTAAACGGTTTGTTTCTTACATATGAAGCACAGCAATTTAGCTCCCCAAAATTTAGAAATGAGGAGAGGCTTTTGGAAAGTACTTTTATTGCACATTTTCGAGATTACTGCATCTATTTAAAATAAACTGCATTGAATTCCAGCACAGGTAAAATGTCATTGTGAGACCAAGGTCTGAGATCTAACAGCTTGCTTTATTGGTTCCTTGTGGGTGATAAAATGTGTTCACCAGATGTACTGTCTGTTTGCAGGGTAGCATACTTGAGCCTCATCTAGGCTTGAGGCCCATTTATTTCATGTAATTGCCTTCCTCGTGCACACCTTTGGGCACCCTAATTCTGCATTTTATTTCCGATTCTGCACAGGGCACCATCTGCTCGCTTTAAGCTCGTCTCATTTTATCACGCTGCTGCAGTGCCTGGCTTTATTCCGTCCTGCAGAACAATCTGGACGGCGCGAGCTCGGTTTGTGCCAGATGGCCGCTGAGGACGCGAATAACGGTTTAAATAACACGGGTTGCTAGTAAAAGGTTGCTAGTTGTTGTATTCAAGGGGCAAATAGTTTGGGTGATTTTGTCTATTTTTAGCACGTCAACGCTGATGAAATTGAAAATTTTGACAGTGAATCTCGAGTTCTTTCCTGCATGAATAAAATGGAATTGTTTCGTAATTATTTTTAATGTTCCCGTGTAAGGTTTCAGTGTGACAGCCATCATGAAAAGCTCGAGCTGGTCGTTAACTAAACCACACACTTTAGCACTACCTTTAACTCGGAATTATACGGTAATGGTAGAATAGCACAATGTACTGGTAGATCTGGGTGTGGCGCGACCACCCCATGACTACCGTTCTACTCATAGAACGGTAATCATGCTTCCTTTTTTGCACATGGCTCGGGTTACATAAACTGGCCCGGTCGTCCTAATTTGCACCTACGTGATATTTAGCATCTTAATACGCTTGATTAGTAAGTGGTGAGCTATTTCATTTTATGGCTGTCAGTGATGTTTTATGGCACAAAGATCATGGGGCCTCATTTATGAGGCTGTGTGTCACTTTTACGCCGCCGGTGCGTCACTTTTTGTGACGCACTAGTGGCGTAAAAAATGCATCACTTTATAAACCTGTGCGCCACATTATACCTGCGCCAGGTATAATGTATGTAAGGGAGGCGTATTGACGCAAGG
Source organism: Lissotriton vulgaris (assembly GCF_964263255.1). Taxonomy (NCBI): domain Eukaryota; kingdom Metazoa; phylum Chordata; class Amphibia; order Caudata; family Salamandridae; genus Lissotriton; species Lissotriton vulgaris. The sequence goes on from NC_141687.1 coordinate 806,184,612, forward strand.
AAGGGTCGTAGAAGTGAATCAGTGAAATCTATGATTTCACTGCGTCACTTTTAGTACGCCGTTGCGTCAAAATCTTGTGCCTGTCTCACAGCAGGCGTAAGACTAACGCAGGCCCCTTCACATGGGGCTTGCCCCATGTGAAAGGACGCATTGCTGGAGTTGCGTCACTTTTGTGACACACTCCAGCAATGCGCCACTTTTGCGCTTACAGATACTTCAGAAATACTGACGTCTCTGTAACTCCTTGCGACATGATGCGTCATACATTAAATATGCCGCATCAGGAATGTCGCAAGGAGTGCACACTGAGAAGTGACGCATCGCTGCTTTCACGCAGCGATGCGTCATTTCTCATAAATGAGGCCATGGTTTGTATTTTGTCTACATACCTAATCTGTAAACAATATTTTCACTGTCACTAAATAACACCAATGCAGCTAAAATAAGTTCATCGATTGGGGAATTTTCGTGTTCGTGTATTAAGCCCTCAATTTGGCCCTGCCAGTGCCTAATTTGAGTCGGTGGTTGCGGAGGGGCCCTTATCACCTGGCGGCCGCAACAGTCACAGACAGATGGCTCACAACCAGGCCTGCTGTGCTGTTCTTCTGCAACGTTAACGCCGTGGTGACCCTGGGAATGAAGGGAGCACAGAGGCTGAGGACTGGAGTAGGCAGGGGCAGGCTATGATTAGGAAACGGAAACAAGAACAGTGGCGGCCAGCACAGGTAAGAGTTACGAGGCCCAGGGAAGTCAACAGACGATGGGATAAGTAACATTATTAAAAATTCACCAGTACCCAATCACCCCCTCCTCGCCGATTCGGCGATGTGGTGAGCACAAGGTAAGTGTTTTTTTTTTTTAAATTTAATGTTACTTATCCTTCGGCGATGCAGTGAGCGCAAGGTAAGTGGTTCTATTTATTTATTTAATGTTACTTATCTCGTCATCTGTTGACTTCCCCGAACCAGCACCCCAAACCGCCTCACCGCTCGTACCTGTGCCGGCCGCCACTGACAAGGAAGACAGTAGACAAACTACATTAATGATAGTTGGTATGCTCCATGGGTAGTGATCTTTCTGTGAGAAGCAGATTCATCTCACAGAGTTCGGAGAGACACCCAGCAGCTCCTACAGAGAAGGAGCGCTGAGTGGTTCTCTGTGCCAAAGCCACAAGACTTGGAGTCTACCTGGCATCGTGGGAAGCTAAGAGAATCAAAAATTCAATTTAACCACAACACAAAACAACAGTTAACAGAACTAGTAACACAAAAACAGAAACTAGGTTCCTGGAAAAACTGGGTTGGAATTGGGGTCAGGAACAGCACTGCAATACACAGAGCTAAAATATTGGCAAAGGTCAGGAATGATCTACACTCAAACAAGGCATGAAGGAAATATGCAGACAGACAGGAACACAGAACAAAAGGCAATGAGTCACCATATTACAGAATAACTGTAGGATACAGGAACAAATCTAGTGAACAGGAAACCATCACATGACGTGATCTAGGAAGGGTCTGAAGACAGAGGTAACTACAAGGACCACAATGCATAAGGAATGTGGAACAGAAACCTGGACTATAAGGTGAAGCAAAACTAAGTATGGTAAGTGCTGATGTGTTTATTGACCTCTACTGATATAAAGGTGGGTTCATAAAGGGCCCTCATGAATGACATCTAGTGTCAGGACGGCACAATTCTGACAGGTAAAACACAAGGTGATGTTGGGAGATGCCAGAATTCAACATTGAATGTAATAACAAGGGCTCATACATGCTCTATTTTAAGATACAAACTGAGTTAACCTATTTCAAGATACAAACTGAGCTAACCTACGGGTCCCAACATTTAGGAGTTAGCTACATAAACCAAACATGAACTTGTAATTAATTCGTTTTTTGTGCTAAAATTTGCTAAGATTTCCTGCATTATGAATGAAGTGACTGTAGACGGGTGGGAGCTGCAACCACTATGATAGCTCGCTGTAGTGAGACAGAACTGCTACCACTGAGCTAAGACACTGAAGGGTTTGGGAAGCATAAGAATTGATTTTAGACTGTAGTGTTGTAGAACCCTGTGGTTATGCCCCTACTGCGTGTAGGGTTTCATTTTCTTGTGCAAGTTCTCTTTTTCTAAGACAAAACACTGGCCAACCAGTATGTTATTGTACCTGTTAGCTGATTGTTGATTACTGAGTTTCTGCTCTCACACTAACTCCTTAGGAAGACTTTCATTGCTCGCCATGAGAGTCAAATGCAGAAAAGGTTGTACTCTGCCCTTATTGAAGAGACAAAGTCAGATGGGCCCCATGACACAAGTGGCAAACAACCCCAACCATCACAGTTTTGGCTCAGTTGCATGTGCTTGCCCTGTGGCTCCCGAACGGGGTTTGACAATGACTTTTTCACACAGTCAATTTTAAAAGAGTTACCCTATCAAAGTAGGAGCAGACAAAGCTACTTGCCACTGCTAAGCTCTTTTAGGTGCCCTGTGCTGATGATGCTATATCAAATCTATTTAAATATCACAAAAGTTACCTATGTCTGTGTTTGAGATTTATTCTCAATATGATAGGAGTTTACTTAGTCACCTTAAGTGTCACTACAAAGCCCGATAAACAACAGGTATCTCAATGGTCACCTGAATCCCAAAAATCTTCTGACCAGCCTAAGAGGTAGACATAGTCTCTGTCAATTCAGTCACTCATCTAACTCCTCCCTTCAGAATTTGGTATGACCTTTTTGGCCAAATGGATTTGTTGAGAATATAGGTCACCTTTTCATCAGTTTCAATGCCGTGACTATATAAACTCAAAGTTTTTTTTTTACTTTTCACCTTTACCCATAGTAGGGGTAAAATTCTAAATGCATTTTCACACTGCACATAGTGCAGAATTATATGATTCATACAAGACCATTCTGATCAGTGAATTTCTATTGTGCATCATGGAATATCCAATTCTCTTGTCTTGGATTCCAAAATATAAACATCAGTGTCTTACCCGCCTCCCTGATTTTCAGTTTCACTCTCATTTCATTCTCATCATAAGATGAGGTATTTTGATCATATTTAACAAGTCAGAACATGATCTAAACTTTCCCTAACCCTATGTAAAAAAGTAAAAAACACCTCTCACTGTCTCACTGTTGGTCCCAGTTAATAGGTGGAGTTTAGTAGGGTTACTCTAGTGACTCTGGGTGACAGTGAGAGGGTACCTAAGATCCATGTTCCCTCAAATACTACAAGGTATAGGCAACAGGTCACCATCAATGATCACGGTTTTGAGACTCTGAGGGATACAAAAGCCAGCATGACTATGGTAAGGCATGTAATGTAATGTAATGTAATGTAATGTAAAAATTACTTATAAAGCGCGGCATACACCGGACGGTTTCTTGGCGCTGTTCACTTTATTCGGTGAGAGGCAGAGGGCGAGGCATCCACTAGTATCCTCTGGCCCTGGTTCCATTTGAGTGGGGGGGGGTTTACAGGTCTTCTGAAAGGTCCTGTGAGCCCTGCCATGCTTATGGATCGTTGGTTGGGTAATGAACTTGAGCACACTATCTGGAAAGAAGTGGAGCTCAAGGCTCATGTGGAGATGTGACGTTGGGGTTACTGTCGTATGGTTCATCCTTTCTTAGAAAAACTGTGCATTTGTTGTGCAACAAAAATGTAAAAACTGTGTGACACTGAGTCCACTTACACCATCAGGATATGTTGGCTTTAATCCTGGCTAGCTCACAGTGCACAATCTGTATCTCTTACCTATCATGGTAACAGGCAAAGTGTGTAACCTCAGAACATGACAACCATGACTCACTCAGGGAATCATGGAAACAGATTTAAAGGCCTTTCGTTTGGTGACTCATGCATACCCAAAGGGAAACACCTGTGTACCCTTTGGAGTCTCTGAATCCATTCTGGCTCCAGTAGTGTAAATAGTCATTGTAAGACTGGACACAATTATACAAATTGCACACTATAAGTGTGGGGAACTCAGGATCTGTTTTCTCAATTGCCAGAGTTATAGCTTTCAGTACAGCCAGCTGTGCAATCACCAAGTCACTGCTTGAATGTTTCATGAGGTTGAAATTATCCACTCCTCATTTACCCTTTACCGCTGCACAAGTGGAAGTGCATTAGTGTTTTGTCCCTGCTGCAGGCTGGACAGAACCATCAGTGTAGATTATAACATCTTAGGGAGCTAGAGTCATTATTTCATTGGGCAGAGGATATTTATGTTCGTATTGAAGGTAGGCTTGTGTTTTTAGTGTAGTGTCAAAGACATTGTATCCATCTTGGATGTAAAGCTTTTGTTTTGGGAATGCTGGCCCTTGTAACATCCTCTAAAGCTGGATTGGGAGTCACAACAAGTTTTTGGTTTCCTTGAGCCAATAATTTTTCTTGCACCACAGTTGTCTGTACTGCCCTCAGGATCTTTTATGTCATTGCAAAACGCATTTCTGCATTTGTATATAAATCCAACTTATATGCAATTTGTACAGTGTCTACTTCATTGAATGTAATATATGTGTATCCCAAAGTACCTCAATTATGCGGATTACCAAGTCTGTGGGAGTGACACACATGTGTAAGTATTTTGAAGCTAGCATGTAAGCTTGTACTGAACATAACATCTGAATGTGTACTGATGTCCAATGTGTGCTTGAAAAGCCTGGACAAATCAAGTCATAAAACGGTTTCACCTTTTCTGTGTAATCTAGTATGTATGTTCTGCTGGAATGCAGATTGCAGTTTTTTCAATTATTTGAGGTTGGAAAAGCGCACACCTCTCCATGAAATGTGTGGCAAGGCTTTTGCCTTTACTTGACTGCTCGTATTCCCAAGATCAGGACACTTAAGTGTATTTATTTATTTTAAGGGATTTATAGCGCCCACAGCTACTCAATAGAGTTTTCCGACGCGAAGCCTAAGCATCAGAGGGAACCAAAGCAGAGTAAGAGAGTTAGTTGAACAGGAAGGTTTTTAGCTTTTTCCTAAACTGAGAGGGATTCTTAAGATTGCGTAAATCCAGGGGAAGGGAATTCCAGTACGTTGCTGCAAGATAAGACAAGGAACTGCCGCCTTTACGTTTCAAACGAAACCTAGGGACAGATGCAAGGAGCATATTCGAGGAGCGCCGACACCTGCCAGGGGTGTAAAACTGAAATGTTTCCTAAAATAGGCAGGGCCATACTTATAAAGTGCAGCGTGAGAAATGGTAATAGCCTTACACTTTATCCTAGATTTTACTGGCAACCACTGTAGTTTACGTAAGTGATGCCTAACACTAGAGTGCTTAGGAAGATCCAGGAGAAGACGAGCGGGGGCATTCTGAACCACCTGAAATCTGTCCAGAATGCAACATGGCAAACCGGCATAGAATGCATTAGCATAATCTATGCGAGAAGTGCCCAAAGCACGGATGACCGTTTCTTTAGCGGTGAGAAGCAATAGCAGCAGAAATCTACAGAGAAGTTTTAAAATACCAAAGCAAATGCCAGTAAGTTTGCCAATCTGGTTACCAAAACTTAATTTCTCATCAAACCAGATGCAAGATTTTTCACAGGGTGACCAGAAGGGGAGGGACAGGGGGACTCAGTCGGCCAAAAGTAATGCCAAAACAGAGGGTAATTCCCCGAAGAAGAAAATCTCAGTTTTGTCTGCGTCACATTTTAACTCAGCCGAAGCAAGCCTATTAAATACCGCAGAGAGGCAGGTCTTGACATGAGATGTGTCAGCCTCGTGTTCTTCCAGGTAAACAAGAGTTGCGTATCGTCTGCATAGGCAACTACTTTGGCACCCAGATCCTCAGCCAGCTGAATAAAAGGAGTTATGTAAAGATTAGCAGCCTGATTTATTAAGGCGAAATGGGCTCGCAAAGGGCCAGATTCTGAGAATCTGGCCCTTTGCGAGCTCTATTTTTGCATTTGGGATTCATCATCCCAAATGCAAAAAACGGTAATAGCGATTTCGCTATTTTACGATGAATTACATTTAAGGAATCTCAATTTGAGATTCCTTAAATGCAATTCATCATCCATTTTAAAATTGCGAATTCGCAATTTCGGCCCGCTATTTACCGCGAGGTCAAACCTCGTGGTAAATAGCAAAAACTTAGAAAAATGCTTTTAAAAGCATTTTTCTAAGTTGCATGTTACACACACACATGTCCTTTGGACATGTGTGTGCGCAACACCTGTTCGTATTTACTGTTAAGGGGTGCTACAGGGTGTCCTTTGGACACCCCTGGCACCCTTTAAATCGCAATCTTATTTGCGATTAGCAAATTGCTAATCGCAAATAAGGAATACTCCCAATTCATTCCTATGGGCCTTTTGGCCCATAGGAATGAATGGGGAGTTATTCCTTATTTGCGATTAGCAATTTGCTAATCGCAAATAGGGAATATGTAGGAATCGCTTTTGTTTTTGCGATTCCTACATGAATGCCGTTTTGCGAGTCTGAAATAGCGATTCCTTATGATTCGCTATTTCAAACTCGCAAAACGGCACTATGATGAATCAGGCTGTAAATAACAAGGGACTAAGAATAGACCCCTGAGGCACTCCTGTTAGCAAATCTTGAGATGATGACACACAAGGGGGAATCCAAACTTGTTGAGGTTTTTTTTCCAGGAAGGTTTTTAACCATTCCCAAGCAGTACCGATAATGCCAAGCTTGGGTAAACGGGCAAGGATAATTGATTGGGGGACAGTATCAAAAGCAGCCGAGAGGTCTAGCAGGACCAAAACAGCCCTGCCCCCAGTATCTAAAGTCTCACGGATAGCCTCTGTTTCTTCCACGAGAGCCGACTCAGTACTGTAGGTGGCCCTAAAACCTTATTGTGCAGGGTGGAGAAGGCCATGATGTTCAATAAAAAATGTGAGCTGCTTGTTAACCATTTTTCACAGACTTTAGCAATTGCAGGGAGCAGAGAAATAGGGCGAGAACTAGAGGGTAGATAAGGGTCGAGAGTGTTTTTTTTTTATAAGATGAACAAGCAGCACCTGTTTCCAATCAGTAGGCATAGAAGCAAGAGAGAGTGAGGTATTAATCAACTGGTTCACAAAGGGATTACCAGCAAACACAGCATAAGTTTTGCAGGGCAAGGGTCATGGGGAGAGCCTGATTTAAGGCAAGATAAAGCCAGAAGGGAGTCTGGCAGAGAAACAGGTACAAATGCAGAAAAGGTGATACAAGAAGTGGAGCCAGTCAAATAGTCGGGAGACAGCTGAGAGATCTGGCTGTTAAAATTTTGAAAGTGTGATTGCAGTGACCTGACCTTATTAATAAAAAAGGTGGAAAGTTCTTCACACCATTCGAGAGAAGGGGTGTGGGCCACATTCATTGCTTTGGGAGAAGTGAAGCTCTTTACAATGCTAAACAACTCTAACATTATTACCAGACTGGGCAATTCGGTCAGTGTAATAAGTCCGCTTGGCCAGTCTAATGGCCACATAATAAGCCTTTGGGGCTGATTTCAATGTGGTCTTGGCCCCGGAGTCATAGTCTTGTCTCCAGGTTCTTTCCAGCTTTTTACAATGTTGCTTCAAAGTTTTAAGCTGGGGCGAGCACCAGGGGTTAGGCAGTGGGCATTATGATGTCTAGGTTTGACTTGTGGGGATAGGCAATCTTTAATTCTTTGAAGTTAAATTTATAACCCATGAGAGCAAATCCTAGAATTATGCGATGTACTCTGGTCAAGTGTTTTGTTAAGTCAGCATTTATTAGGTATATGTTATCAACATAGGACAATGGTTGGTCATTAAAATCTTTAAACAATCCTTTTACATGGACTGGAAACATCCCAGGGCTATTCTTATACCCTTGGGGCAGTGGACAGAAATATCTTTGAGAGTCTAAAGCGCTGAATGCAGTCAAGTACTTGCTTTCAGACTCTATGTTTTGGCAAGAAGCTCACAGCACATACCCTGCTTGGCACTGCGCCGGGACATTCATGAGTAGCCGCTCACGTTATAAACTCATACAATATAACATACCATTTGAAGTGTTAAATGTTCTTATATATTTTTGTGCACTATATCGTTTATTAGTGCTTGTTCTGTACAGCAATTGTACATGTAGCTTTGTTCAGGTGTCTGCAATCTAAGACTAAACAATATGACTGATCTGCTTTCATTTCATTTTCGATTACACCTTGATATTCTAGTTGTGTGAATATCTCTCTAACTTGTCTTTTGGCCTCATTTGTAATGAGGTATTGTCTTCATAGCTGTGGGCTGGATCTCACAGATACAATGTGGTAAAGAGATCTTTCATCCCAACCCACGTTGTTACGGTATAAAGCTGGAACTTGTGCTAAGGTGGTACGGGATCTTTCATCCCAACCCATGTGGTTATGGTATAACGCTGGAACATGTGCTAAGGCCCACTCCCTGGCTCATGTGTGTTTCATTGATTCTTAAACGGGGTTGGAAAAAGCTAGTAAAATTACTGTTTTGCCTTGTGGGCAATCCCTAACAAACTCAGGTGTCAATCTTTTTCAGCCAAAAGAATTTCACAACCGAATGACAAGTTCTCAGAAAGAGAACATTGATAATATCAGGAATATCCCCCCTATCTGGAGTTGCAATACATATAATTGACTTTGGGCACTCAGCCTATGGTCTAGTGTTGCCACCTGGATGTAGTCACACGTTGCTACTGCTACCAGACACCAATTGATCTGCCACGCGGTCCAGCATTGTCAGAGCCCACTCCCCATTCAGAGGCAGAATCCCCAATATTAGTGGCATGTTTGGCTTTAATCAAAGTCCATTTCTCCTTTTTATATTGAGGTTTAACTGTGTAGGTTTGTCCTCCTTTTCTATTATGAAGTTAGAAGAGCATTGTGAGTCCCTCTATGGTTTCACATACACCTCTGATCTGCGCTCAGATCCTCCTCCTCTCTCCGAACATTTTTTTTGTATCCTGATACCTATCAGACTGTTTAATTGACTCATAGTTTCATAAATTAGAGCGCTTTTTAGTGGAATCCTGTTGAGGAGATCCACCCCTTGTTTTAGTCTGTTCTTTATTTTTCTTATTATCCCGCCATTTTTTAGAAGCCTCTGGTGCCTGCTTCAAGTTATCCTTTTCAGAATCACCCTTAATGTGTGGTTTATTAGATCCAGCTCCCAAATTATCTCTACCCATGGATGTATAAGATTCTTCAATAACTTTAGGTAGTTTGTGTAACTTGACCGACCTGCGTGAGTTGCTGGCATATAGCCAAAGTTGCTGCCTCCCCTTTTATATGACTTAGTATCATTGAGAATATTACAGCAAAATTGCCCATTAATTTCAGCCCCATATCCATGGCAGAGACTGCCCCATACTAATTTTGAATCTATTTAAGCAACTCCAGCAAAATAGCTAATTACTGTGTGCCATGTGTACTATTTTAAACTGCAGCAAAGACTGTGCCCCAAGTGGTACAATCGTCCACCGGTGGAGCCATCCCCATTGGCAGGCATATTGTGAGAGTTCTATGTTTTTTCTTCATTTGAGGAAGCACTGCTTCAAGCCGATTAGTGTTTTTGTGTAATGCAGAATGGAATCTCATCCCTTCTGCTGGGAACTTTACCCAATATTGCATTAATGGTTACTGAATTAATTTCAGGTGTAGCTAGTTCTGAATGTGCAGCTTGAACAGCCCTTTGTGGGATAGCCATTATAGTTTGCATGACAAATTGTACTAGACAGCTATAGAGTGTGACTAAATCTGTGTACAGTATTCCAAGGACTAGGTCTGTGATGTTTGCTATGTCTGGATTTGGTGTGTAATCGGCTAAGAATTTGACCCATGAATAGAATACCATTGTTTTGTATGGTTCATAGTCCTCTGCCACTAAGGTATCATCCTCTCCCGTTAGCGAGGGTGTCTATGTTGCAATAACATTTGTGTTAGTGCATGTCAGCAATTAAGGGATAGAACCACCTTTCCTGTATTAGCCATTGAAGTATTTGGAATATGTGGATTTCAGACTGGGTACTTTTAGAGGGTGATCCTTTTAAAGGCTCAAGCTTGACCAACCTGCACCCAGAAATAAGGGTTCCCTACTTAGCTGAGAAGGACTTTTTTCCTAACAGCATGGCCGTCTTCGGTTAATTGGTGAGTAGTGGCTTTGGACGCACAAAAGAAACACTAGTCGGAAGACCCATTAAATAAGTACCCAAGCTAGGACGTTGGTTGCGCCATGTTGTACGGTTCAAACTTTCTCAGGAAGCCTGTGGGTTTGTTGGGCAACAAACACAATCAGGATATGTTGAGCTTAGTCCTGGCTAGCTCACAGTGCAACATCTGTACCCCTAACCTAGCAAGGTAAAAGGTGGCATGTACAATCTCAGAACATTACAACCCTGACTCCCCAAGGAAATTATGGAAACAGATCTAAATCTCTTTTGTTTGGTAATTCATCCATGCCCAAAGGGAAACATAAGAAATATTCGGATTGGAATTTCAAATATTTTTTGGAGCAATACGATTCATGTATAAAATATGTGCTGCATTTATCAATAGAAGGAAACAAAACAGAGTAATCAGCATCCAAAGATAGTATAGAAAATTAACAGTTATACAGAATATAAGTTTGCATATGAGTACGGTTATAGCTATGCTCCTACCTAGTGCTCCCTATCCTAGTGTGCCGCCGTTGGGTGGATCTGCCAGAATCCATGTGGGGGATCTAACTTCCCAGTTACCTGTGGGTATGTTTCATCTGGGCACCATCCTTCTCAAGAGGTAAACAGTATTCAGCTGGGCTGGAAATCTGGATTGGGTGGAACTGACAGTTTCAGCTAAATGCTCCTCTCCCTAAACAAAGGAATGATTTCATTGATATAATAACTTCACCCATGTTGCCATGCCAAAGTTCCAGTCAGGCTGCCATTATTGATTGTATTCTGACGGAGCTTTCACTGAACGAACAATAAAAGGCAATATTTTGTGCAGTGAACTTTAGCTTTCGTACAAAATGTTGAAGGCTCTGATAATATGCTTATGAAGATGTGTAAATGTAAGCAAAGTTATTTCATGGAAAATTATCCCATAGAGGCATGCAAGCAGATGTGTGTCAAATGTCAATGTTCAACAATATGTCAAATTTAAACGTGAGCCTGTAAAATTGTGGTGTCTTGCCTGGGCCTAATGTGACCACATAACATTACCTGATTGGATCTGTGCAACAGCAAGGTCTATGGATGCCCAGGACGGGAGTCAAAAGGGTTTGGAGCCTAGCACAATGGCCCAGCCAGCTGCTAAAATGCGAAAAGGCAAAGGGTGTGGTGGACCAGCCAGACCCTTCTTGTGAAGTGGATGGGGCATCTGCGATGGTCACCCCCGGAGCCCACTGAGGAGAGTACTGCCTCCCTTGGTGACCTGTGTACACTTGCTGAATGACATGTAGAAGGAGTTCTGTGGGTCACAGAGTGTCCAATCCTTAAGGGCAAGAGGAAACAAGCTGAATCCCAAGCAGCAGGTGGTGAAATTTGGAGTTATCACATTTACTGGGAGGACAAACTTGTTGAGAGTTAGCATAAAGCTCCTGTGCATGGGACAGTACGGTACCAGGTGGTCACCCAATGCTACAGGGTCCCTGGCAAGACACTTGAGCCAAGACAAGACATGTGCAAGGCTTGTCCCACATTTTATTTCGCCCAAGATCAGGATATCCTCAGATGCATCCTGCAGGACCTGTGTAACCTGCCAGGCTCGTGGGAAGGCAGGGAAAATGCTTAAAGTCCCCCTTAAAGCACTGCTAGTCGCTGACACACCCTTTGAAATTTCATTGTAGGGCCTATGAACTCCCAGATTGCTTCAGGCAACAGGTCCATCGTGGTTCTGGTGGATCATGCCACTAGGTAGCCAGAGGCAATCCCTCTGAGGACCATGACTGCACCTGCAGTGGCAAAGGCTCTGATAGGGATTTTTATCCGAGTGGGTTTCCCCAAGGATATTGTGTCTGACAGGGGCAGAAACTTCATGTCTGCTTATATGCAGTCAACGTGGAAGGGATGCAGAGTAACATATACGTTCTCCTCTCCTTACCATCCACAAACCAAAGGGCTTGTTGGGAGATTCAGCAAGACTCTGAAATCCATCATTAAAGGCCTACCTGAGGAATAAGTGGGGCCTCCTCTTAACATGCCTGTTGTTTGAATACAGGAAGGCACCACAGAAGGGTGGCATGCTTCAGCCTTTTTGAGCTTCTGTATGGACACCGTGTTAGAGGACCTCTGAGTCTGGTGAAGGAAGGGTGGGAACAACCTGACAGGAAGAATCCCCAGGATGTAGTGAGCTATATGCTGACCTTCAGAAGCCAGATGGCTAAATTGAGTAAGCAAGCAAGCTTCTGACAACTCAGAAGCCAGTCAAGCTGTGATGAAAAAATGGTATGACCAAAATTCTGCCTCTGTGGAGTTCCAGCCAGGGCAGAAAATGTGGGTGATGGAACCGGTGGAGCCCAGGGCCCTCTAGGATTTGTACACTGGTACCTATGAGGTGACTGAGAAGAAGGGTTAGGCTATCTAACTGGTGGACCTTAGGACCCAAAGCAACCCCACAGGGTGCTTCACATCAGTCGCATAAAAAAAACACTTTGAGAGGTCTGAGCTCACCATGCTATTGGTGACAGACGGAGAGGAGGAAAAGGAGAGTGAGCCTCTCCCTCACCTCTTGGACTCCAAAGAGAAGGATAGGTCTGTAGAAGAAGTGATCCTTTCCTCCACTTTAACGCCTCAACATCAGAGCGACTGCCTCCAAGTTTTGGGGCAGTGCTCTTCTCTTTCATCCCTTAATCCTGTGACTACCGACCTTTCTACCCATGATGTGGACACAGGGGACAACCTCCCTGTTAAAAATAAATCTTACAGGTTGTCGGGTAAGTTGAGGGCTAGCATCAGGAGTGAAGCCTCTAAGATGTTTCAGTTGAGGGTGATAAAACCCTTTATTAGGCCTTGTTCCATTCCTGTTGTTCTGATACCAAATGCTGCCTCAGGGGGCACCACACCTGAACTGAGGTTCTGTGTGGTTTATAGAGGGCGTGATTCTGTGACAAAGACTGATGCTCCTCCCATCCCTAGGGCAGATGAGCTGATTGACAGGTTAGGAGCTGCCCAGTTCTTCAGTACCTTTGATCTTACATAAGGGTACCGGCATATCACCCTAACAGAAGGTGCCATGGAAAGGTCGGCCTTCTTCGCTAAAGAGGGCAACTATCAGTTTAGAGTGATGTCCTTTGGACTGAAGAATACTCCTGCCACCTTCCAGAGGTTGGTGAACCAGGTACTCACTGGTAAGGAGGCTTTCTCAGCTGCCTATCTGGATGACATAGCTCTCTTCAGTAGCTGTTGGAAGGACCACCTTTGTCACCTCCAGGAAGTATTTTAGATTCTGTAACTGGCAGGGCAGTCTATCAAGACCAATAAGAGCCAGATGGGGTAGGGGGTCAGTGTTGTACTTTGGACACTGGTAGGCAGGGAGAAGATGTAGTCCCTCCAGGCCAAGATGGAGACTATCATGGCCTGGGAGCCCCTAAAACCCAGACTGAGGACAGAGCATTCTTGGACCTCACTGGGTACTACAGGGAGTTTGTCAAGGTATATGGTCCCATCGTTGCCTCAGAGCTGACTTCTAGGAAGAAGACTAGAAATGTGATTTGGACAGAGGTATGGCAAACTGCATTTGACTCTCTGAAGCATGCCATGCACACAGTCCCTGTGCTCAGGGTTCCTAACTTCTCCAAGGAGTTTATCGTTCAAACAGATGCCTCAGAACATGGCATAGGGGCAGTTTTATCACCGCTAAATGAAGAAGGCCTGGGCCAACCTACAGCCTTCATCTCCAGGAGGGTACTCCCCAAGGAGCAGAGTTGGAGCGCTACAAAAAGCAAAGCTTTTGCTGTGAACTGTGCTCTGAAGAAGTTGAGGCCATATCTGATTGGCACTCACTGATTCAGACTGACCACACATCTCTCAGCTGGCTCGTGCACATGAGGGGTGAGAATCCAAAATTGTTGAGGTGGCCTATTTCCCTGATGGGTATGGACTTTAGGGTGAAACACAGACCAGGAGTAGACCACGCCAAGGCTGTTGGTTCCTCCAGGCTTTTATGCCTTAGTGATGATTACTCCCTAGAGGGTGGTTACATCTCCCCACGTTCAGTTGGGAAGGACACATGGTAGACCTGTTATCCTTAGGTTGATCTTCCCCCAACATTTTGCCTACTTACCACCACTTTTTGCAGTATCTTTTTGTTGGCCTTAGGACTGTGAGCACTTCGCCACTGCTGACCAGTGTGAAAGTGTATGTGCGTCTCCCTCAAACATGGTGACATTGGTATATACATGATTGGCATATTTAGTTTACCTGTAAGTCCTTTGTAAAGTGGTGTACTATATACGTAGGGCAGGTATTCTAAATGTTACTAGTGGGCCTACAATACATCTTGCAAGCTTTAAAATAAATATGTGAATATGCACAGGAAAATTGTACAAACAGCACTAAGTAACACATTTTGCATGGCTGTCTCACAAGTCCCAGTGCATGCACACAAATGCAGGTGCTAGTGATGGGGTTCAGATGCGTCTGTGAGTCATTTTTTACTTCACCAAGCATCCTTACTCGCTAACTAGAATACTTCTATAGGATATGTTCCTCACACAAGAAACAACATTCCAGAATGGACAAGAATCACCACCTTAAGAAACAGCAGGTATGCCCTCGAGAGTGCTTTCCCTGTCCAAAGAGTGAGCTCATGAGCGAGAGGAGTCTCTCTGATATCCACCTTTCCTATTTTTATTCCACTTATCGAATGCTTCAGGTAAATAAGTGATTAATGACCTGCGCCAGACCCAAACTGCAACCGCTCACAGGTGAAGCCCCGTTTCGAATGACATGTTTAAAATACAAATTTCTCTGAAATCGGTTTGTATGTGGCGCTGTCTCAGATAAAATATTTCCTAAACCATTTTTGGGCAACTAGTAATAGGGTGTGCCTTGTGCAACTTTGTTTTTCTCAAAAAGTACTGTGAACAGACTGGCATGGCCACCTACTCATTGCTTTCTATTTTGCACAGTGTCCTGTACACGTATAGCTCCTGCCCTTAGGAAGACATTCACTTAAAAAATCACTCAAGCACCACAAGAAGGACGAAACGCGTCAGCATACAAAAAAAGGGACTAGGAGACAGATATTTTACAATAATGAAAGACGTAATCCAAGCAAAAGGCAAAGAGAGTATTGATAACTCTATGACCATTAGAATGACTTCCGACCACAGTATCTTTGGACCGCATTACTGAGGATTACAACATGTCTCCAGCCCCTTGAAATATGTAACCATTTTAGGGTTCAATATTGAACACTTTTTTACAACACACATCATTTGTGATTATATTTGTTGGACACTAATAAATGTAACGTCATGTAATTATGTTGGATTTGGTGTATATGTTCTTTTCTTTTATGCTGTGCATAAAATGCACATAATTTATCTGTTGCACAATATCGAATGTAGTAAGGGTGAAAACACTGAAATCAAGTGAAAAATACACTCAATATATACAATTTCTTTTAATTCAATGTGATAGGTGCATAGATTTTCATTAATAGCACATGTTAGGTAGCCGAGCAACCAACGAAAAAGTTAAGAAAGGAACTGTAGCCATAAATTACAATCACATATACTAATAAGTAAGCTACCAGTTTATAAAATTAAATAGGATTTATGGTATAGAGGGTACACTTATTTGCTTAAAACACTAGTAGGCCTGCAGCACTTATTGTACCAACCCTCAAGTAGTCTTTCAAACCTGTCTCAGCCCTGTCATTGCAAGGTCTCTGTGTGCAATTTCCTGTCAATCCAATGTAGAATTTAAACCCCTTTGCCAAGCCCTAAACTCCCCTTTTATTACGCATAGGTCACCCTATGGTAGGCCCTAGGTAGCCCTAAAAGGTAGGACATGTACTTTTAAGTTTTACATCTACTGGTAGTGAAAACAGCTAAGTAAATTTTTCACTACTGTGAGGCCTACTCCTCTCATAGGCTAGCATTGGGAATTTCCTCAAACACTTTTAAGCTGTAATTCCTGATTAGAAAGGAGTACCTAAATCATGTTTCATATATTTGGCATGGTAATGAGGATTCCTCTTTAGTGGTAAAGTTGGATTTGACATTACTATTTTAGAAATGCCACTTTTAGAAAGTAGACATCTCTCTGTTCTTAATTTTGCTCTGTGTGCCTGCACCCTATCTCCAAAACATCTGGGCTGGGTGATATATCCACACTGTACATTACCTCTAGACAGCTACCAACACAGAGAGTCGAGGCTCATCTGAATTCTGAGCACTCATCTACATTCATTTGCATTCTTATGGGTCTCCTTGGGCAAGGAGGAATGGGAGGGGCTGCCACTTACACTCCAATAGGTAGTGTCCTGTCCACACACAAAACACTGATTTACCCCCACATATAGCCTAGCAGACAGGACTGGGTTGAAAGCAATCTTTGTGCACTTCAGAGAACTCCTTTTGAAGTCGCCCCTACATCAAAGGCACCTTTGCGTATAAATACTGGGGCTCTGACCCTACCAAATCAGTACACTACTGGACCTGTGAAGACTGCTGTGCTACAAGGATTGCCATTCTCCTTGACTGACTGTTCCAAGGAACTGATTCACTGCTTTGCTGAGCTGCCCCTGCTGCCTGCTGAGACCTGCCCTGCTGAGGACAAGGAATGTACCCATTTCACTTGAACCCAGAGTGACTCCAAGGGCTTGCTGGCTTGCCTTCTGCTTTCTGAAGTCTCAGGGATTCAAAGGACATTCTGCATCCCGCTAGTGCAGCTGGACTCTGCCATTTGTGAGACCTACCCTTGCCTGAGTGCCTGAGGTGCCCCCCGCCAGTCCTGGGCCTCAGAAGTGATTTCTGCAACTGATTTCTGCAAAAACTGATGCATTGCCCTGACTGCATGCCCTTCGTCCGCCACATTGCCCTTTAACGCAGAGGCTTTTTGATGACAGTGGATCCCCATAATATGCAGCTTGACGTCAACTCTCTGCGCTGCTGAAGGATGATGCTGTAGGCTCTCAACATCGACACTCGTTCCAGCCAAAGTTTGTGTTTTAAGTGGGGCCTTTCTAGGTCCTGTAGCCAGCCTGCCCTTCATTGCTATTGGCTTGAATTTTCGATTTACTCCGGGAACCTCGCAAACTTACTTAACCTTTTGACCACTAGAGACTTCAAAGCACTATTTTTGGTTTGTTCTTTATTAATGTATAGCTAGACTTCTACTGATTACATTTTTGTCTTTTTGATTTTGTTTTACTCAAATAAATACTCTCTATGTTTCAAAATATGAGTGGACTCTTCTTGTGGCGTATTCATTGTGTTACTGTGTGTGTGTGTTGCACAAATACTTTACACATTACCTCTTAGGTTAAGCCTGCCTGCACCATTCAAGCTACCAGAGGGTGAACACATGTTATCTAAAGTGTGTATCTAGCTCACCCTAACTAGGATTGTGGTCCCTACTTGGACAGGGTGTAAACCTCTGTCAACTAGAGACTCAGTATCTAACATTATATATTTACATCAGTCAAGAGTGCAGCCGGAAGAAAAGACAGATGAGGAAGTAGAGATGAGGGAGGAAAAAACTCCAAAGAAAACCTGAGCATGCACAGTGAAATTCACACACTTTCTTTCAGGATACTTTGGCCATGGTTATGAGGTAAGCGTAGGGAAAATTAGTTCATGCCAAGGTAAATGATGCTTTAATTTGCAGACTCTTCTGATAACAAACTTCCTCCCACCAAAAACAGAAGGTAAAAATTCCTGAGAGTGTAGGGAATGGAATGGAAGCTGTAAAATGCTACAAGCAAACTGCAAACCACACAAAAATCCAAAAAAGGCACAGTGCATGTACTATTTGAGCTGAAAAAATAAAATCACATTGCACCTCCACACAGGGCTAGGCTTACATATACCACCATGGATTGATGATTGCAACAGCTCACACTTCTATCCGTAGCACACTACCATGGATGTAGCACTAATATGCCACTGTATCATGCTGTGCCAGATACATGTTCTGCTACAATAAACCATGTAGCATGAGGATGGAAACCAGGGCACCAATAAATGGCCTCAACATGGTGCAGCAAAGCAGGATTAGAGTCAGGACTGACACAGTAAACTCTATTGAATCCCAATGGAGCCTATACACATCTTAGTTTGAGATACGGAGGATAAATGAGATCGATATGGACAGCATGCAAAACATATTCTCCTCATTACAGATAATCTTGAGCTTAACATAGGTATATACCGTCAACCCACCTTCCTGAAAATGTTAGCAGCGCTAGAATTCTTTGCACCACATACCACACAGTAGCCACTATGACTGTTGTATGACAGTTCTTAGTCAACCTTCAATAAAATACTCTTCTAAGTGATGGATACTCTTCAAAGAATTAGTGGGCAGCAAATCCAGTTCCCCTTGGACAATCACATAGCCAATGCCAGAAAAACAAACATCTATGCTACATCAGAATTTCCGAACATATTAGAGTCAATTGACTGCACTCATGTACACCTGGTGCCCTCACATAAAAAGGAGCAAGTGTGCAACAACCATGAACTGAACCACAATATTAATGTAAAAAATGCTGTGTGATAGTGATCTTCTCTGTTAGATGCCTTGGTTCAAATCACAATGGCATAATCCTGCGAAGAAGCATATATGTTACTGTGGTGATACATCACCCTAAATGTACTGGGCATACAAATCAGCTCTTCATTAAGATAACAATGCTTTATGATTGTTAATTTGCAATCTCAATATATATCAGCAGTATCATCAGAGGGTATGCAATCTTTACCCCGTTGTCTAACCCTGCAGGACCTTATGATGCAGGTGAGTACCTCACAGATAAGCACCATGCTACTTACAAAGATTTAACATCCTAACCCAGAACGCAGCAAAATGCTGAATGCAGAATGCAGACAAAATGTGCTGAAAACAACATGACTGACTTTTACCTTTGGGAAACACAGACATTAGTCAATCACATACTGCCTTAGCATGTGCATGTACTGTGGTATACTGCGAAAATACTGCAATATACCACAGCACAATATATATAACTAAGAACTTTAAAAACTATAACTTTAGAACTACTTACACTATCCACACAGACTACCAAAAAATACCATTTACACCAGTTAATGTACTTACCGGGCATATTACATATTCATTCATTAACACACTTTAACTCTGTTTCAATTACCACACACCACTGTGCACCGCTATTCTCAATCCCACTTCACTCAACGTAACTCCACTACACACCTCTCAACTCTAATCCACTGTACGCCTCTCCACTCTACCCATGCCACTGTACGCCACTCCACTCTACACCACTACAGTGTACACTGTTACACTCTATGCCACTACATTTTATGACACTCCAGTGTATGCCAATACACTCTATCCCCTTCCACTCTTCTCTACTTCACTGTACGCTACTCCACTTTAAGTAACTCCACACTATGCCTCTCCACTGTATGCCAATTCAGTGTCCACAACTGCACTGTACACTATTCCTCTGTATGCCACTGCACTTTATGACATTCCACTATACACCACTCTACTATATGCCACTCCACTCTGAGACAATCGACTGTACCCTTCTGTGTATTGCTCTGGCTGTTTCTGCTTTCTAGGGATTAATGTTCTCACTCCATGAACTTCCAATTGCTGTGTTATTCATCAGGTGTCTATTTACCATATGCAGTAAATAGCACACATTCCAGATTTCACCGATGCAGTAAATACTAATTCTATGGTACATGGTAAAAATGTATTGTCTTTTTTTTTTCCTTTTTTTTTTTTTATTGGTTCACGACAAAATACATCAAACAGCTATTTCATAAATCATAAATACCTCGTAATACAAAAGAGAATAACATAATTCAAATATATATCCTGTGAATACAGACTCCACATAATCCACATAATCAAATTTAGTCACGAAAAGAAAGCACTATAAATTTTTAGACAAACATTTTCAATCTTCATAGAAATCAGAGAAGGCCCCCCAAATTCTCCGTCCCATTTTTTCCCTCCTCCTGGACCCAGAAACAGAGAAAAGACCCCACTCTAATTTATACAATTTATACAGTCTTGCTTGCCACTGCTGAAATAGTGGCGGTTTTTCCTGAAGCCACTCTGTGGCAATACATAACCGTGCTACAGTCATGGTAAAAAAAATGAAGTAACGAAAACGATAAAGTTCATTTAACCGATTATCATTGGGAATCTTCCCCAGCACCAGCATAGAGGGAGTAATCACTACACAAACATTAAGCACTAAAGACAAAAACGTTTCAATATCTTGTATAAACCCTCTTAGAACAGGGCAGGAAAAAAAAAATGTAAACTATCTGCTTTATCAGCTTTGCAGCGAAAACATTTTCCATCAAAGCCTCTTCCCCATTTTGACATTCGTAATGGTGTGTAGTACAAATCAAATAAGGTCTTGAAAAATTGAGCTTTTAAATTAGCTGACCTCAAAACATCTTTAGAAAGCAATATCAAATTTTCCACATCAACCTCGTTATCTCCCAATAACTCCACCCATTTTACCCTTATTCTCTCCAGGTCATCAGATTTGTCCTCCATAAGCATTCGATAAAAGAATTCCAATCTTCACCTGTCGTGCAATTCCCTCTACTACTTGGTGCTTTTTCAAACTTAATTTATGTCTTGTGAGGTAATCCCTTATTTGTAAAAATTTGAAAAAGTAACTTCTGGATAGACCAAACTCTTCGCTCATTTCAACAAATGATTTACATTTACCATCAATTGAAAATAAATCCCCCAAGCAAGTCACCCCCTTTTTTTGCCATTTCAAAGCTGTCCCATCTGAAAATATTGTAGGTAATAATCTAGATGTAGTAAAGGGAGTATAATACGACAACTTTCCCATACCTATAGCACGGATCAACCATTTCCAGGTCTTATGAGCTCCAATCAGGACCTTAAATCGGGTCCTTTTGTAATAGTTACCATCAATTTCATTAAAAAAAATGTGTCTTGCGTGTGCTCCCATCAAAATCTCAAATATAGAAGGGTGGTTATATGTACATTCCAGAGATCCTCTTATTGTCAACACTCTCATTCTTAACAAAAAACATACTGTGTAATAAAGAAAAAAGTCAGGTACTCCTAACCCTCCCCTTTCAGTAGATAGGGTCAAATATTTCATAGCTCGTCTAGGTTTCCCGGGGTTCCAAATAAATTTACCACATAGTGATTGTAGAGCCTGTAATTTGGGTTTTGGAAATTCCAAAGGAATTGAACGAAATAAGTAAAGTACTTTAGGCAAGACATTCATTTTTATAACGTTCGTCCTTCCGATAATGGTCAAATATAAACAATCCCATCTCTCCAAAGAGGCCTTAACTTTCTGATATACATTGCTCCAGTTTACATCAACCAGTACAGACATATTTGTTTTAATCCGTATCCCCAAATACATAACCTCTCCCACCACCCTCTCATCCTCCCAAGTAATAGCTTCTGAACATAAAATCTGAGTCTTAGATACATTAAGTTTGTAGCCCGTTATAATTCCAAATTCTTTCGCCATCCTTTCAATGTCTAAACTGGCAGTTTCTGGTGTGTCAGTTACTCCTGCTATATCATCCGCATAAGCGAACACTGAAAAAGAAAAATTAGAAACAATAAAGGGAGAAATTAAAGGGTTCTGGCTTAATTGTTCGATAAACGGGTTGATGTATAAAGCAAAAAGTAACGGAGAGCAGGGGCAACCTTGGCGAGTCCCTCTGGTAATGTTAACCGGGTCAGAAAGTCCTCCCAATGCAGATATTTTTGCAATTGCGTTAACATATAATGTTTTAATAGCCTTGATATATTTCTGTCCAAAACTCATTTTTACCATTAATATCCAAAGATACTCCCAGGACACGCGGTCAAACGCTTTTTCTGCATCTAACAGAAAAAGCGCCAACTTCCGTTTATTTACAGCCGCCAGGTCAAATAGCGTAATTACTTTGTTAATATGATCCACAGTGCCTCTTTTAGGGATGAACCCGTGTTGGTTTCATGAGACTAAGGATACCACAACTCTAGATAGTCGGTTGGCTAAAATTTTCGAATAAATCTTATTGTCCACATTCAGTAATGATATGGGTCGGTAAGATCCAACATTATCTACTGGTTTGTCTTTTTTACAAAACACCACAATAGTTGCTTCAGACCATGTGGAAGGAGGGTTCCCCTCTTGTGCAGCCAGAATTACCTGAAGCAATTCATCCTTTAGGATATAAAAAAAACTGTTTGTAAACTTCTGCAGGCAATCTATCGGGTCTAGCAGCTTTACCTACTGCAAGACTTTTCACTGCAATCTCCACCTCTAGCATAGTTTTCGGAGAATCCAATTCTTCCGCCAATTGAGGATCTAAAACCTTCAAACCTGCCAACATACTATCATGCCATTGAACGTTTAAGCCCAAGCTACAATCATCCCTAGCATAAAGTTTTGCATAAAAACTTTGGAATATTCCTAGAATACGTTCTGGGTCTGAGTGAGAATTACCTTGAGAATCTTTCATCGAACTAATATTGCGAGCTGTCTGTTTCATTCTTAATCTTACTGCCAGGGTTTTGCCTATTTTCTCACCAAATTCATAACTCAACATTTTAGATGTTAAAAATCTCCTAGCAATTTCCCTATCCCAAAAACCTAGTATATTAGTTCTAGCCTTAGCCACCTCTTTTTCAACCTCAAAGAGCCCTGTTTTACCTTGTGCAACTTCCCTAGTTAGCGAGATCTCTGCCTTAACCAGAAGCTCATACAAATTATCAATTTCTTTTTTTAATTTTTTTCGTTGCCCCAGTGAAAAACTAATACACTCCCCCCTAAACCCCGCTTTAAAAGTGTCCCATACTACAGAAATACTAGCTGTACCTTGATTTTCAATAAAGAAAAATTGAATCCACTTTTGCATATGTACTATAAATTCTTCATTCAAACCTAACTTCCGATCATATGAAAAATTGGATTGAACTATCCTCTTCCCTAAGCGATGGATATCTATCACTATAGAGGAGTGATCCGAGGTAATCCTAGGATAGATTCTTATATTGGTTCCTTCTAACAAATTTTTAGATACAAAAAAATAATCTAATCTTACTAATTTTTTATGAGGATGTGAATAAAAAGTAAATCTGCTATCCCCCTCCCTCAACATACCCCAGGCATCAACAAGGCCTTGATCTTGCAATAAATTAACAAGAGCTCTATACACTCTCGGCTTACGGCCTTTATATATTACATGCGGCTCCAATAAGGCGTTGTTGGTCAGGTTTATATTCATATCCCCGCATATGACTATCGGGTGTTGAAAACTGGCTAACTCCAGATTAATTTCAGCCAGCGGATCGGGATCGTCCAGGTTGGCACCATAAACCGTAACTAATGTTACTTGTCCATTACCAGTTTTAATTTCTACAATAGCCCAACGTCCATTCTTATCCACCACCTTGCATCCAACAGTTATCGAGCTATCTTTAACTAAAATAGCCACTCCTCGTACCATACTAGTCTGTTTAGAGGCAGACACCAACATAAATCCTAAATCTTTTAACACTTCTCTTTTGGACCACGGAATGTGAGTTTCCTGAATACAAACAACATCCGGTTGAATATATTTTAACTCCGCTGCAACTTTATGTCTTTTTGTTAGGTTATTTAATCCAGAAACATTCATAGAGCAAAGTCTTAAGCTTCTTGCCGCCATTTTAAATCATAATCATGATCTCCAGTCTTAGCACAGCTATGAAAAAAAACAAGCCTTGCTATTATAACGTCCTTCTTATCAAGTTTTCTTTTTAGCATATTTTTTCCTTGTATTTGTTGTGAACCCTTTTTTTACCTTCTTTTTCACACCCCCGTGACCCCTTCAACCCCCCAAGGACCCTTCCCCCTCTCGCCCACCCTTCCCCCCCACCCCAGACCCTTCATAGAGGCTTTAGGACTTATGGTCCTGTGATGAAGGTTTGCCCCACCCCCCTGCCGTCCCTCAACAGAGTTCTACCATCATCCTTAAAGCAGAAAAAACCTATACTTTAGGTGAGAAATTCTTAAGGCAATACAGTATATCTAAGCTTTTAGTACAACCAACCAGATTTATAATGACATCAAAAATTCTTTAGCAGCTGTTTCCGTCGTAAAAAATCTAGTGCGCTCCTTATAGATAACTTTAAGTTTTGCAGGAAACATTAAATATGCCTGCGCACCTTTCCCTTGAAATTGTGTAATGAGTTGTCTTAGCTGCCATCTAATCTCTACGGATTGTTTACAAAGATCTGGTCTAACAAAAAATCCGCATCCTAGAGCCTGACATTTCTTATCAGGATGAGCTTTTAAAAATAATTCCTCACATGCTTGGAAGCTGTTAAAAGCCATTAGAATAGCTTTGGGCTTCTGATCTCGGGTATTGACTCTGAAGGGGAATCTATGGGCCCTTTTCACCTCCCGATCCCAATCCCATCTCCCCGCCTCTGGTATAGCGGCTTTCAAAAGAGAAACTATAAAACCTCGAGCATCCGACCCTTCTTTTCCCTCCTCAATTTGCAAAAATCTCAAGTTATTTCTCCGAGATCTATTCTCAATGTCTATAAGCTTCCAATTGACATCTCCCATGGTTACCATATGCAGTTCTATAGTCTTTCGTTGCTGTGCCATCTCGTCTTCTAAAGAGGAAATACGTGCCTCAGCCTCCGTTGCTCTAGTCATATATTCGGTATGAGACTTTACCAATCTTCTAACAGAATTTTGTAACTTTTTACAAGAGTTCTGTACTCTCATACTGTCCTCACGATTTTCTTCCCTGTGCTGCATCATGGTTTGGTAAATTAATTCTAAAGAAATATCCTCTGTATCCGAACCCAAGTTGATATGACCCACATTAGCACTCAAAAGCTCCTCCTGCTCTTTCTCACTCATGTTCACTCTGAGTTTGCGAACCGTACTAAGATCCTCTGCATCTCTCTCCATATTTTCATTCAAGCTACTGTGTCCACTTTCTTCCTCTAATTCACCATCTTCCATGCTCATACGTGTGGCTTATATCTCTACCAAGCTCTCAGAAGAAGACATAGAATGCTCTGACAATGAAAAAAAGTCTGCTGAATCTGTTTCTCCCCCTGCATGTGCTGCTGTATCCACGTTAACCTCCACATCACTCTGCACAGAAGGGGCGTTGGGGAGAGAGTTCATCTCTTGCAGGGCATTATTAGACTCCAATACAGCCACACCTGCTGTATGCCGCGTTATCTAAATTGACTACAGCATTCAGATCCATTTCCTTTTCCTTTTCAACTTGTGCTATATCAGGAGTAGAGGCCAAACTATGAAGGGGGACCGCATGTACAGGCTCTAGGACATTCCCTAGACCAATCTCAGCGCCCACTTCAACAACTGGTTTCAATTGTTTTAAGTTCGTTTTGTCCACCTCCTTGCTCTTTAGGCCAGCAAACATGTCTGGGATCTTCTTGCGCACGCTAGCCTCCCCCTCCCTTTCTATTGAATCTCCTTGCACAGCAATGTTTTTACTCACTGCGGGAGGAGGGGGGGTCGCGGCATTAGCAGATACTGACACTGCCCTTGTGCCAGACGCTGTCTCCACTCCGTTAGATATCTCCATAGCAGCTCCCTGCCCTCGTGCTCTCCTTCCTTTCGGCCCCATTTCGCTCTGCTGACCGCTGCAAGCAGCACTCCGTCTCCACTCGCTGACGTTCTCTTGACTGCCTTGCTTCAATCGCAGGCAGCGCGCTTGCCAGGTGTGTCTCGTTAGGAGGCGGATCAGGTGCTGCCGGTAGAACGCGCAACGTGTCACCAACCGAATCCAAGCCGTAGTCGCTCTTACCAGGATCATGGAGAAATAAACCTTGTAATACTCTCAGGAGAGGGCATATATGCTTTTCAAGTATATTGTGTAGCGTGTGGTTGCGCTAACTTGTCCCGTTTCTCACCAATTCGTCTCGACTCTGCGAGGTCCGGCAGGAGCAACAAACTCACGCGTCCAATGCGGACGCCATCTTGCCTGCAAAGCCCTGTAAAAATTAATTGTCATTGCTAATTAACACATGTTATTTTAAACAAAAAACACGTATTTTCTCAATGTGCAAGTTTGGTGATTTTTACCACCAAACTTGTACCTAACCCCTTTGACACCAAGGCCCAGGCAGCTGGAGCAAAAGAAATTGGAAACCAGTTAATCCATTTTTGAATGAGAGGAACTACAGGTGGAATGAAGGTATATGTCAGGAGTTGAGGCAGAAAATTGTCAACGTGAAAAAGGATGAGTAAATTAAAATTAAAATTAAAAACATTAAAGAAATTAAACAACTTTGGTGCTGTTTCACAAGGCATTTGTGGATATGGAAAGTAGTGCTAAAAATGTAATATTTTATATACTCTTCAATATCTTTATGAATCAGCCACTAAAGATTTAACTCCGTATTAGTGAAGGTGCAAAGAGGGTACAGCACTTTTTATTTGAACTAGCTGTATATTCCTCTATTATTCCAATTTTATTATCATTTTAGATAATCACAAAGTCATGTAAGAGTATGTAAAATAGTATTATAGAAGAATTACTTCACATATTTCAAAATGCTTACTTTTAAGGAACATTTTAAAAAACATAATTAAAGTAAAAACAATTGAAACCGTAATTAAATGGTTATTTGTGTAATCGTGTGTCAGGGCCCTTATTCTGACCAAGCTATTTTTAACTAGATCATTTTACATTTTTCCTATTTATTCTTTCCAGGTATCACAATTAGCAATTATTCATCCAACTTGGTAATCAATTTCCTCCTCTATTTCAGATTGACACTCTCTGTTGTTTCACTGTCTTTATCCATCTAGCGTGAGTTACTGGATCCCTAATTAATATCAAGGAAAAAAAAGGTCTACTTCTCATCTGATTGTATCTTATATGCCTTCATAGCTGTGCTTGGAGTGTCTGTCTGTCTGTTATTGGTATTGTACTGCATTTTTGCATATGAACAAAGATTAACACCACCAGACAAAGCCCCAAAGCACCTCTGGGTGGTCAGGCAAGACTCAACACTTTTGTTGTGCGTGGTTGGTAGAGTATCAGTTCATATTTTGATCTATGGGGTAAGGTTTGAATGTTGTGAGTACTGAGGGATGCTACAGGTGTGTACATGTTGTTGTCCTTTAGCATGGAGTGAAGCACAGAAGGTGTAAGAAAAATAAGATGGAGTTGCACCTGCAGATACATTCTACCTTCTGAGTGGTTGGGTAAAAGGTCACACCAGTTGTTGTGCTTCGTTGGTAGCGTGTGACTATATAGTGTACCATGTTTGGGAAGTATTGGAAGTTGTGTGAGGTGCTGAAACGTTCATCAATTACGCAGAGTGGTCATGTGGCTTGGCGTATGTAGAAAGTGCAGCAGAGAGGGCAAGGTAGATAGAGTTTGCCTTGCATATATGTACCATCATCCTCTAATCTGATATGGGCATGCTCCGTTTGAAATAGCCGTGTCTTTAACACCCTCTGGAATTCATGGTATTCAGACATGAGCATTTTCCTTGCTTGGAGTAGATTCCAGAGTTTGGCTATCTAGACCAAGAACGAAGGACCGTCAGTGCTGGATTCTGTGAATTGATACTTAATACTTGAGGAGTGTGAGAAAATGGGTTATTATTACTTGGAGAGGGTGTGAGTCCTTCCCAGGTAATAAGTCCAAAATGTTGTCAGGCCCAATACACAAGCTCAGTGATATAAACCTGGCCTCAACCCTTGGCATCTATTGCGCAAAGAAGGCCAGATTATGGTAAGGAAATATTTTGAATATTTAACAATATCAAACAATTAAAAAGTCAAAACAAAGCACAATAAAAACTCCATAACCTACTTCTAAATATAGAGAATGTTTTAACTTGAAAAATGAACTAATGAATAAGATTCAATCATGGGAACCGAAGATGTGAACTTTACAAATTTTAGGTGGAGAAGTGCCAATAAATAGTACAGCTCCAATCAGAATTCACTGTTCTTGATTGATTTGCACCTGGCTGTGATTTCAGAATGACCGTAATGAAGCAGAGGGTGAATAAACCAAGCATTTCATGCAGGTCAAAGATTGTACCTTCTGACTTACTCTCTGGAATGGAAGTCGAAATCCTCCAACAGGGCAAGGTTGAAAGCTGTATCTGATGATGTTTTCTCAAAGTCAGATACTCAGTGGCTGAGGTCCCGCTAAAGCAGTTGGTTTTGGCAAGAAAATCTCTGAGCAGGGAAATTCTAATTTCAAACCCACCAAAGTTTTCTCATCAGTCAAATGTTTTTCACACCTCCACAGACTTCGTGTCTTTTTTGGAACTCAAAATCCTCCAGTGGGGCAAGCATCAGAGGTCTTGGAACTCCAAATATTTTCTAAGCTCCAACTTTGTAGATTTTCTGAATCTGTTCCTCTTAGTCTACTGCTACTGCTACTGCTCCAGGACCTCAGGGACAATACTTACAGCCCAAGACTTACTCCAGCAGAGGCCACACACAGGGCCTAGTAAGTCCTGCTGCTATTTTTCAGCTGGTCATTTCAGGAAAAGGGCATTGTGCATCTTGCTGTATTCCTTTGAGTCTACTTATCAGTCCTGGGTATATGTGGGAGCAGATACAGCCCTTCAGGTCTCCCCACAGGTAACAGACAGACAGCAGGTCTAGTCCACTAAAGTTCATCCAGAGGTCTAAAAGATGTTAGAAAGAGCTGGGAGTGAGGATTCACTAACCAGTAAGAGGTGACTCCTGGACACTCCGTGACCAATGGGAAAACAGTTCCCAAGGGCAAATCTTCCCACTTTCGCAACACATATTCTTTGCTTTACTGCAAACAATCCAACAGAGCTCTACTGTGAGGTAAATCCAATATGGCAGAACCCTCCTGCTTTGGAGGTGGTTGGTACCACAGTCACAGGTGTGTCTAGGGAAACCAGCGGCCTCCTTCTCCTCAACCACATCAAATTGGTTCTGTGAACAGCTCCCCCCTTCCACTGGTTTAGTGCCAAGCTGGATATTGTTGGCCCTGGAATTAGAGGACGTTTCTTCCTTAGGCCCCTCTTTACAATTAACTATGACTGCCAAGTCATCAAACTGGTCCTTTTCAAGTTAATGAAGTCCCACCAGGTGCCATTACTGAACTGAGAGAAGTCACATGTCTCACAGCTAGGTTTTGCTGCCTAAAAAAGCCCAAGCAATTGTTTCTGCTCTCGGAGCAGTTTATTAGCCCACTGGAGCTTCAGACAACCAAAGTCTAAATTTTTAAAGTTACTTTTCCTGTGTATTTCTCAATAATCCAACTTCACCATTGGTCTGGAGTTTATATGTATTAAAAACAGTGGGTGAATCCCTTCTGTGGATTAAATCGTATTATATTTGAGCTTTCGTTTTTTTAATTAGACCAGCTACAGCTGCCCTCTACAGTGAAAATAGCTTCTGGAGACTAGGCACTGTGGAAATATATACCAATATAATATTCTTCCATGTTCCACTTTAAAATACTAGCCCCCACCTTTTTTGGCTACCAGTCCTAATTGGAGAAGACTTACTTAATATTTAAAAGTAGGGTTCCTTCCTGTCAAAAGGGTTATTTTTGCAAGTTAACTTGTAGGTTTAAAATCTGCAAAATCCAAGCTACACATTTAGTCCTGAAGCCTGAAGTCATGTTTTTCCTTGGCGGTCTAGTGAATAGCACAATATGTGATGTAGTCCACATATGATTTTAACTTTCCATGCCATTGATGTATTTTCCTACACCATATATTTTGGCCTTACTGAAAACGTAAAAATGTCAATTGGGGATTCACAAATTTGACCATGTTTTAGGGATCACAGCATATATATTTGGAATCTGGATAGCAGTGCCTCAGTGAGAACAGTTCAAAACTAGCATTCGAACACCAAAAAACAGGGGTGATAATGCAAATGAGGGATTCTCTTACAAGTAGGATTTGTGCCTACCTTATTAAAAGGAGAGTGTCCACTGATTAACATCTTGTGCTCACTGCTCTACTCAATGTTATCAGGTCCAAGAGCTCTATCACCATACTGAGAACATTTGAAAAGACTCCCGATAGCCATATACTATCCCTTGACTAGGTTTTGATCCAATATGATGTTAAAGGACCACCAGTCTGATAAACATTATTTAAGTGATTCTTGAGAAGAGACCCAAGAAAAAACAAGACATTTGAACAGTCTAGGGGCCTTGTAAACCCTCTGTTAATGCTATGATCCTTAACTTTCCACCTCATAGAGTCTAAATCAATCTTTAAAACCACCGGCTGAGCCTATAATATGTACCTCTTCCAGAAACTACATATCTCTTGTGAGAAGAGCTTCCATCTGAACGTTTGTGAATAGTGAAAACAGCTAGATGTATGAAATTTGCGATTTTTTAAAATTTTTATGCGAAAAATTAAAGCTTCATAATTACTGTATTTCTGTGTATGTATGTATGTAGCATTTCTATAGCACAACCCTGGCCAAAAAGCAGGGGAGTTGTGTCCAGGTCAAAGACAAGAATAAAGTAAATGAGCAACAATAGAGGTAGCTGAGTTGAAGACCATTAATGTAAGTAGGATTAACAAAGAGACATTTGAAAGAAACGTGTCAGAACAACTACGAACTTTAATATTGTGTAAAGATATAGCCTTTGGCAATGTACATCACTGTAACAATTTTACCAAATCAGGTTTGTGGGGATTCACACATACAAAATCACAGGAGAAGTGGAAAAAGAGAGCATACTCGTGAAAGAGACAAAGGTTTTGAATCCATAAATTCTAATCTTTGCTGAAAGGTCATGTTTACCTGAGGTTAAAATGAAAGGTCTAATTTAGTGAGAGGTTCAGTGCAGATGAATTGGGATATACACCCTATTGTGGCAATACAAACAGAAAGGTTAGCAAAGATGTAGAATAACTGCAGTCCACAAATGTGATGAGATGGCGACTGTGGATTAATACTTTATCATGTAATCTTAAATATAGTTTACTAGCATGAAGATTAGACAAATGGAAAAAGGCTTGCCTGGCAAAGGCACTGCCTGTTGGCTCATCTACACAACCTTAGGTCTTTAGTATACACAGGCAATTCTTGTCTTACTGGAGGGATGTCCAAACAACCAAGATGCTCTTCCCTGAAGGTTCTTTTGATGACTGTTATCAGTTTCACGATGGAAAGGTTATAGGTGTGCCTTTGCAATGCCCGTCTAAGCCCCTCTGTATAAGGTGGGTTGAGGTAACAAAAGGTCCAGGCTACTTGAAGGTCATTTATGGTTTGCCCTAATCAATGACAATGAACTCCAGTTTTCTTTAAGCATTCTTTCATCTGGTCTATAAAATCGCCTGTAGAATTACTTTACTAGTCCAAGATAATACCATTAATGACTGTTGAAGGCGGTTATTTGTCGTAGGTTGGGGGCACTGGCAGGGAGTCAGGGTCAAACATTAACAAGCAGTGGCACAGCCAATAGGTTTCACCTATGTAACATGTATTGACTTTATTAATGTTTTATAGTAATGTTTTATTGCAGTCCATGCTGCTATATAACCTGATTATTACATTTTGATGAAGATAATTGTAATGTGTGAAATAAATTGTAGTAACTGTTATTAGTTATTTATGATGTGATGGATTTCGAAGTAATAACCAAGAGAACCAAGCACCATAATGTAGTACCTGATTTTAATATGGCATTGAACCAGATGATTTGAACCAGCAATACAGGGAACCCCAGGGCACATTACCAAGCAATAGCGATAATTATCGCTATTGCTTGGTTAGAGACAAAAATTTACTGCTGAGCTGCGGCGATTTTTATCGCAGATAACCCTTGGTATTACCCAGGTTTATCGCAAATGCGATAAAAAACGGCCGCAATCCATAAATATCGCTGAAAAGTCAGCGATATTCATGCATTACCGAGCTAATGCTCTTAGCCATGTTATCCACCTCCCATTGTATAACATGGCTAAGAACTGCTCAGGGCAGGTGTTAGCTTTTAGAGATATTCGCACTTAGCGCGAATATCTCCAAAAGCTGGTAATAGGAGATAGCGATGTTAGCGACTGTTTCCAGTCGCTAACATCTTGGCACGCCCACTTTGCATGTCATTAGTGATAAATATCACTGACATGCAAAGTGGGGCCCAAGATGGTCGCTATCTCCTACTAGCTGTCGCTAACTGGTGTTAGCGACAGCTAGGTAATAGGGAGATAACTTTATCTCCGCTTTCTTGGCTTTTAAAGCCAAAAAAGCGGAGATAAACCCCCTTGATAATATGCCCCCCCCCATTCTTTTTTTCTGCACACTTTCAGGTGGCCAGAATACCCCCCATAAACATCACAAAACAACTACCCCCAATAAAAAAATAAAACTTTCAGTTTGGACGTCTGACATGCTGGACTGCAGTGCTTAAACTCTTACTGACCATACATTCCGCAAAAAGAATGCAACTGTTTATAACACCCAATGAATAACTACACGGATGACCACGCCACACCGCTCCTACTATCGCCTCTAAAGCTAAGGGAATCTTTTTTACTGTGAGGATGAGTGAATTATTAAATGTTCATTTGCCTCTGCACTACGAATCAAGAGCAATTCCCTGAATTCAAAGCTGCTTCCTTCGGCGTGGTGAAAGTTGCAACCCTTTTGATGAACTGCTCTCGTTTTCTGGGATACTGGCTGCCAGAGGCTTTACTTCGAAAGACCACTAAATGGCACTGTTTGCTCTATGCCCATGCAATTATGAGCAGCTATCCCTGTGACCTGCGATCTAAGAGTACCTGGATTCAATTAGAAATAAGACACTGAATGCTGTTAAATGTTAAGGATCAACCTTAAATAAAACCTAGCTTTAGTTGTGGTGTCTCTATCAATACTATTGATCAGGTGCACCTGAGTGGGTCTGTTTCCCCAAAGTAAGGCTGCACCTAATGTAAAATAACCCAGTAGCCGGCATATGTTTTCAGCTCGCCTTCATTTGTATTTATAGCCCTTAAAATTTGTCAAAATTAGTAACAAAGGTAGGTGAAAAACGTTTAAAAATAAAAATTCAGCACTGCACACTAATAACTATGGGGCATACTACCAATAAGTAGCGATATTTATTGCTAAATAGGCTTAGCGGCCGTTTCTTTTTATCGCTGCCTATCGCTGGATATGTTAGCGGAGAAAACATGCTATTAGCAACGTTTTTCTCCATTGTGCTAAAATATCCAGCGATAGCGGCGAAATGCGTGAATATCGCTGAGAATACAGCGATATTCACGCATTAGCGACAAAATGCTCTTAGCCATGTTATCTACCTCCCATTGGATAACAGGGTGGTGGCAGCACCTTGCTATCTCATTTGGAAGGCGAGCAGACTGCGAGGGACTCTCCTCTGCTCACTTATTCTCCGTTGCATGACTGCAATAGCTTTTTAAAAATACTACAAACAATTGATCTAATAATTGTGTTGTGTGTTGATATAATGAATTGTACCTTTTAAATTCTTTTGCGCGCTGTTACCCTGCCTCCCTGTGCCCCGTTCCACCACGGCTTCTTGGTGCTGATTGCTGCGGAGGGCTAGGTCGGGCGCCATCTTTGGTGAGTCCCGGACCCCTGCGAGACCCGAGTTAGCGGTCCAGCTGGGGGAGGGGCTCGGGCCATAAATAGAATCTGACTCCGGGGGCCTGGGCGATTGATCAGGGTGGTGGCAGCACCTTGCTATCTCGTTTGGAAGGCGAGCAGACTTCGAGGGACTCTCCTCCGCTCACTTATTCTCCGTTGCATGACTGCAATAGCTTTTTAAAAATACTACAAACAATTGATCTAATAATTGTGTTGTGTGCTGATATAATGAATTGTAGCTTTTAAATTCTTTTGCGCGCTGCTACCCGGCCTTCCTGTGCCCCGTTCCACCACGGCTTCTTGGTGCCGATTGCTGTGGAGGGCTAGGTCGGGCGCCATCTTTGGTGAGTCCTGGACCCATGCGAGACCCGAGTTAGCGGTCCAGCTGGGGGAGGGGCTTGGGCCATAAATAGCGATGCACTTTAGGACGCGCAGCGGTCGCACGCAGCGGGAGCGCCGTCTGCGCGCCGAAGGCGCGCCAAAGGAGGGCCCGTCTGTGCCCGTCTGGGACCGGTCGGGACCCAGGGCCACAGACCCTGCCCTTTTTTTAACATACACATCTGACTAGCTCCTTGCCTATCAAGGTAACTGGCCCCTTGGGCCTTCTGCGCTTGATCGCATTATTGCCTTTGGTATCTCCGCACCTCCTCCCCTTCTTTGCGCTGCCCCTTCGTCTAAATCCTTGTCGGCGGCCCATCCCACATGCCCCCCTTCCCCCTCCCGTCCTCCTATGCTGGCCTCTGCTCATCTTCTCAACACCCGTTCGGCGGGCAAGCACCAGCTGGAGCTCTTTAATCTGCTCGATACTGAGTCCCCGGACCTTCTATTCCTGACGGAGACTTGGTTTTCAGCAGATTCGGCGCCCGATGTCTTGTCTGCTCTACGCGACTCCTATTATGCCCTTTGGGCTGATCGTCCCGACGGGAAAGTCGGTGGAGGTGTAGCCATGATCATCCGGTCCACTTTGCAGTTCCAGCTCCTGCCCTGCTCCTTTATACCTAAAGTGGACTTCCTAGTTGCTCGTTCAACTAATCTATCAGCTCCCCTCACAATAGTCCTTCTTTACCGCCCCCCCCAACCATGCCCCATTTTCTGTCGGCTCTCCAAGACTTGCTGGCCACTCTGGTGATTAACAACTCGTCAGTCCTCTTATTGGGCGACTTTAACTACTGACCGGGTGACCCCAGGGAAGATCAAATCTCCAAGGATTTCTCGGACACTCTCCGTTGTTTTAATTTTGTTTCGTACATTCATACCCCCACTCATGTCCAAGGTCATACTCTGGACCAGATCTGGACGGCTAATCGGGCCATCTCCTCCATTGATACGATTCCTTGTACTTGGTCTGACCATTCCCTTATTACCTTTTTTATTGAATTAGCAGTTAGGGACAAGCCCCCCCTTACCCAAGAACGTCTTAGCACGAAATTGGAACCGGGTAGACTTTAATGCTATTCAATCTTCTCTGGCGACTTCTTCCCCTGATCTACTTGATCTTCCCCTCGACCATCAGGTGGCTGCTGTTAACACCTGGCTATCCACATCATGTGATTCAGTCGCCCCCCTCAGGAGGGTCAAGGCTTGTCGCCTCCACAAAGCCAATAAATGGTTTACTAGTGAGCTCAAAGTCCTAAAAACGGCTCTGAAACACTCAGAGCGCCAGTGGAGGCACAACTACTGTCCCCTCCTGAGGGATCGATATAAGTCCCTGTTAAAGAACTATAAGAGAGCTATCCTCTCAGCTAAATCTGACTATTTTTCCAGCAAAATTTTATTTGCAGCCAATAAATCGAAGGAGATTTTCTCCATCGTCCATGACCTGGCTACATCTGACCGTATCAACCCAATCCTGTCCCTTCTTTAGCCCTCTGCCTCTCTCTGAATAATTTCTTCCTTGAGAAGATTGCTATCATTAAACGGAACATTCCCCCGATATCTTCCTCTCTCCCCCTTCCTTCTCTTCCTTCTCTGTCCTCCTCCTTTAATCACTTCCTTCATATTACGAAAGAATCCTTTTTTGCCCTGCTCAAAAAGGTCAAGTCAGGCTCTCCGGCTGACTACGCCCCTGCCGTATCCTAAGGGACCTATTCTCGGGCTGTCCTGAACCTCCCCTATCTCTTCTGAATGCTTCCATCTCTCAGGGCATTGTTCCGACCTCATTTAAACCAGCTACCATTATCCCTTTCTTGAAAAAACCCGGCTCTGACCCTAATGTCCCTGCTAATTTTAGGCCCGTCTCACTGCTCCCTTATTTAGGCAAAATGCTGGAGAGCCACATCACTTCCTGCTGTCAAACTATATTGAGAGTAACCATCTTTTGGCCTCCCACCAAGCGGGATTTCGCCCAGCCCACTCGACCGAAGCTGTGGTCCTTGCTGTACTAGATGAGTTGAAAAGTAAGGCGGACTCTCATTCGCCCCAAGCCCTGGTGCTCCTTGATCTGTCTGCTGCTTTTGACACGGTCGACCATTCCATCCTTCTCGACCGTGTCAGGGCAGCAGGCATCCAGGGCACTGCTCTTTCCTGGCTTGTTTCTTTTCTTAAGGGCCGGACGCAGGCTGTCCGCCTCTCTGGTTTCTCTGCCCCCTTTCTCCCGGTGCCCTATGGGGTTCCCCAAGGATCCTCCCTCTCTCCCCTTCTTTTTAATCTTCACATTTATCCCCTTATTATTTCACTGCTTAATATGGGGGTCTCCGTATATAATTACGCTGATGACCTGCAGCTTGTTTTTGATCTGTCCCCCTCTCCTGATTCCATTCTCAAATTCCAAACCACCCTTATTTTCATTTCTGATTGGATGAACCAAAACCATCTTAAGTTAAACCCGGACAAAACAGAGTTGGTCCTGACGGGTGGCTCCACTACCCCTTGGACTCCTGCCTTTTGGCCTTCCATCTTTGGCCCTCCTCCGATTCCCTCCTCTTCTGTTAGAACCTTGGGAATCAAGGTCAGTCAGGACCTCTCCATGCGTCCGTAAATTAGCTCTGTGGTGTCATCCTGTTTCCTTTCCCTCCAGATCATCCGCAAGATATCCCGTTTTTTTTCATTTGACGCCCTCAAGATAATTGTCTTAGCTCTGATCCTTTCGAGACTAGACTACGGAAATTGCCTGTACGTGGGCATCCCAGCCTACGAGCAGCGCCGCCTTCAGACCATTCAAAATCAGGCCGCTCGTCTCATCCATCGGCTCCCCAGGTCTCATCACACCACGCCCTTACTTAAGTCCCTCCACTGGCTCCCCGTCCTGCATAGATCCCTCTTTAAATTGGGATGCATAGTTTTTATGGCTGGTGCTCATACGGACCCTATTTTCATCAATTCTAGGATTACCTACTACTGTCCTGTTCGTGACCTTCGTTCCTCTAGCCAGGCTCTCCTTAGTGTTCCCCGCTTCCGAAAAATCAGAACTGGAGGCACAAGGTTTTCTATCCTTGTCCCGCGCTTCTGGAACAATCATCCATTCTCCATTAGGTCTATTCCTGATTATTTGGTATTCCGCAAGGCGCTTAAAACATATCTATTTGCTCAAGCGTTTTCCCTTCAATAATCTCCTGGCCCCCTCTCGCTCTGTTTTCGCTTTCCTCTCCCAGCGCCAGGAAGCCGCTTGGTCACAGTGCACTATATAAATTCTTCCAACTTTCAACTTTCAACTTTCAACATGGCTAAGAACTGGTCTGAGCAGGCGTTAGTTTTTGGCGATAGCGGGAATATTCCATTGCTACGCCTGCCTTGCTAATAGGCGATAGCGACATAAGTGACTGTTTTCAGTCGCTAACAGGTTGGGTATGCCCACTTTGCATGTCATTAGCGATAAATATCGCTGACATGCAAAGGGGGCCCCAAACCGCCTAAAAGCTGTCGCTAACACTAACATCAGTTAGCGACAGCTTGCTAATAGAGCGATAGAATTATCGCCGCGTAGCGGCCGAATACGGCCGCTAAACCGGCGATATTTGCCTATCGCCCCCTTGGTAATATACCCTCAAGTTCCACATGGATATTCTAGCGTGTCTGTTATGTCAGTACTTCTGGGTACACCGCAAACTAGAATATAAAACGACCAGACAAGAGTTCACATGACTTAAAAACAAAATAAAATATTTCGTTTATTTGCAGAGAGGTGGGGAAATTCTTAACAATTAAACGTGGGTAATCCTTGCTTATGAAAGAAGAGACAGCTGTATCATGAAGATGCAGTGGACAAACAAACATATCAAGTAGCTTCTTCCAAAACAAGTAAAAAAACAAGTGCTATACAACAAAAAGATGGCTGGTGCTGTTTTGGAATGCATAATGGCAATGCATTTTAATTGTGCATTTCAAAGGAGTGCCAGCCATTTTTATGCTGATCTTGAATCAAGTAGAGAATGCAGAGTAAGGGCGGGAGCCCTGACCTTGAAGCTGGGGAACAGTGTTTGAGTCTCGGCAACATCCTGTAATTCTGATCAAATATCATTTAATCTTTCTATGAATGTTTACGTGGAACTGGTGCTCATTCCTACATTTAAAGTAATGTCTCTCTCAGTATTACCTCCTGCTCAGATGGCCCAGTTTTAAACTTACTTGAATTTGGTTACTGAATGTTGCTTGTCATTTTGCTTTCATTCAACTGCTGCGCATGTAAAGTGCTCCAATACCTTAGGGACAAGTTACCACTACATTTGATTGATAAAATAAAAGAACAAACAGCGAGAGGGGGTTGGGAAACCAATACAAGGGAGTGTGGGATACAACAGCAGTAAGATCAGGTAAAGGGTGGAGGACAAAAGTAAAATCGCATGCAGACAGTAAACACGCTCGCTCACATAACGTAGTAGGTCTACAAAAGTGGATGAAAAGGAGTACTTGGGCCAAGCTCCACTGATAAGAAATAAGGCGACGAACAACAGGAAATAGCATGCAATAACCAATAGAAACAGACATAAAGTAAGTGGGAAGCACTCAGACAAATGAAAAGTAAGGGCGGGATGTAAGCCCCTTTTAAGAGTTATGTTAAACACATCAGATTTCATAAGCACAGCACAAGAGCTGTGCAGGCAAAACTTAAAAAATGACTAGATACAATTTTAATCCTTCATCCAACTGGAGCATCAGCCATTTTGCATGCTTCATCTCAGATTTTCTAATCTCTAGATAGAGAGTAAGATGAAATTATATTAGACAGTAGAGCCAAATACTGCTAGAACAACAATGGGTTATTGTTCTCTCCCTACCTGGGCCAGCTGCCCAAGAGAATACTGGGTCTGATTAGTGTGTAGGGCAGGGGTGGCTCCTCCACTAAGGCAGAAGAGCTTCGCCCCACTGCCTTTAAGCACGACAAAAAAGGAAAACTAAAATGATGATAAGGCGATGATCAACACAAGTGGAGCAGAGTGAAGCACTATACTTTGTAGCAACCAGAAATGTGAAGACATTCCAGGTGAGGTCTTCATGATGCGAGTCAACTGGGGATAATAACAGCCGAAAGATAAGGATAGAAGGAGCATTGATCTTTAAAATGGTGGCAGCAAACTTTAACCACTTAGGCAGTGCAATAGTAACAGTGCTGAACCATGTGGGCAATGTAGGGTACATGTTATCAATTAAAGAAGTTATGTTTGATGTCATGCTTCCTGTGTTTCACAATCACTTGCAGATTGTGTGTGAATAGCATCATCATAAGTTTTTGTAAAGTATTTCAGGGAGAACCTACTTAAGTACTGTTGTATTTTTTTAATGTGCGAGTCACCATTATCATGCAATATACACTTATTGATGTGTACTGTATCTTACCGAAAGACTTACCTACACAGCTCCTTATCTAAAAGTGAATCGTGAGTACAAAGACACATAGTAGTGCAATGCAAAGCAGATTGACATTTGTGTACATTCAGGTGGTTTTGAATATTTTATTGTGCTTTTGACTCAATTCAAAATTGCTTGATGCAATGCCAAGCATGATTGCTTTCAGGCTACTTTACCAGTCTTTTTAGTCCTATAGTGCTGTGTGGATTGAGCGTTCAGATTACACTGCATCTGTGCTAAACTCCCAGAATTTTCTTCGATCAATCTTACTATTACTACGGGCTGTGTGAAATTTGCATAATTTGTATTTGTGCACTTGTGTGAAGCTAAGGCAAAATGACGGCACATTTGAGTAATGACATGAAATTCAAATGCGCAATTTCTCATTATATTTTAGCTTAAAATGCATCTTTGCATCAATTTTTGCTTGCCGATGTATTTAAAGAAGAGCACTATGAACAACAGCTGTTTGCGTTCTGATTGTACCTGAGCTTTATCGGTAAATTATTACTGCAAATTGCACCATTCATGGTAATATTTTACCGCCAATGGTGCACAATTACGTAAAGTGGGGTAAAGGCGTAATTATAGAAATTTCTCATAACAAGTGTAATTCAAATGCTACGAAATTACACGAGTTACACCAGTGTCATTTAAATTTTGCCCAGTCCTAGATAAGTTGGCAGTGACACATCCCATGTTATTTTGACTTCTTTATTTCCTATAATTCTGTCTCAGTCATCATCCCGAAGTTTCTGTGCTACTGCAATGTTACAATGATTGTATAACTTCGAGAGTAAGAGAACAGGTCGTTTGTTGTGTCTGCTCAAATATAAGTCACCCATCATAAGCACGTGACATCCAACTATAAACAGACGAATTTGACATCCACAAAGCAGGTTTGGGGCCCATCGGGAGACGGGGAGGGGAAGAACCGACCGGACACAGATGTAGGTGTGATAAAGGCCGCTTTATTGGGAAACAGGTGCATCCTGAAAACATACCCCAACCTTGGCCTTTGCCGTACAAAACTAGGCCTAACTAATTATACATGTACCTGACCAGAAACCCCCACCCCCTCCCCTAAACAGTTCCCCGCCAACAACATAACATCATTATCAATAAACCAACACTTTTCTCACTGTTTCAACATCAGCCCTCTGTACACTCCCTCTCCTCAGCCAGTAAAACTCCTTCCTCCTATCCTACCCCCCCCCCCGTTTGACTAGGAAAAGCGCCATCAGACATAATCATTGCAGCACCTGCCCCCAGCGACAACACTACCCGAAGCCCTAACACAGAAAGCACCTGCTTCACAACATCCCCTGGGCATCCCGCCAAGCCTCATCTCCCGAGACAACTAACCCCCTACCTCCCCAGAAACCTGATCTAAGGGTGGGAGGGTGGGACAACGCTACACTACGCCCACCGGCTGCTGGGTCACTGTCCCTGAAATGGTGCCCAGTGACCCAAAATGGCCGGTTTTAACCCCACTAGCCCAAAAGGAGCCCAATCCTACTAGCTAGCCCAAAAACCCATGTCCCTTCCTGTGTCCCTATCTAAATCTTCCCCCCTCCCCTTCCTCCCGGAGCCCCAAACTTCCCCGGGGGGGAGAGCCTCCCTCCGGTCGGCCACCCCCCGCAAAGCCCATTGGGGCCCATCGGGAGACGGGGAGGGGAAGAACCGACCAGACACAGATGTAGGTGTGATAAAGGCCGCTTTATTGGGAAACAGGTGCATCCTGAAAACATACCCCAACCTTGGCCTTTGCCGTACAAAACTAGGCCTAACTAATTATACATGTCCCTGACCAGAAACCCCCACCCCCTCCCCTAAACAGTTCCCCACCAACAACATAACATCATTATCAATAAACCAACACTTTTCTCACTGTTTCAACATCAGCCCTCTGTACACTCCCTCTCCTCAGCCAGTAAAACTCCTTCCTCCTATCCTACCCCCCCCGTTTGACTAGGAAAAGCGCCATTCGAAAGCCCCCCTAAGGCTTTCGACCCCCCCCTTAGGGCCCCTGCACCTTTGGATACCTGCGCACCCCTATTGCCCGGTCTAACGCCTGTTTCAATTGCACGATATATAGCTCCATCCCATATCTCGACAAATGAACACCATCCTCAAGAAAAAAGTAGCCGCCCCATATTTCAGTTCCGGGTGTTCCATCCTCCCCACCCCTTCCTTGTCACAAAAAGCCCGCATCTCTCTGTTAATCTTCCTCCTAGTCCTATCTATAGCCCCTGGTCTCTCCGCTCCCCTCCAACACCTCCTGGGTATGAACTCGGACCATATGACATAGCACCCTGCCCACTGCCTCTTGATCTCCAGCAAGTCCCTCCTCATTTGTTTTACCAGCGCCAGTCCCTTGCACTGCACCAAGTCGTTCTCCCCCAGGTGAATGACCACTACATCAGGGCAGATCCCCCCCGCACAACTTTGTTCAAAACCGGCACCAACTCGTGCCAACGCATGCCCCCTGTGCCCCTCCAATGACACCTGAACAAATTCTCATCCAGCTCCAGATTGAGATTCCTGCATTTTTCCCACTCAGCCCTCTCCGCTCTTCTGACAAACGAATGGCCCACCACATATATGGACACTGCTGCCGCCGTAGGCCCCGCCACCGCACCTGTAAAGAGACATATGTAAGCAGCGAGCCCAACCATCATTCTTAATCCAACGCTACCCCTCGCAACCTCACATACGACTTATAGCAGTCTGATTTCCAGCGCCCCAGCCGTTTGATCTCCTCCTTCCCCCAGCCTTTCCGCGCTGCCTCTGTCGCTGCCCCGATGCAAAATGAATGCGTTCCAAACTCCCCCGGGTCCTCACCCATAGACCGCAGGGCGTGCCGCAGGACCCACAACAACTGCGCCGCCGTCACACGACCCCCTTCTCTCCTGCCAAAGACCTCCGCAACATCCTGTCCCCCTTCTTCCGCCAGCCGTCTCCCCCACTCCGCCGGGCACACCGACTCTGTTCCCCCTGGACCCAACAAGACCCACGTACCCTTCCCCCGCTGATCAGTCTTGGACCGCCGAAGCCGCACCGCTACCTCCCAGCCTTCGATCTCCACATCCCCCCACCTCAAACCTGCGTCGCCCCTCAAACCCACCAACTCCGACACCCGAAAAGCTCCAAAGTAAAGCCACGACATCAACGTGGAAAACCGCAGCGTCTCCGCCCGATCCCTGCACACCCGCGGTAACTGGCCCACCAGGCCTGCCAACATGTCTTCCGTAATCGGCCGTCTCTTCCGCGCTCGAGCCCCTCTCTCCCTCTCCCAACCTTCCAGAAGTCGCCCCCCCAATTCTCCCGCCGAGGGTGCATACCCCCACCACAGCTTGCCCATGAAGGCCACACCTGCCAGCTTACCCGCGATGGTCACTCTCGCCAAACCTTTGTCCATCAACCCCAGCATGAAACGCACCACCTGCTCCTCCCGACACCACTTGCCCCGCTGCCTTACCGCTCCAAAGTTATTTACAACAAGGGGTGGTGAGGGACAGAGTCTCTGAATTAAGCAGAAAGCTCTCACCCAGTCAAGAGATCAGGGCTAGATCCAACACCGTTTTTTAGCTCACTGCACCATCCCAGTTTCAGAACCTGGCTGTATGCAAATTAGTCTGTTCCTGTCCCAGTGCATGATGGGAACAGGGCAAACCAAACTACAAAAGCCAATTCTTACACTGGGAAGGAAACAAGCTCCCGGGGACCGGTTTCTGGCATTACAGCCGTCTTCGGCCCGGTTTGCTTGAATCCTGATGGTGCAATGAGCAAGGGTCTCACATCTGAGAATACCCTTCCACGCTTAGGGTGGACAAAATTATTTACAACAAGGGGTGGTGAGGGACAGAGTCTCTGAATTAAGCAGAAAGCTCTCACCCAGTCAAGAGATCAGGGCTAGATCCAACACCGTTTTTTAGCTCACTGCACCATCCCAGTTTCAGAACCTGGCTGTATGCAAATTAGTCTGTTCCTGTCCCAGTGCATGATGGGAACAGGGCAAACCAAACTACAAAAGCCAATTCTTACACTGGGAAGGAAACAAGCTCCCGGGGACCGGTTTCTGGCATTACAGCCGTCTTCGGCCCGGTTTGCTTGAATCCTGATGGTGCAATGAGCAAGGGTCTCACATCTGAGAATACCCTTCCACGCTTAGGGTGGACAAAATTATTTACAACAAGGGGTGGTGAGGGACAGAGTCTCTGAATTAAGCAGAAAGCTCTCACCCAGTCAAGAGATCAGGGCTAGATCCAACACCGTTTTTTAGCTCACTGCACCATCCCAGTTTCAGAACCTGGCTGTATGCAAATTAGTCTGTTCCTGTCCCAGTGCATGATGGGAACAGGGCAAACCAAACTACAAAAGCCAATTCTTACACTGGGAAGGAAACAAGCTCCCGGGGACCGGTTTCTGGCATTACAGCCGTCTTCGGCCCGGTTTGCTTGAATCCTGATGGTGCAATGAGCAAGGGTCTCA
The DNA here is from genome assembly GCF_964263255.1 of Lissotriton vulgaris. Lineage (NCBI taxonomy): Eukaryota > Metazoa > Chordata > Amphibia > Caudata > Salamandridae > Lissotriton > Lissotriton vulgaris. Next base: position 806,228,632 of record NC_141687.1, read on the forward strand.
CATCTGAGAATACCCTTCCACGCTTAGGGTGGACAAAATTATTTACAACAAGGGGTGGTGAGGTACCGAGTCTCTGAATTAAGCAGAAAGCTCTCACCCAGTCAAGAGATCAGGGCTAGATCCAACACCGTTTTTTAGCTCACTGCACCATCCCAGTTTCAGAACCTGGCTGTATGCAAATTAGTCTGTTCCTGTCCCAGTGCATGATGGGAACAGGGCAAACCAAACTACAAAAGCCAATTCTTACACTGGGAAGGAAACAAGCTCCCGGGGACCGGTTTCTGGCATTACAGCCGTCTTCGGCCCGGTTTGCTTGAATCCTGATGGTGCAATGAGCAAGGGTCTCACATCTGAGAATACCCTTCCACGCTTAGGGTGGACAAAATTATTTACAACAAGGGGTGGTGAGGGACAGAGTCTCTGAATTAAGCAGAAAGCTCTCACCCAGTCAAGAGATCAGGGCTAGATCCAACACCGTTTTTTAGCTCACTGCACCATCCCAGTTTCAGAACCTGGCTGTATGCAAATTAGTCTGTTCCTGTCCCAGTGCATGATGGGAACAGGGCAAACCAAACTACAAAAGCCAATTCTAACACTGGGAAGGAAACAAGCTCCCGGGGACCGTTTTCTGGCATTACAGCCGTCTTCGGCCCGGTTTGCTTGAATCCTGATGGTGCAATGAGCAAGGGTCTCACATCTGAGAATACCCTTCCACGCTTAGGGTGGACAAAATTATTTACAACAAGGGGTGGTGAGGGACAGAGTCTCTGAATTAAGCAGAAAGCTCTCACCCAGTCAAGAGATCAGGGCTAGATCCAACACCGTTTTTTAGCTCACTGCACCATCCCAGTTTCAGAACCTGGCTGTATGCAAATTAGTCTGTTCCTGTCCCAGTGCATGATGGGAACAGGGCAAACCAAACTACAAAAGCCAATTCTTACACTGGGAAGGAAACAAGCTCCCGGGGACCGGTTTCTGGCATTACAGCCGTCTTCGGCCCGGTTTGCTTGAATCCTGATGGTGCAATGAGCAAGGGTCTCACATCTGAGAATACCCTTCCACGCTTAGGGTGGACAAAATTATTTACAACAAGGGGTGGTGAGGGACAGAGTCTCTGAATTAAGCAGAAAGCTCTCACCCAGTCAAGAGATCAGGGCTAGATCCAACACCGTTTTTTAGCTCACTGCACCATCCCAGTTTCAGAACCTGGCTGTATGCAAATTAGTCTGTTCCTGTCCCAGTGCATGATGGGAACAGGGCAAACCAAACTACAAAAGCCAATTCTTACACTGGGAAGGAAACAAGCTCCCGGGGACCGGTTTCTGGCATTACAGCCGTCTTCGGCCCGGTTTGCTTGAATCCTGATGGTGCAATGAGCAAGGGTCTCACATCTGAGAATACCCTTCCACGCTTAGGGTGGACAAAATTATTTACAACAAGGGGTGGTGAGGGACAGAGTCTCTGAATTAAGCAGAAAGCTCTCACCCAGTCAAGAGATCAGGGCTAGATCCAACACCGTTTTTTAGCTCACTGCACCATCCCAGTTTCAGAACCTGGCTGTATGCAAATTAGTCTGTTCCTGTCCCAGTGCATGATGGGAACAGGGCAAACCAAACTACAAAAGCCAATTCTTACACTGGGAAGGAAACAAGCTCCCGGGGACCGGTTTCTGGCATTACAGCCGTCTTCGGCCCGGTTTGCTTGAATCCTGATGGTGCAATGAGCAAGGGTCTCACATCTGAGAATACCCTTCCACGCTTAGGGTGGACAAAATTATTTACAACAAGGGGTGGTGAGGGACAGAGTCTCTGAATTAAGCAGAAAGCTCTCACCCAGTCAAGAGATCAGGGCTAGATCCAACACCGTTTTTTAACTCACTGCACCATCCCAGTTTCAGAACCTGGCTGTATGCAAATTAGTCTGTTCCTGTCCCAGTGCATGATGGGAACAGGGCAAACCAAACTACAAAAGCCAATTCTTACACTGGGAAGGAAACAAGCTCCCGGGGACCGGTTTCTGGCATTACAGCCGTCTTCGGCCCGGTTTGCTTGAATCCTGATGGTGCAATGAGCAAGGGTCTCACATCTGAGAATACCCTTCCATGCTTAGGGTGGACAAAATTATTTACAACAAGGGGTGGTGAGGGACAGAGTCTCTGAATTAAGCAGAAAGCTCTCACCCAGTCAAGAGATCAGGGCTAGATCCAACACCGTTTTTTAGCTCACTGCACCATCCCAGTTTCAGAACCTGGCTGTATGCAAATTAGTCTGTTCCTGTCCCAGTGCATGATGGGAACAGGGCAAACCAAACTACAAAAGCCAATTCTTACACTGGGAAGGAAACAAGCTCCCGGGGACCGGTTTCTGGCATTACAGCCGTCTTCGGCCCGGTTTGCTTGAATCCTGATGGTGCAATGAGCAAGGGTCTCACATCTGAGAATACCCTTCCACGCTTAGGGTGGACAAAATTATTTACAACAAGGGGTGGTGAGGTACCGAGTCTCTGAATTAAGCAGAAAGCTCTCACCCAGTCAAGAGATCAGGGCTAGATCCAACACCGTTTTTTAGCTCACTGCACCATCCCAGTTTCAGAACCTGGCTGTATGCAAATTAGTCTGTTCCTGTCCCAGTGCATGATGGGAACAGGGCAAACCAAACTACAAAAGCCAATTCTTACACTGGGAAGGAAACAAGCTCCCGGGGACCGGTTTCTGGCATTACAGCCGTCTTCGGCCCGGTTTGCTTAATTCAGACACTCTGTTCATCACCACCCCCTTTTCTGAATCGTTTTTGGCCACTATAGGTGTGGCAGGGTATACTCAGACATGAGTCCCTTTCTCACTGCTCCATCAGGATTCAAGCAAGCCGGGCCGAAGACGGCTGAATTGCCAGAAACCGGTCCCCGGTAGCTTGTCTCCTTTCTGGTGAAGAATTGGCTTGGTAGTTTAGTCTGCCCTGTTCCCATGATGCACTGGGCCAGGGACAGACTGATTTGCATATAGCCAGGTTCTGAGCTGGGATGGGGCAGTGAGATAAATAACGGTGATGGATCAAGCCCTGATCTTTGGACTGGGTAAGAGTGGTCTGCTTAATTCAGACACTCTGTTCATCACCACCCCCTTTTCTGAATCGTTACCGCTCCAAAGGGCAGAAATTCCGTCCAGGCCTGCTCGTAACTCTTCCATGTGGACGCTGCCAGGGATGACCTCACCAACTGAACGACCCGCGCTCTCCCACCAACCACATCTCCTTCGGCACCTCCGTCTTGACCGCCGCTGCCTCCGTGGCTAGCCCATGGAACCTCCGCCACTGAGAACGAGACAAAGCATCAGCAATGTCATTGTCCACTCCCGGCACATGCCTCGCCTGAAACAAGATATCGTGTTCCAAGCACCCCAAGACGAAAACGCGCATCAGCTTCAGCACCTGGGGTTCCCTTGCAGACTGCCGGTTCACTACCTGCACCACTGACATATTGTCCACCTTGAACAACACCCGCCTGTGCGCCAACTCCTGTGCCCACACTGTCACAGCCACCACCAGCGGGAACAGCTCCAGGAAAGCAATGCTCCTACCCCCTGCCTGCCAATGCTCCGGCCATTGTTCCGCGCACCATCTGCCTGCCCAGTTGATTCCAAAACCTCCAACTCCCGCCGCATCCGATGACATCGTCACGTCCCACTCCCAGTCCTCCGGGGGTGCCATGGGCACGCCATTGAAATGCTCCAAAAAGGCCAACCACATGTTCAGATCCTCCTTCGCGCCCGCCGAGATCCGCACATGATGATGCGGCCGTGTCAGACCGGACAATGCCAAACCCAGCCGCCGACAGAAAGTCCGCCCCGCGCGCACCACGCGACAAGCGAAATTCAAATGCCCCAGCAACACCTGCACCTCGCGCACCAACACTTTCGGCCTGGCCAACATGCTCTTCACCAACTCCACCATAACCGCCCGCTTCTCCTCCGGCAGGTGTGCTTCCATGGCCGCCGAGTCGAGCTCTATCCCGAGGAACGACAGCACCGTGCTGGGCCCTTGCGTCTTCTCTGGCGCCAACGGAACCCCCAGGTGACCCATCAGGTCCGTAAAACTGTCCAGACTCTGCTGGCAGTCCGTCGAACCGGGCCGACCCACCAGGAAGAAGTCGTCCAGGTTATGCGTAATCGCCTCAGAGCCTGTGCGCCAGGAAAAAGCCCACTGCAAAAAGGAGCTGAACCGTTCAAACAAGGCGCACGACACGGAACACCCCATAGGAAGCGCCCTGTCCACAAAAATTTGCCCATCAAGCTGAATTCCCAGCAACTGATGATCCGCCGGGTGAACCGGCAGCAACCGAAAAGCCGATTGCACATCGCATTTCGCCATCAACGCCCCCGTGCCCGCCGTCGTCACCAAACGCCTCGCGACGTCCACGGACGAGTACGACACGGACGCCAACTCTGCCGAGATAAAGTCGTTCACCGATGCGCCCTCCGGCCATGAGAGATGTTGAATCAGTCGGAATTGGCCCTGCTCTTTTTTCGGGACCACTCCAATGGGGGAGATGATCAAGTCTGGCAACGGTGCCTCTGCAAAAGGCCCCGCCATCCTCCCCTCCCTCACCTCCTTAAAGAGCTTCTCCCGGACGATACCTTTGTGTGCGTTCACGGACTTCAGGTTCTCCGCCCACCGAGCGATCCGCGGACCCTCGTACCCCAACCGGAAACCCTCCCTGAAACCCCGACGCAGCACGGCCGCATCATCCGCCCGCGGATACGCCTCCAACAACGGTTCTAACCGATCCAGCCTAACCGGTGTACGAGCCTTTTCCCAGGGTACCTGCCCCCCTTCTACCCCCTTCTACCCCCTCCCCTCCCCCTGCTGGGCCCGGGAGCTGGGTATTGTGACTGCGCTGGGCCGCCCCAAGGCCCCCAGCATCGTGCCTCTGGATGTCGTCTCCCACATGCGGAGCACTCGTGCCGGAAGCGGCACGCCTGCCGGAGACAGGAACCCTTGTTGAAATCCCAACAGGTTCCGACACCCAGGTTACCTCCGGCACCTCCCGCCCCCACCCCTCCACGGGTGGGGCGGGACGAAAAGGGGGGCGGCACCATTGGCAACCCACTGGCCGTGAAAATGGTACGGCCAAACTTAGCCCCACTCATCGTCTGCTGGTAGAGGTCGGAGTCCAACTCCCCCCAATTAGCCTCCGGGTCCGACGCCATGCGCGCCCGAAACTCCTCATCGTAATGCGACCAAGCATTACCTCCGTAAGTCACCTGAGCCCGCCGCACTACATCCATATACTTGAACAGCGCGACCGCCCTATCCGAGTACTTCTCACAGTACACGCTGGCATAGATCAGAAAAGCAGCCGACCAACTCTCAATAGTGACAGGCACCTTCGGACGCCTAGCTAATTCCTGTTCCTCCTCCTTCGACCCTTCTTTGGCCATCAACTCCCTGTGTAGCAACCTCAAGATTTCCACGTACTCCCCCTTCCATATCTTTTCCTTAGTTGCCAGCGACAAGTGCGCCCCCAGTGGCTTCGCCACCCCCATGTACGGCAGCTTTTTCACCGGCACGTCACAACTCTCCTTCGCCCCTGCGCTAGACGCCCCCGACACACCGGCCTTTGCCGCATCCCCCGGCACCGTACTCCCCGCCGCCGCACCCCCCACCGCCTCTGTGCCCGCCCCACCGGCCTTCGCCGCGTCCCCCGGCGCCGTACTCCCCGCCGCCGCGCCCCCTACCCCCTCTGTGCCCACTCCCGCATCTGCCACGTATCTGCCCTTCACCAAACGCACCTCATCACCACCGCCAGCATCTGTCCCCACGGACCTCTGGCATCCACCATTCGCACTCCCACCCTCCTGACCTCCATGAGGCCTGCCCAAGCCACACCCCGACCCCCGTACTGGTCTTACCTGGCGTCAAGGCTAGCGTCCTCACGGGATCCCGCCGCCTAACCAGGTCTGCTGGGGGGGCCGTCACTCGCGGCACCACTTGCCGGGGGCATATCTGCAAAACACTGCCAACAACATTACCAGTTCCCCCCCCTTCCTCCCGCAGTTCCCCTTCTTCCTCCGACTCCATCTCACGCTCTCCTCCCCCCCTGACCGCTCCTGTCGACATCCTGCTCAGACCTGCCTTGTCCCTACATGCTGTCATCAACATTCCTAAATCTACCCTCTCCATACTCCTGTCCACATTTTGGTAATCATTATGTCTTGTCATATTGCTGCTCCATCCCCGTCCCCCGGCGGCCGGAGCGACCCATCGGGAGGGGGGCGTTGGAGACCTATGACCTTGCCATCCGCTGCCCGCACGCACATGGTCCCTCGTTGGAGCGCGACCGCCCGTACTAGGCAGAGCCGGCCCATCCTCTCGGCGGGTTGGAGCCGCATGCTGCTCACCCGAGCCCCTTACCAGCTGCTCCTGCCAAGAGAAAAACGGGGAAGTCCAGCATGCCGGGGCAAAACCCCCGTCGCCACCCCACCCCCCTCTCCCCCTGCCGCCGAATGTCCTCCTCGCCGCGCCGGAAGCCCCCCCTCCCAACCCCCTTCCCCCCACCCCCAAGCCCCTGTCTCGCCCCATCCCTCCCATCCGCCCCCCCTCAAACCCCAGTAATCTCAGCCTCCCCTCGGCCCCCCTCCGCGACCTCCCATGGCCCCCCTGAAACCGTACTCTCCTCCGCCATACCCCCCCTCCCCCATCCCCCTCCTCCATCCCCCCATGACCCCCGAGGCATCCCCCCCGCCCCGCTACCTCCTTCGCCGCTCCCCCTCGCCCACCCTCCCTGCCCCAAGCCCCTCCCCCGACCCCGCGGCGAAACCGGTCTACTGGGAGCCACCACGTCCTCATCTGCTGAAGACCCTAATTCTACATCAACCGCTCCCCCCTCCCCGTCCCCCACCTCCTCCTCCGATTATTCAATGAGCAACGGTGACCCCCCCTTGACTCCCCCTGCCCCCCTGCCTCCCCCTCCCCCACCATGGTCTCGCCCCCTTGGTCCTGCCTCCCACCCTCCCCACCCCCTTGCACCCCTTCTGACCCCCCCCCCACCCTTTGCACCACTCCTTCATGGTCTCCCCCTGCCATCCCCCCGTCACCCCCACCTCCCCCCCAGCCTGGTATTCTTCCTACGAGCCTGCACGCTCCCTCGGCCCCTGTCAGAGCCTGCCCCCCCTGCGCCTCCCAGCCCCTCCTCACGCACGCTCCCGCTCCCCCCCACCCCCCCCGGGCCTTCCGCCCCCTTCGCAAACACCAGCGGTGCCTTCTTCCGGCTGCCGCGCCCCCTCGCCTTGCCTCCTCCTCTTTTCCGTGCCCCAGCCGCCTTCGGCCCGCCGCCTCGCGCCGCTCCACCCCCTGCTCCCGCCCCCTCCACTTTCCTCGCGCGCGACCGCAGAGGCTCGCACGACGCCACCGCCGCCACGGCGCCATCAGCAGGGCGCCGCGGTGGCCTTACCCGCACGTCGTCGCGGAGGAGGTCCGTCCTGCCAGCCTCCCCCAGGAGCCGCAACGCTTCCCGCACTCTGGGATCCGCCATGTTCTCCGCCGCCATACCGACACAGGTACGCTCTCCTCAGCTCCGCCGCCTCACGTAAATCGCACTCCTCTCCCGCCCGGCACACTCCCTTCTTCCCTGTCGCTGCCCGCCCACCGCTGCCACAAAAACGCTACTGTCAAACCGTCGTCAACGAAACCTTAAGGCCTACCACTACAACAACCACCAACAACGCTACACTACGCCCACCGGCTGCTGGGTCACTGTCCCTGAAATGGTGCCCAGTGACCCAAAATGGCCGGTTTTAACCCCACTAGCCCAAAAGGAGCCCAATCCTACTAGCTAGCCCAAAAACCCATGTCCCTTCCTGTGTCCCTATCTAAATCTTCCCCCCTCCCCTTCCTCCCGGAGCCCCAAACTTCCCCGGGGGGGGAGAGCCTCCCTCCGGTCGGCCACCCCCGCAAAGCCCATTGAGACTGTGCCTGCCTCTCTTTGGCCAAACCTGTGTTTAGTCGATGTACCTGTTATGTTATGCATACAGTAATCATTTTTGGGAACAAGCAGCCATCCTGCTGCCATTAATACTCTCATGTTTGGGTTACAGTGTTCCTTTGCATAGCTACTTTCTTGTCTGCCCCAGAGAGTCCCTTATATCTTAAACTTCACTCAGGGGCTGATTTCGGGGATGGTGGGACCGCCACCGACGGGCTGTCGGTGGCGGTCCCACCTTCCGCCATTGGCACCATGTAATTCGCCCGCCATATTACCATGGCGGGCAGATGGTTGGCAGTCGGTAAGACTGACCGCCACGCATCCGACAGGCTCCTTGCGCCCGCTGGTGCATCAGAGAAACATCCAATCCCCACAATGGTGGCGGTGCCTGCCAGGCACCGCCGTAGGGATTATAAAATCCCTTTCCGCCCGCATTTTTGGATGGCGGGTAACGTACCATGAAAAGGCAGGCAGAAAGGGACTTTGTGGACACGTAGCAGGTCCCCTCTTCCCCCATGCCCTAAGCTATGGGTTGTGGGGGGCACCTATGGTGACCCCATGCATATCCCTTCACCATGTGGAAGGCACCACATGCTGCCTGCCATGTGTTGAAGGGATATGTAATGTATCCCCTTTTTGCATTGCAGCATGTGCTGCAGCCATCAGCACCTGCCATAATACAAAAGATAGGCATTACAACCGCCGTTGTGGTGGTCGCATCATAATGCCTCTGTCGGGACTGCCGACAGCCTGTTGGGGGGTACCGTTTACGATAGGGTAGCGGGCAGACAAAGTCCGCCCGCCATTCTAATCAGCCTCCTAGTTTCTTTAATACTTGACTTTCCTGCCTCTATTTCCTCTCTTTACTCCTTGGGTTTAAGATTTTTTGTCATGCCTTCAATTTTGCAGCATGCTTGTGCAGGTTTCATAATGGAAGTTAAGCTTGACCTTTTGTTGTTCTGAACTCTTGAGCACTTTTGTATTTTTTGATGTCTGAGACTCTGGGCTTTTCTGTGAATGACACTGTGTAGTTTAAAATCTATTTAGTGGAATTTCGAAAGTGTGCACAGCATTAATCATTGTCAACCATGCACTACGTTTAAGAGCAGATCCTGGAGTTGAACCATCTGAAAATACATGGTAACTAATGCAAATATTGATGATGGCCAGTCGGACGGCCCAAGTAATATGGGACTATTCATGAAGACATTTATCAGTACGTAAAATAGTGCTCCTGTAATACTGCTTTACATACACTCACATGCCTTTGTGAATCGACCCTAAAACTTCTAAAATTGAATTATTCGCTGGAAAAAAAGTATAGACAATTAGAGTAAATAGCAAGGACTCAGCCATTTTTTCTAACAGGGAGTTAGACGTTTTGGATCTGTTTGGGGGGCCGATATATAAATTATATAAGAGAGTACTCTCGTAGTACTACTTCCAGTACTAATAAATGCTTCTCTGAATCAGCCTCATGTGTCTTTTAATTTTAGATAATTTCTCTCAATTACTGTATAATGTTGCTTTCAGCTGTTTCAACTATACTTACATTACATGGCACAGGGGAAGGAAATATAGAAAATCAGCATATCATTTATGGAAAAGTAAAACAAGAGGGCAACAATGGCATAGGCCATAAGTTTGGCAATATGTATTTGTAGACAACGAAGTCAAAAAGAGCAATCGTTGCTACTGCAGAACCTCAATTAACACTATCTTATGGTAACACAGCCAAGAATGAATGCCATTTCTACGTGTTGGACTTTTTGTACAAAAATGCTTTCAGCGCACTTTTCGCTGAATTCTTCCATTACCAAGTTGTACTCATTAATATTCCCTTCCTGTTCAGCCCAATCCAATGCTTTGTAAATCCACCTGCATTCGTAGATAATTGAGCAAAGGGAAGCAATAGAAATATTATTCTCCTTCAGGGTCTCGTCTGATGGAAAGCGGGTTTGACTCTACAATTTAATTTGTTTTTATGCAAAAAAATGAGTTTGTGCCAAATTCAGAGCTCCCATTCTCCCTTTTCTCTTTATGTTGCACACTCGATGAACCATTAAAGCAGTTTCTTTTTGAGCATGGATGTAGATTGTGTTAGTCACAACAAGAACATTTTATGTGAAATTCAGTGCCTAATCTACTACCATTGTATAAAAAAACATGCCAAAGATGGCTTGGCAGATGCTTAGCAGACCAGTCCATAATATAAAAATGAGACATATGTACGCTCATGGTACTTGAAATTATTGCTGGGCATTTGTAGTCACAAATAATTCTTGCTTAAATACTGGCATTCTTACTGCAACTGTAAACACGCATTTTCAATGCAATAGGACTCGCATTTGCGAGAGTTTACGCTACTGGCATTGTAAATGACAATGCCTTTTATTTATGTGTTTTCAAAACCAACACATATATTAAAGGCATTGTCATATCTAATGCCGCTAGCTCAAACTCTCGCAAATGAGACACTGCTTTATTGGTGGCTCTGCCCCTTTCTTTGGATGCTGCTCCCGTATTCAGGTTACAGTGAGCAGTGCCTAAAAAAGGGGCGTGGCCAGCATTAAAGTGAAAGTACAGTATGGGGCGCGTTCTCCTAAAAAAAAGAAAGAAAGAAAGCAAGTATCTGTTGCTAAAGAGAAAGCGGACCGTGCTGCAAATTATTTAAATAAAGAAGCGCAGCTGCTAAAGTAAAAGCGGACTGAGCTGCAAATTAAAATATAAATACACTAATAATAACAAAGTAAAAGCAGGCGGCAAACTCGTCGGTGGAATAAGACCATTCCAGAAAATAGTGCTCACCGACTAGATAAAGCACACCGTTCAAGACCACCAGTAAAAAGTCCAATCGTTATTGGCAGTTACAAATGCTGACAAGGCGGTACCAAGGTGGGACTAGTAAGCCTATTTACGAACGAAAAGCAACGATTTTGAAAGGACTGAAACAGGAGCCAATTGAAAAGATGGCGGGAAATGGACAGAGATTTTATTCTATTCCTCAATACAGCATGCCTTGCAGAGCAGCACATGCGCTCCCCAGGCTCAACCTTAAAACTGAGGGGAAGTGGCAGGGAGTGTCTGGTCATTGTTTAAAAGAGACACAAGCAGAGAGACGTGCAAACACGTGAGTTAAGATGGCCGCTCTCCGGTGAGCTCCTCAATGCGTCTGCCCTCTCATTGACAAATTTACCTATTAAGATGCTGGATTTTATCTTGAAAATGCTTGTAGCAGTATTTTGGGACATTCTCCTTACCTGAGTGGTGTTTGTCTGGTGAATCTGCACGATGGAGGCAATTTTTCTCCTCTACTGGCTCTTCAACGGTCTTCCAGTGCAGGTACTGCTTCGTTTTCCAGTCAGGGGGGGAGCAAAATCCAGGTAAGAGCGAGGCTGTGGCCTAGTCTCTCCCACAGTCAGATTTAGCTGCTCTGCCTATTTACTCTGAAAGATTTTTCCTTTTATAAATATATTCTGCAATTTATATTACATTTGCATCAGAATTTTAATTTAAGGAAACATGAAGAACAAAAATACACATGTTCCACAGAATATTTCCACACCTCCAGTTAAATTCAAAATGGTGGAGTATAGTGAACCTTCTCTGGCATTACTACTTGATGAGATTCACGTAATTTGTTCCAGCACAGATATTATTGCATCCGAAATCTAAAAAATACAAAAAGACATGGCTAGTCTGTCAATGAAAATATCTGACAATACACTTAAAATATGGGACAATAAAGTTAAAATTGATAGTTTCTCACTGCTTGTGGCAAACATACCTACTATGTCTAACATTCTTTTAGAATTGGAAAATCGTAACAGACAGTATAACTTGCATATTTTTAAATTTGCTGAAGATGTAGAAGGTAACAATTGTACGGTATACTTGGAGCCTTTGCTCCCTAGTCTCCTACGTCTAAAGGCTCCTGAAAATGATAAAGCTCACAGGATTCCCTCTCACCATATCCCACATAAAAAAAAAACGACAAATGATTTTAAAAGTTTTATGTCATCATCAATTAGGGGATCATTATGATGGCGGAGGTTCTGCCACCAGCTGCCGTGCGGTGGCAGTCCCTCCGCCATTGAACAGCTAATTTCCTCCACCATATTACGATGGTCGGGGGAATTGTTGCAAGGTGGTCCTTTTCTGACCCGCCTTGTGGGCCGAAAACATAGGCCAACATTGTTACGATATCCCATTCCGCTGTTCTTTTTGCAGTGGTCACCCCGCCATGTAAAAGAAAGGCAGAAATGGATTCAGTGGCCCGTAGCTGGCCCCCTTCATCCCTGGACCTTGAACAAGTGCACTGGGGGGTACCTATGGTGCCCCCTTACGTATCCATGCACCATTTGACAGGCACCGCATGGGGTGCCTGCCAAGTAGTGCCTCGTATTTGCATTGTGGTGGGGGTTGCTGAATGCTTACCCACCACAATGTGAAGTATGGGAGATGCGACCGCCATGTGGCGGTTGCATCATAATCGGGGTTGCGGGAACACCGCTGTACAGGCGGCCGGTCCCAGTCCCGCTACGATGGAGGGCCGACTCAAATCTACCTGCCATCGTAATGAGGCCCTTAGTGTTGATACGAAAAGCAGCTCTTGAAATTCCTTCTTTAATGGTTATTGGAAATAAAATCTTCATACACCAGGACTTTGCAAAGGAAATTCATAAAATTTGGGTCGATTGCGAAGTCTTGGCTTCAAATATGGTCTTTTTGACCCGTCAACCATGCAAATTTGGAAAGACGGTTCCTCAAAATCTTTTCAGTGCCCTGAAGACATTCTGCTATATTTGCCACCAGCCTTTAAGATAGATTTTTATTCGACATATAAGATTCGGACACAGCGTACTTCCCCAGACTTTCAAGTCCGTCTGTCCATCAGATACTACTCAAGGCCCTAAAGAGAATCCCAAGAAACCCAGTGGGATTCGAAACGCGTAGGCCCTTGCCATATTGTTGTCTGCAAGAGCGATAAGCTATTGAAAGGAATCTTGCTTACCGCTTGCTAATGTACATTACCTTTAGCCAATAATTGTACAAAGTTTATTGATGCTTTGATTTAACATAGGATTGTACCTAGTGAAGAATACTTCTTTGTAATACTACTGTAAAAGTGTTTTGCAGACATTGGCTCTTTTTCTTTGTTTTCCCCGTCCTTTGTTTGTTAATTCATTGTAAATACAGTGCACACTATTGTGGTTATAGCCCCCCCTTGAGACTGGTTGTATGTTTTTGTATGCCTCTGATATGTATGATATGATGAATGATTTATGAATTCCATTTCCTCTTAGTATGTACTATGTGTCCTCCTTGAATATGTAATTTTGTACAAAAATTTTACAAAATATGATTTCTTTTTGAAAAAATGCTAAAAATTAAAAAAGCTATTAACTAGCTCCCGCTCTTGAATGTTGTTTCAAGTTCTGTGAAGTAATTTGTTTATGCAATTTATTCACATCAGTACTGGCAATTCTCTTTTGTTGTTTGCTATTACGGCTCAGCCTTGCTGATTAGAGCCAACCCCTAGTTGTTCTTTGGCTATATTTGGATCAGCAGTCACAGACCCCCATGGACACATTTGAAACTGCTACCTGATTATTAATCTCATGTTCCTTCCGGCTATCCTATTTTTAAAATGTTTATTACAGGGCACCAATGGTCCTGTAATGCCTGTTAAGCATGTGTGTGTTTCAACACTGTTATTATTGTTCAAATGTTGTCTTTTTTTGTGTTTGTACATTTCTTTATTTCTATCTTTTCCTTATTGTTAATTTCTGGAGCTACTTGTTATTCTTTTATACTTTAAAAGTTTTTTTATCTCTTTCTTCTTCTTTCTATTTTCTTTTCTTCAATCATGGCTACTTTCAATAATATTAAAACTGTATCCCTAAATGTTAAAGGTACTAACATTATAGGTACTAACATTTTAGATTTTTTACAAAGATATAAAGCAGATATTTGTTTCTTACAAGAGACACACATTGATGATACAGTTTTAGCTTAAATAAAAAAATGGGTTGGTACAGTTATTTCGTCTCCTGCTGTAAATAAGAAAAATGGTGTTGCTATTCTCCTTGCAAAAATTTTAAAGTTTCAGATTTTGAGCCGAAGGTTGTTATATTATAGTGAAACTTAAAATCCAAGATACAGTTTTGTTTTTAGTGAATGTTTATGGCCCAACTACTGATGACCCCAATTTTTGGTCTCTTCTAACTACTGAAGTGCTTGAGTGTGGCAATGTCCCACTTATTGTTGGAGGTGATTTTAACCTTATAAGTGACCCTACATTCGACAGATTTTCTCAAAAACTAAATATCAACCTCCTAAAGCATTTTTTATGCCAAAGTAATTTTTTTAAACATTTAAGTTGGCTGATATTTTGTGGTTGCATCATCCTACTGAGAAAATGTTAACTTTATTTTCTAACCCTTATAACTCATACTCAAGATTAGATTATTTATTAGTTTCTCGCCAATTAATTCACTCAGTTTCAATTTTCAATTTCAAAATTCTTTATTCGACTGTCAAAAATGCAGTCATAAAAGCATGTAAAAATACATATATATACAGTTCATTATCGAAAAAGTACAACAAGCAAATAAAAGCTGGTAATCACAAAGAGATTAAATGGTGACATGATCCAATGTAAGTATACTTATTAGAGACTTAATTACTAGGGTAATGCAATTCAACTGGGGGTCAACCTTCCATGCTTTGTCTGAATTTCAGGGCTGTTTTTAAAAAGTTACAAGTAAAAAAGGTGCTATCACCGTGCAGCATTTGAAGATGTAGGAGAGCTGGCTTAATTTGCACAAAGTTCAGTTTTTTAAGCAAGGGTTTTAAAAATGTATTCCGTGGTCTCGAGTAAAAAGTGCACAAGAATAAAAAGTGAGCCAGGTCTTGCGGAGACTTGTTGTCGCAGCCGCAAGGTGGCAACACTTGACCTCTATGGGCTCCACTCGGTACAGCTAGCAACAGGTGATATAAACCAAAACGGAATCTGCTCAACAGGAAACGCTCATGTCTTGATATGTGCCAGGATAGATATGGTTCAGAGCGTATACAAGTCTTAATTAAAATATGACTCATTACACTACCCTTCTTCAACTCAATTTCTTCCCTATCAAGCTGTCGATTTAGTAGGAAAGTATCCTTTACATAGTTAGCGTCTTTCTTGGATATATGCTGAGGTGTTAAGTAGAGATCCAACCTGCCCAGATCTTTGAGGCAGTTTCTAATGTATTTCAGCCAGGGTATCTTGAGTTGCCCTTCCTAGGTGAGGGCTTCAAGAAGGATATTGTGAGTTAATGGTATTGAGTCATTCATCCAACAGTTCAACCAGCAGAGCAGAGGGTTTACAGCGATTTTATCTCCTAAGTGCTGTGTGCCTAGTTCCTCATGGACGGAAAAATTAGCAGTGCTTTTTGGTAAACACAAGACCTGTTTCAGGAAGTTATTTTCAAGAGTTGTAAGGGCATCCACTGGGGCAAAGCCCCATAGTTCGCTTCCGTAACAGGCAACCGCGATGCTTTTCGCTTGGTAAAGCTTCATTACGGCGGACACTGGTGTGTTACCCATTTTGCGTGCAAAGTCCATTATTCCAGTGTTGGTCCTTAGTATTTCACCTTTCTTTTTGTTTATGGCAGGGCCCCATGAAAGTTTATGATCAAACAATACTCCAAGGTATGAAAAGGTTTTTGTAGATGGTATTGTTTCCCCATTAACTGAGAAGGGGTAACGTTTTTTTGATCCTGAGCCTACCATCATAACGAATGATTTGGAGTTGTTGATGTTCAGGCCACGTAAAGTCATAAATTGAAGAAAGGAATCTAATAATTTTTGAAGTCCGAGTGCAGTTCTGGATATGAGGACGGCATCGTCTGCGTAAAGCAGAACAGGCACGCCCTTTTTTCCAATGCGAGGATAATCCGTGTCAGTTTTTAGAAGATGTTCCTCGAGTCCATTTATATATAGGTTAAAAAGAAAAGGTGCTAAAATGCAGCCCTGCCTGACCCCCCGGTTGATTTTAAAGTCACTCGTTACTTTCAGATCTTTAGTGTAACGGACATTGGCGCGTGTGTCATTATGGAGGTCAGCCAGAAAGTTGATCAAGTTGTTTTCAACGCCCATGTTCTGCAAGACTTCCCAGAGTTTACTTCTATCGACACAATCAAAGGTCGAAGAAAGGTCCATAAAGGCCATATATAATGTTCCTTTTCTGGCTTGAGTATATTTGCCACTGATTAAATATAAGTTCAGGCATTGGGTAGTTGTAGAATGCCCTGGTCTGAATCCATACTGGACAGGAGTCATTATACTGTTATGTTTGGCCCACGTGTTCAGCCGGTTTAAGAGGATCCCTCCCACTACCTTTGCAACTGAATTTATCAGGGAAATTGGTCTATAACAAGCCGCTTTTGTTCTGTCACCCTTTTTATATACAGGGACGATAGTGGATGCTCCCCAGGACTTAGGAGCCCCCATTACGGCCCCAGCATTGATGACAGCTGTGAGAATTGGGGCCCAAAAGGGAATGTTGGATTTAAATAGATCCGGTGGAAGACCGTCTGGGCCCGGGGCTTTGTTACTAGTAAGACCATGAATCCCTAATTCAACTTCTTTGATAGTAAAGTGCAGAGGTGTATTTTCAGGGAGTTTAAGGGTTTGCATTGTCTGTGCTGCGTCACTCATAAAAATGGAACTGAAATGAGAGATCCAGTCATTCTCAGGTATAACAGTTCCGAGGCTGTCAGCATTCGGGTCATCAAAGAGTGGCTTATTGATTATACTCCAGAACTTCGAGCTATTGCCCAGAATTGAGGGATCGAGCAGAGACTCCCAGATTTTAGTTTTTATATTCTTTTTGCGAGATGCAAGGGCGTTTTTATATTCTGCACGTAAGGCCTTGATGAGTGCAGAGTCTCTTGGCTTGTTCTTGAGGGCAGCTTTTAGTTTTCGATTAGCTGAGGAACAGGCATGATCAAACCATTGTGGTTGTTGGGCGGTTGTTCCCTTTGTGGGTACGGAGAGCAATTGGTCAATCCTTTTTGTCACCACTATAAAGGCAGATAAGATGGATTCCGGGGGAGTGGAGTTTGAGCCACAAAGATTGAGTTCAAGTTCGCATTGCTTTACAACGGACTCGTGCAGATTGTCACTATTTATCAAATTCCATTTCAGACGGCGATTGTTATTAACCGGTTTTAGCACTCCCGGGTCCTTAATATTTTTCCGAACTACAAAAGGACCACGTTGTAGCTCAAGGTGAAGAGGGTTGTGGTCGCTGTGAATGCTTTCAAGAATATCAAAGTTTAGAACCTGATGGACCACACCAGCTGAAAGGAGAATGTGATCTATGAAAGAACCTGACTCAGAACCTTTATAAGTTGGATTTTTAAAGGTAAAGGAGTCGACTTTCAGAGATAGTGCCATAGTCAAGTTCAGGGCATCCATTAAGGTGTTCAATCTTGTTCCACGATGGCAATGAGCAAAGTGAGGACCTGCTTTGTTTCCACATCCCAAAGAGCCCAGAGGTGTTGTAAAAGGGTTTCCACAGATGTGCGTGTTGAAATCGCCAACAATTATTTTATCCTGAGACAATTTTGTCTGGCTATCACTTAGGTGATTTTGAAGAGTGACGATGTTACATTCGCCCAGTGAAGAGACAGAGTTGTACAAATTGACCAGGGTTATTCCTTTCTTTCCCTTTCTGAGATCCAGGATCTGGATGTTCCTACTGTCCAGCAGCAAGTGGTTTATCTCAGATTTAAGGGACAGACTAATAAATGTTGCTAAGCCCCTCTTTGCCCTGCCACTGGGTGAGGGGGATGCATGGACAAAGAAGCTTTGGAATCCCTCAATGAAGACATTGCTATCTACTAACCAGGTTTCCTGGAAACATAGTATGGTGTAATTATTGACAAAGGATACCCACATCGGGTCGTTGGTTTTGGAAGCCAGTCCTGCGATGTTCCATGACAGTATTTTAATTGGGTTGGAATCATTGTGATCTAAAGATGGTGCAAGGGTTGTGTTAGGAGAACGATGCAGTTGTGGATTAGCATTTATTGCAAAGTTCATCTTATGATTTTTGGTGGTGGATGAGGGTTGAAAGACTGTGGAGGTAGAGAGGCTGCATGCTTCAGGTAAGGAAGGGGTAGGGATGTGTTCTGAAGAGGGGCTAGCTGAGTAAATAGATCTCGTCATTGTGGCAGTATTGGCTAAGTTGACCTCTGAGGGGTTAGAGGTTATTAATGAATTGGCCTTGCATACTACAGAGTTATCCACCATATCAGGGCAGGAAACGAAGGGCAAGTCAGATGGCAGTCAATCAACCTCATCCAGTTGGTCGTAGTTGTAGAGTACATCATATCTATTGGACGTTGGGAACCCGCAGTTATTATGTGGAAAGTTAGGGTGGTTATAAGCTCGATGGTGAATGGGCCCTGGTCTCTCAAATGTTGCTGGGGGTTGATAGTTATATGTTTTGCTTTCCCAAGGATGAACATATGGGTATGGTTCAGAGCCCACTGGCATGCCTTGAGAGGGAACAAAAGGGGCCGGCCAGGGTTGAGGATATAGCTGCGAGGTAAAGGGTCCTTCTTGGGCATAATGATGCTTAAATTTATACCTTTGGCTATCTGAGCGAACGGGATAAAAGTAACTTAGACCCATTGTACGGATCAGACTATTTGTCACAGGGCTCCTCCAGCCTGCAACAAATTTCGCCGCTCCTGCGTATTTAAAGGTGACCACAATGCAGTCGCCCTCTGTGGATTTAAAACGTGTGCCCACCCACTCTACTCTCTTAACATGAGAGATGGTTCCTATTATATTGGAGGGAAGTGGCCTGTGTGTAGTTAGCCATTGCATCACTTTGTTCTTTAATTCCTCATGCGTTTCCTCCCTGTTTGCATCTGCTTTCGGTACCCCAATCATGACTATTGTGTAGGGATTAGACTGTGGTGGTAAGTTTATATATGATGGTATTTGTGTTGTAGTGGGTCTAGGTTGCTGTGCTCCCGTTACTTTAATAGGGATGTTTGCGTTTGATGGAGCTGAGTGTCTTATATTCTCAGTAATGCCTGTATTTATATTAGAAGGATAACCCTCTGTTGCCCACTCACTGTCATCGTCATCCTCACATACCTGGGTATTTTGCGTATTATCTGTAGGTATAACTGTAATCTTATCAGTAAGATGAGCTGTTTGTGGGTTAGACGTCAAATCAATTGTGGGGGGACTCTGATGCTGTGATTTTTTCTGTTTACCTATGTCCTTTGATGGGACACTTGATTTTTTTACAGTTTTTGGATTTCTAACGTTGAGGGTTGTAGAGGCTGGAACGAAGGTAGGAGGTGTATTGGGTATTTTGAGTAGTTTAAGAATACGAGATGATATATCGTTTTGAGCCCTCTCAAACTTACTCAGAGCCTTTTCGATATTAGCAATCTGTTGGCTAATAGGTTGTAAGAGTGATTTAATCAGAGTTTCAATCTCACTCATAGATGGTATGTTTGTGGTACGTATCTTATCTATGTGGCCTGTTTCCTCGTTGACCAGAGATCTCCCTGTGTTGTTCTTGACGTTTCCATGAGCGTCATGATCCTGTAGAGAGGTTAGTGAGGACCCCCCACGTGTTGGTTCAGTGGGTTTCCCCAAGGTTGTTTGCTGCCACATATCTTTAATAGAGCGTTTGGGTTTGCCTAATAGGAAATGGGTTTTCCTCATAGGATGTTTTGTTTTGCGTTTTTTCCGAGTGCCCTTAAGAAGATTGGGTTATTTAGAGGTTTGAGACTCTGTTAAATCAGTGGCCAATGGATGTCTCTCCACTGGGTGGGCAACCAAAGCTGGAGATGTAACATTTTCATGTTGTTTATTGCTTGCACGGTTAGTTAAAATCAAGAGACTATTGTCCAAATTATTCATTGTTGACTCAGTGAACGAAGGTTTAGGTGTGTTCTCTTTAACGTGTGACCTTGGTAAATCCGAGAATGATTGCATCAGTAAAGACTCCTGCGATGAAGCAGTGTCATCCATGTTTTGGGTGTTGTTTGTAGTGTGCGAGGACAAGTTTGGGAAGCAAAAGTCTGGTGTCAAAGAGAGACACCTCTCTGTGTCCTGAATGGCATCCGCCACGACACTAATAGTTTTTTGCAGCATTATGTCTATTGCAGTTATGGTGGGTAGAGGTGTACTCACGGTTTTCAGTCTGCTAGTAGATCTTGTTGCCATCGGTGTTTTCAGCGTTTTCGTCATCCTTAAGCAGTATTTGATACCCCACGCTCCGTCTGTTATTTATGATGACTTTAGCTTGCAGGACCTACCAGGTGATCTTGGGGAGGTGGCCCGACCCGGCCGCTTCAGGCCCCTGAGGGCTGTAGAGGGCCCGTAGAGGGCCCGCCCTTTGCCCGGGCTTCGCCCGGCGCTCCTGCGCACTCCCGCGACGCGGGTGGGGCTCGTCTGTTTTATGCGCCAGCAGCGCGCTCTCAGGTCCCGCCTTCTCTTCGTGGTCACTGTGCAGCTGGGAAGGGCAGTTCGACAACCCTCTCGGTCCCCCCCTCTCGGCGGCTGTTACACGCACAGCGGCAGAGGGAGACCGGCGCGGTACACCCACAGGGGCTCCGCCTCCAGCAGCAACGCTCCTGTAAACCTGGTCAGTAAAGTGATTCGCCTCTGGTAAGACCCCCCAGCCAATCAAAGCTTCTTCTTCAGCTTGCACTGTTCCCTGTGGTGTTCGAGAGACAAGGTTAAAGCCCCAACTAACCTTGTCTCCGCGTCCTCCTCCTCCACTCAGGCGTCCTCGAGGTCAGCCGAAAATCCTTAATGCACGCTCCGCCTCGCCACGCCCGACACCTGGGCGATTCAATAGCAGTTCAATCAGTAACTGCACACCGACCCCCGTCTGGAACCGGGTCTGGAAGGGCGGTTGGCTGGTAGCAGCAGAGACAATTTTTACATCTGCCCCCCGCTCGCTCGCAGAGCAGAGGACAACTCGACTGACCACTGGCAACAGCTGCTGTCTGCTAGCTGCAAAACACAGACTGGAATCCAGTTGAGCAACTCAGGAGTCTACCGCACTGTAGCTGTCGGTCACCCGCCCCCGGGCAGCGCTACACTCCCAGTGCTACACTCCAAGTAGTCAGCGTCTCTTTACAGCGATTTTCGGCGCTTTTTACCGCGATTTTTCGGCGTTTTTCGGATCCGCGAACACAGCACTGCACTGTAGCTCAATTCACTCAGTTACTACACCACATATCTACAATATTGATATTTCTGACTATGCTTTTATTTCTATGGTCTTACAACTTAATCCCAATTCTCAATCTCAATGCAGATGGCATTTGAACTCACCTATTGTTCTTAATGAATATAATAAACCAAAAATAATCAGCACTTCAGGATTATTTTACTTTTAACCATGATGGCTCTACATCCATGATAACTTGATGGGATGCCTTTAATGCTTAAATTAGAGGGACATCAATTTCTCTTACAGCTTGTGAAAACAAATTATTCAATTCTAAATTTAAAGAATTGGATAAACAAATTGCTAAATTTGAGAGACTTTTCATATCATCTAATGATCCCTAATTTAAAATACATTTGCAAAAGCTACGTTATGAGTTTAACTCAATATTAAGTAAAAGAGATGGTATTCAACTTTCTAATACTAGAGCCACGTTTTGTTTTAATGCTAATAAATCTGGAAGACTCTTGGCAAATTATTGACATATTAAAAATAATAAAACTCAAATGATTTCAATTCATGGATCCAAAGGAAGGATTGCATTATACCAATTAGATATTGTTAATATTTTTTTTTAATTATTACTGAACCTTAGATAATAAACCTAATTTGGAAGACCCTTCCCTTATTGATCACTTTTTCATAAATGTGGATTACCTAAAGTTTCTCAGTCATCCAAAGATAAATTAGATTCACCACTTACTTTGAAAGAAATTGAATTACCTAATAAATCCCTTAAACAGGGTAAATCCCCAGGTCCCGATGGAATCCCAGCAGAATTTTATAAAGAATATGCCTCACAACGAATTCCTCTTTTATTTAAACTTTTTACTTTTTTGGTGCTTCTGGCTCAACTTCTGGTTCCTTTACTGAAGCTTTGATTATAGTTCTTTCAAAACTTAACAAAGATCCGACCATCATATCGAATTATTGAATTTGAATTTGAATTTTTTTTTTTTTAATATTTATAGAGCGCTCTTATACCAGAATCGGTTTCATGGCGCTAGATGGCAGAAGACCAGTGGGTGCGGAGGAAAGGTTATACAGCTACAGATCTGGAGAACAAGAAGGTCTTAAGATGTTTGCGAAATTCCAGGTAGGAAGATGACGACCTAAGAGTAAATGGGAGTGAGTTCCAGAAGGAAGGAGCCAGCACTGCAAATCTGGCCCCGCCGGACTTCTGTTTTCTAAATCGAGGGACTGACAGAAAGGCCAAATGAGTGGAACGGAGTTCTCGGGAAGGAAGGTAAGGGGAAATGGCTTCACACAGGAAAACGGGAGCGGTCCCTGATCTGGCCTGGTAGGTGATACATCCAAGCTTAAAAAGGGCCCTCTCCCTCACTGGGAGCCAATGGAGAGATTGCAACAGAGGGGTCGTATGATTGAACCTGGGGAGTCCGTAGATCAGGCGAGCCGCCTGATTCTGAATCTGTTGAAGCCGGCGGAGCAGATAAGCCGGCGCACCATTGTAGATGACGTTCCCATAGTCAAGGCGCGAAAGCACCATGGCCATGAGGATGAGCTTGAGTGCAGCAGTTGAGAAGAAGCGGGCGACCCTTCGGATAATCCGCAGGGAGAAAAAACAAGCAGATACAACTGCATTGATCTGCGTATGAAGGGTAAGCATGGGATTAATGAAAATACCCAAGGTTTTAACCTTGGAAACAGGAAGAGGGGAAGGGCCAAGGGCAGAGGGCCAGAAGGAAGGAGACCAGGGACTGCAACCACCCCCCGTCAGGACCAATTCGGTCTTGTCCGGGTTCAGTTTGAGGTGGTTGCAGTTCATCCACCCTTGGATAAAAAGCATAACCTTCTGGAAATTAGAAGCCGAGGAAGGAGAAGAGGAAAGGTTGAAAACAAGTTGGAGGTCGTCGGCGTAGTTAAACACAGAGACCTCCATCTGCTGTAAAGTAAAAATGAGGGGTGAAATGTATGAATTGAAAAGCAAGGGGGACAGGGAAGAGCCTTGGGGAACTCCACAAGTCACCCTCCTAGGAGGAGCGGTGAAGTTGGCAAGATGAACAGCCTGTTCCCTGTCTGTCAAAAAAGAACGGAGCCAAGCATAGGCCGAGCCCCCAATGCCCGCCGCTTCGACACGGGACAACAAGATGTCATGGTCCACCGTGTCGAACGCGGCGGACAGGTCTAACTGGACTAGAGCCTGTGGCCGGCCAATATCAATACCCTCTCTTAATTGATCCATCACCGACACGACTACCTTCTCGGTAGAGTGCAGCGGGCGAAAGCCCGCTTGGCGGGCGGCCAGGCAGCCTGTGGATTCCACAAAGGAGCTCAGGGACCTGGTGATATGAGCCTCTGAGACCTTTGCGAGGTATGGGAGAAGAGAGATCGGGCGGTAATTGGCGGGCGCAGAGGGATCGATGCCAGGCTTTTTCAAAATAGGGATGATGACTGCTGATTTGTGGGCAAGGGGAACAATGCCCGAGTTGAGGGAATGATTGATGAAAGTAAGTGGTGGAGAATAGCAGTTAGAAAAGAGCTCTTTTAGGACAAAAGCAGGACCAATGTCCCGAGGGGAGCCTGATTTGATCCGAGCTAGAAGAGGAAGCAAAGAGTCTCGGGTGAGGGGAGGAAACTGAGTGAAGGAGGGGGAAGGGGGGGTGAAGGGACAGCAGAAGGTACCGTGGGTGGGGGAGGAATGTTGGCCCTAATGAGGGCAATCTTCTCAAAGAAAAAAGAGTTAAGGGAGTTACAAATTGTTTGGGACGGGGGAATTTTAGAGACCGCCCTGTCGGAGGCCGCCAACTCATGAATGGTGTTGAATATCTCCTTCGGTTGGTTTTCTGCTGCCAAGATTCTGCCAGAGAAATACTCCGTTTTGGCTTTTAGAATGTCACGTTTGTAATCTTTTAGGGACAGACAGTAATTAGCCTTAAGGAGAGGGCAGTAGGTGCGCCGCCAGGCGCGTTCCGCTCTGCGGGTCGCAAGTTTTTTCCCCCTGAGGGCGGGAGTAAACCATCGGTTGGCCCCATGGGCACGTTTAACAGTCACTCTCTTAAGGGGAACGATGGAATTACACGCCTTTAGCAGCCAATTGTTAATGGCTGAGAGCTGGGAGGGAGTGGATAAATTGTTAAGCTCCGGGCTAGTAGCCTCTAGGGAGGAGCAGACCGCCGGGAGGGCCGCCTTATCCCACTTTCTGGCCCAGATGTTTTTGGGCAGAGGGGGTTTAGGTGGTCGTCCGAGGTTAGCTGTAAAGGAAATGAGGGAATGGTCTGACCAACAACAAGGGGAAGTGATTGGAGGGCCCATAGGGATGTTAAGGGACCAAATTTGGTCAAGTTGATGACCTTTGATATGGGTGGCCGAACTCAGCTGAGGGAGGAAGTTTAGGCTGGTAAGCAGAGCCGTGAACTCCTTAGATCTCATATCTTCAGCTGGGTCATTCGGCCAATAATTTAAGTCTCCCAATAGAAGAATGGCAGAGTTGTTTACCACAAGGGTGGCCAGAAGGTCCTCTAGAGCGGGTAGAAAACCGGGGGTAGACTGGGGCGGGCGATATATAAGAACACAGGTTATTGGGATCCCAAAGGAAGTGGAACGGACTACTAAGCAGTCTACTACAGGGATCACGGGAGACGGTAGGGTTTGGAAGAGGAAGTCCGTGCGGGTGATCAGGGCCACACCCCCCCCAGTCTTCCCTCCTGGGCGGTCCTTCCTAATGGCCGCGTAAGTAGGGGGCAAGATGGACAGCAGGCTGGGAAGCGAGTCGTCCCTAAACCATGTTTCCGTGAGGAATAACAGGTCAGGCTGGCGTGAGTCGAGCAGATGGAAAAGCTCGAGCTGGTGCCCATCCGCAGACCTGGTGTTAAGGAGGATCGCAGAAGTAGGAGGCTTAGGGCCGTCATGGGCGCAGAGGAGGGCGTCATCGTGCCTGGAGGGCGGCTTGGTGAGGGGGGAAGGGTCAGGGTACGGCAGTAGAGATGAGACACTAGGGGGTGGGGGAGCAGGGCAAGGGCAGCTAAGACCTAAAGAGGCAATGCGTTCTAATACTAAAGATGAAGGGGGACGGGGATGCCAGAGGGAGTGTATAAGCGCCGAAGGGTATGTGGTTAAAAAAAGGGCATGGCGACCGGGCCCGGGCCCCAGCCGGCCGCGGACGGGCGCAGACGGGCTTAACTCTGGCGCGACTCCGGCGCGCCTACGACGCGCCCGCTGCGCTCGTCCGCTGCGCTGCCTCATGGTGTCCGTATAAATAGGGGCGGAGCTGCGGGGGAGTGGCAGGGCTATGCTGGAGTATACTGCCCAAGCCAAAATGGCGCCCGTTACCGCTGGGAGCCCCCGAAAAAA
This sequence comes from Lissotriton vulgaris, assembly GCF_964263255.1. Taxonomy (NCBI): domain Eukaryota; kingdom Metazoa; phylum Chordata; class Amphibia; order Caudata; family Salamandridae; genus Lissotriton; species Lissotriton vulgaris. Next base: position 806,254,184 of record NC_141687.1, read on the forward strand.
CAATCAGGCCCAGTCAGCAACTCACCCCTGCAAGCAGAATGAGGTAAGAACCTGCATAATTTTAAAATCAGTTAGTTACAAGTAAAAAAACAACAATTTCCGATATTTCCGAAAATACAGCGCCTGCGCTCGTAATCAGCGGGGCGGGATGCCTAGGAAGCAGAGAACTCTCCAAAGTATGACCGGACGGCCCACTGCCACCGGGCCACTGGTCAAACACGAGAGAAAGCAGGAAACGCGCTCCTAAATAGGGGCGGAGCTGCGGGGGAGTGGCAGGGCTATGCTGGAGTATACTGCCCAAGCCAAAATGGCGCCCGTTACCGCTGGGAGCCCCCGAGAAAACAATCAGGCCCAGTCAGCAACTCACCCCTGCAAGCAGAATGAGGTAAGAACCTGCATAATTTTAAAATCAGTTAGTTACAAGTAAAAAAACAACAATTTCCGATATTTCCGAAAATACAGCGCCTGCGCTCGTAATCAGCGGGGCGGGATGCCTAGGAAGCAGAGAACTCTCCAAAGTATGACCGGACGGCCCACTGCCACCGGGCCACTGGTCAAACACGAGAGAAAGCAGGAAACGCGCTCCTAAATAGGGGCGGAGCTGCGGGGGAGTGGCAGGGCTATGCTGGAGTATACTGCCCAAGCCAAAATGGCGCCCGTTACCGCTGGGAGCCCCCGAAAAAACAATCAGGCCCAGTCAGCAACTCACCCCTGCAAGCAGAATGAGGTAAGAACCTGCATAATTTTAAAATCAGTTAGTTACAAGTAAAAAAACAACAATTTCCGATATTTCCGAAAATACAGCGCCTGCGCTCGTAATCAGCGGGGCGGGATGCCTAGGAAGCAGAGAACTCTCGAAAGTATGACCGGACGGCCCACTGCCACCGGGCCACTGGTCAAACACGAGAGAAAGCAGGAAACGCGCTCCTAAATAGGGGCGGAGCTGCGGGGGAGTGGCAGGGCTATGCTAGAGTATACTGCCCAAGCCAAAATGGCGCCCGTTACCGCTGGGAGCCCCCGAGAAAACAATCAGGCCCAGTCAGCAACTCACCCCTGCAAGCAGAATGAGGTAAGAACCTGCATAATTTTAAAATCAGTTAGTTACAAGTAAAAAAACAACAATTTCCGATATTTCCGAAAATACAGCGCCTGCGCTCGTAATCAGCGGGCGGGATGCCTAAGAAGCAGAGAACTCTCCAAAGTATGACCGGACGGCCCACTGCCACCGGGCCACTGGTCAAACACCCTATTTCCTTAATAAATCAAGATTGTAAACTCAAGGCTAAAATTCTTGCAACCAGATTGACCTCCGTACTGGATTTCCTTATTCATCCAGATCAATCTGTTTTCATGAAAAATAGATATTCTGTCAATAGTACTAGAGTTTTATAACATGCTATTAAACAGGGGTCTTCCTTTTCTTTGCAATCTGGAGTGCCTGCATTAGATACTGAAAAAGCTTTAGATAAAAGTTCTTTTTTTTTTAAAAACATTTTTATATTATGGGTGTCACAAGCAAATTTTAACACAAACAGAAAACAGTATTTAATTTTGCAATACATCTGGCATCTGCAATGATATTACAAGAAGCAAAAAAAATAAGATAAATGAGAGAAATTGGCACAAATAAAGAGTAAAATCAAAATTAAGATATAACAGGACTTCAAATCACATTAGTTCAGTTCACAAGTAGGAAACATGCATCCCCAGATTCTCTCTATTTTAGTCATTGCTTTAACACCTCTTTTCCTAGCTAAAGATAACTCCATATGATGTATCTCTTTGACCAAGCACCACCATTCATTTACATGAGGCGAGTGATCCGCAATCCAAGCTCTAGCTAAAACCAGCCTTGCGCTTGCTAACAGAATAAAAATTAAATTTTGAAATGGAGATGGAGTAGGCTGAAGACCTAAGAGGATCATTTCAGATGTTAATGGTGCATCAATTATTTGTTTCAATCTCAGAATTCTTTCTTAGCTGTCCCAAAACGGAGCAAGAACTGGACAGAGGACCAACATATGTTCTAAGTCAGCAGCTTGGAGGTGGCACTTTGGGCACTTAGTGCGATCACTAAGAGCATTATTAGAGGCCCATTTACTTATTTGTAAGGGGGTATGATAAGGTTGGCATATTGTTTTGTATGCTTGTATGTTTAAGCTTGAGGAGTGGACTAACGTGTCAATTTTGTATAAGAAGGAGGAAATTTCATTCGAAGTAATACCGGTAGGAAACCGTAAAGCCCATTTCTGTGCTATTTTGGGGCATTCATCTGATTTGTTTTCAGTAAAGCATCTGTATCCTTCGCTAATGGTGGCTTTCTTATCCCCCACTCCTTTATACATACATTGCCAAAAATCTGAGTCCACAATCTCTTTAAGTTTTTGTTTCCCTATAAGGAAATCGCGTATTTGTATATACTTAAAATAAGTGTGTTCTGGTAACTTGTATAATAACCTTAGTGTATCAAACTCCAAAAAGCCTGATGAGCCGTATAAGTCCCCCAATTTCATTATGCCTTGTTTTGCTCATATCTTACATCCTAAATCATTAAAGATACTCGGTAAGCCAGGATTGTTCCAAAGACTTAAAAGATAATGGTAAAATTATAGTTTATTCTGGATCATTAATATCCTCCATATACGATTATATCTTTCGCAGTCTTAAACCTCACTCTTTTAAAGTAATTCTGGTCATTATTTCTAGCCAAAAACTGTAAGCAATCTGATCCTAGCATGAATCGATGGAAAAAATATGGGTTACTGGAGTTAAACAAGCTCTGTAGCCGCCCCAAAAATGAGGCAATGCAGTACATTCTGAAGTCTGGGAAGTTTAGCCCTCCTTTTATAAATGGTAGTTTCAAAGAAGAGAGTGCTCTGCAGTTCTTTTTAAAGCCCCATATAAAGCTGCCTAGTATGCCATCAAGTTTCCTGAAAAATATTTTATTTATCTTCAGAGGAATGCATCTAAATAAGTACAAGAATCTTGGCAAGATGTTCATTTTAATAAGATTGATTCTCCCAATAAGATTTAAAGGCACTTTATGCCATTTTTTAAGGAGAGCCTGGGTATCTTTTAATAAAGCATCATAATTCAAAAACATTATATCCCTAATATTAGATGTTTGATAAAAGTTCATTAGCAATTTTTATTCCATACCCTATCTGTATTAATTTTGTTGATCCATTTATTCCCATGTTATTTGCTCTCTATTCTGGTCCTTCTGCTTGCCTATTCATAAATGTTCAAATTTCTAATCATATTTTTTTTTCAGAGGTACTAGAAAAGGTTCTCCCTTGTCTACGTTGTTGTTTTTTCTTGTCATTGGGCCCGTACTCACTACTACTAGAAAATGTACTACTATCAATGGTATTAATATTAAGGATGTTATCATCAAAACATTAGCATATGCAGATGATATGCTTTTATTTATAAGTAATCCTGAATCCTCACTTCCTCCATTATTAGATACTATCTCATTATGTTCTCAGATTTCAGGTTATACGTTAAATACCAACAAAACTGATTTTTTTCCCATTAAATATTCATTGCACACATGATATGTTACCCATACAAGAAATTATTTGACAAAGGGATAAAATTAAATATCTTGGCATTCAGTTTTCCAATTCTATAAACAAAAATTACATTAAACTGCAAATCTATTATAAACTATATTAAAGATAAATTCTCTAAATGCTCTGCATTATGTCTGTCATGGTGGGGAAAAATTGATTCAATAAAAATGGTAATAGTTCTTAAAATTTGTATTCGCTTGCTATGATCCCTAGTCCATTTCCCATGCAGTTTTATAATACTAGCGATAGACATTTTTCTAAGTTTCTTTGGAATAATAAACCACCCCATATAGGCTGTGATAAAAATAAATGGCTAAATGTAATGGAGGATTTGGCTTGCCGGATTTTTTTAACTATCACAAGGCATTTATATTAAAAACAAAGCTCTCTTTGGTTTAATCATTCTCACCTTAATAATACCCCTACATGGCTCCTTATTGAAAAAAGTTTAATAGTGCGTTTTCCTTTACCTGCTTTACTAACTATGTCAAATACTTCATTGTTAATTAAGGGATATATTATATTGAAATTGACAAAACTAATATTTCAAGATTTAGATTCTGTTTTCACTCTACTATTTCATATTCTTTCGATATGTCATTATGTTATAATCCTAATTTAAAACTATCTTGAACAGTAACATTTTGGCATTCTTGGATTAAAACTGGTATTTTTTTTATTTACAAAATATATACCAGAATAATACCTTTTCATCATTTGATGAATAGCGACATACATTTTTCTTACCTCATTCGGATTTTTTTGAAATATCAGATTTTATGTAATTCTCTTCTAGATTCCTTTCCTAATAATTTCCCCTCTAATATTAATTCAGATTCTGCAATTTATATCCATGCAGTTTCTTTTTCATCTCATGCTGTTTCATTAATGTATAAAAAAATTAATAATTTTCAAGGAAACAATATTAGGATGATTCCAACATTTTGGAATAACGAACTCTCAACATCTTTCTCATATGACACATGGAAGAAAATGTAGTTAAATAATATGTCAGGATGGTTACCTGGTATCATTATATCAAACAAATTCCTTTATTCTTTTTAACTGTTTATAGACTGCGTTAAAGTTATTTAAAGCAAAGCTTCTATCTACTCTGAACTGTTGGCACTGCAATTTACATCCAGGCTCAATAAAACATATGCTTTTTTAAAGTCATTTTGTTCTTTCAATTTGGAATGAAGTTTGGGATGTTATAAAAAATTATTCAATGTTTCTGAATCACTTTTGTTTAATATTTTGATCTGCAAATCCTCTGCTCTCTGTACGAATCTGTCTAACTTAAACTGCAAACTACTTAATTTTTACAAATGCAGACAAGGCGGTACTAAGGAGAGACTAACAAGCCTAAAAATGGCTAGGAAGGCAGCATTTACAAAGGGCAATGATACAAGCCAATTAAAAATATGGGCGGGGAGAGTGAGCAGGGCTTCAAAGTCATACTCCAATACTGCATGCCTCGAAGAAGGGCATGCTCTGCCTAGCTGGCCCTGCGTAAAATGGGGCTACAGTGCGGAATGTTGTATGCAGCGAGACTGAAGGTCGACGTCGATGGACGGTCCCAAGTGTTTGACTTGCCCCATGAAGCCCAAAAATTCTGCCAGAAACACTCCACTATGGAGAGGAACCAAGGTGCCCCGTCGCCGCAGCAGTCGCAGGACATTCTGAACTCGGGCTCCAGTGCTGATCTTTTCACGGCCAGTTAGGCCCACGGCACTCCTACTCCAGTGAGATTAGCATGAAGTGAAGTGTTTATTAGTTCACTGGCTGCACTGCTGGGAACCGGTGCTGGGACACATTGGGACACCACCATGGATAACCAACATACTCATCAAAGGCATACATGCCGTGATGTGGGGCAGTGGCGTGGTGTTGCTACCCCCAAGTGCTGATGCACCTGTTTCAGTTTTTGTGAGTACATGCTATATTTTGTTTTTTTGTATATTAGTCTTTCATACTGGTTATAGACAGGGATTTCCCCCTTGAATTGGGTAAGGGGATGGGTGGGGGAGGGTGGGATGTGGGTAGATAGGTCAAGGTTCGTAATTTGGGTTTTTACAGTTACCATTTGCAGTGCGGTCGTGCAGGGACAGGTGCCTGGGCAATAAATATGTCAGAATCAGATCATGGTTAATAAGATAAACGCAGAGGCTATTGTGGTTATGATGTCCTGGAATGTTAGGGGGTTGAATAATGCTAGCAAATGCAAGCAGGTGACTAATTATATGCAACACCACCAGGTGGACATTGCCTTGCTCCAGGAGACTCATTTTGCAGTACACGCTAAGACGTCATTGGAATCAGGTTGGGGGGCACAGATACTTCGCAGGCTACAGCTCATGTGCCAGAGGGGTTGCAGTGATGATTCATAAGCGGGTGCTGTTTTGAGAAGAGGAGGTCTAGCGTGATGTGGGAGGGTGTTACTGTTAGAAATGGGATCTCTGTTTGCCAGGGCTTGCGCCAAAGCCAGGCAGAGACCACCTCTCTAGTCAGGGCAAGGGAGTTAGCACCGAGGATAACCCCTGCTCACCCCCTTGGTAGCTTGGCAGGAGCAGTCAGGCTTATCCCGGAGGCCATGTGTAAAGCGTTTGCACACGCAAACAGCAACAACATCCCAGGCACACCACAAAAAGAACTCCACACTATTAAAAATAGCATTTGCATTCTCATAACACATTAGAATAGTACTTACATAGATACATGGTGCCACCTGGCACTAGGTCATATCTGCAAGGGATTATATACACCTGACAGGGCCCACTGGACCACTGTCAGAACTATCACAAAGCAAACTTAGTAAAAGTAAGACACATAAACGTACAACCAGTAATCACTGGTAACCACTGTACTCAGCATCAGCCTGTAGCACAAACCACATTATGCACAGTATCACATTAGGCGCCAAACACATTGTACGCCAACCTCATCAGTCTAACCTCTTAGACCCTAACCTCCTAAACATAACTCACATTAGGGGTAAAACTCACAGTAGGAAATAATCTCACTAGCATAAACACATTAAGCACAAAATCTCCTCCCCAAACACAGGAGGCATGGATCATAGTAGATTATCACATTTCCTAACATTACATACATCACTGACCCCCTGGCCAACTGGCCTGCTCAAAGGGGCTCAAACACCCTATGTCCAGAATGTCAAGGCTGCAGTTTGTGCCGCGGAATCCCAAAAAGGCGCCTTTGCGCTAGGGCTGACGAGTGCATCTCACTCCTCTCTCTCATAATGCCCCCAAAGAACTGTGGCCTAAATGTTGCAGCTGCCCACTACTTGCTGGGCAGCTGTGAAGCAAAGGAAGGCCCGGCACCTCTATGCCTCCTGTCCAACTTCGGGACTCTGAATCAAATATGGGCCAAATTCATGGCTGCCGCCCGCGTCGGTGCAGCGCAGCTGTGGCACTTCTCCTCAATAGGGCCAACACCTTTGTGCCCTCTGGACCCCCCATGTGGCTCTAAACACATGCCACCATTGTTGGGGCGGCCCGCTCTCTTGCAGAACCGCCCAGGCAACGACAATGTGCCTCGGTATGGCCCCAAGACTCTCTTGAGCCCAACAAAGAAACTGCTCCCTCAATGTTGGAGCGGCCCGCTGGCAGATGGGACCGCTCAGCATCTGTGACTCCAACAGACACTTCACAACTCGAGCCCCCACTCACCGGGCTCACTGGCGCCGCTCTGGTTCTCCTCTCCTTAGCAGGTGGAACCGGCAGCACTTCTCTCGTGGCGTAGGGCTTCCCTTCACTCCTGGGAGCCCCGTGCTGCCGTTGGCGGCCTCAGTCATCTTTTCTCTTCACCTGGGTCCCCTCCTGGGATCCAGGACTTTACCGCACACCAGGCAGGGCTCTCACCGCCATATGGGAGCCTTGTGGCACCTTACCTCTTACTCGCGGGGCTTCCCTTCCATCTCGGAAGCCCCGCCCCCGGACAGCACAGCCTTGCCTGCCTTCCGTGTTTTGCTGGGCAGCGGCCTGGAAGAGATTTCTTTAACGGCTCGGGCCAAAGGCGGCGATTCCTTCTTGTGACAAAGTGCGGGTGGGCTCCTGCCACGGCAAACAACATGGGGTGGAGACCCGCATCAAAAACAAACAGGAAGCGGCCATGACCCGTGGTGGGCACCCGCTATGAAATCACAAATGAGGGGGAATCCCTACGTCGGGATTCCCTCGAAGGCGATCACAGCCCACTGCCAAGGGGAAAACAAAAGTGCTCCTCCACATAAAGCGCTCTACAGAAATAGCCGTAAAGGGCTCTCCAAGCGCTAGGATTAAAGTCCTGAAAATCCTTAAAAAAGAGGGGGCAATGATGTGGCCCAGGGAGGCAAGCCCTCATGGCAGCCCCTGGACCCAGCAGCAGTACGTCCCTGCAGGATCAACACCAAATACTGAACATTTTCATTGGGTCACAGCCCCTATATTTATATCAACATTTCCATTTGTGTCATAGTTCAGGGCTTGGGGATACCAGGCGGAACTGGTTTAGGGGAGCTTTGGAGCACTTTGTTTTCGAAGCTCCTCTTCCCCTTTGTCAGGTGGGGGCTCAGTGATCAGACACTCCACAGGGGGTGGAGCTAGCATTGCACAGCCTGAGCACAATCCTATTCAGAGTCAGGGGATTACCCCTCCCACTACTCTTAGCCCAGGTGTCCCATTCAGCCTAGCTGACTCACCCTGCCCCTCCTGGAGCCACCCACACCTCTAAGCTCCTGTCAATCACAAGCCAGACATGCAATTCCCATCAGGCAGGCAGACACACAGCACACAGAAATGCCAACTTCTAAAAGTGGCATTTCCCCACCAGTCACCATAAATCTGCGCACACCATTGTGCAGCATTTATCCTCGCGAGTTCATACATACTAGACTCGACCTTGCACTCCTCTCATACCAGGAATTACAATGGACACACTTATCCCCCATGCATTCCTATAGGAGGGCAGGCCAATCTAGAAACACGTACACAGAGAGTGCACGTACTCTGCACTGGACCACAGTGCTAAAGTGCCCAGAGGCCTAAAACCACTACTACCATGTCAGAGCTTCAGGCAAAAAGTTCAGGGGTGAACCTGCCAAAAAGGGCCAAGTCCAACAGTTACTTACTGGTGAAATGTTGTCTGCTCGAGCACACTGTCCTCTTTGTTAACATATACGCTCCTAATGTTGGTGACCCCAATTTCTTTGACACTGTTCACTCCCATATGGAACTTTTAGCAGCAGATCATATATACCTGGGGGGTACTTTAATGTGTTACTCAACCCAGAGAGGGGCAGCACTTCACATGTGATGGCCACAAAACCTAGGGCGAGACGGGTAGCGTCGGAGACTATAGAACACTTTGGGCTAGTTGATGTATGGAGAAATCACAGTACTGACGGTGAAGGGTACACTCACTACTCAGTGCCCCACAACACTTGGACAAGCCTGGATTATTGGTCCCGAGCCGCTGGTGCAGTGATGTGGGTTGACGCAATTGCCCACCTACCGTGCACATTGTCAAATCACTCTAGTATTAGTTAAACTGAAGATTCCCAGAGCGGGGGAGGGGAGCAGCCGAGACCTTTTCCTGATATGGCCCTGAGGGACACTGTTATTGCAGCAAAACTAGGGAAGTCATAGTTGAGTACCTTGAAATAAATGTAGGATCAGTGAAAACTAAGGCCACGCAGTGGGAAGCCTTTAAGGCATATGCTAGGGGTCTGTATTTCGAAGAATGCTGGGGTGCTCCAGGATTTGCGCTGCACACTAGAGCTGATGCAAGCACAGCTCCTTGAGTTAGATCATAATACAGATGCTAATGCTGCCCCCCCTGATTTACAAAAACGAGCGCCGTTAATGAAAGAATTTAGGGAGGCTGCAGAGCGGGAGGCACATTTATCAGGTAAATATGCTGTGGCAAGGTGTTACGGGGCGGGTGAGAGACCTGGTAGGACACTAGCCAGAATGATGCAACAATCCTGCAAACGTATCTATATAACTGAGGTAATCGGACAGGACCAGGAGCGTATAAATGGCACTCTTGGGATTCTATACGAGGTACCGAGGAACTACAAAACGTTGTACACCTCCAAAAACACAGGCAATCCCCTGGACAACAGTGATTACCTTGACGAGGTGTCACTGGTCTGGATGAAGAGGGCTCACCAGGAGCTCCTAGCTGATCCCTTCACGGAAAATGAGTTGACTGAAGCTATTAGCGCACTAGATGGCTCCAAGGCACTGGGGCTCGACGGGTTCACGGGCAGTTTCTATTAGTCTGCTTATGCCAAATCTCATTGACCTGTACCAGGAGGCAATAGAGGCAGGAGAGCTCTCACCCAAGTTGCGGGAGGCAGTCATAACACTTATTGCCCAAACCTGGAAAGGACGTCCAGAAATGTGGCTCATATCGACCACTTTCCCACCTCAATCTTGACATAAAAGTTTAGCTAAAATATTAGCCACCAGGTTGGCATTAATTGTTGAAAAGTTGATCTCCCAAGCACAATTGTGTTTCATTCCCCATGAATTGAAATCTCTCAATCTCTGCACACTGTTTGCTACATTACATCGTATATCACCACAGGTTCCGGCGGCCGCTGTCCTCCTTGCTGCTCTAAAAGCATTTGAATCGCTTGAGTGGCCTTTTTTGTATGACACTTTGGGGAGGCTAGGAGTGCTGGAACGATTCCTAGCAGTGGTCAGGTTGTTGTACACTGCCCCCACAGCGCATATTCATCTCAACAGTACCCTAATCAGTGCATTCCAGCTGTCACGTGGAACGCGTCTGGGTTGCTGGCTATCCCCCCTGCTGTTCGTAATTACACTCGATTCTCTAGTGAGGCATCTGTTGGAGAGGCATAGTCATCGTGGGCTACAATTCAATACTGGCCCTCATTTTACTCACTTTATATGCCGAGGATATTATACTGTATGTACGTAACCTGGATAAAAATCTGACACCCTTACTATAGGAAATCACTAGATATGGTACTAAGTCAGGCCTGCGCATAAACTGGGAGAAATCGGAAGTGTTTTAATTGACCGATGCGAGCTGTTGTAGGATGGGGGACTATCAACTGTCCTGATGCGATGACTCCATGAGATACTAAGGTGTCCACATATACCGAGAAAATAATTGTATCCTCCAACTGAATTACGGCCCAGTGGTCGAAAAGTTGAAATGCAATATAGAACGGTGGCTAAAACTGCCTCTATCAATGGCTGGAAGAATAGCCTTAATTACAATGGTCAATTTGCAAACAAAACAGGTGATGGACCGAATGTGGATCAATGTCAGACATTCACCCCAGTCCAAAGATCTGGGCCCAAATCCATCGTTTTTTTGCACTCCACACCACCCAGCTTTGGATTTGGGCCCAGATCTTTGGACTGGGTTGAGTGTGTGACATTGATCCACATTCGGTCCATCACATGTTGTGTTTGCATATTCCGCCCTAAGTGCGCTGGGGACGCCCAGATGTGGGTCCCAGGCACTCCACACCACTGGAGTCAAGCTAGCCGGACTGATGAGAGGTGTTACCTCGAAACCGGTCCGGTCCTCGGATGCTTGATTCCGTTCTGGGAAGGACATGGCTTTTGTAGTTCGGACTGGACTGTTCCCATGGGGCACAGGGTCAGAGCTGATTTGCATATCGCCATTGTCTAACCCAGGGTGGTGTGGAGTGCAAAATAATGATGGATTTGGGCCCAGATCTTTGGACTGGGTTGAGTGTGTGACATTGATCCACATTCGGTCCATCACCTGTTGTGTTTGCACGTTAATTACAATGGTGGCACTACCACAATTTGTATATCTTTTCCAAAACATCCCGATACCGCTCTAAAATAGCTTTTTTGCCCACCTGCATACCTTGCTGATACGGCTGGTGTAGGGTGGCAAACAACCCTTCATCCGCTGTGAAACCTTAGTACTGCCATATGAGAGGGCGGGGTTGGGGGGCCCAATTTCCAGATTTATTATCAGGTGGCACAGGCAAGCGTTGCCCGCACCTGGTACCATGCGGATGTGGGGATCCCATATCATCACCCAGAGGCTGACTTGGCACTTCCTGCACTCTCCACAAGATGTTGCTATCTGGGTTCCCGCTTGATCCGCAAGACAACCAGACACTGTCCACAACCAGTTGGGCATGGCATAAGCTGTTGCGAGTAGCAGGATATCTTGTATTGTATTCACCTGCGCTACCCCTATTGGGAAATGGCTGGGTACCCATCCTTTATGAGACATTAGTTAAGTGCACACTGGCGAAATACCACCTCACAACCTTTGGAGATTTGTTTCCGGGCGGGCACATCATCTCCCGTACGGAAGACTCACATTTCAGAAATGCCACCATAATGGACCAATTTGTGCTGCTCAAACTACAAGGGGTACAAAAGGGGGTGGTGATGGACGGGGCATCGGAATCAATCAAACACTCACACCCAGTCAAAAGATCTGGGTTTAATCCATCACCGTTCTTTAGCCCACTCTGCCACCCCAGTTCAGACATGGCTATATGCAAATCAATCTGACCCTGTGCCTCATGGGAACAGTCCAGCCTGAACTGCCAAGCCATGTCTTCCCTGGACCGGAAACAAGCTTCCGAGGACCGGTTTCTGGCATTCCAGCCGTCTTCAGCCCGGCTTGCTTGAATCCCGTGGCAAAGTGAGCAAGGGACTCACGTCTGAGCATTCCCTGCCTCACTTATGGCGGCCAAAAGCGGTACAAAAGGGGGTGGTGATGGACGGAGCATCTGAATCAATCAAACACTCACATCCAGTCAAAAGATCTGGGTTTAATCCATCACCGTTCTTTAGCCCACTCTGCCACCCCAGTTCAGACATGGCTATATGCAAATCAGTCTGACCCTGTGCCTCATGGGAACAGTCCAGCCCGAACTGACAAGCCATGTCTTCCCTGGACCGGAAACAAGCTACCGAGGACCTGTTTCTGGCATTCCAGCCGTCTTTAGCCCGGCTTGCTTGAATCCAGTGGCAAAGTGAGCAAGGGACTCACGTCTGAGCATACCCTGCCACACTTATGGCGGCCAAAAGCGGTACAAAAGGGGGTAGTGATGGACGGAGCATCTGAATCAATCAAACACTCACACCCAGTCAAAAGATCTGGGTTTAATCCATCACCGTTCTTTAGCCCACTCTGCCACCCGAGTTCAGACATGGCTATATGCAAATCAGTCTGACCCTGTGCCTCATGGGAACAGTCCAGCCCGAACTGCCAAGCCATGTCTTCCCTGGACCGGAAACAAGCTTCCGAGGACCGGTTTCTGGCATTCCAGCCGTCTTCAGCCCGGCTTGCTTGAATCCAGTGGCAAAGTGAGCGAGGGACTCACGTCTGAGCATACCCTGCCACACTTTTGGCGGCCAAAAGCGGTACAAAAGGGGGTGGTGATGGACGGAGCATCTGAATCAATCAAACACTCACACCCAGTCAAAAGATCTGGGTTTAATCCATCACTGTTCTTTAGCCCACTCTGCCACCCCAGTTCAGACATGGCTATATGCAAATTAGTCTGACCCTGTGCCTCATGGGAACAGTCCAGCCCGAACTGCCAAGCCATGTCTTCCCTGGACCGGAAACAAGCTTCCGAGGACCGGTTTCTGGCATTCCAGCCGTCTTCAGCCCGGCTTGCTTGAATCCAGTGGCAAAGTGAGCAAGGGACTCACGTCTGAGCATACCCTGCCACACTTATGGTGGCCAAAAGCGGTACAAAAGGGGGTGGTGATGGACGGAGCATCTGAATCAATCAAACACTCACACCCAGTCAAAAGATCTGGGTTTAATCCATCACCATTCTTTAGCCCACTCTGCCACCCCAGTTCAGACATGGCTATATGCAAATCAGTCTGACCCTGTGCCTCATGGGAACAGTCCAGCCCGAACTGCCAAGCCATGTCTTCCCTGGACCGGAAACAAGCTTCCAAGGACCGGTTTCTGGCATTCCAGCCATCTTCAGCCCGGCTTGCTTGAATCCAGTGGCAAAGTGAGCAAGGGACTCACGTCTGAGCATACCCTGCCACACTTATGGCGGCCAAAAGCGGTACAAAAGGGGGTGGTGATGGACGGAGCATCTGAATCAATCAAACACTCACACCCAGTCAAAAGATCTGGGTTTAATCCATCACCGTTCTTTAGCCTACTCTGCCACCTCAGTTCAGACATGGCTATATGCAAATCAGTCTGACCCTGTGCCTCATGGGAACATTCCAGCCCGAACTGCCAAGCCATGTCTTCCCTGGACCGGAAACAAGCTTCCGAGGACCGGTTTCTGGCATTCCAGCCGTCTTCAGCTCGTCTTGCTTGAATCCAGTGGCAAAGTGAGCAAGGGACTCACGTCTGAGCACGTCTGAGATTTATAAACAGATGCTCCGTCCATCACCACCCCCTTTTGTACCGATTTTGGCCGCCATAAGTGTGGCAGGGTATGCTCAGACTTTAAAGCATATAAAAGAACAAAATGCAACAAGAAGGGATTTCCGTAAGTAGCAGAGAGTTTCACAATAACAGTATTAGAGGTTAAAATATCACTGTCTTAAGAAATAAAACATTACAGATATGAAGAAATAAAAAGCTACCATCAATTTTTAGACTAAGTGATATTACAGAGACTAATCATTTGAATATAAGCCCAATATAGCATTTAACTTTGTCATAGAATGAGAACCCCTAGCATTTGCCAATGCAGCTTCCATTTCATATGTTTCCCCGACTAGCATCCACCAATCTCTTACTGGGGGAGGACAGGGACTCATCCATAGAGGGGCAATTGCCAGCCTGGCAGCAACTTATAGAATCAAACATAGACGAGAAAGTATGTGACTCATATTCTCTGGGCCAATCACAATGTCCCTAATTGAGAAAGATGGATCTATCCCCAGCCTCTGAGAACATTCTTGGCCCACCTGCTGCCAGAATGTACCCAGTTTTGGACATGTTACGAACATGTGTGTGATTTTTGCACGGTGCCTACTCGATTCACGGGTTCACGCTCTGCGACTCTGGGCAATAGCTTGCTTAATCTCCACAACGGCCCCTCGCGGCGGGATGCCTGGCTTTCACCTTGCGGATACCCTGCCGGGGTTATCTCACAGGGGACTACCAGGACGGGTTCCCTAAGCAAGCGCTTAGAAACCACTCGGTGATTTGTGCTATATAAATTCCTGTACATTTACATTTACATATAAATCGCATCTAGGGCATTTTGCTCTCTACTTGCCAAGCGTGAGATTTCCATCAGATGGGCGTGCGCATTCACACCCACACTTCAAACCTGGTTACACAGCATGACATGTTGCAACACCACAAGTGACACCTATGCACCGCTGCAACCACTGGCATCTAGACCAGTGGATATTTGGTCACCATTTCAGGCCTACCAATGGCAGCACAGGATGATGATAACACTCCATTGCAGGAGCAGCCTGTGCCCGCTAGTATTGTAACTGACTGTGATACTGTAAATATAAATGCATCAATTTAGGAAGATGCTGTGCATTTAACTGGTTATTATATGTATTATTCACTGTATGGACTATGTGGCTATTTCTGTATGGGTCTTATATTTATAAACTTGGATATTTTGACTACATAGTCTTACATACATACTCTTGATTTACTTTATATGTGCACTGCAACCCTATGCTGCTTTTATCCATTGTTGTAATTGTAAACTCAATAAAAAAAAAGAAATTAACAGAACAGCATAGGAAGAGATGTGAAGTAGAGGAAGAAGATGGTAGATATAAAAATGATGTGGAAAGATATGTGAGTTTGGGAGAAAAGTAAGGTAACCAGAAGGAAAGATAAAGAAATGTAGAAAGACCAAGAGTTATGGTAGAACAAAGAGAGGGAGAGAAATACGAAAGGTTTTTGATAGCAATAGAGAGACAGAGAGAGATATAGAAAGGAAGAGGAAAATGTAGAGAGGCCGAGAAGTCCAGAACTCAAAGGGATGGGATGTAGAGAAAGATAATGTAGAAAAAGAGGTGAATTACAGTGAGGCAAAGGCAATGAGAGGTATAGGTAGATCGAGAAACCTGAGGAAAAGAAAGAGATGCAAGGTTGGAGAGAAACCAAAACGACAATAGGTATTGAAAATGGGTCTGGCAAAGAAAGTAGTGGGGAAGAAAGGTAGAGAGAAGAGTGAAGAGTATAATGAGAAATGCAGTATAGAGAAAAACAGGAAGTAGATAGATAGTGCGTGAAATAGAGAAAGAGAGGTGAGGTTGATACAGAGGTACAGAAATGTGTGGATTAGGGAAAGATGAGTATGCTCTATGTTAAAGAGATTTATAAACAAATAGGTGGAGAGATAGTTGAGGCTGGGAGGTGAGTTGAAATGGATATAGAGGTCTCTGCGAGATATATGTCTTTGTGTGTAAGAGAGAAAGAGAAAGAGAAAGAGCGCAAGAGAGAAGTTGATAAGAGTGCAAAAGAGGTAGCAGTCGAGAAACAGATGTAGTCAGGAAAGAGAAAGATCTTTAGAGAGGTAAAATTAAAGGAATATAGGTAGAAGGAGAATAAAAGGAAGGAGGAGGGGTAATGTAGTGAACTAATGATGAGGTAAATTGAGAAAGAGTTGTGGACTAGAGAGACATGAGGTAGTGAGGGAGATGGGAGGTAAAGAGTGAACTGTGATAGAGAGCTGAGGGGGAGTAAAGAGTTAGAGAAAGGGCTGAGTAATGCGTAATGGATTTAGCATAGTAATGCGTAATGTATTTAGGATAGTGGAGACATGGAGCAAGAGTTAGAAAGGTGAGGTAAAACATAGACATGGGGTTGTGTGAGAAGTGAAGAAGATGAAGGAGAGATACAGTGAGATCAGATGGAAAAAGAGCAGTGGGGTACAGAGAGAGGGATGAGGTACAGAGAGAGTTTGGATAGAGTGAGGGAATTCAGACTGCTAGACACAGAAGTAGGCACAGAAAGGGATGGGGGAGAGGCAAAGTTATGTGAGAGAGGAAAAGAAAGATGATCTTCAGTGAGAATGTCGGATATGTTGAGAGAGGTCAAGTAAACAAAGGTGAGGTGGAGAGAAGGGAGATTGACAGAGAAGATGTGGGTGTGTAGAAATGTATAATTTGAGAGAGTGAGATTAGGTGAGAGGTAACATAAAGCTAGCGAGGTAAAGTAAAGAGCGAAAAATTATACCGAGAGGTTAGTTTTCAAGAGCCTAAGAGTGGAAGGGGCCCTTTCACATACTACATGTTGTAGTGCATTTAGTTTTACTACAGTATTACTATGAAATAACTACAAAATGCTATTCACTAACCTATGTGTGTAGATATCCAGCTCCACCTCTCCTATATTTTCTATAGTGAGATGCTCACATGTGTATGTCCAATAATTAGTAATAAATGTGGCAGGGGCTTGGGGGAGTGGCTGGAAAAAGAGACACACACACTATTGAATGGGCAGGGTGTAGGGATAGACATGCACCCACCCACAAAGGAGCAAACCTATCGTTTTTCACAAACTGCACTTCTAAAGTTACTACTGCCAAAATGGACAAACCAATAGTAAATTACTCTAGGGTACAGCTGGATTAAGACTAGAGCCACACATGGACAGCCAATGATACTGCAACATCCTCCTGAAGAAAATAATGGCACTAGGGGCTTAAAATAGAACCCCATAGAAATACAGTAAACATAAAAAATAAATTTAAAAACTGTTACAATATGAATATATATAATGTAATATGTAATATAATAATGTTTTTTTTTATTCATACATTCTTGAAAATTATTTTATTAAAATATAATTAAGGGCCAGATTTCCATTTTAGCGATCATGGTACCACTGTCGAAATGGCATTGGATTGACTGCCACCAAGTTGGGCGTAGTTCATGTAGTCGTGCTACGCGTAGCTACGCGAAGGGTTCTTCGCACTGCGTAGCTACATGAACTGCGTAGTGCGGTAGGGAAATGCTGTTTGCAATGATGGCACAGTGCTGGATGCTTGCCCGCACTGTGCAATCATTGCGAACGGCATCATGCACAGTGTAAGCAGTCGCTTTCTGCTGCTCGAGCAGATTTGTACTCGAGCAGTAGTTTCTCATAGCGAGCGGTTGCAAGCATACGCGACTATTTGCAATGAGAAACCTGACCTCCCCGTGTTGAGAATCTCGCCGGGAGGTTTATTTTCTACGCTTGTGATCAGCAACTTGATGTTGCCGATCGCGAACGAGGAAAAAGTCTCGCCGGGATATTAATTTTGCTTGCTTGCAGTCGCCAACTTGACGTTGAGGACCCCGAGCTAGCAAAAAATGCCCGCTACGCCGTGCATTTTTGCACTGTGTTACTTGTGATTCACATAGCGCATAGTTGCGCAAACTACGCACACTCCATGAGCATAGTGTAGTTTTTGGCCCAGGGTTAGTGGTCTGCCCGTCCTATTATGATGTATGGGTTTCATAAATGAAAGACCGTTTTGGCACTGCCTGCAGAATATCTAGACTACAGCAGGATAGGCCAAAGCGTCCGTTGGAGGGCAGACTGCCTGTATTACCGCAGGCCCAATCACGATGTGCCTTCTCGCCGACCTGATTGTGGTGGTCAATGCACCACACCTGGGATTGTGGAAAGGACCTGATATAAGGTTGAAACTCACCTGTGCTCTCCTCCACATGTCCTGTACCACCATGGAGCTGGTCGTACATGTCCTGCTGCTGCGTGATGATGGCCAAAACACACCGTCATTGACGCAACAGACGGTAAGCCACACTCTTACCCATTTCAGTCGACTCCTCAGCAAATAGCCCCGCCATAGACATGTCAAAGTGTTTGGAGTCCCTGGGTCAAACATATTTTGTGGATCCCTGTTCAAAATACTTCTGAATATATGATCCAATTACAGCTCTATGATGCCCTGTTTGGCCAGGTCCCTGACACTGCACAGGCACCTTCTACCAAAGTCAACATGTGTTTACATCTAATAATCAGGGACAGTGATGTGTGTATGAAATTGTGTACTACAACGTACCTCCTAATCAATATCACAGCTATTAATCTCTGTGACATCCTCACATTGCTCACATGCTAGGTCCTGTTGTGATATCAAAGATACATCTGTATGGATGTGTCATGAAACAGAAACAAACCTTCTCCGCTAAATATCTGTAATGGGCTAACACATCACTTACTTACATCAAAAGGTAATGTTAGCTAAATGGGATTCCAACTAATCAGTGTGAGAAGCATTCAAAAGTCACAATGTAAAAACCCTCTGCAGAATAGGCTTCCCTCTAATAGGGGGACTGCTGAAAGGCTGGGGCACTGGGCTACATTCCACTTTGCACATACCTCAAAACCGCTATGTGGACAGCACCTGTGGCTTGAAGTTTAATAGGGACAAACAATAGCATGACCAAGTACCATGCATATGTGGGTCATGTGTAAGTGCTAGTCGTGAAAGCAAACACAGCAGTAACAACATTTGTCTCACATTTATATAAAGTAGATGTAAAGTACACACACAAATATGGACACATGTCCATAAAGATCTATTAAATAGCATGATAATTTACCACCATCCATGTGTGGGTAAATAAATAATTAACTTCCACTCATCAAACACATATCCAACATACATCACAGGGAGAAGTGCATGCTAAATGATGTTGACATTGGATAAGTCAAGCTGAAATTTTTACTATATGAAATACCACCCAATGCAATGTCAATCCCAATTGAAATTAATCTCACATATCCATCCATCGAACATTTACCCTTGTCCTGTGTAACTCCAGGACTGGTTCCAAGGTCAGATCATACTAAACACTTCAAATGTATCAGCAATCAGGGCGAAATAAATACAACTGTAGCCATACATCTCAAACTATGCAATAACATCAAATAGTTAGAAAAGTAATGGCAGGACTAATGTGTTCTAAACCAAGCTAATTTGTATTTCTACAAAACTACCAAATGGAGTAATCCAAAGGCCAATAGTGCTGTGCCACTAAACTTGCCCTTCATGACAATGCCAGGGATGCTCCTCACAAAGGGGCATCCATTGGACATGCTAGGCACCTTGAAGATGTTATTTGGGAAGGGAACATTTTGTTTTGAGAGAGTGGTCCTTGGGTGTAGAAAGAGGGGGTTTGGAAAAGGAAGGGGTAGACTGACATTTGGGGAGGGGGGTTGGGAGTCGGAATGGGTAGACTTAAGATTTGACGGGGTACCCTGCAAAGTGGAATGGGTGGATGGGCATGGACTGGTGGCGATTGCTAGGTGGATGGGGTGATCTTGGGTCTGGCAGGGGTTGGAACATCCATGAAAGGGTAATAGGAAGGTTGGTGGGGAGAGGGCCAGGTTAAAGGTTGAATCTTCAGTGGGGAACTTGAGAGGGTCTTTTGGAGGGAGTAGGGTCTTGGTGATAGAGGGAGTGTCGGTATCTGATGTGGTTGGGACTGTTGTGGGTACAGGTGCATGTGTGTCAGGTGTATGTGCAGCAAGTATGGTTATGTCTTGTTTCTCTGGTGTATGTTGGGGGCATGACATTTTCTGTCTGGGTTTCTTAGGTTTGCAACTGCAGGGTGTATGAGTTGTCACTGCTGATGTGGTCATCACTGTGGGCGTAGATGTCTTTGGTGTCTGTATGAATGTAATGGGGCTATGGGGTGGATGTGGGTGTGAAGTTGTCTGAGCTGGGTAGGGATGTGGTGGTGTGGTGTGCATGCATTTCTGGTATCTCCTATGATGTGTGGAAATGTGATAGGGTGAGTTGTCAGTGTGTGGATGTGGTGTTGTCAGTGGTGGGTGTTCTGTCTGTAAGTTTTGATGCCTATAATTTATTTTTCTGTTATGTGTGCTTGGTGTGGATGTGCTGCTTGGGTCTGTTTCGATGGTGTGTGGGAACATGTGCATGAGCTTTGGACAGGTTTGGAAATAGGGTATTTGGATGGGTAAGGGCCTGGGAGTTGAACACAAGGTTGGGTTGAACTGGAGGCTGTGGTGAGAGATGCCATCCAAGAGACTTTGGACGGTGGGGGTAAAGCCATCCTGGTCATGTTGGATTTGTCGGCGGCTTTCGACACCGTGCCCCACGACGGTCTCCTTTTAAGACTCTTCTGACCAACCGCCGACAAGTGGTCTGGGCACCTCCGTTTTCCGCCGAAATGCTGCCGCTAGAAGTGGGGGTACCTCAGGGGTCCATCCTGAGCCCCACCCTTTTCAATATCTATATGGCCCCTCTGGCGGCGGTAGCGGAATCTTTTGGTGCCCAGATCATATTCTATGCTGATGACACCCAGCTTCTTTTTACGTGTAACAAGGGTGAGGATTTTGACAGCGGTCGGATCAGGGAATGTCTGGAAGCCGTGTTTGATTGGTTTCAAAGGCATAGTCTGAAGTGTAATTCAGACAAGTCGGAGCTGCTTTTCTTCGGATGCCCACCGGACCCCGGCTGGAAGACTTGGTGGCCTTGTGATATGTTTCCGCCCGATGCTGCCTCGCTAAAAGCTAAAAACCTGGGTGTCCTGTGTGATGTTGATTTTTCTTTTAGATCTCAGATCGTAGGGCTGACAGGAAAGTGCTTCGAAAAAATTACTGTTCAGGCCTTGATAGGCTCGCGTCTTGACTACGCGAACGCTCTCTATCTAGGCCTTCCTAAATATCTGATGACACGCTTGAAGGTCGTGCAGAACTCGGCTGCTAGAGCCATCTTTGGATTACCGCGCAGGGCCCAGGAGAGTCACTTTTAGGATCTTGACTCTGGCCTTTAAAGCTCTCCACTCGATTGGCCCAAAATACCTTGGGAAGCGGATGGCCTTCTATGCTCCCAGGAGGACTTTAAGGTCCGCTCTGCAGGCTAAAGCCGCTGTTCCCACTATTAGACGCGCTCGTACTGGAGGCCGCTCCTTCCGGTATCTGGCACCTCGTTGCTGGAACGAGCTCCCTTTCGCTTTGAGAACAGCCTCTAATTTGCTAGTTTTTCGAAAAGAATTGAAGACTTGGCTCTTCTCCCAGTAACTCTGTGCCGGCCTGCGGTGGCGTTGTGTTGTGTACTTTTCTTCTATCTCTCTGTGCCAAAGCGCCGGGACACTCCATGGAGTAGCCGTGCGCTATAGAAGAGCCCTTTTACAACATTATAACAGATGAGGCCATAGCCTGAAAGAATCTCTGTAGGCCAGACTTTGCACTGTGAATGCCTGCCAGATAGACCACCATATGTTGTAGATGGCATCATTGCCCCTTGATGGCATTCAGGAGTGCAGTCTGACCCACAGAGATGTGCCTCGGGATGTCATTAGCCTCCTGACTCAATGCATCGGGGGACAGGGGAGGGCCTGAGGTGCCTGGAGCGAAGGAGACAAGTCCCCTCTTAGGAGACTCGGCCCAGACAACTGGTTGGGTAGGAACAGGGAGTGGAGATGGAATGTGGGGGGGGGGGCAGACAAGGCCAATGTTGGTGGATTTCCTGCTGGATACAACACCCCACGGGAGTGTCCACTGAAGGGTGAGTCAGAAGAAGATGACACAGAGCTGCCATGCTTCATGACACTCCCTGCACTCTATTGGCAACTGGATCACAGAGTGTCAGTTGTTTCTTGACCGGTACTACTGTGGCAAGCTGCTTATCCAATGATGTTGGCCCATTCTTCACTAGCCCTAGATGAATCTGAAATAACATCAACAATCAATTTACTGCATCTGTGTTAACACACCTGACTATGGTATGGTTAAGCAAAACATTTCAAAGGTGCACAGATGACACCAGCTCCAAGTTCCACATTATTGGCTTCAACATTAGCCTGAACACATGCATGCATGGTACATAACCTGTACACAGTTGCTCACAGTGATGTCAGAACCCTCACACAGCTACAATACCATGA
Organism: Lissotriton vulgaris; assembly: GCF_964263255.1. Taxonomy (NCBI): domain Eukaryota; kingdom Metazoa; phylum Chordata; class Amphibia; order Caudata; family Salamandridae; genus Lissotriton; species Lissotriton vulgaris. The sequence goes on from NC_141687.1 coordinate 806,276,631, forward strand.
GTGAGGTTGGCTCTACTCCATCCTAACAAATCGACTGGGATTGTAGACTTCCTTGCATACTTTGGCCCTTGTAGGATACATAGGTTGACTGATCTCTAAAAATATTTTGGGTAGAAAACATACTCTTCCCCAGCCTCCACACTGGGCCTTGATGTCAGCAAATGGTTACATATCTAATAACCCTGGGCGGAGTTCGTGGAGTGAACAAAAAACTGCTGAGCTATGCAGACTACACCGAGCGGCGGAGTTTCTATAGATAAATGCAGTTTGCAGTGATTGTCAGTGCCAGGTGCTTGTCCGCACTGTGAAATCATCGCGAACGGCATTATGCACAGCGCAAGCGGGCGCTGCTTCTTTTCTGCTGACCAAGTGGATTTTTACTTGAGCCGCTGCTTTATAGATGTGAGTAGTTGGCTTCTCAATGCGAGTGGTCACAAGCATACGCGACTACTCGCAATGAGAAATTTGATTGCCCTCATTGAAACATCTCGCCAGGATGTTGATTATCCATGCTCGTTCTCACCAACTTGATGTTGACGATCGCAAACAAGGAAAAATCTCAAAGGGAGGTGGATTTTCCTCACTTTCGCTCGCCAACTTGACTTTGACAAACATGAGTGAGGAAATAAACTCTGCTCCGCAAAGCAAAGTTTTTAGTAACACCGCGAGCTCCGCGTAACACGGAGTGCGGAAAACTCCGCTAGCAGAGCGGAGGTCACCGCCCAGATTTAACATCTAATAGCACATCCACATGTATTCTTGTCAAGTTAGACAGCTATATTGCTGCAATGGAAATCATCATTTCACACTGTTGGAATATTCAACTTGAAAATGACTCACTGCAGAAATGTTTAATTGAAAGCTGAACTAAAGTAGCGTTTCTACGTATAACATGTAGCACAGAAAATTTGAGTGGAGACGTTCATAGGCACATATTTGTGTTATTTGTCCACTAATGCCCACAGCATAGGAATTCACATGGTCCTAATAATATCCCCATTCCCCATTCTTACATATCATAACCATACGATAATAAACTATTGAAGGAGGGCGGCGGAGCTTGCCAGCGAACGAAATGGCAGCCTGAGCCGTGAGCTCCGCTGAGTAGTGCCGATTATCCTACATTATCCTGCTCTTCTTGTGTTCCCTCAAGGCGAGATCGTCACCCTTGCTGTCGGTGTGACTCCCGGAAGTCACCGCAGCTTCCGCGGATCTCCTGCTGCACTTATATTCTGAGATCTGGTGGCCTGGAAATGCGGCGAGTGTAGGCCGTGAAGCAGCGGCCTGGAGTTTGGGGCCGGTCTGCGTTGCGTCGCCGTGCGTGAGGCGAGCGCGGCTGCCCTGCCCCGGTGGTGCCCGGACTGGTTACTGGAGGCGGGGGTGTGGGTGCATCGGACATCAGGGGAGCCGGGTGGCTCTGGCTGCCCCCCCCTGGGCACCTACAGTGAGGCTGGCTTGGAGCTCGGCTCAGCTCCGAAAACGACGAAGGCGCGTCCGCCCTGCGAGGTGTGGAGGCGCCAGTAGCGGCCTGTGCTTGCCGTCTTAAGAATCTGCTGAGTCCCCTGCTGGCAGTGTTGCCCCTGGTGGAGGAACGCCAACCCCTGGGGGGACCCGTAGCTGTTGGACGGCTTGAGCTGGCATCCTCCCCTTCACGGCCAGGCGGGATGACATGGTGGAGGATAGAGCCGCCCTTCCACTGGTGTGAGATCACAGGAGGGGGCACCTGGAACCCGAAGACATCGGGCGGTCGATCCTGGAGGTGGGGGCTGCTCTTTGCCGGTCGCTGCCACGCCCGTGAAAGTCTCGCTGACCACCTTATCTCTCGGCCCCTGAGATTGTGTACGCCTGGAGCCCTGCGTTGCGAGGTGCTGCTCTCTGGGGCCTGATCGGCGTAGGGGCCGGTGGACCGCCACTGTGGTTGAACAGAGGCGGGAGAGATTGGAGTGAGTGCGGAGTCACCTTGATGTACAGCCCTACGGAGAACAGAGGGCTACGCTGCTGCAGCTGAAGTGGGGACTATCCTGGTGGTGCGCCCTGGCACTCAAATACGAATTGTGCCCATAGACCTAGAGGGACGCCTGGGGTGATTTGAGAGGCCTGCTGCCCGCACTGAGATCCTGCGTTGTGTTGGTTCCGGACTCATCTGGCGTTATCCACAGAGCAGCATGGGGAGACACGACAGATCACAGACTAAGCTGAACTTTGAGCAGGGGCGCTCGAAATCCCAGGACATGGCAGGAGCGGCTAAGGAGCAGGCGCCCACGACTCCATCGGAGGACCCTAATATGGACATTAAGACTCTATTAATGGCAATGGAGAAGGGCTTGCCGTCCAGCATGGCCTTGCTAGGCACAAAAATTGATGCGCTCACGTATAGGATGGCCAGGATGGCGGAGCACCTTGATAAGCACACTGAGAGACTTGACATGGCTGAAAGGAGGATCACTGAAGTGGAGGAGGCCCACAGGGAATTGGACTCGGGGTACAAACAACTTGGGAAACTGATGCAAACCATGCCGGACAAAGCGGAAGACCTCGAAGCTTGTTCCTAGAGATCCAACCTCCGCATTACGGGCCTGCCAGAGACGACCGCAACGGGGAACATGGAATTGTTTGTGGAGAAACTATTGGTCACTGTATTGGGGGAAGGCGTTTTTCTCATCGATGTTTGTGGTGGAACGGCTCATCGTTCGCTGGGACCCCAGCCGCTTTCGGGAGCCCCCCCACGCCCAATAATCTCAAAACTGTTAAATTACAGGGACAGAGATGTGGCACTACGCCTGGCGCGTCAAAGAATCACTACACTAAGAGGATCGGAGATCTCGCCGTACTCGGACTTTACTGCCAAGTTCCAGGAGGCCAGGAAACACTTTGTCCCCCGCAAGAGGCAGTTGCGGGAGCTGGGCCTGGACTATGCCATGCTTTACCCAGCTAGACTGAGAGTGAATTGACAAGGGAAATCCCATTTATTCACTGACCCGAAGGCACTGCAGCATTCATTGAAGGAGTGGTCGCGAGCACATCGTAGGGACTTGCGACTGCTTCAGCGGAGGAGGAGCCAGATGGGCGGCTGGATGAGCAGGACTGAGATAAGCTGGTTGGTGCTGCGGGGGGAGGTGGCGATTCTGTGACTTGTTGGACACTGGATTTTAGCCACTATCATTTATACGGCATTCGCAGGATGCTTGCTGCATAGGGTGATGCTCAGCTTGTGCGGCACTGAGTGATGGAGGTGAGGTGAGAAAATGCATTGCCCCTGTGTCGGGGCGCATCTGGGAGGCACAAATGGTTCCCGGGCGGGGCACTGGGCCTGCTACAATGTGCTCAAGCCAATTGATCCTAGGTGCTTCCGCTCAGTATGTGAGTGGCGACACTGGGTAGAGGATCTGAGGGGGTGGCAGGGGGCCCATGGACTCACGTTAGGGCATACCTATTGGCACTGCGGAGTGGTGACTGGCTTTATGGAACAGCTTGGTGTTGTCTAATTGTGAAGCAACCACTGCCCACGAGTGCTGTGCACCTTTCTCGCCCCCGTTTGGGGCGATTCGTTTTGAAGTCTGGGGGTGGAGGGCGGGGGGGCTCTATCATCTGTTTGACCAGGTTGGGGGAGGTCAGCTGTGGGTGGGGGGGAGGAATGTTGGGACCCCTGCGGTTGCACTTCTTGGCTACACTAAACAGTTACCTAAGTTTTCGCGAAACGGGAATTAACTATTCGCTGGTTGAGGGGGCCAACTCCCAAGGTTCAGGGTTGGAAGTAGGACATGCTGTTTTGTTGCACTCAGTCAGAGGCCTACAATGAACTGCTCCCTCCTAGGAGCTGACCCAAAAATTTCTGGGGATTGTTTCAGACGTACATGAGCAGTAGGGAGGGCGAGGGGGAGGAGGAGCTCACTGGGGGGGAGGACGAACCCATGAACAAGGACGACCAGGGGTGATGACAGGCAATTCATGTGTATATAAGCTGATAGCCCGGAGGGGTGGTTTCCCAAGGTGGATTTTTCTTATTTTTCTTTTGATTTGGGTTCTAAATGGACTGTTCGCTGCCTGCCCGGTACTGGGTTGTTGACTAAATGACTGTGTATATGTGGCAGGGGGTTCTGTAAACGTGTAACTTGGACTTTAATCGGTGTGTGTGGGTGGGAGGGATTGCTAATTGCTGGAGAATGTATCTTTTCTGGATTTATGAAACTTAATAAACCAATTAATAAAAAATAACAAATAAACTATTGAAGGCTCTTGTGTCTCAGTGACTATCTGTGCTATAAAGAGGTGTATTGAAGACACTAAGGGGCATATTTATAAGAACCTAACGCCTCTGTTGTGTCAATTTTTGACATTCTATCGCCATATTTACAAGCTGCCGCTAAGTCCAGTTAGTAGCAATTTTCTAGTGTAAACATGAATTTTTCACAGCGCCACTTCTGTTAGCATCAGATGCAAGGTAGGCGTTCCCGCATAAAAAACTCCTGCAAAACACACAATGCGATATTTCCTATGATTTCCTTTTATGTTGCAAAACCCAAAAAACTGCAGCTAAGTCCTATTAGAGCCAGTTTTTTAAGGCCAAAAATTACCTGGCCCTAAAATTGGTGCAAACACTTTGGGTCACATATAAGATGTTTGGGTGCTGAACACTGCTGCAAGCAATATTGCTGTGCTGCCCTGCGCGAAAACAAAAGGTCAGGAATGCACCCTATCAATAAGATAGGGAGCATTCCTGGTCCCCATCATGAAAAGCGTTGCATCGCTGCGATAAAACAGCGATTGCACTTTTTTTATTGTGCCCTCTTTGCAACACCATGGATTTGCCGTATTTACTGTATGGTGCTCCATGTCGCAATCAATGACAGATACATCTGACATCCTGGTGCATCTGTCGGTGCTAAAGTATTGCATTGCTGCAGTTTTGTCGTAAGCATGATACAACTCCAGCAATGCATGGGGGAAAGCCTATTGCTATGGCCCTGGGTCACCCTCATGGCTGCCATGACACAGTGGCGTCCTAGAACTGCCGCAGTGAAATCTGATATATTTCACTGCACCACTTCTATGAGGCTTTGTTGCAAGGGGACACCCACCTTGCATAGATCCTACCTGATACAGGTATAATGTGGAGCAGGTCTTTAAAAGGTCAAACATATGCCTATCTGTCGCTTGGTTCTCTGACACGGAGGATCAGCCAAATGTCAACACCGGCCCGTCTGCAGGTGGGACATTGTTGCTCCAGACGCCCAGGCACTATGTATGACATCTGGTGAATTGCAATGTGACCAGCTGGCCTCTCTCCTCCAGTCATGTGTATGCTAGCCAGCAATCTTTGTTGGGGCAGCACTGTTGGAAGTCCCCTGTACGACCAAGATCTCACTACCAGGAGGCGAGGGGGCGAAGAAAGGCGAGCAAAGGCCGCACCATCTCCGAGCTAACAGTGGCAACCAAATTCCGTGTTCTCCTGTGCCCCAGTGAGTGAAGGCAGATCAGGCAGTGCGCTCATGGGTGTCTGAATGAGCCCGTGTCCATGGAACCCGCCACCACCAATGGCTGATATCAGCAACTAGATCTAGTTAGTGGAGTCCCCCAACAGTCTTGTGTGGTGGCCTTAGCAATGTAGGTCTGCTGCAGTGCAGGGATTGCTCAGGGCACAGTGTATACCACCCGTAGGTGCTAGGTCTTGGCCCAAGTCGACCCCAGGACTCCTCCGTTCCCCATCCCACCTTCTCCTCACCTGGATATGGACTACAGGGATCAATAAGTCACACTCTCTCTAAATTTGTGACTCAGCCAGCAGGAGCCTCAGCCAGCAGGAGTCTCAGCCAGGCTGGATTTCACAATCCAGGGTACAGCAGTCCCTGCCAATGTAGTGTAGTTCCTATATTCCCAATAGGCTCTGCGCATTGGAATAATATATTCAGCAGTGTAGACGTAGGACTGAGGTCGACTAGGTCTCTACTGACTATATTAGACTTAAGGTTTGCCAGCTAGCTCAGAGGTCACTAGAAACTTTCTCGAATAAATGAGGAGGAGTTTAACCTGCCTGGATAGACAAGAAGGGATTAGCTTCCGACAACCATATAACATGACAACTTTGCTCCCTCAGAATAAGAGTGTATCTCTAGAGTCGTGTGAAAACAATGGACAGCTATTTCACTCAGTCAAATGTGCGTACTTAGTTTCACCAGAGTGCAGAGAAAAGAGAGACGGGCGTTTTCAATAAAAAGGTGTCATTTATTGAGCAGTCTTCTTTCTCATGCAAGAGAAATGAATTGCCATAATTGCAATACTTAATGTAAAGTAAAGTGCGTACAGTAAAAAGAGTATTATGAAATAATACTGTAAAAGCATTGATATGGTTTCTTAGCCATAAGATACTTTAAAATAGATCTATAGTACTATTATAAAGAGAGAACTGTGTCCTTTGAGCCAGGTAAACTCGAAAAGTACACCACCAATACAAACACCCAAGACATATTTGAAAACCTCAGGGCAAGCATAAGGACATAGGCTATATGAAAATAAAAAATATACGTTGTTTAAAAAATTTAGAAATAAAAATAAAGTAGTGCCTTGCAAGTAGCGCCGGCCGCGACGTCTGCGTGATGACATCGGGAGCGCGGGGAAGAGCGGCGTTCAGAAGCAACAGGAAGAGCGGAGGACATGAGCGCGGGGATGAGCGGCGAGCGGCGGTCAAGCGGTGAGGAGCAGTGGAGCGGTGAAATCAGCAGCGCGGGGAGGAGCGGCCGGTGAGGTAAGTGAAGCAGCCAAGAGCCGCAGGTGCGCACCGAGGGACGGGCGGGAGCCATGAGTGCACACAAGCCCAAAATGCTGCCCCCAGCTCCCTTCTGCCCCGGGCAACGCCAGCGAGTGAGGAAAGTGAAGCAGCCAAGAGCCGCGGGTGCGCACAGAGGGACGGGCGGAGGGACGGGCGGGAGCCATGAATGCACGCAAGCCTGAAATGCTGCCCCCAGCCACCTTCTGCCCCAGGCAACGCTGGTGTGGGCTGCTAGTAAAATATATACATACATATATACATTGACTAACGTACTCAACTGGTGCGTCTAACTATGCCTACCCCGGTGTACCTGATCTAAGCCTAATACGTGGGAAGGAGTAAGTAAGTAGCAGTTTAAGTTAAGTTGGTTTTGCCAAGAATCTGACTCAAGAATTCTTTCTAAGGGTTTAGTCAGCTCCGTACCTGGGTAATAGAATGCAGGAGGTCTGGTATCTCTCTTTCAGGACTCGATATCCCAGCAGCCCGCGAGGCGGCTGAGAACACCGGAGCTGGATTTCTTGGCAGGAGAAAAGACAGCGTCTCTCTCAGTGCGTCAAAAAGGAGGGGCAGCGTCTGTGGGCTCTCGCATCAGCTGGGCTCTCGGGCAAGTATATAGCTGCTCAGCTCCAAAACCACCACCGTGTGTTTGCTTAAGGCAACGTTGGTATATTTATACCTGAAAGGTGCCGAGTTTGACGTAAGGTTTGGACATAAGACGTCAATAAAGATGTCACTAAGAACTGACTGTTCCTTTCGTGTTCGCAGGAGTTCAATGACAAATCAAAACAAAAGCAAATGGGGATTATCCAGGTTGCTTGAGGTTTGGTGTGTCGAAAGAACTTGTTGTGCTCTCTAGGAATCTATTGAAGTAGCTATACTGTGCTTTGGACTGCAAGGGCTATTTACTAAATATGGATCTGATTCTTATGCCATTATAGGGATATTATTGATTATAGCCGTACAAAGGCATAAAATAGCAATATTGATTTAGGTTCCTAGATAAAAACACAACACCCACTCCACGATCTAATGTCCATCATTACTAAAACTAAGCAATAGTAAACATTTAAAGGTGCATGTGTATTCCAACCCACCCCAAAATACATTTTTTGCATTTGAAATGGTGTAGGCGAAATACACGAAAATGATTATTGATACTGTACTCTTTTCAAGCAGTGTAATCATTCAGTTAAACATGCTTATATATATTAGCTGAACGATTTGCGAAAATTACACATGAAATGGCTCTTAATACAGAAAAGAAGGTCGAGACCATTCCATCACATATAAATACAGTTGCTGTAAATGTGCTAGAGGCTGAGGTAATATATTGTCTCTAGAGTTCCTAAAAATAGAAGCTCTGTTATTTCAGAATAGTTCTACTTTAAGCAGAGTACATGTGCCAGAAAAAGGTAAATATTTTGGAAGTTTGAAAAAAATAATTTCGCTTTCAGGGGAAAAAATAGTTCCAAATGTTTTCAGTAGCTTTTGTTTATCAAAGCTGAAGGCCGAATTCAGAGTTCAGGGGAACGCTGTGTGCTCGTTGCCTAAAAAGTTATTCTTTCTGTTCAGTGGAGAACATCATTTCAGACAGACTCTCAAAAAATTGGTCTACGACATCAGTTGAAAGTTCGACCAAGTTTGAAAGTGCCACAATAGTGCAGGGGTGAGAATGATTGCTATCATCGATGTCAGGATCAGCAATGCTCACAGAAGGTCGTACCTGGGTGATGCTACTCTCATCTCGTACTTCACTGCCACCTAATCGTAGTGATGAAGTCTCAACGAATGCCGTCATCAGAATGGGTAGCCACTGGGGACAACACGATGCATGAGCCGTTACAGGATTTAGCAAAGTATCTGTATCCAATGGTACTGCTGATGGTAGTGTAAGACAGACGTCCAACACGCATTCTTCTCCACATAGCATACATCAAAGCACAGGTAGGATGCAATTTTGCCAGATAGGTCTGAATGAAAGAAACCAGGTCATATTCAGATCTCTTAGCCGGGCTAATCCAAGGACTTTAGTTATGCGGTCCCGATAGCGTATAGCTAGGATCGTTTCTTCCATCGTTGCTGGAGTCTTGTCTGCGACTTGGCTTGCCATATCGGAGCAGAAGGGTCAAAATAAAATTCCTGCTACGAGTCCCAAAAGTAGTGGTAGGCCGCCAAAGACAGAATGGACAAAATTGGGAAAAATGCCCAGAACTGCTTCGAAGGGTGTTAACAGTCCCGAAAAAATTGTCTTAAATATATGTGGGATACCACTGGCATCAGACATATTTAGGATTTGGCTTAGAATTTCTACGAAATGCACTGGGCAATTTGTTGATAAAAGGGTATGTATCTCTGCCGCTGTCCTTGCAACCAGAAGATCATACTTTTCTTTTGATGACGTTAAAGGCACGGTTGTCTGTAAAAGAACAGACTTAATTCTGCTTAAAGTATCAATTCGAATAGAAGAGATATTCAAAGAAGGCCAAATCGTCGCCTCCGTATCTGGAGTGCTGTTTGGATACAATATTTGTATACAGCAAGTGACCATGGAACTAACGCTTACGAGATAGGCTTTCCCTGGCACCATGCCACAACAGCTGTGGTCCATTATTAGAATATAGCTCCCGTTAGAAAGCCGTCTAAAGAATGGCTCTATTTGTGTTGCAGGTGTGCCGTGCTGGTGACATGAAAGGTTATTTGAAGTCCCCTCACAGACCCAATGCAAATTAATACCTTGGCACAGAAGTATACAGCTTAGTGATTGTTTACAACTGTTACCACTAAGAAATACATTCTGTTTCTTTTCACTATAACATGTGTGTTTGTAAGGCAATTTCCATGATGACTTAATGTACCCTTTACCCAACCTTTCATACTGGCCCGCTGGTATATACTCTTGGCAGTATTTAAATTGGAAAGTTGTTATCGGAATTGTAATCATTCCGTGTATTATCCATTCAATGACAGGTCTTTCTGACATTGTCAATGGTAATCTCTCAAGTTTTTCAATGCTCAGAATCGTATAGTCTGCTCCTTTTTGTGCCAAACTGATTTGTTTATCAGTAAGGTTAAAGATAGAGAATAATGACGTTGTGTTTATCAAACGCCATGGAACGTAGCCTGAACGCAGATTTTGCAACGTCCAGCCGAGCTGTACAATAGAACGTAATTGGGACTGACCGTGTTGTAACATTAGTAAGTCCTGATCTATTATATCGATAGCAGACAATACAATATTATCCAGTGAATATATTCTGGAGGACAGAGTCATTAACCCATTGTCCACAACAGAAAGTGATTTTTCCAAATTAATACTATCGTATTGTCTCTGCTGTCTCAATTTGAGTTACTTTCCAAGCTTCGTTGTACGCAACGTATATACCGGCCGCTATGAAACGTTTTTGACGTTGTTTGCGTGGTCCCATTATAAAATCACGCAAGTCGGCACCGTCTTTAAGTAAAGTCAAGTGTTGCTTCATTTTAGCCAGTGTGGATGTCTGTAGCCATTCAAGGCATAGTTTCCCTACACTGTATGTTGTTACTATCTCTGGATGTTGTCTCTGGGAGTATCTAGAGTCTGGTCTGGTCATTTTGAACCCCTGTATTTTGTTCAGGAATCTATCTTGACAGTTATTTGTGTCTGTTGGCCAGATCAACCACTTTTTCCAATCAGGATGTGTTCTGTTTTGGTGTAAAATATTGGATACGTCTATCTCAACATCTGTAGTTGTATTACTATCAGGTATTGGCTTTGGAATAGATGGTTTGTTTAAGTCTTTAATCTTAGCTAGGCCAAGACAAGTAGTCTGTTGAATGGTGTCATTCAAGAATATTATTTGTTCTAGGATCATGCAGGCTCTAAATAATGCTTCCAAACCTTGGACCTGCCAATTTTTTGTACCCCAGATGGTTTTCGTTTCAATGTTGTCTTTCCAGAATTCAAAACCAAATGTAATCATTTTTTCATAAAATGTTTCAGAATAAATCAATTTAGTATTTGTCAACATTGTTTTTATCCCTGTCTTATTTAACAGTTTAAAATAAAACGTTTCTGCATCACTTGTGTTAAACCCTGAGAAGTATGAGAATTTCTCATAAAATGTTTTCGAACTGCTTTTAGGTGAAGTTGCACAATGTTCCCATTGATTATATTTAAAAACATTTATAGGTTGAGCAGATTTATGTAAATAGTGATGTGCAAAGTGATTGTAACAGTACATTTGTTCATAATTCGACGAACCCTGTAAGTAATCATGTTCTGTAAATTTTGCTGACATTACTAAATCTGACATCATATTATTTATGCTTTCAAAGTCCCAATCATCAGAGAATGTACTTGGTTTTACAAAGTCACTTAATGAAACCTTGAACTGATGTGGATATTTCAAGAGTTCAACCGGGCCATAGATTTCGTAATCCGATTTGTCTCAAGCTACCCCACCTGGTATTGGAATGGCTGTGACATTCACTGATGATAGTTCTCTTTTCTCGATGTGAGATGGCTTGTGGCTTTAGGACCAAGTTGATGTTCTGACTTGCTGTGTCCATTGTACTGTATTTTCCCTCAATGTATTTTCCCTCAATGAATTTTCCCAAACAAAGTACAATGATGAGCCAAAGCAGGAGGAAAAGTACACCTAACACAATCCAAAATTCAATCCATGGAGAAATCAGATAGGTTTCTTTGAGTTGATGAAAGAGTTCAGTTAATTTGTCTTTGAAAGTTTTTGTTGCTGGCGTTTCTTCAAGTTCGCTTGGATCTTCAGAAAAGTTATCGAAATTGATGAAGTAGCCAGATGCAGTTCTGTCAATTGTTGGAATTGCTTCCAAATTTTCCTTTGCTTTTTCATTTTTTCTTTCATTAGCATAGTCTGAGGCTACATCACTGTAGACAGGTGTTTCTTGACAAACTGTTTCAATTTAGGTTTCAAGAGGCACAAGTTCCATGGCGTTGTTGCATAGTCCTTTTTTATTCACTGCAGGTTTATCAAATGTGATTAGTCTCTCAGTTTGAACCTCTTTGATTGTAGCAAATTTTGGTATTTTGCTATTTCTTGGGAATCCACTGGGCCTACTACTTATTATTGGCCACATGATTGTGGTTTTACCAGGTCGATGGATACAACTCGGTTCTCCTTTTTACCAGCAAGGGGCGGTAGTACAACTGATATTGTTCCGCTGACAGCTAAGACAGGTACTGCTTTTCTGTAAGAAGGTCCAAATTCCTTCTTCACCGCGATCTTCTCTCTGACCAGATCCCCAATCTTTGGAATCCAGACAGGCCTTGCTGGAACAGGTGGTTTATCTTCAGTGGCTGTTGGCTGCTGTTTTATCTTTATGTTGCTCAGGGCTTTTCTTGTTTCATTATGTCCTGTAAAACAGCCAAACGATCTTTGATATCAAAGCATTTTCTTTCTACCACTTGAGGTTCTGTGAGAATCGTAATGACGTTTTGGGCATGTTCGAATATGGACGAGTTTGGTATCTACGAACCGCAAATGACGAGTTTAGTAGGTGTACGCATTTTCGCTACACTACTTGGAAGGGTTCGTCCTATATATGGGTTTCTCCATCTGAACCCTTGGGTTCCATTTTAGATACGGCATCCATTTTGTTTCTTGCCCTCACGTAGCCGGCGAACGGATGATGTTCGCTTCATGACCCTGGGATTCCCAAACCCTTGCGGAAGAGACATGTTCCTTTGAGTGTGTCTTTATGACTGGGGGATGATACAGAAAAGGCAGATGGCTCCGCTCAAGGCTCATCTTGCCGTGCCTGTCTATTGTTTCAGCCTTGCATGCGTTAGGCTTGAATCCTTTGATCCTGTGATCACGCTTCCGATATTGCCCCCTACACTCTTTTCAATCTGTTGTCTGTCTTTGTCTTCCTTGCACCTGTTTCTGTCTCTTCTCTTAGCTCGTTTATGACTAGAATGGAATATGCTTAATGGTGGGATAACGTGCTTTTACAGTTGGGAACCGGCGATGTTACTGTAATTATGTTCCGGGCTCCTAAAAACATGAATGCAACCCTTTTTGAAGTTTACTGTGGGAACTGAGTTGTAACCTTTTGTTCGCTATGTTGTGCAATGACGAAAACGTGTATAAAAGGAGCGATCCACTTTTGCAATTCGAAGCAGACTCTCTGAACCTACACTTTGTTGTACTTCTAGCGATCTCTGTATCCCTGCAGTAAATAAACGCTGATCTTTGACGCCGAAGGAAGTGTCCTGTGTCTCTGTGATTTGTACGCCGGAACAGGTAACCCACGAAGGTTTCAGGTGTTGTTCCCTGGCACCGCTGGGCCTTAGAATAGCCCAGTCCTTCACACTGAAGTCTGACTATCTAAGTCCTGAATGTGCATTTTAGTACCGAACAATAGTTTGTACGGACTGAAACCTTTTAGAGAATTTCTTGGCAGATTATTAAGACTACGTTGGACACTTGGTAAATGTTGGACCCCCCATTACCCGAACCCAATACCCTCGCCGTTATAGATTGCTTTCTGTCAAAGCTTTTTCTTTCCACAATCCCATTTCCCTCAGGATGGAAGGGACAAGAGTACCGCAATGCAATGCCCATGCTGGTCATGGCCTCCTTATAAGCTCGAGAGCTAAAAGCAGGACCCTGGTCAGAGTGTAGCATGCCAATTGCGTATGTGCCGATAAAGACTCGCAAATCTTTTACAACAGTTCAGGCATCAGCCGAGCACTGGTGTCCGTATTTTTAAGTGAATCTAGTCTTAAAAAGAAATTAATGGGACGCTGGATTTTACTTATAGATAGCCTTATGCTAACTACAAGAATGGCCATGGCAATACTCCGGTCGGTTCGCTACTGCAATGTCTGTTGCAGTTTGGACAGCTCTTTGCAAATTTGTAATGTTGCAGCCTCATACCCGGCCACCAGTATTCTGATTGTAATTCTTTCAGAGATTCCTTGATCTCTCGGTGCCTTAGACCCAATCCTATTAAGAAGATTCTCCTGTTCGTGTTTGGAATCACTCTGTCCCCCACTCCTGGGATTCGAGCAAAAGGAACGGAGTTTGCATCAATTATGTATGTATAATTGAGTGGATAGTTCATGGGAAGTGCTGCACAGTCGCCTGTTGAAGACGTTTTTACCGCCAGCATGGTTTTCCCGTCTATGTATTTTTCTGAACGCTTTTTTGTGGCTACGGAAGCCGGTTGAGCTGCTTCCGCTGTGGCTGTAGTAGCCAATGAATTCCCTGCAATGTGAACGCCATCACGTTGATGACTCAGTGTATGTATCACATGAGTCTTTCGTAGTTCTTTCTGCAAAAGAACTACCTGTTCCCAAAGCTTCTTATGCTTTATTGTGGCACCTGTGTCATCTTTGTAATCATTTTGAACCCAGTTCTGCAAGTCATTATTGTAAGATTTGATGCAGAAATGTGAATCGCACACTATTAGTGTCAGGAATTCACGATCGGCATTTTCAAGCGCCATCTTTAAAGATCTGATTTCAGCTCGCTGAGCCGAACAGTTTCTCAGTGATTCAGTTTTCGTTATTTTTGGTCTGAATTTACCACAGCGGCAGCGACCTTTAACAATCACGCACACTGCATTGTAGGATATATTACCCACATCGTAATTTTGTGCAAATCTGTCCATATAGATTACACAAGAGTACTGTTGGAGAGGCAGAATTTCGATTAGCAGAGGATATTCTTCTTCATATTTTAGATCTTTCAATTGTTTCATGTTCGGGTCAAAATAGTATTTCACGTCTTCTGCAGCAGGAGAATTTCCCCACTGTATCCATTTTGGATCTAATGCCACCGTTTTTAGATTAACTGGGCTTAATAATGCCTCAAGGGCTGATTCTGCTGTAAAAACAGTTATTCTTTTGCCTTGGGCTTGGGCTCTTTCTTTTGCTACAATAGTTTGAACCGCATTTACAATATTTTCTGTAAGACTGAATGTTTTTTCAGATTGTGTGTACAAATGTGATTTGTAAGCTATTGGTACAGTTTCTCCCTCATTAGAGGTCAGGTACATCAATCCGCATCTTCCTGGGATGACTCGGATTACAAGGTTGCGTGTGTTGTCGCAAGTTTGTAAATTTGTTTTAGCTAACATGTCTGTTTGCAATGATCTCAAAATTTCTGTATGTTTCTGAGTCCAATTGATTGGTTTAAAATCAGGTTTTATTAATTCATAGAGAGGTTTAACCCTCTCTGCATAATTTAGAATGTAAGTTCTTCCAAAATTCAGGAAACCTAGTATTGATTGTAAGTTCTTCAGAGGTTTTGGTGCTTGGAGTACAGCGCACTTCTCTAAGAAGTTGTCTGCTAGGCTTTTGCCTTCACTTGATATTTCATATCCTAAAAACAGGACAGTTAGGTGGGCAATTTGTGACTTTTTAAAGTTGAATTTGTAACCCTCTGCTGGGAACCCAAGTATTATGGTGTTCACTCTTTTCAAGTGAGTATCCGGGTCATCATCTGTGAGATAGATTTCATCGACATAAGATAATGCCTCATCATCATACATTTGTAGTAACTCTGTTACCCTTGCTGAGAATAATCCTGGGCTATTCTTGAATCCCTGTGGGAGTCGACAGAAATTTTCCTGTGACCCCATTATTGAGAAAGCGGTTAAATACCTGCTTTCAGGTGCAATGTTTTGACAATAGAATCCATTAGAGATGTCTAATATTGTTTTGTATTTTTTGCGAACGATGTTATTCATTAGTGCTGCACTGTGTGAGTTTTGCACTGCAAATGTTTTGCAACATGAGTTAAGGTGTCTGTAGTCCAAGACTAGACGATATGAATCGTCTGGTTTGGAGACAGGAAACACAGGATTGTTTATTTGAGAGGTGCATGTTTCGATCACCCCTTGGTATTCAAGTTGATCTAAGATCTCCCTTACTTGTTTTTAGCTTCTTGCTTAATTGGGTACTGCCTTTGTGCAGTGGGTTGACATTTTAACTGGATTTTGTGAGGAGGGGAGTCCTCATCCCATCCTACATGTTTTTATATAATGCAGGAGCTTGGGCTACTGCCCATTTTCTTGTATATATGTATTTTCTATTAATTGGAATATGATTTGAGAAGGCAGGCATAATCATTTCTTCGCCATGAGGGCACTCCCTGACAAACTCTGGTGGCCAGTCTTTCTCAGCTAATAGGATGTCATAGCCTTTTGAAAGGTTATCCCAAAACAGACCCCTTACTTTCCTAGTCTTATCTCCCTCTATACGCAATGTTATTTCGTATATTTTATGAGGTTCGCTAATTGTGGTATCTGAAGTTTCCTCCTGAATGTATTAATTTGTGTCTACTGTCTCCAGATGATTCATCAGGATCTTGTGAGCTATTGTCACTTCTGCTGCGCTGTCTAGCATTGTCTGGGCCCACTCTCCGTTTTTCAGCTGTGTCCTCAGTATTTTCGGCATGTTTGATTATTTTAATACTCGCTACCTTCTTTCTTGGAAATTGTAATTTCTTACTTTGAGCAGTTTCCTTGTCTTTGGACTTGACGTGCTCTTCCCTGTGTTCTTACCGTCCTCTTCTTTCCGATTTCTGCGAGGAAGTCTGAAAAGATCGAGAGGGACGTGTATCAATATCTTGATATCTATCAGGCTTTTTCAAATTATCCCTATTTCTAAGGTTGTATCTTTTCTTAGAGGGCTCCCTCTGGGGAGACTTATGTCCTTGGTCCGGAGATCTTTCTCTCCGCCGAGGAGACCTTCCTCTGGACTGGAATCTTTTTTCTTTGGGAGTGGATTGCTTATTTCCATCCCAACTCTTTTTTGGAGTGTTTAGATTATTTTTAATAAATATCTTTTCAGGATTTTCAGTTAGTTGGGGCTTTACCGGTTTCCCACCCAAACAATCTCTACCTAGTTCTTCATAGGATTTTTCTATGATTCTGGCAAGTTCAATTGGTTGGTCTGTTATATCTGTTTCTTTCAATTTCTGGAGGTAAGTTATATCCTCCATTGCCAAATGAACTAACTCTCTATATGCCTTTGTTAATTCTTTTATTTTAACTAAGAGTTCTTCGCTTGACATTTTATCAATGTCTGGATGTGATGTGTAGCTGGCTAGAACCAGCCACGTTGCCTCTGGTCTACCTAGTGGACCGAGCCTGGTGATGTAATCATTATGTTTTAGGGCGCCTTTAAACCAGAGCAGGTGCTCTTGGTAATTTAGTGGGATTTCAACGTCCAAAAAAGGAGTGTATTCATCCGGAGGTTCCTCTATTTTGTAATAGTGGAATTTGTGTGTTACAGCGTTTGCTGCTGGAAAGTTTATCCATGAATAGAATACCTCTGTCTGCCGATATTCATGGGCCTCTACCACGAATATGACTGTACCACCTCATGATGTCAGTCCGTTTTCTATAAGTTTAAGAGTTATAGTCTTTCTTATGTTGACCGGAATGAGTATAGCATTCGGGTCAGTCTGTAGGAGACTCTTGTCGTCCTCTAGCGGTCGAGCTGCTATTCTAGCTGCCTCCCTCTTGTCTTCACTTTCCCCCATTTTACTGGCAGAAAGGTTTTTTTTGTTGCAGATCAAGTTTCAAGGAAACAAAGATTAGGTGCACAATATTTTGGAACACTGTATCCTTCAACGTTAACTAAACCAAAAACTATACATAGGAATCTCTTCCTACTACGTTCTGGCAGATTTTAACCTTTTACCCACTCTAGACGTCTTTTGGAGTATTTACGGGAAAAAGGGTCTGTGTGAAAAAGCACGACTGAGTTACTCTAACGTCTTGCGTTAGTTTTATCGCCTTACCAAACGTTGGGTGCCATGTAGTGTAGTTCCTATATTCCCAATAGGCTCTGCGCATTGGAATAATATATTCAGCAGTGTAGACGTAGGACTGAGGTCGACTAGGTCTCTACTGACTACATTAGACTTAAGGTTTGCCAGCTAGCTCAGAGGTCACTAGAAACGTTCTCGAATAAACGAGGAGGAGTTTAACCTCCCCGGATAGACAAGAAGGGATTAGCTTCTGACAACCATATAACATGACAACTTTGCTCCCTCAGAATAAGAGTGTATCTCTAGAGTCGTGTGAAAACAATAGACAGCTATTTCACTCAGTCAAATGTGCGTACTTAGTTTCACCAGAGTGCAGAGAAAAGAGAGACGGGCGTTTTCAATAAAAAGGTGTAATTTATTGAGCAGTCTTCTTTCTCATGCAAGAGAAATGAATTGCCATAATTGCAATACTTAATGTAAAGTAAAGTGCGTACAGTAACAAGAGTATTATGAAATAATACTGTAAAAGCATTAATATGGCTTCTTAGCCATAAGATACTTTAAATATATACATACATATATACATTGACTAACGTACTCAACTGGTACGTCTAACTACGCCTACCCCGGTGCACCTGACCTAAGCCTAATACGTGGGAAGGAGTAAGCAAGTAGCAGTTTAAGTTAAGTTGGTTTTGCCAAGAATCTGACTCAAGAATTCTCTTTAAGGGTTTAGTCAGCTCCGTACCTGGGTAATAGCATGCAGGAGGTCTGGTATCTCTCTTTCAGGACTCGATATCCCAGCAGCCCGCGAAGGCAGCTGAGAGCACCAGAGCTGGATTTCTCGGCTGGAGAAAAGACAGCATCTCTCTCAGTGCGTCAAAAAGGAGGGGCAGCGTTCGTGAGCTCTCACATCAGCTGGGCTCTCGGGCAAGTAGATAGCTGCTCGGCTCCTAAACCATCACTGTGTGTTTGCTTAAGGCAACGTTGGTATATTTATACCTGAAAGGTGCCGAGTTTGACATAAGGTTTGGACATAAGACGTCAATGAAGATGTCACTAAGAACTGACTGTTCCTTTAGTGTTCGCAGGAGTTCAATGACAAATCAAAACAAAAGCATATGGGGATTTCCCAGGTTGCTGGAGGTTTGGTGTGTCAAAAGAACTCTCTAGGAATCTAAGGAAGTAGCTTTGCCGTGCTTTGGACTGCAAGGGCTATTTACTAAATATGGATCTGATTCTTATGCCATTATAGGGATATTATTGATTATAGCTGTACAAGGGCATAAAATAGCAATATTGATTTAGGTTCCTAGATAAAAACACAATACCAAGTCTTCTGGGAACCTCCAGATGCAGGTGATGCAACCGGGCCCCCTTAGGCATGAAGTTGCAGCGCTACCACCACTCAAGTTTGGTTCAGCTCAGGGGCCTCACCCTCCACAGTGTCCCGCCAGCACGAAATCATCTGGCCTGTGATGCAGAGAGGAGCAGGCCCCTATTAGCTTTCTCCTCCATGCACCCTGATGCAGTGGCGGTGTGTGTTGTGCAATACAGACCTCCCCCTTCATTGTGCAGGAGCGCTCTACCAATCCTACCTCCAAGGGGCGCTGCCAGTCTTCTCTCACAGGTCAGCAAGTGTCTCCATTTTACCTGCCAGACTATGCCACCAGGTAAGGGCGATCGACTACACCTCACTGTCTACTGCCATGGTACATAGGCTCATCGTCAGGCCACAGCAACAGCGCAGCACCAGCGCCTCCCACTCCAGGTCTCAGACGCAAGCCCAGAGAGGCCTCTGGGCCCCTGGGACTGTCTGCACTTTCAGGCATCGGCCACCGTGATATCGCAAGGATGGAGCTATGAAAACTGCTGCATCACTCCTTTTTCGCAGTGATGCACCGCTTTTCATATATGAGGCCCTGCTTCTGCATTTCCTCTTCCCATGCGACTCTGGCTGGGCAACCTGTGCTGTACTTAGCCCTGGCTGCTCCATTCTGCATTTCATTATGTTTTTTTCTTCATTAGAGATGGATTTCTAGACTATGTTTGCCTCTAGAGGCTGAAAAGTGACGTTAGGCTGACTAACGTGATTTTTTTTGCCACTAATTGGCCTTTTGTCACTTTTCTATCGCTAATGTCAAATTTTTCATCACCTTGACACTAGTGTTAGCTGCAGTTGCCTCCCCGGCTAGCTGATACTATTGCCATGTAGTGATGTATTGTAAATACGCCGCTTACATGGTGATGAATTTCGGAGATAGTTAGTGGTAAAACAAACTGTTGCTGAGGCATGGATGTGATCCTGAGCTAAACATTGTATACATGCAAAATACCCATGCTTGCCCAAGTTGATAATTTTGGCATTGCAGAGCTCCAATAGGAGTACATATATACATTGCTAGATGTGAGATATACTACAGCTTGCAAAGAGATTCAGACTATGTGAATTTATTGAAGTGAACAAAGAGAAAATAAACATTGTGCAAAAACAAACAGGGAAACAGAAGTGAAAAAAGTCAGTCATGGTGAATGGAAGCATAGTTGTAGATGCCAAACTGTTCGAAATCCAATGTCCAAAATACTACCCGTTGGAAAGGTAAATGTGTCCAGAAATAGTCCACATAGTTAGTGTGTTACACACACTTGAGGAAATTAGGTGCAAGGTTTCTTGCTGGCGGTGGTGGAGGGCTTGCCATTCGCACTCCTGTATCCCCCTGCTTGGCAGTGCGGGGGGATTCACAGCTGCGGGACAGGTGTGTATTTGCAGGTGTGTTTCACTCTGGCAGGTCCTGCCTTCCTTTGACTGCCTGATGTTGTTCGAAAACACGAAGAGGTAGCTAGTGCTGTCAAAGCCTTGCACAGGTAGGTGTGAAAGGCCTGCAGCACCCCCCGTAAGACAGGCCATGTTGGTGTTCCGGGCCTGCATCTCATGGTGTATGTCCCTCAGAAGCTACTTCATCTCCCAAATTTCCATTAGAATGTGGCCCATCATGCCTTGGGAGTCCTAATAGGCTTCTGCGACTTGGTTGATGGTGGCCTCTGTGTGAGTGATCCCAATGGCCTCTAGCAGCTGGCCCACAGTAACCCTCCCATGGACCCTGCTCCTACAAGCCTGTGCCCTTGGCCCACGGTGCCCTCTCCCACTGGGTCCTGGCTCCTCACTATACGGGCTGGTGATTGTCATCTCAGGATCCAGGACTGGGGGCACATGATGGATGTAACTGTGCTAGGTACACAGGTTAGTGGTACTGAGGTTGGCTGAGGAGTTTGAGCTAGGATGGGAGATGTTGTTGTGAGCACACTTAGACCCATTTTAGCTGTCTGCCCAGATCTCCAGGAGTGTTGCCATCACTAAGGGCTTGATCCTGGGGTGGAGTGGAAGTCTCTTCAGTTGCCAGGCTCTGCCAGGTGTTCCACCACATCTACCTGTTGTGAAATTGAGAATTTTGTTATAGGTGGAAGTATAGTACCTACATGCAAATGCTTTGTGACTCAGTGGGTAGAAACCTAGGAAAAACAAAATAGGTAACATTTACTATAGTGATATATTTCAGTGGCATTTAACTTGTTAACAAACCATTTGCACACATTAAATACAAGTACTTGAATTAGGCAGCTCATTAGATGTCCTGAGATGTTGTACTTTGGATTAAGGAATAAACATGGCATCTCTCAAACATATAAGCTAATACAGTGGAGAGAAAGCTTGGACAAGCATGGGTATTTTGCATGTATACAATGTGTTGTATTTGACAATTCTAGACAACAGACGATCGCCCCAAGTTGGTTTTAATTTAGCATTAGTCATCATGTGGGCAGTGCAGAGTCAATAGGTCACCAGCCACTTTCACTCAGCTAAATTACCTTCCTCCTTAACAATATTTCGCTGACACACTTGGTTTTGTGTCACACTTACTATGAACATAGACTAGGCAGAATTGTCTCTGAGTTGAGAATTGTATGTAGATTGCTCAGGCCATGCAAACTGTAAATCAGTTGTGACATTTCAGACAAGTGAGACTGGACACAATCACAATTTCATCTTATTTTGAGTCACAGAAATAGGGCATTGTGGTTAATGTAGCAATTTCAATCACTACTTACTAACACTTGCAAAATGTTTAACTCCCTCAGACATGAACATCAGCTGTAATATGTCAAACAAGTGAGAATGGACACAATCACAATATCATCTTGTTTGGAGTTACAGAAACAAGGCCTCATAGTAGTTGTAGACATTTCAATCTCTAAGTACCAAATACTTGCAAAATGGTTAACTCTATGAGGTATGAACATCAGTTGAAATGTGCCAGACATGTGAGAATAGGCACAATCACAATTTCATCTGGTTTTTGAGTTACAGAAAAAGGGCCTCATAGTAGTTGTAGCCATTTCAATCTCTACTTACCAGCACTTGCACAATGGTTAACTTCATGAGCTATGAACATCAGTTGTAACAAGTCAGACAAGTAAGAATGGCACAATCACAATTTAATCTTGGTTGAGTTACAGAAACAGGGCTTCCTAGTTGTTGTAATCATTTCAATCTCTACTTACCAACACTTGCAAAATGGGTAACTCCATGAGACATGAACATCAGTTGTAATATATAAGACCAGTGAGAATTCGCACAATCACAATTTAATCTTGTTTTGAGTCACAGAAACAGGGTCTCAATGTAGTTGTAGTCATTTCAATCGCTACTTTCCAACACTTGCAAAATGGTTAGTGTAACATACCTGTTGCCAATAAGCAGTTGGCATGGATAATACATTACATTTTGGCAAACATATATCATGGGACCTGGAATGATATGTATATAGTGATGCACTAACAGACACCATTCCAACATATGGCATGTAATAGATGTGATTCAACAGTATATATAGATGTTGATTCATGTGATCTTATATGCAACAGTACACTTTAACACAGACAAACTAACATCTCTAATTCTTTGAGGATTGCATGTTAGTAAACTAGGTACACAACTCAATGGCAAAGGCTGAGTTGAGAGCAAACAGCACTTCGAGATTTTCTGACAGTTAGTGAGGTATTACTTACCAGACTCCACACCCCAGATATTCCTGTCAAGCCCTCAGAATTTAGGATGGTCAAAACTTTCTCCTGCCATAAGGGACTAGGCAGGAAGCCATGGCCCTGACGGCAATGGAATTCGTATTGCCAACATTGCAGTCTCCTGCGGCGAAAGCTGGACACACTCCATCGATGATGTCAGTGGTTCAGGCTGCAAGCATTGAAATAGGGCGGGCAAAAGACTGCCGACTAAGCCGTCTACTTGGCATTGCTGCTGCAGCTGTTTGGCAATAAGACTGCTGAAACTCTTAATCAGACACTAATGGCATCATTACGATGGTGGGTGAACAAAGTCCGCCCGCCACCGTAATGGCATGCGGGACCATCTGCCAGGGGTGTGGCGGTCCAGCACCTGCAATTAGGATACCACCGCAGCGGTGCCATCCCCCATTCTCAGCACTGTGGCGGGCAGTGCTAACAGCACAATGCTGGGAATGCCACTTTGTGCATGCAGATGTGGGGGGACCATAGGTACCCCCCAAGTGCAGCCACCCACCCCACAACCCCCTTGGGGCCCGCAATGGGCCCCTAAGTAAAGACAGCATGCCTTTCTATGTTGGAGTATCCGCCCGCCTGCCCGCCCGCCATCCAAATGGGGCCCTAAATTATTTTAACTAATTCTATACAACAGTTGTATTATTTACTGATTATGAATGCATAAGACATTTTTTTCACTTTAGGCTGCCATTTACTGTATAAATCTAAACTTCATAAGAATATTTGGCATTTAATTGAATATATTTAATTTAATTAAAGGTTTAATTGAAAATTAAGATATTGCTGTGGCATTTTTATTATTTTGTTATATATTTCAAATAGATATATGAAATTAATTTAAAATAATGTGTTAAACTAAACATACATACGTAGAAACGGTAAGGAGCTGGAGGCCTGCCTGGAGGAACAGCATGTACATCCCTCAGTGAGCATGAGGGGGTGTGGCTGGCAGTGGGGCCCTAAAACAAAGGAAAACATAACTGCACAACTTCAGAGGGACCCCGAACCATTCCTGATGTGGGGGGGGAAGACACTGGTTGGAGCGAGGACCTCACCTCAGCTGGGATATTAAAGGTGGAGGGTAGAGGCAACATAAATAAAAGCAAAACCATCTGCAAAACCGGAAGCCCCCCCACCCCCCCCCACTTGGGTACCGAGACTGTGTAGTGCCCCCACGGGTGAATGACATCAGCACCAGTGTACTCCTAAACAACCAGAGGCAGCACCTGCACTGGTATAATCAACACCCATGCAGTGAGTGCCACGGTAACAGGTGAAAGCTAATTGGGATTCCAGCAGAGGAGCGAGAGGGCTTCCACATGAGACACTTAGACCTAAGTCTCATCCCTTATGAGCAGGTGATTGTGGCCAGTAAAACGAATGGTGCAGCCAATTAATAGAGATGAGGCTCAATCAAACAGCACTGTGCAGGAGGGAGGATACGCGGACACCTGGATTGTAAACCACTAAACCTGCTGCAGGCTGCCACAAGGACGTAGGCAAATAAATACTGATTAATCTAGATCAGGCACACCCTGGACAAAACTAAGAATTGTGCCACAAAACACTATCTGTTTCTTTGGCGCGGCTTGCGGAGGTGCTCACTGTCTTGTCGATAGCGCAATGGTAAAAGCAGATAAAAAGCAACCCAAGCTTCATTTTGATTAAAAAAAACATTGGGACAAGCTTGGATGACCAGGACACCTCAGATGAGTCCACAGATGCTACAGCTACTGAACTGAGTGGGGATCTCAAACAAATTTTAACAACCATGCAGAATACCCTGACGAACATAGATGGCAAAATAGATGCCCTGACGTACAGAGTAGACCGCATGTCGGAACGCCTAGACAAACATTCCAAAAGAATAAATATGGCGGAGCGCAGACTATCGGAAGCAGAGGACGCACAGCAACAGATGGGAGTCAACCAAGGAAAAATGGAAAAAACCCTCGTAGCCCTCCAAGCAAAGACTGAGGACGTAGAAGCACGCTCGCGCCACAACAAGTCCCATTGAGGATCATGGGCGTGTGCGGAATCGACAAATACAGGGAAAATTGAGATATATGTAGAAAAATTGCTCACAGTTCTCATGGGCAGAGAGACATTCTCAGCCGTTTTTATAATACAGCAAGCAAACAGATCCCCGGCCCACCCACAACCGCTGGGCGCCAGACCACTGCCCATCATTTCGAAAGTACTAAACTACAGAGATCATGACGCAGTGTACACGAGGCCAGAGAAGTAGGGCATTTGAGACATGAGGTTATGCCCCAAGTTGAAAAAGCGAGGAAAAATTATCTGGGGGTGAAAAAAAAAGTCACAGGCTCAAAACATCCCATAAGCAATGCTTTACTCTGCTCGCCTCAGAATAACAGACGAGGGCAAGACCACAATCTTCAATGATCCCAAGGCGGTGTTAAAATAACTGCAGAAAAGAAGCTCCCAACAACCAAGAAGGAGGTCCGGATGAGCAAGATCAAGCCTCTGGTACTGACGAATAAGTCTGAATCTCGAACTGTGAGGACTAGAAATACTCATGGAAACGAGGAAGTACAGAAACAAAGAACTGGCAAATGCAGATAAGTGCTATTGAAATTATTGACTATGTTACTGTTTAAACCAAAACCGAAGATCAATTATGCATGATTATGTTAGGTTGTGATTCGCCTAGTGAATAATTTGCAGTTTGATGTTATATATTCTGTAGAATAGACGCAAATATCTATTCTGACAAATGCCCCCTTGTGTGTCTCTACACTGGGTTTTTCGGCTGGCAGCTACCATTCACATGTGTGCACCACACCATGTTATTGTTTCTTTTGGGGGGGTTGAGTGAACGGGGCAAGCATTTGGGACATGTCTCCCCTGTAATTGGGACAGCAGTGTCGGTGGGGGGAGGGCAGTGCAGAAAGTTTGAAAATACGGTCGAAAACGCAGTTGCAGAGACCACTTGCAGTACCTGAGTTGGGACCACATGGCAATACAGTTGTTCACACAGACACCACGACACACAGCCTTTATTATGACACAATGGAAACACTTATGACCTGGAATGGAAGGTGCTTAAAACCCGCAAAAAATTAGGAAAGTCCATGCCTATCTTGACAGGCATAAAGTGAATGTGGCCTGTATTCAAGAAACTCACCTCATTCAATCCTCTGACAGAGCGGGCTTATACTGGGCGTCGTTCCGTATAGCTTCCTCCTACTCCACGTACGCTAGGGGAGTGTCAACCATAATTTAGTGCCGTGTCCCATTCACACCACTTAATACCATTACCGATGACCTGGGGCGCTAAGCCATACTTCAAGGTCATTTTGAAGGGACGGTTTTGACCTTTGTAAACACATACGGCCCTAACACTTATGACCCGACATTTTTTGTGGCAATCTGGGCCAAATTAGGGACACTGATGCCAGCAGCAATCATATGGAAAGGAGACTTCAATACATGCCTGGACCCCACAGTAGACAGATCCACTTGTAATGATAAATATGGCAAACAGGCCACAAAAATACTTAAAGAAGGTATGGAGGAGTGGGAGATGGTAGACATATGGTGCATGCGACACCCAGGGCGCAAAGAGGGAACCTACATGTCCACAACCCACAATTCATGGTCTAGAATAGACTACTGGATAGCAACCTGTAAAGATAGCACATTGACGGTATCTATTGAACACATGCCCAAAACGCTATCTGATCATGCACCGGTTCGCCTAGAACTCCCACTCCCCACACACACCCCTAGACAGTTTACATGGTGCCTTAACCCGACTGCGATGCTGGACCAAGTGTTTAGGACAGAGCTACAGCAGGCCATCTCTGACTACTTTGAGCACAATGTAGAAACTGTGGATAGTGCTCGAACACTGTGGGTGGCTACAATCAGAGGATTTTGCATAAGCAAACACACCGGTGTACTGAAGGATATCCAGCAACTGCTCTTAAACAGCTAGAAGCAGAATATGCTCAAACTCTGAGACCCGCGCTCTTAGAAGAAATTAGAAGCAAATTGAACACATACCATGAATTGCGGATAGTGAGGTGAAATATATATCACGTAGATACACGGCGCGAAACTATGGCGAGGGCGGTAGACCAGGCAGCGCACTATACAGAAGAATACGCCCTGCACACATTGCATCCCACATAACGCAACTTTCGGATACTCAAAATGGGGTGAAATATGACACTCCATCCATTATCGGGTGTTTCTCGGAATACTACACAAGATTATACTCCACTACGATGACTACGTCTACAGCAGAGATAGATAAATACTCGGATGATATTGCTCTGGCCTGGCTCTCTGATGGCCACCAAGAGTATTTTAGCCATCCCATAACCAAAGATGAGCTAAAAGAGGCAATAAGTGCACTCTCTAATTATAAAGCCTCTGGAATGTACGGAATACCCGGGAATTCTACAAAGAATATAACGATCTACTATTACCCCAGTTAGCAGCAATGTATACTGAAGCATATGAGGAAGGTCAATTACCTCCCTCACTGTGGGAGGCACTAATAATTACACTTCTTAAGCCTGATAAAGACTCTACCAGATGTGATTCCTACCGTCCACTATCATTAATAAACATAGATGCCAAAATACTTGCAAAACTTATCACACTAAGGATACAACCCCTACTGCAAAAACTGGTCCTACCAGACCAATCAGGCTTTATTTCCACGAGATCAATAACCCATAACTCACGGACCATTTTTGAAATGTTCCATCACATGGACCCAGAATTGCAGGCAGTTGCAGCCCTACTGGACACAGCAAAGGCCTTTGATTCTGTGAAATGGCCCTTCATGTTCTCTGTACTACACAGAATGGGGTTCCTGTACCTTTCCTTCTCTGGATAATGTTACTATACACAGAACAGTGCGTGCAACTAAGGGTAAATGGCATTACATCTGACCTTATCCACGTACATTGAGGGAAGAGACAAGAATGTCCGCTCTCACCTCTACTCTTCAGTTTAGCATTGGAACCATTAGCATGCAAAATGAGGCAAACACATGCTGATGCATCTTTGCAGTTTTAACTCTGACCGGTTAGCATATCCCTGTATGCAGACGACATGGTCATATACACACGACACCCAGCGGAAAGCCTAAACAAATTATTCAGAGAACATATTTGCTTTAAACACCACCCAGGGCTAAGTATCAATTGGACTAAATGTATGGTGATTCCATTGACTCCTTCTACACTACAACCACAGTTAGAATATCCCTTGCTATGGCACACAGATCCGATGAAGTACTTGGTAGTAATTCGTGACAATTACGGTAGAGCCCTTACGAAATTAGAAGGTCAAATATACAGGTGGAATAGGCTCCCATGTTTGCTTGCTGACCGAATACCAATACAGAAAATGGGGGTGCTCCCACGGCTTCTCTATCTATTTATAAATATACCAGTGCGGCTCACACAAAAGTTCTTTACACAACTACACACACATATGACCAAGCTTACATGGGCGGTAAAACAGACGCGAGTAGGATGGAAGGAACTGACTAGGACATATGCACAGGGAGGATTCGAAGTGCCGGATTTACAACGTTACTATTACAGCGCCCAGGCACAACATGCATATTATTGGATACACCCCATGCCCATACACCTCATATAGTGGTCAAATATGAGAGCGGGCATCCGACCCCTCTAGTTGCATATATAATACTGCCAAAAGAAAATACCCGAGAGCAGTAATCAACCCAGTCTGCTGTACATCATTGGTGTGGCATATCCTGGCAAAGCGTGCGCACAGACTACCAACATATGCTCCAGCACTGCTCCTGCGTTATCACCAGGGAATAACTGTCATGCAAGAAAAAAACATGCTAAAACTACTAGAGGAAATGGGCCTACGTGCTATAGGAAACATATTCCGTGCTGGTCAATTCATTTCACAAAATGACACCTCACTAGTAACCCACTGCACACCGTTAGAGATATTTGCATATGTTAGATTGTGAGCTGCCGTAAAGGACCTTTACCTACATTCTCCAGTGAGCCACTGATGCATACTGCACTCCAAATACTCTTAACGGCACCCACACATCAACAAATAGTAACAAACCAATATAACACAGCCCAGCGCAAACAATACAGAGAACATGAACAGGCTCTACAGAGATGGGAAGATGCATTAGGCAGCCCAATCGCCAAGGACGACTGGGGGTATAGCTGTGCCCTCACGCAAATGCTTACGCAAATTGCAACTTATGCATTATACATTTTAAATTCCTACAACAAGTATATTATTTGCCAATTCCACTATATAAATTTGGTCTTCGGGAAAACGAAAAATACACAAGATGCAGCGCCCAACAAGCAGATTTTTTACGTCTGGCCTGGGCGTGTACACAGCTTCACTCCTACGGGCTAATGGTCACTAAAACTCTCACGGCAAATCTAGCTGAGCAGATTCATAATTTACCCCAAGTCTGTTTACTGGGGATCTACAAAATTAGACAAGTCCGAAGGCACACATTTCTAGCTGTGACATTATTACTAGCTAAGAGAAGAATAGCTTTGAAGTGGGGGAGCAAACAGGTACCACAAAGTAAACAGTGGATCACAGACTTGATATATTGTAAGGAACGCTCAGAAACTTACGCGGAGGAAATTCCAGAGACCTCCCGACCCAGAGATTTTTGGGATCCCCTTGTGCAATACTTAAGATCTAAGGAAACTGACGAATAAACACACAACACTGTATACATGGGGAGATCACTATATTGCTTTTTGGGGATTAGGTTGAGAACACTGTATACTATTATTTCTAAATGCAAACCTAAACGCCAAACTACGAGCTCATATTAGTGCTGTAACTAATAAGCCTGAAATTGTTATGAACATGCTATGACAATTGTAACTTGTGATCTGTATACTATGTTATGGACTTCTAAACAATCACATGTAGAGCAACTGTATGAGAAATGTGGAAACTGTATACTGTGACTAAATTAAAAAAAAAAAAAAGAGGGCGGTGCAGACCGCTGCCCTCTAGGGCTGGCTCCTGCTATACCCCGGGAGTCCATCCCTGGGACATAGTTGTTTTCTTTTGCTTAGAGATAGCTGTGACAGCTCCCGCCAAGCTTAAGCAAACACTTCAGTTCCAGGGGGCGGAAGGAGTGAAAGTGCTCCCGCCCGCTGGAAGAGGAAGTTTTATCTTTTTCCTTGTCTGCAGACTTGTGGGCATAGAAAGAGAAGAAAAAGATTGCTCTCACACGCATGGAGCTGCATTTCCAGCAGCTCCCTTCGTGCAAGAGCAATGCCGGCTCCCGCAGGAGGCAGGGAGGTGGCTAGGACAGTAGCGGCCTTGACTAGACCCTTTCTCTCGGAGTTTCCATCTCTCTCTGACTCCGTTTCCCAGGATTTCATGATCAAGCTCAAGTCTGGCTCACCCTCTGACCCTTGCCCTGCTAAATTTCTGGCTAGGGTAGCGGAGGTTCTGAACCCGCTGATCAATCCCATCCTTAACCTGTCACTGACTAGTGGTGTGATCCCTGCGGTTTGGAAACAGGCGATGGTTGTCCCACTCCTTAAAAAGTCGGGCCTTGACCCCGAGCTCCATGCCAATTATAGGCCGATCTCCCTCCTGCCTGCTCTCGCAAAGATAGTAGAAAAGCATGTGCATATTGTGCTTTCTACTTTCCTTGAAACCCATAGCTTGCTGCACTCCACCCAGTCTGGCTTTCGATCCAACCTAAGTACCGAGACGGCACTTTTGGAGGTCAATGAGGCCATCAAGGTAGTGCTGGATGCAGGAGAAAGGGCCATGTTGGTAATGTTAGACCTGTCGGCGGCTTTCGACACCGTCCCCCATGAGGCTCTCCTCAGCAGACTCCATGAGATCGGTCTGAGAGGGACTGTGTTGAGCTGGTTTCGATCTTATTTAGCCGGTCATCGGCAGGTGGTCTGGGCCCCCCCATACTCAGCCGAAGTACCGCCTCTGGAGGTCGGAGTCCCGCAGGGCTCGGTGCTGAGCCCGATTCTCTTTAATATCTTTATGACCCCTTTGGCGGTGCTGGCAGAGTCCTTTGGGGCTCAGATCATGTCATACGCCAATGACACCCAGCTCCTTTTCACCTGTGGGAAGGGGGCTGAGTTTGACGGAGAGAGCATCCATGGGTGTCTTGGGGCTGTTTTCGAATGGTTTCAGCGAAACAGCCTCAAGTGCAACCCAGATAAATCAGAGGTGCTTTTCTTCGGGTGTCAGGCTGACCCGAGCTGGCAGGATTGGTGGCCGGTTAACATGTTCCCTCCTGCGTCTTCCTCTCTGGTTGCAAAAAACTTGGGGGTCAAAATTGACAACAGCTTGTCACTTAAGTCCCAGATCCTTGGACTGACTGGCACTTGCTATGGCCTCCTTAAAATGCTACGTAAGTTCCTTCCCCTGCTCCCGCTAGCGCATAGGAAGACTACGGTCCAGGCTCTTATTTGTTCTAGGCTGGACTATTCGAATGTCTTATATTTGGGTCTTCCCCGAATACCTACTTCAAAGACTCCAGGTGGTCCAAAACTCGGCGGCACTGGCGATTTTTGGCCTACCTCGCTGAGCGAGAGCCTCGGATCTCTTACACTCCCTACACTGGCTGCCTATTCGGAAGCGGATTGTTTTTAAAACACTTACGCTGGCGCATAAGCACTCCATGCGGTGGGAGCTGAATATATTCAGAAACGTCTTGCTTTCTACAAACCAACTAGATCCCTAAGATCGGAATCTCTCGGCCTTGCCATTGTCCCTGCTGTTAGGAAAGCAAGGGTGGGGGGACGTTCCTTTAAACGCTTGGCGCCCCAGCTATAGAATACCCTACCTCTGTCACTCCGCTGTACTTCAAACCTGCTGGCCTTCAGAAAGGGTCTGAAGACGTGGCTCTATGGACAGTAATTTGCTTGCCCTTTTTTCCCCTTTTTGCCTGCCCTCTGTAGTCTGTTGTGGGTTAGAAAGCGCCGGGACACTCCTCGGAGTAGCCGAGCGCTATACAAGACACCCATAGCATTAACATTAACATTAACATTGAGTCTTCCTCTGCAGTCCCGGTAGAAAAGAGCAGAACAAAGCAAAATAGAGGTCAGAAATGAGCAGAAAGAGGCAGAATAAAGATAAGAAAGGAGCAGAAAGAGGCTGAATACATGTCAGCAATGAGCAGAAAGAGGCAAGAGAAAGGCAAGAAATGTGCAAGAAAGAGGCAGAATAAAGGTTAGAAACGTGCAGAAAGAGGCAGAATAAATGTCAGCAATAAGCTGAAAGAGGAAAATGAAGGTGAGAAAGGAGCAGAGCGAGGCAGAATAGAGGTGAGAATGGAGCAGAAAGAGGCAGAATAAAGCTTAGAAATGAGCAGAAAGAGGCAGAATAAAGGTCAGAAACAAGCAGAAAGAGGCAAAATATAGATGAGAAACGAGCAGAAAGAGGCAGAATAAAGGTCTGAACCTAGCAGAAAGTGCCAAAATAGAAGTCAGAAACGAGCAGCAAAAGGCAAAATAAAGGTGAGAAACAGGCAGAAAGAGGCAGAATAGAGGTGAGATGAGCAGAAAGAGGCAGAATAAAGGTCATCAATTAGCAGAAAGAGGCAGAATAAAGGTCAGAAACAAGTAGAAAGAGGCAAAATAGCAGGCAGAATAATCAGAAGGAGCCAAAATAGAGGTGAGAAACGATCAGCAAGAGGTAAAATAGAGGTCAGAAATGAGTAGCAAGAGGCAGAATAAAGTTCAGGAGCAGGCAGAAAGAGGCAGAATAAAGGTCAGAAATGAGCAGAAACAGGCAAAATAGACGTCAATACCCAGCATCAAGAGGCAAAATAGAGGTCAGAAACAAGCAACAAGAGGCAGAATAAAGGTCAAGAGAGAGCTGAAAGAGGCAAAATACCAGGCAGAAAGAGTATATTGGTAACAGTGTTCTTAACAATTTTTTTTTTATTTATTTAGAAAAAATATTAGAATAGTAAATGTAAGTATGTGACCATTTTAGTGTCAAAAACTTCCCCAAAATGGTTTAGATTGTAGTGGGAATAGTAAATGTCACCCCTTTAGTGTCCAAAACCTTCCCCCAAATGGTTTATATTGGTGTGGGAATAGTAAATGTGACCCTTTAGTGTCCAAAATCTTTCCCAACATGGTTCACAATGGAGTGGGAATAGTAAGGGGCTCATTATGATGTCAGTCAGTCTGACACCGATGGCTCTTCTGCTGCGGGAGGTTTTTGCCTCGACTTGTTTTTAAATGGATGTATAAATGTGTACTCTGCTTACAGGTTGACAGAGTGCAACTGAGATCAGAGACGTGGATGCACACACGTCTTCTGAATTGGTGGCTGCTGGAATGTCAGAGGGTGGCAACCACCAGGCATTCTATAATGTCCAATTAGCAGTTACAAAAGAAGTGAACGGCTGTTTTCAGAGCAATTACTGATGAGTGTCACTCTGGGTATGTCTTTGTGTATTTTGTATGTGTCTGTGTTCTACAGGTATTAAGCTGTGAAGTCACAGAGTGGCGTGGACTGACCCCTAACCCTGAAGAAGTTGCTGATAAAGAGTAATAGACAATGAAACATGTTGACTTCATATATGTTGAAACAAAGCTCGACAGTAGTTCTTTGTTTTTAATGTGAGCAGACACCCAGCAATGAATAAAGTTGACTATAGTGCTAAGAGGTACCTAGCTCGTTTTTAGAGGGCTAGAACAGTGTATGTATGGATTGTAGCTCAGGGGTCAGGTTTTGATAGGTAGTTGTAGATTGTTTCACTATTCAGTTGAACACATTACCTGCACATTTATTTTTTAGTGGGAAGGCGCCGATGATGATAAGTGGAACCCAATGTTAAGTACCTGTCAGCAGTTCCCTGGTGGCCTTCTCCGTGAGGTCCCTTCCCACTTTCACACACTTTTTTCCCAACACTTTCTTAGTTGAGAGGGTGGTTGGAATGGGTGTTGGAGACACAGACAACATTTTAGGAAGGAGACAGGAACACCCTGTTAGTACTGCAGAGGCGTTGCATGCTATAAGTATCCTCACCAGGAAGGGAGGCAGGTGATGTTTGAGATATCCTATCAAATATAGAGCAGGTTTGTTTGATAAATAGATGTGAGTGGAGGGTAACCTGCGTCTTTTCCCTCTGAGCTCCTGTTTGCAATGACTATTTAATTTATACATTATATTTTTTAACATAAGTTTACAAACATGTTTATAAACATTTATACATTAACACCTTAGCAGCTATGGAACGTCCAGCTCCAGTGCTGAACGTTCCATTGCGCAGGTGCAGTTGGAACGTCCAACGGCCGACGGCAGCACTCCCGAGGTAGTGGTGCCGTCGGCCGTTGGAATAGGCGCAGCACTTAAGGTGTTAAATTCCCATTGTTTTCTATGGAGAGATAGTATTTTGTCTAGTTTCATTTAGAGGCCATTTTTGTTTACCGCTGGCTTCCATTTTGTAGTGTATTTGTCTCATTTTATTCCATATTCCATTGTCCTGGAAGTGAGTTGAGGAAAGTTGCCTCTGTCTGTTGGAACAGGCAAGACCCTTTCCATGTTTTTTTAAATTTATTTTTTTAGGATTTTGAGAGTGAGGCCCTGTAGGTACTAACACATTGCAGTTATAGTCTGGCTTTGTTTTTTTTGGTAGATTTAGTCATACTTTTTGTAGTTTTATTCATTAGTGTTTTGGTCTAGGTTTACGTAGAGTTTGCTAGTTATCATGTCGGTATATTTTATATTATGTTATGTGCTTTATGTTGATTATGTGTAATGTATCAGCTACGTTTGAAGTTACTATTTTTTTGTGGGTGGGTACTGTGTTTTACTTTACAGGTTTACAATTACTAAGGTGTAATATTGATGTTTGCATTTTGCTTTTTATCGATTTTTAAAGAAATCAGTTTTGATTTCTAGTAAACCAAGCTGGATTTCTTTTTCTTGTGGTTTTCAGGATTGTTTTTTTTTTTAAATGGTTTGAGATTTTATGACAGTTTTTAAAGACTTTGGATTGCTTTGATTTGATCTCTATTGAAATAATTTCATTTTTATATTTTTCGGGGAGCTTTAGAATTTATTTTTCCATTTTTGGTTGATAATACTTTTGAGGATATGGATACAGAAGAGGATCTGCAGCTACAAAACAGTAAGTTATATTTAAATTCTTTGTTCAAGATGGGTAAAATGATATGTTATGAATGATGTGAAGTTTCTGTAACTTGGGGGCCGATTCCGATTCTGTAAAATCCCCTACGAATAGTTGTACAGAGCGTATTTAAAAAAAAAAGAAACTTTTATTGGCACGAACTTCAGAGACACAGCTCTAGGCATAAAACCCCAGGGGCCGGCCGCATTATGCATATTTAAACTCAGCATCAGACATGTGTAGACACAGCCCATCAGCCGACAACCCAGGGGTCCGGCGGCGTATCCCTCGAGGGGTCAGATAAATCAGCCAGCTATCCATTCTGACAAAGCACGTTGCAGTTATCCTGCATGGTTTCAGTCCGTTCACCAACAGCTCGTCCCCTCTCTCCCTCCCCTCAACTCTGAAGCTCAGATCAAAGCTAGGTCAGTTTGTGTCTCATCTTACAAACAAAAACAACAATCTGATTTGATTTGATTTGATTTGATTTAGACTTGTAGAGCGCATGGCTGCCCTAGAGCGTCCCAGCGCTAATCCTAATCTGAACCAGGTGAACTCAAGCGAAAGCAAGATTAGAGGGTGGTAGGGAACAAAAAGGTTTTAAGTGCTCTTCTGAATTTCAGATGATCCGGTTCCATTCGGAGTTCTCTAGGGAGAGCATTCCATTTGTTTGACACGTTCAGTGAGAACCGTCGGCCTCCTGTTCTCGCTTTCCTCACTCGTGGGACAATGGCAAGATTTTCTCCATCCGAGCGAAGGGCCCTGGACGACTTGTAAGGTCGGATCAATCCTCTCAGGGCTGGAGGGCCTTTGCCTTGCAGGGTCTTGTGTGCAATACAGAGGGATTTGAAAGAGACCCGCTCTTGGATGGGGAGCCAGTGCAGGGCTTTCAGCAATGGTTTGGCTGAGGCCCTTCTCGGCGCCCCCATCAGCAGCCTAGCTGCGGCATTCTGAGCTCGCTGAAGAGTCTTGATGGTAGCAAGGGGGGCTGCGAGGAAAAGGGAGTTACCGTAATCCAGTTTGGACAGAATCAAACCCTGGATTAACAGCTTTCTAGATTGAAAGGGAAGGAGAGGAAGTACCTTCCGGGCTGCCCGAAGCAGGCCGAAGCAGCCTCCAACCACTTTCTGCGCATGGGTCTTGAATGTAAGTTGGGGTTCGAACCAAATCCCTAGGCTTTTTATTTGCTGCTTAGGGGGTGGAAGATCTCCCATACAAGCAGGCCACATCTCTGGGGGCAGAGAGGTAAATCCAAGTGAGGACTCCCCCCCCACCTTCCCCGCCCTCATTGCTTAACAGTTTGTGCTAAGGGTGTAAGTGTCATAAAGAGGCCGTGTCCAGTGTCACATCCACGCTTTCTTTAAATGCATGCAAGAGCAACGCCAGCGCCACATCAGAGCCGACCAGGCAAGAGTGTCTGCCGCGGGTCTATTGCCCCAGCCATCCATGAGGTGAGCAGTGTGTCCGCGTTGTCACCCTGCTCTTTGTCCCTAGCTCGTCACTCACTCCCCCTCCAACGAGCTCCGTGAGTCAATCTCTGAGGCAAGTGTGCTTCCCTCCAATCCCACTGTTCGTGGTACCGAGTCCGTGCCATCGTCGGTCTGCTGGGCCGGGGTCCCCGTTTCCGGACTTGCGGTCACCTCCCGCTCCGTGCCTCTGAGGTACGTTTGATACAAAGCCCAAAGGTTTTCAGGGCAGCTCTTAGGGGGCAGTAATTCACTATAGTGCTCCGCTTGGGTGCTGCAGTACAACATGTCTCGCGCCCATCTAGTTTTGGTAGGGAGCGGGCCTCTCATCCAACAATGTGCCACTACTCTCTTGGCCATTAGCATCCCCATATCCGTAAGTCGGCGAATCGCGACTGGGAGCCGCTTAGAGTTTCCCATGAGCGCCAAGCCAGGTTCCGGGGTCATGTCTACCTCCAGTATCTTACTCATTTCCGAGAAAATGTCGCACCAGAATGCCTGGATACCCGGGCAGTTCCACGCCAAATGCATGAAGTCAGCATTAGCAGTGTGGCATCGTTCACAGTCTGCCGCTTGCTGTAGGCCGTATCTATGGAGTCTCTCCGGAGTGTAGTAGACCCTCTGCAGGAATTTAAAGTGGATCAACCTGTGCCGCCCATTGAGCGAGATCCGCTTCGTGCTTTCACAACAGTACCGCCACACTGCGTTGTCTATCGTGGTCTCAAGGTCTCTTTGCCAAGCCGATCTCGCTTTCATGAGTTGGTGCTCTCCTTGCGACCTAGCGATCCTATAAAGATTTGTGAGGAGTTTGCGGGATTCCTTGGCCTTGATGAC
Organism: Lissotriton vulgaris; assembly: GCF_964263255.1. Lineage (NCBI taxonomy): Eukaryota > Metazoa > Chordata > Amphibia > Caudata > Salamandridae > Lissotriton > Lissotriton vulgaris. The sequence continues at coordinate 806,313,678 of NC_141687.1, forward strand.
GTATGTCAGTTCTAGGACTTCTGGTGGTTCTGCCATGTCCGCGCCAAGTAACTCCAATAGAGCACTTCGCACCCTGTGGTATTGAAATCGTTGCAGCATAGGAATATTTCTGCGGTCGCCGCTCACTTGGTCCCAGGTTTTGACCACTTCATCCTGGAATAGGTCGCCTGCTCTGTGTATTCCGAGTTTTGCCAGCTCCCTAGTTACACCCTTCTCTCCCAACGGCGGAAGCCAGAGTATCCACTCCAGGGGCATGTCTGGTGAATATAGCAGCGCCTCTCCCCGCCGCTGTAGAAGCGAGTGCCAAACATGGTTAGTAGCAGTTATGGAGTCCAGCATTCCAGTTCTACGGTCCAAAGGCATGCAGATCGTGGCCGGGAGCGGTTGCGGGTGTGCAAACAGTCGCTCCATGCAGACATGTGGGATCATCTTGTCGCCGTGCACCCAAGTGTGTAGGTGCGATGCTTGTGCTACTCTGTAGTAAAGTTCAAGGACTGGGGCCCCCAGGCCTCGCATACTGTAGGGCAGAGTGAGAATTGACCACCTGACCCTGGGTTGCTTCCCCGCCCACACTAAGCTAATCATGAGACTCGTGAGCCGCTGGAAAAAAGCCTTAGACCATACTATTGGAATGGCATTAAATAGGAAAAGGAAACGCGGTAGGACCACCATTTTCATAACGGCTATGCGGCCCATCAAAGTGAGTGGGAGTTTACTCCAAAGCACTATGTCATCTTCCAGCTTACTAACTGCTCTCTCGTAGTTTTGGCTGATGAGCAGCTCCGGGTCCGTGTGGAGATGTATTCCAAGATATCTGATCGGGTCTTCGGACCACTGGAGCGGGTAGTCCATCTCTATTTGCCTGTTACAGGTGTGAGAGGAAAAACTATCGATTTTGCCCAATTGACTTTAAGGCCCGAGAGCGCAGCAAAGTGAACCACTTCTCTCAGCAGCGGAGACAGGTTCGTCGCGGGGTCATGAACATAGAGCAGCGTATCATCAGCGTACATTGACACCACTATTTTGTAGGTCGGGACTCGTATACCCTCGTGGCTGTGGTACTCTCTCAGCACGCAAGGCAATGGTTCTGCAGCTAGAGCATACAACAACGGGGATAGGGGGCACCCCTGTCGAGTACCTCTGCCAATGTAGAGGGGTTGCGAGACCGCGTTACCAACTCGCACTCTAGCTGAGGGTCCCTTGTAAAGGGCGCCAATCATTTGCAGAAAGGGCTTGCCCAGTCCCATCCTCCTCAATACCTGGAGTAGAAACGGCCATTGCACCGAATCAAATGCCTTTTCCATGTCAAGGAATATTGCCATGGCTGCTGTGTCCTGTTTGACATGCTGGATTGTCCCTAATACCGTTCTAACATTATACGTCAAGTTCCTGCTAGGTATAAATCCTGCCTGCTCAGGGGCCACTAATTCAGGCGCTAGTAGCGCTAGCCTTGTCGCTAGGACTTTGGCATATAGCTTGGTGTCTACGTTCAGTAGTGACAGCGGCCGGTATGAACCGCACTCGTCGTGTGTCTTATCCGGTTTGAGGATAGTGACTATCATGGCCTCCCTCATGGAGCTCGGCATGCTGCCCTGAATACAAATATCACTCATCAGAGTGGAGATATGCGGTAGCAATTGTTCCTGAAATGTTTTGTAAAAGTCTACCGTCAGGCCATCTATGCCAGGTGCGCTGCCCGCGCGCATAGAGGCCAGGGCCTCCCTAATCTCGTCATGTTGTATAGGAAACATGAGGAATTCCCTTTGTGAGTTAGTGAGGAACAGGAGCTTTATATGCTCCAGGTAATCTAAAATTTCAGCTGACAATTCCCCGCACTTCGAGGAGTACAACTCCGAGTAATAGTCTCTGAATATGTTAGCTATCTCTGCCTCATCCGTGGCACGTTGGCAATCAGTTGCTTTCAGCTCCGTGACCAGCAGCTTCCCTCTCCTGCCTTTAAGACTGTTAGCCAGCACAGAGCTAGGCCTTTCACCTTCACCATAAGTGCGGGCAGTGGCATATTTGCCCAAGTGTTTTACCTCCCTGTCTGCTGTATCTTGGTACTCTGCAATGAGGTTCTTTATTCCCTCCTCCGTAGCGCTATCTGGTCGGCTAAATTGCCGCTTCTCTAGGGCTTGCAGCTGGCTTTCTAAGTCCGATAGCCGGTGCCTTATGGCCTTCAGAACGCTGGGTGTTTAGACATAGCAATGCCCCGTATGTAAACCTTGAACGCTTCCCACACCGCGTGGAAGTCCTCCACTGACCCCACATTCTTTTAAAAAAATAGGTCTATTGCCTCTGCCAGTTCCCCTCTAAAAACAGGGTCTAGGAGCGAGTATGGTGGAAACCGCCACGTAAAGGGGGGAATTTTCCTAGCCGGGGTCCCCACTACCAACAGTAAAGGGGAATGGTCCAACAGCGTCGCGGCAGGACCTTGCAATTCCTGATACTGCGAAGCATCCCCGAGGTAGCAAACCAATAATCTATTCTAGTATGCACTTCATGATAAGCCGAGTAGTGGGTAAACCTTCCCAGACCAGCATTTCTGCTTCTCCATACGTCCTCCATGTCTAGAACGAGAAGTCTAGCTGCCAACATCTGTGCCGCCGCTGATGGCCTGCGAGGTGGGCCAGTAGACCTGTCCATGTCTGGGTTAAGCATCAGATTAAAGTCCCCTCCCCATAGTATTTGGGGCATGTCATGTGCTGTTGTAAATATTTAATTTACTATCATAATTTCTATGCAGGTAAGTACTTAATCAATAATAACTCAATCAGAAAGAAAAAACCAGAGTCCGTGGTGTTAGAGTTCTTAGGGGTTTTATTCCTTACAAAGGAATGGTCATGACTTGGCTATCATGTTCCCGCAACCACACAGGGTTCAGGAAGGGATAGAGAGCATATGCCGCGCCAACTTTATTGACAATACATAGCTTATATACTTATTTTACGTCATATGAGGCAATAGAGTAGGCGTAACAGCTGAGAGAAGACAAGATAACAGTATCCACGTGTTACTAGTACGTAATTAGGGGGCGTGGACTAGGCGTGAACTGGAGGTGTGTGCTAGAAACGTCACAGATAGGTGTCACAAAAGGGGTGGCACTAACAGAAATGTTGCAATGTCAGCAGAAATCGGAAGCTTGGATGCGCGCGCAGCCGCGTGACGTGTGATTGACGTGAGACTGGAGGGAGCAGGGGACTTGACATTTACACTGACGGAAAGAGACAGAAGTCTGGCATGTCAGATCAACTTGTACTTTTATCATATCTGATATCTGATGTTTGGGAACCATACTATCGAGAGGGAAAGGTCTCTGGGGCAGAAGCTATTCTATACTGACTGTGAGTGCGTGTGTAAGCGCCTGAGTGTCTGCATGAGAAGCGTGGGGGCATGGGCCTTCCATGGGAGCATGGTAACAGAGGCTATGAATTACTTGCACGGAGACAGGTTGGCCCTTTGCTCTGCAGATGAGGGGGATGTTTACTGAAGCTAGTAGGCAGGAATGTATTTTCGAGGAGCGGAACAGATAACTCGAAGGTTATAGTCAGTCTTGGCAGGCAGCAGGCTGAGCTGAGCACGGTGGGCCGCGCTGGAAGTAAGTCAGAGTTCACGGGTACAGAGGCAGCCTGGGCTGAGGGTTTCAGAGTCAGAAGCCAGAAAAATGGCTCAATGGCAGAAATTCAGGGCCTACTTTGCCAGAGCTGAAAAACATGTAAGGTACACTACAAAAAGACGTTGGCATAGCATATTTAGGAACGAACTATTCAACCCATTCAGGGTGGGTCTGAAAGAGGACATGTTAACGTTGGACGCAAATGTATTTGCGTCTTCGTAGCTGGCACAGGAGGGAAGTTACATGCACTTTAAGCTGGTACATGGAGTCGGTGGGGTACACGCTAGGGAACACAATCTTGACCATAAAATTTATATTTCCTCATTCCCTCCTTGTTCCCTACGGACCCTTCATGATATATCGATCCTCATGAATCGATCAGTTTGTTCTTGTAACATCATTTGCTCTTCTTTCTTTCTTTCACGTTTTGAGAGGAAACTGGAATGTTCAATGCACGATGTGGCACACAGTCTACAAATCGCTGGCCCACACTGTAGGCACAGGCAGCAACTGAATACTAGGACTAGGCCAATGCCTAGGAAGGATAGGATCTTCCATCCCCAAGCAGTTAACGTTGTCCAGAACCAACCGGACCAAGTCCAGGTGCCTGGATTCTGATGTATCAGATTTGCAATTTTATGAAGACGTGTAATAGCTTGATATACTGTGGGCGCGTTTTCTGGGATGAAAATACAGCAGCTTGACCCGATGACCTTACAGGCTCCACCTCTATCTGCCAAGATGACGTCAATAACAAGACGATTCTGAAGAACAACAACCCGCATGGCGGACTGCTCTTCTGTTAAGTTACCTAAGGCGGAGGCAGTTTCATTCACTACTGCTTCAAGTGTTCTAGTTAATCTGCGTATTAGTTTACTATTTTGGACGGGACCTAAAAAGAAAAAGAATCCTTTATTAAAATCGGTGTATTGTTCCCATGCTGTTTCAGTGTAATCGACAAGTGAGATATCTCTTCTGAGTCTATTCTTTACTAGATTTGTATTTCTGTGATAGTCAGGAGGAGCTAGAAAAACAGGTGGCAGAAGGAATGCAATGTAACAGGTACCATCCCAATCTGGAGGTAAGCGTATGTATGCGGTATGACCACAAACAAAATAGGAGTGACGGGTAGCTTTAAAAGAAGACTTGCCTTGATCACTGAATTCGACCACAATAGTACATTTACTATGGCCTAAGTGTACTGAACCTTTCTTGCTGACACATAATTCACCAGTGACTGGTAGTACTGACATAGCGGGCAGAACTGGAGCAGCTTCGGATTCAACAGTAAGGATCATAAGGTTAATTGTGTAATTACCTAATCCATAAACTTCATTTTCTAGATCAGTTCCTATTCTAATGGGGAGTCCCTTCTTGTCAGGATAACAGGCATTAAGCAGAACTAAGTTCAAGTTTCCCCAAACCCAGCTCCCTTTAAAAACAGCAATATCAGGATCTACGGAATTTATTATTCTAAACCATGCTCCACAGGAACCATTGTGAGTGAACGGGTACGGAAAGAGGGGCAGAGCTCCCTTGTATTTCTGGTAGGGAGGGAGTCGGCCACATATCCAGCAGTTTGTAGCATTGTTAGTCTGATGGGAATGATGTAACATACTAATGAATGTGTTGTTGCGCAGCGCAAGTCTGTGAGAAAGTTCATGTGGAGGTAATTTACTAAAAGAATGTTCAGCAGAAACATTATAAGCAGATTGTTCACGCTTGATAATAGGATAATAGATGGGGAGCAGTATACTCGCAATAATTATCAGAACACTTAGAAAAAACATAATTAATAATGTCACCATACAGTGACTACGTAGTGATTTACAATATGTACGTTTCTTTAATTGTCTTTCTCTCTCTCTATCTCGATCTAGGGGATACATGTCAGAAACTATTTAACCGATTCACCTAGGGGAGGACTTAAACAATTAAACTGTCTGACTTGCTAGATCGGAGCTTAAGTCTATATTCTTCTTGGGGAGTTTTCTCTCGTTCGGAAGTTTTAAAGTCACTAGTTTTGATACAGTCTTTGGTGGGGGTGGACGAGCCTGGATCTGGTTTCAGTTCATTGTATTTTTTGATATGGCTCGTGTGGACCCACCCCTTTCTGCCTTCCAGTTTCACTGCGGTCCTCGTTGTAAGAAGGACGGTCTTTGGCTCCTTCCAGCGGGGCTCCAGCGGACTCTTTCTGTCGAAGTTCCGTACTAAAACTGTGTCCCCAGGACGGACATCATGTGGCTTTACATCAGTGTTGTCGGGGAAAGCTGCGGCAACCTGTGAACGACATGATTGGAGTGCAGACATCAAGGAGGCAAGGTAATCTGTCAACATATTACAATCAACATCAGTGATCTTCTTCGGAATGGGCGTCCCCCACATATTCGGTGGTCTCCCAAAGACCACTTCGTACGGGGATAGTCCTGATCTCGAGTGGGCCACCATCCTCATGTAGAACAGTGCCACGGGCAGGGCGACTATCCAGTCGACCCCTTTCTCTTTACATATTTTTGCAAGGCGTGTCTTTAATGTCTGGTTATGCCTTTCTACAAGGCCTGCGGCTTCGGGATGTCGGACACAATGGAATCTCCACTGATATCCTAGCAATAGGGAAACCTGCTTCATTAATTCGGATGAGAATGGCTGACCGTTATCTGAGTACACGACACGAGGCAAGCCGTACCGTGGGAAGAATTCACGAACCAACTGCCTGGCAGTGGTCGGAGCAGTGTAATCTGGGACTGGGTATGCTTCGGTCCAACGGGACAGAGCACAAACAATTACGAGGACATATTTGAATCCTCGACAACGGTCCATCTGGATATAATCCATCTGGAGGACTTCAAAAGGGTGATCGGGAGGATGAAATCCACCTTGCTCTACAGGGACACTTTTACCTGGATTGAACTGACAACAGATCATGCAAGTACGCACTTTCTGTTTTGCTGCTGCTCGTAAGTGTTTATTACTCCAAAGATTTTGTAAACTGTCTAGCATTGCTTTTTCTCCTAGGTGTGCTGGACTATGTACTGTATTAACCATGACTTGAACCATAGAATCAGGGAGAAACCATGTAGATTTTCCCTTCGTCATCCAACCTTGATCTGTCTGGATCCCTCCTAGTTCAGTCCATTTCTTTATTTCATCTGGAGTAGCATGTGCCTGAATATCGATTACATCTAGTGTGGGATCCCTGACTGTCATGCAATTTGTCGGCACTATTGTCTTTGTCATGTCAGTTGTCTGAGTGTGAGTCAATGCTGTATGTTTTGCTGTCTGATCTGCCAGGTTGTTACCCTGGGAAACAGAATCTGTAACTTTAGTATGTGCTTTACACTTCATGACGGATATGCCTGAAGGCAGATGTATTGCTTCTAACAGTGCTTGAATGAGGGGACCATGCTGGATCTTGGCACCATGAGAGGTCAGAAAACCTCGTTCTTGCCATAACATGCCGAAGTCGTGTACAACTCCGAACGCATAACGGGAATCAGTATATATATTAACATTTCTGTTCTTGGCTAGAATACAGGCTCGAGTCAGAGCAATAAGCTCTGCTGCTTGAGCGGACAGTGTGTCAATACGATGTGTTTCCTTTACTTCAGTTTCAGTGGTCACGGCATATGCGGCCACTAATTCCCCTGTACTTGTTCTCATACATGAACCATCCACATAAAGTGTCAGGTCTGGATTTGTCAGTGGGACATCTGTTAAGTCTCGTCGGGGCTTTGTTACTGCATTAATGATTTCTATACAATCATGCGGGGCTGGATCTGTCTTAATTGTAGGTAACAGTGTTGCGGGGTTCAGAATGCTGCAGCGTCTGATTTCTATGTGTGGCTGGAATAGTGTCAATTCATAACCTGTCAGTCGTGCTATAGTCAAATGTTGAGTCTGGGTTCTGTTTAACAGAACCTCTACAGAATGTGGAACTTGTACTGTTAACTGGTGCCCTAAAACAATTGAATCGCTCTGTCTTATTGCTAACGCTGTTGCTGCTACTGACTTTAAGCACGCAGGGAGTGCTTGTGCTACTGAATCCAATGTACTTGAAAAATAAGCGCAAGGCTTATGTGAACCTGCTTGATCTTGGGTGAGGACAGACAATGCTGTACCATCACGTTCTGTAACAAAAAGTGTAAACGGTTTGCTGTAACATGGTGTCGCTAAAACTGGTGCTTGACATAAAGCTTTCTTTAATTCCTCAAAGGCTTGTGTATGTTCCTGAGTCCAAGGGAGGACAGTCGAAGTCGCTGCCTCCTGTGTTGTTAACTGGATGAGTGGTTGAGCCAGAAATGCATATTGAGGAATCCATTGTCTGCAGTACGAGGTGAGGCCTATGAAGGCCCGCACTTCCTTTTGTGTCTGAGGTCGTGGCATATTTACAATTAACTGAATGCGATCGGGAGTGAGCTGTCTCCCCACTTTGGACAGCAAGTGACCCAAGTACACAACTTGCTGAACACAGAATTGTAGCTTCGAAGGAGACACCTTGTGTCCCTTGTCTGCCAGGAAATGTAAAACTGTCAGTGATGCTTGTTCACATTCGGGCTCACTTCGTGCGGTGATCAGCAGATCATCGACGTATTGCAGTAAAGCGGTGTTAACTGGCATTTGAATACAATCTAGTTGTCTTTTCAGTGCTTGACTATAGATGCTGGGGCTTTCTGTGAATCCTTGAGGTGCGCGGGAAAATTTGAAACTTCGTCCATTTAAACTGAATCCGAAGAGATATTGGCTCTCTGGATCAATAGGTACACTAAAGAAGGCATTCTTGAGATCAATTACAGTAAAGAACGTTGCTTCTGAATCAATAGCAGTCAATAAGGAAGAGATATCGGGGACCACAGGGTACTGTGGTACAATACATTTATTCAGCTCTCGAAGGTCAATCACCAGCCGATATACTGGCGGTGCATTGGGATCAGTACGTTTAAGAATTGGAATGATGGGTGAATTACAGATATTGGAGTCGGTCTCTACGACCACTCCTTGGACAATGAGCTCTTCAATGATTTTCAGTAAAGCCACTACAGCATCGGGTGGTAACTTGTATTGTCTGATTCGTGGTAGAACAACTCCTGTCTTGAGTGTAACACGGTATGGTGTGATATGCATGCAACCTACATCAGTTGGGCCTGTTGCCCACAAGTGATCTGGTACATTTTTCAATCTGACATCGAATTCTCGCAAAACATAATGACCCTTGAAATCCCGCAGAAAGAGTCTAACTCCCTCCGGGGAACAGCATATTATAGCTCCTAGAGCCTTCAATGTTTTAATTCCTAACAGATTTTCTGGACATGATTTCGTAAGTAACAAGTCTGTAACACGTGATAATGGACCCACAGCCAGGGGGACTGGTTCTGATACTTCATTTATAATGGGCTGTCCTGAGAAACCAAGGGAAACATTCTGTGAGCCTGAGAGGGGTGCCCCTGGGACTTCATTATGGCTGATCGTCGTGCGGCTTGCCCCTGTGTCAATTAAAAACTTTCTATCTTTTCCCAATACTTGACTGTGTACATAAGGACCTTCTTGATCTACAGGAATTTCAATAAGAGGCAAGCCAAATTCCCTCTCTAGGCTGTTTCATGTGTATCGTGAATACTCTGGGTAAGCAGATTGGGCATACTGGTACATCTGTTGGGAAACTTGTTGAGTCGCGGCAAGAGGCTGTGGCTGAGATACCGCTACTGTCTGTGCTGTATGAGATGAAGCATGCATAGGCTGTGTGTTCTGCATGGGCTGTACATTCTGTGAAGTCTGTGGCTGAACTTGATCTTGTCTTGGTGGATGCGGTCTCTCTTTAGTTTTACCTGTTGCTATGTTATGTTTCAGAACTGGACATTCATGTACGTAGTGACCTGGTTGCTTACAATAGTTGCATGTCCCTTTAACGGGAGCTGCAGAATGATTTGTCTGATTCGTACCTTTCCTATTTCCGTCGGTATGTACCGACTGGGCTACTAACATTTTCATTTTCGTGTCTTTCATACGTTTCTGTTCCTGATCCTGTTCCTCTCTGATTCTGTTCTGATGGTATTGTAACATTTGTAACATCTGTGATGGCGTATTTGCTTGCCATGTACTCTCAACCTTGTATACACGATTTTTAACTGCTAACAGGGAATTCTCGACTAGTTTTGATACAAAAAGATGCGGATACGACTCGCTACTTGGTTTAAGACCACTATTAATGATAAAACATTTCTCGAATCTTGAATAAAAGTCACTAGTATCTTCGTCGGGTTTCTGTTTACATGCTGAGATTGCATCCCAGTCTTCTTTTCTAGTTGCCAGTAATCTTGGCAGAACCTGTACTATTAAACCTGGTAATGCTTTAGTTTTGTCCCCGAGGCCTACCCCTGGGACCCGTTTGCTTTCTTCGTCTTCTATTTCTGCCCATACAATCTTTTTGTCTCCCACCTCCCATTCCTTTTCCTTTAATTTCTCGTAAATGCCCGTGGGCAGCAGTACCTTTAACATTTTCATGATATCTTCATATGTGTAATCCCCCATCAGTAACATGTCTTTAAGCTCTCTGTGGAAACCTGCAGGGTCTTTATCATGGCAGGGTACTAGTTTCTTCATTTCTAACAGTTCTAACTTAGTCAGTGGCGTGTGTACATACACGCGTTTCAAGGTATGATCCTCACCCATAACTGGGTGTACTTCTCGTAAGGGGTTCTGACTTTCAATGCCACTCAGGCATTCCATACGATACATTTTTCTTTCTGGGGGTGGAGCGGGAACATATTCAGAGCTTACAAAAGTGTCATATCTATGTCGTTGTTCTAGAATTATTTGTATTAACGTGGTACTTAAACCTCTCCATCTATCCATGAGTAGTGCTTCTAGAGTTTCGTGTAAGGGACCTGGATCGGAATGTTTATTTCTGTATTTCGTGAGGAGGTGCTGCATCATGTATACACCTGCTAATTTCTGCTCGTCTGGGGAGAGGTTCAGGAATGTCTGTGCTACGGTGTCATCATTATACATATCCGGATTTTCAGCCCATAATATGGCTGACCGGGCTAATTCTTGTTCATCCATTGAATTTAGTATGTGGTACCCCACTCGGTCTCGGAGTCTTTTATCAGTCTCCTGGAACTGGTGTTCAGAAGAATTCGGGTTGGTTAAGGCAGAGAGAAAAACTTTCTTGCTTTCCGGACGGATACCTTTCCTAAGGTAAGTTCCCTTACCTACATACGCTATAGTATCTGTAGGCTTTTCTGATTCTTCGAGTTCTTCCTCCTCCTCGGAGGAGGCCCTTTCTTTCTCTTTTTCGTGCATTTCTATCACTGCTTTTCTTATTTTCTTGTACATACTGGCTATGCAAGCCCCCTTATCATGTTTTCCTTCAGATATATTTTGACCCCACTTGTTTAGTGCATCTAACTCGCTCTGATCTGTTCCAGGCCTATCTCGTTCTCTTATTAGGCAGTTTATGAAAAAACGTAGTATCTGTGCTTGAATGTCAACTTTCTGATGCTCCATGGCATCCTTAACACTGTCAGGGTCTTTACCAGTCTGAATGAACTGATATATTCTATCTAGGCGCTCCTTCATCCCTACAAATAACAGCAGGAAATCAGTAGCAGATCTTAACCGTAGTGAGGCCATCATCATTCTGTCGTTTTTGCCGGGTACTGGATCATATCTGCAAACTGAAAGTTTTTCTTTGAGTATGTCAAGACGGGGTGACTTGAACGTGAGAGGACTCTGCATATCCCTGATGTTTACTCTGTGTGTCAATGGTGGGGTGTGAAGACCCCCCGTCGCACCTCCTGAGGCGGAAGCTTGGGCATTATCTCTCTGTGGAGTCTGTATCTGAGCTTGAATTTGTCCTTTAGTAGCGTCAGGTAGACGTGGTTTCAGTAGATCTATTTTAGCTGCGGGACGTGGTGGAGGTGGAGGAATCTGTTGTGGTACTGGCGGAATATGATCTTGGGGCGAGTTACCACCCCCGTCCCTGTCGTTAGGCAGGGCGCGGACAGGCAGATTGCTGTAAGCGGGTGCTACATCCTCTAGATAGGAATTCAGGAATATGTCTTTAGTGGTCCTATGATTTACTTTAGTTGGCACCAATGGTGACGGCAGATTTTTCGGTATTTCTGAAATGGCCTCAGGCGAACCCTCGGCCGCGAGATACATACCGTTTACGAGGTTATTTCGTGCACGGTCTACTTGCTCTGTTTTTACTCGGATCCCTTCAGTAACTAATTCGTTTTCTTGGGCTTTATCTGATTCTCTAAGTCTGTCTTCTCTACGTAGTGCTTTTTCAGCTCGCTTATGTGATTCCTTACGCCAAAACTCTATGGCGTCTTTCTGAGATTGTCTGGCTTTCTTTTTCCATAGTGCTTCCTCTACTTTCATGATGCACTCAGCATCCCATGTTCCAGTAACTGGCCATCTGTGTTTTTCGTCTAGATGTTTTGTATAATCGGCCCATAAATCTAGATACAATATGGCATCTAAGCCATGCTTGTGGTACATGAAGTTTCCTGGAGTGTCCCTAGGGGGAATAGGAATTTCTTCCTCCAGTATCCCTTTCCTAGTTCCTATCTGCTTTAACTTGTTGAAAAACGGCATCTTGTTTCTACTTAGTACTGAAAGCTCGATCTTATCTACTTAATACTGAATACAGCTATTTATACAAGAACATACAATAATGCACATTAAAAACAGTCACACTCATACCACGACATTAATCACATGAAGAACATTTAAAACATATATCACTACCCCTTTATACTGATGTACTGCTAAACAGCACAGATACACTGTCTAAAAACAGTGCAGACCGGACTTGTGTACCCAAACCCGTCTTGATACGACCCAGCAATGGTACTCACCGGGAAGCACGGAAATCGGAAGGCCTCGGAAAACTCGACTGGACTGGACTCAGCTCGACTTCGGAAAACTTCGGAAAAACTTCGGAAAACTTCGGAAAACTTCGGAAAACTGGTGGGCCTCTTGACACCTCGGACCTTGCTTCTTTCGGCTAGGCTCTGGTCGGGATCCTCCGCACTCCTCACCGCCTCGTCTGGGTACTGATCGCAGTCTTCGTCACCTCCGTGGACCAGAGGGAGATGCAGGAAATCCTGCCGGTACGCGTAGTTTCCGTCTAGCTGATGGCAGGGTACAGAGCTTGCAATGCACCAACCGGCGCGTGAGGTGGGGGAGGGGTCCCTGTTCGGGCGCCAAAATGTTGTAAATATTTAATTTACTATCATAATTTCTATGCAGGTAAGTACTTAATCAATAATAACTCAATCAGAAAGAAAAAACCAGAGTCCGTGGTGTTAGAGTTCTTAGGGGTTTTATTCCTTACAAAGGAATGGTCATGACTTGGCTATCATGTTCCCGCAACCACACAGGGTTCAGGAAGGGATAGAGAGCATATGCCGCGCCAACTTTATTGACAATACATAGCTTATATACTTATTTTACGTCATATGAGGCAATAGAGTAGGCGTAACAGCTGAGAGAAGACAAGATAACAGTATCCACGTGTTACTAGTACGTAATTAGGGGGCGTGGACTAGGCGTGAACTGGAGGTGTGTGCTAGAAACGTCACAGATAGGTGTCACAAAAGGGGTGGCACTAACAGAAATGTTGCAATGTCAGCAGAAATCGGAAGCTTGGATGCGCGCGCAGCTGCGTGACGTGTGATTGACGTGAGACTGGAGGGAGCAGGGGACTTGACATTTACACTGACGGAAAGAGACAGAAGTCTGGCATGTCAGATCAACTTGTACTTTTATCATATCTGATATCTGATGTTTGGGAACCATACTATCGAGAGGGAAAGGTCTCTGGGGCAGAAGCTATTCTATACTGACTGTGAGTGCGTGTGTAAGCGCCTGAGTGTCTGCATGAGAAGCGTGGGGGCATGGGCCTTCCATGGGAGCATGGTAACAGAGGCTATGAATTACTTGCACGGAGACAGGTTGGCCCTTTGCTCTGCAGATGAGGGGGATGTTTACTGAAGCTAGTAGGCAGGAATGTATTTTCGAGGAGCGGAACAGATAACTCGAAGGTTATAGTCAGTCTTGGCAGGCAGCAGGCTGAGCTGAGCACGGTGGGCCGCGCTGGAAGTAAGTCAGAGTTCACGGGTACAGAGGCAGCCTGGGCTGAGGGTTTCAGAGTCAGAAGCCAGAAAAATGGCTCAATGGCAGAAATTCAGGGCCTACTTTGCCAGAGCTGAAAAACATGTAAGGTACACTACAAAAAGACGTTGGCATAGCATATTTAGGAACGAACTATTCAACCCATTCAGGGTGGGTCTGAAAGAGGACATGTTAACGTTGGACGCAAATGTATTTGCGTCTTCGTAGCTGGCACAGGAGGGAAGTTACATGCACTTTAAGCTGGTACATGGAGTCGGTGGGGTACACGCTAGGGAACACAATCTTGACCATAAAATTTATATTTCCTCAGTGCGCCAAACATTGCAGCTAGCGATTCATAGAATTCCGGGGCATCATAATTGGGACCATAAGCGTTCACTACCAGTAAGTCTAGCCCCATACCCCTACAGGTCACTTTGACGTATCTACCCTCAGGATCGGTTCTTAGTGTGTGCAGTATGATTTTCGACCTTGGGTTAACCCATGTGATGACCCCTCTGGCATGTGTCGTGAATCCTCCAGACCTCTGCTGCGTAGCATCCTGCTAGAGAGTGGCAAATGGGTTTCCTGCAGCAGCGCTATGTCTATATTTTGTCTTTTTAAATAACTTAGCACGTTTCTTAGCTTCCTGAAAATCGTTCAGCCCCCTAACGTTCCAAGTGAGGGCTCGTATGGTGGCCGTCTGTGCCCGCTCCTGCGCTTCAGGTGGGTTAGTCATCCTGAGGTGGTGTGCATATTGCGGAAAGCGCGTGATCTCCATCCGTGTACCCTACTAGTGTGCTCAGTCTGTGATGTGACAACAGCCTCATCGCCCCCCTACAGATCCCTCCTGTGCATTGCAATGAAACAGTGCCCACCCCCCTCCCACAGCAGACCTCCCCCAACCTGGCCTGGCCGACCCCCTGCCCGCCCTCCTCCCCCTCCCCTCCCAGACCCAACCGTGAGTAGAACAACCACTTAGTGCGTTGCGCGCAGGGGCCAAGGTCGCCTTGCATCCTTAGTATGCTATCCATGCACAACATGCTCCAAGAGACGTCCCCCCGCCACCGCCACACCCAGTGGATCAGCAGCAAGTGAGTGTAAAAGTAATACAAAACACATCAACTTTACATACAATCCCCCGTCCCGCCTCCCCTAGCCCAGAGTTCCACAACTGATTCATCAATTAGCGCAGCCGAACTACCACGTGCAGAACCTCCCAAGTGTCTCATAGTTCTCAGCAATGACTATCACCCCCACTCATATCGCTTAAACAAATATCCAATGCTATAGCAACATGCGATATACGGTGCCCCAGTCAAGTCCTACCATCCTGTATGGTGTACAGCTACTCCTGATCGTCAAGCCGACTGCTTTCCTCCTCCTCCTCATGCGGTCGATCCGTATGATTAGATCGTTCCCTGGCCCAGCTTTTCATCGCACGTTGAAGTGTGGCAGTGTCTGTGAATATGTGTGAGTGGCCCCGCCGATTGACCCTGAATTTCGCCAGGTACAGCATTGCGTAGTCCAAGCCAAGGTCTTTCAGCTTCTTCTTGTACGGGATGAAGGGCTTGCGTGCCTCCAGCACTCTGGCGGTAAAGTCCAGGTACAAGGAGATGGCCGAACCTTCACATTGCAGAGTAGGTATAGATCTGGCCAGCCGAAGCGCCGTGTCTCTGTCCCGATAGTTAAGTAACTTCGCTATGATAGGTCGGGGGCGCTTGGTCGCGGCCTCGGTTCCAATGAACGGTGCGCTCTTTCCACCACAAACATCGCTGAAAAATCTCCCTCACCCAGAAGAGTTGTGAGGAGTTTCTCCACAAAGCTTCCATAGGCCCCGTTGAGGTGGTCTCCGGCAGACCCGTGATTCTGAGGTTACATCGCAGGCAACAATCCTCCAAATCCTCCGTCTTATCCTGGAGTGACTGCATGAGCCTGTCCAGTTTTTTGTGTCCCGTATCAAGTTCCGTCTCGGCCTCCTCCACCTCCGTGAGCCTACGCTCTGACATTTCCAGTCTCTCCGCATGCTTGTCTATTCGTTCCGCCATGTGGTCTATTCTGTAGGTCAGAGCGTCAATCTTAGAGCCCAGCGCGGAGATACTCGTCTGTATCCCCTTCTCCATTGCCATCAGGAGAGATTTAATGTTTTGTCCTGCCGGCGTCTCGTCTTCCAATGGCATAGGCGCCTGTTTGACAGCCATGGCTCCCGGCTGTTTGAGCGCCTCTGTGAGAAAGGAAGCTTGCTCTGGGTCTTGTCCCCTTTCACCATCTTCTCAGGTCTCCTCACCCGGAGTGCACGGGAAGAGCCAGTGGGTCGTGTTTGCCAGCCTGCTAGCTAGATAGATCTGCAGGCCCAGTCCAGTCAGACCTCTTCGGGCGTATCGTGGCGCACAGCTCCCGGGTTGAATCCCAGGCTAGCACGGGCAATCCCCTTCCAGTACAGGGTCAGCAATTCACCTCTACTGCTCCCGAAAGCCAATCCCGGTTGAGCCTGCTGGTACACTGCTACGTTCTCCCAGTGCGGGTCTTGTGTACTTTTGGTAATGAGGGGGGCCCTCCGCACCAGCCGCGCAGCATGTCAAGAAGCCCCTGGCTTCAGAAGCAGCTTCCCCTCCAGAGGGCCACCAGGAGGACCCTCGGCAATTTTTACCCCTCCGTGAGGTCACACAGCAGGTGTGGCGTTGTGTCCCAGCTCCCCACACTGTGGCTATGTGGGGTCCATTGTAGCGCACCACTCCACAGAGGGACCAATAGAGCCTCAGCGAAACGCACATGTGCACGGCACTCACCACGTCTCTATGACCCCCTCACCGGCCCGTGCCCATCTCCATTCCTGTGTCCACCTTCAAGGGGGGGTCACCGCAATCCTCCGCCAGTTGGCGCCTGAGGCGTCCGCCACCACACCCTCCTGCCGCAGACTGCTGATGTGGGGGATCTGGGACCGCCGATCCGGGCACCCCGCCTGTCTCGTCCGCCACCGAGGGAGGCCTCACCACATGGCACATCAAGAGGTTGAGGAGCGCTTCAGGAGGTGTAGCAGGGCAGGCGCGCACCCCCACCAGGCTCCGATTCCGTGGCTGTAGGTGTCCGCTGTTGCCTGCCCACTATCGCACTGTGTTGGTCCCCCAGGGGTCCGCTCGTCATCGGGCCGGGACCTCCCGGTGCCTCCCGCCGCACGTCGCGCGACGTTGCCCGGACCGTTGAACTGCTGTGGGTCGGGGATTCGGGCCCTCCTTCACGCCGCTCAGCGCGGCTCGCGAGTCTCCACGATCCAAGCTGCGCCTCGGCTGGAAAAGGCACCGCCGGCTCCCCTACGGTGAGCGGACTTCGAGGCAGGGGTGTGGGGATCAAAATGACCGCTCAAATGCAGGATAATGAAGGATCTTGTCGTTGGGCACAGCAGAGCAGTGGGATCAAGTGGCCATTACGGACTCCGGCAAGCTCCGCCCCCGTACGGAGCGTATTTCCCGTACAAATCGCACACCTTCAACGTCCCCGTACGTACGATCAAGTACGATCCAAACCCAAAGCAGATCTCCATATGAATCGTACCAAACACCGTCCAACACAAAAATACATACGATTTGTATCCGGTACGCGCAGTACACAACGTCCGTACGTAAACAAGCAGCAGTTTCCAGCCCAGCAAGTACGATTCGTGTCGGCGACACTCCGTACGACCCTTTTTCTACGGGAGCTGAAAATGTCCGTAAAAGCAGAGTCCGGCCCGAACCGCACCCCCGGTACGCGTCATACACGCCATGAACCCCATCGTCTGTGTCATCCCAGTCCTGTACGCCTGGTGCACAGAAACTGACGACGGTGCAGACGGTGAGAACAACGTACCACAACAACAGAAGTGTACTCGTACAGTACGTTTACATGCTCGCATATATCACCATTGCAATAGTGCTACGAGCCGCACACACGCCATGAATGTTGGGGTACTGTGCGTCACACGCTCGCGTATGGCACCATTGTAATAGTGCTACGAGCCGCACACACGCCATGAATGTTGGGGTACGGTGCATTTCACATGCTCACGTATTGCACGAGCCGCACACATGCCATGAATGTTGGGGTACGGTGCGTGACATCTGAGGGGTGGGTGGAAATTACTCCCAGCAGTGTCCAGAAATATGAGTGGTGGGTGCAGAGGACTCCCAGTATAGGCCAACAGTATGGGGGTGGGTGCAGAGGACTCCCAGCATAGGCCAACAGTATGGGGTGGGTGCAGAGGACTCCCAGCATAGGCCAACAGAATGGGGTGGGTGCAGAGGACTCCCAGCAGTGGCCAGACATATGAAGGGGGGGGGTGCAGAGGACTGACAGCAGTGGACAAACAATTGAGGTGTGGGAGCAGAGGACTCCCAGCAGTGTCCAGACATATGAGGGGTGGGTGCAGAGGGCTCCCAGCATTGGCCAGACATATGAGGGGTGGGTGCAGAGGACTCCCAGCATAGGCCAACAGTATGGGGGTGGGTGCACAGGACTCCCAGCAGTGGCCAGACATATGAAGGGTGGGTGCAGAGGACTCCCAGCATAGGCCAACAGTATGGGGGTGGGTGCACAGGACTCCCAGTACTGCTCAGATATAGGGGGTACATCATCATCAGCATACCACAACTACAGGGGGGTTTGTGCACATCCCTAACTTGTGACTTTCATGATAGTGCCATAGCAATACATCACTTACAGCAGTGACCCACTCCATGGAGGATGGATTTCTGTCACACACTGGATGACACACCACATATGGATTTGATGCATACCCACCCATGGAGGTTGCTGGCGAAATACACACCCTACCATCATGACACAATATTGTATAGTGATGTAACTGGCCACCAAACAAAGTGAGCAAAAGGGAACACACACTGTCACATACATCCCAGGGCTGATATGAATGTCTAGGTGGTGGTCAGACCACCAAGATGTAGTCTCTCATGAAAGGTATAGGTTTGAAAACCCTTAGGTACAATGCTCAAAATTGTGAGTCAAGTTCCCAAATACCCTGCAAAACATTCCCCAACACAGGGGTAGGCTGTGATAACACACATGCATAGTGGCAAAAAGGGTGAATGTGTCCATGAAGGCATTTGTACATACTCAAAACACAAGTACAGTGAGTAGCATGTATGGCACAGATGAATGAGCAGTAGTCATCTGTGAGCAGGCATGGCCATTGCTGAAGGGAACCATCACCAAAAAATTAAAGGTGCACACATGTCAGCACAACAATTGTGCAACTGTCTGCAGTGAAGATCTCAGGTGTCACAGAGGAAGAAACACTCCTTGGGACAATGTCTGTAGCCAAACTGAACACACACAACCAATGATTAATTGCAGAGACATTGTGATGGCACACAGATACCATGGTCCACCTCATGACCATCAACAAAAAACATCTTTCAGAACCCCAAAACATTACCATGACACCAACTCCAGGGCCCTCATCACCAACATCAAGTCCCTGAAAAGCAATAGTGTAGAATGCAAAATAAAAGGCTTTATTCAGCTTTAAATGAAAACAAGTGCAAAAATGAGTCCCAGCTCAAATAGGCCAATTGCCAATCCACAACAATGTCTTGTAGTGGGATGTTGGGGAGGTCGTCTACCCCAAACTTGCCTGCACAGGAATGAACTAATGGTCTGTTGACTCTTGGGGGCATCATCGGGGTCAGGACCAGGCACCGCAGGGACAGTAGTGGGAAGGGTAGGTGTGGTGGGTGCAGGGTGGGACTTATCGTCCTCAGTGGCTTGTGCAGTGCCAAAGGTGGAAAGATGCTCAGCACTGCACACTGCTGCCAGTTAGTCCAGACCAACCCCTGCACCGGAGGACACTATGGGAGTGGAGGCAGATGCCTGTGAGGATTGCAGACTGCGACTTTGGCTGCATGTCTGCGATCTGACCCCAGTCCCTGTGGGTATGCCTGCAGCCCTCTGAGTTTGCGTGCCAGGAGGTGTGCGCTTCGACTTTTGTGGGGGGTGCTGCTTGTGTCCATTGGTGTGGGTGATCACCAACCGTCGTTGGTCAGATATCGTCGCTGACATGCCCTCCGTGAACGACAACAACTGGGTCAGTATTTGAGTCTGGCCATGGAGGACATTCAGCATTGATGTCTGACCAACCTGAATCTGGCAGAGTAGGTCCACAGACTCCGCACTGAGAGCAGCAGGGGAGACAGGGGCAGGGGCTGCGGTGACTGGGCCGAAGGAGACATGGGGGCTGCACGGACAGAAGGGACCGGAGCAACTGGGAGTGTGGAGATGGTTCTGGAGGAGGCTGGGACAGACACAGTGATGTTGCCAGGTGTTGCTGCGTATTCCCCCTCCTCGTGGGAGTCAGAAGTGGACCCATCTGTGTGGTAAGAAGTGTCGCCTTCCAAGAGGTCCACAGGCTGACTCCCATCACCCTCCGTGCCACTGGCTCCCTCCGACTCCTCAGCGATGGTGGCAAGTTGGCTGAGTCCCTCCTCTTGGTCTGTGCAGCTGTCTCCTCCTGTCTCTGTTGATGATGCTGTGGGCAAGGAGAAGAAACAGAAATGCATCAGTCACCTGTACACATCTGACACATGAGCATAAAATCAGTAGGTTACACTGCAAATCAAGGCATGCATCATGAGTAACAGCCAGATAGCCCTGCACATATTTGAGACTTGTACTGCCCAGTTGGTATAGACACAATGCTACTTGGACACAAGGATCCAAAAAACACACCAGGCCACAACTTGAATGAGAATTACACAGATAAGCTACTGTTTGTTTACAGGAGAGCAGATCAATACAATGACGTGATGCCACCTCAAGTACACAAAAAAAGAAACAGTAATGGTGCTCCTCAGTGAAAACTAACCCACCTCGCTCCCCAACGTGATACCACACTCAGAGCCCTGTAAGTACATTGGTGAAAAAATCAATGTAAATAAATGTTGGCATCTTGGGACTCAGCACACTTTACACAACCGACATGCATTGAACGTGGTAATTTGCCATCTTGTGAAGACAACACATATGTTCCTGCATGACAGATGCCTCACAATGAAATACACACAAAAAAGTTTTACACATTATTTGATACAGCTGGCACCCTTTAGGATAAAACACTATTAGAAATGGCGTTGCAGATTTGCCATATGCATGGTCCCATGGAGGTCTTGATGGCTTGACACTCATTAGTTTGTACAATTGACAACAAAGGTGTTTCAAGACCTAAAGACCACTGTGGGGACATGTATATGGAGATCAAGGCACACCATTAATCACTAACACTGGCCTCTTTGAAAAGCTGCCTGCTTCTTTTAAGAATCTCTGACAGAATATCGAGAGACAGGATATCGACAGACAAAATATCGACGCTGGAATATCGATGGCAAGTATATCGACACCCTATCTACAACATGGTAAGTACAAAAATATCGAAACTAAAATATCGATGTTAAAAATATCGTAATAAAATATATCGTTTTTTTATTATTAAAAAAAAGAAATATAAAGTAAATAATACTTTTATATAATTTAAACTTATGCAAAAATATTTTAGAATGTTATTAAATGATCAAATAATACATATTTAATGTTAAACATTTAATTAAAATTAAACATACAATACGTAACATATATTTCATTCATTATAATATTTATTATTTTTTAAATTAGTTTAAAAATATTAACAATTACTATAAATTACAAATACATCAACACTCATAAAATAATAACATAAATAATAATAAATATTTATATATTATACATAAAAACAATCAAATATACTTTCTATATTTAAATAATTAATTAAACACAACATGATGTAACGTATTAAAAATATCATGAAATACATATATAAATATAAATTATATTGAATAGCGTAAGGCTAAAAATTACTATTCAAACTCCATAGGGTGCAACAGTAGGGAAAGTGTTGGATAGCAAATAGGTAAAAATTACTATTCCCACTCCAATGAGTGTAACATTAGGGGAAGCGTTGGATAGCGTAAGGGTAAAAATTACTATTCCAACTCCAAAGGGTGCAACAGTAGGGAAAACGTTGGATAGTGTAGGGGTAAAATTACTATTCCCACTCCAGAGAGTGCAACAGTAGAGAAAGCGTTGGATAGCAAGTGGGTAAAAATTACTATTCCCACTCCAGTGAGTGCAACAGTAGGGAAAGCGTTGGATAGCGTACGGGTAAAAATTACTATTCCCACTCCAGTGGGTACAACAGTAGGGAAAGTGTTGGATAGCGGGTAGGTAAACATGATTATTCCCACTCCAATAAGTGCTACATTAGGGAAAGCGTTGGATACCGTAAGGGTAAAAATTACTATTCCAACTCCAAAGGATGCAACAGTAGGGAAAGCGTTGGATAGTGTAGGGGGTAAACTTACTATTCCCACTCCAGTGAGTGCAACAGTAGGGAAATCGTTGGATAGCGGGTGGGAAAAAATTACTATTCCCACTCCAGTGAGTGCAACAGTAGGGAAAGCGTTGGATAGCGGGTGGGTAAAAATTACTATTCCCACTCCAGTGAGTGCAACAGTAGGGAAAGCGTTGGATAGCGGGTGGGTAAACATTACTATTCCCACTCCAGTGAGTGCAACAGTAGGGAAAGCGTTTGATAGTGTAAGGGTAGAAATTACTATTCCAACTCCAAAGGGTGCAACAGTAGGGAAAACGTTGGATAGTGTAGGGGGTAAAATTACTATTCCCACTCCAGAGAATGCAACAGTAGGGAAAGCGTTGGATAGCGGGTGGGTAAAAATTACTATTCCCACTCCAGTGAGTGCAACAGTAGGGAAAGAGTTGGATAGCGTAAGGGTAACAATTACTATTCCAACTCCAAAGGGTGCAACAGTAGGGAAAGTGTTGGATAGGGTAGGGGTAAAATTACTATTCCAACTCCAAAGGGTGCAACAGTAGGGAAAACGTTGGATAGTGTAGGGGGTAAAATTACTATTCCCACTCCAGAGAATGCAACAGTAGGGAAAGCGTTGGATAGCGGGTGGGTAAAAATTACTATTCCCACTCCAGTGGGTGCAACAGTAGGGAAAGAGTTGGATAGCGTAAGGGTAACAATTACTATTCCAACTCCAAAGGGTGCAACAGTAGGGAAAGTGTTGGATAGTGTAGGGGTAAAATTACTATTCCCACTCCAGAGAGTGCAACAGTAGGGAAAGCATTGGATAGCGGGTGGGTAAAAATTACTATTCCCACTCCAGTGAGTGCAACAGTAGGGAAAGCATTGGATAGCGTACAGGTAAAAATTACTATTCCAACTCCAGTGGGTGCAACAGTAGGAAAAGTATTGGATAGTGTAGGGGTTAAAATTACTATTCCCACTCTAGAGAGTGCAACAGTAGTGAAAGCATTGGATAGCGGGTGGGTAAAAATTACTATTCCAACTCCAAAGGGTGCAGCAGTAGGGAAAGCGTTTAATACCATATATTTTTTTTAACATACTTCTAAATAATATTTATATTTGATATAATGTATAATTAATTTTTCAAATACATCAACATCAATAAAAAAAAATTGATCATTAATAAAAAAAACTACATTTGAATAATTTATTGACAATAAATGAACTACAAACACCAATAAATAATAGGTTTAAATATTACTCACCAAATAATACATATTAAAGACTAAATTATTTATCATAACAATAAAATATTATTTAAATTTAAATCAATAATAAAACTTCAAATACATTATACTAATTAATATTTTTTTTTTAATGTTTAACAATTATTTAATTATTTTTTCTAGTTATTAAAAATTATTTAAAAATTACAAATATTAATTGACAATTTATAAAATAAATATGTATTAAAATAATTATTTACCAATTAATAATTATTTAATACATTAATTTTCCATAACTAAAAATGTATAAATAATTAAATATTTACAAAAAAATTACGTTCCACCCAATACCCCTATAAAACCACAACACGCTCAGGTACCAAAACATAACATTTATTTAAAATTAACATTAATTACCAATTAAATAATTAATTTATCAATTTAAATAATTAATTGCCAATTATTAATTAATTACAAAATAAATTATACATAAAGAAATATTTTATTAATTACAATTAAATTACTTCCCACCCTATTCCCCTATAAACCCACAACCCGCTCTAGTACTAAAACTTAACATTTAATTTAAATTCACATTAATTACCAATTATATAATTAATTTATCAATTAAAATATTTAATTGCCAATTAATAATTAATTACAAAATAAATTAAACATAAAAAAATATTTTATTAATTACAATAAATTTACTTCCCACCCTATTCCCCTATAAACCCACAACCCGCCCCAGTACTAAAACATAACATTTAATTTAAATTAACATTAATTACCAATTATATAATTAATTTATCAATTAAAAAAATTAATTGCCCATTAATAATTAATTACAAAATAAATTATACATAAAAAAATATATTATTAATTATAATTAAATTACTTCCCACCCTATTCACCTATAAACCCACAACCCGCTCCGGTACTAAAACATATAATTTATTTATAAATACATTTATTAATATATCAAATTAATACACATATAATATTATTTATTTTAAATACTTAACTAAAACATATAATACATACATAATAAAAATAAAAAAATAATACAAATATCGATATTAGTGTCATCGAAATTAGTTACATCGATATATATGCTATCGATATTACTAACTTTGGTATTACTTACATCGATATAAAGAATTTCGATATTACTTACCTTAGGGTCGATATTCTGTCCAACGATATTCTTGACATCGATATTCTGCACCTTCGAAATTTCAAACACGATATTTGTGTAGGTCGAAATTTAAAACTCAATATTTCCACTGTGTACCTTCTTTTAAAACATTGGAAATGTCGTTTTGTGTGCACTACCTTGTGAGACAACTATCATGCAGGCACATAAGTGTCCTTTACACAATTCATCATATTAACACATTCAAAACATGAACAACGTTTAACAAGTCTTGTGAGTGTCAAGGTACAATCATTTATGTGACACTACTTAAAACATGTCAGTTCTCACATGGGCATCCATTCCCTGATGACACAGTTGCTTGCACATAAGACCTACTGGCTGTCATGTGAAGTGGCACACATGTCCCAACTCAGGACAATGCTTAAGCTAATGGGCCTGCAATTGTGATGAACAAAATTATTGCTGCATTGTGGACACACCATTATCCCCAGGCAAAATGTCAACACGGAAGTGTGCACACTAAGACAAAACAGCGTTGCATCTGAACTACATAAATGTGGCAAAAATGTATGAGGCAGAATCATGCCTGGAACCAAATGACATAGGCTGCCAAGCCCCAAATGAAATCACTGGCAACCATCACAGGGGCAGTGCATGGTGAAACTTTATCAGCCAATTCTCACCCACAGGTCAGACCTGGCAAGGCTAAATCAGGCAGGCTCATGTAGACCTCTCCTGCACAACACCCCCATACCTCAGTCAATGTGATTGATACAGCTCAAGAAGTGAGACCTCAGAATCAGGGTAACAAAAACTGTGCAGCAACAATTCCAAAAGTAACCCAAGCTCACCTTGCGGGGCTGGGAATACATATTAGTCACAAACAACTAACAACAGATTGTTGTGAATAGGCACACAGGCACTACCCAGTGTGAGTATGCACAAGCCAAATCTTGTATCCATGTCCAGTGGACACATGTAGCACACACAGGAAAAATACAAAATATGCCAGGGACCAATACCATAGAGGCAGACCCATGCTGAACGCACATAGAATGGGCACAGTGTTGGATGACACACATGATTAGGAGGCCAGGGTGTCTCAAGGGACTGTAGTGGGCACACTGACCCATGGGTCAGGAATGAGCTGACTGTACCATGAGTAACTGTCATGGCACTGTGCATATCTCACACTGATGTACATCATGTCTGAGAACACAACATGGGTCATGCATGCTGCAAGGGTGTGCGGTTGAAACCCCACACTCCTATGTTGAGACTCATCATCAGTGCAAACAAAAATAAAGCCCAAACACAGTGCACAGGTCATGGCACCGGCAAGGTCCCAACCCATGACACAGACCACCCTCCCACATGATGCGGAAATCAATGTGCATTCTTATTGTCTTGCACCCTAGATGAGCATGTACCAATGTGATGAAAATGAGCACCAGGTGATTATGGGGAATCGAAAAGACACTGCACATATAACCTGTCTGACCAGACACCCCAACTGTGGGAGAGCACTTCAAAAAGCAGGTGACACACAACACAACAAACAGCCATGTACCAACCCACTCCTTGCTGCTGTCTCTCCTGCAACTGCCTATCGAGGTCTGGAAACACCACTGCCAGGACCCGGAGCATGAAGTGACGGCTTCCGCCATGCCAGCTTGGAGGCTCCATCTTCAGCTGGACACGGGCGATAAGCCGGGTCCAGGACCGAATGTCTTGCCACCTCTTCAGGACGTTGCTCAGCCACCGGCTATGGCCCCCCGCAGACCTGACGGACCTGACAATGTCCATCCAGATTTCCCCCTTCTCGTAGGCAATTACCTTTCAGGAAGACAAAGTGAAACAACATCACTACACCTGCTCCATGTCCCAGAGACACACACTTGCACACCATTGATAATGTGAACAGGGCATAGGATGGTGACAGGACTTCCATCATTGTCCATGTGAATTAGGCCTGTGGGCAAGCCCCAATGCACTACATGGCATTGAAAGGCAACTGATGGCGTGACAGGTGCAACACACTCACTGATCATGGCACACACTGGGCAACACATGCAACTGCAGGGTTTGGGACAGCATGTGCCAAGCAGTCACATATCCCACTCCACTTAAGAACCCTCAGCGGACCAGACAGACACACCCTAGCACAGATCACTCGCCTGTCACTGACAACAGCGGATACAACCCTCCCTTTGCACATGTGCCACTTGACAATGGGGTGTCACAGGTGTTGTGCTAACTATGCAAGTCAGGCACACAGCACTGCTTACTTGTCTCATCAGATGGCTAGAGCTGCGGCATACGCCATGCATCAGTGGTGCAACACATCACATACACACTCACCCAGATGACAAGGAACATTCACACACTTCAATGTCCATGAGGTTAGACACATCATTTGGACAATCTCACCACAGGTCCCCTCAAGTCATAAAGATCTGTGAGTACAGTCACCTGTCACTCCTGGGGGAACACTGTTCCATCTCAGGGGCCTCATTTATGAAAAGTGATGCATCGCTGCGTGAAAACAGTGATGCGTCACTTTTCACTGCGCACTTCTTGCGACACCAATGATGCGTCATATTTAATGCATGACGCATCATGTCGCAAGGACTTACAGATACGTCAGTATTTCTGACGCACCTGTAAGCGCAAAAGTGACGCATTGCTGGAGTGTGTCACAAAAGTGACGCAACTCCAGCAATGCGTCCTTTCACATGGGGAAAGCCCTATGTGAAAGGGCTTGCGTCAGTCTTACGCCTGCTGTGAGGCAGGCGCAAGATTTTGACGCAACAGCATCCTAAAAGTGACGCAGTGAAATCTCATAGATTTCACTGTGTCACTATTACAAGGCTTTTTGCGGGGGAACGCCCCCTCTGCATACATTATACCTGACGCAGGTATAATGTGGCGCAGGGGTTTAAAAAGTGACGCATCTACCTAGATGCGTCACTTTTTAAATATGGCGCAACAAGGCGCATTTGGTACGCCGCTGGTGCGTCACAAAAAGTGACGCACCGGCGGCGCAGAACTGATGCAAGGCCTCATAAATAAGGGCCCAGGACATTTGTAAATAAAGCCACCAAGGTCTGGCATGGCTGAATGTGTCATTCACTATGAAGTGAATGTCACAGTAAGCACAATGCAAGTGAGGAGTGAACACACATGAACTACATCATGCTCTGCATGAGAGACACCACCATGTACACCCCCGGGACTCACTCACAACCACATTGCATGTCTGTCCCACCAATACACAATGCCTGTTGTGACACTCACACAACAGGTGCACAGTCAAAGGTAGTGCAGTCAGCACTCACCTGCTCCCCTGGTCTCCCATACAGCTTGCTGTACTGTGGTAGGAGGCTATCCAGCAGGGCCTGGTTTTCCTCCTCAGTGAAAGCTGGGGCCCTCTCCCTAGTAAGAGCCATAAAATAGCAGAGGATGCAGAGACAGCAGCAGTGTGGTCCACTCCAATGTTATGCAGGCAAGTGCCCTCTCAGGGGTTCTTGCTGCCTTAAATCAGTGCTGATGAGGGGCTTTCGGTTTGAGGAGTACAGAGTGATAAGTCAGATTCGTTCGCATCGTACGTTTCCTCCAATCCCTTTAAACATACAGATCTGACACGCATTCGCATCGTTCAAAATTTGAGCTCCAGCTCCACAATCATTTTGCAACATTGTATATTTTTGCCCCACTGACTTTTGCAGGGCACCTGTAATACACACTCAAATCTCAGTATCCATGACAACCAGGATGCATTCAGGGCCTACTATTCGTCCCCTAGGTGACCCCTAAGTATTTTTTTAGAGCCACACACGTGTACGGTGCGTTTCACGCGCTCGCGTATGGCACGATTACAATAGTGAGACGATGCACACACACGCCCGGAAAGTAGGGGTACAGTGCGCTCGCGTATGGGACGAATACAATAGTGAGACGATGCGCACACACGCCCGGAAAGTAGGGGTACAGTGCACTCTCGTATGGCACGAATACAATAGTAAGATGATTCGCACACACGCCCGGAAAGTAGGGGTACGTTGCGCTCGTGTATGGCACGAATACAATAGTGAGACGATGTGCACACATGCCCAGAAAGTAGGGGTACGTTGATCTCGCGTATCGCACGAATACAATAGTGAGACGATGCGTGCACACGCCCGGAAAGTAGGGGTACGGTGCATTTCACACAGTGCGTTTCACATGCTGTAGTGAATGCAGGGGTACGGTGCGTTTCACACGCAGATGCCAATGCAGGGGTATGGTGCGTTTGACAAAGTGCATTTCACATGCTGTATTGAATGCAGGGGTATGGTGCCTTTCACACGCCGATGCCAATGCAGGGGTATGGTGCGTTTGACACGGTGCGTTTTGCACGCTGTAGTGAATGCAGGGGTACAGTGTGTTTCCCACTCAGATGCCAATGCAGGGGTACGGTGCGTTTCACACGGTGCGTTTCACACGCTGTAGTGAATGCAGGGGTACGGTGCATTTCACACGCAGATGCCAATGCAGGGGTACGGTGCGTTTCACACGCAGATGCCAATGCAGGGGTACGGTGCGTTTGATACTGTGCTTTTCACATGCTGTAGTAAATGCAGGGGTACAGTGCGTTTCCCATGCAGATGCCAATGCAGGGGTATGGTGCGTTTCACACGGTCTGTTTCACACGCTGTAGTGAATGCAGGGGTACAGTGCGTTTCACACGCAGATGCCAATGCAGGGGTATGGTTCTTTTGACACAGTGAGTTTCACACTCTGTAGTGAATGCAGGGGTACAGTGCGTTTCACACGCAGATGCCAATGCTGGGGTACGGTGCGTTTGACACAGTGCATTTCACACACTGTAGTGAATGCAGGGGTACGGTGCATTTCACCCGCTCACGTATGGCACCATTACAATAGTGATACGAGGCGCACACATGAAAGGGATGTAGGGGTACGGTTCAAACAAGGATGTCTATCAAGTTTTTGTCATTGCATACTTACATGAGCAGGCCCAAGGTGTGGCAGGAAGTGATATAGCACAGGGCATCTGATCTTGTTGCACAATCGATGTGTGCTGACCTGTTGACACATTTCATGTGTGATGGGGCACTATGTGGTACACATCACCTTTACACTTGTCCCATATGTATCATAATGCAGATGTTGTCATGCACATCAACACTGGGATGGCAAAGTCATCACTACGGGCACCTGTCTCATGATGCAAGGGACCGGGGCACTTTGTCACTTGACATTTCACGCTCAGCATGACCCTATGTGACTATGTCTGTTGTGTGTCATGTTTAAGATTGAGCTTGGTGTTTGTGTTCCGTAAACTGCATCTGCTATTGGTGTATCTAACATGGGTCTGTGTTGAGATGGGAATGGTTTCACATGTACGCACACCATTCCACATGTGCATTCCCACGGCTTTTGGGTCTGATGGCATCATACATCATTTTTCCCCAGGCATACATGTCTGCATCGTGACAATGGCTGTGTTGTTTTGTTGTCACATGCACACCTTAATCGCAATGTGTTTGATATGTACATTTGACATTCCATGTGACCTGTGCGTATGCCTTGCAGTCAGCTGTCTGGATGGGATGACAACCTTCCACTGCAGGTATTGTTAGGTGTGTCACTCCTGTGATATCTCGGGCTGTTCACTCAGACCAGCCCAGCAGCTCATTTGATGGCATGTTATGTTTATTTGTCAATCAACAGTTGTATCTAGGTTTTCGTAGGAGTGCCAGCAAGCTGGCATATGTGTCCTGGATGTATTGCAAACGCCTGACTCCATAGTGACCTGATGTGTAGCAGCAGTTTTGCATGTGCTATGTACAATGATATCGATGTTGGCTAACAGTTATTCTCCATTCTTCCCAAATATGTCCTGCAGGGCACCGCCTTTACCAAGGCCATTTCCAGACTTGGCTACCATGAGGGAGCGTGCCTGCATCCGACGTTACAGATTCACTCGACAGTTGATTCGGGATTTGATGAACAAGCTGAAACCACATCTCCAATGGCAACACAAGTATCCTACTGCGCTGACACCCAAGCTAAAGGTGATGGCAGCCCTCCATTTTTTTGCTACAGGTACGTTTCATTTAACCATAGCTGATGCCGGTGGAATGTCACAAACAATGTTCAGCCGTGTTCTGCATGATGTTTTAGCAGCCATGTTGGAGCACATTGTTGAATTCATCAGATTTCCTACTCCTGAAGAGTTGAGAGATGTCAAGGGTGAATTCTATGCCCTGGGAAGGATGCCACATGTCATTGGGTTCATTGATGGGACACATGTGGCTTTGGTGCCACTACAGGTTCAGGAGCAGGCTTACTGCAACATGAAACATTATCATTCAATAAATGCCCTGGTGGTGTGTTTTGCTAACATGCTGATTTCCCATGTTTGTGCACGTTTTCCAGGATCGGCACACGATGCATTCATCATGAGGCATAGCAGAGTGCCACGAACGATGCTGCAGCTGGGCAACGATCGGCATGTCTTGTTGGTGGGTAAACTCTGTTTGTCCTGTGTGTTTCAGTATCTTTTGCTCTGACGGCATCTCCTGACCCACTTATTTACATGATGTATCTTTGTAGGTGACTCGGGATATCCCAACATGCCATGGCTAATGACACCTCTCCACAACCCAAGAACAGCTGCAGATCAGCGGTACAATAATGCACACGGGCAGACCAGGCGAGTGATTGAGCGGACGTTTGGCCTTCTGAAGAGCCGATTCCGGTGCCTCGATAAGACCGGCGGATCCCTCCCATATGCCACGGCCAAGGTCTGTAATATCTTCATCGTGTGCTGCATACTGCACAACATGGCAGTTGAGAAGGCAGTGCCACTCATCCTGGATCCTGAGGAGCAGGAACATCCACCCGTTGAAGATGAAGGGCTTGATCACAATGCAAGTGACGAGGAGGAGGAGGATGATATCTGGGGTCAGCTCATACGCAACTTCTTCTCATAATTGTGAGTCACTGGGAATGAGTGTGCAAGCTTGTAGCATTCAGTGGCATGTGTTGCAATGTGTGTGTGTCCAGCTGACTGTCTGCAAAGTAACTTTGATGTGTGTTCTGATGTGTCACACCAGTGCTGATGTCATGCCACACAGACATGCGCAATGACTTAACTTGATATTTACATGTGTACTACATTGTTCCTGTTTTGTACATGCCCATATCTTTAGCAAAGGTTTTTAACGGTGACCCCTTGTGTGTCTGTCATTCCCAGTTTGCTGTGCCTGTTGTCTGTTCATGTCATCTTAGTCCTCCTGCTATTCCTCATGATGATTGCAACGTGGCCCGAATCAGCGTTCCATGCACGGACATGTGTAAATGTCAGTTCGGGTAAGAGATCTAAACAGGCTGTTTGGGGTTGGTATAGTTTGGGAATGTGTGGGAACTGTTTCTGTGCATGTAGTAGAACTATCCATACATGTCTCACCACCATGGATCAAATTAGATGTTGCACCACTCCCATGACAGAACAGTCACCCTTCTTGACAGTCATCTGTTGTGGAGTTTTTTACTCTGGGGAAGGCATCAAAGTGTGTAAACCTTGACCCTGACACATTGCGGATACCAAGGGTTGACATTGTGTGGGACATCACAACCACAGGCACTATGGGGAATTGCAGCCTCACTGTGTGCAGCAGGATGTGTTTGGCTCTTCCACTTAATCTTGTGTGCCAGTACAGTTTGATTTGTTGTGAAGGTGTGGGCCAGCATATGTCCCACATGTTCTGTCAAATGTCCTCTGAGTCTGTTCGTATGGATGCATTGCCTCTTGTGCCAGTATGTCATGTCACTGTCACGTTGCTTCCTCAGGGCTGGTGGAGAACACTGCTTTGCAAGCCTTCTCGGTAAGTTGATGTTAACTTTCTATTCCCATGATGCCAGGAATGTTGCGCTGATGATGTCACAACTTTGTGCTGTAGCAAATGTAAACTCTTCCGTCCGGTGCACCAGTCGGGTGACTTTAATCCCAGTATTCTCTTGTGGCGTGCTGCATAACCTGGCCACGGTAGGGGTGGTTTTGTGCCATTGCTCCTCATTACTCTCTGTTGAGTTCCGGTCCAGCAGCTTGTCATGGTAGGCATTTCAAAGCCCAGTTGGACGAGCCAATGACTGGCTCTTGAGGGGCTTCCTTGTGTTTACCTAATTCCCTCCCTCGTTGGATGAGCTTCTTAAGGCTCTTGCAGGTGATGTGTAATTTCCCTTCTTGACCCTCACTGATTCCCAGGGGTAAGTACGGATTGTTGCCTTTGTGTGAGTATCACTGCAGCCCATTAGAATTTCTGTTTATGGGAGCCTTATTTATACACTGTGATTTCCCTGATTACCGCATGGCTCTAATTGCATTAAAGCTGCCTGCAGAGCGTTATACCCCCTTCATTTAGCTGCAAAACTCTGCTGCCTTTTATGTGTCCGTGTTAAATCCTCAGATCTAGTATCATTTTCATTACTGTGATCCCAAGTAGGGTACAGGAGCTGTTGTTTTCCTTTACAGGTGTAACTGTTACAGTATAGGTCCTGAGGTAGTCTGTGATTCAGTGATAAGAAGTGTTGAATCCTTATGCTTGTTTACCTTTGCTTCAGATCTCCCTCCATGCTGTTCCCTTCCTTTCCTTCCCTCACCTGATCACCCTTTTGAGTCAGTCATTTCTACTCAGACCAAGGGGCTATCGGGAGATGGACCACTTTGAGCATCACACGTTTCTGAGGATTCAAGGAACCGACAGTTCCAGGCAGTTGTGTGCACATTGTTTCACCAGCATTACCGGTAAACTCATTGCATGACTATTATTTTCTTCAGAGCAATGGCACTGGCCATGGCCATTGGCTACAGCAGCATGGCCTCAACACAAACCTGACCCATTTGTGTAGAAAATGTGTTCCCCACAGTGCAATGTGCCTCATTAATGTCACCGCAGATCTCTTACCAGTTTGCATGCGTCATCTATGGCATAATTTACAAATATTGTGCATATGGGAGTGTGTGTACTGTGGCAACATGCATGCAGTTTATCATGTCTAATGATCCATATTGTGCATGAAGTACATGGTTGTGTATGTATTGTTGCAGCTTGCTACCCACAACGGGCAGGCAACACCTGCTGACGCTGTGTGTCCTGTGCGCAGCTTGGCCTTTTGGAGCCTGATACTGTGCCCGTCATATTTGGTGATTGTTCATCCATTTTCTTTCAGTGAGCCATGAGTAACCAGACACTCCTTCCTTTTCATACACCTGTTACATTGTGCCTTTCAAACCTCCTTGTCTTTGTGTGCTAGTTTTTGCATGGTGTCTCAACCCTTCCGCCATCATGTGTTCACTCATTCCTGCTGCGGCCTGCCCTGTGGCACCGCACCACCGAGTGCCCTGATTCTGCAACACACATGCCTCCCATATACTCCTCCCTCCCTCCACCCATTCTTAATGCAGGCAGCAGCTTATCAGCGCCACTCTTGCGCCACCTTCGTGCCAAAGGCAGGACCGTCAGCGCCTGCAACATGCACAGTGCAAGATCCCTTGGTCCTTCTATGATGCAGGTAACACAACAGACTCATGCTCCAGCCACCCTCCAAACAGTGAACATCAGACAATCATCCACCTGCTATCAGGCAACCCCTAAGCGCACCCATGACAGCTTCGCAGGCTGTGTGTGCAACTCCTACTGCCAACACTGCGCTGCCCCGCATAACAGACGATGTCCGTACAACCAGGTCATGTGCCTCCTACTGCACACCCGCTCCATCCACTTGTACGCCATTGGACTCTGTTACCTTCTCAACACAACAGCCCCACACATTGCCTTCATTACAGTAACCTGGTTGAACGCATCCTCAGCACACTACTTCAACATTGCCATCACAGACGGATACAAGATCACCTGCAGGGACTGCACCAACAATCCAGGAGGATGAATTGCAATTGTTTCTGAAGTACACCCTCAGAGTCACATACAACACCAAGGACATACTCAGCATTGTCATACATCTGCACTTCAGGTTTCACACCAACCCCCTGACCACCCTCAGTCTAACTATCATCTACAGATCTCGAGACCTACACCCACAATTCTGCTAAGCCATCTACAATTATATTCATAGTCATTTATTGAGCGCACATCTAACCCAACGGGGTGTCCCAGCGCTGTAGTGTGCCGAAAATGAGGCAGCATACGGAGGAGCACCTAATCAAGCAGGCTAAATAGCTAGGTATTAAGGGCTTTGTGAGACTCACATTCAGACAGAATCATACGCAGCGGAAGAGGTAGCTTAGTCCAACATTGGGTAGTTCCTACAAGAAAGTTTTCACCTCCCGATGTAGGTTTTGCAAACCAAGGACTAATGAGCAAGTACGTGTCATTGGAACGTACAGATCATCATTGACAATAGGGACGGAGTCTCCTCCTAAGGTAGACCGGACCACGGCCTTGTCCTGCCCTGATGGCGAGTGTCAGCGCATTGAAATCTATTTGTGTAGCCATGGGCAGCCAATGGAATACTCTAAGATACGGGGAGATATGTTGTCAAAGTGAGACTCCACATACCCGGCGGGCAGCAGTGTTTTGGACAGTCTGCAGTATACGGAGCAAGCCTAATGTGAGACCCACATATGAGCCTTTTGCGTAGTCTAAATGGGAGGGAATTATTGCATGAACCACTGTTTTCCGGGTTACATTGTGCAGATAGTGAATAAATCTCTTGATGATTTTAATCTTGCCAAAACAAGCGGCACACGCCACTTGTACCTGTTTGGCAAGGGATAGCTGATTGTCCCATCTAACTCCAAGATTCCTGACCAAGTCCTTGTGTGCCGGAGCAATGGCCAGTTCCTCTGGCCACCACAGATTGGAAGAGAGGGGAGAAGGTTGTTTAAAAATAGGATCTAGGTGTTATCTGGATTAAGTTTCAAGAAATTGTGGTCCATCCAGGCTGCAATAATCTTGAGACAATTTTCGAGATTGCGGCACACACAGCATTTAAGGTGAATAGAAGCTGAAGATCATCAGCATATGATATGATTTTGGCATCAAACATGGCAATCAATTCAGCCAGCAGGGTTAATTAAATCTTAAAAGTCAGAGGGCTCAGAGCAGAGCCCTGCGGCACACCCCACTTCAGTGGTTTGACTGGGGAGATGAATGGATAGGTCCGGACCTGCTGTGTGCGGTCAGATAGTAAGGATGATTTCCAGTTCAGCACTGAGCCCCCCACGCCTATGGTCTTAAGGCGGTTCAGAAGAATGGTATGGTCGACTGTGTCAAATGCTGTAGACAAGTCTAACAGCACCAACACCGCCTTGGAACCTCCGTCGACCGCCCAGCGTATAGAGTCTGCCATTTCAATGAGGGCCGACTCCATACTATAGCCGGGATGGAAGCTGGATTGAGAGTTGTGGAAGAGGCTATTATCTTCAACAAAGGCCATCAGTTGCTGCCAGAAACATTTCACTGAAATCTTGGCCGGAGCTGGTAATAGAGAGTTAGGTCTACGACCGGAGCTGGTAAAAGAGAGTTAGGTCTACGATTGCAAGAATATTCAGGATCTGCGATGGCTTTCCTTAAGATGGGCAGGAGGAACGCGTGTTTCCAACCATCCGGATTAGAGCCCAATCTGAGGGAAAGGTTCAGATGGCGTTTAAATGGTGATTGTGAATTTTAGCAAGGATGTTGTATTGCTTGGCGGGCAAGGGTTCAGTAGGGGAACTGGATTTACACATCTGCAATTCGAGCAGAGAGGCTTCCTATGAAATTGTAGCTAAATCTGAGACCACAGAGCTGGGAACCGGCTTTACTGATTGGTCCTCAGACATTAGACAATAACATTAGCACGCAGGCCCTCACCTACACAGACTACATGGGTCAGGGGGACAGCAACTCCTGGCTGGGGGACAACCACACCACCATCCTGCATTGGTACATCAACATTTGCATCCAGTTGTCCCAAAAACAACACACTACACCACACTCCGTTACAGATCCACCAAAAAAGCTTTACCTGAGTCAACACAAACAAGCTGTGTGGCACCCTCACACAGGATACTCCAACCAACGACACCGCCACACCCTGCAACCGCACACACTGGATCAGCGACTGATCCAACACTCTTGCCACATTGGCGGACTTTCCTGTGAAGCAACAGTTAAGCTACCAGGGAGAAGGCAGACCTACTGGGCTCATGCAGGTCTAGCCGGACTCATGTGCAAACCTTGCAAAACAAACAACCATCAGTTACCTTTCAGCCCTGAAATACACAACACACAGACATCACCATATCATCAGCATGGACAAGAGGACAACCTTCAGGTATGGCCTAGGCACCGACACACACAACATGAATGACCTCATCAGCATTGTGAGTGAACTATCTAACCCCAGCTCTCCATCCAAAAGACATCCCACCCTTGCAAGGCCAAGGGGATCCCTTGCAACTTTCACACACTCCAAGCTCGTGGACGTACACGACAGCCTCGCCACATAGAGGCAGACAGCGCTATTTTCCACAGGACATACCCCTCTCAGGTCCTGGACTCCCATCCACAGCAAAGACACCACCCGGCTCATGTACAACATCCACTCCGGCTCTCCATCAGGACCCTTCCGGCACAACATCTCAAACACAGCATACACCATCCTTGAAGCCCACCTCCGGCACGGCATGAATGTCTCCTTTGAGTATGCCACTTTCCATGGGAGCTGGAGGCATGCAGAAACCCAGGCCCTTCTTTGACAACGGACGGCAGTACCGCAGGATGTCCTGGAACAGCACCCTGCTTGCCTACCCGGCAAATGTCATCAAGAAGGCAGTCAACGAGCAACTGACCATCCCCCTCCAAGCAAACATCTCCAGGCAACCCGCACCAGACCATCTTCCTCCGTAATCACCCCACTGCAACAGCCCTCATTGCCACCACCAAGGACATCTTGGACCCTGCTCAACAATGGTGAGACCACCCCCCTCACCTAATCGACCTCTCAATGGCTTTCTACACCATGTGCTACCACACTGTCAGATCACACATCTCCTACACTGGAATCCAGAGGAAGGCCCAGGATGAAATCGCCAAGTACCTCCCCAGCAAGGCCCAGGGAGTCCACATCCCCACATCGGCAAGTAGTACACTGGGCTCATCGGGCCATGCCCCAGGCCTCATCTCACAGTGTGACAATCTACAATGTCTCCATTACCCCCTCTCCAAAATCACATGCGCACACGACCTCATCATCATGTCCGCCACCATTGACACCCAGCTGCTCCTCACCCTCACCAAAAACCCAGACACTCCCAGATCCAACCTTCAAGAAGGCATGAGGTATGTTGACAAATAGATGAACATCAGCCACATGAGGCTGGACTTGGACAAGGCTGAGCTCATCATTTGAGGAATGTCCCCTTACGGCTGGGACAACTCCATGTGTCACACCGGCCTGGGCAGCGCACAAGCACACAGTGGCCACACACGCAAGCAGGTGCTCATCGTACACTCCTCGCTCACAATAACCATGCAACTCAACACCATCTCTACCTCATGCTGCGAGTCCATCCGCATGCTGTAAATGATCTTCAGATAGATCCACTCCTAGTCAAGACAGACAGTCACCCTGGTCCACGACACCAGCCGGCTCAACTACAGCAACGCCCTCTACGCAGGAATAACAGCCAGACTCCAGGAGGACTTGTGCACATCCAGGGTGCATCCGCACACCTCATCCTCATCATCCCCTGCCACAGCCACATGAGAGTCCACCTGGGATACCTACAATAGTCTTACTGTCAACTGCAGGATCATCTTCAAACTCCTCAGCCACACTCAGGAGGCACTCCACAACCCCAGCCCGAAAGTCATACATGGACGTCTCCCATCCAACACCACATTGCCCCAACTCCGTCTAGCCAACCTTGCCCTGGGCACCATTCATCACATCGACAGTACAACTGCATGCGGGAGATGGTTCTCCCACATCACCAAACAGACCTAGTACTCCCTCCCTGGGCACCTCCACATGACCCATGACCTCTACACCTTCATTAAACTCTTCCAAAACTGTCTGTCCGCTGCAGTATGGCAAGCCCCCGCCTTCTCCCCCCTCAGCAGATTGAACCATCACAGGTGAGTATTGTGCTCTATGTATGCATTTGATGATACATTGTGACCTATGTGTTTCCTCGACCGGACTCAGATCCCAGTGTATGGATGGCTTGAGTTTGTTCCACAC
Source organism: Lissotriton vulgaris (assembly GCF_964263255.1). NCBI lineage: Eukaryota > Metazoa > Chordata > Amphibia > Caudata > Salamandridae > Lissotriton > Lissotriton vulgaris. Next base: position 806,352,410 of record NC_141687.1, read on the forward strand.
TCTGGCATACTTTGACATATCCCCACACGTATGTTGTTGACTCAAGGAAAAAGACTGCAACATCAATTTCACTTGTGTTTGTTTTGTTTATTTATCTATATTGTGCGGGAAAAGTGAGTAAGTGCTAGGTACTGTACAAAAATGCTGGGAATCCAAAGTTCACAGAGGGAGATGTGATGCCTTGCAGTTTGAGTCAACAGAGTCCAGACCACAGTGCTTGGCATCATTGTTCAGACTGCAACCAGCAAGTCCATGTGGGAGAGTAGGACAGTCAATAAGGTGATGCTGTTGCATAAAAAGGCAAGATGCCAGACCAAGTGACCTCGGAGATGGGCATGGCCCACTGCCTCTCACTGCCTTTACCATGGATGACCCACCTCCTTGGGGGACCCTCATATGCAGGCCTTGATGATGCATGAGACGCTCCGTCAGACGATTCCTCCTCCTCCTCCCTCCCTCTGCCTGTTGGCGGTCTTTCCCTAGATGTTTCTTGCCTGGTGACACAGGGAAGGTGCTCCATGTTGTCAGCAATCCGACGGAGTGAATGGCTTATGTCCTCTTGCACCGCCAGGAGCTCAGCCAGTCTTGCCTCCATCCAACCTTGGAGTTGTTGTTGACTGGCGTGTTGCTCGACCTGCTGGTTTATGATTTCGGTGAGGGCCCCCACTACCTGGCTGAACTCCCTTGTGTCCCGCCGGTATGCCTCCATGATGTTGCGCAGTTCAGACATACCGGGCCCTGCAGCTGGCTGGTCAGGTTATCGCCTCCGCCTTGTGCCACTCCCACCACCCCTGCCCACACGAGCCTGGCCTGCCATTGTGGGCACATCGGGTCGACGGGACCCCTGCGGGATGGCAGTGGTGGTGTTGTCTGCCACCTCCGGGGTGCCCGGCGAACCTTGCCCCTCATTGTCAGACTGGCTCAGTTGTTGAATGTGGGCAGGGCTCCGAGCTGTGTGCTGGGATGTGGCAGGAATGAGTGTGGTGGTTGGTGCAGATGTTCCTGATCCAGATGCTGCACAGGTTTGGGCACCAGAGGTACCAGGTTGGTCGGGGTCATCCATGGAGTGGGGAGAGGCGTCGCTGTTGGTGGGATCAGGGTCCTGCGTAGCCTGAGACTGTGATTCCTCTCCCCCATTGTTGGGGGAGATTCCGCACGTTGCACTGTGGGTGTGAGAGACAGACAATGTTAATGCCATTTAATGCAATATCCATTTTTCATATACATTGTCTTGGCACTGTCCCACCTGGTAGTTGTCTATGCTTTGAATTGTTCTCAATGTTCACTTGTGGATGTGTATATTGTGGGGTCAGATTGATCTGTGCTCAGGAGTCACTGACATGTGAGGGACTATTTACAATGACTTGCAGAGCCATGCATATCAGCAGGGATTTGCCAGTCATTGTGCACCACAGCTATGCCAGGATGGATGCAACACATTTACAATGTGGATCAGCATGGTGGAAAAACGGCACAGCTGTGTCACGCAACTGTGCCGTAGGAGTGGCACATTGCTGGAGTTGAGATGCCGGAGCAACACAGCACCACAAATGCTCTGTGGGGCCATATCTGCACAATGCAGCGTCAATCCTTACGCCTGCTTCAAGCATGCACAGGGTTTGAGGCAGCATGTGCATGAAAGTGACTTAGTGAAATATTTAAGATTTCACTCAGCCACTTTTGGGAGGTGTTGCTGTGCCGTGACGGCCACCCACCGCCCCCCCCCCGGGCCGGAACACCTACTTTGGCGCAGGGCTTTAGAACGTGGCACATCTCCCAGATTCATCACCTTGTAAATACCCAGCACCGTGGCGCAACTTTTGTGCATCCGCTGCGTCACAAAGGTGAAGCAACGGCGTCGTAAAAGACGCGCAAGCAAGGGACTTGTGAATCTGGACCGTGCATTTTTTTCTTGGATGCTTTTTTTGTTTCTTTGTGTTACATGACGATTGTGACAGTGGGGCACTCCATTACCTTTCCTTGGAGGCTATGTTTATGTAAGGGGTGTGTGTGACAGGCCATGCTGGTAGTTGGAGTCTGATTTGTAACTGGGCCTCCCTCGTGGTGTGGCTGTTCCCCATGGAGCATGCTGCCATGACAGTGGTTGTGAGTTTCTGTCCAAGATATCTGACCTTGTTGTCCTGGTGTTTGTGTTTGCACTGGTCACAGGAGGGCCTTGTGCTGGCTACACCAGGGCCCTGTGCCAGCTATCTTGTCAGTACATTCCCACTCCATGTGCATTGAGCATGGTGCATGGGTGTGTACCTGGGCCATATGGAATGAGTGCAATTGGGCTTGGGCATCCACAAAAATGTTTATAGTGGTGGCCACATTTTTTGCTTCATAACCATCCACCTTGCACCCTCCTCCCCTCTGCCTTCCACCCTTCTGGCACTCTGCCTTGCACCCTTCTCACCCTCTGCCTTGCACCCTTCTCACTCTCTGCCTTGCACCCTTTTGGCACTCCACTTGCACCCTTCTCACCCTCTGCCTTGCACCCTTCTCACCCTCCCACTTGCACCCTTCTTGCCCTCCCCGTTGTACCCTTCTCACCCTCCCCTTGCACCCTCCTCCCCTCTGCCTTGCACCCTTATCAGCTCTGCCTTGCACCCTTCTGGCACTCTGCCTTGCACCCTTCTCACCCTCTGCCTTGCACCCTTCTCACCCTCCACCTTGCACCCTTCTCGACCTACCCCTTGCACCCTTCTGGCACTCCGCCTTGCACCCTTCTCACCCTCCCCCTTGCACCCTTCTCAACCTACCTCTTGCACCCTCCTCCCCTCTGACTTGCATCCTTCTGGCACTCTGCCTTGCACCCATCTCACCCCCCGCCTAGCACCTTTCTCCCCTCCACCTCGCACCCTTCTTGACCTCCCCTTGCACCCTTCTGGCACTCTACCTTGCACCCTTCTTGACCTACCCCTTGCACCCTCCTCCCCTCTGCCTTGCACCCTCATCCCCTCTGCCTTGCACCCTTCTCGCCCTCCCCCTTGCACACTTCTCACTCTCCCCCTTGCACCGTCCTCCCCTCTGCCTTGCACCCTCATCCCCTCTGCCTTGCACCCTTCTGGCACTCTGCCTTGCACCCTTCTGGCACTCCGCCTTGCACCCATCTCACCCTCCCCCTTGCACCCTTCTCAACCTACCTCCTGCATCTCCTCCACTCTGCCTTGCACCCTTCTGGCACTCTGCCTTGCACCCTTCTCACCCTCCGCCTTGCACCCTCCTCCCCTCCACTTCGTACCCTTCTTGACCTCCCCCTTGCACCCTTCTGGCACTCTGCCTTGCACCCTTCTTGCCCTCCCCTTAACCCTTCTTGACCTCCCCCTTGCACCCTCCTCCCCTCTGCCTTGCACCCTCGTCCCCTCTGCCTTGCACCCTCATTCCCTCTGCCTTGCACCCTTCTGGCACTCTGCCTTGCACCCTTCTGGCGCTCTGCCTTGCACCCTTCTCACCCTCTGCCTTGCACCCTCCTCACCCTCCACCTTGCACCCTTCTCGACCTACCCCTTGCACCCTCCTCCCCTCTGCCTTGCACCCTCATCCACTCTGCCTTGCACCCTTCTCACCCTCCACCTTTCACCCTTCATACCTCTGCCTTGCACCCTTTTGGCACTCTGCCTTGCACCCTTCTCACCCTCTGCCTTGCACCCTTCTCACCCTCCCCCTTGCACCCTTCTCGCCCTCCCCCTTGCATCCTTCTTGCCCTCCCCCTTGCACCCTCCTCCCCTCTGCCTTGCACCCTCATCCCCTTTGCCTTGCACCCTCATCCCCTCTGCCTTGCAGCCTTCTGGCACTCTGCCTTGCACCCTTCTCACCCTCTGCCTTGCACCATTCTTTTGTGCGGACATGGTGTGAGGTGATTGTGTATGGGGTTGACGGTGTGAATGGATGTGGGTGTGTGGGTCTGAATGTGAAAGTGGGGTGTGCGGGTCTGAATGTAATTGGGGGGTATGTGTGAAGGTGGATGTGTGCAGTTGTTGGTGTGTTGTCAGTCTCTGTAGCTAAATGGGTATGTTGCAAAGAATCATGGTTTGTGTGTGTGGGCCCTTTTTAGTAGTCCATTATTTGTGGGTGGGGCTTAGTTTGAAATTGTGTTGGGTGTGTTATAAGGGATGGGTCTGAGTTAGGCCCTCTGTTTGCCTGTTTGGATCTGGCCAGGACATTCATTTCCAATGGTTTGTACACAGGAGACATGTTTTGTGGTGTTGTGCGAGTCGTTTGCACCCTCCTGTGCTGTTTTTAGGGGTTCGTGTGTGCTTCATTTAGGGTGGGTTTGTGTCGTATTTGATTTTGTGGCTCGCTCATATGCGATGTTTTTATGGGGTTCGCGTGCGCTTCGTTAAGGGGGTTCGTTTTGTATTTGATTTTGTGGCTCGCTCATACGCAATGTTTTTACGGGGTTCGCGTGCACTTCATTTAGGGGGGGTTTGTTTCGTATTTGATTTTGTGGCTCGCTCAAACGCGATGTTTTTACGGGGTTCGCGTGCGCTTCGTTCAGGGGGTTCGTGTCATATTTGATTTTGTAGCTCACTCATACGCAATGTTTTCCGTACAAATCGCAGTTCATACGTGATAACGTTTTCCCGTACGAATCGCTTTCTCAGTCCCCGGTCTGGATCGTACTTGTCGTGTCGTACAGCATGTTTACGAATCTTACGGTTCACTTTCTGAGTCAGTATTGTATGGATTTTCGCTTGTTTTTCGGACGGTTTGCAAACATTCAGATGTATTTTTAACCAACGGTTCGTACTACGCAATTCGGACGGATTTGTACGATTCGTACGGAAACGGCTACGAATACGAATCGTCGTCGGATTCGTTTCCCAAATCGGAATCGACCCCCAATAGTTGTTAAATTATAATTTATGTGTTGTAATATATTTTTTTAATCAATTTTAGTTGTGATTTGAGCTGGTGAGATTATTTTTTTTAAAATAATTAATATACATAATATTTGTATTCATAGCCTTATTTGAAATTCTGGTTTTATATATTTTTTGGCAGATGTAAAAATAAATATGTTTATTTTTTTACCAATATGTTTGTCATGCTGCTTTGGATTATGTTTTTGGTTTATTGGGTCTTCTGTAGACTGTTATGTATTTTATAATAGAGTTTTAGATATTGATTCTAGTAGTGTACTCATTTGTTGTTAATAAAGAGTTTTACTTTACATTGTAAGAAATTGGATACTTTAGATTTGTTTGCAAAGTTTAGGTTTAATTTGATTTACTGATTATTCTATTCACAGTCGTTGGCGGGTTTGATCTTTTTGTGAGTTTCTATCAATTTATCGGCCACGATTAAGATGCCGTTTGGACGTGAGTCCAACCGACATTGTCCGGGAATGGAAACCGACCAACCAGTAGTCGGTGTTTCCATCTGATAAATTAAGATGTTACATCCATGAGGGGGTTGGAAACATCAATTCTTTCATTGCAGCTTGTGCTGTGGCTGGAAAAGGGCAGCAGCACAAGCCGCATTGGAAACATGAATGTTTGCAAACATCCATGCACCATGTGCCAGGCACCATGTGGTGCTTGGCAAACAAAGTATGAATTTCTGGAGGGGCATCACAGGTGCCCCCCAGGCCTCATAGCAAAGGCCATGGAGGGATGGGGCCCTGCTAGGTGCCGTTGAAATCAAAGGTGGGGGGAGGTATAAGAAGCAATGATCCATTCAGCTTTCTGATAGTTATCCAAAATCAATGGGGAATGGATCACTTGTACTTGCTACCAGGGTTCATGTGGTTCTGTCAATTATTGTTTAAAAAACCCTCATTTACGTAGACAAGTTGGTGGGTGGTATATCTTGTTTCTTCTCCTTAGTCAGATACGTGACAGCATCATCATTGGGTTTCCCTCATGCTCCCCCCCTGAAGGGAACCACTGGTTATTTCAGTAGTGATCAGAAATCAAAAATAGGTGAGGGTGCTCGTGTGGAGTGAATTTAAAAAAAAAGAGCATCCTCAAGCCACCTAAACTATAATTGTATTCACTTCGGAGCATGGTAAAAGGCAACAGTGTTGTGCATAGTTGGGCATTCAATGAGTCCACTGCACTTGTTACTCCAGGTAGATGGTTGACATGTTTCAGCCCCTTTGTATGCCCTTAAGGGTTGGAGAGCTTTTGTCAGGACCTAGAAAAAGTGGTGGAGATGGGTATTGTCCAAATCCAAAATTTAAAGTTCAGAGTTCTTGTCTCTGAACTGGAGGTCAAAAATACCTAGAATGAGTGATGAAAGAAATGAAAAAGACAAAAAGTAAAAACATTTTTTAAAACTTTTTTTCAAAAGGTAGATTGTCTCATGATGATGGTTTACACTGTTCAACTTGAACATGTCATGAAATAAGCAAATAAGAAAATGGCAATTCTTTAGTACTCTGATTATAGAATCGAAAGTATCTGTATGAACAATGAGTTGTGATAACAGGTTGTGTCCTCGCATATTGAACAAGTCCTTGAACTAGCTATATAGCCCTTGGTTTGGTTAACTTTGTCGTAAGGTATTCGGCTAGTGTGTCTTCACTGTGTTTTTGATCTACGCTCGACGTACCTGTTCCGCTATTGCACTGGCGTATGGAGCTACAAGCAAGTGTTTTTGTTGCGCACCTCGTGAAAAGCATCTTGTGTCCATGAAGTTGTCAATTCAAATGCGTTTAATGCGCTAAATCTGTGTAAGGGGCGCTTCGACAGGTTTGTGTTCTTGTAGAGTGTTTCGTGCTCGCTATATTGTTTTTTCAAAAGAAAAAAGAAAAAAGGATGCGTGTATCTGTGATGGTTTTCTAAGAAAGAGAATACGTTTTAAGAGCGACAAGTGACGATCTACGATTGACGGGCCTGTTCCGCTGTTGCACAGGCTTATGGGAGACACTTGAAGCAAGTGTTTTCATTGCGCATCTCGTGCAGAGCGTCTTGTGTAAAAAAGTTGTTAAATCTAATGCCAGTCAGTCAGAAAATACTTTATTTGGTTAATTTTAAAACCATAAAAGCTTTCTATACATACACTTTAGATTGTTAAAACAATGATTAGCAGCAAAAATTATCAAACATTGAATAAATATCAGAATCAGTTAATTACATTTTAAAAACCTCAGGTCCCCTTTTTAAAAAAAATTAATTGATGTGAGCTAGATCATAAAAATCATTAACTTTTTTCCTCCTTAATCTAACGGCTGCGGTAAGAAAGCTAGCTATACTAAAGATCTTCCAAACATTAGATAGCAGATGTAAATACAACAGTGCTGGTTTAACTTGTAAGAAACCTTTATCTTTTAGGATTGGGAGGATAAAACACTTGCGAATGTGCAAAAAGTGCTCACAAAAAAGATAAAGTGCAATGAGTAGAAAAATCGTCACATGAACATACCCCCCAGTCCTCCACCCTCCTCTATCCCGGGGGATCAGCAAGAAAGAAATTAAGCTGATTCAATCTGAATCTTACAAGGAGAAAACGGTGGTAAGGATTGGATACCACATTCAAATACGATTCGATTGCACAGGATGTTTTTAACAATTGGTGAGTACGTACGTTTGGTTTTGCCAGCACCCTTTCTTCTCTTTCCATAGAAGCCATGAGCAAATAGGATTCCTTCGCCCATTTTATTTCACCTTTTAATAGCTTGTCTGGTGAGTTAAATAACTCTGGCCATCCCAATTTTGCTTCCAGCCTATGGACGTAACTAAACCTGGGGATAGGATTCACTTGATCTAGGGCCAGGCAATCTCTCATGACTTCACGGTTGAACTCTAGTTCGGGGTTTAACCAGGTTGAAATTCATTTCAGGAGAGGTGCTATAGCAATTAAATCTTCCAGAAAACAAGCTCCAGTCTCCTGATGGATTATATAAGCTGGCGTGGATTGTGGGACAGATAAAAGGTTTCTTAAAAACATATTCTCAGCTACTTGAATTTCCCTAGCGTTTCTAAAACCCCAAGTATCTACACCATACATAGCGTGAGAAATACATTTGGCTCCATATTTTTTAACAGAGCTTGCATTGGTCTGTCCCCTAACCTGCGTGCAAAAGCTAAGACTGCAGATGTGGGTCTGGCCAAGATATTTCTTTTGGCGTTTATTTGCGGGGTCCAAGGGCCTTGATCATCAAATATGATGCCTAAATAAGGAAAGGCAGAGACCCTCGTTATCACATTGCCCTTGCAATGGAGAATTTTAACCCTTTTAGGTTTAAGGCCAATTATCATAATGTGAGATTTGGAGAAATGAACACTTAAATCCAGATATTTCATAAAAGCAGCAAAGGAGTTTAAAAGAAGTTGTAACCCAATGCCGGTTGTGCTAAAAGGGTGGCATCATTCGCGTAGAGGAGTGCCAAAATCGGTCATTTCCCCACACGCAGAATATCTTTGCATGCTTCCCCTAAAACTTGGTCCAAGTTATTAATGTAAAGGGTAAAAAGTAGAGGGGCCAAAATGCACCCTTGCCTAACACTGATGGCAATACGTATTCCCTGGGTGCAGTTGCCCCTTTGGTCATATCACACAGTAGCTGTTAAATCCCTGTGCAAGTCGGCAAGGAAATGGACGATATTTCTATCTACACCTAGTTTGAGAAGCATAACCCATAGTTTGGACCTATTCACTCAGTCAAAGGCTGAGGAAAGGTCCATACACACCAGATAGAGTGTTCCCTTCTTGGCCATGGTAAACTTCCCAATTAGTAAGTGCAGATTGAGGCATTGATCAGTGGTGCCTCTTCCTCTCCTAAATCCGTATTGCCAATCTGATAGGGTTGTAGTTTTAGATAGCCAACCTGTGAGTTTGCTAAGTACCACGCTTCCAAGCACCTTTATGGCAGAATCAATAAGTGAAATGGGCTGATAACCACTAGGGTCCCCTCTGTTACCGTTTTTTAAAATCGGAACAATCAAAGACTCAGACCAAGATCTAGGTAGGCTTATTTTACAGGCCTTTTTAAAAGCATTGGCTAAAATTTTAGACCATATATTTATATCAGATTTGAAAAGATCGACTGGGACACCATCTTGTCCAGGGGCTTTATTGCTGGTCATTTGACTTATAGCTTCTGCTATGTCTGAATCTGTCAACGTGTGTAAGCCTCAATCTCAAATATAGTGCCAGAGTGACCTTGAGTGTCCTGATCACCGTACACAGATTTGAAATGATTATGCCAAGCCTGCTCTTGTATGTTGCAGTCAAGGGGGGTATCCATGGAATCTTGGAAAAGGGGGTTGTTGACAATTTCTCAAAATTTTGCAGTTTTTGATGACATCGATAGATAATAAATCATTCCATGCCTCATTTTTAATCTCCTTTTACATTTAGTTAGAGCCAATTTATAACTTTTCCTTAAGACTACTATGGCACATTTATGCTGTGGTTTAGACTTTAAAGCTGCTAACAGCTTACGATGGGCTGCTGAACAGTTTTGGTCAAACCATCTCTCTCCTTTAGTTGGCTGTTCCTTACAGGGCCGCTTGAGATCAGAGGCTATCTGGGAGCAAATTGTGGTATAAGCCATAAGGACCATAAGTACCTCAATATCCCTGGTGCTTTCATCTAAACAGACTTCAACTGACAAATTAGCCTGAAGCACCGAGAACCTTTTAATCATGCTGGCCTGGTCTGTGAGTCGTATACCTGAAATACCCAGCAGATCTATTAAGTTTGTTGATCTTCTTAAATCCATCTGCCAATGTTAAAGTAACAGGGTTATGGTCGCTGTACTGGGACCAAATAGTGGTGTAACCTATCACGCTTGAAGTCAGGGCTGCGCTAATAAAGATGTAGTCGATGGTTGAGTGCATACCCCTGCCTTTAAAAGTTGGGACGACTGTGCCATCATCAAATTTATTGGGATAAGTTAGACCGTTATCCACCACAAGTCTCTCCAGAAAGCCTCCCTGCGATGAATGTTCAAAATTTGTCTCTAATTTGTCAGCAGGACCTAAGCTATCCCAGACATAATCATTTTGATTGTAATGATGTACATTAAAATCACCTAACACAATAACCGAATAGGAAGTTGTTTGTTGCTCACTATACTATTCAAGAAAATGATGCAGACTGACCAAATGTTCGTTTGTAGAGACCTTATAAAATGAACTATAAAAATTTTCAATGAGCATCGTTAGAGCATTAGTAAATGTGATCTGTACCTCCAGACAATTTAGTGAGCCAGTTTCCAGTGGATACCTGCAATTTTCAGAGAGATCAAGGTCAATAGCCCACCCTTTGCCCTGCCCGTTGCAGAGGTTTTCGCTGGTTCCGAATAGATGGTGTAACCATTCATCCAAAAAAGATTATTAATATCCCAGGTTTCCTGTAACTCGATGATGTCTAAATCGCTTAAAAAATCTTTCCACCTGACTTCATCTGATTTATTTTTCAGTCCCACTATATTTCAACTCAACATCTTTGAGCGTTGTCCCAAATTGTTCTAGGCCCCCTGTGTAATGTTATTGAAACATGCCATGTTATTTACTCCACCTTCATTCCCTCCTTCCGGACAGGAGTCTAGTCAGTCGTTGTTATCCAGCTCACTTAATGGGGAAAATCTATTAGATGTCGTGAACCAGCTGATATAGAACCTGTCATCTGCAGGGGTGATCCCTCTATGATGGGTTCCGGTTTGATCAACAGTGCTAACCCTGGGGAACTGAAAAGGGTTGTGCACTGTTTCAACAGCTGAACTAAATAGCCTGTTTTCTACCATATATCTTTGTGGCCCCTGACTATCTCTGCCCCAAGTTCCTGTGACAGGGGGATAAAAAAAGCCCAAAAGTAGAGCAATAATCCCTCCCGTTACCTGATTAGTACTCCCGTGGAAAAGCCACCCAGCCACATCCTTCCGGTCAAAGTTGATCACTATACAGTCTCCATCTTCCGTTTTAGGGCAACGTCCCACCCAACCAACCCACCTGGCCATTTTCATATGTGTGGATGCTCTTAAGCCCCCCTCAGAAGCCCTGCTACACCAGAACTTGACTTTGCGAATAAGCTCCTCCGTAGTCTCAACGCAATTACCTTTAAGAGGAGGTACCCCTACTAAGACGGCTACTAGGGGGGTGGCTTCTGGTGGCATGTCCAGCCCTGCCTGTTCAACTTTAAGGTGTTTTGGATTTGGCTCTGACGTAGGTGGTATATTAGACTTCTGCTGACTGGTACTTGCAGGCCCTTTAGCAATACCACCCGTTGGGCTGTTGCTTGCATTATGTTTACTAGAGGGCCCTGAGGGAACCAAGGTTAGTGCCCTATCTTCAACATCACGAACCCCAGCACAAAGCAATTGAGAACTCCTGCTCCCCTCAATGTCACCTAGGCTATTTACACTAGGAACCTGACGCCCTCCCTCGCTGTGACCATCAAGCTTAGACTCAATTCTAATTATCCTATCCAACACACGGTCTAGTCCAGATTGAAAATACTTAAATAAGTCCTCCTTTAGGGAATCAATAAGCAGATTAGTGTGTGAAATAACCGGGTCCATATCCACATTAATGAAATCAAGGAGTGTCACTTCCACCGTTGGCCCTTGAGCAGTGCGTTGGTAGCTTCTTTATAGTGTTTGTGGTGTTGCCTGGTTTCAAACTTTTTTTCCTCACTTTTTTACCAGGGGCTACAGCCCCACTGCTTAAAGGGTCCAAGCTCCCTTTCTCCTTCAATTGAACTTTCTGGCAAGATGTGGAAGCACTGTCATAGTCTCTAATGATGATGTTAGCAGCCAAGTCTGAATTTTGACTGGGGACCGGATTTGAACATAGAACATCCTCTGGAGAGATGACAATCGCTCCGTCAGAGCCTCCCCCCAGACCCAGCTGAGCCTCTACATCCTGAATCTCATTAGATATAGCCCCTACAGCGGTAGTCAAGTAAGAGATAATAGAGGCACAATTGCATGAAATCTTTGCCTTAGAGATAGTGGAGTCTGCGGAGCAAAGGACTTTTCGCTTACCCTTAGTGAGGCCTCACTGAAAGAGGGTAGGCCCAGTACTGTCTCAGTCGGTTGCTGACGGGCATGGACAGGCCCGCCCTTGTCCTGGGCACGCACGCGCGCGTCCCACGCTGCGGAAGGGCCGCGCAGAATAAGAGGGCCCCTGGCACCCTCTGGTGACGTCCTCACCTCTGCGCCATGCAATTCCCTCTGGGTGTTGAGGTCCGCTGTCCAGCCATTCCCCTCACGGCAGTGCGGTGTGGCGATGAGAAGGGCAGGTAGGTGCAGGGATTAAGCAGGCCATTTCCCTCACGGCAGGTGATAAAGGCAGGCCGTTCCCCTCACGGCAAGAGAGCAAGGTCCAATCTAATGCATATAGTGCGCTTAATATGCACACGGGACGCCTCGAAAAGTTCTTGTTGAGCATCTCGTGCATAGTATGTTTGCCAGGTGTTGAATAATTAGGGAATAATTACGCTCTAAAAATTACAGAGTGCGCGCTATGGGTGACGGGCAGAGTAATGCACATACCTTGCAAGTCCTATTCAGGGCTTCATTGGGTGTTGAAGGAGTTTATCACTGCTGTTGGGTTTAGAAAGGTGAATACTAATCAGTTGCATTTTTGGGTTAATACATTACGTGTCTTCTTTTGCAATGGGGTCTGCCTGTTCTTCGTACCGAATGCAGCAGCTTCCCACAGCTTGTGCTGACGCTGCCTTCCTGTTCCCAGGTGTCTCAGGGGTTGGAGAAGGCAGTCATTAAATGTCTATTGGAAGTGAAGAAAGACTAGCAGATGGTTGTGATGTTTGTGAGAACGGCTACTTTCTAATTTTTTGGAAGATGACTCTTAGGAAGGGTGTCATCATTATTAATTTTTTATGCTCCGATAAAATATACACTTCACATTGCTTCTGTGCTCACATATCCTTTGTTTAACTTTGCAACAAGTCATTCCGATATATCTTAGGTTACAAGGGCAGATAATCATGTAGATTACGTTTGTGGATTTGCAACTGGTATGTTGCCTCGTAGTCCATTTCAGTTCAGGTGTTAGTTCAAATGATTTTGTGAAAGTAGTCAACTTACATACTGAGGGGTGTCCCCAGGGGTAGTGACCAGTCACTGGTTGCATGCCCCATAGGTTAGTTGTTTCTTTCGCTTTTGGCTCTAGAGGTCGTGTATGGACTAGGATGTCCTTGTAATTTTTTGTTCTCTTGTTGGCAAACATAGGTTTGGGCTTGTGTTTTGTACTCTGTCAGTTCACTACAATTTTTTTTTAGGCAAAGGAACTGGCTGTATGGTAAATTGTCTCTGAGTGGACGTCGGTGAAAGCTATTATATGAAAGTAAGCTGTTCTTGGCAGTTGGTTTAAAGAAAGTCTTCGTTCTAATGATGTTGTCTTCTACATATATGGCCAGGTCTAGGAAGTCTGGCTGTTTTTTGTCAGCAGTGTAAGTGAATTTTAGGCATTGTTCTTGCGTGTTAATACACTCGTGAAAATCATGTAGGCCTTCTTCTGAGCCTTCCCAGATCACAATGACATCGTCTATAAACCTTTTCCAGAATTGGACTTTGGACAGGAAGGTGTTGTTGTCACTCTGTATGAATGTTCTTTCAAACCTGCTCACATACAGTCCCACTACACTAGGGGCAAATGTGCTTCCCATGGATGTTCCTTGGCATTGTTGGTATAGTGTGCCATTGTACTCAAAGTAATTATCTGTAAGGGCCAGCCTGCAGCATTCCAAGACAAAATGTCTTGGTGTTTGGTAATCCCAATTCTGGTCAAAGAGTAGTTCTTCCAGGGTATCCATTGTTTTTTGTTGGGGTAAGCTTGTATATAAGCTTTCCACGTCTAACTCTACCAGGAGCATGGAGTCATCCATGAAGGTTTGTTCCTTTAGGAGATTTAGTAGGTAACGAGTATCCTTCAGGTAGGTTGGGGATTTTTGTACCATAGGTCTCCGATATTGATCAGCAAATTGAAGTGCCAGTCGGACCCTCCGGTCTCTGACTCTGACCTCATAATGTTGCACCAGATGTCAGTCGGGCCTCAACCGACGACCTGTTGGTTGCGATCCGACCAACATCATAATGAGCCGCATAGTGTAGGTTGGGTTCTACCTAGTGTGGAACAGAAAACATTGTGTCATCCTTTCACCATGTCGTTGGTTTTGGCTTCTTGAGCCATGGTACTCTCATAGACTTACAGCATGGTATTTGGACTTTGGGTTGGCGTCTGTGTCTAGAGTGGTGCAGTCTGCCAACCTAAGTGTGTTAAAAAAATCCTTTAGGGAGCTAAGTTTGTGCTCAGTGTTGGTAGAAAGGACTTTCTATAAGTTTATTGTAGTGGTTAGCTACCTCCATGGCAGGGTAGGCTAAAGAAATCTTCTATTTCCATATATTTACTGTTTTGTATTCTACACCTAGTGCACATAGTTGGAGGTGTTTCCTTGTGCTTTGATTAAATGGTACCACCAGCCTTGTATGGTTGTGTGTGGCTAACGTTTTAAGATGGCTTGAACTATGGCTAGCTCAAAATCTATCAATATATTTGTTATGTTATGTTATGTTATGTTATAGCGCTCTTGTATAGCGCACGGCTACTCAAAAAGAGTGTCCCGGCGCTTTCCACCTGCAGCTCAGAATAAAAATAACACAACACAGTAGAAAAATAAGAAAAAGAAAAAGAACTGAAACTGAAACAATAAGAACAGCCTAAAGATTAAAAAGCCAAGTCTTCAGGCTTTTCCTGAACTGGAACAAATTGGCAGTGCTGCACAGCGAAAGAGGAAGCGAGTTCCACAGCTGTGGAGCTTTGCAGCTGAAAGAGCGTCCTCCCATACGGGCCTTCCTCACCCGAGGGACCACCGCTTTGTAAAGGGATTCCGAGCGCAAGGAGCGGACTGGTCGATAGAAGGCCAGTCTCCGCCGCAGGTATCCGGCCCCTGATCCAAACAGGGCTTTATGCATCAATGTCAGGGACTTAAACTGGATCCGCTTCCGGATAGGCAGCCAGTGTAATGCCTGTAGCAGCCCGGAAGCTCGGGCTCGTCTACGCAAGCCAAAGATAGCCCGGGCGGCAGAGTTCTGTACCACCTGTAGGCGCTGAACTAGGTAATCAGGGAGGCCAAGGAAGAGGGCATTAGCATAGTCTAGCCTAGAGCCGACGAGAGCCTGCACAGTAATACGCCTGTGCTCCTCAGACA
This sequence comes from Lissotriton vulgaris, assembly GCF_964263255.1. NCBI lineage: Eukaryota > Metazoa > Chordata > Amphibia > Caudata > Salamandridae > Lissotriton > Lissotriton vulgaris. The sequence continues at coordinate 806,367,534 of NC_141687.1, forward strand.
GCAGGGGCAGGAATTTACGGAGCATTTTCAAAATTCCATAACAGGTGCCCGCCAGACCCAGAATATGTGTTCGCAGCGACAGCTGGTTGTCCAGCTTGACACCCAGATTTTTAGCCACCAACGAAGACTGTGCAGGAGGGCTCATGTCGGACGGCCACCAATGCTGCCACTCCGGATCGACAACGCAACCAAAAAACAGAACCTCGGACTTGCTAGAATTGGCCCTTAGACTGTTCCGTTGGAACCAGTCAAAGACCAATGTAAGACAGTCCCGAATTCTTCCTCCATCGAACTCCTGGTCTTTCCCGCAAGTGAAGAGGAGTTGCGTGTCGTCGGCGTAGGAGACGATCTGGGCCCCATATGCTTCCACCAAGGCCGCCAAAGGGGACATAAAGATGTTAAATAACGTGGGGCTCAACACAGAACCCTGTGGAACCCCAACTTCCAATGGCGGCATCTCGGCAGAGCTCTGGGAAACCCAGACCGTCTGGCGGCGGCCTTCAAGGAAGGATGTAAACCACCTGAGCGCCGTCCCCCTAAGGCCGATGTCATAAAGCCTCGCTAAGAGCGCCTTATGGGGGACGGTGTCGAAGGCCGCCGATAGATCTAACATGACCAGCATGGCCCTCCCGCCGACATCCAGAGTCTCCCTGATGATCTCAGTGACCTCTAACAATGCCGTTTCCGTACTAAAGTTAGGACGGAAACCGGATTGGGATGGGTGGAGCAGATTGTTAGCTTCCAAAAAGCGCGACAGGACACCATGGACGTGTTTTTCCGTGATCTTCGTGAGGGCCGGAAGAAGTGAAATTGGCCTATAATTGGCCAGAGCCTCGGCGCCAAGACCCGGTTTCTTTAGGAGGGGGATCACCATCGCTCTTTTCCAAGAGCTAGGGACCCTCCCCTCCCTCAAAGAGGCGTTGAGGATGGGATTAACCAGCGGGTTCACCACCTCCGCCATCCCAGCCAAAAATTTGGCGGGACAGGGGTCGAGTGGCGAGCCAGATTTCAGATTGGCCAGCAGCTGCCTGGACACATCGCTGGAAACAGCAGGAAAATCAGACAGCACCGCCGCCGGTATGTGCGGAAGTCCGCACCCAGCCCCGGTGACGCCGCTTCCATCCTCCGGTCCTTCCACAAAGGAGGCCTGAATCGCCTTGATCTTATTAGTAAAGAAGCCGGCAAGATCCCCTGCCCACGTGTCCGAAGAAACCAAAGGGGGCGAATGGGAACTAGGGGTCGTGAACTCCTTCACAATGGTGAAGATCTCCTTGCAGGAGTTCGCGGATGCCTCGATCCTCCTAGCCAAATAGTCCCTCTTAGCTCCCAGAATGTCCTGATGGTAGGCCTTCACCGCCGCCTTATAGGCGAGTTTAGCCTCCCCATCATAAAGACGGCGCCAGGCCCTCTCGGCCACCTTACATTGGCTGCGAGCCGCACAAAGAGCCTCGGTAAACCACGGTGCAGATTGCCATGCCACCGTGGATCGGGGGGCTGCCTTGGGGGCCAGATCGTCCAGCCTGTCAATGAGCCACAGCTGCAGAGCCTCAGTGTCGCTATCCAGATCGCCCGAAAGATGGCATGGGTGGTCCAGAAGCGCCTGTTCCAGCATGTCAGGTGTCACTTTGTGCAGCGCTCTCGAGGCCGGTCTAGACAAGACCGAGGCACTGTTATCTGGCCGCGCACTCTCCAGTACCGAAAATCTGATCAGCCTGTGATCGGACCAGAGCACCGGCAGGGTGTCAACCTCCACAAGAGGGACAGACGAAAACACCTGATCCAGGGTATGCCCCTTCTCATGAGTTGGCCCCGACACGAACGGTATAAGACCCAGTGGAGATGTAATATCCAACAGTTTAACCGCATCCGGGTCGTCCGCTACGTCAAGGTGGAAGTTGAAATCCCCGGCCATGACGCAGTGCTGTGAGGTCAGCACCAACTCAGAGACAGCTGTCTGCAGATCTTCCAGGAAGGAACCCAAAGGGCCCGGTGGCCTATAAACCAACAACCCCTTCAGAGCCTGGCCCGGGGACAGTCTGAGCGTGAAGGCGAGTGACTCAGCGCTCCCGATGGAATTGAGGGGAAGAACTGAGCAGGAAACGCTCTTTTTCACCACTACCGCCACTCCCCCTCCTCTACCCTTCGCTCTATCCTGCCGGAAGATATTATACGCCGGAGGAATGGCTGAGAAGACATCCGGGTTGGAAGCCTCTCCCAACCAGGTTTCGGTGAGTAGTAGGCAAAGGGGATTTTCTCTAACAAGAAGATCGTAAATATGTAGGGCATGGCAACCTACCGACCTCGTATTCAACAGCAAACAAAGATGCTGTGCGCCAGCCGTTGCAGGACGAGGAACATTGGCATGGGTCCAGGAAGGCGTCCAGCCACAACCCGGACAACAGCGTTTACCCTTAAATCGCCCCGGGAAAACGGAACGGCAGGAGCTAGAGTTGCCCCGCATATCCCGCAACATCGCAGAGGAGTAACAAATCATCTCAGCCAGAGTGGCACCGGACCGGCGTCCCCCGCCGCCCCGTCGCCTCCGGGACGCTGACGGGCGCAGACGGGCAGGACTCCGGCACGACTCAGGCTAAGCGAAGGCGTCCACCTGCGCGTCACGCTGCGCGTGAGGGAGCGACTTTAAATAGGCGCTCCAATCAGCCCTGAGCGTGCGAGTCCGCTCCAAGATGGCGGACGCCGCTGGCTGAGGTGTCCCAAACAAAGATGGCGCCCAAAATGACCCCCAGGACCCGGACCCACCGAAATGGTGGTGCTTTTCAGGCAGAGAATGCCGTTTTTTAAATGCAGGTAAGGGGCGAGAGGGGCGCAGGCTTCAAACAAGCAGGCTAAAAGCAGGGGTAAAATAGAACAGAAAAACGAACCCAAATACAAAACCAGGAAGCATTAAAATACTCTGCGCTAGTAACAGCGCGAGTGCAGCGATGTGGTAGATGGTCTGACCAGCACCGCGCTAAGGCCCGCCTTAAATAGGCGCTCCAATCAGCCCTGAGCGTGCGAGTCCGCTCCAAGATGGCGGACGCCGCTGGCTGAGGTGTCCCAAACAAAGATGGCGCCCAAAATGACCCCCAGGACCCGGACCCACCGAAATGGTGGTGCTTTTCAGGCAGAGAATGCCGTTTTTTAAATGCAGGTAAGGGTATTTATAGGCAATAGTTGTTTGCTTTATTTCTAAAGGGGTTTAGTAGTTCATAGAAAGTGCTATTTTGTTTATTAGGTAGTAGGATATATAGGAATGATAAAGTTGGTTTAATATTCACCATGTTTGGTGTATATCTGAGTGAATGGTTTGGGGCCCGTTTTGAAGGTACCATCCATCATCCATGTTTGGCATTGGTTTAGTGTAATTTGTATCTGCTATAGAAAATATTAGGATTCGTTTTTTCATTGGTCAGGTTATATAATATAAGAAGAGGAGGAGCATCGGAAACAGTTTGCGCCAGGGCGTCCGTTAGAAAGGAAACGGAAGAAATCTTGCCACTGGTAAAAGTAATAAAACAAACACTCCTGGAGGCTATATCATCAGGATGTGAAGACCTGCTGCAGCTAAGAAACATATGACATATAACAATCAGTAGCTGAACTAACAGCGATAAGACGAAGGTGCATTGGATACGTAGCATATGTCCCTCAGAGAGTCCAATGAATTACCTTATGCAGATTAACAAGTACATGTATCGAGTAGTACATCTACGATAAGTCAAGGCCCCAAACTTACGAAGCTAATGACTCGACAGAAGACATAGACCATTTGAAGGCCCCACTTGTGCTTACACAACGCCGGTTGGAGTATCCTTTAAGAAACTCAGAGATTCCCCAAACTTTCACCCGTTACAAACAATATATGTAAAACAAAATGTCCTGATGAAGATGGAGACCACTGATATAGTCCATTGAAACGTACGTCGGCCAGAGAGTGTGATACCCCAGACATCAGTTAGAAACATAAAAGGGTCCTTAAACCATTACATATAAGGCGAAGAAGGCAGGGTACATATGAACAACAACAACGAAAACCTCTCCTTAACATTCAACTACTATTCGGGGATTTCCTCCATCATCAAAAAAATACATTGTCCCACTAGTACATTAAATATTCATCTTTTTATTTATCAAAAATATTTATGCTTTTTTTTATATAGATATATAAATATATTCATTTGTTTTCAAGTTTTTTTTACAAAATCTCAACAAGATTGGAGCCCAAAGAGCAAGTAAAATCAATACCTCACAGTGCACTCAAAGACCACCAGACACACAACCAACAATCGTGCATAACACACTCATACTACATAACATAGCTAAACTGAACAATTCAATACATATTATGGTTCATTTGATAGATACATGGAACAACCAAAGAAGGAAAGTGCTGATTCGCGTTTCGGAATGGGGAAACAAACCCACAGTTCTTTTGTCAGGGCGCAGCAGGTCAATAATTAATTAGGTGATCAATTGTCAATCAAAATCTTCCTGGTACTTTCTTATATGTGTTGTGAAAGGGCTCTATATAACAGTGCTATTTGAACTTTAAAATCAATATTTCAGGACGTGGCAAGAACGAAGGGCCCTATTAGTATGGCTGGCGAACTCTGTCCGCCTGCTATACCCTCTCGAAACGGGACCGCCCAGTAAGGGTGCGGCGGTCCCGCACGCCCGATTAGTATGCGCCCGCCACACTGGCGAATGCATGGAGCATCTGCAACATTGCGGCGGGTGGTGCAGAGAGCAATGCCGCAGAGGCAGGTTGTGCGTTTCAATGCACAGCGTGACAGGCAGCACACATGTGCCCCCATAAGCAGACTCCGCATGCCTTTCCGTGGCATGTTCCCGCCAATAATATAGAGTTACATTATTTAAAAGTTTAATATGTTTGTTACTGAATACAAAATATTGCTACGCATTTTCTGTTTTATGCTTACATGTATGTTCTGGCTGGATGTTGCACACTTTATTTGCAAGATTGACATTTGGGGTTTTGCAATGTGGAACAGGTGGTTTCTTTTCTGTTAGTTTGAAAAAAGTGCATTAGTTTGATTTTAAACATTTATTTGTCAATAGCTAGTGGTGGCTGAGTCAGTTAGGTTTTATTTTTTAATCGTTTGAGTGGGTAGTTTCTATTAAGTAATTTTTTTCATTTTCATACTTTTTGTGTGTATTTTGTTTTCAACTATGTAGCTGGTCCTATTTTTCTGTAGATTAGCAGTTTATCAATGTTTTAGTATTTTTTTTTAGATAGAGATAGAAGTAGTTAAGTGTTACTTATTTGTTATTTTACATTTTTAACTTTAATTATTTTTCTATTTTAGTTTAAGTATAGGTTATCAGGTTCTGGTTGGGAAATTTGGCAGAGTCTCCTTTTCTTGCAGCCTCTTCAGTTTTTGGAGCAGTAAGTTGATACATTTGTGTGACTGTAATATTGTTAGTTTAATTGCTTGTGTGATTTTTTTTGTAGTTCGTTTGGTTATAGTTTATTTTTATTGATTAGTTTTCTTTGGCAATACTTTTTCAGTTATACCCTTTTCTGGTGTACACTAATTAATGTTTATTTTATAATTTTTAGTATGTATTCTGATATTTGTATTTTATTTAATTTCTATGTGTATATGTGTAAATATGTACATATATATATACATATACTCATTTTGAATAATGTTTGTGTTTGAAGTAAATATTTTTTTCTTAATTTTCTGATATATTGAGAATATGTATATACATTTGTTATGTTCATTTTCGCAAATTTCTTTAACATAACATTGTGGATTTTATGTTTTGTAATTATAATTTATTTTTGGGTGATATTAATGTAGTCAATATTGTGTTAGGTGATATTTTTCACCATTTATATGTTTATTTAATAGTTCTGATTATTTTGTTATCAATATTTTTATTTTTTATTTATTTGAGTTTTCTATATAGCACTGGCTAGACCCGGAGGTATCAGAGTGCTTTACATGAAGATCAGAGTTACAGGCAAACATGTTACATTTGTTCAAGCGCAATCAAAACATAGGAGACAAGGAAAAAGCAGAGTTACAGAAATTCGATGAGGGGGTGGGTGAGACAGGGAGATGGGGAGAAACTGTGCCCAAAGTCCTGCTGGGTAGGTGACGGTCAAGGGGATGAACCAATGCTGATCTCCTCATTAGCTGAGCAGAGCAGCTCCACCGGGCGTTGGACATAATGCTCGGACTCCGCTGTCAGGATAGTGATCAGGTGTACTCAGAGATTGTCAGAATCGCGCAGGGGTGGTGAGAAACCAGGGTGTAGGGGGAAGGAGGGAGATAACTGGAGGAGAGAGGAGGGAAAGTCTGACCAATGACCAGTTTCGTAGGTGACGGCTGTGGAGGGAGTACACAGTCCATCTCCCCTATAGCTATTGAGGTAGCTCCACCAGGCAATGGTCAAAAAGGTAGGTCTGACCAGTCAAAGGCAGGATCTCAGAATAAATGTCCTGATGGGTGAGCAGGATGGGGTTTCTGATCAATGTCTGATGAGGGTTATGATCAGGGCCTGGTAAGACGAGAAAAAATAGTTCGGAGAGGTTCAAGGGGTAGGGTAAAAGGTGGAGGTGGGAGAGAACGGCAAGCGAGACAAAGGAAGGTCTGCCCAGTAACTGGCTGGGTAGGTGACGGCCGAGGTGGTAATCCACAGCCCATCTCCCCTATAACTATCGAGGTAGCTCCACTGGCATCGGTCTGGTAGCAAGGTCCAACGGTCGAGGGAAAGTTCACAGGATAAATGTCCTGAAGGGTGAGCAAGATCCAGGTCGGATGAGGGCTATGATCAAGGTCTGGTCGATGACCAGTTGTTTTATTGTCCAGGAGTAGAAGTACGTCATGGTGCTTCCTGTTTAATACATAAACTTTACTGCTCAGGTACTGGTATTGACCCAGCTAAATATATCCAACAATCAGAGAAACCCATCTGTAATCATATTGGGTTTAGGTTCTATCAAATCCAGGATACCCAAGGAAATACTTATTTTTTTACTTTAAGAAAATATGATTTTTTTTGTAAGTATTCATGGTTGTAAAACTTGGGCAAAATGTGGAACTATTTTGTGAAGAGAATAATTGAAATTAAAGTTTCGATATTTTTGCTGCACATGTTGTTTAGATGCCAAATCAAAATACTAAAAACAAAACAGAGTCTTTATGTAGAAATGTCATTCTTGGCTGTCAGGGCAGATTTCTAAAGAATATTGCAGGGAAAGTGTCATGAATAACTCCATATATCATGTTTCGACCTGATTGATAGCAAGGAGTGTCAAGGCAAACAAATGTGTTAATGATACTGTTTGGTTTATGCTTTGACTAGGCCCATGTTAAATTAACATTACAGAGGCATATTTAGAATAATTTTATTGACTTCACATTATTCTTGTTATGTGAAACTAACAAAATAAACTATTACCTCACATCGTGAATTATATGCTGTTTGAAGTCAAAGATTTCTGCTGATGCATGGAAACAGCAAGTAAAAGAGAGAAAGAGCTGCTGTTCTTTGTGGTGCTTTTGTTATTTTCACATTTATTTCTAGCATGAAATGTATCCTTATGTCCAAACTGGATGCAATGATCCTTTTTGTGCTCTAATACAGCACCATATGCCAGTTTAGCATTTTGTGCAATAAAGTTGATTTTTGCTTAAATTTTGCAAAATTCTACAAAAGCAAATATGTGGATTTCGCAAACTCCCGGATGTAACTTTGACTGAGAACAAAAGTTTACAAGATTTGAGCTAAGTGTAGCAGAACAGGGTAAGAGGCAATCTGCTATCATTCTAATTTCCTCCATCTGGTCTCAGCATGTTCTTCACTTTAAAATAATGACATCTGGTAGAAGCCAGTAGGGGTGTTAGTTGGATTCTCTTCCCCTCTGCAAGCCTCAAATCGTGTGTCTGTAGTTTAATCCCACACAAGGACTCATTGCATGATAGGCAAGGTAACACAAGAGGTTAAACTGTACATGGCATTGTTAATACCCCACAGTATGTATTTATCGGGTCATGCATTTTTACACTATTATGAGTTTTGACTAGAGGAATGAGGAATTATCTCAGAAAGAATTGTTTGCACACTGATTTTCACAGATATTTCTCCACTGTGGGAACTTTCCTCATATAAATGCTGCCTGCCTTTTCGAAGTGAAATAATATGAGGGAAAAACCTGAATGTGCGGCTTGCTCTACACATCTTGTAATCTTGCTTCATACAGAAATTAATGTAACTGGCTGAATTGGAAAGTACTCTAATTTAACAATGAGCACCACCGTGGCAGCATGCTTGGCCTTGCCCATTTCGAATTGTGTGCCTTTCCCAATGAAGAAGGTATTTATGGTACTACAATTGGGATTACCAGTTTGAGGTTGGGTAATGGTGTGTTTGACAACTTTGTAGAAGCCTTGCTTTCTGTTCAAGGTCTCATTGATGGTGGATGCAAAATGAGCAGTTTTTAATATGCTGTTTCTGCATTTGGGCATAAGCAGTTTGTAATAAAATGCGTTATTAGTAAATAGCCCTTGGCTCACACCCTTATAGCTATGTCCCATGCTTAATTTAAGGGTAATGTGTTAAGTTTTTAGCAGTACCAAAACACTTAAAAAGTAGAAAAATAACACAATGAAAATCGAATAACCAATTGCTTAACCACTTTCTTAAAATAGTGAAAACATAATAAGCAAAATTACACCAAAATGAATAAAATCATAGATATTCATTTTTAAAGTTGGAAAGCAAAAAGCACCAAGAAAAAGTAAAGCACCAATCATACGTCATAAAAGTTGGTGTTTGACCGGGACCTACTTGCAATTTCAGGGTGACTTCGAGGGAGTGGAGGTCGAATACACCAAGAAGCTTGTCCCAGTAAAGGATTTTACTTTCTGACTTACGGACAGATTTATAGTTTGATGGGCATGGTATTCTGTTGCAAACGAGATGGAGTACCCTGCTCACTACACTGATGGTACACCCGCCTTATTTGGAGTCAGGTGGACTGCCAGCTTCCCTTTGGTGGTCTTCCTGTTTGCTATGTCAAAACAAAGCTTCCTTTAAAGACCCTTTGGAGGATGGGCATTATACTGCACGCCCTATTTTGGTGGACTCTGTGGTGTCCTTTTTTCTGTGCATCACCACCAGGTAAAACCTAACAGTGAGTGCAAATAATGACCTCCACACATAGGGGGGAAAACTGTGGGGGTGTGAGTTATTCAATATTTGTTATTCAATAACAAACTCCAACTTTGGGAGTTTGTTTCTGAAAAACAAAAACTTTAGTAAGGTCAGATGGGGACCCTCCACCAAACATTTTGTACCTGAACAGGAACCACCATGATGGCAATTTCAATCAATTTACTAAGATCAGCATTAGGCTGACAATGACTTTTAAATTTGGCAGATGGTTATCTGTCACGGTGGGGGACATAATGTTCTCCACTGTCCTACTGACTGTATTCTGTCTGCCTAACTATACATCTGGTCGTTAGTTTCTGAAATGGAAGTTGACATTTTGCAGCAGGGGAGGGTTGCAGGCTGTGTTTGAAGGTGTGCAATCAAACTAAGATAGCCACTGAAACTGGATAAGATGAAGTCACTGGTTTTGGTGGAAAAGATCCAAACATGAAATAAAAAATTCACAGCTGCCACAGTCCTCGGGAAGCTTTCTGCACCTTTGTCAAGATATGTACCTTTGGATTGTCAGTTTTTTGACTCTTAAAATCCTCCACTACGGACGCTGGAAGCCTTATCCAATGAAGTCCTCTCAAAATCAGACACTTTTGCAAGTGAAGTCTTCAAAGTCCAACATTTTTTAAGTCCCAATTTTCAGGTTTTCGCTCGAGCAGAGGCCTCCACAGAGTCCAGTACAGCTCCAGTTGCTACTTGTTAGATGGTTGCTCCAGTAAAAATGCCTCTTGTTATGTTCCTTTAGATATTCAGGAAGGCAACCTACTGAGGCCTGGAGTTTACTTTGCAGTCCTAAATACAAGTGCAAACAGGTCCAGTGCCTCAGGTTGTAACACAGGTCATGGACAGAATTGGAAGTGGATTGGAATTGGAATTGGAAGTGGATTTGCAAAGCGCGTAGCTGCCCGGGGGGGTCCTAGCGCTGGACTCGAGGGATTGTCTAGGGAACAGAAGAGACCTAAGGGAAGAGCCTGGGGCCTCATTTATGAAAAGTGACGCATCGCTGCGTGAAAACAGCGATGCGTCACTTTTCACTGCGCACTCCTTGCGACACCAATGATGCGTCATATTAAATGTATGACGCATCTTGTCGCAAGGACTTACAGATACATCAGTATTTCTGACGCATCTGTAAGCGCTAAAGTGACGCATTGCTGGAGTGTGTCACAAAAGTGACGCAACTCCAGGAATGCGTCCATTCACATGGGGAAAGCCCCATGTGAAAGGGCTTGCGTCAGTCTTACGCCTGCTGTGAGGCAGGCGCAAGATTTTGACGCAATAGCGTCCTAAAAGTGACGCCGTGAAATCTCATAGATTTCACTGCGTCACTATTACAAGGCTTTTTGCGGGGGATGCTCTGCATACATTATACCTGACGCAGGTATAATGTGGAGCAGGGGTTTAAAAAGCAACGCATCTACCTAGATGCGTCACTTTTTAAATATGGCGCAACAAGGCGCATTTTGTACGCCGCTGGTGCGTCACAAAAAGTGGCGCACCGGCGGCGCAAAACTGACGCAAGGCCTCATAAATAAGGGCCCAGGTTTTCAAGAGCTTACAGAATTTTAGTAAGTTGCTTTCCCTGCGAATGTTGAGGGGCAGGGAATTCCAGAGCTTGGAGGCGTTGTATGAGAATAGGCGTCCTCCTGACCGCGCTTTCCTGATTCTAGGAACATTTGCTAGAAAGAGGTAGTCGGATCTTAGCTTCCTGTTGGCTTTGTTTGGTTTGATCAAGGATCTCAGGATTGGGGGGAACCTTGCCCAGTAGAATTTTATGTGTGATACAGAGGGATTTGAAATTGATTCTCTCATGGATTGGAAGCCAGTGTAGAGAGCTTAGGGCCGGCTTAGAAGAGCATCGATTTCTTTGTGCCTGTTAGCAGCCAAGCTGCTGCGTTCTGGACAAGATGAAGTTTATTTATGACCGATTTTGCAGCACCAAGATACAGGGCATTACCGTAGTCCAGTCTGGACAGGATGAGACCCTGAATGAGGAGTTTTCGGGAGTGGGGGGGTAAAAGGGGAAGGATTTCGCATGTGGTGCGTAGGAGACCAAAGCAGGTTCCCACAGTTTTCCTAGCTTGTTTTTGAAAGGTGAGGTCTTGATCGAGCCAGACACCCAGGCTTTTTATTTCTTTTTTTGGAGCTAGAACAGGTCCCATGCACGATGGCCACCGAAGATTGGTGGTGCATTTAGATTGATTGCCTAGCATTAGGATCTCGGATTTGTCTCCATTTAGTTTGAGGAGAGATTTGCTCATCCATCTGGAGATTTCTTTGAGACAAGAGCAATAATTTTCCTGGCAGTGGTTCGTCTGGTTTAGAGAGACCACAAGTTGGGTGCCGTCGGCATACGTGACTAGGTTGATGCCGCAAGGGGCTACAATTTCCTTCAGAGGGGACATGTATACATTGAAAAGTGTAGGGCTTAGGGATGAGCCTTGGGGCACCCCACATTGGAGTGGCACAGCTTTGGATTGGATGTTGCCTTCGGCGACCTGAAAGGTTCTATGTTCTAGAAAAGATTTGAACCAGGATAGGGCTGAACCTGTGACTCCTATCTTGTTTAGACGATGGGCAAGGATAGAGTGGTCCACCGTGTCGAAGGCAGCTCTTAGGTCTAGGAGGATCTCTGCTGTAGATCCACCTGCGTCCAGGATCATTCGCCCCTCTTCAACCACTGTCATCAGGGCGGTGTCTGTGCCCTGGCCAGGCCGGAAGCCTGTTGTGAGCGGTGATGGAGTCTGTTGGATTCTAGGAAGGCGGAGAGCTGTTGGTTAACGAATTTCTCCGCCACCTTGCTGATTCCAGGTAGCAAGGATATGGGCCAATAGTTGCCCAGCTCTAGGGGGTCCAGATGGGATCTCTTTAACAGTGCTCTGACTGTAGTCCTTTTCAAATTGAGGGGGGGGGACGATGCCCAGTTCTAGGGAGGTGTTGATTAAGTTAGTGATGGGGAGGGAGATGGTGGGTATCACGAGTTTCAGGATGTTGAAAGGTGCGGGGTCGAGTGGGGAGCCACTTTTGATTGAGTTTAAGATATGGAGGAACATCCCCCTTGTCATGGGGAAGAAGGAGTCCAAAAGGGGGGCATTGATTGCGGGGGCTGGGGGAGGTACTCTGGTAGATAGTCGGGGATGGGGAGTGTTTTTAGGATATTTAGAATTTTAGTGGAGAAAAACTCTGCCAGTTTGTTACATCTGCGACCCGAGGGGTCGGTGACGGGAGGTGGATCTGAAACTTTCAGCAGTTTTTTGACGATACGAAAAGTTACCCTAGAGGAGTTGGCAGAAGCTTGGATTTTTTCTTCAAAGAAGGCCGCCTGGGTTGTTTTTAGGTTGGCTTTGTAGGACCTGATGGCTTCTTTGTATTCAATTTCTTTGTTATGGGCCCAGTCCATCCTCCATATGCTTTCAAGTTTTTTGCATTGTTTTTTCAGGTTGCGGAGTTCTGGGGTGAACCAAGGGGATTTGAAGGTTCCCTTTTTTTAGGTAAGAATTTTCTTGGCAGTACTTGATTTAGTGAGTTTTCTATCCATGCAGAAAATTGCTCATCTGCTAGGACTGGGTCAGGTTTGAACGGGGGAGTGGTGATTTCGAGTTCGCGTCTTCAGTCCTCCGTGACTAATTTTGACCAAGGGCGTTCTGGGAAGCGAGGTGGAGGCCTGCGAGGGGGTTCGGTGTTGGTTTGCCAGTGGAATGGTACAAGGAAATGGTCTGACCAGGGGATGGGGAGGGGCTTACTCATTTTTAGTTCGATGATGTTAGAGAAGATGGGGTCTAATAAATGGCCTTTTACGTGTGTGGCTAGGTGGCTTTTCAAGCAGAGATGGTAGGATGCCAGGTCAAGTGTTAGGTCCCCTGCCACTGTGTCCGAAGGGTCATCAGAGTGGAGGTTTAGATCTCCCAGTATTGTGAAGTTGGAGGAGGAGCAGGCTCAAGGAATGATGGCTTCCATCAGGGAGCTACAGAACTGTCCATGTGCTCCTGGTGGGCGGTACAGGAGAATGCCCAAAAGTGATTTTAAAGAGGAGAATTGGATGATATGGTGGACGTTTTCACAATCCAGGACGGGGCTGTCTAATATAAGGCAGGAGAGGTGACTTTTGTGAATGATTGCGATTCCTTCGCCTTTCCCAGTGACTCTGTCAAGGCGTTGGGTGAAGTATCCTGGGGGGATGGCTTGAACAATATCTGGCTCTGAGCTTGGGGATAACCAAGTTTCTGTCAAAAACAGAACATCTAGTTCTGTGTCTTGGAGAAGCATATTAGTGAGCTGTCCGAGTGTAGATTCTAGGGGCTGAAGGAGAGGGGGCAGCGATTCCTGTCTCTGTGCCTGTTCTGGCGCAGACGGGCGCAGACGGGCTTGCCTTTGGCGCGCCGCCGGCGTGCCCGCTGGGCGCGTCAACTGCGCGAACAGAATGGCATTGTGTTTTATGGTAGAACAGGGTAGAACAACTAGCCTGTTAACCTGCACCGCAAGCGAGGGGAATTTGTAATCACTTTTCGGTCCCACCTTCCCTCCACAGCAATCTGACTACATCAGTGGTGGACCGGGGAAGGGGGAGATTGACAAGGTGAGCGATTGTGAAAGTAAAAAGCAAATTAAGCTTGTTTAAAAGTGAGAGAGGGCACGGTCTGCTGAGCAGAGGTGGTTTAAAATCAAAGGGAGCCCTTTGCCACTCGCTCTAGCGATGTGGCAATTCGGTCTCTATTACCTGAATGGCAAGTCTGCCGGCGCGTGTGAAGGCTTTGTTTTTGTATTCAGGGGGGCAGAACAACTAGTCTGCTAACCTGCGCCGCAAGCGAGGGGACGTTGTAATCACTTCCTGTCCCGTCTTCCCTCCACAGCAATCTGACTACGTCAGTGGTGGACTGGGGAAGGGGGAGATTGACAAGGTGAGCGCTTGTGAAAGTAAAAAGCAAATTAAGCTGGTTTAAAAGTGAAAGAGCGCAGGGTCTGCTGAGCAGAGGTGGTTTAAAATCAAAGGGAGCCCTTTGCCACTTGCTCTAGCGATGTGGCAATTCGGTCTCTGTTACCTGAATGGCGAGTCTGCCGGCGCGTATGAATGCTTCATTTTTGTATTCAGGGTGGGCAGAACAACTAGCCTGCTAACTTGCTCCGCAAGCGGGGGGACGTTGTAATCACTTCCGGTCCCGCCTTCTTTCCACAGCAATCTGACTACGTCAGTGGTGGACCAGGGAAGGGGGAAATTGACAAGGTGAGCCCTTGTGAAAGTAAAAAGCAAATTAAGCTGGTTTAAAAGTGAAAGAGCACAGGTCTGCTGGGCAGAGGTGGTTTAAAATCAAAGGTAGCCCTTTGCCACGCGCTCTAGCGATGTGGCAATTCGGTCTCTGTTACCTGAATGGCAAATCTGCTGGCACGTGTCAATGCTTCGTTTTTGTATTCAGGGTTCATAGGTAACCTGCGCCGCAAGCGAGGGGAAGTTGTAATCACTCCCCGTTCGGCCTTCCCTCCACAGCAATCTGACTACGTCATTGGTGGACCGGGGAAGGGGGAGATTGACAAGGTGAGCGCTTGTGAAAGTAAAAAGCAAATTAAGCTGGTTTAAAAGTGAAAGAGTGCAGGGTCTGCTGAGCAGAGGTGGTTTAAAATCGAAGGGAGCCCTTTGCCACTCGCTCCAGCAATGTGGCAATTCGGTCTCTGTTACCTGAATGGCCAGTCCACTCTTCTTTTGTTCTTCCCAGGTCCGGATGTTTTTTTGACGAGGTGGGATGAAATACATTTTTTGTAGGATTCCTTAGCAAGTGGGTGGTGAGGTCACCCCTGCACACTCCATACCTAATGAGAAAAAACTTCCCAAGGGCAAACCTTCCCACTTTTGCAGCCCATCCTGTTTGCCTTAATGCAAACTATGCCACAGTTTGCTACTCTGATTTAAATTTGTGTATGAAAGTTACACAATTTTCTTCTGCATAATCATGTGAATTTTTGACAAAGTTATATCAAAATTTGCATAATGATGAAAAATGCAAATCTGTCATTTTGCACCATTTTTTAAACACAAAATTCATACTCACTTCAGTTTTTGACGTAAGGATGCATGTAATCCTAGACAAATAGAACAAAAATGCAGAAGCATTCCAAATAGCAGATACTCATGTTCTGTCATTCTCGTGCATTTGTGGTCATTTTTTATCCCAAATAGTGCATTAGTGGTTAATTTTATGGCAAACGGCACCTAATTACACAAAGTGGGAAATAGTGCAATTTCACGATTTTTGCTTAATAAGCATATTAGCATATTTCGGAAATTACGCAAATTACACTGGTATCATTTAAATTTAGTACAGGCCTAATAAAATACAGCATGGCTGACCTTTCCTGCCATTGCTCTTGTCCCAGCCAGGATTTGTTGAAGGAAATGAGCAGTCTTTTCCTCCTTAAACCATCTAAACTGGCTCTGGCACTAGCTCCCCCTCCCACTAGGCTTGTGCCATGCTGACTAAACTGTACTGTGAGATCAAAGGGCTTTTATTTCCCAGGTTTCCCTTTACACAGATGTCATTTGAGATGTCATCAGTGATGTCACTGACCATATCATCAGTGATGTATTATGTGAGGTCATAAGCAGTGCATTGCGGGGACATAAGGTACAGTTACCTCAGGTAACTTTAACTGCTGAATTTCACTGGTTTTGTACAATTGAAATTGAGCCTAACTATAACGTCACTGTAACCTTTGTTTTTTTCAGTGAATTCCTAAGATTTTCTTAATTGTATTTCCTAACTATGACCTCCCTGTAACATTTGCTTTTTCAGTGAATTTCTATGCATTTTTAAGCTTATTTCCTAAGTATAACCTGTAAAGTTTAGGAATAATGTGGCAGTATAGGTCAGTGAGTGGGTGCATGAGTAGGTGTATTGGTAGCTGTAAGGGTCTGTGAGAGGGTGTGTGAGTATCTGAGTGGGTTTGTGAGCATGTATGTGGGTGTCTGAGTGGGTCTGTGAATAGGTGTGTGATTGTACGAGTGGGTCTGTGAGTGGGTGCATGGGTCTCTCAGTGGATGTGTGAATCTCTGAGTGCATCTGAGAGTGAGTACATAGGTCTCTGAGTGGGACTATGAATAGCTGTGTGAGTGTTTGAGTAGGTCTATGAGTGGGAGTGTCAGTGTCTGTGTGGGTCTGTCAGTGGGTGTGTGAGTGCCTTAGTGGGCCTCTGACTGGGTGTGTTATTATCTGACTGGGTCTGTGTGTGGTTGAGTAGAGGTTTCTTCTCAAAACTGAGGTTTCTGATCCAAGGATTATTGCAATGCTGTATTCTTGAATTTCAATAGCCTCAGCTTACCCGACACCATCAGTCCCGGCTTTCTGCTTGCTTTGCATGGAGTACTCATTTTGTAATGGCATAATCCGTAATACAAGCCAGAAAATGGGACCAGACTACTTTGGCTGGATGAGTGAGCTGCTTACATATGGTCTTGGAAACTTGAGGGCTCTGGCTGTGCTCTGCTGGTCTGACTCCCTCAGTCTTGAGAGGAGCGTACTGCAGCGGACGTGCAGGATGCAGTCCCGGCTTTCTGCTTGCTTTGCATTGTAGAGCATGTAGTCCTTATTTTGTAATGGCATAATCCGTAATACAAGACAGAAAATGAGAGCAGACTCCTTTGGCTGGAACGCGTGAGCTGCTTTCACATGGTGTTGGAAACTTGAGGGCTCTGGCTGTGCCCTGCTGGTTTGACTCCCCAAGTCTTGAGAGGAGCATGCTTCAATGGACGTGCAAGGGGCACGCCGCCGGCGCACTGTAGGCGCCCCAAAGGCAATCCCATTTGCACCCATCCGCTCCCGGCCGGGACCAGGGACTAAAACCCCTGCCGGTTGTAAGTCCCATCAAGCAATCATATACACATCAGATGAGTTATCAAATTTGTTGCCACCTATTCTGAAGTCCTGTAGGCACAACATTAATAAAGATACTGAGTTGCTGATATGTGGGAACTGTAACAAAGCTTTCACACAGAGAAAACATAAAAATAAAAAGAAGGGGTAAAACTGCTTTTTCTCATACTAAACTGTTGGTCTTTAACAAAACATAATATGAGATCTCTGAAATACTGAGGGAGAAAATGCCTGACGCCTTGTTTCTTACGGAAACGTGAGTTAACAAGAGTTCTACCCCAGATATTCTGGATGCGCTTCCAGAAGGCTACGGGACAGTGAGAAAAGAGGACAAAGAGGTGGCGGAATCGCAATAATTTATAAATTATCAATGAAATGCTGCATAAATGAAGCCAATCTAGAGAAATGCAAAGCTCTCTTTTTCAGTCTGTCTGTAGCAGAAAATAACACCATAGAGGGCTTTTTGATTTACCGTCCACCTGGCCCAGCAACCCAATTTGTGGCAAGCTTGGGGCTTGGGGGCAAAAGTGGTCCAACCAGCTTTACGTCACAATAATTTTCTCATTCTAGGCGATGTTTATATACATTTTGATAATGTGAAGAACATGGAAGCACAATCTGTATGTAAAGACCTTATGATTTTCAACCTAGTGCAAAAAGTGAATGCCCCAATGCATCAAGTGGTGTTGTACAGTGTTTTAGATTCCGAATGGATTTTACAGATTCATGCCCCTATATAGGTACAAATCACGTTACCCTTATATAGGCATAGAAATCAAGCCCTTATTTAGGCATAGCCCATGCACCCCAAATACAGGCATGCCTACCATCCGTTCACCAAACGTCACAACGATTCTTTGGAAAACCAGCTTAAGCCGTTAGGGACTTCCCTTTGCTTGATTATTGATTTCTCCAAGAACTCAGTTAGTTTTACAATGAACATCTATTCCATAGAGGTTCATTCATGACATTCATATGCCCGAATTTAAGTCTAACATGGCATTCCTAAACACCTTCAAGGTATAAATATACCTTCACGTGCTTTTGGCAAAGCACCGTGGTTCGGAGCAGTTCGATGACCTACTTGCCCGACGCAGCTCGCCACAGCAAGTGCTGAAGAATGCCAACTCTCCAGCTGACGCACTGATCAGGAAGCTGCCCTTCTGTGCTGAGAAATCCAGCTCCAGTGTTTCTGACTTCCCTCGCGGGGTGTTGGGAAATTGAGTCCTGAGACAGAGAAAGCAGACCACCTTTATTCTAAGGTATGGAGCTGATTAGAACCTAGAGAAACCTTTGATAGATTCTTGTCAAAAACTAAACGTATGCTAAAGACCATACTTACTTCTTCCCTCGTACTAGACCTAGGTTAGGTACATTGGGGTAGGCGTATTTTAGAAGCACCAGTTGAGTATTTTAGTCTGTGTTATTTACATATGTATTTTTATATGGTTTAGAAACCATACAATGCTATTACAGTATTATTTTATAATACTATTCCCGCTGTATGCATTATACTTTGCATTCTATCTAACGATTGTAGCAGTTCACCTCTCTTGCATGAGAAAGAAGACTGTTCAATAAACCTTTTAATGAAAATGCCCGTCTCACTATTTCTCTGCAAAACTGTGTAGAAACGAAGCATGTACGATTGACTGAGTGAACTACTTATCTATTGTTTCCACAACTCTGAAGATAGTTATTCCAGTCCTAGGGAAACAAAGTTGTCATGTTTATGCAGTTGTCATAAACTAATACCTTCTTGTGAATTCGAGAAAGTTTCTAGTGACCTCTGAGCTAGCTGGCACTCACAATTAAGTTTAGTATATTTGATAGAGAACTACTGACCTAAGTCCTACGTCATATCTAAAGGATATTTTATTCCAATGTGCAGAGCCTATTGGGAATATAGGAACTACACTACATGGCGCCCAACGTTTGGTAAGGCACTAATTTAACGCTAGATACTAAAGTAACTCACTCGTGCTTTTCTCAGAGACCCTTTTTCCGTAATACTCCAATAGACGTCAGAGTGGGTAAAAGGATATTATCTGCCATAGCGAGTAGGACGGAAATCTTATGTATCCATTTTTTGGTTTGTTCAATGTTGAAGGATACAGTGTTCCAAAATATTGTGCACCTTATCTTTGTTTCCTTGAAAATTGCTCTGCAAACTTTCAGTCAACAAAATGCTGAATAAAGGCAACAACACTGAGAACGGTGGAGCTGTGGCTGATCCAGCCGATGCAGCTTTTAACATAACAGGTTTCCAAGAAACTGATGATGATGCTATAAGCATACCTCTAATTTAAGGGAAGACATCACTATAAACGTATAAAAAATGGCCTATCAGCAAGAGGTGGTAGGGCAGTTTTTGTGATAGAGGCACATGAATATCATCAGACTGAGGTATTCTATTCATGGATAATCTTCCCTGAAGCAGATCCAAGAACAAATGTGTTTCACTTCTACAAAGAAGAGAAACCACTAGTGGAATACATTCCTTTCGAGGATGTTGAAATTCCACTAACTTACCAAGAGCAGGCACTCTGGTGTAAAGGCCCTCTAAAATATATAAATCACATTACCAGGCTTGGTCCACTTGGTAGACAAGGAGAAACATGGGTGGCTTTAGCCAGCTACAGACCTGATCCTGACATTGAAGCAATGTCGGATGAACAATTACTTAGTAATATACAAAATTTAATAGAATCATATAGTTAAAGGTCTTTACTAAAAACACTCCTACTCCTTCTAAAAAGAAGTGGGAAAATAGCAAACAAACTTCTAAAGAGAAGCGTTCTCATTCCAGAGGTAGGTCTTCTCAAAAGGAGCCCTCTGAAAGGAGGTATAACCTCAGGAATAGGGATAATTTGAGAAAACCTGATAGACATCAAGATACTGATACACATTCATCTCGTACCTTACAGACTTGGTGACAGAAATCCGAAAGAAGAGGACAGTCAGAAAACAAGGAAGAACGTGTGAAGTCCAAAGACGATCAACATGTTAAAAAAACAAGAAACCTCAATTCACCAAAAAAAGGTAGCAGGTCTAAAAATCAGACATGCCGAGGATCTTGAGGACACAACTCAAGAAATGGAAATGGGCTCAGTCAATGTTGGAGAGTGCAGCAGAAGTCACCATAGCTCGCAAGAACTTCAAGGATCATCTGGAGACAGTGGACTTGAATGAATTAATTCAAGTGGAAACTGCAGATACCAGGGTTAGTTGTCCACATAAGTCATATGAAATAACACTCCGAATGGAGGGAAACATACCACGAAAAGTGAGAGCACTCTTTTGGGAGCGACTTTCTAAGGGATATGACATTCTTCTAGCTGAACAAGACTGGCCACCACAATCTGTCCGGGAGTGCCCACATGGCGAAGACATCATTATGCCAGCCTTCTCCAACCACATTCTAATTCATTTAAAATATACTTATGCCAGGAAATGGGCAGTGGCCCAAGCTCCTGCATTATATAAAAATCATGTGCGATGGGATGAGGATTCTCCTCACCATAAAATCCAGTTGAAAAATCAACCAACTGCACAAAGGCAGTACCCAATTAAGCAAGAAGCTAAAAAACAGGTCCGGGAGATATTAGATCAACTTGAATACCAAGGGGTGATTGAAACATGTACCTCGCCAATGAACAATCCTTTGTTTTCTGTCTCGAAACCAGACAATACGTATTGTCTAATATTGGATTACAGACATCTATACTCTTGTTGTAATATTTTTGCAGTACAAAATGCACACAGTGCAGCATTAATGAATAACATTGTGCGTAAAAAGTATAAAACCACATTAGATATTTCTAACGTTTTTTTCTGTCAAAACATTGCACCAGAAAGTAGGTACTTGACCGCTTTCTCAATTATGGGGACACAGCGTCACTTCTGTCGTCTCCCACAGGGATTCAAGAATAGCCCTGGGTTATTCTCAGCAAGGGTAACAGAGTTACTAAAAGCTTATGATGATGAAGCATCATCATATGTAGATGACATCTATCTAACAGAAGATGACTTGTATAGGCACTTGAACAGGGTGAATACAATTATATTGGGATTCCCCTCCAGAAGGGTACAAATTCAATTAAAAAAAATCTAGAATTACCCATATAAACATACTCTTTCTAGGATATGAACTTTCAAGTGAAGGCAAAAGCCTGGAAACTTTCTAGAGAAATATGCAGTGCTCCAACCTCCAAAAACGCTGAAAAACCTACAGTCGATTCTAGGATTCTTAAATTTCGGAAGAACATACATTCTAAATTATGCAGAAAGGGTTAAACCGCTCTACAAACTAATCAAACCTGATTTTAAAACAGTTAATTGGACACAAAAATACACAGAAAGTTTGCGTTCATTGCAAACAGACATGTTAGCAACAAAACATTTGCAAACACCCGTAAACGTATGCAACTTAGTGATCTGAATCATTCCAGGACAATGCGGATTCACATACTTAACTTTTAACGAAGGTGAAAAAGTACCAATAGCTTACAAATCACATTTGTACACAAAATGAAATTCATTTCAACAGAAAAAATTCTGACAGCGGTTCGCGTTGCAGTACCAAAAGAGAGAACCCTTGCACAGGGTACACGCATTATGGTCGTTACACCTGTACCTGCCTTAGAGGCAGTGACAAAAGCGAGCATTCCAAATGCTAAAGCTTTACATCCAAGATGGATACAATGGGTTAATTTTCTTGCTGCAACAGACATTGAATACGTTTTTGACTCTTATTTGAAAACACAAGCATTTCTACAATACGAACAAGAATGTCCTCTGCCTACTGAAATTCATCCTCTAGAGCAGTATGAAAGTATAATTTATACTGACGGATCAGCTCAACCCGGTACGGAGGGTAAACAAGCCTATAGTGTGGCGTGCGTGATCGTTAAAGATCGTTAGCGCAATGGCAATTCAGACCAATGGTCACTAAAACACAATCTCTAGGAGATTATACAGCTCAGCGAGCTGAACTACAAGCATTCAAGATGGCGCTTGAGAATACAGATCGCGAATTCCCCACACTTATAGTGTGCGATTCGTATTATTGTGTTCAATCTTACAATGAATACTTGCAAAACTGGATTCAAAACGTTTACAAAGATGCAAAAGGTGGCACAATGAAGCATAAGTTGCTTTGGGAACAAGTAGTTCAGTTATGACAAGGACTACAAAACACTAACGTGATACATAGGCTGAGTCATCAACATGAGGGCGTTCACGTTGAAGGGAATTCATTGGCTGATGAAGCCGCGAAGGCAGCTGTGCAAATGGCTTCCATAGCTGCAAACACTCGTTCAAAAATTAAAATAGTAATCATGCTAACTGTCAATGCCACAAGCAAAGGCAGCAGTGCAGCATTACCTAATAAATTTCCACTCAAATACTCATACATAATTGTTGCAAACTCCGTTCCTTTTGCTCGAATCCCTGGAGTGGGGGATAGGGTAATTCCAAACAGGAAACGTAGAGTAGCTTTGATACACAAAGCACATTTGGGAGAGGGTCTGATACATCAGGGGATCTCTAAGACTATACTGGAATTAAAAGAGATGTACTGGTGGCCAGAAATGAATGCACAAATTCACACATTTGTAAATAACTGCAATGATTGCAATAGAGATCGCAGCACAGAACACCACCAGATTCCTGACTACCGCATAGCCAGCCCAGTACAGGTACCATTGTTAGACAGCATTAGACTTTCTACACACAGACGTCCCTGTGGACAAATGCGGTCCCACAAATATTAAGACAAGATTCATTTGGATGTGGCCTCAGCGCTCGGCTGCTGCTTGAACTGTTTTAAAAGATTTGCGAGTCTTTATCGGCACACACGCAGTCGGCACGCTACATTCTGACCAGGGTCCTGCGTTTAGCTCTCGAGCTTACAAGGATGCCATGGCCAAATTGGGCGTTGCATTGCGGTACTCTAGTCCATTCCATCCTGAGGGAAATTCGGTAGTGGAGAGAAAAAACCGGGGCAAAAAGCAATCTATAACAGCTAGGGTACTAGGCTCGGGTAACGGGTGGGTCAAACATCTAATAAGTGTCCAACGTAGTCTTAACAATCTGCCAAAAAGTTCTCTAGGGGCATCACTCCATATGAAGTCCTTTTTGGGACCAGAATGATAGTATCGGATCTCGATTGTCAGACTTCAGTGGTAGACCAAAAACCCTTTGATATCAAAGACCGTTTGGCTGTTTTACAGGACTTAAACGAAATAAGAACCAAACAAAGTAACGTGTTCCTGAAGCCAACTACCACTGAAGAGAAACCGACCGTCTCAGCAAGGCCTGTCTGGATTCTTAAGACTTGGGGATATAGTCAGAGAAAAGATCGCGGACAAGAAGGAATTTGGGCCTTCTTACAGACAACCAGTACCTATCCTAGCAATCCACAGACCAAGAACAGTATTACTGCCGCTCCTTGCTGGTAAAAAGGAGAACAGGTTCATGTCCATCGACCTGGTCAAACCACATCATGTGGCCAATCATAAGCAGTAGACCAATTGGACTCCGCCAATGTAGTAGACGCCCTAATCTGGCTACTATCCAAGAGGTTCAAACTGAGATACTCATTACCTTTGAAGAATTTGCAGTGCGAAATGAAGGTCTATGCAACAAATCTATGGAACTTGTACTTCTTGAGACCCAAATAACAGTTCATCAAGAAACACATGTCTACAACAAAGTAGCATCAGACTACAAGAATGTATCTATTGAGGCAAGATGGCGGCCGTGGCACAGGCTGTGTAAACAGCTTAGCCCCTTGCTTCAAACTCCCTTGGAGGGAAAACTGTTCTGATACTTTTTTTCGGCAGTTACAGCGGCTGGAGTTTATCTGGACTTACGGGGAATATGCTGCTGCCCCTGCCTGCTATCTGAAGCTGTGTGTTTGCTGGTTACGATTACTCTGGTGGTGGTGGCGATTCCCGCGGCAGTTTCATGCGGCTCTATTCACATCAGCTGAGCTGCGGATGACCTGACGGGACGGGACGTGAAGCCGGAGATAGCTGGAATAGCTGGAATAACAGCCCGTAACGATATTGGATGCAAGGTGATTCCGCCGTATTCATACCCGATCTAAGGGGATTGACAGACTGAGAGGAGTAATTCTCGATCAACCGGGGGACTGGACGCCGCTTTTCAGTGCATCTGCTCCGAATGCTGATTGATTTGTTTCGTGCCCGGCGGCGCGCCCCGCTTTGGCGCTTTCCCCTGTTCCTGCTGTGGCCTCAAAGTAGTGTGGTTCGGGGTCGCGTGGGGTCCTGCAAAAAGAAAATGCCACCTAAGAATCAAACCCAGACTATTACTCGTAGTAATAAAGCAAAGGGAGCTCCATCTGAAAACACCGAAAATGCCGAAAATGCCGACAGTATCGGGAACATCGAAGGAAGTGCTGAAGGTGAAGGTGAGAAATCCCTTGATAATGCTGTTAATAATGCTGTTAACGATGGTAATGGTGTTCGGAAAGGGAACACACCTTCTATAAAGCATACTGCACTGATACCGGCATGTACCTCGAAGCAAGGCCCAATTACTCTTACGCTTCCTGTGCTGTTCGAGAAACACTCAGCGAGAAAAAGAAACAAAGCTGTACAATCCAGAGGGGTTTCAAGAACTGACGCCGGATTACCAACATTGTCATCACTGGTTTCGGAGTGCAGGGGAAGGGGCTCTATGGTAGATGGAGTCCCTGAAGGACTACAAGGGAATACACTGAGAGGTGCCGACCCGGATGGGGTGGCTCAAGAATTAAGTGCATCAACAGCATCTGGCACCACTGGTATTACTCCTGAACTCGAACTATTAGGCTCCCAGGAAGCGATGGAGAATTTTTATTCTTTATCTGACTCCTCCTCTGATGAAAGTACAAATATTAGCAAAGATTGGGCAGAGTATGGTTATGAAAGCAGCTCTATCGAAGTCGAAGGGGGGCCCAATTCTAATCTAAACTCACCGAATGTAAGTGTTTCTACGGTTAGGAGGCGTAGAAAGAAGTGCTCTCAGCGCGCTGTCTCTAAGGACTTTGAATCCTATATTGAGGATTTACCGAAAGAGGGATCACCTACGGCAAAATCTCAGGAAGGAGACAGGATGCTTAATAGCTTAGAGGCCACAGCTCAGGGGGATAACATTTTAAACACTAATGAGATCACTTTAACAACTATATATAATACTATGATGAGCCACCGCACTGAAATCAAAGCAGAGAATCAGCGCACTCAGGCAACCTGCTCCAAAGTTAAGAATGCAGTCCAACGAGCCATAAAACTTTGTGCTGAAACTGCCGACAGAGTCGCAGAAACTGAGGCGAGAATCTCTGCTCTGGAAGACGAGACCATTGCACAGAAGCAAGAACTTGAGAACATTAAAGCCCATAAGGATGACCTAACGTACAAACTGTCGGGTCTGGAGAACCAGGCTTGTAGAAACAATCTACGTTTTCTTGGTATACCCGAGAAAAAAGAAGGGGGGATGCAAGAAGGTTTATTATTGAGCTACTAAATGAAGCCTTTCCTGACCTGACGTCTTGGGACTGGTCTAAAGAAGTGCAAAGAGCACACAGATTTCTGTTTATGATAAGAAAACAACGTCAGGGGCCGGAAGAGTATCCTAGGGTAATACTGGTCTGCTTTAATAATTTTCTTGCTAGGGAAGACATTTATACGTTAGCTAGACCTGACAAAAAAGCAGAAGCTAAGAATTGTGAGTTTTTTGTAGGACCAGATTTTTGCCAGGCTACAGTGTCCTAGCGCTGGCATCTGCGCCAGCTTATTCCAGATTTTCAGAAGAAGGGGGCCACAGTATTCTTGCAAAACCCAGCAAAACTGAAAATAGTGATTAAAGGGCAGACCAAATATTTCTTATCAGAAATCAAAGCGAAGGAGTACTTAGATTCTCTATGAATCAGCTGTAAAGAATATGAATAAGAACGTAAAAAGTATTGAGCTGATTTTAGTTTAGATGTTATTTTCCCTGTTTCATGATATGGCATGAATCGGCTGTAAAGAATAAGAATAAGAGCGTAAAAAGCATTGAGCTGATTTTAGTTCGGATGTTATTTTCTCCTTTTCATGATATGGCTTTCCTCCTAGGGCTTTTGAGGGTGGGGGGACACGGCACTCCATATTTATCAGGAACTGGATGTTCCTGAGCCTCATATGCTGGGGAGGATGGGGGGGGGGGGTTCGTGTTTAGGGGCCAGGGTGGTGGTGGGGGTGTAAGGAAGTGGTAGTTGTTAGGGTACACACAATAAGACTGGTCAATCTACTTCTTTTTTCTGTTTTTTTTGGTTTCTTTGCTCGACTACAAGAAAAACAGAAGGGACAACTTCATAAGCTTAGATTTGATTGTATGCTATAAAGGATAGAAAGATTAAACTATGCACATTGAATGTCAATGGTCTTAATTATGTAAAAAAGCAAGGGGTTTTACGTAGACATATTTAGTTATTACGTGTTGACATCTTGTGTATACAAGAAACCCACATTTCATGGGATAAACGAAATATATTGAGGAACCTGGGTCTCGAACTTTTAGTAACTTCTAAGCAAACTGGGGTCAAAAGAGGAGTTGCAATCTTTATGAAACAAGGGGTCGGGATATGTCTTAGAACGCTAGCGGATAAATGGAGAAGATGGGGGCTGGCAGAAATAGCTGTTGAAGGTAATAAATTTACTGTTTTCTGTCTATATGGTCCTAATCTGGATGACAACGAGGTTTTCAATACGGTTAATTCAGAATTGGCGGTCTGGTGTCAGCCTATAATTTTGTGTGGGGATCTAAACATTCATGTTGAATCTAATTCTAATATCCGGATCACTAGGGATTTTAAAGGCCGTAAGAGCAGGACCTATAGAGCCTTAAGAGAATTGGTACTAGTGAATGGGCTGTTCGATGTTTGGAACAAATTACAACCTACTGATCCTGGTTACACTTTTTTTTCGATCCCTTATAATAAGTTTGTCTGCTTAGATTATTTCTTTATTTCTTCATTGTTCTTGGAAAATGTGAATATCGAGATACTACCTCAGCTGGTTTCAGATCACAATCCTGTCATACTGGAATTATTGTTACCCTCTAAAAGTGGCAATTCTAATAGCCAATGGTCGTTCCAAAGGAGTCTTTTGTTTGATGAAAACTATCTTCGACATATGGCTGAAAGTATTATAGATTTCTTTGAGCCCAATAATGAGACAGCTCCAATCCAAGTCGTTTGGGATACTTTCAAATCTATTGTCAGGGGGGAAACCATTAATTATTCCAATTTTCAGCGCAGGAAGAAACAAGCGGACTTTAAGAATAAACTCGATAAAATAAGGAAGGCAGAATTAAAACTCGCTTTTAATATTAAAAATTGTCAAGGCATTGAGGAGGCTCAAAGACTCTTAACTATTGAACGAGCTGCTTCATATTCCCATCTAGCTGATCAGGTCGCGGCTAAATATAAACAATACAAGGCGGAATGCTATGAATTAAACGAACAAACAGGGAGAATCTTAGCTCAAAGGTTAAGGCAGAAGGCCACTTCGAATGATATAACGAAAATTACTGATCTGGAGGGAGCAATTCAAGACTCTAAAGCAGGGATTTTGAAGGCATTCAGTGGCTTCTATAAGCTTTTATATAATAAATCTAGTAATGAAATTCATGAAGCTAAGGACCCAATGGATTATCTGAGGAACACCGGTAACATACCACTGATTGAAGCAGATGCTGCTCTTATAGCAGCTCCTATAACATGGGAAGAGATCGAATCAGCAATTCTTGGTCTAGCCCCTGGGAAAGCGATGGGGCCAGATCAAATCCCCTTCGAATTTTATCGTAATTTTAGAAATATGCTTAAACCTGAACTACTTAAGATCTTCCATCAAGCTTTTTTAGGACACCCACCTGCTTCATGGTCTCTGGCCACTATCGTAGTATTTAAAAAGAAGGGAAAAGATGCCAACGAATTAGGGTCTTATCGGCCAATATCTCTCATCACAGCAGATAGTAAAATCTTTTCCAAAATTCTAGCCAATAGATTAAATGATATAATGCCTGTCTTGGTCTCAAAGATTCAGCACAGCTTTATTAAGAAAAGGGATACTACTGATCATATCAGATGTATCATTACCCTGTTGGATTGGGCGCAGGCCACGGGATCCCCGGTCACTGTTGTCCTGTTGGACACCGAAAAAGCCTTCAACAGGGTCGACTGGGGGTTCTTGTGGTCTGTTTTGGCATGGAAGGGGTTCCCTGCAGAATACGTTACGGCCATCCAGGCACTATATACCAATCCTAAGGCTGTAATTCGCGTAGGAACTGAGACATCTAGTCCTTTCCCGATCACGAGGGGGACAAGGCAGGGCTGTCCCTGCTCTCCCCTTCTGTTCGCGCTATATATTGAACCATACCTGAACAGACTTATAAAGGAATCTGGAATTCCCCCGGTCATCTTGCATCAAGTAGAACATAAAATCCTCGCATATGCTGACGATGTCGCAATCGTCACATCTGATGTAGCTTTATCCTTACCTAAAATTGTAGAACTTGCTCACGAATTCGGCGAGCTATCAGGATATAAGCTGAATGTCTTGAAGACCCAGGTAATCCACTCGTCTGAAGGAAGACCAGAAGGTGGTGTATTTGCATACTGCTTCAGATCTTGGTGTTACAATCACTGCCAAAGTGGAGGACATTGTTGAGCTTAACTCGGATCCTCTACTACTCTCCACCAATAAGACACTTGAGAGACTGAATAATTTGCATCTATCTGTGTGTGGTCGCACCAATGTAGTCAAAATTATTATATTTCCTAAATTTCTTTATTTATTTCGTACCATTCCTCTTTTGTTCTCCTCGTTTTTTTTTTAGTAAATTAGACAAAATTATTTCAAGGTTTCTATGGGGCTATCGGAGAACCAGAAGATCTCTTAAGTGGTGTATTTTACCGAGATTAAGGGGAGGCTTGGGGATTCTGAGTTTCCGATTATACTATTGGGCATTCACACTGAGATTAATAGGTATTTTATTGTTTCAAGATCTGAGTTTAGACGAGGCCATGCAGCCATCAATCTACGAAATGTTGCTCGGAGTAGAAGCCCGACAATGTTTTTTCAGGATTTTAGAACTAAGTTATTACAAAACAACAAAGTTTAAAATTATGATTTCAGCGCTACAGATATGGAAACAAACTAATAAGAGATTTCATTTCTTGTCTAATCTAAATTATTATACGCCCCTTTTGAAGAATCCTTCATTGCCAGGGATCTTCAGCGATTCCGTTATGCATAGATGGAATGATCTCAAGATCCACTCTCTAGGGTCGATGTATCAAGATGAGCGATTTGCATCATTTGTCAAGCTGCAGAATAAATATGGTCTTAATAGAGGGGATTTTTTTTAATTCCTGCAGATTCGCAGCTTCCTAGAGTCAAAGAATTTATTAAACACCGAATCTATGAATAAAATAGATGTAATTGAAAGCTGCAGGAGACAAGACCGAATTGGCGTAATATATCAAATGATGCTAAATAGAATGCAAGACGACCTAGATGTTTATGCAGACAAATGGCAAAGAAGTTTGGGAATAGAGAATGTCGATATATCTAGGTCTCTAGAGGTGGGCAGCAAGGTTATATTTAACGGATCATTTAAAAGCCAGCATTTTATGTCCATCTTTGATTTGTATTAATCACCGTTCAAACTAGCGAAATGGAAAGCACAGAAGGGTATCAACTGCAGTCGTTGTGGACTTTTTGCTGTTGACTCAACTCATATGTTTTTTTGTTGTCCGAAATTAACTCAATTTGTAACAAAAATGCAACATTTTATAAACATTATTTTGGAATCAACTGTTGTTTTATCACCTGAATTCGTAATACTCGGAATTCAAATTGATCAAACTTGGAACAATACGTGTGAAGAAGAAGGTTTTTTATTTATAGCTATGTCTGCATATCGATTTTGTATAACTTCGCGGTGGCTAGATGCTGATCCACCGATGTTTCACCACTGGCAATCTAAATTGTTAAGTATTTATCGGTTTGAAAATGCTGTGTACAAACTCAAGGGCTGGAGAAGAAAGATCATTGGCCAAAAACTATGGTCACCGATAACAAACTGGATCTAATCAGGTTGTCTTTGTATTAATTATTGTTAATTTTTATTTCATCTGATGAATTATTGTATTGTAATATTTATATTTATTGTCTGTATCCCTTCTGCAACTTTCCACTGCCATTAAATCAATAAAAAAAAAAAAGACTACACAAATGTATTGAGTGGTTCCAACGATTTCAACTAATCCTGATGCAATCCCAACAATTGACAGAACTGCCTCTGACTATTTCATTAACTTTGATACATTTTCAAAGGTTCCCAGCTAACCTGAAACAATGCCACTAAAAAGAACTTTGAAAGTACAAGCAACAGACCTTTTTCATCACTTGGAAAAGACTTATATGGTTTCACCATGGATTGAACTTTGGATTTTGTTGGGTGTGTTTTTTCTTCTACTTTGGTTGACTCTGGTAATAACTTTGGGAATGCTTATAAATGGAAGATATGTTAAAAAGGACACAGCAAGTAAGAACATCAACTTACTATTCATGCCACACAAATCATCTCATTGTGAACAAAGAAACTTGTCACCTGTGAACATCACAGCCGTTCCTATACCTGGTGCTATAGCTTGGGACAGAACTGACTATGACATGTTTAGCCCTTCAGAGCTGTTGAAGATTCCACAGCAGTTCAAGATTTCCTTGAATGACTTTGTTTCATCTAGTACCTTTTCTGATGATTGGGAACTTTGAGACTGTTAATAATATGATGTCAGACATAAAAATGTCTGCTGTATTTAAAATTATCTAAACAACTCGTAAGAGAGGGTCCGAGGGAGGTGTTTAACGACCAAACAGGCTAATACCCCCTGTGTAACTACCTGAATAACAACAAAGCCTGTAAGTCAAATGGTGCTGAGGTATAACAGTTGACACTGGTGTGTTTGCACATAAGTGAATCCAACAAAAGACTATCAACTGTAGCTGATTGAGTCCTATCAGCCCACCAGATGGCGGAGCCTCATCATGTAGGACTCCAGTACCAAGGTAAGTGTGCGGTCGCACGGTTGTGATTTAGCGACGCATCACTAAACCATGGTATGGTCACTACAGTTGTTAGACCAGAAGGTGAGGCTGATATGTGCAGTGCAAGAAATTAAAATAAAGTGAAGTGTGTTAAAATGGCTATCAAGGCAAACAAAGACCTTTATTAGCGTTTGCCTGGACGTCAGATTAAAAATAGTGAAATGACAGTGTGAAAGAATCACTGTTTAACTTGCTTGGTATAAAGGGCCAACATGTTTCTGCCTTAATGTGAAGAGTCACTGGCATTCGTCAGGGCCAAGTTAGTATCTGCTACTGCAAGGGCACTATAATATGTGCTAAACTTAAGAAAATAAACAACGAAGTGAACATTACAGAACCATCCTACCACATCTTCTCAGTATTGTTCTGGTGATGCAATAGGTCTTTCCTGTATAAGAACAAGAAAAGGAAAAAGAACAATGTAGACATTGCATATATATACTGCTCAAACAATCTGTGAATCCACCGTTGCTCCTTAACAAAGAGGAAATGGGAGACATTGGTGATATGTGGTGGGATGTATGGCTGTTCCAGCACTAACCAGAACAAATCCTCAGGTTTGTGTTTCGCTTCCAGGAAGTGATTGGTGAGGCCTGTAGATTGGACCACTTGCCATTGGGTGCTCTCTGTTGTCACAAGGTGAGGTCCACTTCCCACACACAGTTGGGTAAGTGTCAAACTTTTGTACATTAATTCAACCTCTGGGTGACGTAATACAATGCACCTTGTATGTGACTATTACTAATGAGTGATGGTCCAGTCTGAGGGTATTTTGAGTTTTCACTGGTTTTGCACAGTTACATCATCCACTACAGAATGGTTGGTGTAGATTTAATTTTGAGCAGTATATATATGCAATGTCTACATTGTTCTTTTTCCTTTTCTTGTTCTTATACAGGAAAGACCTATTGCA
This sequence comes from Lissotriton vulgaris, assembly GCF_964263255.1. Taxonomy (NCBI): domain Eukaryota; kingdom Metazoa; phylum Chordata; class Amphibia; order Caudata; family Salamandridae; genus Lissotriton; species Lissotriton vulgaris. Next base: position 806,399,669 of record NC_141687.1, read on the forward strand.
TCACCAGAACAATACTGAGAAGATGTGGTAGGATGGTTCTGTAATGTTCACTTCGTTGTTTATTTTCCTAAGTTTAGCACATATTATAGTGCCCTTGCAGTAGCAGATACTAACTTGGCCCTGACGAATGCCAGTGACTCTTCACATTAAGGCAGAAACATGTTGGCCCTTTATACCAAGCAAGTTAAACAGTGATTCTTTCACACTGTCATTTCACTATTTTTAATCTGACGTCCAGGCAAACGCTAATAAAGGTCTTTGTTTGCCTTGATAGCCATTTTAACATCCTTCACTTTATTTTAATTTCTTGCACTGCACATATCAGCCTCACCTTCTGGTCTAACAACTGTAGTGACCATACCATGGTTTAGTGATGCGTCGCTAAATCACAACCGGGTGACCGCACACTTACCTTGGTACTGGAGTCCTACATGATGAGGCTCCGCCATCTGGTGGGCTGATAGGACTCAATCAGCTACAGTTGATAGTCTTTTGTTGGATTCACTTATGTGCAAACACACCAGTGTCAACTGTTATACCTCAGCACCATTTGACTTACAGGCTTTGTTGTTATTCACACTGCTGTATTTAAAAATCATAAATACTTAGTAGGTTCATCAGATTATGAACAAATGTATTGTTATAATCACTATGGTCATCATGTATAATTTCTTGCACAAATCTGCAAACCCTAAAAATGTATTAATGTATAACCAATGGGAACAATGACCTACGCCACCAAAGGGTAGCTTACAAACTTAGGGGCCGATTAGGATGGCAGTGAATCCGCATCCTCCGGGCTGGCGGAAGCCACCGCCGGCCTGGAGGACGCAGATTCACCGCCTTGGTTTGTGAAAACACCACCCGCCACATTATGATGGCGGTGGGATCAGCGGCGGACGGCAAGTCCGTCCGCCGCTGATCCGCGGTGGTTGTACGCAGATATGGTGGCGGTGCCTGCAAGACACCGCCAGCTATATCACGATGCAGGTGGAAACATGCTTTTCCATGGCGGCTTTTCTGCCGTGGAAAAGCATGTGGTCTTTTGGTTTTGGGGGCCTGTTGCGAACCCCCAGGGTGTTGGGGGGTGGGGGGTGCACATGGGGGGTACCTATGGTACCCCCCTGCTTTGGCATGCACAAAGTGGCAGGCACCACAGTCACATCCTAATTGCAACGGAGGGACCACCGCTGCCCCTGCGGTGGGTCCCTCCACCTCGGGGTGGCGAACGGACGCAGGTCCGTCCGCCATGCTAATCGGTACCATTATTTGGAAAATGTCCATACTTTTCAGGGTTCAATGTAACCAATGCTGAATCATTTTACTTTAAAAATGTTAATAAGACAGGAATGAAAAGTATGTTGACAAATACAAGCAAATGTATTCTGCAGCCTTTTATGCTCAGCTGTCTTCACTAGGTTTCGACTTTTGGAAAGACAACATTGAGCCAAAAACTGTCTGGGGCACAAAAGATTGGCAAGTGCAGGGGATAGAAGCTTTATTTAGATCCTGCATCATCCCAGAGCAAATTATGTTTTTGAATGACACTGTCCAACAGACATCTTGTCTTGAATTAGCCAAGATAAAAAACCAAAACAATACGTCCTTACCTACACCTACACCTGATAGCAAAAACACTTCAGAGGGGGGGGTCGACTTACATACTATTTTGCATTACAACAGAACAGATCCAGATTGGAAAAAATGGTTAATCTGGCCCACAGACACAACACAAACAACTGTCAAAATAGATTCCTCAATAAAACATGGGGGTTCACATTCACTAGGCCAGATCCAAGATATGTTCAGAGACAGCATCCAGGAATACTAACAACATACAGTGTAGGGAAACTGTGCCTTGAAAGGTTACACTCAAGGGTGTACAACAACACTTATCTTTACTTAAATATGGCGCTGATCTTAGGGAATTCTTGCTAGGACCAGGAAAACTGTGTCATAAATGTTTTATATATGCCAGTATCTTTGCTGCTTATAATGAAGCATGGAAGATTACGCAAGCATAGACTGCAGAAAGAATACAAGAGATTGATCATATTAATTTAGAGAAAACTCTCTCTGTAGTTGACAATGGGTTAACGACTCTGTCGTCCAGGATATATTCTTTGGACAGCATAGTATCCTCTGCCATAGACATCATGGTTCAGGACTTGCTCATGTTGCAACATGGTCAGTCGTAATTACGTTCTATCATGCTATTAGGCTTGACGTTGCAAAACCTTCATTCAGGCTATGTGCCTTGGGGTTTAATCAATACTACGTCACTGTTTTTAGAATTCAATCTCACTGATAAACAGATCAAACTGGTACAGAAGGGAGCAGACTATAGGGTGCTGAGCATTAAAAAACTGGAAAAATTGCCATTAACTGTCGCTGAAAAGCCAGCCACAGAATGGATTATACATGGAACAATCACTCTGCCTGTTACAATTGTCCTTTTTTAGTATTGCCTAAAACATATACCAGCAGGCACATATGAAAGGTTGAGTAAAGAATACATCAAGACATCCTGGTAATTACTATACACAGACAGATGTTGGAGTGGGGAAAAAGAAGTGTTTCTTAGTGGCAAAAATTGTGAAAATGCACTAAGCGGTTCTCTCCTTTGTCAGGGTATTAATTTACACGGGACCTGGGTTGGTCCCTCTAACAACTTATCCTGCCACCTCCAAGTTTCACCAGCTGCGGTGATTGATCCAATTTTTGGACAGCTTTCTAATGGAAGTTACCTCATGTTGAACAATCACAGCTGCTGTGGCATCTTGACAGGTTTACCCTATCTAGTAACTGTGTCAGCCAGGGTCACTTGTTGTATGCAAGTATTATTTCCAAAAACCAAGACAGACCGGGAGTCTCTGTTCTGGCCTTCACAGTACATCTCTTCTATACGAATTGATACTTTAAGCAGAATGAAAGCCATTTTTTTACAGAAAATTGTGCCACTGACCTCGGTCAAAGGAACCTATGATCTGCAAGTCGCATGGACTTCTGCAGAGATACATGCCCTCTTAACTACAAATTGCCCTATATATTTCTCGGAAATGTTAAGTCATATCTTAAACATGTCTGATACGAGTGGCATTGTACAGGTATTTAAGACAGTATTTTCGTGACTGTTAAAGCAGTCCTAGGAATATTTCCAAACTTCGTGCACTCTGTGTTTAGCGGATTGCCTCTCATTAAGGGATGCTATTTTTGCTCATACTGCTGCGATATGGCAAGTCAATCTACTAGCGACACCCAGTTCACCATGGAGATAACTCTACTGGCGATGAAGTGTTGTGTGCGCATCGTCCAAATTTTGGGACTACCTCGTCTAAGAGAATTGAATAACACATGGTTTCTATCATTCAGACCAATTTGGCAGGAATGCATCTTACCTGTTCTAGGCTGCCTGCTATGCGGAGAAGAATGCGTTCTAGACACATGTCCGACGCTCCCATCAGTCATGCCAACGGATGTTGATACTTTGCTTGAGCCAGTAACGGCCCATGCACTGTGTTGTCCCCAGCGGCTACCAATTCTGATGACGGCTTTCATTGAGATTACACAGACACAAATTGCTGACGGTGAGGTACGAGAGAAAACAAGCACACAGGTATCATCCACTACGAACATTGCTAATGCGACCAATTCTGAAGGCGATGCTTCACATCTATGTGCGGTTGATCTTCTTAACGAGGTAATCCAACTTTCACCTACAATGGTAGACAAATTCTTTACAGACTTAGAAGATTTGATGTTTTTTCCAAACAATAACACTGCCTTTTGATTTGGCACAAAGTGTGCTGAGAGACTCTGATTTCGAACTTCATTCTTTCAAAACAAAGATCTAACTTTGGAACTCTTTTTTCTATGATTATTACTTTTTCCAAATTTTTATTTTTCATTTTTTTGGCACAAAGTAATCTGCATAAAGTAAAACTATTCATAGAGAACTAGAATTCTTTGAAAAACCTCCAGAGACAATATTTGATCTTGTCCTCATACCAACAGTTATATGTATTATGACATGAAATGGTTTTGGCACCTTTTTATTCTGTATTAAAGAGCAATTTCATAAATGTATTTTCGTGATTCATTCAGACAGCATTTACAAATGTCAACTTTATGCTTAGAATGAAACATTGCTTTGAATGCATACATCACCAAATGCGCTTTTGTGTACAATAAGTACCATTGCATTTTTATGTGTTTTGGGTGGATTTTAACACATTATGTTCAGATATGTTAAACGTGTTTAGAACTTAGTAGTGTTGTACATAAGAAAGTGGAGTGGGTGTTGTATGGCGTTTTAGATTCTGAATGTATTTTACTGATTCATGCCCTTATATAGGTACAAAGGACGATGCCCTTAAATAGGCATATAAATCAAGCCCTTATTTAGGCATAGCCCATGCAACCCAAATACAGGCATGGCTACTTCTATCCGTTCACCAAACATCACAATGATTTCTTAGAAAACCAGCTTAAGCCGTTAGGGACTTCCTCTTGCTTGAATAGTCGATTTCTCCAAGAACTCAGTTAGTTTTACAATTAACAACTATTCCTTAGAGGTTCATTCATAACTTTACGTCAAACATGGCATTCCTAAACACCTTCAAGGTATAAATATACCTCCACTTGCTATGGCAAAGCACGGTGGTTCAGAGTAGTTCGACGACCTATTTGCCCGACGCAGCTCACTACAGCAAGTGCCGAAGGAAACTGACTCTCCAGCTGAGGCACTGATTAGGAAGCTGCCCTCCTCTGCTGAGAAATCCAGCTGCAGTGTTTCTGACTCCCCTAACGGTGTGTTGGTAAATCGAGTCCCGAGATAGAGTTACCAGACCTCCTTCATTCTAAGGTATGGAGCTGATTAGAACCTAGAGAAACCTTTGGTAGATTCTTGGCAAAATCTAAACCTATGCTAAAGACCATACTTACGTCTTCCCTTGTACTAGACCTAGGTTAGGTACATTGGGGTAGGTGTATTTTAGAAGCACCAGTTGAGTATTTTAGCCTGTGTTATTTATGTATGTATTTTTATATGGCTTAGAAACCACACAATGCTATTACAGTATTATTTTATAATACTATTCTCGCTGTACGCATTATACTTTGCATTCTGTTTAACGATTGTAGCAGTTCATCTTTCTTGCATGAGAAAAAGACTGTTCAATAAACCTTTTATTGAAAACGCCTGTCTCACTATTTCTCTGAAAAACTCTGTAGAAACGAAGCATGCACGATTGACTGAGTGAAATACTTATCTATTGTTTCCACAACTCTGAAGATAGTTAGTCCTAGGGAAACAAAGTTGTCATGTTTATGCGGTTGTCAGAAACTAATCCTTTCTTGTGAATTCGAGAAAGTTTCTAGTGACCTCTGAACTAGCTGGCACTCACAATTAAGTTTAGTATATATGATAGAGACCTACTGACCTAAGTCCTGTGTCATATCTATAGGATATATTATTCCAATGCGCAGAGCCTACTGGGAATATAGGAACCATACTACAGCAGGACATATTTTAGCCCCTATATTCACCAATCTAACAGAGATTGAAGTAGGGACATCATGGCCAGTTCCATGGTCAGACCACTACTTAGTACCCCTCTCCCTTAACTTCCGTGGACCCATCGGCTATGAGGCCTAAGCAGAGAATCACACACAGGAAATGAACCAGATTCAACGCTAATACGTTTTCACAGGCACTGCTGAAAAATGATCCTAAACTTGATAAGGACATTTATTTATTTATTTATTTTAGAAGTTTCATATAACGCTGGCCCAACCCGAGGGTATCCGAGCGCTTTACAGAGGGTACATTGCAGAGATTACAACAAACAAGACAAGAGAACGATACAAATTGAAACATGGATAACGGTTGCACTAGATGAGGTAGCACTGTGGACCACAATGAACACAAAGAGGTCTAAAGCATAGGCACCATGGTTTAATGAACCATTAATAAATGCCAAAAAGAGTGTAAACAGTTGGAGGGCAGTTGGTGAAACACACTATGCGATATCTTGACAGGGAAGATTGAAAGGTCCAGTAATTCTTCCTAAGAGATGTTCTCTATACTGTAATCCCTCCAGTAAATCAAAAAACTAACAAACCCAATAACCTCCTCAGAGGAGTCCTGTAACAAAATGGCCGATTTCTTTGCAGGAAAAGTGGCAAAAATATATGACGCTTTCCCAGAGGAAGCATGTCAAGGCAGAAACCCAGATTTCAGGTCGGATACAGCATTTAAGGGAGTAATCCTTGATGAATTCAAGGTGCCTGAGTTAGAAGAGCTAAACAACATAGCATAAGGAATTTAATCCGGATCCCCACTAGATCCAGCCCACCCAGAGATCCTAATGCAGGGAGGAAACATTACTTTGCCATTTATCTCTGAGCTAATTGCATGCTCCTTCCAACTGGGAGAAATTTCCCATAAATGGAGGCAAGCAATCGTGCGCCCACTAAAAAAAAAGCCATCAATAGATCACTCTGTGTTAGGTAATCTATATCCCATCTCGTTACTACCCTTCTTTGCAAAAGTTGCAGATAAAGTAACGAATAAACAGTTAACCAATCATATCAACAAGAATGACCTATTTCACCCCTCACAATCAGGTTTTAGATCTGCACCCTCAACTGAGTCGGCTCTGCTCTTGGCCATCAAAACACTGAGACAATACACGGACAAAGGACAGACGGCTGCACTGTGCAACTTTTGACACCGTGACATGCAGCGTGAGAGGCTTGGCTCTTTGCTGGATGACATCTTTCCTCTCTTAGTGGTGTTTCCAAGTTGCACAACACAAACAAACATCCAAGAGTATTCCCCTGTAACAGGGAGTCCCACAGGGCTCAATCCAGAGCCCCATGTTAATCAATTTATATGTGGGACCACTTGCAGAGCTAGTGGAAGGTCATACCGTGACCATTGTATCATATGCTGAAGATACTCAACTAATTGTCACACTGTCCCAAAACCAGGGACAGACAGCCCACCAATTCTCCCAATTTCTGGAGGACGTGGCAGCGTGGATATCCAACCATTGATTGAAGCTCAATGGAAACAAAACAGGTGCTGATCAATGGAAAGGCCCTTTCCATTTGGAAACCTGCTTGGTTGCCTGAGACGCTAGGTCAACTGCCAGCCCCAAATGCAGAAGTAAAAAACCTCGGGTGTGGTTCGACTCCAAATTGACATTGGACAGCCAAATCCGGAAAGTGACAGGGGTAATGCTTTGGGACCCTTAAAGTCCTAAGGAAAATCCTTGATCTATTACCTATCAATTCAAGGAAAACAATAGTACATGCCTTACTCACCTCCCAGATGGACTATGGCAATGTCCTTTATCTAGGTTCATCCAAAAAGGGCTGAAAACAATCCAATCGAAACAAAATGTGGAAGCCCGCCTAGTGATGAATATCACAGAAAAAAACATCCACAACGAAAGCTATGGCAAGCCTGCACTGGCTGCCTCAGGAGAAAAAAATATTGTTCAATGCAATGTGCTGCTGCCACTGAATCCTGTCAAAAAAGGCCCATGGTATCTCCAATCACTGATAACATCCTGTACACCAAGCCTGAACCTTCGATCCAAAGGCAGGGCATTGGTAACTGTACAAAGAAGACAGAAAGCAAGGATGGGTGCACGCTCATTTAGATATCCAGCAGCCAAGACATGGAACTAATTGCCAGAGGACATAAGAGCAGAACCCTGCGAAACCACCTTCCATAATAATCAAAGACAAGGCTATTCCCCACTATCAAACCACAACAGACCCAATAGAACTACTGTCACATGCCTATAGGTTTGAGTAGTTTCTCTACACTGCCTAACCAAGAGTCTTCTTCCAGCGGGGGAACACACCAGAGGTGTAACCAGGCGCTTTATAAATGGATAAATAAATAAAGGGAGCGCTGATTAAAAAGCCAGCGTTTATTTCATGCATCCTACTTCCTAAAGGAACAGTGACACTGAGCTTGACGAGAAGAAACAGAGTACCACACATAGTATACAATGATCCACTTGGGAAGGATACCTGGTCATTTTCAATCATACATATGAAAGAAAATGGCTGCTTTTGAAAAGGAATGAATGGCGCCCACTTCATCCATTTTGCAGGGTGGAGTGAAGGGTAAACCTTGGCGGTGAACTCCACTCTGTTTGTAGAGTTTGTGGAGGTATTCGAACTCCATGCTCTGCAGAGATCACAGAGTTCCGAAAAACTCCACATAGTGTAGCTTAGCAGAGTTTTTACTCACTCGTGCTTCCTAACTGTAAGTTGACGAGCACGAGCGAGGAAAATCCAACGCTAGAAGCACTTCCCAGTGCGATTTCCTATAGCGGGTGGTAACGGATTATCACTACCGCTCACGTAGGAAACCTTCTGTTCAGTTGAGGAAGCTTCTGTTCGAGTAGAACTGCTACTATGTCAGTAGCATGCTCCTCTAGCATGAGATATGCCACATGTTTCTGAAAGTTGACAGTAGAATACCATTTACAGATTAAAAAAATGCCTTCTCGATATGGGCCTTTGTTCCAAAAAAACCCTACAGACAATCAATATCAAAGGCTTATAACCTCCGTATCTTTTGTTAGTTTGCATGTTAGAGGCATATTTCTGAACACCCATGGCCAATTATTTCCAGGGAAAGAGTGGAGAAGTGTGGCTCACTGATTAGAGGAGGCAGACCCTGATGCAGAGGTCAGACCCGGGACCAGGGTTCAATTCCCGACGCAGCAGGTTCTTGAGCTCAAAATGTCCATGGACTCGATAATTCTCGCCTTGGTGCCTACTCGAATCATGGGTTCACACTCTGCAACTCTGGGCAATAGCTTGCTTAATCTCCACTACGCCCCCACCGCGATGGGATGCCTGGTCTTCACCTTGGGGATGCCCAGTAGGGGTTATCTCGCAGGGAAAGCAAGGAAGGGTTCCCAAAGCAAGCGCTAAGAGACCTGTCGGTGATTTGGCGCTATATAAATCGAAATTAACATAACAGAGATGGGCATTCCTATTTTGCTGGATTATGTTGTACACATCTCAGTCAAAGTTCAAAAGAAGTTGACAAGCCGTCCCCGCTCTTACAGTTCTTTCGCCGGTGCTGTGGGCAGCCTGATCTTTCATTCTAAACAGGCTGCGGTGAGTTAGAGACTTTTAGAGTAACCCTCATGCACTCTCCTTGCATTTCATCCCCACTCCCTTTTACGAGGTTGCTCACTTAAGAGCTCCGGTGCAGAGGCAATAAAACCATGACCCTGTTTACTAGCCTTCTGGTGTCAACCTGCCTCCCATCTCTCCCTCTCTCTCCTCTTCCCTCTCTCAAGGGTTTTTTGCCATCCTTATATATCCCAATCTGGCATGTTATAGCTCTATGAGCCATTAAATACCTCAATTATGTTGCTAATCTGGTTTAAAGTTTGTATTAGGGGTCAGTTTTGAAAACGCAGAAGACTGCGCTGTTTTTTTTAAGCAGCAAATTTGCCCTTAATCATGATTTTGTGGCAAAAATTTAAAAAAATGCTTTGTAGCTGTGGTGGGGTCCACGGGGGACCCTAAATCCAAGGCTTAGGGGGTCAGGATATTCCTACTCTGTCCCCTTTTTTAAATTGTTATTGTTTTTTTTGGCACTCGACAAGTCGAGCCTCAAGATGGCTGCCAAAACTACCTGGTTGAAGTGTTAGCAACCAATCAGAGCTCTGCATTTCCCTGCATGATTTCATAATTATTCGCAAAGTCGTCGCAGCCACAGATATCACTAACTTTATTTTCCTAAGGTTCCCAAATTTCAAAAGAACTACAGAATGGATTCACAACAAATAACTGAAAGCGTTATCTGCATAACCAAATCGTCCTTTCTACCAGATTTAGTGATATTCTGTCCAATGCTTTGGGCTGAAGCTTCAACTAAAGGTCTTATGGGAATTAACATGGGAAACACACTATTTTGACCCCCCCTTTTCTCAGCCCCTGGTTCATGGTTCGCCCTAAAACTTACCATGCATAACAAGATTTACTGGAGCACTTTTCTTGGCAAATTTCGTGAAGATTCGTCAAACAAAAGAAACAAATATAGGCAAATAAAAAATGCTTTTCCTATGGAAACATGGTCCTAACTATGTATGTATGTATATATGTACATATATATATATATATATATATATATATATATATATATATATATATATATATATATATATATATATATATATATATATATATATATATATGTATGTATGTATGTATGTATGTATATATATATATATATTCACTGAAAAAACCATAGGTTTTACACACGTTATAGTTAGGAAGTAGCATTTGAAAAACCTATGAAATTCACTGAAAAAACCATAGGTTTGACACCAGTTATAGTTAGCTGGAAATTTTACTGACATAAAACCAATGAAATTCCACGTTATAGTTAGTTGGACTCACTATAACTTGCGCGTGTAATGCACTGCTGATGACATTACATATTACATCACTCATGACATGGTCAGTGACATCACTTATGACACCATCCAGTGAATGTGTGTCTTTCTAAAAAATAAATATGTTTTATATATGTATATATAAAGGTCGAGGAAAGAATAAATGTTTAAATTATTGTCTTAATGAATGTTTTTTTCAAAAAGAAATGATTGGATAACTGGCTTATTAAGTGTACCTTAGTGAATACATATATTAGCGAGTAATGTTTAAATATTTAAATATATGTATCAGTGTTTCACTTTGTGAATAACTGCCTGCATGGGTTGATGAGTACCTACATGTGTAGGTATTTGGGTTCTTAGATGTTTTTTTAGTATCAGTATGAGTGTTTCTATGCTTTCATGGGGGTATTACTAATCACATAGATGCATGAATGACTAACTATCTCTTTGTATGTGTTTAGAAGACACCATATGTGCAGGACTGTATGGGTGGTTGAGTGTGTATAGTTTTATATGCAAATAAATGGATGTTCAATAGTTTATTTGCATGTGTGAGTATGTGTGTGAGTAACTTTTGGATGATTGTCGGTGTGTAACAGGATGTATAGGTGTATCACTACATATGATGAGTGAGTATATGTATGAGTGACTATATAGAACTGTTGGTGAATGAGAGAATGTGTATATAGATGGTGGAATTACTGAATTGGTTGTTGTAACTGGTATGGGTATGTCCATTTTTTTGAAAATGTTAATTTCTATTTTCCAATATGTGCTTTAAGGGTTACATTACACTTAAAGGAGGTCTGTCATCAGTGATGTCATAAGTGATGTCACTGACCATGTCATGAGTGATGTAATATGTAATGTCATCAGCAGTGCATTACACGCGCAAGTTATAGTGAGTCCAACTAACTATAACGTGGAATTTCATTGGTTTTATGTCAGTAAAATTTCCAGCTAACTATAACTGGTGTCAAACCTATGTTTTTTTCAGTGAATTTCATAGGTTTTTCAAATGCTACTTCCTAACTATAACGTGTGTAAAACCTATGGTTTTTTCAGTGAATTTCATAGTTTTTTTGAATGCTAGTTCCTAAGTATGTAATCACATTCGTAACTACATAGTGTCACCGCCTACACGTCCTGAGAAGCGCATGTAAAGTCACGTGACTTGAAAATAAAACTTCCAATTGGTTATTAGTAGTTTCTGTTCTGGAATATACACGAAGCACTCCACCCACTTTCCTCACAATCTTTTCTACTCTCAAGAGACAACAACGTCGAGCATCTTCCGGAAGTCTTTGCTGAAATGGCTTCCCTACCAGATTCATCTTCCGAATCTGAAGGAAATGAGCGACCACCGTTAAGAAGAAAAAAGGAATCTTTCATTTGGCAATTTTTCACTTATCCTGAAGATCAAAAGAAAGTGAATGCGCCAAAAGTAACCTGCACGATATGCAATTCGGAGCTCTCAAGGGGAAATCCAAATAAAAAATATTCCTTTTCTGCACACACCATGCAGCGGCATGTTAAACAAAGGCATCCTGAGCATTATGCAAAAGCATCGACAAGAGCCCTGGCCACGCTATTACCATCAGAGGTGGCCAGCACATCTTCTGGTGGACGACCTGTATCTCCATCGAGTGCTGAGATGGACTTGAGACCATATCTTGCGAAGGTGCATATGAAATGCAACGAGTGTGGAGAAATTCTTTTGTATGGAGAGCAGAGCCTCGTTCTTATTAAACTGAAAATTGAAAGTCACAAATGCCCCAAGAAAAGATAAATTTCTGCACTTCATTTTCAAACTATTACATACTGAAAAATGTAGTAGCAACTTTAAGAAATCGAAAGCATTATAACACTTCTTTCCCCCCCCCAAAAAAAAAAGTTCTTTTCAGAACTAACTCTTTCCACCAAAACATGCTCGAAGAGCATATTATAAGATGTTTTTTCGCCGCTTTATTTTAGTGCGAGACCGGGTGCGCGCACCCTTCTATCGCGTACAGGACCTGACACTCCCATGTGAAGTCATGTGACTTCTAAACAACACTTCTAATTGGTTCTTGGTAGTTTCTATTCTGCAATTTACACGCAGCACTCCACCCACTACCATCACTTTCTTTTCTACTCTCAAGAGACAACAACGTCGAACATCTTCCCGAAGACTTCGATACAATGGCTACCGTTCCGCATTCATCTTCCGAATCTGATGAAAATGAGCGACCACTTTTCACAAGAAAAACGGAGGCCACACTATTACCATCAGAAGTAATCAACACATCTTCCGGTGGACGACCTGTATCTCCATCGAGTGCTGAGATGGACTTGAGACCATATCTGGCGAACGTGCACATGAAATGCACGAACTGTGGAGAACTTCTTGTATACGGAGAGCAAAGCTTTACTCTAATTAAACAAATAATTGAGAGTCATAAATGCTCCAAGAAAAGTTAAATTTCTTCACTTTATTTGGATAGTATGACATACTGAAAAATGTCGTCGCAACTTTAAGAAATAAAAAGCATCATAACACTTGTTTCCCAAAAAAAAAAAAGTTCTTTTCAGAACTAACTCTTTGTACCAAAACAAGCTTGAAGAGCATATTAGCTGATATTTTCTCGCCGCTTTCTTATAGTGCGCGACCGGGTGCGCGCACCCACCTATCGCGTACAGGTGTCGAGACACGCATGTGCAGTCATGTGACTTTAAAACAACACTTCCAATTGGTTCTTACTAGTTTCTATTCTGCAATTTACACGGAACACTCCACCCACTTCCCTAGAAAACCAGTTTATCGTAAATCTTTTAAAGCCTCCTCTTATGAAATATTCGACATCAATCACATAGCAGAGTACTAAATAGCACTATATACACTCCGTCCCTTAATTATAAGAGACTTATTGCTATGTAAAATCAACTTTTGCTCTCCAAGATAATGTAAAATGCTGAGCCTATTACATAATTTTATTACACATATATGTTACTAGTCTCCTTCGAGTACTAACACCGTAGAAAATACCACCAATAGCGGTGATATTTTTTACACCGAGAACGGGCGATTTCTATCGCTTACAGCCCTTACAATTATAAAGTTTTATTTCCTAAGTCTCTGATCGCCAACTGTGCAACGTAAATCCCCTGTGTGTCGCAATAAGGTCCATAAACAAAAAATACAGAACCAGCATTATAAACATACACAAAACAACAAAACGACAAGAGCCACCATGCTAATATATATCCTTAATATAATAAACCTCTGAGAATAAATACATATTTCCGTGGCAGCCCATAACACAAATGTGGCGTCCTCTGACTCTGCTCCATTACCAAACACCGTAACTCCCCGCCCCCTCACTTTTCACTAAACTCCGCACTCCACCCCAGCCAAACCCCCTATTACAAACCCCCAACCTACCCTCCCTGCCCAAACCCACCATGAACCTCAAACCGCCCCTAGAAAACTTATAAGACACAGGATTACTAAAACTCAAAGAATACGCAACAGGCACATAATGTAAATAGTACATAAAGACACATATTTTTTCCAAAATACTATTTAAAAACATGTTCTATTTTTAATAAATCTATCATGCATCTGACCCTCTAGAACTGCTTTCAAAACGTGAACTATAAACCTCTACTTTTCATTTTCAAACCATACACTTTCTTCTGACCCTCTAGAACTGCTTTCAAAACATGAACTATAAACCTCTACTTTTCATTTTCAAACCATACACTTTCAATTACATTATTTTTTTTCCACAATTCATGTAATGTTACAAACCTTTTCTAAAATACACCAGTCCGTATCATTTATAAGGATTTATTTTCAGTCTTCATCAGTGACACTTTCTTCACATACAATAGAAATCACTATAACTTTTTAAACGACAATGCTAACGCGGTAAAAATAACCCTTCATTTACTTTCCTTTAAGAATGCACACTATGTACCCCACGCATGCGTTTCTTAATCTTTGTATTTGGCAGCGAATACCGACCTTGAATCAGAAGACATGAACAAGAGCGCCATTGTCACATTTAAAACTGAACGTTGCATCTGCTCACACACATATCTTTCACTAAGCTAACATTCACAGAAAACAGCATTGATGTAAAAAAAAATTGACCTTGCTTTACAACTCCCTCAAATCACTCCCTTATTTTTTAACGCATCCTCCAGTTCAAAAAAAGCTACTTTTTTAATAACCACTAAGCAATATATAAGTGACTAGACTCCTAGAAAATGTATCAATACATTCTGCTCCTCTCCACTGCATAGCCGGCGACCTAATTCTGTGGAGTTGCTATACAACCAGCGGTGCTGCGCCGTTTCCTGTACCATCTTGGGAAATTCAAAATGGATGTCCCTCCTGCCTTCGCAAACGAGCCGGGCCACTTAGAACTATTTCGCCAGAGGATGCTTGACTACTACGGCATCTTACCACTCTCGACTTTGAATACTTCATATCGATTATCATTTCGATATTCGCATTTCACCTGTGTGCAGCCTGTATTTCATTGCCTGAGCTGTGATTTCACGTGGGCCCTGGATTTATGTCTCTGCAATTTGGTACCTCCTGAACCGAATTACAATCACCTCATGAATCCGTTACTTGATCATGAACAGCTTTGTTACAACGGAGGGTTTATGGCCTTTGCAGCGATACAAGGAGTTCTGGGTCATTGGAATATATTCGCAGCGGCGCAAGATTTCCTAACAGAGAGCTACATCGAAAACCCACCGAGCTGCCCAATGATGGTAAAAGACACTCCAATAATGACAGATCATGAATGCTCCTTTCATCTTCTCAATTGGATGGCTGACATGTTTTCAGATGATAACAATGATTTCATGTTAGAGGCACTTGCTGCATACTTTGCCTACACAATGGACACTTAACTCTTTCCTAACAGCGAGCTACATCGAAAACCCACCGAGCTCCCTCTGATGGTAAAAGACGCTCCGATTATAACAGATCATCAGTACTGCTTTACTCTTTTCCATTGGATAGCTGACATACTTTCCGGAGGGTTTATGGCCTTTGCAGCGATACAAGGAGTTCTGGGTCATTGGAATATATTCGCAGCGGCGCAAGATTTCCTAACAGAGAGCTACATCGAAAACCCACTGAGCTGCCCTATCATGGTAAAAGACGCTCCAATAATGACAGATCATGAATGCTCCTTTCATCTTCTCAATTGGATGGCTGACATGTTTTCAAATAATAAAACTGATTTCCTGTTACAAGCAGAAGCTACCTATTTTCCCTAAACA
Source organism: Lissotriton vulgaris (assembly GCF_964263255.1). Classification (NCBI taxonomy): domain Eukaryota; kingdom Metazoa; phylum Chordata; class Amphibia; order Caudata; family Salamandridae; genus Lissotriton; species Lissotriton vulgaris. The sequence continues at coordinate 806,415,397 of NC_141687.1, forward strand.
ATGCTTCAATAACTCTCAAACAAGCCATTGACGTCCTCATTTCCTTTTGGTTTTCTATATTCTTCACGTTCTTTTCCATATTTTCTTTTGAAGAACAGACCTATTTGCTTTACTAACAGTGGACATTATAATTTCGTGTTGTTTGACAGCTGATTCATAAACTAATGATGTATAACCACTTGCATTTTCATATATCGTTCCCAAACTGAAAGGCCAGAGACCTTCTTCCATTTATTAAAATATAATATACTTCCTTATAAGAGTGTACAATGTTTTTTTCCAACTATATTCATTTTTCTTCAACTATAGCGTTTGTATTCCATGTACTACTGACAATACCAATTACTGTGTTTTTTGCAATTTCTGTACTCATATTACATAATGATTTGCCTTTAAAACAGTACATTTCTAAATAAACATTTCAAATATTCACGGTTTCTCTTTTAATCCATAATCTCAACTGAAATGATTTCATATTGAAAAACTATTCATGGGTTCCACATAACCTTAACTGTAGTCACTGAGGACCTTATTTATGAAGACCTTCCACCGCCGGTGCCTCATTTCTTAAAATGGGAAAAAGTAACGCACCGGTGGCGCAAGGCCTTCATAAATAAAGTCCTGAATGTTTTCTTTTCTCGACCTCACTTACTGATACTAGAACCTGCAAACCAATTACGGCCCGTGAACTCTTTCTTAGTAGGTCGCGCACCGTAAAGACAGTTATACCACTGTTAACATTTTTTTTTTACTGTTACTAAGCACCGACACAGTTCCGCTTCACTCAGAGTTAATCACTGCTCCCACGCTTCTACAGGCCAGACGCTATGTCGTATTTCTCTCCTTATCACCCTTTCATCTCCACAATAACAAACAGTTGTCCGCCAGCCACCAGAGAACAGACTCAGATGCAGAGGCACCAAAGAGTGAACCCATCACCAACTGCCATCTCCGGCTGTTTCCATGGTTACACCTCATTCTGCACCTTCCTGAAGGCACAGGTCAAAAGTTCATGTCTCAACGTTCTACAACAAACTAAGAACACTATTTTCCCTCCAGAAACACCTGCCAATCCACAACTCTGTTACATGTCTTGTTTTTTCACACCCAATAGTACTTTTCGTTTAACATAAACATTGACCTGTTCACTCTCCACTTGTTACAATCAACCAATCATTTTTATTTTTTTAACCACACCCAGCCTCTTCCTTTATCTTTATTTAAAATTTCAACTTCTAACTACCATTCCACTTCCAGAACCGATCGGAGGACGACTACAAATCCCTTGAAAATGAAGGTCTGGCTAATAGGACACAGTTATATTCACTGGAGTGAAAAATATGCAGTAAGCAGACGAATTTCCAACCTCAGCTTACCAAATGTACACATAACATGGATTTCCAAAAGAGGATTGAAATGTCACCAATTGATTCCATTGGTGAAAACTTTTATGCATCTCCCAGAACCAGACCTTATAATTGTGCACTGTGGTGGGAACGATCTAGGCACAATCACTGGGGTAGGTCTGGAAATGCTTCTAAAAGACACCTTTCGACAATTGATGACACTTTTTCCTCGATCTGCCTTGGGCATATATATGCCAAAGACAGAAATGGAATTGGTCCAATCACCATTGTGCACAATTTGAGAAAGCAAGGAGACATGTAAATAAATCTGTTTCTGCGTTCCTCAGAGATTATAGCATGGGTTCTATTTACCACAACAACTTGCGCTACCACATGCAAGACGTCTATAGGAGAGACGGTGTTCATTTCACGAATGAGGGAAACAGAATCTTCCTCTGCAACATCAGGCTCTGCATCGGTACTTACTTATAAATGCAGAAAACACTCAATTAACACAAGGGCTCTTTTCAGAGCCACCTTATATCAAAGCACTCAAACTTCTGATTTACCTCCTTTTCCACACTCTTGTAAATAGGTGTGCGCGACCGAGTGCGCGCACCCCGTATTTTTTTTCCGGGGAAAAATTATATCTTTTTGCGTTTAAGGGCCTTACTGCACACCCCGAGAAAACCTACGCAGGAAGACAATCTCTACCTTCTCCCCTTTCCATGTTTCAACGCTTTGAAATGAACAATATATTTACTCGCAGTGACAAAATGGCGGACAAAACTTCCTGATTTCCTTCGAATCGAACGTTAACAGACGTCACGCAGCAAAATTCCGCTCGCGGGCGCAGCCGCTTGGGTGCGCGCACGTGTGCGCGCCTATAGATATATAATTGACTTTAACTTTAATTTTCTCAACAACTACTGAACGGATTTACACCATTCCAAAAAAAGCGTAATCTGCGAACAAGACTCTACAGTTTTGGCAAATTTCTTATAAATTCATTCACCCGTTCGAACTGTAGCCGAGTCTAAAGGTCCTATGGAAAATAACATTGAGAAAACACGTTTTGGGACCCCCCTTATATCTCAGCCCCCAATTGACCAATCCCCCCAAACTTTCAGGGAAGGAGTGCAGCGAACCTAGCCATCTTCTTTGAGAAATTCGCAAAGACTCATCCACCAGGGCCAAAGTTATTCCAAATAGAATGTTGAGGATTTCCTATGGAAAACAATCCTAACTATAACTACCTACTGGCGACCGCCAGTAGGTAATATATATATATATATATATATATATATATATATATATATATATATATATATATATATATATATATATATATATATATACATATATACATACATAGTTAGGACCATGTTTCCATAGGAAAAGCATTTTTTATTTGCCTATATTTGTTTCTTTTGTTTGACGAATCTTCACGAAATTTGCCAAGAAAAGTGCTCCAGTAAATCTTGTTATGCATGGTAAGTTTTAGGGCGGCTGCCACAATGTAATATATATATATATATATATATATGTATATATATATATGTATATATATATATATATGTAGATCCAGCCCGTCTACGATAGTGCTTCACTGCACAGAAAGGCACACAGACCAGGAATCAGCACGCCCAGGCAAAAGTCAGGTATCCGATGTTGTTTATTTAAATCATAGTGCGGTGGAAAAAGCTGCCATCAGACGCGTTTCGGGCACGCCTGTGCCCTTGCTCACTGCACACTGCTCACCTGCACTTGGGTCTCCTCTCTTCTTCTGCGCTGCGGTATCCAGGATTGGGCTCCAGGCGAGAGCAAGCAGGGATTGTCTCATATATATATATATATATATATATATATATATATTTCTATGCAAATGTATCGTATGGTATTTAGACCGACATGAAAAGTTGCATAACAATGCACCAAAGAGCCAACAAATGTTAAGACATTAAATGTACAGATTTGTAAAAATAAGAGCACTGTCACTTTAAGATTGCATCACTAAAAAAGAAAGAAAAAAATGTAAATGTTGGTATATAAGAAACCAGATGACCATTTACTGTGTCATGTGATCAAGGTACGTCAGTACCGAAACACGTAATGGCCGACTGAGTAACAGCTCAATAAACCAACAACTTTTTCACTTACTTGGGTCTGTGCTCCATGTTTCTTTTCGGGAGAAGAGAGCGCCTGCGTCCTGCTTGCGGAGTGGAGTGGCAGATATATATATATATATATATATATATATATATATATATATATATATATATATATATTACCTACTGGCGGTCGCCAGTAGGTATATATAGTTAGGATTTTTTCTCTATGGGATTTTTGAAAATTCAATGTCTAATAACTTTGGCGTTTGTGGACGGAATTGGCTGAAATTTTCAGGAAAATGGAACATTTTGTTTCTGAGCAGCCCCTGACAATTTGGGGGGGTTTCATCAAGGGGGGGCCGAGAAAAAAGGGGGGTCCCAAAACGCGTTTTTCCCATGTTAATTTCCATAGGGCAGTTGGCCTCACTTTTAGCTCGAACGGCAGAATGGATTTGCACGAAACTTGGCAAAATTGTAGGGACTGTTAGCCCGATGTGCCTTTGCTAGGTCTCAATATATGTGCTTCAGTGGATTTTGAGTAATTTAGGTTCAAAAAAAGATATATATCTGGGCGGAGCCTAACCACACATCTGATCTGATTGGCTGTCAGCACTTCATCCAAGAAGTGTTGGCAGCCATCTTGGGACCAATATACATGATAGCACCTCATTAAAAAGCATTGTAGTTAATAGAGGGTTTTAGGACTTTAGTTACATTATAAATCATTTGTTGATGGTACCATACTCGTTTTAGGAATTGTGGTGGGTTCTAAGGTGATTTTACCATGTGAAAAAACCTTCTGCTGTGATATCATGAATATTGTTTGAAAGAAAACTAATATCTCATGATTTTCCCACAGTGGTTTGGAAGGGGATCTATAAGCTAAACTGAAAGCATATTTTCTGTAAATTCACATTATCTTTCTCAGTCATGTGAAAATGAAGTCTGACATTCTCAGTAAAACATGTACATCCAACAAGGACAGAGACTGTCAGTTGATTCCTTTGTGTTCTACTGCAGCCTCCTAGAGTGTTCTAAAGAACAACTAGAGCGCTAACAGTCCTACTTATTACAAAGGTATGGCACACCTGAAGCCATCTTGATTGGAATAAAGTGGTAACTCTTAAAACATTTAATTTAAAAAGAAACAACATGAGGGGGTATATTTTGCCATAGAAAGTATGATTAGTGCTGCAGAATGAAAAATTAGGGCACATTTTGAGTGACTTCTCAAATCCTTTTCTATTTCATTAAAACATTCTGACATGCAGTCTCCCAAAATGGCCACCAGAGACAAAAGAGCCCAAATGTAGCCCAAATATCACCCAGATGTAGCCCAAGTATAGCCCAATGACAGAATGTCCCAGAGTGTTCTAAAGAACAACTAGAGCGCTAACAGTCCTACTTATTACAAAGGTATGGCACACCTGAAGCCATCTTGATTGGAATAAAGTGGTAACTCTTAAAACATTTAATTTAAAAAGAAACAACATGAGGGGGTATATTTTGCCATAGAAAGTATGATTAGTGCTGCAGAATGAAAAATTAGGGCACATTTTGAGTGACTTCTCAAATCCTTTTCTATTTCATTAAAACATTCTGACATGCAGTCTCCCAAAATGGCCACCAGAGACAAAAGCCCCCAAATGTAGCCCAAATATCACCCAGATGTAGCTCAAGTATAGCCCAATGACAGAATGTCCCAGAGTGTTCTAAAGAACAACTAGAGCGCTAACAGTCCTACTTATTACAAAGGTATAGCACACCTGGAGCCATCGTGATGGGAATAAAGTGGTAACTCTTAAAACATTTCATTTCAAAAGGAACAAAATGAGGGGGTATATTATGCAATAGAAGGTATTATTAGTGCTGCAGAAAGAAAAATTAGGGCACATTTTGAGTGACTTTTCAAATCCTCTTCTATTTCATTAAAAAATTCTGAAATGCAGTCTCCCAAAATGGCCACCAGAGACAAAAGAGCCCAAATGTAGCCCAAATATCACCCAGATGTAGCCCAAGTATAGCCCAATGACAGAATGTCCCAGAGTGTTCTAAAGAACAACTAGAGCGCTAACAGTCCTACTTATTACAAAGGTATGGCACACCTGAAGCCATCTTGATTGGAATGAAGTGGTAAGTCTGAAAACACTCAATTTAAAAAGGAAGAACATGAGGGGGTTAATTTTGCCATAGAAAGTATGATTAGTGCTTCAGAAAGAAAAATTAGGGATCATTTTGAGTGACTTCTCAAATCCTCTTCTATTTCATTAAAAAAATTCTGACATGCAGACTGAAACATGCACTTTGAATACCAGCAGCAGACGTCCCTGGTGAGCAGTAGCTTTACTACAGTGATCTAATGTGCAACTAGAGTGCTAACATTCAGAATTTATGGCAAATGTGTGACACATCTGAATGCCTTCTTGATGGAACCAAAGTAAACAAGCATTGAAAATGCAATAGATCTCGCCCTCGTTTAAGTTAAAGCCATTCTGTTTGTAATGAGGTGGCTTTTTAGCTTTGCTTTTATTAGTGTTTTTTCAATTTTCATTGTAAATAACATGCATCTGTATGCATATAAGTATATGTATGCATGCATTTATGTTTGTATTTATATAGATATACAGATGATATATGTTTATATATGTATGTATATATATATATATTCACTGAAAAAACCATAGGCTATAGACCATATATAGTTAGGAATTAGCATTTACAAAACCTTGAAAATTCACTGAAAAAACCATAGGTTATAGACCATATATAGTTAGGAATTAGCATTTACAAAACCTTGAAAATTCACTGAAAAAACCATAGGTTATAGACCATATATAGTTAGGAATTCGCATTTACAAAACCTTATTTTACTCACACAAAACCATTGAAATTCCATATATAGTTAGTTGCACTAACTATATATCGCGCACCCGCAATCCACTGCTGATGATGTCACATATTACATCATTCATGACATGGTCAGTGACATCACTGATGATATCTCAAATGACATCACTGATGACATCACTGATGACAACATCCAGTGACTGTATGTTTCTGTAAAGTTAAAATATGTCTTACATATTGAAGAATGAGAGGATGTATAAGTGTCTGGATGAAGGATTTAGTAGGTGCATGACTGACTGTATGAGTGAGTGATTAAATGTGTCTCACTGAGTGCATGGGTTAGTGACTAAACTGTCTTAATTTGTGCATCATTATGTCTGTTGTTCTGTAAACTGTTGCATGTGTTGATAAGTAGCTATATGAGTAACTATATGGGTTATTGATTGGTTGCCCAAGTATTTGTATGGGAGACTGAGTGTGTGTGTGGGTGGCTGGGAGGTGTATGACTCTGTGCATAGATGTGTGAGCAGTTGATTCACTAGATGTATGGTTTCAAAAGTGCATGTGGAAACAGCTGTATGGGCGGTTGACTGTGTGCATGAGTGTATTGGTGAGTGAATGGATATCTCAGTGCTACATGTCAAAGTAAGTACATATGTAAAACACAGTACATGTGAGAGTTGACATATATAAATAACTGTGCATAAGAGCCAGGGAAGGTGTGAGTGGCTGTATGGATCATTGTGAACTTGTATCAGGGATTGTATAAGAGAGTAAATATGTGTTAGTATATGTTTGAATAAGTAAAGTTTGTATATATATATATATATATATATATATATATTACCATTATACCATATATTATATATTATATATATATATATATATATATTACATTGTGGCAGCCGCCAGTAGGTAGTTACAGTTAGGACCTAGTTTCCATAGGAAAAGCGTTTTTTCATTTGCCAGTATCGTTGGCGTCATTTTAGGAATCTTCATAACATTTTCAAAACTAATGAGGCGATCAGGTGAGCTGCTCTTTTGAAGGTTTTGGGCAATCCGTCAAGCATGGCCCAAGAAACAAGCATTTGCAATGCAATAGGTCTTGTAGTTGTGAGAGTTTGAGCTATTGGCATTGTAAATGGCAATGCCTTTTATTTACGTGTTGGTTTTTAAAACATAGATAAAAGGCATTGTCATTTACAATGCCAATAGCTTAAACTCTGGCAAATTCGAGACCTATTGCATTGCAAATGCTTGTTTAAACCATGTAAGTACCTCTGCATTTTATTAGCCCTGTGGGTTTATTGCCTCCCGCTTGTTGCTCTGGGAGTAATACAGAGGAACCCTGCTCTCTATTTGGGGTTGGGTGACATCTGATGACAGCAGCTTTCATCCCCTGCTGCTGTGTTCACACCTGTGCCATAGACACATTTACCTTGAAAGAGAAATGATTAGGCAAGGCGGACTGGACAGTAGGGGCACCTTCAGTGAGGGAAACAAAAAAAAACAATCTGTCTCACTGTACACATGTTTAATAGGTCAGCAGAGAACACTTTACCTTGATTGAATTGGCCAGACCAATTTGATAGCCCCAGCCCAGAGTTCCCAGCCCACAACTACTGCCCTGGAGATGGGGGATTCTTAAAGCCCTTTTAGCCCAATGGCAGTTGCACACCTGCTGGCAAGACTCAGGGGCAAAACGAAGAACATAAGCGCAAGAAAACAACTGGACCTGACCATGAACCAGCAAACGCTCTTTTTGTCGCCGCGACTCACGTTCCTTAATGTGAAATGTAAAGCTCTTGTTTTCATTCCAGTTCTCTGATGTAAACGAATCCTGGTTACACATGCTTCTTGTTTTTATGGCCTGCAAACCATTTCTGTCACATCGCTAAAGAAAGGCTCTTCAGTGCCAAGGTCGCCATGAACACATGCCTCTCTTTCGCTTTTTTGGTGAATTACTTGGTGTGTTTGTGCACTTGTGACCGGGTGAAGTACCAAGGGGGGGTGGGGTGGGGGCAGAGGGATTCAGAGTAAAAGAGACATCTTGTTAGCGAAGCCTGGATCCTCAGTGCTGGAGATAGAAGTGAAGTATCTCATGGCAGCGGGGCCTTCGCTAACACTTTCCAGAATCACCAAAGTGGCAGTGGTAAAAATACACAATGTATTCAAAGCCCTATTACTGTTCGAGGTCTGAAAATGGCCATTCAGTCTTCCGCACCTAACTTGGCCGTAGGACAGGCAGTGACAATTCAGTTATGCTCTGAGCCCAACCTCTAAGGACAATGGGGCAAAACAACAACGAAACACATGTAATGACTACACAGCATAACATTTGATGATAATACCATTTCGGTGTTTCTGCAATCAGGAAGTGCATGTAATATTTAAACAAGCGGTCGCCAGGTATACGCTGTTTATTTTTGCATCGCACTTTCACTTTAAAGTGAAACCGAGATGCAGAAATAAACATGCGCGCCATGTCTGCTTTTTTGACTGCTCAGTGAATTTAATAGGTTTTTTAAATGCTAATTCCAAACTATAACTGGTGTGAAACCTATGATTTTTTCAGTGAATATATATATATATATATATATCTATATCTATATATATATATATATATATTCACTGAAAAAACCATAGGTTTCACACCAGTTATAGTTAGCTGGAAATTTTACTGACATAAAACCATAGAAATTCCAACGTTATAGTTAGTTGGACTCACTATAACAAGCGCGCCTGCAATGCACTGCTGATGACGTCACATATTACATCACTCATGACATCGTCAGTGACATCACTCATGACATCACTGATAACACCAGCCAGTGAATGTGTGTCTTTCTTTAAAATTAATATGTTTAATATTTGTATTTGTAAAGGTTGATGGAAGAATAAATGGTTAAATAAGTGTGTAAATGGATGTTTAAAAAAAAAAATGATTGGTTAACTGCCTTATTAAGTGTATTTTATTGAATACATATATTAGCGAGTAACTTTTAAATATTGAAATATATGTACCAGTGTTTCACTTTGTGTATAAGTACCTGCATGGGTTGGTGACTGACTCACTGTTTGTATGTGTTTTGAAGACAGCATATGTGCAGGACTGTATGGGTGGATGAGTGTGTATATGTGTGTGTTAGTGAGTGAATGACTGTCTCACTATTGTTTTTTTTAGTAACGACACATATTTTAATGTAGTGTATGTGAGTTTTGATGTATATAAGTGGGTATATGTGAGAGTAAGAGATTGTAAGAGTTCCTGTTTAAATAAGTATATGTTTATATAAGTGATTGTTTAAGAGAGTAAGTATGTGTAAGTTTCCTTAGAAGTAAAGAGGTAGTGTGTGTATAGTTTTATATGCAAATAAATGGAGGTTCAATAATTTATTTGCATGTGTGAGTATGTGTGTGAGTAACTTTTGGATGACTGTCGGTGTATAACAGGATGTATAGATGTATCACTACATATGATGAGTGAGTATATGTATGAGTGACTATATAGAACTGTTTGTAAATGAGTGGATGTGTATATAGATGGTGGAATTACTGAATTGGTTGTTATAACTGGTATGGGTATCTTGATTTTTTTTAAATGTTAGTTTCTTTTTTCGAATATCTATTTCAAGGGTTACATTACACTAAAAGGAGGTCTGTCACTCTGTCACAAGGATGGTGTCATAAGTGATGTCATGAGTGATGTCACTGACGATGTCATGAGTGATATAATATGTGACATCATCAGCAGTGCATTGCAGGCGCGCTTGTTATAGTGAGTCCAACTAACTATAAAGTTGGAATTTCTATGGTTTTATGTCATTAAAATTTCCAGCTAACTATAACTGGTGTGAAACCTATGGTTTTTTCAGTGAATTTAAGAAGTTTTTTAAATGCTAATTCCTAACTATAACTGGTGTGAAACCTATGGTTTTTCAGTGAATTTCAAAGGTTTTTTGAATGCTAATTCCTAACTATATATAGGGCCTAAAGCCTATGAAATGTACTATTTTTTATAATGAATCCTATATTGTATATTTATATAATACTTTTTTTTTTTTTGCCCTGGTGCGCTCCCGGTGCGCGCCCCTGTGTGCGCACTGGAAACCGCATTTTTTCGGAGCGCCCTGGGTCGCGCACTGGTGAGCGTCCCGTTAGCGCTATTGCCGCGAACTAAAACATCATGACGTATCGCGTAGCCGCGTCCGCGTGACACGCACGGCGTAAGCGCACCCGGAAATACTCGAGCGAATATGATCGCGCAACGTAATCATCTGATGCGCTTACGCGACGCGCCCCGTGGCGCGCCCGGGGGCGCGACGCGTAAGCGCGTCGGGCCTTGTGACCTAAAAATAACACTTTTTATTGGTGCAGAACAGTTTTGGTTTCTAAATGATGAAAGCCCGGGTCATGTGACCTGAAAATAACACTTTTCATTGGTTCTGGACAGTTTTTTTTATCCAAATGATGAAAGACCCCACCTTTTTTCCTTATTCTGACTTTGTCCTTTGACTGAGGAAGACCTGTTTGGAAATCTATCAGAAATATTTTGTACTTTAAAATGGCTACGGTAGCAGCAGCAGCTGGAGCATCTGCACCACCACCACCACCACCAAGAGGACCACCACAACATTACATTGGTGGTCAAGAAGAGGAGGAGGAGGAGGAGGAGGAGGAGGAGGGGAGAAGGTGGCTGCAAGAAGACAATACCCCATACAAACCAAGGCACATTGTATGGGAGTTTTTTTCTATCCCAGAGGGCAAGAAGAAAGTCAAAGCGCCCAAGGTGACTTGCCTAATCTGTGGCATGGAACTTTCAAGGAGGAACCCTAACAAAAAATATTCTTCTGGTAATAATACCATGATTAGACACATGCAGAGCAAGCATCCGAACAAAGGTGAGAGAACTGGCCAGTAATCCTCCTCAATGATCAACCACCACCTCCAAAAGAAAGCAACCCACTACATCGGGACCAGAGACAAGGAAGATGATCCCTTGCATACAACCACGGTTTGGGGAATTCAGAATTAAATGTATTTTTTGTGGTAAGACCATCTCCTATGGTGAACAGAGCATAAAGCTCATCCTCCTTGCTGGTGACAACCACAATTGCCCCAAAAAAAACCCTAATTTTTTCCAGATTTTTTTTTGCTCCAGTTGAGCCATTTTTAATTCCCTGTTTTTTGTTTCTCCCCATAAAAACAACAAAAAAATATAAAATAGTTCATAAAAGCCAAAAAAAGTACAAAATGTTCAAAAAACATTACAAAATATAAAACAACAAAAAGAAGAAAAAAAACATTTCTTTTTAGAACTACCTCCAATTTTTAAAAAAAGGCTACATTTTTTAAAAACTCTATCATTCTTTTTTCCCATGGAACGCTTCCTGGTACGCTCCGCGGTGCGCGTACCGGGCGCTCCCTCCATGCAAATAATCTTTTTTTTTGTCCCGCGGGCCCTTTTATAGCCCCCACATCAAACCTAGGGGGTCAGGGGGGTCTACTCTGCCCCCTTATGGTCATTTCCTCGTTTGTTTTTACAACCTCTTGTGTCTCGATCCTACCGAGACACAAGATGGCGGCCGCTCCGGACTGTTTGGAATGTTGACAGACACCCGAGAGCCAATCAGCTTTCCGCGCGCGAACTCGCGTAGCGCGGTGGTTAGCGCCCCGGTGCGCATTCCGGGCGCGGCCATAGATATATATTTTTTTTAACCTAAATTACTCAAAATCCACTGGAGAACATATCTTGAGACATAGCAAAGGCACATCGGGCTACCAGTCCCTACAATTTTGCCAAGTTTGGTGGAAATCCATTCAGCCGTTCAGGCTAAAAGTGAGGTCGACCGCCCTATGGAAATTAACATGGGGAAAACATGTTTTGGGACCCCCCTTTTATCTCGGCCCCCGCTTGACGAATCCCCCCCAAACTTTCAGGGAAGAACCAGAGCGCCGCAAGGCAAATTTGAGGACATTTTCAGGCATATTCCTCAACCGGCGCCAAAGTTATTCACAATATAATGTTGAGATTTTGCATTGAAAATAATCCTAACTATAACTACCTACTGGCGACCGCCAGTAGGTAATATATATATATTTATTATGAATATACTTGTACATTCATGGTTTTATATATGTATATATATATAAATAATTTATTTTTCCACACCTGCTTTTAACATGATATTTTAGATCGAGTGTATAATTGTTATTTATTGAGATGACAATTGTTTACATAACACTATTTGCACTTTACTGACGTCTTGCACTTTGCCAATTTTGCACTGCATTTTGAATCTCTTAAATTGGATTATCCCGTGATTTTTAACTTGTATTGCTAAAAATGACAGTATGGCATTAGCACTTTACTTAAGGTTGTTTGCACATTGCGATTTAGGCTGTAATCAGGGATTATCCCGAGATGTGCTTTACTAACAGCATTTTGTTGTCTATGTCTATGACTCAAGATATTTTGCATGTGACCATGTTCCACCAATGATATAACATTAAGACCAGCATTTGCACTTTAAAAGTTGCCTCCTCCCTTGCATGCGTCATGTGATCAAGGCCTCCGTGAAAGCCGAAACGTCATGCTGAGGTGTGCCGTCTTCCCAACTAAATAAAACACACTGCTCACCTGCACTTGGGTCTCCTCTCTTCTTCTGCGCTGCGGTATCCAGGATTGGGCTCCAGGCGAGAGCAAGCAGGGATTGTCTCATATATATATATATATATATATATATATATATATTTCTATGCAAATGTATCGTATGGTATTTAGACCGACATGAAAAGTTGCATAACAATGCACCAAAGAGCCAACAAATGTTAAGACATTAAATGTACAGATTTGTAAAAATAAGAGCACTGTCACTTTAAGATTGCATCACTAAAAAAGAAAGAAAAAAATGTAAATGTTGGTATATAAGAAACCAGATGACCATTTACTGTGTCATGTGATCAAGGTACGTCAGTACCGAAACGCGTAATGGCCGACTGAGTAACAGCTCAATAAACCAACAACTTTTTCACTTACTTGGGTCTGTGCTCCATGTTTCTTTTCGGGAGAAGAGAGCGCCTGCGTCCTGCTTGCGGAGTGGAGTGGCAGATATATATATATATATATATATATATATATATATATATATATATATCCTACTGGCGGTCGCCAGTAGGTATATATAGTTAGGATTTTTTCTCTATGGGATTTTTGAAAATTCTATGTCTAATAACTTTAGCGTTTGTGGACGGAATTGGCTGAAATTTTCAGGAAAATGGAACATTTTGTTTCTGAGCAGCCCCTGACAATTTGGGGGGGTTTCATCAAGGGGGGGCCGAGAAAAAAGGGGGGTCCCAAAACGCGTTTTTCCCATGTTAATTTCCATAGGGCGGTTGGCCTCACTTTTAGCTCGAACGGCTGAATGGATTTGCACGAAACTTGGCAAAATTGTAGGGACTTATAGCCCGATGTGCCTTTGCTAGGTCTCAATATATGTGCTCCAGTGGATTTTGAGTAATTTAGGTTCAAAAAAAGATATATATCTGGGCGGAGCCTAACCACACATCTGACCTGATTGGCTGTCAGCACTTCATCCAAGAAGTGTTGGCAGCCATCTTGGGACCAATATACATGATAGCACCTCATTAAAAAGCATTGTAGTTAATAGAGGGTTTTAGGACTTTAGTTACATTATAAATCATTTGTTGATGGTACATACTCGTTTTAGGAATTGTGGTGGGTTCTAAGGTGATTTTACCATGTGAAAAAACCTTCTGCTGTGATATCATGAATATTGTTTGAAAGAAAACTAATATCTCATGATTTTCCCACAGTGGTTTGTAAGGGGATCTATAAGCTAAACTGAAAGCATATTTTCTGTAAATTCACATTATCTTTCTCAGTCATGTGAAAATGAAGTCTGACATTCTCAGTAAAACATGTACATCCAACAAGGACAGAGACTGTCAGTTGATTCCTTTGTGCTCTACTGCAGCCTCCTAAAGTGTTCTAAAGAACAACTAGAGCGCTAACAGTCCTACGTATTACAAAGGTATAGCACACCTGGAGCCATCGTGATGGGAATAAAGTGGTAACTCTTAAAACATTTAATTTAAAAAGGAACAAAATGAGGGGGTATATTATGCAATAGAAGGTATTATTAGTGCTGCAGAAAGAAAAATTAGGGCACATTTTGAGTGACTTTTCAAATCCTCTTCTATTTCATTAAAAAATTCTGACATGCAGTCTCCCAAAATGGCCACCAGAGACAAAAGAGCCCAAATGTAGCCCAAATATCACCCAGATGTAGCCCAAGTATAGCCCAATGACAGAATGTCCCAGAGTGTTCTAAAGAACAACTAGAGCGCTAACAGTCCTACTTATTACAAAGGTATGGCACACCTGAAGCCATCTTGATTGGAATAAAGTGGTAACTCTTAAAACATTTAATTTAAAAAGGAACAAAATGAGGGGGTATATTTTGCCATATGAATTATGATTAGTGCTGCAGAAAAAACAATTAGGGCACATTTTGAGTGACTTCTCAAACCCTCTTCAATTTCATTAAAAAATTCTGACATACAGTCTCCCAAGATGGCCACCAGAGACAAAAGAGCCTAAATGTAGCCCAAATATCACCCAGATGTACCCCAAGTATAGCCCAATGACAGAATGTCCCAGAGTGTTCTAAAGAACAACTAGAGCGCTAACAGTCTTACTTATGACAAAAGTATGGCACACCAGAAGCCATCTTGATTGGAATGAAGTGGTAAGTCTGAAAACACTCAATTTAAAAAGGAACAACATGAGGGGGTTAATTTTGCCATAGAAAGTATGATTAGTGCTTCAGAAAGAAAAATTAGGGATCATTTTGAGTGACTTCTCAAATCCTCTTCTATTTCATTAAAAAAATTCTGACATGCAGACTGAAACATGCACTTTGAATACCAGCAGCAGACGTCCCTGGTGAGCAGTAGCTTTACTACAGTGATCTAATGTGCAACTAGAGTGCTAACATTCAGAATTTATGGCAAATGTGTGACACATCTGAATGCCTTCTTGATGGAACCAAAGTAAACAAGCATTGAAAATGCAATAGATCTCGCCCTCGTTTAAGTTAAAGCCATTCTGTTTGTAATGAGGTGGCTTTTTAGCTTTGCTTTTATTAGTGTTTTTTCAACTTTCATGTAAATCACATGCATCTGTATGCATATAAGTATATGTATGCATGCATTTATGTTTGTATTTATATAGATATACAGATGATATATGTTTATATATGTATGCATATATATATATTCACTGAAAAAACCATAGGTTATAGACCATATATAGTTAGGAATTAGCATTTACAAAACCTTGAAAATTCACTGAAAAAACCATAGGTTATAGACCATATATAGTTAGGAATTAGCATTTACAAAACCTTGAAAATTCACTGAAAAAACCATAGGTAATAGACCATATATAGTTAGGAATTCGCATTTACAAAACCTTATTTTACTCACACAAAACCATTGAAATTCCATATATAGTTAGTTGCACTAACTATATATCGCGCACCCGCAATCCACTGCTGATGATGTCACATATTACATCATTCATGACATGGTCAGTGACATCACTGATGACATCACTGATGACATCTCAAATTACATCACTGATGACATCACTGATGACAACATCCAGTGACTGTATGTTTCTGTAAAGTTAAAATATGTCTTACATATTGAAGAATGAGTGGATGTATAAGTGTCTGGATGAAGGATTTAGTAGGTGCATGACTGACTGTATGAGTGAGTGATTAAATGTGTCTCACTGAGTGCATGGGTTAGTGACTAAACTGTCTTAATTTGTGCATCATTATGTCTGTTGTTCTGTAAAATGTTGCATGTGTTGATAAGTAGCTATATGAGTAACTATATGGGTTATTGATTGGTTGCCCAAGTATTTGTATTGGAGACTGAGTGTGTGTGTGGGTGGCTGGGAGGTGTATGACTCTGTGCATAGATGTGTGAGCAGTTGATTCACTAGATGTATGGTTTCAAAAGTGCATGTGGAAACAGCTGTATGGGCGGTTGACTGTGTGCATGAGTGTATTGGTGAGTGAATGGATATCTCAGTGCTACATGTCAAAGTAAGTACATATGTAAAACACAGTACATGTGAGAGTTGACATATATAAATAACTGTGCATAAGAGCCAGTGAATGTGTGAGTGGCTGTATGGATCATTGTGAACTTGTATCAGGGATTGTATAAGAGAGTAAATATGTGTTAGTATATGTTTGAATAAGTAAAGTTTGTATAACTGTATAGTTGAGGAAATGGAGGTGTGATTGATTCTTTGCATGACTGACTGGGTGTATGAGTAACTCCATGGATGAGTGACAATCTGTGAGTGTCTGTTTACATTGAGTGTATCTAAGGTTATATTAGAGTCTGAAGAGGTTCATCGTATAATCACATGAATGATGTCATCAGTGATGTTGTCAGTGATGTCATTTGAGTTGTCAACAGTGATGTCATCAGTGATGTCACTGACCATGTCATGAATGATGTAATATGTGGCATCATCAGCAGTGGATTGCGGGTGCGCGATATATAGTTAGTGCAACTAACTATATATGCGAATTTCATGCTATATATGGTCTATAACCCATGGTTTTTTCAGTGAATTTTCAAGGTTTTGTAAATGCTAATTCCTAACTATATATGGTCTATAACCTATGGTTTTTTCATTGAATATATATATATCGAACTGTTGCTATTCCAATACTGTTTGGAAAACAGACTAGACTACCATTCACTAGTAGTTTGTCCTCACTGTTTATTATCACGTGGTGTACTATGAAAAAAAGAGTAAAAAATGCATTTTTTTCACTGCTCAGTGACTACTATTTAAAACGCATGCATTACCAATACTGACTGTCTGTGAGCAAGGGCGGATGCCCGAAACGCGTCAGATTGCTTGGTTCAGCTTTTGAATAAAAAAACTGTGCTTACAATTACTGGATCCGCGTGGTTTCCTGGGTCGCTGTGGTCGGAGCTCGGGAGACTGCATTTGTTTGATGTTTAATTCGGAAGGTGATTGCTTCCGAGGCGGATCCACTCTCCAGAAGTTGGCTGTCGTGTTCAATCATCAAAAAAAGCTTTTCTTGTCAGGAAAATTCGTCAACGACAGCCCCTGTGCCTGCGGAGAAATCAGCTGCACGTTGGAAAATATCGGCGGCGTCTTTTTTGAAGTTTTGAAAAAGGGCGCGTTGGCGCCAAAAACGCCTAACCAGCCGGAATCCAGCGGAAAACGCTCCAGCATTTCGGCGGCACGGTGGAGAGGAATACCAAGCACTTGCCCGCTACCCTGGGAGCAGGATTGTCGAGCTCGGGTATTTCGGTGCAAACTACTTCTTCAAGCAATTTGAACCAGGCGCCATGTCAGAGGAGACCCTCCGTGGCAGGGAAGCGGCGGCTGCCGCTCTTTACTCCAACCTACCCAAGGTAACAGCGGGTGTGGGAGGAGGCAGTAACAAAGCCGATCAAGCTGGCGGCTCCAATACTGTTGAAACTCAAATACGTGCTGCGCTAAAAAGACTCGAGAAATGCATGTATTCGGAAATGTCCAAATGGTGGGAGCATAAATCTTTGACCATGTATTTGGAGGAAAATAGAGTTCCCAGGGGTTTACGTATCTTATTGGCACCAAGTTACGACAGACCTAACCCCAATATGCTTAAAGAATGGGGTCAAACCAATCTGGAATCGTCTGCGAAATTGTTGCAAATTTTGGTTAAATATGCAGTCATAGATCGTGAACAACTCATGAAAGAGATAGTGGAAATTAATGACGAGTTGAGTAAATGGGAACCACACGATCTTATAACCAAATCGAGAAAGGAAATCGATGAGCGCATTGCCAAACAAGAGGAGAAAATCAAAGCCCGTAAGATTTACAAGTTTGCGCGTGATAAGGAAGACTACGCGCAGGGGCGAATATTCACATTCGCACGCAAATTTGACAATGTGAAACGCTCTAAATTTGCACAACAAACACAGCAGGCTAAACAGGGAAAGCCAGACGGGCAGACATCCACCTCTGTACAAGCGCAGGGCATTGCATTACCTGGAACAAGCCAAATACACAGTGACAACGAGTCATTGACAAGTGCTCCCACCTCAGATGACGATGCCAGTAGCAGTTGGGAGGCAAGCTCGGTCATTCTTGATTTAGGTGAGGAAGTGGATTTTTTATCCAACGAGAGACTACAGTCACTAAGACCCCGGAACAAACAGCAGACAAAGGGGCAGCAGCAGCAGCAGCAAAGCGTGCCAGGAACAACAGAAGACGGGGCCAGCGCCGGAAAAAACACAAAAGTGCCCAAAAAACCAAAGCGGCAATATTGGCGCAAAAACAAGTGAGTGACAATACCGTAATAAACCTTTCCTCCATTGACCTTACCAAGGCTGAGCAACAACTTTTAAGTCTTGGTCTCTCGTACTGTCCTGCTACTGACTTTAACTATGCTAAGACCCGCATAGATGTCTACATGTACATCAGAAAATGGAAGCTTAAAAAATTCTTTGAGATTAAGGAGGGTTTAAATAATAAAACAACACAAGGAGTTGGAACAACTATTAATGTTCTTCCTAACCTACCCATGCTTCCAGCCAGTGACACTCGAACAGCACTTACTGTACTAAATCTTTGGGGCAATGACGCTCTCACTGAAGAACTTGCATCCACACAGGATGAATTGAGGGCAGCTGACATTCCCCAAATTGGAGCCAACACCAGTCCTTTTAAACCAACGTCTAAATTTAACCCTACCATGCCTAGAGACTCCATTGATGTGTTTCAGGACGTGGTGGTAGAGGATTTAAAGCGATTACATCATCAGATAAAGCACAAAAAGCGATATAGAAGCAAACAGGAAACGGACTACCATGCTTTGGTCAAAAAATTAAGCAGTGATCACAACATCATAGTGACCATGGCCGACAAGGGGGGCAATGTGGTCATCTGGCCCCAAGAGGAATACATTAAGGAGGCAAAGCGACAGCTTGGTGATGAAACCTGTTATTCGATCACCAATATGAAACACTTTGAAGCTTCAAGGGAATCGCTTAAGAAATTACTTTTCAAATACAAAAGGGAAGGTATGATTTCCTCTCAGGAATTTGAATTCCTCCATGTCGAATTTCCTGTATTGCCAAAACTTTATTTACTCCCTAAGATACACAAACTATCAAGACCAGTGCCAGGCCGACCGATCATTTCGGCCATTGCAGGAGTGGCTGAACATGTCACTGAATACATTGATTACTTCCTGCAGAGCCTGGTCCAGGAACTACCCACATATGTCAGAGACACTGGCGATTTCCTGGATAAAATTCAAAATATCCAGTGGAATGAACAACTGCTCTTGATCACTTTGGACATAGAGTCGCTCTATACCAGTATAGAGCATGTGTGTGGTATCAAAGCCTTAGATTTTTTCCTTGGCAATAGACCCATAAACTGTTATCAGCACAACAAAGTTTTGATCGAGCTAACATCCTGGTGTCTCCATAATAATTTCTTTCTTTTTGGGAGTGATCTATATCTGCAAAGACGTGGGGTCGCCATGGGGGCATGTTTCTCTCCCAGCTACGCGTGCTTGCACGTGGGCTGGTGGGAGGAACATGTCCTCAGACGACAACACGCCCAAATCTATTCTGATCATGTTTTAATTTGGCTCCGTTATATCGACGACGTTTTTTTGTTATGGCAGGGTGATAAACACAGTGCACAACTGTTTATTGATTCTATCAATGTGAATAATGAAAATCTGAAATTCACTAGCTCCATCAGTGAGAGTGAGGCAGAATTCTTGGATGTTAAAATCCAGATCCACAATGGCAGGATTACCACCAAACTACATCGTAAAAGCACTGCTGGGAATAGTATTCTGCACGCCAGCAGTGCACATCCGCGCCATGTGGTAGATAACATTCCCCTAGGTGAACTATTGAGAATTAAAAGAATCTGCAGTACAGACTCTGATTTGATACTCTGCACCAATGAAGCCTTGGCGAGATTTCGTGCTAGGGGGTACCGTGAATCAGTCCTTACAAGAGCTATGGCCAAAGCCAAGACTAGATCCCGTGCTTCCTTACTTACAACTAATAGCAGTGCCAACACATCATGCACCTCTGATGAGGACACCACTAATCCCAGGTTCCTTACACCATACAGCAGACAGGCAAGGCAAATAAAATCCATCCTATCTAAAAGATGGCCAGTTCTTGCTACAGATCCTGTACTCAAACCCCAATTAGCAGAAATTCCCATTGTCACCTTTAGGAAGGGTCCCTCTCTCAGATCCCACGTCTGCCATGAGTTTCCTGAATCAAGAAAAAAGCAGGAATGGTTGAAAACTAGATCTGGCTTTATACGCTGCACCTCCTGCAGGGCTTGCAAATTTGGCAAAAGTACTCGACAATACAATACGCCATTCAGTCCAGACCCTATCCAAATTAGGGGCCAATACAATTGTAAGACTGAATTTGCCATATACGTTTTATCCTGCACATGTGGACTCAGGTATGTCGGCAGTACTCGACAACCTGTACACGTTAGGATCCTCCAGCATCTACGTGCTATTGTTAACAACGACCCAGCCTACCCTGTTGCCAGGCACTTCAAGGCAATTCATAATAATAATCTGGAGTGCCTGTCATACTTTGTCATCTCCGCAATAGATAAACCTAGGAGAGGCGGTGACAGGGTAAAGATGCTGAGAAGAATGGAATCTCATTTCATTCTTGAATTAGACAGTAGATCCCCGAATGGTCTTAACAACACGGAAGACCTACATGTGTTTTTGTAACTTAAGCCCTGCTCTGTCCAACACACTTTGCATTACTTTGGGTGGTGGGGTTCATTTGGCTCATGCCCCCGCCCCCTCTCCACGTGTCCCACTATTTGTCTCCTTGTTGGGTTGTTGCACGTATTATTTATATAATTCTTCACGGTGATTTACCATTTAGGTGTTTTTCATTTATATTCTTTGACACATTTATTTGAGGACATAGACAAAAAAAGTTTTTCTCTGTGATCCGTGTATAAACATGTTCTCACAACAGTTCGTTTCTTGACTACGATATTCCCATGATTAGATGCCAAATAGCCCATGCCTTATTATTTTGCTGCTGCAGTCATATGTTTACATATTATGCTGTTTTGCACGTTGATAATCACAGATGCAATACAATATTGTTTACATTCAAGCATATTTTGCACATAACCAATAGTATCATTACTGGTTTTTATCTGCATCTGGTATAACTACAACTATCATCTTTTAACTATGCACTTTGCACTTTAATATGCTATTTGCACCATCAACATTAAAAAATGACTAGGGCTATCTGTATATACTAATACTTGTTATATATGAAAAATCTTTTGGTATTTGCATTTTATGCTGTGTATAGAAAAAAAGTTTTTTTAAAATCTTTTTTAAAAACTTTTGTATCATGGGTTTTCATGTTTTGTCTATTTAACATATGGATTTTAACCTGTTAATGAATTTTTCGAACTGTTGCTATTCCAATACTGTTTGGAAAACAGACTAGACTACCATTCACTAGTAGTTTGTCCTCACTGTTTATTATCACGTGGTGTACTATGAAAAAAAGAGTAAAAAATGCATTTTTTTCACTGCTCAGTGACTACTATTTAAAACGCATGCATTACCAATACTGACTGTCTGTGAGCAAGGGCGGATGCCCGAAACGCGTCAGATTGCTTGGTTCAGCTTTTGAATAAAAAAACTGTGCTTACAATTACTGGATCCGCGTGGTTTCCTGGGTCGCTGTGGTCGGAGCTCGGGAGACTGCATTTGTTTGATATATATATATATATATATATATATATATATATATATATATATATATATATATATAGTTAGGATATTTTTTCCTATGGGATTTCTGAAAAAATCTTTGGCGTTTGTGGACGGAATTGGCTGAAATTTTGTTTCTGAGCAGCCCCTGAAAATTTGGGGGGGTTTCGTCAAGGGGGGGCAGAGAAAAAAGGGGGGTCCCAAAACGCGTTTTTCCCATTCATTTTTCCATAGGGCGGTTGGAATCACTTTTAGCTCGAACGGCTGAATGGATTTACATGAAACTTGGCAAAATTGTAGCTGTGGTTTGCCCGACGTGCCTTTGCTATGTCTCAATATATGTGCTCCAGTGGATTTTGAGAAATTAACGTTTATATATCTGTGACAGCGTCCCGGTTAGCGCCCCGGTTCGCGTACCTGACGCGTAACGGAACTTCGCGAGGAGAAGCGGATTGGCTCCCCGGTCACTGTGAACATTCTAAACAGTCCGGAGCGGCCGCCATCTTGTGTCTCGGTAGGATCGAAACACAAGAGGTGGCAAAAACAAAGGGGGAAATGAGCATAAGGGGGCAGAGTACATCCTCCCTGACCCCCTAGGTTTGATGAGGGGGCTTTAAAAGGGCCCCGCGGGGCAAAAAAAATAAAATTTTATTATCGTTTTTTTTGCGGGGGGAGCGCCCGGTACGCGCACCGGGAAGCGGTCCGGGAAGCGTAATATAGGGAAAATAGGATGAAAGAATGTTCAAATAAAGTATGTATATTGATTGTTCTTTTTTTTTTTATTTTTTATTTAAGTACCAACATGTAGGTACCAATGCAGAGTCTAAAAATAAAAATACAACGTTTTCTTTGTAGATATCTTGCATGTTGTTTCAGAAGTTATTGTGGTATATGGAATTCCTAGCGTAGTCTGTCAGGAAAGCAGAAACACCATGGAGGCAGGAGATGATAAAGAGATGTTAAATACACATTGGAGATAATATAGTGGAAGAAAAGAAGTAACTTTGAGCAAACTTACTATGTAACACAATAAAGTTGCACAGTATATTTAAAGTCTGATTTTACATTATAATCAATTTGGTACTAGTTTAAAAAATACATATAAAAATGAATAATGTCTCAAACAATTTTTGAATTATTGAATATAAATGTATTTCTCTGATTCGTTTTCAAAATTAAAAAGAACTTCTAATAATTCATTGTCAGAAATGTTCTCATTTTCAATAAGGTAATCTACTGATTCTACACATTGCAGAAGTTCAAAGTCCCGTGATTCATCAAAGAATTCAGAGTCATTGGGTTCAATTTCTGTATCTTTGTTGCTTTCTAGAACAATTTCGAAGGTATTTTTTTTCTCTCCTTCCATTTTTGTGCTGTAAAATGAATTAAAAAAAAATATATCAGTACAGATAGGGCACTGTTGGGTTTAAGTACAGACAGGTAGTTTGGTTTTTTAAACAGTGATTTTATCTTTGGGCAGTGTATGGTATCAGACTGGAAGTAGAAATATAAAAAAATGTATGTGATAAAGCCTAAGTCAATTCTTAATTATACAAGACAAGCCTAACTCCATCCATAACTAAAACAGAGAAGTCTATCTTATTCTATAAGTATTACAGAGGGATAGTATATAACTATCAGAAAATGTTTTCCTAATTAACTTAAAGTGCAGAATATACTTCAGTTTTTAAAATAACATCTTACCTTTCAAAAAGAAGTTTAAGTTCTCAGTTGAAATGCACTTGATATGTACTTCAGGAAGTAGTAGTCAAAATGGCTGTGTTTCTCTCTCTTTTTTTATATATATTCAGGTACATAACCAATCAAATGTCATGAAATAATAGAAGATATTGAAAGTAGCATTTTGATTGGTTGTCAATTCTAACACTTCATAAGTGTTTTTGTTAGGTAATTTACCTCAGGATATTTAGTCAGGCTTACAGCATAATTTTCTCAATGGAATTCCATCACATTTTGGTAAATGGTAGGGACTGCTATGTAGTAGGGCCTATTCTATATTTGATGAAAGTGTCTGTAGTGGTTTTTCTGTAAATTACTTTCCCACCTTTTTTTATCGAGCGCTTACCGGTGCGCTCTCCGGTACGCGAACCGGCAGCGTTACGGGAGTCCTCCATTTTGTGTATCGGTAGAATTGAGACATAAGATGGAGGTCAAACAATGTTCGGAATGGGTAGAAGGGGGCACGGTAGACACTTTGTGACCCTCTAGGTTTCTGAGGGGGGATTAGGACGCTGATATATGCAAAAATAAAAAAATAAAAAATTGGAAAATTTTGCGGGGGGAGCGCCCGGTACGCGTAGCTTGGTGAAAAAAAAAAGTTAGAAAAAGATAAACTTTTTGAATGATCAGAGGTAGGGTAGCTCTGAAAAGAGCTATTGGGTTCTGTGGCTAATTTAGGTACCTACAAGTAGGTTGCAATGCACACTTTTAAATAAAGGACGAATATTCTATTCCCTTCATCGGAGAAGGGCACACCATCTCTTCTGTAGATGTCTTGAATGTTGTAACTCAAGTTATTGTTGTATATTAAACCCATTCCATAGTCTCTCATGTAAGCAGAAACAGATTTATACACATGTTTCCGTGCTTTCTCAAATTGTGGAAAAAATTGGTTGGACCACTTCCATTTCTGTCTTTGGCATATATTGGAATATACCAAGGCAGTTTGGGGAAAAAGTGTCATCAATTGATGAAAGGTGTTCTTTAAAAGCATTTCCAGACCAACTCCAGTCATAGTGCCCAAATCATTTCCACCACAGTGCACTATTAAGAGGTCAGGGTTTGACAGATGCATACATTTTTTTTATTAAAAACATATAAAATATATTTTTGCATTAAAATAAGAATACATTTTACAGCTTTTGATATTTGCTATTAAAAAACCATTGAAATTCACTGAAAAAACCATAGGTTACAGACCATATATAGTTAGGAATTAGCATTTACAAAACCTTAAAAATTCACTGAAAAAACCATAGGTTATAGACCATATATAGTTAGGGATTAGCATTTACAAAACCTTATTTTACTCGCACAAAACCATATAGTAGAGGAAATGGAGGTGTGATTGATTCTTTGCATGACTGACTAGGTGTGTGAGTAACTCCATGGATGAGTGACAGTCTGTGAGTGTCTGTTTACACTGAGTGTATGTAAGGTTATATTAGAGTCTGAAGAGGTTCAACGTATTATCACATGAATGATATCATCAGTGATGTGATCAGTAATGTCAAATGAGATGTCATTAGTGATGTCATCAGTGATGTCATTTGAGATGTCATCAGTGATGTCATCAGTGATGTCACTGACCATGTCATGAATGATGTAATATGTGACATCATCAGCAGTGGATTGCGGGTGCGCGATATATAGTTAGTGCAACTAACTATATATGCGAATTTCAATGGTTTTGTGCGAGTAAAATAAGGTTTTGTAAATGCTAATCCCTAACTATATATGGTCTATAACCTATGATTTTTTCAGTGAATTTTTAAGGTTTTGTAAATGCTAATTCCTAACTATATATGGTCTATAACCTATGGTTTTTTCACTGAATATATATATATATATATATATATATATATATATATATATACACACACACACACACACAGACACATATATATATATATATATATATATATATATATATATATATATATATATATATATTCACTTTCACCACACGCTCACAAACGTGTAAATGCACTCGATTTCCAGCCAATTATCAGCAATAATTTAAGCCATCCAGCAAAGTTCGTTAATGTATTCTTTATTCCAGCATGGAACCCAGTTCATAGAACTAAACCCCCAACGCGTTTCAGCGACAACTCGCCTTGGTCACGGGTGAATAGTAAACATAAAGGTGGACATTAAATAAAGTTTTTCAAAACTTCAAGTGCCAACATAAACAACGGACATAGTGCTCAAAGTAAAAACACAGCGGCCATCTTGGCATGGTCATTGCTTGCATAAATGATGTGCCCAATACCATAAATCATATATATACTGCATGAATTCTGCATATAATCATGCGTAAAAAGACAAGAATTGAACAGTATCCCAAGTGGGTGAGTTCAAAGGAAACCTCCATGTTGTCATGGAACCATGACAACAACCAATAATAAGGAAAGCATATGATGTTCAAAGGTGAATAAGTAGGTTGGTAACATAATTAAATTAAATTAAACCGGCTGGTAGATTCCCAAGTGGGAGATAGTATTTACAAGGCCATTGGGAAAGCAAAATGCAACTGGCTCTCTACACAACGATCCTGTGCATAATTACTGTTCATAATCAATATCATTTTCACATAGACATTCACATCCCAAGTGGGAAATTCTAAGCATAACCCTTAGGGTACACAGTAATTATGCAATCCTGTACATTACATCAAATTGTGCTGTGCATTTGACTTATATCCCCATATTCAAATCATATAGTGTAAAAGAATAATGTCTTTAAATTCCAAGTGGAAATTTTTTAAGACCCATTGGATAATATGTTCTTCTGGCCGGTCTACTCTCCAGAGATAAATGTTACCTAAAAAAACAACAAAAACGGCACATCAGAGTTGCAATGCCATTGACGAGCGGCCTTACACTGTTAGTGTCAAATTAAGAAACAAATATACTATGAAGTGATTAAAAACATCAGAATCATCGCAAGGAGATCAAATCTAGCACAATACATATCATAGCTGAACAAAATGCAGGCAGCATGTTTACCATAATCACATTTTACTCTCCTAAGTACCATTTTAATTCTTCTTCAGAATTCAAACCTCCTGGGATACGTGTATCGAGGTCAAGAATATACTTACTCTCCAGCTGGCGCAATTTGCGTATTCTATCCCCTCCCCTTCTCATGCCTGGAACTCTGTCAATCACAAAAAACTTAAGAAGATTGCGATTGCTTCTATGTTTTTCTTCAAAGTGCCGGGCGACTGGCGAACTTTGGTCCTTGTTATCAATCGCCCTCATGTGCTCAAGAATACGTTTTTTCGCAGGGAACATGGTGCTCCCTACGTATTTTTTAGCACATGGGCACACCAATACATATATGGCATGGTCAGAAAGACAGTTCAGGTGCTGTGTGATGGGTTTCTCTCTGTCTTCTATTGGATAGTAGACTGTTTTTACGTTGTTACTGAATTTGCAAGCTTTGCACTTTAAACAAGTATAGAAGCCCTTTATTTCCTGGGTTCTTTTAGATGTCATTCTGATCTCATTCTTGCTCAACTTGTCTTCGAGAGAGTCTGCCTTCCGGTAGGTAATGCTAGGGTTACTGCCCAAAACATCTTTCAATGTCTGTTCAGTAAGTAACACGTTCCAGTTATTCTTGAAACTTTTTCGTACCTGCCACGAGCTAGCGTGGTAGGTAGAAATGAACCTGACAACTTCCTGCTCATCGGGTGTGTCAGTCTTGGGTACCAGTAGAGAGTCATGGCTGATATTCCTAGCCTTGTTGAATGCTGCTTGGATAACCTGTATGTTATAGCCTCGCTCTTTGAAACGCTCCATCATTCTGTCACCTTCCTTCACAAAATCCTCATCCTTACTGCAGTTTCTCCGAGCCCGGAGAAACTCCCCATATGGGATACTGCGTATGAGTGATTTCGGGTGGCTACTGTCAGCGTGGAGCAAGGTGTTCCCTGCCGTCGCTTTGCGGTAAAGCTTAGTGACGAGTTTGTTATTCTCCACCTCAATCAGTAAGTCCAGAAACTCCATCGCACAATTACTGATCTTACCCTCAAAAGTGAGGTTAAGATCATTGCAATTTAGCTCACGGATGAAGTCTTCTGCCAGCATTTCCGGACCATCCCAGACGATGAACAAGTCATCGATGTAACGCAGCCAGGTTTTAACATGGCTGCGATATAACATGCTGGTATCTGCCACCTGTTGCTCCCAGTTTGCCATGAATAAATTAGCAAAACTGGGAGCAAAACAAGTTCCCATCGCTGTCCCCTGGCGCTGTCTAAAGTATGTCTCATTAAAGATGAAAAAATTGTTTTCGAGACAAAACAGCATCATCTTTAAAATCATGTCTGTATGGTCTCGAAACGAGATGGAACGTTTCTTCAAAAACCTCCGACAAGCATTGATACCATCTAAATGCCTGATGGAGGTGTACAGGCTGCCTACATCGAGAGAGATCAAAAGATAGCTATCATGCCATTCCAAATTTCTGATCTTGTTAATGAAGTCTCTACTATCCTTCAAGTACGATGGTATACCCTCCACAAAAGGACGTAGAAAATGATCAATATACTTCGAAGTGTTCTCAAGGAGAGATCCAATAGACGCAACAATAGGCCTGCCAGGAGGATTGGCAGAATCCTTATGCAACTTGGGCAGAAGATATAGTGCTGCCACTTTGGGGTTTCTGTTTAATAGAAAGGAATATTCATTCCATTCCAATAAACCCTCGTTGTGCCATTCCTTCAACATGTTGTGGTACAAAATGTTAGTTTTTTCAATCATTTCAATGGACGATACTTCATAACAATCAACATTATTTAGCTGACGCATACCCTCCTCAACATATTTGTTAACATCCATTACCACAACATTCCCTCCCTTGTCCGATTGTCGGATGATAATAGAAGTATCATCCTCCAATTTCTTAACAGCCAAACGCTCCTGTTTATTCAAATTGTCACACATCCAGTCTTTCTTTCTGGCCAGTTTTTTCAAATCCTTGATCACCAGATCTTCAAAGACATCAATACCACAGGCTGGCAGTACGGGATTGAAATTAGACTTAGGTTTGAAATTGTTGGGACAATTCAAGCTAGGGTTGAACCCCAATGTTACAGCATCAATGGGACTCTCAGGTGGGACATTCAATTCTAGTTCTTTAAGAGCCGCCAAAGCTTCTACTTCCCAAATGGATTCAGTGGCTGGCTTGTTAGTCTCAGTTATTATCCCCGCATTCTTGACTTTAAGTTTATTCCATTTATGCAGGCGTAATTTGCGGGTAAATTTAAAAAGGTCAATTCTCTCCCGAGAGTAAATAAAGTTAGAGGTTGGGCAGAAAGAAAGACCAAATTGTAACACTTTGTGTTCTGTTTTTGAAAGAGAACGAGAAGAGAGATTTACCACGTTCTTTTGGTTCATTTTCCTCGTTTCTTTTGGCCCCGTGTTTCCACTCCCATTGGGGTTCCACTGCCGCTTCCACCTGCCGCCCCTCCTTGTTTGGTGTTGGATGCGGTGGTGTCTTCTCCAGCCTTGCCTCTTCCTCTGCCTCGTCCGCGAAATCCTTTGCTTTGCCCTCTGCCCCGATCGATCTGCCAGTTCTGCTGCTGTGATGTTTGGTTCATCACACGGAACTCCTCCCGAAAATTCGACGGTTGGATTTGGTTAGGTTGAACCATTAGGTTGCCCTCCTCCGAGGCATAAATGGAATAAACTTAAAGTCAAGAATGCGGGGATAATAACTGAGACTAACAAGCCAGCCACTGAATCCATTTGGGAAGTAGAAGCTTTGGCGGCTCTTAAAGAACTAGAATTGAATGTCCCACCTGAGAGTCCCATTGATGCTGTAACATTGGGGTTCAACCCTAGCTTGAATTGTCCCAACAATTTCAAACCTAAGTCTAATTTCAATCCCGTACTGCCAGCCTGTGGTATTGATGTCTTTGAAGATCTGGTGATCAAGGATTTGAAAAAACTGGCCAGAAAGAAAGACTGGATGTGTGACAATTTGAATAAACAGGAGCGTTTGGCTGTTAAGAAATTGGAGGATGATACTTCTATTATCATCCGACAATCGGACAAGGGAGGGAATGTTGTGGTAATGGATGTTAACAAATATGTTGAGGAGGGTATGCGTCAGCTAAATAATGTTGATTGTTATGAAGTATCGTCCATTGAAATGATTGAAAAAACTAACATTTTGTACCACAACATGTTGAAGGAATGGCACAACGAGGGTTTATTGGAATGGAATGAATATTCCTTTCTATTAAACAGAAACCCCAAAGTGGCAGCACTATATCTTCTGCCCAAGTTGCATAAGGATTCTGCCAATCCTCCTGGCAGGCCTATTGTTGCGTCTATTGGATCTCTCCTTGAGAACACTTCGAAGTATATTGATCATTTTCTACGTCCTTTTGTGGAGGGTATACCATCGTACTTGAAGGATAGTAGAGACTTCATTAACAAGATCAGAAATTTGGAATGGCATGATAGCTATCTTTTGATCTCTCTCGATGTAGGCAGCCTGTACACCTCCATCAGGCATTTAGATGGTATCAATGCTTGTCGGAGGTTTTTGAAGAAACGTTCCATCTCGTTTCGAGACCATACAGACATGATTTTAAAGATGATGCTGTTTTGTCTCGAAAACAATTTTTTCATCTTTAATGAGACATACTTTAGACAGCGCCAGGGGACAGCGATGGGAACTTGTTTTGCTCCCAGTTTTGCTAATTTATTCATGGCAAACTGGGAGCAACAGGTGGCAGATACCAGCATGTTATATCGCAGCCATGTTAAAACCTGGCTGCGTTACATCGATGACTTGTTCATCGTCTGGGATGGTCCGGAAATGCTGGCAGAAGACTTCATCCGTGAGCTAAATTGCAATGATCTTAACCTCACTTTTGAGGGTAAGATCAGTAATTGTGCGATGGAGTTTCTGGACTTACTGATTGAGGTGGAGAATAACAAACTCGTCACTAAGCTTTACCGCAAAGCGACGGCAGGGAACACCTTGCTCCACGCTGACAGTAGCCACCCGAAATCACTCATACGCAGTATCCCATATGGGGAGTTTCTCCGGGCTCGGAGAAACTGCAGTAAGGATGAGGATTTTGTGAAGGAAGGTGACAGAATGATGGAGCGTTTCAAAGAGCGAGGCTATAACATACAGGTTATCCAAGCAGCATTCAACAAGGCTAGGAATATCAGCCATGACTCTCTACTGGTACCCAAGACTGACACACCCGATGAGCAGGAAGTTGTCAGGTTCATTTCTACCTACCACGCTAGCTCGTGGCAGGTACGAAAAAGTTTCAAGAATAACTGGAACGTGTTACTTACTGAACAGACATTGAAAGATGTTTTGGGCAGTAACCCTAGCATTACCTACCGGAAGGCAGACTCTCTCAAAGACAAGTTGAGCAAGAATGAGATCAGAATGACATCTAAAAGAACCCAGGAAATAAAGGGCTTCTATACTTGTTTAAAGTGCAAAGCTTGCAAATTCAGTAACAACGTAAAAACAGTCTACTATCCAATAGAAGACAGAGAGAAACCCATCACACAGCACCTGAACTGTCTTTCTGACCATGCCATATATGTATTGGTGTGCCCATGTGCTAAAAAATACGTAGGGAGCACCATGTTCCCTGCGAAAAAACGTATTCTTGAGCACATGAGGGCGATTGATAACAAGGACCAAAGTTCGCCAGTCGCCCGGCACTTTGAAGAAAAACATAGAAGCAATCGCAATCTTCTTAAGTTTTTTGTGATTGACAGAGTTCCAGGCATGAGAAGGGGAGGGGATAGAATACGCAAATTGCGCCAGCTGGAGAGTAAGTATATTCTTGACCTCGATACACGTATCCCAGGAGGTTTGAATTCTGAAGAAGAATTAAAATGGTACTTAGGAGAGTAAAATGTGATTATGGTAAACATGCTGCCTGCATTTTGTTCAGCTATGATATGTATTGTGCTAGATTTGATCTCCTTGCGATGATTCTGATGTTTTTAATCACTTCATAGTATATTTGTTTCTTAATTTGACACTAACAGTGTAAGGCCGCTCGTCAATGGCATTGCAACTCTGATGTGCCGTTTTTGTTGTTTTTTTAGGTAACATTTATCTCTGGAGAGTAGACCGGCCAGAAGAACATATTATCCAATGGGTCTTAAAAAATTTCCACTTGGAATTTAAAGACATTATTCTTTTACACTATATGATTTGAATATGGGGATATAAGTCAAATGCACAGCACAATTTGATGTAATGTACAGGATTGCATAATTACTGTGTACCCTAAGGGTTATGCTTAGAATTTCCCACTTGGGATGTGAATGTCTATGTGAAAATGATATTGATTATGAACAGTAATTATGCACAGGATCGTTGTGTAGAGAGCCAGTTGCATTTTGCTTTCCCAATGGCCTTGTAAATACTATCTCCCACTTGGGAATCTACCAGCCGGTTTAATTTAATTTAATTATGTTACCAACCTACTTATTCACCTTTGAACATCATATGCTTTCCTTATTATTGGTTGTTGTCATGGTTCCATGACAACATGGAGGTTTCCTTTGAACTCACCCACTTGGGATACTGTTCAATTCTTGTCTTTTTACGCATGATTATATGCAGAATTCATGCAGTATATATATGATTTATGGTATTGGGCACATCATTTATGCAAGCAATGACCATGCCAAGATGGCCGCTGTGTTTTTACTTTGAGCACTATGTCCGTTGTTTATGTTGGCACTTGAAGTTTTGAAAAACTTTATTTAATGTCCACCTTTATGTTTACTATTCACCCGTGACCAAGGCGAGTTGTCGCTGAAACGCGTTGGGGGTTTAGTTCTATGAACTGGGTTCCATGCTGGAATAAAGAATACATTAACGAACTTTGCTGGATGGCTTAAATTATTGCTGATAATTGGCTGGAAATCGAGTGCATTTACACGTTTGTGAGCGTGTGGTGAAAGTGAATACGAACAGGGTGCCTTTGACCCTGGTTTGCACCGCAGTCCGAGGGTCCCGGTTAATTCAAAGGATGTGAACTGGTATATATATATATATATATATATATATATATATATATATATATATATATATAAAATATATGTATATATCAAGCTCCAAAACTCATACCCAAGGGAAGAGACATACCGCACTCAATCAAAGGTGAACTTGGTTGCTTTAGTCAGCCGATAACATAACAGGACGCATTTTAGCTTCGCGCTTCTTCCACTGTTACAATGAGCCGGATGTTTTTGTCCTACATGTAATAACAAAATGCAATAACTTCCAGTAATGAGTCATGACCTTCTGTGGGATAGTATGCTTAGGGTGTTTCTAACTTGTTTTATACATACTGTGTGCTGTGGAGGTGAAGAGCAAGGTGGATGCTGCCTGTGCTTCCTGGATTTTCACCTCCAATAAAAAATCCAAATCCAAACCAATCCAAAGACTTTGACCCTCAGTCAATACGTGCAGACAGCTGCGGTTCCCGGTCCAGGCATGGAGCGCAGAGCCGGCCACAGGGACAAAGACGAGGAGGGTGCAGCCCCGGGTGGGGAGCGACCGCAGCCCCTGTCACCGCCCCAGCCTCGCTGCTCACACTAAACGTGGGCGGCTACCTGTACATAACGCAGCAGCAGACGGTGCAGCGCTACCCAGACTTGCTCCTGGAGGGCACAGTGAGTGACTACTCACCCTTCCCGCTGGACGCTGATGGCCACCTCTTCTTGGACCGTGACAGACTGCTCTTCAGGTACGTCCTCAATTTCTTGTTCATGAACAGTACGGCTATGACTTTGAAACGGACTGCCCTCCCCCTCCTGACTATTTTGCTTATTTCCCCCTCTAGTTACCCTCCACGAAATTTGCTCTTGGTGTTTTTGGAATTTGCGCCCTTGACATTCTGACTTGGAATCTTATGCTCCCCGCCATTTTGTGACTTTCTTCTTTGACTCCACTGTCCCTGATCCGCCATCTTAGTGATACTTGACCTCTTCCTCTGTCCCTGCTGGGCAACCTTTCAATTGTCTCTTCTGTGCCACGGACCTACTCCTTGATGTCGATCTTGTTAATATCTCTGGTCACTCTCCCGTTTTGTTTCACTCTCACTTTCCTGTCTTTATCTGCCTTCCTTTCCCTTTCTTCCTGTTCTCCCCCCCTCTTCCTTCCTCTGCCCCCTGCACATATGGCTGAACGATGGCAAAAATTTCCTGCTCTGTAAATATGTAATATATAATTGTCCAAGCCTAATCGCTGTTAAAATGTAATCCTAAGTGAATTTGCAATTTGTATATATATTTATCTCTAACCACTGGTATACGTACTTGACTTTTGTACAAACTATCATTCCTATATGATTTTACAGTTTATCTGTTTGTATCTCTTCCTTGAGTGACTTTACAACTTGTACATTTGCAATTTTTCCCTCCTTTTACTCCACTTGTATATATAACTCTAAACACTAGTATATGTAGTAGACCTTTGTACTTACTACCATTCCTATGTGATTGTAGAGTTTATTTGTTTTTATCTCTCCCTTGAGTGACTTTACAACTTGCACATTGACAATTTTTCCCTCCTTTCCCTCAACTTGGACATTTGGAAATGTTTTCCTGTATATATCTCTTATGTAACTCATGTAATCCAAAGTCCTTATGTAACGCAACTGGTTCTTTCGTAAAGCGCTATGAAACCTTTGGGTAATGTTCGCGCTATATAAAATCGCATTAAATAAATAAAAAATAAATAAAAAATTCACAGAAATAAATAATGGACTGTTACTATCACAGTTTCGTGAGCACCATGTTTCAGATGTAAAAGACCAAATCAAATCAAAATTAATCCTTTTTACACTTTTTTAAATCAACTCGATCGTGATTGTTGTAATGCAATACACCTTGATAAGGCTCTATATGAACCTTTTGTTAAGATATTTAAAAAATCAAAGATAACAACGGCAAACTGTTTCATTTTTAAATGCAAAACAGGTTCTATCTTGAAATCATTCTCAAACTTATTTCCCAATAATCATTCTACTGCAATTAATGTTGTTGCATTATTCCTCGTAATCTCGCCCCTATATGAGCCCTTAACATCTGATGATGGCACATAAATATACTTTTCAAGAATTATACCATAAATTAAATTAACCAAAATTGCGCCCTGTATGGGCTTTGATAGAGGTAGCAGCCTTCCTGTTAACAGATCAATTCATTCTTACTTTTTTTGACAGTAGGTAGTTATAGTTAGGACCTTGTTTCAATTCAAAAAGTGTTTATTCTTTTGCCAATATCTATGGCACTGTTTGATGAATGTTCGCGAAAATTTCAAAACCAATGGTTCAGACAGGTTAGCTCCTGTCCTGAAAAGTTTCGGGGTGATTTGTCAAGCCTGGGCTGAGAAAAAAGGGACATGGCCCCCTGCAACCCTGGGGACTGCCACCTCCCTGGGGCTTTATTTAATTATGCATGGGGGCAAGTGGCTCACTGAGCCACGGGGACTGCCACCTCTCCAGGGCTTTGTTATTTTGTGGGTGGGGGCCTCACCAGCCCCCCAAGTATCAAGGACAGCCACCTCCCCGGTGCTTGTGTTAATTATTTGCGGAGGCCTCGCAGGCTCCCTCAAGCCCCGGGAACCACCACCTCCCGGGGCTTTTTTGATTATTGAAGGGGGCCTCTTGGTCCCCCCAAACCCTGGTGACCACCACCTCCCCAGGGCTTCAAACATGATGGGAGGAAGGCCACGCGGCCCCCTCCTGGAGCACTTCATTGCCCTGGGGACCGCAACCCCCTAGGGCCAGCTCCTGCAATGTCCTGGGGTACCCACCCATGGGACATTGACGTGTGCTATGGCAGGGCTGGAGCACGGCTCCTACCCTGCAGTAGCAAACACAGCTTTGCTTCTTAGAAACGAGAGCAGAAAACCTTCTCTTGCTTCCAAGAAGCAAAGCAGAATTACTTTTGTGCAAGGGGAGCTGCATGTCAGCAGCTCCCCTTGCCCTAAAGCAATGCTGCCTCCCACAGTCGGCCCAATGCCCCCACGGTCCCCAACTGGAGGGCAGGCCCTGGGGGTTGGGGTCCCCGGGCCAGAAATGGCCCAGAGGAGAGTGTCCACGCGGCCCCCCCCCCCCTCCCGGCAAAAATAATAAAAAAAATGTTTTAAAAAAGGAAGGCTGGCCCTGGGGAATGTGGCCATAATTGGCCTTAGAAGGGGAGCCACGCGGTCCCACTTCGGCACTTATTATACATCCCCTATGTGTTTATACCAGAGAGAGAGTAAGGGTAATTTTTAGGTAACTACTCCTTGGACCCCTAAATTATCTTGCAAAAAACAAAGGAAGGAGTAGTCACAGGACGGAAAATACTAGCAATCCAGAACGGAGAAAAATAAGCACAGTGCTATCCATGCCGAGATAGAAAAGACTTTGCTGTATTAATGGCAAAAGACTTTGTAATTTTCTTTCTCGGCGTGGATAGCACTGTGCTTATCCTATGCTTAAAAACTTTGATAGAAAAACAGACATTTGAGGTGAGCAGATCTAGAGTGTCGCTGGTGTTGAGAGTGCTCTAACAGGAGCTGCTTTCCACCTAAACTGGAGAACTACCCGGAGTTCTCACCTTCTTTTTTGCATAATTTATGCGTCACTCTATGCCTGAAAGGGTTTTGTTTTTATATATATATATATATATGTCGCCAGTAGGTAGTTATAGTTAGGATTTTTTTCAATGTTAAATCTCAAAAATCTATTTGGAATAACTTTGGCGCCGGTTGATGAATCTGCCTGATAATTTCTTCAAAATGGCCTTGCGGCGCCCCGGTTCTTCCCTGAAAGTTTGGGGGGATTTGTCAAGCGGGGGCCGAGATAAAAGGGGGGTCCCAAAACGTGTTTTCTCCATGTTAATTTCCATAGGGCGGTCGACCTCACTTTTAGCCCGAACGGCTGAATGGATTTCCACCAAACTTGGCAAAATTGTAGGGTCTGGTAGCCCGATGTGCCTTTGCTATGTCTCAAGATATGTGCTCCAGTGGATTTTGAGTAATTTAGGTTAAAAATATATATATATCTGTAAGCGCGCCCCGGTACGCGCACCGGGTAGCGCTCCGGCACGACACGCGACTTGCGCACGGAAATCTGATTGGCTCTCGGGTGTCTGTAAACATTCCAAACAGTCCGGAGCGGCCGCCATCTTGTGTCTCGGTAAAATCGAGACACAAGAGGTGGCAAAAACAAAGGGGGAAATGACCATAAGGGGGCAGGGATAGCCCCCCTCCCTGACCCCCTAGGTTTGTTGTGGGGGCTATAAAAGGGCCCCGCGCGGCATAACATTTTATTATTTTTATTTTTTTGCGGAGGGAGCGCCTGGTACGCGCACCGGGGAGCGCACCGGGAAGCGCTCAAAAGAGAAAAAAGAATGGCAGAGTTTAAAAAATGTTAGCAATATTTTATAAATGGGAGGTAGTTCTGAAAAGCACTTTTTTTAAAATTCTTTTTGTTGTTTTATTTTTTTTATTATTTTTCTGAACAGTTTTTTTTTTGTGTGTGTTATTGAACAATTTTATATTTTTTTTGGTTTTTTTGAGGGAACAAACAAAAAACAGGGAATTGGAAATGGCTCAACAGGAGCAAAAAAAAGAAAAGAATTACTGTTTTTCTTCCTTGCTGCATTTGTGGTTGTCTATAGCAGTATTGATTAAGGTGACGCTAAGCTCTCCATAGCATAAAGTTTTGCCACAGAAAATGCATAGAAATTTGACCTTGCCAAATTTTGGCTGAATATTTGGAACCATTTGCCGTTCTTCTGGTCCAGAAAGTGAGGGTACTGAAGAGGAAGTGCTGGCCACAGGGGGTGGGTTGTTCCGAAGTTCCCGGACTTCAGCCTGTGCCAAATTATTGGGATGCCACCTCTCCATGTGGCGGATCATGGTATAGTTACCAAAAGAATATTTCTTGGAGGGATTGCCCCTGGGGAGAACTTTTTCACAAATCAGACAGGTGACTTTGGGGGCGTTCACCTTTTTTTGGTCATTTGGAAAAGAAAAAAATTGCCAAATGAAGTGCACTTTGACGTGCCTTTGTCTGGGTTCTTCTGGGAGGAAGCGCCTTCGTTGTTCATCCTCCTCCTCTTCTTCTTCCTCCTCTTCTTGTCCTCCAAGAAACTGTGGTGGTGGACCTTCTTTTCTTGGTGGTGGGGGTGGTGGGGGTGCACCAGCTGCAGCAACAAGTGAAGCCATTGTCTCCTCCAAAATAGCTCTTGCTCTCTCAATGAAGAAAGTAAGAATGAGGAAAAAAGGAGGGGGCTTTCATTATTTGGAGAAAAAAATGATGAGAACCAATGAAAAGTGTTATTTTCAAGTCACATGACCCGATGCGCTTACGTTACGCGCTCCGGCGCGCTTACGTTACGCGCCCTGGGCCACGCCGCGGAGCGCTTCTGGGTGCGTTTACGCAGCGCGTCATATGACGCATCACGCGGCTACGCGATACGTCACGCTGTTGTTTTCGATCTCGACATTGGCGCTAACGGGACGCTTCCCGGTTCGCGCACCGGGGTGCTTCAAAATAGTACGCTTCACAGACACTCCATCGAACTCTGGAACCTTCTAGACGCCACAGCCCCTGACGTTGCCTTCCTCACGGAGACCTGGATGAACGCCTCTTCAGCTCCCGACATCGCCATCGCTATCCCAGAGGGCTACAAGATCGTCCGGAGGGACCGAAACGCCAACCAGATGGGAGGAGGCATCGCCATCATCCACAGGAACAACATCCGTCTCACGACCAGCACCGACAACACCCTGACCAGCGCCGAACACCTGCATTTCCAGATCCACACCAACCCGAACACCACCCTCAGAGGCACACTGATCTACCGACCCCCTGGACCACGCACACAATTCAGCGAGGACATCGCCGACTTCGTCAGCCCGCATGCCCTCCCCTCCGCTGACTACATCCTCCTGGGAGACCTCAACTTCCATCTGGAGAACAACAACGACCGCAACACCAGCACCCTGCTCGACAACCTCGCCAACCTTGGACTCAAGCAACTGGTGTCCACCCCCACCCACCTCGCCGGACAC
The DNA here is from genome assembly GCF_964263255.1 of Lissotriton vulgaris. Classification (NCBI taxonomy): domain Eukaryota; kingdom Metazoa; phylum Chordata; class Amphibia; order Caudata; family Salamandridae; genus Lissotriton; species Lissotriton vulgaris. Next base: position 806,454,409 of record NC_141687.1, read on the forward strand.
ACACTCAACGCAGTCTTCTCTTCCAGCACAGACATCGACTTCAGCCACGCCACAGAGCTTCAATGGACGGACCACAGCTGCGTCCACTTCACCTTCAAGAGAACGACGACCCACCAACACCAGCAACAGGCCGCCCGCAGAAGCTGGAACAAGATCACAGCAGACCAGCTCGCCACCTCCCTGAGCCAGCACCCTCCTGCCAGCTCAGCGAACCCCAGCCAGGCCGCCGACAACCTCACGAAGTGGATCAGCAACTGCGCGGACGAACTCGCCCCACTGAGGACCCCGCCTAGCAGACCCGGCAGCAAGAAGGCCCCATGGTTCACCGACGAACTCAAGAGCTCCAAGAAGAACTGCCGAGCCCTCGAGAAAGTCTGGAGAAGGGAACCGACACCGGACAACAGGACCTCCTTCAAACTTGCCACCCGGAAACACCACCAGCTGATCCGCGCCGCCAAGAAAACAGCATTCAAGGACCGGTTGGACAACAACGCACACAACTGCAAGGAACTCTTCAACATCGTGAAAGAGCTTTCCAACCCCAGCGCAGGAAACAAAGACATCACCCCATCGCAAGACCTCTGCAACTCCCTCGCTTCATACTTCCACAACAAGATCGCGGACATACACAACAGCTTCAACAACCAACCAACGCACACCATGACCGAGCAACCACCCCCCACCACCACCCTACACGCCTGGACCCCGATCAGCACCGAAGATACCATCCGCACGATGAACTCCATCCACTCCGGATCACCGACCGACCCCTGCCCTCACCACGTCTTCAACAAGGCCGACGCTGTCATCGCACCCCACCTACGAGACATCATCAACACATCCTTCGACACAACCATCTTCCCTGAGAGCTGGAAACACGCCGAACTCAGCGCTCTACTCAAGAAACCAACAGCGGACCCCACCGACCTCAAGAACTACCGCCCCATCTCGCTCCTCCCGTTTCCAGCCAAAGTCATCGAGAAGACCGTCAACAAGCAGATGGCCGCCTTCCTCGAGACGAACGGATCCCTCGACCCCTCACAGTCCGGCTTCCGAGCCAATCACAGCACCGAGACCGCCCTCATCGCCGCCACCGATGACATCCGAGCCCTGATGGACAATGGAGAAACAGCGGCCCTCATCCTCCTAGACCTCTCCGCGGCATTCGACACGGTCTGCCACCGCACCCTAGTACGGCGCCTCAGCAACATCGGAATCCAGGACAAGGCGCTGGAATGGATCATCTCCTTCCTCGACGGAAGAACACAGAGAGTCCGCCTACCACCGTACATGTCAGAGGCCTCCGAAGTCATCTGCGGCGTCCCTCAAGGATCATCTCTGAGCCCCACCCTCTTCAACGTCTACATGAGCCCCCTCGCGGCCATCGTACGCAAACACAACCTCAGCATAATCTCCTACGCCGACGACACCCAGCTGATCCTCTCCCTGACCAACGACCCCGCCGCCGCCAGAGCCAACCTGCACGAAGGGATGAAAGAGGTAGCCGAGTGGATGACGACCAGCCGCCTGAAACTGAACTCGGACAAGACGGAGGTCCTGATCCTGGGCTCCTCACCCTCCGCCTGGGACGACTCCTGGTGGCCTCCCGCCCTGGGCACCGCACCCAAACCAACAGACCATGCACGCAACCTGGGCTTCATCCTGGACTCCTCCCTCTCCATGACCAGGCAAGTCAACAACGTCTCCTCGGCGTGCTTCAACATCCTACGCATGCTACGGAAGATCTTCTGGTGGATCCCCACCGAGAACAGGAAGACCGTCACCCAGGCCCTCGTCACCAGCCGACTGGACTACGGCAACGCCCTCTACGCCGGTACCACCGCCAAGCTCCAGAAGAGACTCCAGCGGATCCAGAACGCCTCAGCCAGACTCATCCTCAACATCCCACGAACCAGCCACATCTCCGGACATCTGAGAGACCTTCACTGGCTCCCCGTCAACAAAAGAATCACCTTCCGCCTCCTCACCCACGCACACAAAGCCCTACACGACCAAGGCCCGAGCTACCTCAACAGCCGAGTCAACTTCTACGCTCCCAAACGCCACCTCCGATCAGCCAACCACGCCCTCGCCGCCGTCCCCCGCATCCGAAGAGCGACTACAGGAGGAAGGTCCTTCTCCTACCTGGCCGCCAAGACCTGGAACTCCCTCCCTCCCGACCTGCGCCTGACCCAAGACCACCTCTCCTTCAGGAAGAAGCTGAAGACCTGGCTGTTCGAGCGGTAGCGGCACCCCCCCCCCCCCCCAGCGCCTTGAGACCCTACGGGTATGTAGCGCGCTTTACAAGTGTCACTGATTGATTGATTGATTACGCTTTCCGGGGCGCTAACCGGGGCGCGCACCGGGAGCGTTCCAAAACAAAAAAAATATATATATATATATATATTTTTTTTTTTTAAATGAAAAATTGTAAGGACTGATAGCCCGATGTGCGTTTGCTATGTCTCAAGATATATGCTCCAGTTGTTTTTAAGAAAATTAACTTTAAAAAAATATATATTTGCCTACTTTGGGCTTTATATATGTTAGAGCCCAAATGTAGCCCAAATGTAGCCCAATGTAGCCCAAAGATGGCCACCAGAGACAAAAAATACAAATGTAGCCCAAATATCAGGCAGATGTAGCGCAACTATAGCCCAATGATAGTATGTACCAGAGTGTTCTAAAGAACAACTAGAGCTCTAACAGTCTTACTTATAAAGTGAGACTTTTAGTTAGGAATTAGCATTAAAAAAACCTATTAAATTCACTGAAAAAACCATAGGTTTCACACCAGTTATAGTTAGCTGGAAATTTTACTGACATAAAACCATTGAAATTCCCACGTTATAGTTAGTTGGACTCACTATAACTTGCACGCCTGCAATGCACTGCTGATGACGTCACATATTACATCACTCATGACATGGTCAGTGACATCACTGATGATACCAGCCTTGTGACAGAGTGACTGACCTTCTTTCACTGTAAAGTAACTCTTGAAACACATATTCAAAAATAGAAAGTAAAATTTTCAAAAAAATGGAGATACCCATACCAGTTACAACAACCAATTCAGTAAGACCACCATCTATATACACATCCTCTCATTCAGCAACAGTTCTATATAGTCACTCATACATATACTCACTCATCATATGTAGTGATACACATATACATCCTGTTACACACCGAGAGTCATCCTAAAGTTACTCACACACATACTCACACGTGCAAATAAACTATTGAACATCCATTTATTTGCATATACAGCTATACACACACTAGCACATTACTTCTAAGGAAACTTACACATACTTACTCTCTTAAACAATCACTTATAGAAACACATACTTATTTAAACAGGAACTCTTTCAATGTCTCACTCTCACATATACTCAATTATATACATCAATACTCACATATACTTGATTAAAACATATGTGGTTACTCATAAAGACACTATTGAGGCAGGCATTCACTCACTAACACATACATATACACACTCATCCACCCATACAGTCCTGCACATATGCTGTCTTCAAAACACATACAAACAGTGAGTCAGTCACCAACCCATGCAGCCACTTATACACAAAGTGAAATACAGATACATATATTTAAATATTTAAAAATTACTCGCTAATATATGTATTCACTAAGATACACTTTATAAGCCAGTTAACCAATCAATATTCTATTAAAAAAACATCCATTTACACACTTATTTAAACATTTATTCGTCCATCGAAATTTAAAAATACATATATAAAACATATTTATTTTTCAGAAAGACACACATTCACTGGATGGTGTCATCAGTGATGTCATGAGTGATGTCACTGACCATGTCATGAGTGATGTAATATGTGACGTCATCAGCAGTGCATTGCAGGCGCGCAAGTTATAGTGAGTCCAACTAACTATAACGTGGGAATTTCAATGGTTTTATGTCAGTAAAATTTCCAGCTAACTATAACTGGTGTGAAACCTATGTTTTTTTCAGTGAATATATATATATATATATATATATATATATATATATATATATATATCACGGGAATCCTGTCGACTCAGCCATTGGTGTAGTCAGTCACGCACTGCCGCCAGCAAAACAGGACACAGATTGGGGATTCCCGATTGGAGGACTCATGTCCGATACCTCCAGTTGGAACTCCGATTTATGAGCTCTATAGTCGCCACGGAGTGGGTCCTATCGTGTATAATGATTATTGGATCCGCTATACCAAAGATGACGGTGTTCTTAGTTGGCCACCTCATGGTAGTTTCGAAACTGCGATTTTGGATAATCTCGAAGCTAAACTGTTCAAAAAGAAATCTAGGCCGGCCATGTTTGATTCCTTTCGGTTATGGCGCAAGGAGGCCAAGCAGAAAGAAATCAAACAGATATAGAAAAATAAGAGAGAAGGTATCATTACGGTGATGAGAAATGCAGAGCAGTTTCAGCGAGACAAAGAAGAGAAGGAAAAGGAAGTTTTTGCTAGATTGCAACATATGGCTGTGGATAAGTGTTATCCTGTTTTACCGTCGAGTTCTGATAAGAAGGGAGAAGAAGCGGTAGAGGACCCTTTGTTGTCCTATCTACTGAAATCGCCACCTCCATACGCACAGGATACTACGGCTCCTGTGGTTCCTCCTGTTCCTCAACCCGTTGTTCCGGCAGCTGCTGGTCAGCCTGTTGCTGGTCCTGTTCCTCCGAATCCTTTTGTTCCTCAAGCTGTCCCTGCTCCCTTACCTGCCCTTCTTCCTACTGCTCCACTGCCTATACCTTCTCAGTCTGCTGTTCCCGCTACTTCTGCTCTCTTGGCTACTCCTACTGCTCCTATATTCAGTCCCCATGTTGTTGCCCCTGCACTTCTCTCCTCTTCTCCGTCTGTCCGTAGTCGCATACCTAATGCTGTCGCTAATCTTTACTCTCCATTTGGACCAATCCTTGGGTCCGATGTTTCTGATGTCCCTCAAAGACGAAGTCAAATTCCTGGTGGTAGGGAGAGTGATACGTTAATAAAAATGGCGCGTAATTGGATTAGATATCCCATTAACAACACCCCGCGAATAGTTTTTGAGACGTTCTCTCAATTTAATGAGCCCACGCAGAGATTCGTGTTTGAGAAAATTTGTAAATCCCTACGAGAGGTATGGGATACTGATGAGGTAGACAACGTACCTGCCGAAATGACTGAACTCCAGAATCAGTTTTCAAACGGTATGATTGTGGGTAGTAATGTTTGACGTGCTGTAGAGCGTCTTCTATCTTTTCGATCTACCGTACTACCCCAAGCATTGTTTAAGGACAAAACCGAGGAGTGGATGGCAACAACGGGTCAGTATCCCATGCGAGAAGTTCCCCCAGTGTGGATGCCAGGTGATGCACAGGCTAATCCTGCTATTCCGCCACACTTCTGTTGCGTGTTTATCTAGGTTCCTGATCGATACTGTGACCTTATGCCCCTATTCGGCTATAAATCCATTTATTCCCTATATTGGCATAACCGTTCAAGTGCGATTTTCTGAAAAGTCATCTCTGGCCTCACACGAACAGAGCCACATTCCAGCATGACTCTCTGCTACTTCCTTTGCGACCAATTAGTGCAATGACAGTGCAGCAGTCCCTATCTGATATTCCTAGATAACACTCCGAGTTCTTCAACAAGATAAAAACTTAGCAAACCTGGAAATCCCCGCTTGCTATGTTTTGATTAGTAATGGAACTCTAATGAGCAACTGATAACTATCACTTCCGAGTGACATCTTTAATTGACGTCTTATGTCCAGCAAACTTGCGTCAAACCCGGCACCTGTCAGGTATAAATATTACCAACGTTGCCTTAAGCAATGTTCGTTGCCTGTTGCTGATGCCAGCTGCCTGCATGACCCTGTGTTGGTAAATCTAGCACTCTGTCGCTGCAGCCTGCTATCCTGTGGTGGTGAAGCTGCTGATACCATTATCGCCGCTAAAGCGCGAACTATGGTGCAGTACGCTTAAGGAGCCGAACAGCCGTCCTCTGCGAAGACATCCAGCAGATTCCAGCTGCCCGCGGACGCTGTCCCCCCTCCTTCCTCGACGCGCTGAAGAGAAGCCGCTGCCTTTCTCGTGCAGAGAAATCCAGTCCCGGCGCTTCCGGTTTACCCTCGCGGGTGACTGGGATATCGAGAGAGACCCCTGAAGGAGATACCAATCCTCCATCATTCTATTCAGAGGTATGGTGTTGACTAAACCCTTAGACGAGAATTCTTGAAACAAACCTTGGCAAAACCAACTTAACTTAAAGCTACTTACTTACTCCCCTTTCACGTGTTAGGCTTAGGTCAGGCACACTGGGGTAGGCTTAGTTAGAAGCACCAGTTGAGTATGTTAGCCTAATGTATATATGACTGTATATATGTTTTATTACTTTTAAACCATTGTATGGCTAAGAAACCATATCAATGCTTTTACAGTTCTATTTCGCAATACTTATCTTACTGTACGTACTTTTTATAATAACAATTATTGCAATTGTGGCAATACATTTCTCTTGTACGAGAAGAAAGACTGTTCAATAAATGTTAACCCTTTATTGACAAACGCCCGTCTCTCTATTCTCTACATCTCGTGAAAGTAAACTGCACCAGACTGACTGAGTGAAATACATGTCTATTGTTTCACACGACCCTAGAGATTGACTCTTGATCTGAAGAGCAAAGTTGTCATGTTGCACGGTTGTTGGAAAACTGAATCCCTTCTTGTCTGTGCCAAGGAAGCTGATCACTTCCTATGCAGAGAAGAAAGTTTCCAGTGACCTCTGAGCTAGTTGGTAACACAACCCAATTAAGTTTAGCATAGTCAGTGGAGGCCTGGAATATCCGCAGTTCCACGTCGATACTGCTGTTTATGTTATTCCAATGCGCAGGGCCTAGTGGGAAACTAGGAACTACACTACATGGCGCCCAAACGTTTGGTAAGGCGATAAACTAACGCAAGACTTGTAGAGTAACTCAGTCGTGCATATTTCACACCCCTTTCTCCCGTAAATACTCCAATAGACGTCTGGAGTGGGTGAAAGGTTAAAATCCGCCCGACCTTAGTAGGAAGAGATTCCTATGTAAAGCTCTGGTTTATTCAACGTTGAAGGATACAGTGTTCCAAAATATTGTGCACCTAATCTTTGTCTCCTTGGAGACCTACTCTGCAAACCTCGCATTTTTACAATGCCAGAAAACGGAACCACTGGGGCCGCAGCAGATGCGACTCAGCAAGGTCCCGAATACACAGACCCGGATGCAATAATCATCCCGGCACATTTAAGAAAATCTATAACTTCAAAACTTATAGTAAACGGACTGACACCTCAAGGTGGTACAGTAATTTTCGTGATAGAGGCTCACGAATATCGGCAGACAGAGGTCTTCTATTCATGGATAAACTTTCCAGCGGTAAACGCTATAACAAAAGAGTTTCACTATTACAAAATAGAGGAACCTCCGGGAGAGTACGCTCCTTTCGAGGAGATTGAAATCCCACTTAAATTTCAAGAGCACCTGCTCTGGTTTAATGGCGCCCTAAAACACACTGATCAAATAACTAGGCTCGGTCCACTAGGTAGACCAGGAGCTACGTGGCCGGTTCTAGCCAGCTACACACCACATCCTGACATTGCAAAAATGTCTAGAGAAGAGCTGTTAGTACAGCTAAACACATTAATAAAAATACATAGGCAATTAGTCCAATATGTAATGCGGACTGCAACAGTCCAGCCAGCTGTTAATGTACCACAGCTGACTCCTCATCAGGGGAACACAAATAAAATTACACCACAGAACATACAGTCATGTCTTGGTAAAACACCCGTAAAACGGGAACAAATTCCTTTCTGGTTAGCACAGAAAATCACTCAAATAGAGGCAGTATTTCCTGATACTACCCCTATAGAGAAACACAGAATCTTGACCATCTGCCTTCCTATGGGAATCGCACCACATGTGGAGGACTGTGACACTTGGGGTACAGTCTTTGCTTCCATTTACACAAAAACACACGGTGTTCCGTCTATGGCGGTAATACCAGAAGTGCTAAAACAGATTCAAAATGAATTCGGTCCAGAGCCCGCTTTAAATCTAGGTATGAAATTACTGAAAGACTTCAAGCAGGTCACGGCTATATTATTAGCCAACATAAAGGGAGAAGCAGCATCTGTGGCGATCCCCCAGAAGTTGAGGGAAACAGATATAAAAGATCCTGTTGAGCTTGCAAAAATCATAGAAAAATGCTATGAAGAATTAGGTAGAGACAGCTTGGGTGGAAAACCAGTTAAGCCCCAACTGCTCGAAAATCCTGAAAAATTATTTATTAAAAATAATTTAAACACTCCTAAAAAGAGCTGGGATGGAAATAAACAATCCACTCCCAAGGAAAAAGTTTTCCAGTCCAGAGGAAGGTCTCCTCGACGGAGGGAAAGAACTCCGACTCGAGAACGCCAGTCTCCCCAGAGGGAGCCCTCTGAGAAAAGATATAACCTTAGAAATAGGGATAATCTGAAAAAACCTGATAGATATCAAAGTATTGATACACGTCCCTCTCGATCTCTTCCACAGAATTCGGAAAGAAGAGGACGGTCAGACCCAGGAGAGCACACCAAGTCCAAAGACAAGGAACCTGCTCAGAGTAAAAAATCTCAATTTCAGAAAAAGAAGGTAGCCAGTATTAGAGTAATCAACCATGCCGAGAATACTGAGGACACAGTTGAAAAACGGGGAGTGGGCATTGACAATGTTGGACAGTGCAGCAGAAATCAGTATAGCGCGCAAGATCTTGATGAATCATCTGGAGACAGTGGACACGAATGAATACATTCAGGTTGAAACTGCCGACGCCAGACTTAGCGAGCCCCATAAAATATACGAAATAACATTGCGTATAGAGGGTGATAAGACTAGGAAAATTAAGGGTCTATTTTGGGATAAGCTCTCAAAAGGCTATGATATTCTGTTAGCTGAAAAAGATTGGCCCCCAGAGTTTGTCAGGGAGTGCCCTCGTGGCGAAGAAGTGATTATGCCTGCCTTCTCGAATCACATTCCGATTCACAAAAAATATACATATGCAAGGAAATGGGCAGTGGCCCTGGCACCTGCATTATATAAAAATCATGTAGGATGGGATGAGGATTCACCGCCTCACAAAATCCAATTAAAAAGTGAACCAACTGCCCAACGGCAGTATCCCATTAAGCAAGAAGCTAAAAAACAAGTCAGGGAGATTTTAGATCAACTTGAGTACCAGGGGGTGATTGAAACATGCACCTCTCAAATGAACAATCCTTTGTTTCCTGTCTCCAAGCCAGACAATTCATATCGTCTAGTTTTGGACTACAGACACCTTAATACATGTTGCAAAACTTTTGCAGTACAAAACTCGCATAGTGCAGCTCTAATGAATAACATAGTTAGGAAAAAATATAAAACGACATTAGACATATCTAATGGTTTCTTTTGTCAAAACATTGCACCGGAAAGCAGATATTTGACCGCTTTCTCTGCATTTGGATCGCAGAAATAATTCTGTCGACTCCCACAGGGGTTCAAGAACAGCCCAGGACTATTCTCAGCTAGGGTAACAGAGTTACTACAAATCTATGATGATGAAGCATTGTCTTACGTAGATGATATTTATCTCACAGACGACGACTTGGATACTCACTTGAAAAGAGTGAACACCATTATACTTGGGTTCGCAGCAGAGGGTTACAAATTCAACTTTAAAAAGTCCCGAATTGCCCATCTGACAGTACTATTTTTAGGGTACGAATTATCAAGTGAAGGGAAAAGCCTAGCGGACAACTTCTTAGAGAAGTGCGCTGTACTCCAAGCTCCAAAAACGCTGAAGAATTTACAATCCATTCTAGGTTTTCTGAATTTCGGAAGAACTTACATACTAAATTACGCAGAGAGGGTTAAACCTCTCTACGAACTAATTAAACCTGATTTAAAACAAATCAATTGGACTCAAAAACACACAGAAATTTTGAGATCGCTGCAAACAGACTTGTTAGCAAAAATAAAATTAGATACACGTGACAACACGATCGATCTTGTAATCCGAGTCATCCCAGGAAGATGCGGATTCACGTACCTAACCTCTAATGATGGAGAAAAGGTACCAATTTCAATTAAATCTCACTTGTATACACAAGCAGAAAAAGCATTCAGTCACACAGAAAGAACTGTGAAAGCAGTGCAAATCGCATTAGCAAATGAGCGAGAACTAGCACACGGCAAACGGATTAATATCCTTACAGCGGAATCCGCCTTCGAGGCGCTATTCAGCCCAGTAAACTTGCCTACAGTGTCACTGGATCCAAAATGGATACAGTGCATAGATTCTCTAGGAGCGGAAGACGTGAAATACTATTTCGCTCCACAATTTGAAGAACTGAATGATTTAGAATATGAAGAAGAATATCCTCTGCCAATCGAAATTCTGCCTCTCCCACAATATGCCTGTATAATCTATACAGATAGCTTTGTACAGCATTTCAACGTAGAGAGAAAATCCTACGATGCAGCATGTGCGATTATAAAATGTCGTTGGCTGTGCGGTAAAATTAGACCGAAGGTAACAAAAACCGAATCTGTAAGAAACTGTTCGGTTCAGAGAACTGAAATCAGATGTTTAAAGATGGCGCTCGAAAATGCAGAACGTGAATTCCCGACACTTATAGTGTGCGATTCTCATTTTTGCGTCAACTCTTACAACAATAAACTGCAGAGTTGGATCGAAAACGACTACAAAGATGACACAGGTGCCACAATAAAGCATAAATTGCTCTGGAACGAGGTAGCTCTTTTACACAAAGAACTACAAAAGACTCACGTGATTCACGCACAGAGTCTTCGACGTGATGGCGTTCACGTTGCAGGGAATTCATTGGCTAATACAGCCAAAGCGGAAGCAACTAAACCGGCTTCCGTAGCCACAAAAAAGCGTACAGATAAGTACATAGACGGGGAAACCATGCTGGCAGTAAAAACGACCGTAAAAGGCGACTGTGCAGCACTACCCGTAAACTATCCACTCAATTATGCATACATAATCGATGCAAACTCCGTTCCTTTTGCTCGAATCCCTGGAGTGGGGAACAGAGTAATTCCAAACAGGAGCAGGAGGGGCTTCCTCTTACTGGAAGCACACATGGGGTTGGGTCTGAGACACCAAACAATCAAAGCCTCTCTGAAAGAATTACAATCAGAGTACTGGTGGCCAGGAATGAGTATAGATATTCAATGTTTTGCTCAAAAATGTGAAAACTGCAACCGAGATCGCAGAAATGAACAGGCCAGTGTAGTTTCAGGATCCCTTCTAGACAGCGTAAGGCGGTCTATCTGCGCAATCAAAGAAGAGAAGCGCGTCCCAGTGTACACAGTTAAGACGAAAAGCACTTAAAAAATGAGGCCTCCAGCGCTCGGCTGACGCTAGAACGGTTATAAAAGATTTGCGAGTCTTTATCGGCACATACGCAATTACCACGTTCCATTCTGACCAGGGTCCTGCTTTCAGCTCTCGAGCCTATAAGGAGGCCATGGCTAGCATGGGAATTGGGTTGCGGTATTCTTGTCCGTCGCACCCCGAAGGGAATAGTGTGGTAGAAAGAAAAAACCGTGACATAAAGCAATCTATAACAGCGAAGGTATTAGGTTCAGGCGCTGGGTGGGTCAAACATTTAATAAGTGTCCAGACTAGTCTTAACAACATGCCAAGAAATTCTCTAAAAGGTTTCAGCCCATACGAACTATTGTTCGGAATTAGAATGCGCGTTCAGGACCTCGATAGTCAGATGTCAGTGGTACAAGAAAAAACAACAGACTTTGATGTAAAAGATCGTTTGGCTGTTTTACAGGAACTGAATGAAACAAGAAAATCATTAAGCAACATAAAATTAAAGCAACAGCCAAGTACCACTGACGAGGCACCACCCGCAACAGCCCCAGCAAGGCCTGTCTGGATTCCAAAGATTGGGGATCTAGTCAGAGAAAAGATCGCGGTTAAGAAGGAATTTGGGCCTTCTTACAGAAAAGCAGTACCTGTCTTAGCAGTCACCGGAACAAGATCAGTTGTGCTACCGCCCCTTGCTGGTAAAAAGGAGAACAGAGTTGTGTCTATCGATCTGGTAAAACCACAAGCATGTGGCCTATAATCAACAGTAGGCCCAGTGGACTCCCAAGAAACAACAGAATACCCAAACTTGCAACAATCCAAGAGGTTCAAACTGAAAGACTAATCACATTCGATCAGCCTGCAGTGCACAATGAAGGACTATGCAATAATGCCATGGAACTCGTGCCTCTTGAAACACAGATTGAAACAGTTCGTCAAGAAACAACACCAGTCTACAATGATGTGGCATCAGAAAGTGCTACCGAGAGACAGATTGAAAGAACAATCCCATCAATTGACAGAACTGCCTCTGGTTATTTCATCAACTTCGACAACTTCTCTGAAGATTTAAACGACCCCGAAGTGATGCCAGAAACAAAAAAGTCTTTTAAAGAAAAAGCAACGGAACTCTTTCATCAACTGAAGGAAATCTACCTTATTTCCCCTTGGCTAGAGTTCTGGTTCGGTCTAGGTGTATTTTTCCTCCTGCTTTGGCTCATCGTGGTACTATGTTTGGGAAAATTCATTGAAGGAAAATATATTACAATGGACACAGCAAGTCAGAACATCAACCTAGTCCTGAAACCACACAGATCATCCCACGTGAAGAAAAGAGAACTGTCAACAGTAAATGTCACAGCAATTCCAATACCTGGTGGGGTAGTATGGGAGAAAACAGACTATGAGATATATGGTCCGGTCGAAATCCTGAAGTATCCTCATCAACTAAAGGTTTCCTTAAGTGACTTTGTGACACCTAGTACATTCTCTGATGATTGGGACTTTAACAGTATTAATGACATGATGTCTGATTTAGTAATGTCAGCTAGATTCACAGATCATGATTATTTACAAGGTTCATCTAGTTATGAGCAGTTATTCTGTTACACCCATTATGGGGATCATTACTTGCATAAATCTGCACAGCCTAGAAATGTTTTTATGTATAATCAATGGGAACATTGTGCTACACCACCTAAAAGCAGTTCTAAAGCATTTTTTGAGAAATTCAAATACTTCTCAGGGTTAAACACCAGTGATGCAGAAACGTTTTATTACAAACTGTTAGATAAAACAGGAATGAAAACAATGCTGACAAATTCTAAATTGATATATTCAGAAGCATTTTATGACAAAATGATGACATTTGGTTTTGATTATTGGAAAAATAATATTGAAACGAAAACAATTTGGGGTACAAAAGATTGGCAGGTGCAAGGCATTGAAGCACTATTTAGAACCTGCATGATACCTGAACAAATGTTATTTTTAAATGACACAATACACCAAACATCTTGTCTTGGCCTAGCTAAGATCAAAGACCTTAAAACACCGTCTATACCGAAGCCAATACCTGAGAATACAACCACAGATATTGAGTTAGACGTGTCACAAATTTTACATTTCAACAGAACACATCCTGATTGGAAAAAATGGTTAATCTGGCCTATAGACACAAATAGCTGTCAAGATAGATTCCTGAATAAAACACAGGGGTTACAAATGACCAGATTAGACCCTAGATACTCCCAGAGACAACATCCAGGGATTATAACAACATACAGTGTAGGGAAACTCTGCCTTGAATGGCTAACAACATCCACCCTGGCTGAAATTAAGCAACACTTGTCTTTATTAAAAGATGGTGCTGATTTGCGCGATTTCATTCTTGGACCACGCAAACAGCGTCAAAAGCGTTTCATAGTGACCAGTATCTATGCTGCTTACAACGAGGCTTGGAAAGTAAAGCAAATTGAAACTGCTGAAAAAATACGAGAAATTGATCGTATTAATTTGGAGAAATCACTTTCTGTGGTAGACAATGGGTTAATGACTCTGTCTTCCAGAATATATTCTTTGGACAATATTGTATCCTCTGCCTTTGATGTGATAGACAGAGATTTGCTAATGTTACAACATGGCCAGTCTCAATTACGCTCTATTATAGAATTAGGCTGGACGCTGCAAAATCTTCGTTCAGGCTATGTGCCTTGGCGTTTAATCAACACAACGTCATTATTTTCCAGTTTTAACCTTACTGATAAACAGATCAGTTTGGCACAGAAAGGAGCAGACTATACAATCCTGAGCATCGAAAAACTTGAGAGATTACCATTGACAATGTCAGAGAGTCCTGTCATTGAATGGATAATACACGGAATTATCACAATTCCGATAACAACTTTCCGATTTAAAAAGTGCCTTGAGTACATACCTGCTGGCCAATATGAACAATTGGGTAAAGGATATGTAAAATCCGAATGGAAATTACCATACACTCATTCTTGCTATAGTGACGGCGACAAAAATGTATTTCTTAGTGGTAACAACTGTAAACACTCACTAAGCGGTATACTTTTGTGTCAGGGTATTAATTTACACGGAGCATGTGATGGAAATTCTAACAACCTTTCATGCCACCAGCTAGTCACACCTGCAACTCAGATAGAGCCCTTCTTTATGCAACTTTCGAACGGGAGTTACATTCTTAGAACGGATCACAGATGTTGTGGCCTGACGCCAGGGAAAAGTTATCTAGTACAAGTAACGTCCATGGTCAAATGTTGTATGCAAGCATTGTTTCCGAGCGGGCCTCCAGACATAGTGACTCCCCTCTGGCCTCGTCTGAATCTCTATTCTATACGAATTGATACATTAAGCAAAATGAAATCTGTACTTTTACAGACAACTGTGCCTATAACGTCATCTAAAGAGACGTATGATCTTCTAGTCGCAAGGACGGCTACTGAAGTTCATGACCTTTTATCAACAAATTGCCCCGTGCATTTCGTAGAAATGTTCAGCCAACTCCTTAACATGTCTAGTGCAACAAGCATCCCAGGCATATTTAAGACAGTCTTTACGGGACTGCTAACACCCTTCCAGGCAATTTTGGGAATCTTTCCTAAGTTTGTGCACTCCATTTTTGGCGGCATACCATTATTTTTGGGACTCGTCGCAGGGATTCTATTTTTGACCCTCCTGCTACGTTATGGCAAACCTCACCTCAGACATAGCTCCCATGGGAATGGAAGAGACAATCCTAGCAATGCGCTACCGGGACAGGATAACTAACGTCCTTGGATTGGCCAGGCTGAGAGATCTAAACATGACCTGGTTCCTTTCATTCAGACCGATATGGCAAAATTGCATTTTACCTGTGCTACGGTGTATGCTTTGCGGCGATGAATGCGTGTTGGACATCTGTCTTTCACTTCCATCAGCAGTACCAATGGACGTCGATACTTTGCTCAGTCCAATAACGGCTCACGCATTGTGTTGTCCCCAGCGGCTACCAATCCTGATGACGGCATTCGTGGAGACTCCTGTACTACAGCCAAGTGGTAACAGTGGAGCGAGTGACAAAAGCAACATCATCCAGGTACAACGTTCTGTGAGCATTGCTGGTCCCGACTATGATGACAGCAATCATTCTCACACCTGCCAAGTTACAGCGCTATCTAATTTGGTTGAACTATCACCTGAATTTGTAGACCAATTCTTTGAGAGCCTGTCTGATACGATGTTCTCACCCATAGAGAAACAATAACTTTTGAGAAGCTTTCTGACACACAGCGTTCCCATGAACTCTGAATTCGGCCTTCAGTTTTGATCAACAAAAACTGCAAAGAGCTTTGGAAATCTATTTTCTTTGAATTGGACAATTTTTCTAATATTGATTTTTTTTTTGGCACGAACAAATTCTTTGCTTAACGTAAAAACTATTCTTAGAGAACAGAAGCTTCACACTTCTATTTCTAAACACATCTAGAGACATAACAACATTACACCAGCCTCTAGCACACATGTTATTACAATGCATTTTTATGTGATGATTTATCTCGCCTTTCTTCTGTCAGAGATACTTCATGTGTAATTCCTTTTGCATAATCGTTCATTGATTTCATATGCAACAATTTTTGAATGATTACTATGCTTTAAAAAACGTACAGTACCTAAATTCCATGTATTACAAGTACGCCTATTTCGAATGCATTTATGTATTTTGGGGTGGGCAATGTTACACATGCATCTAATTGCTTAGTTTTAGTAATTTTGATGGACATTAACCCGTGAAGTGGGTGTTGCGTGTTTATCTAGGTTCCTGATCGATACTGTGACCTTATGCCCCTATTCGGCTATAAATCCATTTATTCCCTATATTGGCATAACCGTTCAAGTGCGATTTTCTGAAAAGTCATCTCTGGCCTCACACGAACAGAGCCACATTCCAGCATGACTCTCTGCTACTTCCTTTGCGACCAATTAGTGCAATGACAGTGCAGCAGTCCCTATCTGATATTCCTAGATAACACTCCGAGTTCTTCAACAAGATAAAAACTTAGCAAACCTGGAAATCCCCGCTTGCTATGTTTTGATTAGTAATGGAACTCTAATGAGCAACTGATAACTATCACTTCCTAGTGATATCTTTAATTGACGTCTTATGTCCAGCAAACTTGCGTCAAACCCGGCACCTGTCAGGTATAAATATTACCAACGTTGCCTTAAGCAATGTTCGTTGCCTGTTGCTGATGCCAGCTGCCTGCATGACCCTGTGTTGGTAAATCTAGCACTCTGTCGCTGCAGCCTGCTATCCTGTGGTGGTGAAGCTGCTGATACCATTATCGCCGCTAAAGCGCGAACTATGGTGCAGTACGCTTAAGGAGCCGAACAGCCGTCCTCTGCGAAGACATCCAGCAGATTCCAGCTGCCCGCGGACGCTGTCCCCCCTCCTTCCTCGACGCGCTGAAGAGAAGCTGCTGCCTTTCTCGTGCAGAGAAATCCAGTCCCGGCGCTTCCGGTTTACCCTCGCGGGTGACTGGGATATCGAGAGAGACCCCTGAAGGAGATACCAATCCTCCATCATTCTATTCAGAGGTATGGTGTTGACTAAACCCTTAGACGAGAATTCTTGAAACAAACCTTGGCAAAACCAACTTAACTTAAAGCTACTTACTTACTCCCCTTTCACGTGTTAGGCTTAGGTCAGGCACACTGGGGTAGGCTTAGTTAGAAGCACCAGTTGAGTATGTTAGCCTAATGTATATATGACTGTATATATGTTTTATTACTTTTAAACCATTGTATGGCTAAGAAACCATATCAATGCTTTTACAGTTCTATTTCGCAATACTTATCTTACTGTACGTACTTTTTATAATAACAATTATTGCAATTGTGGCAATACATTTCTCTTGTACGAGAAGAAAGACTGTTCAATAAATGTTAACCCTTTATTGACAAACGCCCGTCTCTCTATTCTCTACATCTCGTGAAAGTAAACTGCACCAGACTGACTGAGTGAAATACATGTCTATTGTTTCACACGACCCTAGAGATTGACTCTTGATCTGAGGAGCAAAGTTGTCATGTTGCACGGTTGTTGGAAAACTGAATCCCTTCTTGTCTGTGCCAAGGAAGCTGATCACTTCCTATGCAGAGAAGAAAGTTTCCAGTGACCTCTGAGCTAGTTGGTAACACAACCCAATTAAGTTTAGCATAGTCAGTGGAGGCCTGGAATATCCGCAGTTCCACGTCGATACTACTGTTTATGTTATTCCAATGCGCAGGGCCTAGAGGGAAACTAGGAACTACACTACACTTCCAGAGAGTTTGGATACACCTCCCATGGAAATGATCGGAAGTTTTGCAGGTGAAACAGACTTTGCCTGACCCCCGCAAAAATCCGGCTGGTTATTATAAAGAGTTATCCCAATTAGTAGATGCTACTATTATGAATCTTGCCGATATCGACATGTTGTTCGGCAACGTAGTACCTCAACCAATTTGGGCAAAAATGCGTCAAGAGAATCACATAGCCGAGTTGGGCGGTGATTGGGCAGCCCTTGCGGCGGCCGACGGACGACAAGTTGGTGGGGCTAAGCCTGAACAGATTATTGAGAATCTGCCCCAGAGGATAATTACACTTATGAAGACACTTATGCCAGCAATGAGAGTTAATTGGGATAAACTGTCTGCGTGCAAGCAAAAGAAGGACGAGAATGTCTCCGATTTCTTTACGAGATTTGAGGAGGCATTCATCGATCACAGTGGTCAGTATATGAGCACTGAGGGAGGTCAGCGATTGTTCGTAGATAAATTTGTATCGAATTTGTTGCCTGAACTCAGCAACAAGTTGAAAAATTCCGAAAAGCTCATGGGCTGTTTCTACCTCTGCTCAGATATTAGCTACGGCTCAATATTACGAAAATAGAGAGAAGGAGGAAAATTATCGTGCGGATAAGAAAACTAAGGATCTTAAAACTAAAGTTCTGTTACAGCAAGCGTATCCTCCGCGCTCGAATCAAAATGACTCTCAGCAGCAAAATAGATCGCAATCACAGTCTTCTAGGTCGCAGTCGCGTAATGACTCCTCCATACCGAGTTCTATGCTTGGCTATAATCAATGCGCATACTGTAGGGGCGAGGGCCATTTGAAGTTTAATTGTCCGGTTCTACGTGACCGAAATAATGGTGGTTCGGCTCGAGGAGGTCGTAGTGGTCCTCAACAGGCTTCACGTGGTAGAGGTCGTGGTGTTACTCAGAATCAGAATGAGCGTTCTAACACTTCATCAGATTCGAACAATTGCTTTGATCAGCGTGGTTCATCGTCAGGTAGATCTGCACAGTATCATGTGGATGACTGTTACGTCGAGCATGATATTGATGACGGTAATTACTAGGACAGCCACAGACAAAGAGAGGGAGTAGTATCAGTTCCGGTTGATCAGAGAGGGCCTTACGTCGCAGTTGCCACATCGGGCGTAGTTGAGCCTTTTCTGTTGGACACTGGTGCAGCGAAAAGTTCCATCATTCATTCGAAACTCCCTGGCGCACCTTTGTCTGGCTTAACGAATGTTTCCGTTGGATTCTCTGGCGCCCCCGTTAGCAATCCGGTTTCTAGCCCTTTGCCCCTCACAATTGGGCCTTGTGAGCTGGAAGCCCCTTTGATTGTGGTGAGAATCTTTTGGGCCTGGATTTGTTGAAACGGTTATATACGACCCTGTACTGTTCTCCTGCGGGAGTGGAGCTTACATTGGGTCAGAGAGTGATCTCTCCTATGTACTTGTCAACTGATAAGCTCCCACCGGAATTGAGTTCTCTTTCTGAGTCTTTGTGGGCAACAGGTCCCAATGATGTGGGCCTGCTGGACATCTCACCTTATGTTGTCCAATTGAAATCGAATGTGCGATTGCCACGTATCCCCCAGTATCGTATCTCTCTCGATGGTGAACGAGCACTATTAGCAATCATCTATGACTTGATCAAGAAGGATGTTATCGAGGAAACTCGGGGAAACGTGTGTAATAGTCCTGTGCTACCTATTCTGAAACGAACTGATCCATCCAAGCCTCCTGTATACCGTTTTGTTATTGATTTACGGGAGGTGAACAAAATTGTGATCCCACAATTTCCTGTGGTGCCTGACATTATGGCTTTACTGACTCTGATTCCAGCCTCTGCCTCTTGGTTCTCAGTGATCGATCTGAAGAATGCTTTCTTTAGCATTCCGATTGCAGAGGAAAGCAGAGATCTATTCAGTTTCTCATTAGGTGGTCGCAGCTTTAGGTTTAAACGCGCTCCTCAGGGCTACTGTGAGAGTCCATCGATTTACAGCCAAGTCCTGAAGAGTCAACTTGATGCGTTTGTGTTACCGGCTGGTGCGGCCTTGATTCAGTATGTTGATGACTTGTTAGTGGCTGCTGATACTAAAGAGATCTGCAAGACTGCTACTGTATCGCTGTTACAGCATCTCTGTGAGTTACATCACAAGGTGTCACCTTCTAAGCTGCAATATTGTTGTCAAGAAGTAACCTATCTAGGTCACTTATTGTCAAAGGAGGGAAGAAGGTTGACCCCAGAGAGAATTGCAGCGATCGCTCGAATGACTGTGCCAACAACTCAGAGAGATGTGCGTGCCTTTCTAGGTATCACGTCATACTGTAGGCAATGGATTCCGAATTTTTCATTGCTAGCGAAGCCATTGGTAGCCCTCACGTGCAAGGATGTTCCGACTCCTTTGCCATGGACTGAAGAGTGTCAGAAAAGTTTTTCTGAATTGCGTGATGCGTTGTGTTCGGCCCCTGTGTTAGGTACCCCTGACTACAGTAAGCCGTTTACACTATACGTTCACGAGAGAGAGGGTTGTGCGTTGAGTGTTTTGACGCAACAATTTGGTGGTAAGCAGCGTCCATGTGCATATTTTTCCTCAACCTTGGACCGAGTAGCTAGAGCATTGCCGAGTTGTCTAAGAGCGACAGCGGCAGCTGCGGTGTCCATTCGACAATCTGTAGGATTGGTCATGGATAATATGCTTACGGTGATGGTTCCGCATGCAGTTGACACTCTCTTGAATCGTACAAAAACTCAACACTTGACGAGTGCAAGGTTGTCCGGTTATGAGTTGACGCTTTTGGCAAGTCATATACAAATAAAGCGCTGTAATGTACTGAATCCGGCGACATTGTTGCCGACTAATATGGAATCAGATGATGTACCACCACATGATTGCTATTTGCAAACTGAGGAAGAAACGAAGGGTCGTGTTGACCTAAAAAACACTCCATTGGCAGATCCCGATGGTACTTTGTATGTTGATGGTTCATGTTTCAAGTTGCCGAATGGTGATGTGACGACTGCGTATGCCGTGGTGACGTTGAGTACGGTTGTGGAAACTGCGAGATTGAGTCAGAATTCTGCGCAGGCGGCGGAGCTGATTACGTTGACGAGAGCGTGTGTTTTGTCTAAGGGAAAGCGAGTGAATGTGTTTACGGATAGCCAGTATGCATTTGGCGTTGCACATAGCTTTGGTCGTTTGTGGAGAGAACGAGGATTTATGACATCGCATGGCACGAAGATCCAACACGGACAGCTCGTGAACGATCTTTTAGACGCACTTACATTGCCTAAGCAGGTGGCAATTATTAAATGCAGCGCGCACCGAAAAGTTACGGATGATGTTGGTCGTGGTAACGCGTTTGCGGATGAGATTGCTAAAGAGACAGCCAAGAACCTTGCAACCCGAATGTACGTTACGAGTTCAGTAAGGTGGCCTGCAGAGACTGGTATGTGTGAGGACACTGTTGAGAGCGTGAAAGCGATTCAGAATGAGGCCACCGAAACTGAAAAGACTAAGTGGAAAGAAAGCACGGGAAAGTTAGATGCGCATGGATGTTGGATTGATTTGTCGGAATGTCAGAGGTGGATGTTACCGGATGCATATGTGCTAGCCGTTGTGACTATGGCTCACGGCTTGTCACATATTAGCGCGAATGCAAGTTGCTGTCCCCTGTATGGAAGAATGATGGTATCACTAAGTGTGCTGAGAGAGTGGTTAAGAATTGTATGGTATGTATGATGTACAATCCCGGCAAAGGCACCCCCACTCCACCTGGCCATTTTGCTCCTCCTACATGTTCCTTTGAGGTTATCCAACTGGACTTCATCCATATGGAGAGATGTAATAACCTGAAGTACGTTTTAGTTGTGGTTTGTGCATTCTCCAGATGGATTGAGGCCTATCCTCTCAAAGACAATACTGCCCTGTCCACAGCAAAAGTCCTACTGAAGGAATATTTTCCTCGGTATGGAATGCCACGGATTGTATGGTGAGATAACGGAAGTGAGTTTGTGGGGAGTGTGATGAAGAGTGTGTGTAAGGGCCTTGGAATTCGACAAAAAATCCATAGTGCCAATCATCCCCAGTCAGCGGGTTTAGTTGAAGGGTACAATGGTACTCTGAAACTGAAACTTGCTAAGATTCAAGCTACGACTGGTTTGTCATGGCCTGATGCCTTGCCTCTGGCTCTCTTGTCAACCAGGGCGACTATACACTCTCGAGTAGGGCTTAGCCCATATGAGATTGTGTTCGGCCGTCCTGCGAATGTTTGGGGAGTCCCTAGGCCTAAGGCCTTTGATAGTCTTGAGTACCCAATGTTAATTGATTATCTTCATGATCTGACTGCTAAACTGAGGTTAATTCATCAACAGGTCTTTGAAGCACTACCGGCACAGACAGAGGGTCCTGGACATCGGCTCCAACCGGGTGACTGGGTGGTCACCCGCAACTTCGGCAGAAAGCGCAATTTGGAGCCGAGATTTGTGGGCCCGTTCCAAGTCCTCTTAGCCACAAGGACTGCAGTTCGTCTGGAAGGCCGGAAGAACTGGGTGCATGCCACCCACACCAAAAAGGTGCCTATCCCTTTACCAGCAGACTCCTGGGTGAGGACTGGAATCGCCGCAACGGAAACGGAGACCCCAACAAAATTTGTGCCGTTTAGTGATGCTCAACCTGTAGGAGACACTTCATTGCAGTCAGATACATTTGTTGAACCTTCAGCATTGGAGAACTCGAGGCTTGAATTGTTATCTGATCGACAGGACGCTGTTTCACAACCTGAACAATTATTTGAAGAACAGACTCGTCCTGGAAGAAGCAGATATTTTCTTCATTCTCATAACAAAGACTAATAAATACAAACTTTTTGCCTTTTTCCCCTTTTTGAATTCATATTACCCTCGTATTGTTGCCATGAACATTATGAACAATCGCATCCTCTATTGATCCTTGAGTTCTTTTCCACGTATGTTTTTTTTCCACAGCTAAGAGATTTGCATTAAAATTGAATGTTTGATTAAAGAAAACCTTACATCCGGGTTGACCGTAGGGCCGTGCGGGTACTTCCTTCTATTTAGCAGGTTCCTGACACTAGGTTGGCACTTTTGTCGATTCCTGGGAACTCCTGGGAATTGATAATCGCTACTCAGAACGAAGTGCGTCAAGAACGTTGCGGACGGTTTTTAGAGGATGGAATTCTCAAAGTTGTCGGAAGTGGAGAGGATGTTAGCTCAGAGATTGACATTGTATAGGGTTGTACAAACAAAATGCTTCCTGTTTCAGGTATTCCTGCTGTTTCTGACTGTTTCCATGTTATTGGTGGGTGGAGTGTATTTTGGAATACAATCGTTATTGCCTTCTGCTTTACCTACTTCTTCTTCTGAACCGAAATCTATCCCTACTATTTCTCCACATTCCTTTCATCCTCTGCCCCAACACGAACAGGTTAGACGTGCGGAATTCATGAATAATTCCTTTGTCCAGCTTCTTCATCGACATCAGTTGGTGATGAACACTACTAACTGTTGGGTGTGTGGGTTAATGCCACATACCATGGATAGGGGTATTCCGTATCTGGTTCTTCCTTACAGCTCCCAGGGGTCTACTCGAGCATTCCAAACTATGTTTCGTAGCGCACTAGATTCCTACCCCCATCGATAGCCACGCACTGCAGACCATGGTCCCGGCCCGTACCACAAGCCTTTGGCAAGAGCGATTGCTGATTTAGATAGAGATATTTTTGACGCATCGCTTATCCCAGAGGAAGAGGTGCGAGCATACAAGGATCTGAGTGAGGCTGAATATAGCATGTCAGTGGGTGATAGACAGCTTAAAAGCTCGTCTCCGATCTGGATCGTACCCCATCTCGGAAATTTCTGCTTGAAAGGTTTTGGCCGAAGCCCGCGAGCTCAGCTTGGGAGGAGTGCTTGTACTGAAACGTATGTTTTACCAACGCTCTCTTCCCCTGTTCTTTTGACTGCCAAGGGTACATACTTTGTATGTTACGACCGCGCATATACATGGTTGCCCCGTGACTTCTCGGGCACCTGTTATATTGCGAATCTGTTGCCACCGACCTTCACAGTTGCCTCGGACTATCACAAGACTAGAGTTGTGAGAGGCGTTATTAGCGATGAGGACACTGCCGGTCAAGAAGCAGGAGACTTCTTTAAGGGTTTCCTGCCGTTTTGGGGACCTATGATCAATAGTAGGAACCTGAGACAGTTGACTTGAGTGGTGGAATCGACTGCTAATATAACTGCAAGTGCTTTTGGTAATCTGACAGCAGAGCTTCAGGCAGATAGGCTTATGACGTTGCAAAACGGTATGGTTTTAGACGTTGTTCTTGCAGATAGAGGTGGTGTATGTAAGGTGATCCATTCGAGTTGTTGCATTTTTATCCCTGATAACGCTCCAACTGTCTATCAAGCCATCTCGAAGTTGCATAAGATCTCCGAGTCCATACACGTGGACATAGGTGATTGGACGCTACTAGGATGGTTTTGGGGCCTAATGTCGACGTGGGGTTGGAAGATTCTGATGATCATTGGGTTTGTTGTAGCATTTCTGTTAACGTGTTGTCTTTGTGTGCAGTGTTGTCCTGCCTTATTTGGCCTTTGTGCTACAACGTGTATAAGACGGCCATCTGTTACTAAGGAAGCATTGATGGATAGAATGATGTTGCAGCAACATCTGAATGATCTGATGAATATCGAGATCGATTCTGATATCGACTAGTGCTTGCCTACATGAGGGCAAAAGGAGCGTCTGAGGTTCCGTGACAATTATAGTGGTGTTTTTTACTCGTTCGAATATGGACGAGTTTGGTATCTATGAACCGCAAATGACGAGTTTAGTGGGTGTATGCGTTTTCGCTACGATGGCCTGAACCGTTCGTCTTATTCGTGGGTTTCTTCATCTGAACCCACGGGTTCCATTTTAGATACGGCAGCCATTTTGTCTCTTGCCCTCAAGTAGCCAGCGAACGGACACTGTCCGCTTCGTGACCCTGGGATTCCCAAACTCTTGCGGAAGACACGTGTTCCTTAGAGGGTGTCTTTATGATGAGGGGGATGACACTGCAAAGGCAGATGGCCCCGCTCGAGGCTCATTTTGCCGTGCCGGTCTATTGTTTCAGCCGTGCATACATTAAGCACGACTCCTTTGATCCTGCAATCGTGCTTCCGATATTGCCCCCCACACTCTTTTCGATCTGTTGTCTGTCTTTCTTGCACCTGTTTCTGTCTCTTCCTAAACTCGTTTACAGCCGGAATGGAATGTATTTAATGGTGGGATAACGTACTTTTACAGTTGGGAACTGGCGATGCTACTGTAATTATGTTCCGGGACCCTGAATACATGAAAGCGACCCTTTTGAAGTTTACTGTGGGAACTGAGTTGTAACCTTTTGTTCGCCATGTTGTGCTATGACTAAAATCTGTATAAAAGGAGCGATCCACTGTTGCAATTTGAAGCAGTCTCCTAGAACCTACACGTGTTGTACTTCTTGTAACTTCAGTGTTCCCTGCAGTAAATAAACCTCGATCTTTGACGCCGAAGGAAGTGTCCCGTGTCTCTGTAATTTGTACGCCGGAACAGGTAACCCACGAAGGTTTCAGGTGTTGTCCCCTGGCACCGCTGGGCCTTAGAATAGCCCAGTCCTTCAGTGGTCATACCAATTTTTTAATTTAGTTTTTTGATTTTATTGGTGATTATTTCGTGGAAGGTATCTATGGAATTGTGCAATGTGATGGGACAAAATTTCGATTTCTGCTTGAACTTGGTTAATCCTGCATCTTTAATTACTGTTCTTTCATTCAGCGGGATAGTATTCATAACTAAATCTTGCTCCTGATTCCA
Source organism: Lissotriton vulgaris (assembly GCF_964263255.1). NCBI lineage: Eukaryota > Metazoa > Chordata > Amphibia > Caudata > Salamandridae > Lissotriton > Lissotriton vulgaris. The sequence goes on from NC_141687.1 coordinate 806,480,040, forward strand.
TTAATCTTCAAGTTCTGCAAAAGTGTTAGATCCCGGGGGTGTAAATTCAATAGTGGGATTCATTGGATCGCCTGAATCAACTTGTTTCTTTTTAATTGCATAAAGTCTTTTTTAATTTCAGTTTTCTTATTCCCTTGTATACATCCATCCGGACGCTAGGATAGTCAAAGCTGTTGGGTGCACGATACGACAAACCTAGGCTCAATGTGGTAATGTCATCATTGGCTAGGTTTATTTTAGACAGGTTTACCACTGTTTGAGTTATTTCTTTCTCCTCCAATAGTTCTTTTTCTTTATTTGAATATATATATATATATAATATGCATTTCCCACGGATGCTTTTACAACGAAATAGTAATATGTATTTTTTTATATATATATATATATATATATATATATATTCACTGAAAAAACCATAGGTTATAGACCATATATAGTTAGGAATTAGCATTTACAAAACCTTGAAAATTCATTGAAAAAACCATAGGTTATAGACCATATATAGTTAGGGATTAGCATTTACAAAACCTTATTTCACTCGCACAAAACCATTGAAATTCGCATATATAGTTAGTTGCACTAACTATATATCGCGCACCCGCAATCCACTGCTGATGATGTCACATATTACATCATTCATGACATGGTCAGTGACATCACTGATGACATCACTGATGACATCTCAAATGACATCACTGATGACATCACTGATGACATCTCACATGACATCACTGATGACATCACTGATGATATCATTCATGTGATAATACGTTGAACCTCTTCAGACTCTAATATAACCTTAGATACAATCAGTGTAAACAGACACTTACACAAGAACAACATATGAATTTGTCCTTATAAATAGAACATATGTATATAGCATGTACATACATACCTTTCCCTCATTAAGAATTTCTCTTTTTTATAAACAATGAAATTTAATTAATTGTTTTTATAATCAAATGGTTTTTGGGATTTTTAAGTCATTACTAATACCTGCATTATCCATGAATTTATTAACATTTATTCTTGTGGTCAATGGTAGATTAGACCCTTCAATCAAATTTGATTATTTTGAGAAATTTGCACCATTCTTTGCACTAGCACTTTACTACTTTGTAAGGGATGCACTTATAAGCACTTTTTTGAAACCTCTCCAAAGTTATAGACTATGTAATGTGCATAAACTAAAGAAACTGTTCTATAGTGTAATTACATCGTATAACAGTTTAGCTTTCATAGGGTATTTTGATAAAACGGATTTAACCGGTTATTTATTTTTCCCTAAATTACTGCTTGTAAATATGGCGATAGATAAAGGTTTTTTGCCTTTTCGTAAGAAGATATTTTAATTGACAAGAACTATAACTATATTTATTTTTTATAAGTTCTGTGGCATATTTTAACAAATGAAATCCAAGTTATAGATTACTTGTATAAATGTGTTAAATATGTCAAAAGTGATATGCCGTTTTATTAGCGGTAACATTGATACAAAAAGAGGAAGGCTACAATACACAATATTTTTTCTATGTTTTTACACATGTGGTCTGTGATGCAAACAGTGGGAGGGGCGCTTTTTGCACTTTAAATTGAAATCATGGTGTATGCAACTTTGTGACACGTGATCAAGGGCTTACGGGCTTGAAACGCGTTGTGTTGGGTCACTGAATAAAATATTGCCCACTTGAAAAACTCCGGAGGTCTGCGTCTCTTTCCTCGCCTGACTGCCGCTGGGAGAACTCAGGAAGTGGTTTGAGGGTTTCCAGATATATATATATATATTCACTGAAAAAACCATAGGTTATAGACCATATATAGTTAGGAATTAGCCTTTACAAAACCTTGAAAATTCACTGAAAAAACCATAGGTTATAGACCATATATAGTTAGGGATTAGCATTTACAAAACCTTATTTCACTCGCACAAAACCATTGAAATTCGCATATATAGTTAGTTGCACTAACTATATATCGCGCACCCGCAATCCACTGCTGATGATGTCACATATTACATCATTCATGACATGGTCAGTGACATCACTGATGACATCACTGATGACATCTCAAATGACATCACTGATGACATCACTGATGACATCTCACATGACATCACTGATGACATCACTGATGATATCATTCATGTGATAATACGTTGAACCTCTTCAGACTCTAATATAACCTTAGATACAATCAGTGTAAACAGACACTTACACAAGAACAACAAGGAACCTCGTTGGTTTGAAGAGGGTCCTTTATTCCCTTTAAAAAACCGGCATTCTCCTTCAAAAGTTCCTTTTAGGTCCTACTCAATCGATGTGCTGTGAGTACGATTATGTAATGGGCGTGAGTCAATAAATGCAATTATACAAAGTAGTTCTTTCGCCCTAGTTTGAAGTGGACCATGAGTTTTATGCAGAGTATGTTCATGCTGCGATGTATGTCATGTGCAGGGGACTTTTCTAAGAACCCTCATGCATAATAAATTATACGAGTTTCAAGGAAACCGATCGACATTTATTCAGCACATAACTGGGTAACAGGTCAGTGCTAAAACTGTTATGCAGAGCAAGGTAGGACAAATGTAGGTAAAAGGTTGTGTAGCTACCTAGGCCTAGATTGGGGTACACTGGGGTACATGATAAAAGATCAGCCAGCTAGCTTACTCATGTGGCATCAATGCACATGCCCCTCTGTAGCCCTTGTACATTCTGAGCCCCAAAATATTTGTCATCTAAATCATGCAACAAAAATCACCTAACATATGATGAAGATTCTTCAAAATTGAAAATACTTACCTTCCTTTACCACGCAGAAGCTCGACATTAATAACTAACATTAAAGCATTTATCTGAGAGGTACTTATTAAAAGTGAGAGTTTTTAAACCTGAACTTAGAAGCATTCTTGCCTCTCCCTCGCCCTGGCAACATGTTTGTGAACTAAAAGGCAAATAATGATATGGGGCCCACATTCTTATAAGTAGTGCAACACTTTAGTCTATTATTGCAAATTAAATTTTCACCTTGTATTCTGAACTAACATATTTGAAAGTATTTTATATTCGATGATGAAGAGTATGGAGGACTGCTGAAATGCAATATTTCCCAATGACATACAGTTTGGTTAAGGAGGAATCTGGGATTAATCTTAGCTTTTGTGATCTCACTTACAGTAAATCAGCAACTAAATGGGTATCTATTCATCTCTCCCTTTTATAAAAATGTTAATGCTATGTTTTTAACTTTTTGTGCATAATATTCCCATTGCTTTTCAAGCACTGGAGACACAGGTGTGTTGTGTAGTTTTATAAATCGGATTAATGAATGATACTAAGGAAACACGTGAGCACATACCCCTTAGGCCTAAATTAGAGCCTCATGTACCTACCACATGCATAGCTGGTTACTTGATGCATATAGACTTGGCAGCAGTGCACAGTCATCTTACGCTGCCACACACAGAGAAAAAAGATTAAAGGGAGCATTGATTATTATTTTTCAGATTGTTCTATCATCATGTTGAATGATGGTTATATTAAGTTATTTGAAACTGTCTTCTTTACAGGACTGCCTATTCATTTGAATTTGTGTTTTGTATATTTCCATCTGAGTCAATGCTCCTTTCCTTACTCTGAGTGAGCTGTTTTGACATTTCAACATTCTTTATCAAACAGGGTGGAAGAGGTCAATATATTCCAGAGCCTTTTACATTGGGTTGCACAAAAATACATATCATGTATTTCCCCTCTATCAAATCAACCCAACTGATGCAAGGCGCTGGGGACAGGGAGATTTGAGGAAATGACTCCAGAAAGGCATGCTTATTTGGAACTCTCCAATTTAGAGGGACAGAAAAATAGATGCAAACCCACAAGATCCTTTTCCTTGCATTGTACACTATCAAACTGACAAGGCAGGATAACTTTTTTATCCGTCCAATAGCCATACCCTTTTGGCCCTCTCCACAATGTTTTTGTTTGTCAGAATCAAACAAATAAATCATTTCCTAACCCCGTTTTCCCCCTGTGGGTTAGAGTCGTTTCTGATTTCTACCACTCCTGATCGCCATGCCTGTCAAGGCAGTACTGGTCAGGAAAAATTAACATTGAAAGGTCTGTCCGAAATAGACATGAACTGTAAACAGACTCTTTGGTGTTCCATCTATGTATTCACGTTGCATCCTGTTTGGACTAGGACTAGAAAGTCTAGAATGGGTGCAGTGGGAATCATTTATTTTGGTGTAGTAAATATTTTTGTGTTAGTCCAGGCGAACATGGAGTCTCGAACCATATGTCATGCCATCTACATTCTGTCGTGATTGGTGAAATTAGTCACTGAACTGGAATTTACACTACCTTGGCACCTTGATGAAACCTGAAAGGAAACAAAATCAAAAAGAGACTATCTCAAAACCCTTAACTAGGATCTCTTAACCTAACATTGTTATTTTCTGAAACTGGTGCCCGGGCCTCTGCCCTAGAGATTGCAGAGAAGGATCCTAAATGAGACATGCAACACACCTCATCAAGGAAAGACACGATCAAAGTACAGAAGACCAGAACAAGTCCATGTCCAGTGCCAGGCACAAAATGGCATGGATTCTGCCCATCTCCTGAGAGACAGACAAGGAACTTGGCGCCACATTTACTAAACTTTCAAGCAATGCAGGGAAGCAAGCAAAGTTGCCGCGCTGCACTGAGTTAAATGGAAAGAGCAGAAATGCTCCATATTTGCACAGATATGGAGCATTTATGCTCTCTCCTTGCACTGATGCACTTTTTGCAGCCTAGCACCAACACAGGCACCCTTACACCATAATGCAAGGGTGCCTGCCTTACAGGTAGATTTTCTTAGAGGCATGTTCTTCTTTCTATGAGCGAAGCAAAATGCATCACGTATAGAAATAACAAAGAGAAATACATATATTTCTTTTCATGTGCGCCTCACTGGGGAAGGCATAGCATTTTCATGCATTCCCAGGTTTACAAACCTTTGTAAATCTGAGAACGAGCAAAAACCGAAGGGTGGATACAAGGGAACGCCCATGCTTCACCCATGGAACACTTTCGGAGTTGAACTGTAACATAACGCAGCATAAGCAGCGGCATCGATTTACAGTTCTTTACAAATGGCCACAAGGAGGTGAAAATCACCCCTTGCATGACTTTGTAAATATGACTGAACCCAATGCATGGCCCTAGCGTCACCTTGCATGACCCAAAGACAAGGCAAAGGCTTCATACATATGGGCCTTGATATGTTCTCTAGTTTTGAATAAGGGTGGGCGCATTGTGCGTAGTGGGGCTACGCAAAGCTTCGTGAAATGTACAGGAAGCCTAGCCCACCCACTCACTTCATGTAGCCCCACTATGCGCCGCCCGCCTCCCTCCCGCCCCCCTTGCACCCTCTTCTACATGCCTAATTTAATTTAAAATAGTGTAAAAGTAAATTAAAAGCACTTACCTGATGATATGCCGCGTCCCGGGGCTCCCTCTTCTGCTTTGCCCCGACTTCTTCCAGCCAAATGCGCATGCGCGGGCGCCAGCGCATTTGGCTGGAAGAAGTCGGCGCAAAGCAGAAAAGGGAGCCCCAGGATGCCGCATATCAAGAAAGTGCTTTTAATTTACTTTTACACTATTTAAATCAAATTAGGTATGTAGAAGAGGGTGGGAGGGAGGCGGGTGGTGGGCAACATCGCTCCGTCCACGGAGTGTGCGTAGTGTTGCCTACTACGCCTACTTTGCGAATCGCGAAGTAGGCAACACTACGTACACTCCATGGACGGAGCGAAGCACTGCGCCCAGGGTTAGTTTTGAACCCTGTGGACACGGTTTAAAAGAGGGAGGGAGCTAGTTGAATGTACAGTGTGTAACCAGTTTCAGGTGCGGATGCTTCCTGTGCAGGAAGGACTGTGAAGAGAAATGTGATGAGGCAGGTAATGTTTATATTTCTCTTTGTGCCTGTAGTGTCTCAAAGAGAGCACTGATAGGAACTACTTTATCTATCTTTTCATTCAATGTATAACTGCGATGGCTGTTGTCATATTAGGGGTAATGGTAATCTTGTGAAAATCCCCAAAGCTTGCTATCCACCTGCAACAAATAATGGTGTATGCATTTCAGCAAACATTCTAAAAATTAAAAGCACATGCCCGAAAGGTACACAGACCGTGTACTTTCCAAATGGAGAAATCTAATTAGGTTTCATTTCTTCTCATCGAACTTTAATTTGTTGCTACACTTTTACTTGAGAAAAATACAAACTATTATCCAATTTTGTGGGTCACCACAATCAGTTCTTTTCGCCATTAACTGCAAATACACTGTTTTATAAGTGCGGATTTGTAAGGCGTTCATCCATTAAAATACAATTTCTTGGTAGCACAATTAAATTCAGTTAATTTACAAGAGGGAAAATCTTGGCAATGAGCAGAATCATGCAATGTCATGAACACATTAACATTTGGATCAAAATTCTACATCGTGTCAGCCAGTAAACAGTATAAATGGCTCAGATTTGCAATAAATAATTGTCTATTAATACTTTGGCATGGTGCAGCAAATTAAAGTCTCACTTCAGTAAACACAGCTGTAGGCAGGGGCGAGCCTTGCAAGACGCAGGCACACGTACAGAAGAACGCCGAAGAGCCGGCAGGCTACGTTTCCTTCCAGAATGAGAGCAATATCCATCAGCTTTCAAAGGCAGTGCCATTGGGAAAAGAAAAGCTTTCTCGGTTATCCTGTCTCAGGCATCCAAGACTAGGGGCCTCTTTTATGAAAAGTGACGCATCCCTACGTGAAAACAGCTATGCGTCACTTTTCATTGAGCCCTCCTTGCGACACCAATGATGCGTCATATTTACAGTATGACGCATCATGTTGCAAGGAGTCACAGATACGTCAGTATTTCTGACATATATGTAGGCGAAAAAGTGACGCATTGCTGGAGCGTGTCACAAAAGTGACGCAACTCCAGCAATGTGTCCTTTATCATGGGGCAAGCCCCATATGAAAGGGCCTGCGTCAGTCTTACGCCTGCTGTGAGGCAGGCGTAAGATTTTGACGCATTTGAGTCCTTGAAGTGGGGCAGTGAAATCTCATAGATTTCACTGCGTCACTTCCATGACCCTTTCTTGCGTCAATACGCCCCCCTTGAAATACATTATACCTGGCATAGGTATAATGTTGCACATCGGGTTTAGCCAAGTGACACATCTACATAGATGCATCAGTTTGTAAATATGGCCCAACAAGGCGCATTTTTTACGCCACTGGTGCGTCACAAAAAGTGACGCAAAGGCGGCGTAAAAGTGACGCACATAAATGAGGCCCTAGGTGTCTGTGGTAGGTAGGTGGCCATGACTTTCTTTAATAATGTTGGAGGGAGGTAAATACAATCGACAATTTAGGAAAATATTATTTTCAAAATCTTTTTTTTCTTTTTTTAAAAATTATTTTTATTAACTTTTCCATGTTGTATCCACAGATCATACATGTCATAAGTACTCATCATATCCCCCTCTTCAACCCCCCGCCCCCCTCCCCCACCATTTGCACATTTCCAACACAATCACCTGAAGGCCATTTTACCCCCCACTTGACCACTCCTTCAACCCAACTGCTGCCATTGTGAGTCCGCCTCTTTCATTCAGGTCAGAGTCCACTATCCAGTCCATGGTATCGCAGCCACTTGCCCCACACTCTATGAAACTTTTTAGGGCACCTCCTTGCCTTGTATGTGACCCTCTCAGCAGCCATGTAGAGATCCATACCCCTCCTCCATTCCTCTAACTGGGGTAGCTCTGACGCCCCCCATTTCCTGGCCACATCCCTCTTCGCTACAACCAGAGCCTGCACCAGGAATATCAACTCTGGACGTGGCAAGTCCACGTCGTTCGTCATGCCAAGGAGGACCAGCTTAGGGTCGGTCTGTAAAGCAACTTCCAGTACTTCTCCCAGCTCTCTCAATACCTCCCCCCCAAAAACTTGTATGCCGGCGCAGTTCCAAACAATGTGTAAGAAATTCCCCTCTTCATGCCCACAGCGTAGGCAACATGGGTCAGTCGCCCGTCCTTTTCTGTGTAGGAGAACTCTATCGAAGTAAGTCCTATGAAGGACATTAAATTGGATGAGCCTTAAGCGTGATTTGATTACTACTTCCCTCGGGTGCATCAAGACGATGCCCCAGTCCACTTCGTCCATTTCCCACACCTCCCGCTCCCATACATTTCTGAGATTCTCTAAGCCATCCGGTAGGTCATTCATTAGTGTCCTATATGTCAGGGACACAGCCCTATTAGGGATGAGTTCTTGTAAAAGGCGTCCCTCTAGTGGGGCATACTCGGGAAGAGCCTCTCTCAAAGCCCCATCCGCTCTCCACGCATGTTCCAATTGTATGTACCGGTAATTTTGTGTGCGGTGGAGTCCATATTCCTTTTGCAGTGCTACAAATGACTGCAGCTCCCCCTTCCTCATCACATCACCTAATGTGGAGATAACGATGGCATCCCAGGTTCTGAAGCCCCTCAGCTTATGTAACTCCTTGAGCCAGGCACACTTCCATAAGGGAGTTTGCTTCGTTGGTTTACCTTCCCACCTGGTGACCTTCGTTGCTCGTGTCCAAGATCCCAGTGTAACCCTTGTGGCCGGGAGCAATCTACTGCCCTCCTTTCCACTGTACAGGTAGTGTAGGCATGTGCGGTTCTCCATGGTGTGGCGTTCTAACGCATATGTGGGATGGGTGCCCGGGGCATGTATCCACTCATTTATGGGAGTCAGGTGTTCCGCCCAGTAATACGCTTCTATAATGGGCAGCGATATTCCCCCGTCATATTGATGTCTCTGTAGTGTCGTTAGTGCTACCCGGGGCTGTTTTCCCAGCCACAGGAAGGCCCTCAGATCTGCATGCATATCTCGGAAGACCCGTCGCTTGAGGGGGAAATACTCGTTTTGAAACGCATACAGAAATCTAGGGATGGATATCATTTTAAACATGGCAGCGCGGCCCAGCAAGGTAAGTGGGAGTAGTCGACACCGCGCCGCATCTTCCTCAAAATTGTTCAGTATGCGTTTGACATTCCTAGCATAGGACCGGGCACTATCAGTAGTTACAAAAATCCCTAAATAGGCAAAACCCTCCCCCGTCGTCTGCAATCTCCCAGGAAGATTGAGCCATCTCCCCTCCCCTTTTGGATCATAGAGAATCGATTTATGCCAGTTTATCCGGTATCCAGCGCTGGCACCATATTGTGCTAATTCCGTGAACAATCCCGGGATCGTAGTGTCCGGGTGCGAGACATACAGCAGAACGTCGTAAACATATAAAGAGATCTTCTCCTCTATGGTGTCTCTCTGCCCCAGTCTGAATCCCCTGATTTCCACGTTTTGTCGTACCGTGCAAGCCAGCACCTCTATGGTCAGCGCAAAGAGCAGCGGAGATAAGGGGCACCCTTGTCTGGTGCCTCGTCTTATCGGGAAGTCCTCCGACTGCACCCCATTGACCCGTACCCTCGCCCTGGGATCAGTGTAGAGCAGCTTCACCCACTGCCTATATTTAGGACCAAAACCGAAGCGAGTCAACACTCCTTCTAAAAAGGGCCAATGCACAGCATCGAACGCTTTCTCTGCGTCTAAGGATAAGAACAGGTGCGGCTCTGCTCTGTGACGAACCTCCATTAACCAATTATGAGTTCGTCGAAGATTGTATCTGGTCGCCCTGTCAGGCAAGAAACCCGTTTGGTCCAGGTGCACCAGGCCCGTAATCACTCCCCGCAAGCGGAGAGCCAGGATCGTTGCCAGGAGTTTCGCCTCCACATTCAAGAGCGAGATGGGCCTATAGGACGCGCAATCATCAGGGGGTTTACCGTCTTTAAATATTGGGACAATAGTGGCTTGTCAGAGATCCAGAGGCAGCTCACCTTCTGTCACTGCATCCTCAAAGAGACCCAACAAGTAGCGGGACAGCAGATCAGCCTTTTTTTGAAAAATTCAACGGGAAAACCATTAGGTCCTGGAGATTTCACCGCCCTGAGCTTACCTAGGGCCTCCCTAACTTCATCAACCGTAATGTCCGCGTCCAGCTCGCGTTGGTCGTCCTCCGTAAGGTTCGGAAGCTTAATATGGCTCATATATCGCAGTGCATCCTCCTGCTGCCCCAGATCTCTAGCTTCATAGAAGGCACGGTAATAGTTTGCGGACGCTTCTGCTATACCTTCGTCAGTCCGTGCTCAGCCTCCCTGTCCGCCCCCCACCTTTTCCACCCACCTCGCATCTCTGTCTTTTCTACTTAGCCAGCCCAACAGCCTCCTAGACTTATCTCCAACATCATATAGGCAGTGGAGTGTTGCTAGGGCCTGCATCCGTGCCTCTCCCGTCGCCAGGTCTCTATACTGCCGTTGTACATCCAGAAGTTGTCTGAGGGACCCCCGGTCACCTTCCGACTGGTGCTTCCGTTCGAAGGCCAGAATCTGAGTTTCCAGCCGTCGGGTCTCATCCCCCTCCTTCCTCCTTTCGGCCGCTATCCTATTCTGAGCCCTGTCCCTTAGGACCATCTTGAGCGCTTCACAGAACGTTACCCGAGAGGGAACTGTGCCTTCATTCTCCGCTACATATACTTTGACGTAGGCCCGCAAGCCGCGTAAAATGTCTGCGTTCTGCAGGTCACGCCTCCTTTTCTCCCTCCCCCCCCTATCGTAGCCAAGAGAGCCGAGTGGTCCGAGATACCCCTTGACTGGTATTCTGCTTTATCGGTAACCTGCAATTTCTGCCGGGCCATGAATATATAATCCAACCGGGAGAACACTTTATGCACCCCAGAGAAAAACGAGTAAACCCGAGCCTCCGGGTGAAGCCACCTCCACGTATCCACCAATCCCAGGCCCAACATTGTCCTTGCTAGCAACGTGGGTGTCGAGGCCCTATCCTTGTCCCCCGTCCTGTCCAGCGCTGGTTCCATAACATCATTAAAGTCACCCCCACTACTTGGACTGTGTCTGACGTTTGTAGGAGAATGTCAGTGATCGATCTAAGAGTGCCTGCCTGTAATTTGGGTGGTGCATAGACCAAAAGGAATGTGTAGTCCCGTCTCCGCCAGCGTCCCCGCACTCCCACATACGTCCCATGTGGGTCCAACCAAGTTTGGGTCACCTGAAATGGCGGGTGTTTCTTAATCAGAATCGTCACCTCCCTTGAGCCTGAAGTAAATCCCGCATGTGCAAGGACTCTATATTGTCGCCTAGCTAGAAAAGCGCATTTGGTACCCTGCATGTGTGTTTCTTGTATTAATATGATATCGGCCCGAACCTCGTTACTGCATTGTGGACTATCCCTCGCTTAATCTTACAGCCAAGGCCATTGACATTCCACGTGAGGATCTTAAGTCCACCCAAAGTCCGGTCTTCCCCCATTGGACCTGTCATTCACAGTGTCTACCTGGTGGCCTATGGTGTGTAAGGGGTAAATGCTAAGGGTGGGCGTAGTTCGCGAAGTAGCGCTACGCGAAGCTACGCGAAGTGCACTTCGCACTACGCGAACTTCAGGTAGCACTACGTGAGCTGCGTAGTAGCATGTTCGCACTGTGCAAGATGCGTTTTCAATGATTGCACAGTGCCGACAAGCATCCAGCACTGTGCAATCATTGAACATGGCATCTTGCACAGTGCAAGCTGTAGTTTTCTGCTGCTCGAGTAGATTATTACTCGAGCTGCAGCTTTCTCAACGCGAACTGGTAGTTTCACATTGAGAGCGATCGCAAGCATGCGCAACCACTCACAATGAGAAACCTTAGCTCCCCGCGTTGAGAATCTCACCGGGATGTCATTTTGCTTGCTCGCAGTCGCGAACATGACTTTCAGGACCGCGAACAAGCAAAAAATGAGCGCTGCACTACGCTACGCTGCACTACGCATGTTCGCACTGTGCTACGTGCAGCTCGCGTAGTGCGCAGTTGCGCAAACTTCGCAAACTCTGCGAGCGTAGCGTAGTGCTTCGCCCAGGGTTAGTAAATGCACAGGGGGCTCAGTACGTAGGTGTATGTGAGTAGTACAACATGTTGCAAACATTCCCCTTCCCCCCCAACTCCCCCCTCCCACAAGAGAGCAGAAAACATTCACCCCTCCCCAATTCCCTCCTCCCACATAGGAACCGAAAACATCATCTGTCTCCCCCCTCTGAACCCCAAACTTCAAACAGCCAACCCTCACCCCAGGATATGATAGGCATCTCTTGAGGGTCAGGAGCGTGTTAAAGACAACTCCTAGAGCTGTGGGGAGCCTGGTATGTACATGAGGCTCAGATCAGGAGGCCAGCAGACTAGCCCTTTGAGTCACTCTGGGTTCAAGGCTTCAAGATGGGTTCCAGGTCCAGTTCTTCTTCCTCAGGGAAGAGGGCAGTAGGCAGTAGGTCTGCACAGCAAGCCAGCACCTTCTTCAGAGTGGCAGTCCTATCAGCAGCACAGCAATCCTTCTACATGGCAGAGTATCCACAGATACAGAAGTGTTCTGAAGTGGTTGTGTCTGAGGTCTAGTACTAACACCCAATAGTGCCTTTGGAGTGGGGGACACTTCAAAGAAATGCACACCTAAGCTCCTATTGTGTGTTACTGTTTAGGAGAAATACACAAAGTCCAACTGCCACCTGCACCCAGTCATGTGATCAGAGACAGGCTACAGGCAACAAATGGCTAAAGCATGAAAATGCCAACTTTCCAAAGTGGCATTTTCAGAATTGTAATTTAAAATCTGACTTGACTATAAGTTAAGATTTTGAATTAAGATTCCAGATACACCAAATTTGAATTTATTATTCTTACCATTTGTAAATTACAATAAGATAATCCCAATGTTATCCTATGGGAGATGTAGGACTTGCAGTAGGGAAAAACGAATTCAAGAGTTTTTCACTACTAGGACATGTAAAATTTTGAATTTCATATCCCACCTTTTAGATACATGGCACCCTGCCCACTGGGTTATCCAGGGTATATCTTAAGGATACATTTTATGTATAAAAAGGGAAGGTTTGGGTCCGGCAAAAGGTGTATTTTGACAAGTCAAAAATGGAAGTGTAACTGCACACACAAGGGCAGGCCTGAGACTTAAATGAAAGATACAGTGGTAACACGTGCAGTCATAATGCCAGCAAAAACAAGGTCAGAAAAGTGGAGGAGGCAGGCAAAAAGTTGAGGAAAGACCACCCTAAGGCTGTCAGGTCTAACACTTACAATGTCACTGTTTGAGTTGTCATCCTTAGGATGGTCTTCCCCCACCTTTTGCCTGCTTACCTCCACATTTTGCTGTATTGTTTGTTGACCTTAGAATTATGAGCACTTTACAGCTGCTAATCAGTGCTAAAGTGTATGTGCTTTTCCCCTAAATGTGTTGACATTGGTGTATACCTGATTGGCATATTTAGTTTACCTGTAGGTTTACACCTTGTACCCAGGGCCTACTAGTGTGCCTGCAGCGCTGATTATGCCACCCACCCAAGTAGCCTTTCAAACCTGCTTTAGGCCTCGCATTTCAGGGTCTGTGTGTGCAGTTCACTGCCACTTTAACTTGCCATTTAAAAGCTCTTGCCAAGACTTAAACCCCCTTTATTACCTACAAGTCACCCCTAAGGTAGGACGTAAGTAACTATAAGGGCAGGATACTGTGTAGCTAAAAGACAGGACATGTACTTGTAAGTTTTACATGTCCTGGCAGTGACATACAGCTAAATTAATTTGTTATTGTTTTCAGGCCTACTCCTTCCATAGATTAGCATTGGGCATTCCTTAAAATACCTTTTAAGCTGTCATTCCTTATTGGAAAGGAATAGCTACTTCATGTTCAATATATTTAGACTGGTGATAAATCCTCTTTAATGATAAAGTTGGATTTGGCAGTCCCATTTTAGAAAGATCACTTTTAGAAAGTGGACATTTTGTTGCTCTTAACTTTGATCTCTGTGCCTAAAAACTGTCTCCAATACACTTCTGGACTGGGTGACAGCTAAACTTTGTTCATTCCCTGTAGACTGCCACTACTCAGGAAGGGCTGGGTGTGACAGCGGATTTATCTGCATTCATCTGCATACTGATAGTCTTCCTGGATGGGAAGTGGGAGAGGTGGTTCAAACTTACTACTGATTAGGTTGTGTCCTGCCCTCACACAAACCTGTAGTCTGGAGCCAGGGCTTGGTTGAAAGGGGTCCTTGTGCACTTCACAGCATTCCTTTGAATTCACCCGCTACAGCAAAGGCACCATTGGGTATAAGTACCAGGGTTCTGGCCCTATCAAATCAGTATACTATTGGACCAGGGAAGAACTCTGCTGGAGTAAAGATTGATGTGCTGAAAGGGTAGCCACTTTGTTGTGACTGATCTGTTTTCTGAAGTTTCAGGGACACAAAATACTTCCTGCAATCCTACTGGTGATGCTGGACACTGATATCTGTGATTTCTACCCTTGCCTGAGGTCCCTCCTCCAGTCCTGGGCTTCAGAAGTGGGTTCTGCAGCTGATTTCTTCAAAACCTGACGCATTGCCTCGGCTGCATGAGAATTTCTGCTGCATTGCCCCTTCGATGCCAAAGCAGAGGCTGTTTGATGACTAAGAATCCACAGCCTGCATTGCTCAACGATGATGCAGAGGAGGCTTGAGGATTAAGCTCCGTATTCACTTCAATGGAGCTCAACGATGATGAGGAACCCTCTCTGTGCAGCTCAGCGGCGATGCAGTAGACTGTTGACATCGACATAAGCTTCATCCATGGTATTTCTTCAGCTGGACCTGTCTGGGTCTTTAAGTCGGCCTGCCCTCTATCGTGGTTGGCCTGAACTTTGACTTTGCACTGGTCCCTCGTGCCCACAAGTAACCTTTTAACTGCTAGTGACTTCTTAGGACTATTTTTGGTTTAATCTTTAAAAATTCATAGCTCAACTTCCATTTATTGGATCATTTTTGTTGTTTTGGTCTTGTTTTACTCATAAAAATATTCTCTATTTTTCCAAACATCTACGGAATCTTTTTGTGGTGTTTTCATTGAGTTACTGTAATTTAAATGGTATACAAATACTTTACACATTGCCTTTTAATTTAAGCTTGACCACTATGTGCCAAATCCAGAGGGTAAGAACAGGTTAATTTAGGATGGGTATCTGACATAACCTGACATAACCTGACAAGGGTGGTGGTCCCTCCTTGGACAGTGTGCCAACCTCTGCCAACTATAGTTTCCATTTCTAACAGTTATCAATTAGGGCAACATAGCAGGCCATTCATGAAAGAAGAGGGATCAGTACATGTCATTTTAAGCCCAATTAGCGACATGAAATAAAATAGTTTGCCTTTTTGCCACAGTAGGAATTGAACTACAAACAGATTACTGTTCTTTTAAGCTACTACAATGTTCCACTAGAACAGGAATTGCTGGAATTCTGTTTGACAAAATGAATTGCAGATTATGCTTTTATCCAGCCGTCAGTACAGCTGAAACAAAACTATGACATCGATATGTTTGGCACACCATATGGTAAATAAATCACCCCCCTCCAATGAAATCAAATGTTTCAAAGAGCTTTATACCATGGGGTTATAATGAGTACTTTCCCATCTACCTATGGATGAGTAAGTGCTTACTCTGTATTGCGTGTGTCATTTCCAACATACAGCTTAGTCCACATTTTACCAAAATAATACCAAGTTATGCTTTGTGTATTCTCTTGTGTCCGAAAATGTTATCTATGTCACAGGCCTTGATGCATGTTAACATATTTCTTGTTTGTGCATGAATTGATTTCAATGTGTGACAAAGTTGATAGGCCTAAATATTCAGGCTCTCCTTAATGTGGCCTTCTTAGCTTGATTTGTCTTGCTAACTGAAATTTGATTTGCTGAATGTTCAAATAATTGTGCTTTTAACATTGAGAGAGCCAGCGAAGGGTTTTTGAATTCTTCTGCAACATTTCAAAATATCTCAAGCTCAGTTTGCTTGTTGCCCATATGTCCTTCCAGTGGTGTCAGATTTTGTAAGTTACAGTGTAGTAGATTCACCACGTTTCTTATTAAACTAATATGGACCTTGTCTTCTGTGCTGTGTAACAGATACAGAATCCAAGGTTAAAGGGCAATGTATAGATTGTCATTTTACCACCTTAAAATTTAATACGTCCTTATTGTATGTGTCATATTTGTGTTTTGATTTTCTGGAAACAACCAATAAAAACTTTTGAAATTAAAAAAGGGCCTTCACTTGCTCATGTGTTCAAAAGGTACACAACACTCTTGCATTTGGTGAATGGCAAAGGAGCTGGCCCAGTTTGTGGAAAAAGGTAAGGCCGATGACCTTTTTCAGAGTTGCCCGGCGTTAACCGCCTCTATACCCACTCAAGTTACCAAACAAAGAGGCAGGCGCTGGAGACTGGAAGGCAGGAAACAGAAGTTTATTCTGACGGAGCAGAACACATCAAATCAGACAACAGGGTATCTTCTCAAGGTGCTCTAACCGCATCTCTGAGGCCTGGCCTCTTATACACAAGTTTATTGCTTTATTGCGTAAAACACATCTCTGTCAATACTTTGATGTACGGAAAGACATCCTCGGAATCCCCGCTTCAGGCCCATTCCCACACACATTTACAGTTGAAGTCCCCACCCCGGTCACAACAGGTGATGATTATCGCGCAGCTGGACATTCCGCCGATTCACGGAATGTATGTGGTTGATCGGATCTCATGGGGTGGGGGCTTTGATCAACTCGTGGATCCTTTGATGGGGGAGGCTTCTTACTGTATAGGGGGTAATAAACAGTATCCGCAGGGCCAGGTGGCGGCCTGGGAACGAGTAAGACAAACGGGCACAGAGGAAAGGGGGTTTTATCAAAGGACCCGGGATCATGAAAGGAATGAAGGGAGGTGTCGCGCTGGGAACAGGAAGGGGTTCCGAGGCAGAGCTGTGCTGAAGAGGGGTTTATGACCCAAGGCATGTGAGAGCGGGGGCTGTCAGCGTGCGGGGAATGCTTGCGAGGTCAGGAGAGAGAGAGAGAGACGCGCTGGCTATCGGCGATGGGCAGAGAGGCCATGGTACTCAAAATGGCTGCCGCTTATGCGCACAAATGGGCTCGAAAAGGGGGCAAGATGGCGCCGATAATGTTGACACTGCAGTCTAGGTTTTAACAAGTTGTTAGGGAGACATTCTGAAAACTGTGGCTCCAATTTAAGCCCTACTGGCATACAGATAAGCACAGGGGCTGTTCATGAATGGGCAAATACTATGAAATATTTTGAATCCTCATATCAAGCTGTGAACCAGATAAATGCAGTATAATTTGGATGTTTTAAACAACAGGTTAGGGATGTGTGATGAGCAATGCCTACGTCTATCTAGCTTTCATTCTCCTTCTATTTTTAATTGCTATGGTGTTTACTGTTATTGTGAAAATTTTGATGTGATATGTAGAAACATAACACGCAAATCTTAATTTGCTCTAAATTGCCAGCATTCATGTGAATACTGATTGTGGGGTTCAATTCAGGGCTCTCAAGTATCACTTGCAGATGTAAGAGATTCTTAGATAGGTGTGTCTGGCTCCTAACACCTTAACTCCAAAACACAATTTATCAGTTTGAAGGCTGGGAGACACCTGCCAGTTTTTTCTTTTCTCTTCAAAGGACTACATTTCATTTTGTGGCTCAGAAAATCTTTCATGATGGATCCCTAAAGTATTGAGATAGCCTACCAAATATGGTCTTGAGGGCCTCCAACCCTAAAGTCAAACCCAAATTATTCCTGAGACATCCATAGGAATTTTTAAATACTCCTCAAATACAGGCAAGGTGTGCTCTAGTTCACCTATGGGTTGTCCCATCTATTGTTAGTACCAATTTCTAAGTCTTAGTATGCAATGGCTGATGCACCCAGCCCTTCCTGTACAATTAACAGTAAGGGGATTCTCACTCTCAGGTGACAAAATCAGGGTCATTGGAGGGGCAGAAATAGTCTGTATGAGTGAAGTGTTTTACTGCTGGATTGAAATCAAGTTGCTGAGGCAGCAGGGTTTTTATGCCAGGTTTGACCCAATAGATTCTCATGCAGGATACATTCTGCATAGATACATTTAAGTACCTTTAAGACACTATGAATATTTTACTTTATTTTAGGAAAGACTATCTCATGTACAGACAGTCTATTTAGGATACTCAGCGTTGCCGGCAGCTACACACTACTCCTCGCAAGGGAACAACAGGACATAGATATACAGAGACATGCTGGTGTAAGTGATAGTGATTTACTAGCAGCTTAGGCAACATTTATTTGCAACAGTTAAGTACTAAGCTGACAGATAGAGCTCAAGCACCTATACTAGCCCAAGGACCTGCCATTACCCTACAACCTAATATTGCAATAATGGCAGATTACCCACCAAACTGAATGAGATTTCCTTTTGGCTCACTCATACAACCAACCAACCTGAAGTACTATAACCTAATTCCACACCACAAGCATTGAATAATGAGGGAATGAGGCCTTATCTTAAGCAATGTCAGTATCAGGTAAGCATAATTGTAACTTTCCAAACAATTACACAGAGCAGTCCATTTGTATTACCTGACATCCTTAGAAAGATTTAGGAAGATTACAGTATATCGCCAGCAGCAGACCCAGGCATGATATTAATAGGCAATGTTGATACAGTAACAAATAATGTAATGGGTAACATAAAGAGTGAAGCAGCCACAGAAGGAATGTGCACATGTACTCCTCAAAATCAGAAAGAACCAAAGGTTATTTGTAAAGTGTATACATCTATGGAGAAAACACTCTAGAAACTAGGCTAAAAAACCTCAACTAAAATCTAAATCTAAAACGGAGGTAAATTCTAAAGAAAAAAATAGAATACAAAGAAACCGGGGGGATGTGACTCAAAATCCTGCAAAGTTGCAGTTTTTACCTTAGAGATGGGGACCAAAGATAACTTGTGGGATTAGAAAGATATTAGGGCTTCTGAAAAAGAAAATTCTTGGATAAGCGGCTCTCATTTACTTAGGCAAACCTATCCAGTAAGCGTGCTGATTCATCTCGGGAACCTAAAAACATCGGGCTTATCAGCAAATGAAAGGGTACTGAAAGGATCTGAATAAAAGTAGCACTTCCAAAAGAAGACAGTAGCCCCCACAAAGAGAAAGAATTCCACACAAAGAACAAAGAGCAGGGAGTGGGCAATGGCCATCCGAGAGAGTAAAATAGAGACCACAGTAATCCATCTGAAGTTTAAAGTCCTCTTGAACACAGAGGAGGCTGATTCATTTATGCAAGTTGAAACTCTAGATGGATATTTGAGTAGACCAGACTTAATTCGTAAAACTCAAATTTGAATTGAAAGAGATGTTGAGTGGAATAATTCAATAATATTCTGAGTCATATTACACTACACTAGCCCTACAGAAATTGGAAATGATGCTCACATCATAGAAGAAGTTATAATGGGACCCTTTTCTTTAACAGATCTCTAAGCACTGAAAGAACAGTATATCTCCAAGGCTCTGATTACAAGTGGTGGAATTTCTCCCAGAGAGAAAATTCCGGGTGAAATTTCACCACCCACAATTCTGAGTGTCTCCGGAGCCAAAATGATTGGGTCCAAAAACTGCGTTCTAGATCATTCTGGTCCAGGAGAAACTAGATCTGTCTTTGTTGTTGCAGAGGCAGATCAAACACAACCAAACACCTGCCTGATCTTTCAGCAGCACAGGATCAGCACACAGTGCCCCCCTCCCTATGGACTGACTGAAGTGTGCTCTGATTCCCCCGTTCCTCATCAAAAAGCACACTGATTCTTTCTATATGCTGAGAGCATGTGGAAAATGTCAGCCAAAAAGGTCTTGAAAAGTAGCTGGTATCTCCGGGTCTATGCAGTTATTCCACATTCTGGAGAGAACATTTATAATTGCTGGTTTTTGATGTAGGGATACCATTCAGATTTGGGAATTCCAGCTCTGCTTTATCCCTTCCTAAAAACAGAGGCACTTATAATAAGACAAAAAGGGCCTTACTTATGGCTCTAGCGCTGCATATAAATCAAGCAGCTGGAAACAAAAAAGCACTTTCACAAGCAAATCTATTGAGACAACCACTGGTTTAGCAGCTATATCTTATGACATAAGAAAACAATAGGGATTTAATGCAAATTCTTAATAATTTTCCATAGTTATGGAATAATTTCGCAATGCTTCTCTACAGTAAATTCCCTGTTTTTTCGGATTTTGAAACCCAAAGAATCCTCAATGTTAATTTTGTACTATTAGAACTTTACCTTTTTATTCAAAATATTTCCCAAATTACAATAGTTGACTGCATTTGTATGTGGAGAAATACAATAAGAATTCCCTAAATAACTACAGTGAGCTAAGAATAGTTCAGGAGTTTTCTGAGCATGCATTATTGAGTTGCTCCAAGACCATGTGCATGCACTGTCCTAAGTGAATGACATATACATTATTGATAATAGGTTAGAGGAACATCTACAATATGAAAACAAAATAATCACTTTACCACAAAGAGCTGTCTTCAGGTAGGAACAACCTGTGGTCCTCAAGAAGCAGCTCCCAGTGCACAGATCTCTAGGTAAACTTCACTCTCATGTAACAGCATGAAGAGGCAGGGTACATACATATACAGAAAGGATATTTACTTGATGTGCCACCAAATGATGGCACATGCCATATACTTTATTGTGCCCAGGTGGGGAGCAGAATATTGAGTACATAAATATTGTGATGTACAAACATCAAAATAACACAAATATATTCCACAAAAATATCCTCATCCAAGACATCGGAAAACCATCAAATAATGCAAATAAAAAGAAAGAGAGATAATATTGATAAGCTAAAACAAATGTAAAACTACAAAACAATTGACACACAATATACCAACTAGTATAATGCCATTATAAAGAATACAAATAAATAATAATGAAAAACAATCAATAACACACTATGGCATAACATAATTTATACATGTTAAAAATGTATAATAACTATTAGATATATAATCAACTCTTTAATAAGTGGCTTTCATATATTGTAATACTTAAAGAAAAGTAACACCTAACTACCACTTTATTCAATCAAATTCAAAGGTGAATGATTAATCCAATTGTTTTACTTTATCCACTCCTATGCTTTCTTTCTTAGACCACAGTAATTTACTATATTTAGGTATTCCATCTTATTTGATGAAACAGCAGCTTCAGACTGTGCAAAATAAGGTGGCACAACTTTTTTTTTTTACTTTCTCCCTGGGCCTCAACTACAGCAATTCTCATGCAGTTGCACTGACTCCCCATTCAACATTGTATTGTGTTTTTACCATCAAGCATTGTATGGCATGTGCCATATAGCCATTATGTCTAAACCGAAGCCCTATGTCACAATTCACATATTGGGATCTTCCACTGAGAATTTTAATAGTTTGTTCCTAAGATGTAAAAAGCCAAAGTTGGTGGCCAGGCTTTCACTTACTTGAACCCCAACATGTTGGAATTAACTGTCACATAGAAAAGATAAGATGTGGTTTATTGCTAAGAAAAACATTCAAATGTATCTCTATCCACAGGCTAGCAATCTACAGGTGTATCTTTGAGTTTACTTAGTGCAAGCTCAGACAGTTGGGTAATCCTGTGCTTTAGAAAATCTTTAATCAATGAGTTAATCAATATTTATCATGTTTATAAAATTCACAGATTCCAAAATGTCCAACAAAGCTACTTACACAGCTTTACAGAAACCAAAACTTCTACTTATTTATATGTTCTACTACTAAAAGGGCTGTTATGGTCAAGCAACTACAATCAGTAACATTTTTAAAAACAATTACATAATATAAGCATCATCCTAACATAGCTGAAGTACAAGTCTGAAATGTAGTGTAAACAAAGTAAGTAAGTTTGAGATCTTTAGCACCTATGGAACAATTTTAAAATAATAAGGAGGTTATTTAAAGTTTGGTGGGCAGAATACTCTATCACGGATGTTGCATAAGTACTCTGTCTGCCAAACTGACAGTCAACCCACACTGTTGAGAGTTGGGCAGACATTTATGATTCAGCTGGTGATGCCCCAGCTAGCAAACATCTAAGCCCTAATGGACTTGGGGATGTTTGTGTAGGTACATAAGGCCACCCACCCTATTTAGAGCTGAACCCTGATGTGGTTTCTTCTGTTCTGTACTGTCAGAAAAAGCCTTGAAGTCCATAAAAGAAAGAAAAGAATCTGCCCCCAACATTCTTGAAGAAAATATATAGGGTGCTTGTGTCATTGGTATTTTAATTTACAAAAACAAGCTCTCGCTTTGGGAGTTTGTTTTTGCAAAACCAAAAAAGTTTGGTGAGCAACAGCATAAAACATGGCAGATGTTCGCCAAGTGTCTAGGGTCTCAAAAGGAGCAACAGTGACAGTGACTCCTTTGAAGGCAAAGACATCTCCAACATGCAGATGGAGGTCTCTATATATAGTGAACGGTAGTCTACCAGGGTGGAGGATGTTTTTACAACTCTAAATCAAGCCCTATATTCACAATGGTCTTTAGAAGGTAATGCAACAGTTACCCTCAATATGAAACTTAAAAAGACTAATGAACCAGAACAACTGAAAAGCAAGATGCTAGAGTCGTAAGAAGAGTTGAGGATATAGATATTTTTGACAACCTGAAAATAACTCATACAAAGTAGAATGCTAATAACTATTACCCACAAAAGATAGTTATAGGTTTGACCAGGCATTGATTCAAACACTGCTTACAATATATCCTCAAACAATTTCAATCAACCTTTACGCAAAATCCCCCAAAATTTACATTAGGTGTAATACTTAGTTCGCTTTCAAAATCAATCAAAATGCTAACAAAATGTTTGGCTAACTACTGAAATCACCATTCTATCAAGCCAATGCATAGAAAAATGAAGATAATTCTAAGACTACTTTGTAGATACTTTGATTGTACACATGCACTGTTCAGGGCTCAATTTTCAGCCCAAGATCCACATATCCTGTTGGGAAGGTGTACTCTATCCCAGGAAGCCAAAATTAATAATGTAGTGGGACGTTGCCATAACTCCTTTCAAGGCACTCTTGAAAGGAGGCATCCTGCTCTCTACCAGTTTATATACATCTTAAGACAATAACATAGCTATCAAAAACTGTGTCAAAGAAAAGCTCTTTCACACCAATTGCACCTTAAGATATTTGAACTAAGGTACTAAGGCGCAGATGTAGGTAAATCTGATTTACCGACTATAGAATACCGAATTTTACCGATTCGGTATTCTAGATTTGGTCAATCAGATGTAGGTAAAAATTCGGTAATTTTTACCGAATCTGTATGATTCGGTAATTACGGAATTGGTATTTACCAATTCGGTAATTGCCATTGATTACTAGGGGCCTACAGGCCCATAGGAATCAATGTCCGAAAAATTACCGATTTTGCAAGGGTGACAGGGTGTCACTTTGACACCCTGTTGCACCCCTGATTTTGCCTTGTGTGCCATGTGACACACAGACATGCCCTTAGGGCATGTCTGTGTGCCACATGGCACAGGTGTACATGCACAGATGTGCATGTACAATGGAATTCGTTATTTACCATGTAATAGTATTACATGGTAATTAACAAATCGGTAATGGCCCGTGGCACTGTTTTCAGTGCCACCTACATCTGTATTTACCGATTCCATAAATTTACCGATTCTGTATTTTACAGAATCGGTAAATTTACCGAATCGGTAAATGTACCGATTCCGTAAATTAAGCCTACCTCCATGTCAAATCCCAAATACCGGTCGGTAACGGCCGAAATCGGCCGTTACCGACCGCTAAATGGCGACCTACATCGGGCCCTAAATGCCTGAGACACTAGCTACCAAAGTCCTGTTCTTCCCAACCAAACCAGGACTAAACTATGCGGAAACAATTGCTCAAACATCACTCAATCTACTTAACCTTGTGCATGTGAAATACCATACTAAGCTAACTAAAAAACAATCAAAGTAAAACTCCTACATAATTAAATTATATTTTTTAATTGCGCAACCTTTAGTTTATTATTTTTCATCCTGAACAAAATGTTAACTATTGAAACATAACTCAATTGATCTAAAATAAATCAATATTTGTAATAATTTAATAATATATTACAATCCAAAGGAATACAAATTGTATAAATATTTATCTTAGAACATTAGAAAACATGGCCAGTATTTAAAACCCTTTAAATGAACTACATTAATATAAAATATATCAGCATTGTTGTAAAAGCAAAAAATTTAGAGATAGTAAAAGTACAATATTATAGCAACATAGAAAAAAACACACAACTATAAAACTAACTAAATTATAAAATATATATCCATCCCATTTAGCATCTCAGATGTAATAAATATTTTTAAAATGCTTTCAGTTTAGCAGTTAAAGATCCTCCAACTATAAATACAATTCCACAAGTAGAAATCTAAAGTTAAAAAAAACCACAATAATGCAAAAATATATTCCATCATAAAAACCCTTTGAATCAATCAATTTACAAATTCTATGTATCCTCGAAAATCAGAAAATATATTTAGACAAACAAAATTAATATCGAACTTTGGATATATTAAAATGTAAATAATGTATTTTTAAAATTAAAAATAATACTTGATCCATTTTCTTTTAAGTAGCTGAGTTGCCTGCAAACAAAAAAATGCATTCCACCTTACAATCAATTCCCAAAGTCAAAAACACAATATCCATAGATGCCCTATAGTACAATAGTCTATCTAGGGAACAATAATTTAAATATGCAGTACACAAAACCCTAGGTCATAGCACACTCTACTGATTATAACTATTTCCTTAACCCGATTAATCAAACCTACTTAGACTAAACTTATGACCACATGACTTATTACTATTACTTGTAAACAGTAACAGAAATGCTCTTACCTGAAATGCAGAATTGACTCCACTGTACCGTCATCAACACCAATTACTGAAAATGAAAAAAGAATAGGAAATACATTTAGAGGTAAAAAAATTGACAGCAAAAATAGAATTTAAAATACATCTTTTTACTGTTAAAAGAGTTGTTATTAAAATAAAAATGTTTAAAACATTATAAATAATCTTTATAAAAATACAAACCATTAAAAAAGTAATACAATTAATATGTAAATATATTAACAAATATTATTAATTCACACGTTTTATGTCATCAAGCCTATTTTGTATGTGATAACTATCTCTAAATCTTAATGTTTCTTTTTTGTAAATATTCTTTATTCAGTTTTCAGGAAAACAGAAAAATATATTCCATGAAATATCTGGAAACGTAAATATATTGGTGTGTGGGGACTCGGTTATGGAGGAAAGTGAAGAATCAGCAAAAATTAAACTCTAGAATATATTGTAATCTCTCATTTACTATTTAACAAAATCACTCTCACACATAAACTGAACAGTTCTTCTCTGCAATATTACTATGTGTGAACAAGAGAGGATGAAATGGAGTTGTACAGAGAAATGTGGTGATTAAATTTAAGAACATTAAGAATAGAGGTCACCTTCCAGATGTCATGTTATCGATTTAGCATAGGCTGAAGAGGTTTGAAGAATGGATTTATCTTTATCTGAAAAAGTAGAAATACCAGATCTAGCACTGTGAATTACTCCTGGGAGCTTATATCAAGTATCAGTATTGTGTTTTGAACAATGTGATAAATAACCAATATTACTCATCTTGGCAACTGTTTTACTTCTGTGACTGTGAAGGGGTCTTGCGGAAACGTCTCCAAATTGCCACAATGATCGCTAGTAGTTGTTATAATATTTTTTACATAAAAGGCTGCCATTGCCATATTTTGTAACTATCATCATAGGTAGGGGAGCAATGCTGCTTGTATCATCTTAGGAAGCACATCTCGACAACTGCCAATGCTCTGTCAGTCCATCTCTCAATATGATGGGTCATTCTTGTTTTTTAGGGGTGTCATGTAAAAAGATCATCACTGGGGAAAAGTTCAGGAGTACTGTGCTTGTTGCATTCATGGTATGTGCAACCCCCTGCTAGGACTGTTGTAGGGACATAAAGTATCATATTTTGTGGATAGTCCAGCAGTAGCAGGTTTGTGTCAGATTAGCGGGTCATAGCTATTGGAGTGACCAGTGTCAGTGGTATAGTACTTTTAGATAACCAAATTTCATTTGTGCATCTTGCAGTCCATATCGTGTTTTTGAGCAGTGATGAGCAGTCCTCTTCTGAGTATATGTTTGTAAGTGCAATTTCCATTTATCACTGAAATATTGTTGCCGTGGTTTAGAAAGTAGCTCTTCAAGTAGGGTATTGAACAGGCCATATATGACACATTTAAAATAACTGTATGTTTTCAAGTGCAAGTATGTTGGTGATTGTGGCCAGGGTCTGTCATTGGACAGAATTTCTAATGCATGGAATTCTTTAGCTGGATATATTTTCATTTCTGTTTCACTTTGATATTGTTTTTGGGAGTATTTGAAAGGATTTGATCTTGTCTCCTGTCAATACTTAGTCAAGCTGCGTAATTCCCTTATCAGACCACTTAGTCCAGCGTATTGTCTGCTTGTCAATTTTTTGTGCATTGTTGTTTCTGTATGCATATGTGAGCACAAGAATATTTTGATTTTTTGTCGTTTTGGACATTTACCCCGGTATGTTCAGTGTCACTCAAGACCATATTCCCAGAATCAACCGAGGCTGCTGTAGACTTTTACAGTATTTTGAGGCCTTGGTCTAGAGTATGCAGTCTGGAGTTTCTAACACAGTATAAGAGAGGTGTGCTAGGTGTGCAAGGTATCAGGCTTTATAGTATAGCCTTCTGTGGGGTAGACAGAGACCCTGGATGTTGTAGTTGCCTTAAAGTTGGAAATCATGATTCATGGTTGTTGTGATCACAATATGTAATCTTTGATCATTTTATCAATGCATTTTACAGAGGTTTAGGAAAGGATATAAGAATGCATACCAAATGTATAGTTAAATCAGGATGCAACCACCCTTTTTTATCACTTGCCACCTCACCCACAAGACCAACAAGTACAATCTACTGCTGTCTTATCTATTATTAGCATGATTTTTGGAACTACTGCACTCATGTCTTTACTGATATATGTCATGGCACTCAATTATGGTGGGTGACCACTTGTAAAAGTAGACCTGCAATGGAGGACAGGGTCTAGGCATTCAGTGTAAGAATGTCATTTTGTTCTAGTTTATCTTCAGGCATGGATATTCAGGCTTCGTATGTAGGAAAATGTCATCTGCATACAGCAACAGTTTCAATTCATCAGCTGCAGATTGCTTGACATGTACTAAGAGAAGCTCAGATTTTGCCCTTTTGATTTGAGGGCCAGTAAGAAAATGTTTAAGTATAGAGGACATCCCTGCTCCGTTCCTGTGTAGATGTTAAAATGTCCTCATCTAAATATGTTGCATATTACCAAAACTGATGGACACTGGCAATGCAATTTGATATTCCATACAATGTAGCTTTAACACTTGCTATGGTTAAGATATGAAAAAGATAACATTATTAATCGGTATTAAAATCTTTTTCTGCATCCCAAGATAACACCAGCTTGTTTTTTTGTTCATTCCAAACTCAGAAGGAAAAGTTTAATCATATGTTGATTAGATGGAAGTACCAGAACAAAGCCCACTTGGTTCTGTGGATTAAGAGTGGTATGAATTTCTTTAGTCATTGTGCCGTTGTTTTGCTATGATTTTGACATCGGAAATTACTAAGAATGCTGGTCTTATTGAAGGGGATCTTTTCCAGGTTGTAAGAGCAGGAAACTAGTATCTCTATTAAAAGCTGTGAGAAGACTGTTGCCTTCCCCTGCTTCCTTCACAACTGCAAAGCAGCAGGATCATGATATGTTTATTCATTTTATTGAATTTTACCGAACAGCCATCTTCATCCTGAGCATTCTCTATCGACATGGATTTAATAGCCTCTGTGATATCCTCTTCTGTAATGTCTGCTTTGAGTTCCTCTGCTGCTTCTTGTCATAGTTGCGGGAGGTGTAGATGTTCAAAAACATTTTCCTCTTTGTCACAGCAGCCTCCATTGATTTCAGATGTGTATAATTTCTTATACACAGTAGCAAGAATCTGTGTCGGGTTAGTGATGACCATGCACTCTTGGGATCTTACGGCCGTTATTGAGCAGTGGGATTCTATCTATTTTAATTGTAGTGCTAGGAATCTTCCAGACCTCTTTTTTTCTATTACCTGCTAATTTTCGAAGGTGTCTCTTCCCGCTTTTAAAGGGAAGAGTGAGTATAAGTCTAGATTTGCTCGGTTCAGGAGTTGCAAATTATTTGGGGGATATCCAGTACAGATTGTTTAGTATCTTAATATGATGTTTCAAATGTTATAAATGATCCATATTTTCCATCATCTAAGTGCCAATTTTTACATTAGCTGACTTCTCCTTTACGATGTACATGCTGCCCATATGATTTGAGTTGAGATGACTGAGTATTTGTTTTATATCATGTATTCCGGTAAATGTATTTGTGATTTGTTGCACTTCTTGAGGTCCCTGAAGTTCCATGTTGGCCTTCTCCAATACTGATTTCATGGGCTTAAGATACCAAAGTCAAATTCTTGCTTAAATGCCGAGTGGTCTCATATCCCATTATCAAATATTTTGCTGCTGTGTAGTCTGGGTGCATCCAATTAAACATTAAGAGATATCTCTTACTTGTGTCTTGCACATAGGATAATGATGTGCATTGTCTGTCTCTTGAATTTAGTAAATACCATACGTCAAAAACTGAGTGATCAAAGATTAAATCTTCAACAGCAGTCTGTTGATGTTATGACTATATCATGAACAGTCAGTCAACAGTTCCAAGGTGAAGTTTCAATACCCTTCCGTTATACCTGTAGTGTGGTAGTTACATATGTTTGTGAATCTGGTTGGGAGTAGTTAGGAGTATCAACAGACTGGATTATTACATAGGAGATTTGGATACGTACCTTAACAAAAACACATCTACCATTGAGTTCAGACCAGGTTTTGGAGATTCCTACCATTACTTTTTGTGAAGCAGCATTGCAACTCCCCCATTCTACATGACGGTCCTGTGGCATATCACGTTTCTGATCCAGTCTCAGCAAATCTTTGTTGAATCTAATTTTGACAGATAAGTTTCTTGAATCACTGCTTTTTCTGGTTTCTTCATGGCCACATATGTAAGGACTTTTTTCCAATTTGGAATTTTGACAGTCATGCAAAGCATATTAAGGTTTCATATTTCATGTATATTGAAAAGAGGTGGTCATGATCAGCCTTTTTCAAGAGAATAGACTATAATGTTGGCTAGGGAAAGCTGATATTAATTACAGTGAGATAACGAATTCACCATGAGTGTGACCCTAACCAAGACATTCTATTTCATGAATTACTTGCATAATTTAAGAATAAATGACACAAAATAGACAAGTAAGCAGTTATTAGTAGGAAAGTGGACCCTGTTAGGAAGGATGTAACTAATTGGGATAGATGTGATTCCACACAAGGAATGAGCCCACCCACTTGTCAGGGTAAAACATAGTGTGAAACACTTAAACCTGGCCTCAACTGCCTCATAGCTATGGCACAGACCACAAATGTTTAACTTAGGGAACTGTGTAAAGTGTTTAGCAGAAACAAAACAGCAAAATATCAAAGCACAGCATAATAAAAATCCCACAACCAATTGGTATAATAGAAAAAGATTTAACAAATAAAAGCACACCAAAACAAGAAAATCCAGTAAAGGGAACTTGTGATATGAATTTTCAAAGGTTTAGGGCAAAAAAAGAAAAAAAAGTAAAGTGCACATCAGTAGTTACTGTTCATGGTTGACCAGAACTTAGGAGCTATTTCAGGCCAACCGAAATGAAGTGCAGTCCGGAAACACCAACAGGATTTGTCCCGTAGAAATATTTTACCATCTGACTTAGGGCCTGATTTTAAGTATGGCCGAACTTTGCAGATTTGCGGTCCGCAAATTTGCGCAAATTTGCACAAATAGACTGCACTTTCTGTACGTCTACTGGCTAATCAGTAAGTGCTATCTCGTTGGGTAAATGTATAGTGCTTTTCCTACACTACAGCTGCGTAAAGTGCCAGAAGAGTTGTCTCCAGTGGCCATATGTGTGTTACTATGGCATCGCGCCGAAGGGTGCAGGGGTCCCTGGAGTGAGCTGTCCATCATAGTGGGTAAATAACGGGAAGACGGTGCACTCAGCTAGTGTGTGGGCGGGGCCAAACGGGCAGGCTTCTATGCGAGTTCACATGCCTCTTGTGTGTATAAAAGCAGAGACCGATCAGAGCAGCAGATGAGGAGAAAGAAGCACCTAGTCACAGGAACTGCACGGGGATTGCGCTCGTGAAAGTCAAGGATGCAAAGGCCTCCATCCAGCATCACAGCTAATTTACGATGGTAGATATGGGGAAAAAGCACACCTGCCCAGCCTTGACAAAGTGCCATAAGAGTTGGCTCCAGTGACCATGTGTGTGTTACTATGCCATCGCACCGAAGGGCGCAGGGGTCCCTGGAGTGAGCTGTCCATCATAGTGTGTAAATGGCGGGAAGACGGTGCACACAGCTAGTGCGTGGGCAGGGCCAAACGGGTGGGCTTCTATGAGAGTTCACTTGCCTCTTGTGTGTATAAAAGGTCAGAGACCGATCAGTGCAGCAGATGAGGAGAAAGAAGCCCCTGGTCAGAGGAACTGCACGGGGATTGCGCTGGTGAAAGTCAAGGATGCAAAGGCCTCTATCCAGCTTCACAGCTAATTTTCGACTGTAGATATGGGGAGAAAGCACACCTGCCCTGCCTCGACAAGGCTCACAATTGTTTTTGGGCTGATGAATGCTTCAGCTCGGGCGCCTGCTTTATTTATATCTGTAAGTGCTTCCTGTTGAGGTTTAATTTTTGTGACAGGAGCATGCCAGAATGAATCCTGCCCTTCATATTTAGCCAAGAAGACTCCACGAGTTTGTGCGATACCTGTACTCAACACTGCCCAAAATCTGCCCGCGAGCGGATTGGGGAACTTTTAGGCAATTTCGCGAGATTCGCAGATCGCGAAATTGCCGAAAATCCACAAAATCCAGGAGCGGAACGGATTTTTCGCCAACCACTTTCGTGGTCTTGGAGCAGGCTGCCACTCCAAGACCCCAACAGTCATCCTTGCGCCACCTGCTGAATTAAGAATTAAAATCCGTAGGCAGTCCAGCGGAGGCTGGTCCATGGTGGTGCCTTTCAAAGGCGTGTATGTAAGCCTTAGAAAGGCAGCGCAGTGAGACCACCACAGTGTGTTCCTGCATTCCATGGACTACTAAGTCCATGCCATGCAGGGACTGGTTCGTGCATGCATATGGTGAGCACAGCATGTGCCCCCCTGCATGCAAGGCAACAGGGCCCCCTGTAGGGCCCCCTTTGTTTCCTCACCACCACACTTTTCATGGGGGGCTCACTGCCATGAAATCTGTGTCAGTGAGGAAACTTGTCATATGCCAAGCATATTGCAGGCCTCAGACCACCGTTTCACCACGTGGGATCCCCGATGGTTGTAATAGGGCGGTCAGACAGCAGGTGTGGCGGCTGCCACGGACCATCTGCAATATTGTAGACTGCATCTGATGAAATCCTCTTGAACCAGGAAAGCCATTGGACGAAGTCCCGCTGTATCCACTGTTTTTGGTGGGAAATGCTCAGGGCAGGAGGAATTCAAATTTCATGGCTGCCGAAGTCGTCATGTGTGATGTGTACCTCAAGCAACTTGGCCCTGTCAATATTTCTTCCTCTGCACTAAGGGCCAGATTTGGAGTTCAGGTAAAGGGTTACTTCGTCTCAAACATGAAGGATATCTGTCTGCTGTATCACAGGTACCATTGGACATAATGCACTTGTAATATGGCGAACGGGTTATCAGTCACATTTGTTGCAGAATAAACTCTAAATCGGCCCCTTGTCTTTTTAATGGAACTCAAAATCCTCCAGCAGGGCAAGACCCAGGCTGTACCAGACAAAATTGGCCACTTTTACTGCAAGGTCCTGCTGAAGCCCCAAAGGACTTGAAAGCCCCAAAAGTTTGTAAATCCCAACATTCCAGAGTTTATGAAGCAGCTACTCTTGGTCACTTCTAAGGCCCTCAGGAAACACACTTGAGGCCAGCTTACACTTCAGTAGAAGCCATCAGCAGAGTCCATTTCATGTCCAGTTGCTTCTGGTTAGCAGTATACTTCAGAAGAAAAACCTCTTCTATATTGTTGGGCCACTGTAGCCACACAGGCGGTCAGTCAACTGATCCTAGGAGCCCACTTTTGAGCCCTAAGTATACCTGGGAACATTTCCCGCCCTTCAGGTCTCCACAGAGGTCTCAAACAGCAAGTACAGTTTTTTTCTGTTCATCCAAAGGACTAGAAAGTGTTCTGATGAGCCGTGGCTTAGACAAATGCCAAAACTGTGGTATAAAATTTTACAGCTCTGCCTGTTCCTGAAAGCCAGCAGAAATGTGAGCCTAGCCCAACAAACCTTTTGCTGATTCTTGCACAGCACTTCTAAAAAACAAAACAAAATGTAGCTATATTTTGCCTACATTCTCCGCTTCAATTATGGGAATATACAAACAAACCACGAGTACCTTTACGATTCCTATGATGATGGAAAAAAGGATGTACATTTGGCATAGAGATATCTTATGTGGAAAAAAAGTTATGAAGGCCTAAGCTTAAAGGGGTTAAACTGAACAAATAAAAAGGAACACTAATAGCTTACTTACATAAAATTGATATGTGATCTATTTTTTACATAAATGCATTTTATTTTAAAACACACTTATTATTAGAACTTTATTGCCACTCAAAAATAAAAAACAAACCTACTGACATCATACAAACTAAATGTTTTTACCCCAAAACACACGTATTGGAGAAACTACTTAATTTGTCTGCATAATACATCAATCAATTATTTAAAATGAATGACTTACATATTTAACTAATGTTTATTTTAAAACATTTCCTACCATATTTCTTCGCACACCCAATAGCTAAAAAAAACATACAAACATGGATTCCAGTACAACAAAACATTAATAAAATATTGTTTGTTTAACATAAAATATATCATCACATATGATTAAAAATGTAAGTCTAAACTTATAAAAAATTCTAATACAAAACAATACATCTAAAATAAAATTACAAAAGTAAAACAGAGAACTACTTTACATATGATAGTAAAGATAACAATATTATGAACATTTTACTCAATGTTTTTTTGTTTATTGAATTTTTTATAGGAAATCAAACTGCACTAACAGAAAGACAACAAAAGAGGAAAAAAACCATTGCCATATACAAAGGTACAAATAGTCGGCATGATGAAATAAATTATGCAAAACATTAATGAATAGTGAGACAATAGTGATAAGGGAGGTGATGAGAGCAAAGGGAAAAGAGTCTCATAAAATAGAACAGAGGGAGGGTGTCACAGACATAATGAAAAAAAGAATGCCCTAGACAGAAGGGGCCATTGAAATAAGGATGAGCTGTTCAGTTAGGATCGTAGGATTCTAGAAAAAGCAGTTAATCACAAAGGGGCTGCCAAACTTCTTTAGGCCTTGAAATGCGCGGCTGTAATTGTGCATAATTTTCACTAATCTTGTTGCAATATGACATGCTCTGGACATGCTCAGGACCCTCCCACCACCCTAGTGCAAAGCCAATTTGCGTTTCGCTAGGAGGAGTGGAATGGATACAAATCTACAAGTAGATTTTGGAATATCGTGAGTGTATCCCATTAGTGCCACCATGGGATCCAGTATGATAGTGATATCGGTCATGAAGGAGAGGAGGGAGAATGTGGAGTAACAATCGCAGCCTCTGTATGGGCATTTTTAAGTTATGTGCGCAAAGTCTGTGCCTGCAGCATGGCATTTGGGACAATTTGTGGAATTTGTGAGATGAAAACACGCAATGCCCATTGGGGTAATGTAAGCCCTATTAAAGGGGAGAAGCTTATGTTTATGATCAACAGAGGTGAACTTGGATTGTAAGCAGCAATACAACCACATTTTGTTGGTCAATGAATGCCCCAAGTCATCCCCAAGCCTCCTTGACACGTTTGGTAAAGTCGGGTTGCATGGATAGGCATGTTTGGTATAATCTGGAGATAAGATATGTGGGATAAGCAATGTGGGGTATCTGGGAATGCGTGAAGTGGGGTGGAAAATTCAAAAAGAACAATTGATGGACAGAATGCAGAACAATGTCATATATTCACCCAAGTACAGCGATCTGGGCCTAAATCCATTATTTTTTGCTCCCCGTGCCATTCCACATTGAACCCAGTCATATGCAAATCAGTCTTGACCCTTTTTCCTATGGGAACAGTCCAGCCCGCACTGGAAACAAGCATCCTAGTACCAGTTTCGGGGTTTCACCCCTCATCAGCCAGGCTAGCTTGACTCCAGTGACATGGAGAGCACGGGACCCACGTCTGGGCATACCCATCCCACTCTGGGTGACAAATGCAAAAAGATTTGATGGACATAATGTAGAACAATGTCATACATTCACCCGAGTACAGTGTGTTTTGTAGTTATCGTAAAATGAAATAGTCCAGGTAGGAGGCATCAGTAAAACGGGGGTCAACTTTATTTGTAAGAACATGACCCTCAGGGAACACATCTCCGATAATATGGAGGCCATGATGTAATAATGTGCGCTTGACAAGTTTCTCCATTCTACTCAACGTTACAAACCAAAACATTTTTACCTTTGATATTATGTCCCACAGTGTCCTGGACACCACAGCATTTTAGAAAAATAATTATTTTCCTAATATTATATATTACATATATTAAGATATCTCACCACAAGGGAGGAAGGAAAGAACAAGGGAGATATAAATTTTGAAAGAGTGTTTCCTCCGTGTCCAGGGTTCCTTCCAACTTGAGCGCTCAAAGTAGATTGCAAGTGCTAATGTTGCCTGAACTCAGAGATTCACCTTGGACCATGGGAGCAACAGAAGCCCTGTAGTCAGAATAGCCCCAGCTATGTGACTGACTGCCACTGCTGCCAAGCGTACATTATATGTATTTGTAGTAGCAGAAGAAGAATGTATTTATTATGAATATTATTATTATTATTATTATTATTATTATTATTATTATTATTAGGATTCAAACAAAATACAATTACCTCCATGCATTCAATCTGCTGCAGAGGATGCAATTGCCCAGAGGACTGAATTCCAGGACACCTGCCTTGTAGCTTTGGCCTGCCTCCATAAAATGTTGAGAATGAAGACCCCTTGCAAAACATGTCCACTTGAATCTGAGGAAACAGGACTGCCACCACCTAACACTACTCCAAAGCCTTGTGGTGGGTGTGATAAGGCCATCTATGTCTACCCTGAGGACAACTTACTTTGCAATGAGGCTTCCCTGAGTGGCTAGACCTAGTTAATATTTTGAATTCTCAGATATTTGTCACTACATCATTTAGACATATCGATCATTTTCTTTTTCCCCCATTAATCACATGCTAATCTTAGCATCTTGGTTAAGTTCATCTTGGGCTTCATTTATGGGACCCCTTACGCCATCGAAACTTCACTTTTTGTGATGTTCTGTGGCTCAGAAGGCTGTGTGATATTTATCAGGCAGCACTAAGCCACTTTTATTGGCGTACTGCTGCCTGATAAATATCAGTCTCTTAAAGGCAGTGTTCTGCGTTAAAGGGGCGTGCAATGAATGTTGCTGGGGGCGTTCCCAGCAACATCCATGGCCTTTTGACACTGCCTCAGATTTACGAGAAATCGTAAATCTAAGACAGCGCCAAAAGCTTACGGGAGGCGTTAAGGAGGCGCAACGGGGAGAAATATCTTTTTTTTCTCCTCGTTTTTTCCTTTTTCAATGTGTGCCTCATTCTGCACAGGAAAAGCCTCTTGTGATTATTTTTGTACAGAGAGGTTTCCCTTTCTGTACAAAAATAATCATCCCTGCAAGGCCGGCATCCTTGTACCATGGTGCAACGGTGCCTGCGTTGGCGCACTGCAGCCCATTGTGCGCCGGTGCAGAGGAAAAGGACAGGAATGCGCCATATCTTATAGATACGGCGCATTCCTGCCCTTTTCTTTTGCCGTAGGGAGGCGCAGCAGGAAGGCCTGCTGCACTTCCCTATGGCAAAACCTCATAAATGAGGCCCCTTGTATTTTTAAATAACCTGGCTGGTTGTTAATCGCTATTTTCTTAGCTGTATTGTATATAACATCCAAGTTTCTCCAGAGATAAGCCTTGTTTTTATCCTGGTACAACAGACATAGTAAGTTGGAAACCTAAAAGATCCCCTGATTGTCATGTTATCAGAAAATTGTTTGAGCATGCGTTCTGGTGTGAGGAGTTTGGCCGTCTCGCGCAATTCTGTAGTGTAGGCAGTGGCAAAGAAATCATCAACAAAAGCAATAAAATATTTCAGAACCATATCCTTCAGTAACTCATCTATAGCTTTTCTCTACGAAAAAAACATTTCTGGTCATTCACGTTTTATTGAAATACGGCTTTGAGTTGGAGTCTCCCTTTACTGTACTATTTTATTTATTACTCTAACCACATTGCACTACATGACAGACGCATAATTTCAAGAACATCTTCCAATTTGAGAACTTTAATTTCCAGAATCTGGCAAGCTATCGTCTAGCAAGGCTTCACTCGCCAATAAAAAGAAAACAACCATCTGTTACCCAACAGGAATTCCAGTTTGGCTACACAGACATATGGTCTCAGCTGCCAACATTGGTTGATGAATAAGTGTGAGGAGGAAATACAGTGAAACCCCTGTTATTAGATCTTTTAGAGTGCTATGTCCGTTGGCATCCTTCCCTTACGCCTTCAAAATACTACCTCTGATATCAAAAGTACAAACTATTCCTTTGTAAAGTTTATACATGATTTAATCTGCGAGTTTAAAATAAGCTCACGAAAAACCTTCCCTGCTGCCTACTTGGATGAGGGGGTCGAAACTTTGGGGACTGAGCTGACTTTTTTTTTTCTTAATCTACAGTAATTTATCTAATTTGACTTCAATTTTTTTCATTTTATGATTCTGAGTGTGTGCCCATGCACCAGCTATGATTAGCTGTACAAACATCACCATCAATGTCATTTACAGGCCTCGTAACGGCTCACCTCACCAGTGACATCATCGGTGCATAGATGCAGCATCCCCAGGCTTTGCAATTT
This sequence comes from Lissotriton vulgaris, assembly GCF_964263255.1. Lineage (NCBI taxonomy): Eukaryota > Metazoa > Chordata > Amphibia > Caudata > Salamandridae > Lissotriton > Lissotriton vulgaris. Next base: position 806,517,333 of record NC_141687.1, read on the forward strand.
AAATCTAAATAACCTCTAACGTTATTGTGAGATCAAAATGAAAGTCGAAGTCACTGCTGTTGTATTGAATTGCTCAACAATACCATACTGTGCAACTTGCTCCTAAACCAGTGAAAAATAATCCAGATGTTACAGACTATTACAATATAGTAATAACATGTAATCACTTTGAGAATGTCACCATGATCTGTTATGAATGCATTCTCTAGCTTATAGTCAATGTAAGCATCCGTTGAGTATTACAGAATTGGATGCAGCAGTAATGATCTGCGCCACCCGTGGTGCATCGCAGGCGGAGTCTGTTATCTCTCTCCCCTCCCAAGAGGACCTGGAAGTAATGGTAGCTAGGGGGAGGACTTTTTACGTCATTGGAGCGCACAAGTTGTCCACGACGAAGATTAAAGCGGACGGTGAAGAGAGTGAATCCTCTTTGACCTCTCCAGCGGCTCCCGAAGTGGCAGACCAGCGGCAAGTTACACACTATTCGGCGTTCCAGCTTTTACATGTGTGGCGGTGCTAGAAGTGCCTTCCTTGGTTTGAACGCAGGTTAGTAGGCTGGTCCTCAGCATTGGAGTTTATGGAGGGGGCCCTGATGGCACGCAGGATTACCAGCTCAGTTTACCATACTCACCTGGGTGCATAAACATTCACACATTTTTGCTATTAACATTAATTAACATTAATTGTAAACAAACCTTTAAAGGTATCTTGTTATATCGACCTCCTGGACCTCGGAACTCCTTTCTTGGCTCCCTCTCTGAGCTTAATGACCATATTATAGGCTCAACTGATTACACGATACTGGGAGATTTTAACTTCCCTTTGGAGGAACAGGGAAACCACGACACCTCTCATCTCACTGCTGATTTCCTAACCTTAGGACTTCAGCAATTGGTAAAAGGAAGTACTCACCAGGCGTGACACACATTAGATGGCTTGTTCACTAACAACCCTCTTATCTCTGTTCTAGAAATCCTGCCCCTTACATGGACTGATCACAGGGCCATTATCTTCGGTATATATACAAAACCGGTTAATCTCCCCCCTCCCAGGCCCCCCAGTAGGGTAGGAATCCGTGCTTGGAAGAATGCTGATATCCCTCAGATGGTCGATATCTTGACACTATCCTCTCCTATAAGAGGACCCAACCCTGTCCCCTCAGCCTACGATTTCCAAGATTGGATCAGGAACGCTGCTGATCAGGTAGCTCCAGAGAAGTCTATTCGACCTAACAGAAGATCCCCGTCGGCTGTGTGGTACACAGAAGAGCTCAGGCTTCACCGACAACATTGTAGGAATCTAGAAAGGCGCTGGAGGAAATCCTATTGCCCCATAGCTAAGCAATCCTGCAAAGATGCTTTGACAATTTATAAAAAGGCTATCACTGCACGAAAAATGACCTTTTTCTCGACCCAAGTAGATAATGCCAGGAACTCTGCCCGAGAACTGTTCTCAGTGGTCACCTCCCTGTCCACTCCTTCCTCGGCTCTTGGAGCTGAACCTTCCCAACCTTTCTGTAACGCGCTGTCCACCTTTTTCATCACCAAAGTGGCAGATATCTACACATCTTTCGCTGGGGATGTAGGGACAAGATCTACTGTTAGCAGTAAGGAAGTGCCCGTCACGGACCATGATCCCTTCTCTCTGTTCGCCTCCACCACACAAGACCAAATCAGCAGACTCATTTCCATCACCAAGTCTGGTTCCCCCTTGGACCCCTGCCCTCCCTCAGTGATGGCCAATTTAAGTGAGGTGATTTCTCGCCCACTTATGGAAATCTGCAACACCGCTTTCCAAACTGGCCACTACCCAGCCACGTGGAAGAAGGCAGTGATTAAGCCTCTTTTGAAAAAGCCCTCCCTGGATCCCACTGCGCTGGCCAGTTACAGACCCATTGCGTGTCTCCCCTTTCCTGCCAAAATATGCGAAGCACTGATGAATAAACAACTCTCAGAGTTCGTCGACACTCACCAACTTCTAGACGAAACGCAGTTTGGCTTCAGGAAAGGGCATGGTACCGAGACCGCTCTAATAAAAGCCTCAGATGAGATCAGAGCCATTATGGACCAGGGAGGTGTGGCCATTCTGATTCTTCTGGACCTGTCCGCAGCATTTGACACGGTCGACCATGCTATTTTGGTCGACCGTGTCACAGCTCTGGGGATAAACGGCACGGCCAGAGATCTCATTTCATCTTTTCTGGCCGACCGTACCCAGACAGTCAAGTTGGGTAATTTCTAATCTCCCGTCTCTACACTACCTTGTGGAGTTCCACAGGGCTCCTCACTAAGTCCCATGTTATTTAACATCTATGTAGCGGACTTAGCGAGGGTAATAAAGGCCCATGGGGTGCGATTGACATCCTACGCAGACGACACCCAACTGGTGCTGGTGATCCATAAGGACGGCCCAGTGGTGGCAGCCAAATTCCAGGAGGCCATGCTTGATGTCAGTACTTGGATGTCCTCCAACTGTCTGAGGCTTAACTCGGACAAAACCGAGGTTATGACCTTTAGCAATCTCTCCCCTCAATGGTCCTCCATCTGGTGGCCCGACCAGCTGGGCTCTCCACCGGTCCCAGTGGAAAAGGCGAGAAACTTGGGAGTTATTTTTGACAGCAAGCTGACATTCAACCTTCACGTCAACAAGGTTGTGTCATCTGCCTTCTTTACCCTAAAGAAAATTAAGAAACTGCTGCCTTACCTCCCTATCTCAGCTGGGAAGACCCTAGTTACCACCCTGGTGTTCTCCAAAATTGACTACGCAAATGCCCTATTTCTCAACTCTCAGAAACTCGTTCTGTCTAAGCTACAGTCTATACAGAACGCGGCTGCTAGAATTCTTTTAGACATTCCCCGCCGCCAGCCCACTACTCTCGCCATTCGCCAGCTTCATTGGCTCAGAGTAGAGACCCAAATTAAATTCAAGGCCCTCTGCATTGCCTATAAGGCAGTGCATGGCGTCGGACCCAAGTTTCTGACCGAGGCATTTCAGTTATACACCCCTAAAAGGCTACTGAGATCTGCCAACACCTGCCTCCTACCAGTACCCCGCACAAGAACAGCAACTTGGGGAGACAGTAGGCATGGGCGGAAAATCCGTTCCGCTCGCGGATTTTGCGGATTTTCGGGAAATCCGCAATCCGCGAGATTTGCGAATTTCCTGCAAAATCCGCAAATCCGCGAGCAGCGGATTTTGCTCGCACTGCTCGCACTGTTCGCGTGAGTTCGCGCCCCGCGAATAAGTGCGAAATTGCAGAAATACGATCTAAGCAAAACTGAAAGTAACTACTTACCAGGTTCAAAAGTTCAGGCACATCATTAGTAGCCATTTCCTGTAGTGCTTCCTGAGGGGCCCCTCCAGAGTTCAGTTGCCAGTTGAAACTATTATGTGACCCTGCTCTGAACCTCAGAATAGTTACACATATGCCACAAAGGTCATGAATTACAGCTAAGGGAGACAAGCAGGAGCCAGGCTGGAAGTTAAAATCCATTAATCAGCCCCTAATTCATTATTGTCAGTTGGGGCAGGGCAGGTGTTGTAACTAATTTTGCAACAATGAAAGCACTTAGCAAGTGCAAAAGATCACTAATCAGGGCGCACTAAGGAAGCAGGTGCCAGCTAAAAAAATATTCTGTGACACATTAATCAGCCCCAAATTAATTCAGGTCACTTGAGGCAGGGAAGGTGTGCTTTGCTTTGCCGAAAATAATGTACACTGGACAACCAGAGGGTGTGGTGATGAAACAGAGGGTGGCATGGGTGGGCCAGAGGGTGGCATGAGTAGTCAGAGAGTGGCAGTGGTGACAGAGAGTGGCAGTGATGAAGAAGAGTGTCCCAAACAGGTTGGACACGTAGAAACAACAAGTTCGCAAAACTTGCGACCCGACAGGTAAGTTCGCAAATTGCGAAATTGTAAAAACCCTCGCGAACTGGCAGAAACACGGGCGAACACAAAAAAAAAAAAATCCGCAAATTCGCGGGAATTCGCGGATTTTGCGGATTGCGAATCCGCAAATCCGCAAAATTCGCGAACGCGAGATCCGCAAAATTCGCTCATGCTTAGGAGACAGACGCTTTCTGGTTGCTACGCCAAAACTCTGGAATCTTGTACCACTTACTATCAAAAACGCCCCCAACTTGATGAGCTTTCGTAGGCTCTTAAAGACATGGCTGTTTAACCAGTGAATTTCTGTCCCGGTTCCCCGCTAGCCCAACATGCGCCGAGACACCTTCGGGTATTTGTTTGCGCAATAAAAATCTCTAAATAAATAAACATTGAACCAGTAATCCTGTTTCAACTACCTGCCAATCAGAATTTTATTTCACTTTAGGACTTACACTTATACACCATGGCTTACCAAATCCCTGTCACCTGTGCTCTAAGTCCTAAGGATCGAAAAGGAGTTTAGAATAATAAGTAGAATTTAACATTTACCTTCATACAAAAAACACAAATTAATTAAACACTTTATCTATGCAATATTCTATGAATCAACAGACACATCAGGAACACCAAAGATTTTTCGAGAAAGAAAATAATTATTAAAGCAATAATTCTGCAAGAATTTAAAGACGCATCTTTAGAAACTGGTACCTGGGAAGGGTAAGAAATAGAAACAATACAAGGTCATCCCACGTAGATTATATTTATCTAGAATGGTGTGAGGACCAACCCTGGCCACGGGCTGGATCAAGAGAAAGGGCTTCTGATTGATCAGGTGCCAACGGGAGAGGAAAGGTGTAAGACAGGACAAGTATCCTCCACTAAGTGCAACGCCAGCATCACACCCCTCTCTGCGGCTAACATTCAGTCCCCGACTGGGTCATCGATTCTTCTCCCTCAGTAAAATCCAGATTTTTCTGACAGAGTGCTCGACTAGCACTCTGCTCTCAATTCTGCTTCAGCATACGTTGGGTCAGTGACAGGTCTGTGACAAGTCAGACAAAATAACTGACTAATCCTATCTTAGTTATACCATTTCAGAGTGTGTATCACCCCTTAAATGTTGCAAATTCTATGTGTTCCCTTCAGTTGATTGGTCAGAAAGACGAGGAGAGGTCATCACACCATACAAAGATGAGATCATTTTCATTCAATATAGTTGATCAATGTTTCCGCCCATAATTTACTTTCCCATGGTTTTATTCCACCCATCAATATTATTTCATTTTAATACACAATGTTATACAAATTTGCAAGTTGAGCATCGTGGAAAAGACAGACTTTTGGCACTGGTTCAATGCCACTGCTCGAGGCCTTTCAGTGCTTTTGGTATGCACAGAGGGATTTCAAAATGGCGATTCAAGTCACTCTTCAGGCCCAAATACGAGCTATTGATAAAGTCAAAGAGAGACATTTTAGAATACAAAAATATATGAATGCACTGTGTATCACTTATTTTTTACTCTAACCCCATTACTTTATTTTAACTACAGCATTAATAGTTAAGCGGAACACACAAGTTTTAGTTTAAGCATGGCATAAGTATTAGCATGTAAGGTTTGAAGCGGCCATTTTGGCACTAGTACGCAGCTGCAAGAAATTCCCACTAAAAGCGAAAGATACGTCACACCACGTAGATGTGGCAGGCGCATGCGCAGAAAGATCTCGGCATTTTCGGCGGCCATATTAGGACACTCTGGTTACTGTTAGTAAAAGCACATACACAAGCTTCCCCTTCTTACTAGAAATGTTGTGTAATGTAATTATTAGTAAAACAAAACATGTTGATTAATTAGTTACGTGTTATTTCAAGAGAATTCAATCCAAGCAAGTTTCTATACATATGAAGCGTTGCTCCATCAATCCCCTCTTTGATGGTTGTTAGATCTGGGGGTCTCTAGTTGGCAGAGATAGGTACCAATGTCCAAATAGAGAGCCTTGCTTCTAGTCAGGGAAAGGGAGATACACTCTTTAGATAACCCCTGCTCACCCCCTTGGTAGCTTGGTACGAGCAGACAGGCTTATCAAAGGCAATGTGTAAAGTATTTGTACCAACACTCACAGTAACACAGTGAAAACACCACAAATGGACTCCACATCAGTTTAGAAAAATTAAGTATCTTTATCTAAACTACACAAAACCAAAACAACAAAAATCCAACATACACAGGTCAAGAATAAGTCTTTAAAAAGATTTCAAAGGTTTGCGTCAAAATAATCCACAATTGCGTCACTCTAAGCCCAAAGTAACTGTAGATGTGACTAAAGTTCCAAGGGGAAGCTGCAGCATTGGAAAACAAGTGATGCATCACTCCTGAGACCCTGGGGAGGCGATGCAACAACCCCGCTGCATGCAGGGGGCGTGTTGCGACAAATCCGGTCTGTATAGGGAGGGATGCGTTACCTTGTATGGATTCCGGTGCGCAGGTTCGGTAGGAAGTGACTCGCACAGGCACGATGCAATGATCTTTGGGATGGCGACGATCTTTGGTGCAGCGATGATGCGTGGTGCAGCGTTGATCTTCTTCTCTCGCAGCCCCTCGATGCGTTGGCTCTCCGATGATGTTCGCAGCGATGGGATGCAAGCAGCGGTGCAACGGTTTCTCACAGCGACCACAGGCTCTGCGACGATGCTCGCAGCGACAGGAATCTTCACGCACCGGGGCATTGCGCTCCGTAAGTGAACGATGTGCCGGTTCTTGCAACGGCAACAGGTGCGACGACGATCTTCACGTGATGTGACTTTTCTCGCACTGTCGACGATACACACCGCAAGCGAGAGATGCATGCAAATTGTAGATCTTCTTCTTTTCTTCTTGTCCAGCTCCCCAAACAGCAGGCAACAACTTCCAGAGGCCCCACAAATGTCTCAAGCACTCTAAGAAGGGCAGAATTCACTCAGCAGAGTTTAGAGGGAAGCTGAGGTGAAGTCCTTTTGTTCCAGGGACTTCTTAACAGGAGTCCAGCTCTTCTCCTGGAGATCTCTTCAAGCAAGGAGACACAGCAACAGAAAACTCCACCCAGCAGGAGGTGGAGCCAGTATTCTGAAAGACAGGCACAGCCCTATTCAGGCCTAAGAGCTATCCCCTCCCACCACTCAAGATGCAGATGGAGCTATTCAGCCCAGCCTCCTGGTGCCACCTCAGCCCCTGTCACTCACAAACCAAACAGCCACTTCACAAACAGTCCAAGGCACACAGAAAGGTCAGACACGAAAACAGCCACTTTCCAAAAGTGCTGTTTTTAAACACAGGATTTAAAAACCATCCTTCCTAAAAGATGGATTATTCATTTCTGAGTTCAGGGATTCCAGATTTTAATTTTCTATCTAGCTCCTATGGGAAGATATGCAGGTAAACATTATACACAGCTTTCCCCATTCCAGCCTATGGGCAAGATAGCCTTTCAATAGTGAAAAAACGAAATCGGCAGAATTTTACTATCAGAGCATATCACCTGCATTAGTACACGCTCTACCTTTCACCTACACTGCACCATGCCCAGGAGGGTACCTAGGGCCTTCCATAGGGGTGTTGAATGTGTATAGAAAGGGAAGGGTTAGGCCAGGCCAGTGGGGACACTGGTCAGGTCAGCAAGGCAGTTAGCAACTGCACACAGGCACTGCGGTGGCAGGCCTGAGACACCATTTTAGGGCTACTTATGTGGGTGGCACTATCAGTGCTGCAAAACCACTAGTAGCATTTGAATCACCAGCCCTGGCACACTCAGCGCACTTCACTAGGGACTTACTGGTCAAACAAATATGCCAATCATGAATAACCAATCACAATAACAATTTATAGAGAGAGCATATGCACTTTAACACTGATCAGCAGTGGTAAAGCGCCCCAAGTCCTATTACCAACAACCACAGGTCAGGAAAAACAAGGGAGGAAGAAGCAAAAAGTTTGGGGATAACCCTGCAAAAAGGGCCATTTCCAACAATGGTATTCTATACCATCACTAATTGCGGAGCCAGATGCCACCTTTAGCACTTTCCCAATTCTATTTCTTCTATTTCTTTAGGATTTCCTTTATCTATTTCCTTATGAAAACCTTTGATTCTTTTGTACATATCCCCCTTTAACTTTTCCAGTTTAATTTCTTCACATTTTTATTTCTTTCTCTTTTCATTTGCTGCATACCACTTTCTGTTTCTGCAGCATTTGCACCAACTCATTACCACTAAGCATGGGCAGAAAATCCGTTCCGCTCGTGGATTTTGCGGATTTTTGGTAAATTCGCAATCCGCGAGATTCGCGAATTTCCCGCAAAATCCGCGAACGGAGCGGATTGGGTCAAAAGTTCAAGCTGACTTTTTGTAACTATTTTAGAATGGCGCCGGCAAGCTGCCAGAACCTCTAAAATAGTTACAAAAGTCAGCTTCAACAGAAAGCACTGATAGATAAAGTAAAGCAGGTGCTAGAGTTGAATCTCAAATTCAGTTACACAATCATTAATCACCCCACACTTGGGGTGATTAATGACTGTGTAACTTAATTTGACCTTCAACTAGAGCACCTGCTTTACTTTATCTATTAGTGCTTCCTGTTGAAGCTGACTTATGGCTGAGGGCAGAAGGGCACAAAGTGGGACAGAGCAGCATGAGTTAGGCAGAGGGCAGAAGGGCACAGAAACCAGTGGGGCAGAGGGCAAAAGGGCACAAACAAGAGTGGGGCAGAGGGCAGAAAGGCACAAAAACAAGTGGTACAGAGGGCAGAAGGGCATAAAAAACGGGTAGCAGTGATGAACCAGGCAAAAAAAAAACAGCGAACACGCAAAGCGCCCCGCGAATACGCAAAGTTCCCTGCGAACACCCGCAAACACGCAAAAATAATAAATCCGCGAATTTGCGAATTTTGCAGATTGCGAATTCGCAAATCCGCAAATTCGCGGATCGCAAATTCGCAAAATTCGCCCATGCTTAATTATCACCAAAATCAGTAGTGATATTCCCATTTTTGGTATCAGTCCTTTACCTACAATACTTTTTCCTATATTAGAAAGCCAATTATCCACAGGAGAGACCATCAGTTAGTCTCTTCCATGCACTATCAACCTCGAGTGGTTTCAATTCTTCTTCCAAATGAGTAATATTTCTGATACACATTCCAATTTCAATACTTTTATCAGGTATGTAAGTGCAACAATGTTGCACTTTCAGCTTTCTACAGACTCTGCCCTCTTTAGCCAATAATATATCAAGAGCAAGTCGATTCTGTAAAACCATTGATCTTATCGCAACAAATTCGGTATTTATCAGTAAGAATCCTCCAGCAGTGTCAGTCGATAAGCGATCCACCACTGTAGAAAATTTACATATTCTTTGAGTGTTCAGAAATACTTCCACTGATGGTATCAATGCACTAAATATATCACCTACAATTTCCGAAAAACAAGTTCTTTTATGTGGTTTTAGTTTTGGTTAGTTTATTGTCTTCATTGCTTCCAGTGATTCTTTTTGTATGGTACACTTTTGGGGAAACTATTCTGAAATAGCAACTCCCATACCAATGGTCAGGCAACTTAAAATATGCTTTGTTCCCACAAATATAATAGCCTCCAGAAAATACTGGATCAGTTCCCCCTTTTAGTCCCCAACCCCCAATTATCAGGAAATGTTGTTTACATTCACTGGAACCAATGAATACATTGTTATACTCTGTTTTTAACCTATGGAGACAGATTGTTCCCTTCTTTTCAAAGTCCAGAGACATAGCAGCATGAGTCTTGTCAGTTGCAATAAAATCTTCCCTTTCAGCCCATTTGGGTATCTGGGGTTTCGGTTCAGTAGCCTTAATATGGAAATCCTGTCTCCTTTGCTCTACTAAATTCAAAAATATCTTTTATTCTTCATATAACCTACATGTTAAGTTGTCTTTATGTGCCTCAGCTATATCTATCATTTTCATTGTTAGAAAATATTCACCCATAAATTGTGAATCTCTACTGCTAAGGACATGGTTCTTGTTTCTGCGTAAGGGAATTTCAGAAAAAATCTCATCTATGTTATAATAATAATACCTTTCCGGTTCTATAAAACATGCTGGCTAAAATACTACATGAAATACCATATGTCAGTGGTAAATGATGATATGTTATTCCTTCAGCTACTGATGTACGTAATTTCAGACAGACGCAGCAATCGCTAACTTCCATTGTTTCTACATAATGCACTAATAGGTTAGCAAATACATTCAAATCCGTCTCATTCCTATTTCTACTATGATGTAATTCTATCTCATCTGGTACTTCTAAATCTACTCTGTCCTGCTTCAAGTTAGCTACCTTTCCATGTGTATTAGTGTCATTCTGTTTATAAGCAGCCATCAAGAAAGGTATTGCTATTGTCAGTACTAGCCATGCTATGAGCAGTATCAATATACTACATATGCACATCCTACAGCATGTCTTTATACAATTTCTTTTCGAGTTTCCAATAACTCTATTATCAGCCATTTCTGACTAAGAAGATTTCAACCCCTCTTTGTAACTTTTACACAGAATATAAACTGTGAATTGATCTCAAGTTGGTCTCACTTCTTCAACAATTTGATCAGAAATTAATTCTTCATCACTGATTTCCAAATTCTCAAAGTCCTCGAGAATTATATGTGTCCATTCAGGACCTTTTATATGTATTTTTCACTCTTTTCAACCGTGGACTTCTTCTTCTGGGATTCACTGTAGATGGTCTAGACTGACTTGTAATTTCATCTACTTGGTCTGGTTCTTCATTTATTATCTTAAGGCGATATTTCATTTTCTTGACAAATCCAGGCCAACCATCACCTTTTCTGAGTCTTTTAGCTGGCACTGTGCTTTCAGATTCTTCAGATGTTCTTTTGTTTTCATTAAGTTGTGGCAGACTTAGATTTTTGTTGTTTTCAAAATTCCTTTCTATCTGACCTTGTCCAGGGCTTATTATGTCTTCCGTTTCTGCCCTCATGGGTACTTCTGGCCTTCTTCAGGAGTTTGTTGGGTTTGAATTTGACTTTGGCTTTGTTCTCTTTCTTCCTGAACATATTTTCCTACACCTGTCTGGTCTTGTCATTTCTTGATTGTCTTCTGCCTGGGCATGTTCTCTAATACTTCTCTGTCCCTCTTCATTCTCAGGAATGCTGTTACTGTTTTTGTCTGTCAGAGTACATTGCTCTTTCCTTATCTGGTCCTCCTCAGATTGTACAATTGCTTTTGTTTTGGTGATCTGAGTGTGTTCTTCTATTCCTGCCTCATCCTCACTATCACTCTGACTATCTAAATATGTTTGTCTTCTTGTTCTTATAATCACTTCAGGTATGTCAACTACTGGAATCCATTCATCCTGACTGGTGCTAAGTCGTTCTTCATCAGCTACTTCAGAATCTACTACTTGAGACCCTTCAGATGTGCAACCTTCAGCCTTTACTTTGTCAGGTTCAGTTACTCTTTTAGTATGGCTGGCATGAATCAAGTTTGGAATTCCTTTGCACTTCACAGCTGTAGTGGTAACCAATATTACTTGATGTGATTCTCCCTACCGTGGTGCTAGGTACGATTCTCGGATGTGCTCTTTCATCACTACCCAATCACCTGGAGTCTTTTAGCTGCCACTGTGCTTTCAGATTCTTCAGATGTTCTTTTGTTTTCATTAAGGTGTGGCAGACTTAGATTTTTGTTGTTTTCAAAATTCCTTTCTATCTGACCTTGTCCAGGGCTTATTATGTCTTCCGTTTCTGCCTGGATGGGTACTTCTATACCATTCTGGCCTTCTTCAGGAGTTTGTTGGGTTTGAATTTGATTTTGGCTTTGTTCTCTTTCTTCCTGAAAATATTTTCCTACACCTGTCTGGTCCTGCTAAGGTCTTGTAATTTCTTGATTGTCTTCTGCCTGAGCATGTTCTCTAATACTTCTCTGTCCCTCTTCATTCTCAGGAATGCTGTTACTGTTTTTGTCTGTCAGAGTACATTGCTCTTTCCTTATCTGGTCCCTCTCAGATTGTACAATTGCTTTTGTTTCGGTGATCTGAGTGTGTTCTTCTATTCCTGCCTCATCCTCACTATCACACTGACCATCTAAATATGTTTGGCTTCTTGTTCTTATTGTCACTTCAGGTATTTCAACTACTGGAATCCATTCACCCTGACTGGTGCTCAGTTGTTCTTCATCAGCTACTTCAGAATCTACTACTTGAGACCCTTCAGCTGTGCAACCTTCAGCCTCTACTTTGTCAGGTTCAGTTACTCTTTTAGTATGGCTGGCATGAATCCAGTTTGGAATTCCTTTGCACTTCACAGCTGTAGTGGTCCCCAATATTACTTGCTGTGGTTCTCCATACCGTGATGCTAGGTACGATTCTCGGATTTGCTCTTTCATCACTACCCAATCACCTGGATTCAAGTCATGTGCTGGAGTTGATTGTCTGGCCACAGCGTCTTCCCCAACCTGGTGAGAGATAGAACGCACTTGGTCAGTCAACTCTTTGCAGTACTCCAAAACCAAATCATCAGATATAGTCAACAGCTTGTGTCCTGGCACACATGCTTGCCTCATTACCCTTCCCATGAGTATTTCATGGGAACTCAAGCCTGTTTTCTTGTCTGGTATGCTTCTGAGTCCCATCAAGACAAGAGGTAAAGGATCAGGCCATTCCAATCGGATAGATTCCACATCTTTCCCAATCTCGATTTGATTGTGCCGTTCAGTTGTTCTACCACTCCAGAAGTCTCTGGGCGGTATGCACAGTGCAGATTTTGCTCAATTTTGAATACTTCACAAATTAATCTAATTATGTCATTATTAAAATGAGACCCTCGGTCTGATTCAGTCGTTACTGGAAAACCGAACCTAGGAATGAGCTCTCTCAAAAGGAGTTTAGCTACAGTTAGGCTATCATTCCTTCTTGTCGGGTAAGCTTCTACCCATTTGGAGAATAGACAAACAATGACAAGGACATATTTTAATCCTCAACAAGCAGGTAACTGAATGAAATCAAGTTGGAGTCTTATGCATGGACCTTCTGCCTTTCCAATGTTCCCAGGGCAAACCACAGTTTTCCTCCCAGGGTTTATCTTTTGACAAATTGAGCATCTTGTGCAAAGACTTTCTGCTACATTTCTGAACCTTGGGCTGAACCAATACTTTCTAAACAGTCTTATCATTGCATCTCTGCCTATGTGTGTGTCACTGTGGTACATCCTGGCCATGAGTGCAAGCATGCAGTCAGGTAACACTGGGCTCCCATCTAAGTAAATTGTCACACCATCTTCAGCTCTTCTCTACCAACCTTTTTTCTCCCATACTTCCTTTTCTTAGGGTTGTGCTTCGTTTTGGAGATCTCTCACTTCGTCCCATGTTCTTACACCCCCTAGCAACATAAGTTGGCAGCTGATTCCACATACATCAATTTTCTTATTAACTGCCATTTTGTATTTGGCACAATGTTGGGCCACCTGATCAGCATAACGATTACCGGCTGTCACTTTGTCATTTCCAGATTGGTGAGCAGCACACTTGACCACGGCCACTTCTTTTGGCAATTGAATTGCTTCAAGTAATTCTTTTAGTGTTTCCTGAAGAAGTCATGATTTCCCTTTGCATCCATAGCTGGCCAAAGTCATGCACAACCCCGTAACCATACCATCAGTATAAATGGTTACTTTCCAATTTTTCCCTTTTTTGCACGCTTTTATTAAAGCAATCAATTTGACTACTTGTGCAGACTTGACTTCTGGTAAATAGGATGCTTTGAATATACCAGACAATGTACATACAGCGTAAGCAGCACTCAATCCTCCTTCCTTATGACGCATGCATGAGCCATCTACAAATACCTCATGTTCTGGATTTTTCAATAGTTATTCCTGTATGACTGGGCGTGGTTTAGTACTATATTCAGCAAGGTCGATACAATCATGTTCGATTTCCTCCTTTACCTCTTCAAAATGTGAATTAGGCAATAAGGTTGCAGGGTTCAGGACAGTACATCTAGTTATTGTCACATTCTCTGCACCTAGAATGACTCTTTCGTACTTAGTCAGCCGACTAGGATTTAGGTACTGAGTGCGTGCTGCGACTGCATGTGGGACATTCATGGTTACAGGGTGTCCCATGACAATGGATCTCTTTTGTTCAAGTCTCATGCAAGTTGCAGATACAGATTTTAGGCACCCTGGAAGTGCTGATGCCACTGGGTCCAACGTGGCAGAAAAATATGCCACAGGACGTCGCATTGGGCCATGGGTCTGGATTATGATTGAAGGAGCACAATTGTCTCTAGTGTCACAAAATAGTGCAAATTCTTTTGAATAATTTGGCATGCCTAACGCTAGAGCATCACATAGACAGTTGCGTAATGTTAGGAAAGCACTCATGCTTTCATCATCCCACTCAACTGGATCCTTTGCCCGTTTCTTTGTCAGTTGAATTAATTGCTTAGCTAGCACTGCAAATCCCACAATCCACTGCCTACAGTAACCAAAAACTCTGAGAAACATCCTGATGTCTTTCTGAGTCTTATATAGGTTCATGTTTCTAATTATTTTGATTCGTTCTGAAGTCACTCTTCTGACCCCTCTTTCTATCTGGTGTCCCAGATGTTTAACTGAGGTTGCACAATACTGCAATTTTTCAGGGGACACTTTATGTCCGCCTTTGGCCTAATGATTCAAAAATGCAATTGAATACGTCATGCAGTCATTTCTGGTTTTTGATGCTACTAATAAGTCATCGATATACTGCACCAAAACAGACTGTCCGGGCAGCACCAGTGATTCAAGACACTTTTTCAAAATTTGATTAAAAATCAATGGACTTTCCCCTGAGGAACACAATTCCAAACCTAAACATGCTCGTCAAATTTAAATGAAAATAAACATTTGCTATCTGGATGCAATGGTATGGCATAAATCAATTACACTGAACCATCCTGCACTCCGTGGTATTTGATACAGAATCACTGCTGGATTCGGTACTACTGGGCAACATGGTACGACAATTTTATTTATTTTTCTCAGGTCCTGAACAACCCTATATTTTCCGCTTGGTTTCTTTATGTCAATTATAGGTGAATTACAAGGACTGCTTATTATTTCTTTAAATATGCCTTGTTCAATCAACCGTTCAATTTCTGTTGCAATACCTGCTTTTATTTCTGGACTCATTTTGTATTGTCAAATATTTGGGTAAACTGCACCTTTTTTTGCTGTCACTTTTACTGGATCGACGTTTGCCATTAAACCTACTTCTTTTCCAGAAAAATCCCACACTTCAGGATTTACATAGTTTTGGAGCTCTTCTGGTAAATCTCCTAGGCTCATCTTTTTAACTCCTGTTTCCTGTTTAGCTAACATGATTTTATACACTCAATCTTCATCTGGGGCCTTATTTATGAGGCCCCTTGTGCCATCGGAACTTCACTTTTCATGAAGTTCCGTGGCGCAGAAGCCTGCGTGGCATTTATCAGGCAGCAGTACGCCAGTTTTTGTGGCGTACTGCTGCCTGATAAATATCAGTCCCTTTAACGCAGTGTTCTGCGTTAAAGGGGCGTGCAATGGGTGTTGCTGTGGGCGTTCCCAGCAACATCCATGGCCTTTTGACACTGCCCCAGATTTACGAGAAATCGTAACTCTGAAGCAGTGCCAAAAGCTTACGCCTCCCCAGGGGAGACGTAAGGGAGGCGCAACAGGGAGAAATGTCTTTATTTCTCCTCGTATTTCCTTTTTCTATGTGTGCTGCATTCCACAGCACAGATAGAAAGAGGAAAAGCCTCTTGGGATTTTTTTTGTACAGAAAGGTTTCCCTTCCTGTACAAAAATAATCTTCCCCGCAACGCAGGCACCCTTGCACCATAGTGCAAGGGTGCCTGCGCTGGCGCAGGCAGCCCATTGTGTGCTGGCGCAGGGGAAAAGGACAGGAATGCGCCGTATCTTATAGATACGGCGCATTTCAGCCCTTTTCTTTTGCCGTAGGGAAGCGCAGCAGGAAGGCCTGCTGCGCTTCCCTACGGCAAAAAGTCATAAATGAGGCCCTAGGAGTCTGAATCTCAACACCATTTGGGGTGCAAAAGATTGTGCAATTCATCTTGCATAGTAAATCCCTTCCTGGCAAGTTTACAGGGCTAAAGTCGCACACAACAAATGTGTCCATTTCTTTAAAATTACCAATACACACCTCCATTGGTTCTGTGACAGGGGTCCTAATTTGTTTATTGGAAACGCCCACTACTTTGATCACTTCACCGAGAGGCGTAGGTTTGGGATGTCTGCTGTTCTCACAGTAGAACGGGTAGCACCAGTGTCCAACAAAAAGGTAACTTAATTTCCTTCAACTTTTCACTCAAATATGGACCTGAATGATCTACCAGTAAGGATGCGCCAAGTACACATTCCTCTTCCCCCCCCTCTCAGGCACTGTCAATATGACTCACTTTCAAAAACTGTGTCCTGTAAAAGAAACTGTGTGGTTACCGTATCTTTCTTACCACTTCCCTCCTGAAATCCGGTGTCCACACTGTATTTGGCTTGACTCGCAAAATCTGGCATAGGGGCAGGTGGTAACTGATTCTGTATTACCTGTTGCAGTTGTCTCATTGAAATCTCATTCTGCGTCTGTAGATTTAAATTTTGATTTTGGACATTATTATTCTGCATTAAATTACACTCATTTCTCTAATGCCCCAATTTTCCACACCCATGACAGGGAAACTTCTTTACTCATTCTCCCTCTGGGCTTGCATCCACTACCTTCAGCTTGACTTTCCATTTTTGTTTGCTGACTTAACTGGAGTTCCTGCTGTTCAGCTAATTTCACTTGAACCCACATTGGGATGGTGAGTTTATATAAACAGACCTGTGTTCTGACATGGTTTTTGGCTCTATTTCGGAGTGATGGTGACTTTAAGCTTGCTAACATCTATAATCTGTATTCTTACCTTGTGTTGGCCCTTTTAAGCCCTTTCTTCCAGACCTAGAAGAGGATAGCTGCTTTATATGATGATAGATCCCTTATTCTTGACTCTAATCCATCTATTGCCTATTGGCTTTGACATAATTATGTGTCCTTTGTAGTTCTGACTTTATATTACATATTGGTATGGTTTGTGTAGGTACTCTGACAGAGCTAAGGGTTATTTCATCCTTCTCAGACCTACAAGGCCCAGAACTAGAGAGACTCCATTTTGCTTTCTGTCCCTGCAGAGCTGAGATGCTTGTAGGGTAAAGGTAATATTTTAGTTTTGAGCTGTTGTTGGTCCTAAGCGAACCGGAGAGAACCGGCCAGAGCTGAATCTAATCAAGAAGTGTCCCTGGGCTCAGGTCTCTAGACGAAACAAGCAGCTGATCACTGTGGGAGCGTCTAGAGCAAGGAGCCCGGTCCATGGACCTGGTGGGAGGAGGCTACTGGCTGGAACTTTCCACTAGAGGAGAGGATTCCATATTAGCGAATTGCAGGAGAGGAGGAGTGGTCAGTTTGGTTCTTGAAGAGTGAAGAGTAGAATGTTTGCTGGAGATGAAGAGTACAGTTCAGTTCAATTGGTTTTCTGGAATGGAGAGAGAAGGCTGAAGCTGGAGAGAGCAGTCATATGAACAAAGTTGGAACTATCAGCTGGGGCTGCCAGTTTTTCAGAATGCATTAAAGCAGATGGAGGAGTTGAAGCTGCCAGCTGGAGCAGTTGAGCCGGAGGAGTGAAGCTGTGGTGACGGAGGGAGAGAGAGAGAGCCCTGATTCCACCAGAGAGAGAGAGAAACATTCCTTCTAATAGGTGAGGTAGTCTGAACTAGTTTGCTTTACACTTACACCATAATCTTGTCTTTATTCCCTAGGCTATTGTATGTCTAAGCCTTTTTCTTTACAGTTCCTGTTAGTTACAGAGACCCCGCAGATTTGTGTATGTGTCTATTCCCATTTTATTGTTATTGTAATAAAGATACCCCAGTTCTTAGTGAACCAGTGTGCATGTGTTGTTCTTATGATAGAGCTAACCTTTCTTCAAAAGGAAATAGGAGCGCTTAAATCAGGGAATAACTTTTGCATACAGTGTGTGTCTCTTGTTCTTAAAGCGCAGGTAACCTTTCCTTCTAGGCAGGTGTTACAGCCAGAACAGATGCTGCCCCTGATCAGGTAAGTAGCCACTGAATAATTAGGGAGAGAGAGGAGCCCTTGAGCTAGGGAAACAGTCATACACTAAGTGATTCGGCCATTCCATAATATTAGTGTAGTAGTGAACCTTTAGTGAATAGTGAGAGAAACTTCCCAACATAGAGAGAGAGAGAGAGCTGAAGGTATTCATAGGAAAGTGATCGTCATTGGTAAGTGGCGTTAAAGAGAGCATCAGGTGGAAGCCTGATGTGTAGGTCCGCCGGATTGTGGACCGGGCTGTGAGTAAGAGAGCACCAGGGGTGAACCTGGTGTGGAGGTCCACCGGATTGTGGACCAGGCTGTGAGGGAGAGAGCACTAGGGCTGCAGACCAGTGTGTAGGCACGCAGGATTGCGACTTGCCGAGCGAGCACTGACTGTGGTCAGTGTGTAATGGTAAATAATCAGAACTGCTCCAGGGTAGATTAGTCTGGACTCATGTGGTCGCGAGACTATGAGGTATGAGTGTGGTGTAGGGCATGGATGTCCTTAGTAATCAGTGAGTATTCCTATTAATCCCTATAGATTTAGTGGTGTTTTTGATGATATGAGCCTGTATATTGCGAGTTCCCCATCCTCAGGTAGGTACCCAGGTGCCTGTACAGATGGGTCCTGAGGAGGGAGGTGGTTACGTTCCGGCTGGGTTGGAGGTGCTCTGAGGAGCTGATTCTATCTGGTTCGAGAATCCGGTCGTTACAACCTGTGAGACAGGAAGCTGGAGGGTGGTCACAACACGGACGCTAGGAGGCCTGGGAGTATGAAGAGAGAGTTCCCCAGGTGTATTGATTTATTGTCTGGTGCTCTGTTTGCATCCAGGCCTAGGCGCAGTGGGCAACAGATGCTGCTTTTCACTCACTCAGCAGGATATGGATGATGGTGGGGTTGAACATGCTTGTGACCCCAGGCCGGCAGGCAGCGGGACTTTCGAGTAAGAGAATATGCATGCGTGCCTGCGAAAGACCTCAATCTCAATGACCAGGCCATGATCACATAATCTATTGTGTATCTGTAAAAAGCTATGACAGTGGATTAGGAGTTATGGTTTGTCGTTTTTGTTAAATAAGATTTTCCCCTCTATTCACCATAGTTCAGTGGTGGGTACATGGCCCTTTATTTATTTATTTGAAAAGTTTTTTATGCGCTTCAAGACCCGGGGGTAGCAGAGCGCTTTACATGAGCATTAAGGTTCCGGTTGGTACAGTAGATTCATCGGGATCAAAAAAAATATACAGGCATTACACATTTAACAAGAAACACTTCTTAAATAAGCAAATAGACTAAGAGTTATGTCCATGAGTAGAACGAAAATGTCACTACAGACAATGAACACAGAAACAAAAAAGGCAAGGGAGCTAAAGAAGGGACAAGGCTATTCGTTTATGCAGTTAAATGGATAGGGCTAATCAAATATACATTGTCCGAAACATGCAGCACAGCTCAAATTAGGAAAGGGGAAAAGGGAAAGATCGGGCTGTTTAGCGAGGACGCGAAGGATAATCGAGTGAAATAGGGTGGGAGGGAGCAAAAGAGTGGAGAAGGAAGCAACAAGTTTCTGGGAGAAATTGAGGAGGAGCTACAGGAAACTGTTGAAAGTAGGGAGGGTAGCATTAGAGTGGAGAGAAAAGTCAAGGCGCGAGAGAGAAGGAAGAAGAGTCGGACAGAAAAAGACTTTCAGGGGGAATGAATAAAGGGGAATGAATAAAGTGTTGAATGCAGCGATTACGGACCTCAGTATTTGCAGAGAAGGTGGGATTTGAGTTTTTTTAAAGCTGTTGTACGAGGGGTTGCGGCGCAAGACTCTGCGGAGGGCTTTCCAGATGATTGGGCATTTCCCGAGAAGGAGCGGAATTGTGTGGAGCTCCTATGTGATAGGCGGGGACGAGAAGTAGAGCATTTGAGCTTCTCATCTGCCGGGAGCAGCCCGCTTTTTCAAGTTTGTCGGAGAGATATAGCGGAGTTTGTTGGTGGAGGGCTTTGTGTGTAATGCAGGCAGTCTTGAATGCAGATCTTCCCTCAACGAGTAGCCAGTTTAGGGCCTTGAGGGCTGGTGAGATGTGGTCAAAATGTTTGCAGTCGGTGATTAGCCTGGCGGCGGAGTTAAGCACGGATCTGAGGGGGGCACGGTGTGTTTTGGGGATTCCGGTGAGGATAGCAGTACCATAGTCTATTTTAGAGAGGACTAGGAATTGGACAACTCATTTAAAGTCGTCAGAAGGAACGAATGGTGTGAGTTTTTTAAGATGCCAGAGAGTGCAGAGATCGCTTTTAGCCGCATTCTTAATGTGGTTGTTAAGAGTTCGTTTATTGTCGATATTTAAGCCAAGTGATTTTGCTGAGTTAGATAAGGAGAGTGAGCAGTTCAGGGTATTGAGGTCAGAGAGCCAGCCATGGATGGGGAGCTTGTTGTTTTTGGGTGAGAAGAAAATTATTTCAGTTTTATTAGGGTTACGTTTGAGGTGATTATTGAAGAACCAGGATTGAATCATACTCAGGGCTTGGTTAAGGTGGAGAATATCGGAGTGGGATTTGATCTCGTAGTACAGTTGGGTGTCGTCCGCGTAGAGATGGGAGTTAATTCCTGTTTTTTTCAGAATAAGGGTAAGGGGTTCCATAACGAGGTTGAAGAGGGAGGGAGAGAGGATGGAGCCCTGGAGTACGCCTAGGGAGACCAGCGTGGGGTTGGAGAGGTAGTCCTTGATTTTGATTTGTTGTATTCTGTGTTGGAGAAAAGAGGAGAACCATTTGAGGGCTAAACCGTTGATGATAAAATGGGTTTTGAATGAGTTAAGTAGCGAGGCGTGGTTAACTGTATCAAAGGCAGCGGAGAGGTCAAGGAGAATGAGAAGGCAGGACTCCCCATTGTCAAGGAATAGGTGGAGGTCGTCTTCAATCCTCAGCATGGCCGTTTCTGTGCTGCTTCCTTTTCTGAAACCGGATTGCAACGGGTCAAGTAAGTGGAACTTGTGGATGTGTATGTCAAGTCGTCGGAGAGCACATTTTTCCAGGACTTTAGAGGTTCTAAATGGGGCCGAAGTTGTTAGGGTCATTCGGATCGGCTGATGGGTTTTTGAGGATGGGGTGATTTGACCGACCTGGAGAGAGTCAGGGACACACCCCATGGCAAAGGAGGAGGTCATGATTGAAGTCCAGTAAGGGGCGATGATCTTTTTGACGTCAAGGACGAGGCTGGGTGGGAGAGAATCTTTGGAGAGTGAAGAAGGATTACGTTTGGAGATGATGTTAAGGACTTCCTGTTCAGTAATAGGATGGAAATTATGCCAGGAGGCATTATTCTTGAGCTGGAAGGGAAGGAATCAGGAAAGGTAGAAACAGGACTATTTTTTGGAGTGCTGGGATTATCTGGTGGGGTCAATGGGGGCGGGAGGACTGAAAAGATATCACCCGCAGATAGAAGGGAAAACGAGGCAGGGGTAGTGAGGAATGACTGCTCGATTTTGGTGATTTTCTCAGACAAGTAGTTGGCAATTTCTCCACATCTCTCTGAGGAGGCAATCAGCTCCGGGGGGGGGGGGGGTAATTTTTGTTTTCTAACAATATTGAACAGTTCTCTGGGCCTAAAACTAGCCTTTTCCTTGAAGGTGTGTTTCTTATAATTCGATCTAGCAGATCTGAGGAGTGCTAGGGAGAGGGATGTTGTCTCCATGTTCTTTCAGTCTGTCTGAGAGAACGTCTTTCATTATTCAGAGTGGAGTTGAACCAGGAGTTAGAAAGGATGTTTCTTTGTTTTTTTAGTTTGGGAGGGGCTAAGTGATCCAGCACCTCATCGAATGTCTTGTTAAATTGCTCAGTGAGCTCGTTGGCTTTTTGGGAGAAAGGTTGGGCTTCGAGTACAGATTCAAGTACGTTTGAGGGAATATGACTAAGGTTTCCAGTCCATTTTAATTGTTTGGAGATTTTTGTTGGGGGAGCGGGATTAGTTATGATCTTAAAAAGAATAAGGTGGTGGTCCGATCAGTCAGTGGGAGTGATGCTGGTAAGGGACGTCAAGTCGCTGTCAGAAATGATAGCGTCAAGAGTTGCTCCTTTGGTGTGGGTTGGATGTTGACATAGATGTTTGAGATCATTAATCTCTAGGAGGTAACTGAGGCGCATGACTATGGGATCCTCTACATTGTTCCAATGGATGTTAACATCTCCTAGGAAGAGATTTTTGGAGTTTGAAAGAGAGGATAGTGAGATGAAGTCAGACAGTTCTTTGGCAAAGAGAAGCGGTTCGCCCGGCGGGTGGTAGATGTTGTGCAGTCGGATGGGGGGCGTGCCCTGTATCAAGAGTTCAGCATTAAGGTATTCAAAGGTTAGACAGAGTCTTTTAGAAGGGGGAGATTAAGAAAGTTTTCATATAATATGGCTAGAGCACCACCTTTCCTAACAGGCCTATCTTTCCTGAGGATAGAGCAGCCGGGTAGGATGATTAGGTCCAGAAAAGCCATTGAAAGGTGCTTGAACCAGGTTTCCGTCAGGAAGGCGATGTCAATGTCTTCGCTGAGTATAGTTTCGGATAATTCGGTTGCATGTCAGACCGCCAAGGGGGTAGTTTACCAGCATGCAGGAGAAGGGATTTGGGCTGTCTGATGTAGTATTGCATTGGATGGTGGTAATTTGAACAGGGGGTCAGGGGGAAGGGAGTGCAGATGGAAGTCTATTGATACCCGTGATAACAGGAATATTGGCATGTTGGGGGGAAGTTCATGATCCAACAGATTAGGGAGGAAGGAATAACAGAGGTCCCTGAGTTCAGAAGAGGATAAGGCGCTCACAGTGCGCAGAGGCCTACAAGCTTGGTCACGGAAGGGTGTAGTTCTCAACTTATTGGGAAGGTGCATGCCTTGAGCGCAGTCACCGGGGATCTCCTTGTAGTTAGGGAGGACCAGGTATTTGAGGGAATATCCAAGAAATAAAGTGAAGAGTACCTTGAAGGTAAAAATAAAAGGCTACGTGTTTTGTCGCTATGTGGAATAGGTTTGCAGGGAGGGTATGGATGGACAATCAGTGGGGATGATTTTCACTTTGTATGCACACTATAAGTTCAGAACTCACTACGATATGTGCAAATGCTCTGTGAGGAATTTAATATGTAAAGATACCAGACCCTCTAAAGCCTCTACATTTTTTTTCAAGGTTTATGCTGAATCAGAATAACAATACTTGTAAGAAAACCCCCCACTATAATCGGGCAAGATAAGCAATGTATAAAACACCATATACCTCTTGATTTTGGGAACACCATTGAAGGAAAAGCATCCTGAGTGATTTGGCCGAATATGGCAGAATGAGGCCATGAAGGCTACATGTACACCAATCTAACCCATCTATTATTGGGCCGGCACCTGCAGAAAATGTGGGTCACAGATGTTCGGAGGAATGTGGCTATCGCAACCGGTGAATGACCATGGTTGTGGTGAGAGGAGCTGAAACACTGTCAGTGCACATAACGTAAGAGGCAAACAACTACCAAACAAGCTTTGGCAAAGCCGGTTGACATGACTCTGGCATACAGCACACAAAGACATGCGCACAGAGACATGACTCTGGCATACAGCACACAAAGACATGCGCACAAAGATACAACATGCAGAGACCGATATATAAAACACACAGATACACACATACGCCTGCTGTGAGTTAAAAAATAAACAAGGGCTACTTAACATTATATTATACAAGGATGAATGTAAATGTGCAATTTTTCACAATTATAGTGCTTTTCTGTACTGAAGATGAATCAAAAGCTTGAGGGTGTCGTGCAACGTAGAAAGTTATCTCTGATGAAGTCTTGAATAATCGGTGCAAATCCATCCACTTGACTGTCCGTAGTTAGCTGTGGTCTTCAGGTCATCCTATCATGTACTATCTCATCAGTCCACACCATTCAATAGTAAGCACTAGCCAACCACAAGCCAAAAGTACTGAGAGCCAACAATAGACTAGTATAGAGCAAGTGTAGCAACAATTTTATAAGACTGATGGTAATACTTCTCTAATGTTAAAAAAAAGCCAGCACACACATTAGGCTAGCCCCCACTCTCTCTACAAGTGGTACACTATACCTTCATGGTAATGAACTTTGAGATACAATCTATGTCCTAAAGAATAGGACTACCACAGAGCAAAAAAAAGAAACTGAGGTATTAAAGTGGAAGAAAGTGCAGCACACACAAAGCATTAACAAAACAGATGTAGCACAAAATCGGGACTCCCATATGTTGACGCCCTGAGTCTACAAAACCCAGGGGGGAAGTATAAGAAAGGCCAGTGCCAACCGATAGCAAATGAGCTCATTCTCTGGCAGGCATATTTATATATATATAAAACTCCAAACTGAACTTACAGGGATTGTGGGTGAACAATTCGATCTATGCTCTAGGATATCATAGAGTATGAAAGGGACACTGATGCTCATCAAAAACAATGAAAACTATACTGTGTAACCTGGGAATGATGATTGCTCGTAGAAATATAGCTAGGCACTCAGATTGTTTATTTGTACCATTCCTTGGCCATCTTAGCTCTTTTTAGTGTCCGCTTCTAGGTTCAAAGAACTGTGATAAAGTCCCCTAGAAAAGCAATGAGCCCATGCCCTTGGTTGATTGACAGTAGGTTTTTGGACTCTTCGTAATTCTTTCCATCAAAATGCTTAGTTGTAGTATGGAAAAGGCAATAGAAGTTGTACTATTACCTACAAAACCTTTCTCAGACTAGCATTTGCTTGCAAGAAGGAGTCTGGAGTCCTGCATTAGGTATTCTGCATATCATATACGCATGTTGGTAGGGAAATCATTTTAAATAGTGCCGTTTTACCAAGTAACGTGATTGTCAGTGTGCCCCACAGAGAGGCTGTGAAAGTAAAGGTCTTCCCAAGGTTACTATGTTTCCACCTGTACTCAATTATGTCTAGTATATACACCCCATCCATCAGAATTCAGAGCCAACATCCAGTTTCCCAGCTTCAGCTCTCCTCTAGTTTGAACCATCACATTCTCATTCTGGAGAACTCAACACACTGTCATTCCACAATGCCTAGCTCAGCAAACCACAGAGGCTTTATTCCGAAACCCCTGCAGTAGCCTATTAAGATTGTGGCCATAGAAAGTATCTCAGTCCTAAGTCACTTCTGGGCGAATTTACTATTTTTTCAATCAAAGTTGCAGCACTGCATTGCGTGAAAGGGAGAGAAAGATACAACACTGCTGCTCTTTTCCAAGCATTAGCACACTTTCTGATTACCTAGCACCACACATACTCCTTTCCACCGAAGTGCAAATGTGTCTACGAAAGTCTATCATAGATTGTGTACTTGTTAAACTTTTCCTGCTTTGCAAGTGGGCTGTACAGTAGAGCACACATGCAAAGTTAGAAAAAATTGCAGAAAATAAACCGTTTCTGCTTCTTTGTGCCTGCTTTGAGGAGATGCAATTTAAAAACATTTTTTGCACAAATCCCTGCCTACAAATGATAGTAGCTAGAGCTTTGTATAAAAAATCATGGGTGGTTGCATACGAACAGCCTTCTACCACTCATGAGACACTCCCTTGACATAAAGTAATGCATAGCAATGCAAGATAATTTTCCAGTGCAAAACACATTTTACACTGGAATGTAAATACAAATCAACACTTTACATGGATGTGCATCACTTTTCGTTACTCAGCACAAAGTGTTGCAAAATCTATATCTTAATGCCCTAAGTATCAGAAACTGTAACATAAATTACATTTTTGCTACTGTCATTCTAGGATGCCCAGGACATTCTCTGGTGTAACCCACCATGCTAAAGGTTCACTTGCCTGCACAAAGAGGAACAGTGAGAGTAGACACACTTGGTGTGTGGCACTGTGCAAATTAAACATCTCTGGCAATTTTCCATTCACTCTAACTTTGCCACTTGGAGTGATATTTAGTAAAGCAACATTTGATAAGAATTCAGGGCCCAAGCTATTACCTAAGGAACTTCAAATAAGAAGCACCACTACAGAGTTAAACCAGGGCCGGACTGGCTACCGGGCGTTTTGGCATGCTGCCGAGCTGGGGGCTGATTTTGTTGATGGGGACCTGCATGTGCTGAACGAAATTCGTTTTCCTTTGTTTATATCGAAGCACACGCAGGTCTCCATCAATGAAATTAGCCCCCACCGCAGTGACATCAGCCCCCAGCTCGGCAGCATGCCAAAGCGCCCGGTAGACAGTCTGGCCCTGAGTTAAACACACCATTTTGGTCTATAAGGATCAAATCTGTAGAGGTCCTTTAAGAGACGCAGCATATTCCAATCTGTTCATCCAGTACATTGAGCCTGAATCACCTGTACTGCGTAAAACCTGATTAATCAGGATGTACTGAGAACAGCCATGAGGAGAAATAAACTATTTGTAAGCACTTTTGCCAGAATCTGTATTGGGTCAAAGAGCATTCATCCTCTGTCTTGTTTATTTTTGGGTGTATTAAAACCATAATGGGATGTTACTTATCTTGGGGTATAATGCCCCCTTTCTTCATGTACTTAATTAATTGCAAATGTTATTGGCTAAGTGCACCTGAAGCCACTTCTAAAACTCCACCAGTTCACCATTCACACCTGGAAATATTCAGGATTTCAGCTGGCCCACAGCTGTGGCGACCTCAATGACCAGTACATCTTGTTCGAACTGTGATGTTCCATACTGTGACAGATGTGGCATGCATATTGTCCCTAAGAAATGTTCTATATGTTTGTCCAACATGTATGTACATAAGTTATATAGATTCAGAAAAGGGGGTGGTGATGAACAGAGTGTCTGAATTAAGCAGACCACTCTTACCCAGTCCAAAGATCAGGGCTTGATCCATCACCTTTATTTATCTCACTGCACCATCCCAGCTCAAACCTGGCTATATGCAAATCAGTCTGTCCCTGGCCCAGTGCATCATGGGAACAGGGCAGACTAAACTACCAAGCCAATTCTTCACCAGAAAGGAGACAAGCTACCGGGGACCGGTTTCTGGCATTTCAGCCGTCTTCGGCCCGGCTTGCTTGAATCCTGATGGTGCAGTGAGAAAGGGACTCATGTCTGAGTATACCCTGCCACACCTATAGTGGCCAAAAACGATTCAGAAAAGGGGGTGGTGATGAACAGAGTGTCTGAATTAAGCAGACCACTCTTACCCAGTGCAAAGATCAGGGCTTGATCCATCACCGTTATTTATCTCACTGCACCATCCCAGCTCAGAACCTGGCTATATGCAAATCAGACAAGCCAAAGACCTGCCCGTCTGCGCCCGTCCGCGCCAGGACGGGGCCAGGGGGCTGGAGGCTATGGCGGGACACACAGGTGCCCAATTAACTTACACCTCACAGGTATTATTTAACATTCTAAATTTCTCACCGATGACATGTCAAACTAGGATGGAACATAGCCTAGAAGGCCCTTTTTCATGCCGCCATTGTAAAGCTCAATTTGAGGCGGGAGCTGTGGCTAGTACTGTCTCTCACGCCCCACCTAAGCGTTGTGCACCCGGCAATAAATCATTGCTTCATAATCCCAAACATACAGAAAATGAGGTGAACAACATCCCTCTGAAAACTAAAAATCTGCTATGTAATATCATATCCCTACCGAAACATACTGTAGAAGTATGGGACTTGATCACTTCACAAAATCCAGACCTATGCTTCCTGACAGATACATGGCTCAAACCACATACTGTCCCTGCCATAACATTGGGAATCCCCATAGGGTACAAAATTGTCAGGTTGGATCGCCCAATTAAAGTTGGTGGTGGACTAGCGATAGTCCACAAACAAGAAATCAATGTCACGGTGTTGGATGAAATATGCACCCCCGACTTAGAACTACTGATCTTTAAAATCCATACCTCGAGCAAATATAGTAGAAAGGGAGCACTAGTATACCGCCCCCCTGGGCAATGCTCAAATGTATCGATTACTTTGATGGAAGCATTGGCACCCCATATATATGACAATTCTGACTTCCTTCTTTTAGGTGATTTTAACATTCACAGTGAGTTGGATTCTAACAGTGAAGCACAGACACTATTGTCAGACCGTGGCACATTGGGTCTAAGGCTTATTAACAGCGAACCTACCCATCAGGCAGGACATACGCTAGACCTAGTCCTAACAAATTCCTTGCAGGTTGAATGTAGATCCCCTTATCAAGTCGATTGGACTGACCATTTCATAATCGAATTTTACACTCCCACTCCTACCTCATATGATATCGGAAATACCACCCTAGCCAAAACCTAATACCAAAATTAATCTTATCTACAACAAAATTGTGGCCTCTCAAAACTTAGGAACTTTGTCTCCTCCTCCACATGATCCATTTATACAGAATAAAAATTCTTTCCTTACCATCCCACCAGTTAGTGATTTAGATCTCCCACTCCTTATCAATCACATGAAAACTGGCTCTCCCAATGATCTCCTTCCTGCAAAAATGGTACCCCCTCTGATTTCCATCTTGGGACCCTCCATTCAGTCAGTAATGAATACTTCACTGGCAAAGGGACAAGTCCCTAGGGAGTGGAAGATTGCGGTTGTAAACCCTATTAGGAAGAAGGCTACCTCCCCCTGGACGGATCTTTCTAACCTCCGGCCCATCTCCCTCCTACCGTACATTGGCAAGATGACAGGGAAGCATGTAAACATCCATTTATCTAACCATGTCGAGGCAGCGGAAGGCCTGGACCCGTCACAATCTGGGTTCAGGCCAAATCACAGCACCGAATCGGCCCTACTAGCAGTGTCCAACAACATCAGGATGACACTGGATGGTGGGGGGTCTATGATTCTGGTGTTGTTGGATTTATCCGCTGCCTTCGATACGGTGTCTCATGAAGTGCTTCTCGGCCGTCTGAGGGATGTAGGGCTGGGAGGAGTAGCTCTGTCCTGGATGGAAAGCTTCCTTTCCTGTCGCTCTCAAGAAGTCAGGCTGGGCTCCCATAAATCCATCTCTAGGGAGCTCACCAGGGGTGTGCCACAGGGCTCATGCCTAAGCCCCACATTATTTAATGTGTATGTGGCCCCCCTGTCCGACTTGGTGAGGTCTTTTGGGTTTACCCCGGTGTCCTACGCCGATGACACCCAACTTCTGTTCCCTTTTAAAACCTTCACCCCTGCTTTACAAAAATCTTTTTCAGAAGGAATGAGGGCAGTATCAAAATGGATGGCGGAGAATTGTTTACAGTGAGAGTTCAATGACAATGTGCTAGACTTCGAGGATCTCTTTCCAGCTTCAGCCTTCAGCCTGGTAGGCCAGCATTAGGGTTTTGACTTCCACATCATCATGGTCATCCCTGAATCATGCTTACGTACTTTTCAAACATAAACTGTTACTACTTACGATTTCAATTTTGCCCTAATGCTTCTGAAAGTCACATCTGTGTCTTCTCTTTTCCAATTTGAATTGATCTGGTGTCATTCTGCTTATTAAATATTATGCTTTTTTCGATAAACTACTGCCATTAGAATGTGTTTTTATTTTTTATCCTAATCAGACAATATAAATGTATTAACATATTCTTGTCTACCATAAACTGTGAAGCAGCATAACAATATAGAATTGATTTGATAGTTTTCTGACAGGGCTAATATTGTGCCCCCAAGATATCCTGGCATTCCTCGTGGAACCCCAATCATCCATGTATTTTAGTGCATGCATGTCCCCCCAGCTTACATCAGGGAGGAATCACTCACAGATAAACATCTCTGGTAGGGTAGACCTCATAAACTCAGCTGTTTTAGCACCATCCACATCAGGTGCTGCCTTATTTCAAGGCATTAAATGATGTGATGTAGGGGAGTACAGATTTCCATTAGCTAGCCAGGGGCACTGAGTGATTACCAAAAAATGGGCTTTACCATCAGCCCAAACAGCTGTGGAGCTGAAATGATTGCGAGGTATATAAATGTGCAGAGTACAGTTTGAACCTATTAATATTCTATTCATTCGTTCAATAGTGGAAGCACTGTATTAATTCAAGTTCTAAATATTCTAGTTGTATTCTCAGTTTATTTTACAGTTGTACCAGTTTTACTATTTTAAGTGACAGTGAGTAAGTAGACCACAGCCGTGAACTTATTGGGTAATAGAGCTAAATATTCCAGTTTTCTGTAATAGCCAAGTAGAGAATGCTGTCTATCAATGGAAATTGATTAAGGGTGGTTCACGCACTCCAGTATTCCTGTAATTATATCCGTGGTAGGGTGATTAGTCTTTTTTTCCAGAGTTTTATATAGCGCGAACTTGGCCCGAAGGTATTGGGTATCAGAGTGCTTTTACACGAGCACCAGTAGCGTTACATGAGGACGCATTCATTTTTGTTAGGCACGGTTAAGTTTAGTTAAGTTTAGGTGTACAGCAGAGTATCACCTTCCGATCTAAAGCGTGTCCAAAACACCTAAAAGAAGAGTTCCCTCCTGGGGAATCAGCTCCTGGATGCACTGCTGAATTCCCCATTGGGAAGTAATAAAATGTGTGATCCTTATTACATAAAAATCACAGTGATTCCATTAGATTCTTGTTGATTTTTTGTATTTATGGGTTAATCAAGTAAAGGGTGTTTTCTCATGAATAGTGGTCTAACCAAGCACTAGACATGTACATACTAGTGCAAATCAGAGATTAGCACACCAGACATTCATTTCTATGTTTACGGTATCCAGTCACATATCCATGTGTTCTGGTTCATTTGAACATCTTTGATACAACATGGGCAACACTCTCACTTGGTGACAGATACATTTTTAATGGAGAAAGACCATTTTTCACTTCACTGCACTTTTTTAAATTACTTTTCAGAAAGAATATCCTCTGACAAAAGGCCATTCCAGCCCGAAATGTAATGATATTGTTTAGCTGCAGATTTGTCTAATGAGCTGATTCATTGATCGATAGTTATATGGAATGCAGCAATTTCATCATCGATTATATAGTGGAATGAGGAAAAATATGAATGAATAGCAAGACTCAATAGAAATCTAATGGAATCACAGTGATTTTTTGTATCAAGATCAAACATTTGATAAATTCCTAAAAGGGAATTCACCAGTGCATCCAGGGGATTTTTCCCCAAGGGGGAATGCTTCTTTTAAGCATTTCTATGGAAATTAGTTAGTTGTGATTTTTTCTGATTTTCTTTTTTGTTACTGTATTTTCTTGGGGAAATGCCCTCCAAAATATATCCCTATCCATACTCTAGTGGGAATCAATATACTCGGACTATATTTTATCACTCGGTGGTTGGGACCATCTCCCCAATTTACTTATTCTTCTTTCAAAGCGTAGGGATTCCCTTTTAATTAACTCCCTTGTCCATATGTATCCAAGTGTTAAAATATCAAAAACTCAGGCTACTTTTAGTGTTTTTTTTTGTTAGTTAACCAGAGTAGTGGTAGGGGAACTGTTAGGACGGAGAGAATTATAGTTTCGAAAAAATCTGGTTGGAGTACTGGTGGGTTAAGGCATGCTAGATGATCATACAGAATGTTTCTTTTCTTCAGAATTACTTCCAATACTTATTTATAATGGAAGCTGAATGTGATGTGAATCTGTAACTCAATTCGTACTCAAGTGAGCAGTGAGCTCCGGATTTTGTGTATGAAACCAAAGTCCTTACAGCCAAATAGAGACCAACAAATCTTGTTTATCTGTGACAGAGCACCACACTGTAAGATAATGTGATCAGGAATATATTTACACTTTTTCAGTATGTTTCTAACCACCCTTTCGGACAAGATGTTTGAAATGACTGGCTTTCTAAAATGGATTCCTATGATTTCTTTTGGGTGGTAGTTGTTGTGTCTTGTAATAAAAAAAAGTTTGAATTCTTTTGGTTCCTACTGTATACCATAGGCCTGTGATGTAAGCATTGGACAGGTGAGTTGAAGGCAGGTGTAGAATGTAGAGTTTTGACTTACAAGCAGCAGAATAATGATGTTGAAAACCACTCTCCATGTGTGGCCTACATAATGGTGAGCGCCTAGGCATGGCACTACAACTGACGACAAGGAAGGGGATCACAAGCTTGTACACTGAAAACATACACTGAACCTTGGTAACTCTCTGTTCTGAGTTGTTTGAATTGTTCTTTTGTTTATTTACAGACATGGCTCTTTTATTTGTTAGACTGCGTTTTTTTCAAACAAGGGGGCAGGAAAAACGGTGCCTCTCTATTTTGTATGTGATGCCAAGTGAATAATGGTGTGGTTCAAATTGTGATTTTCTTGGCTATTCTGCATCCTGGAATATCATGTGTCAGTACTTTGTCATTATTCTTACACGCCATGAATTGTATTGCAAGAGAAAAAAAGCCAGTGATCTCTTTAAAAGTAGATTCCCTGATGCCCTATGATAAGTGACTGTGTACAAGCTGGTCTATTATGGATCTACCCATTCTCTATGCTATCTTAGGGAAGTCTGGCAAGTCTGAGCCCATTATGGGGTCTGATTTGACAAACAGACCAACTTTTTTGTAGAATCTTACTGATGGCTCTTGTGTGATTGGAAAAACTGGTGTCAATCTAAAATGGCCTTTCTCATCATTTCCTCTAGCGTTGTCTTGTAAAGGTCCGGTCTAGTTTTCTGTTGAACTCTTGTTGTTGCCAGTTTGAGAATTTCTTGGCTTAATTTACTGCAAATAAACAACAAAGGTCCTAGTTCTCATGGCAATTTTCATTTGCTGCACTGTAAACATCCATGGTCAAAATTTGTTATCCAAGGGATCTCTTTAGTCTCAAGAGAATCCTAAGATGTTTCAATCTATTGCCTCATTAAAACAACAACCTCTCTGATTGATACATACAGGACAGCACAGACAAAAAATGTGTGAAAAGCGAGATGGCACCTCACGGGCGCACCACCAATGGGACCCCTGGTTGGTACTCACCAGGATGGCCCTGTTCTCATCATCGGTGCCATCAAGCTAAAACCAAAAAACGTGTCTCGAACCTCAAAAATAAAAAGACAGTGAATGGTGCAGTGGACACAACTTATATGTGACAAAACTAACAACATTTAACATATAAGTCACTGGGCAACTGGGACCATAAACTTTACTTTTTTTCTTTTTTTCCCTTCTCTGTTGCAAAACAGTGAACACACATATACTAAAAAAGAAGAGAGTAAATACTACCTATCGATTCACTCTCTACTCACAGCCGACATGTTTCATTGCCTTGGTTTCTATCAGGCAATTTCTTCAGGGCAATACACTTTAAATGCCACTGCAAGAGACACTGAAGCTTGAGTGCTGTAACATAAACAAACAAGAGTATGGTCACCTGGTGTCCCTATCTATTTTCTGCGTATCAAACTATCAAACCACCATGCTGTATTGGTAAATAAATGAAAGGCTTCCATTTACCCTGCATGCAGTTTAGCCTCTCATACCAGTGATGAAGTAATGTTAAAAACGGGAAACAGCTCCCTTAGGTGAACATGGTCCTTACTCTCCGTACGAGAAAGTCACTAGAATGTAAAAATACAGATAATTCAATGCTTTTAGTATAGGAGCCTACTATTGCCTCGCGTATTTTGCATAGCCTAAATGCAGTTAAGCTAGATGTTACCGGTTTTAGAGTAGCGGTCGGCGTCCTCTCAACCCTCGAGCGCCGACCGAATGAGTCTCTGTATATTTACCGGGTGGATGCGCGTTGCGATTGGTCCGCCATGGTGCATCACGTGAGTCAAGGCTGCCGGTTTCCAGGATATCCGATTGGTTCCTGCAAACGCGTACAGCGCATTTCGATTGGTCCCTGGTGTCAAAAGACACGGGACCCGGCCGCCGGGTTTCGGGGGATGTGATTGGACCCAGGCTGTCCTGTTGTTAAATGCCGGTCTTCTGAAAAAAGACGCGGCCATTTGTAAACGGACCTGTAGCCCCGAAGCAGCATAGAAATCAAGCCTGTATGGTGTTATTTAATATACGCCCATGTTTATAGCTAGACTCCACTATTGAAACATTCAGGTGTAGTTAGACTGCATTATTGGAACACTCAGGTGTAAATAAATAAACGTGTCCATTATTTAGCTAGTGTAAAATTTAAGTATTGGCATAGTCGCAGTATATTAAAGGGATTATAATGGCAGCTAAACTCATGCTCTAAGAGAGGCCCCGGGCGAAGAAGACAGTTATAGGCTAATACATGTAACGCCTAGTCAGATCAGGTATGGTGAGAATTACAGTTCTCCTGAAATGAAAATAGGGTCTTTGTTATTGATGTTATCATATTAGATGTTAATTTAGAATGTTAATTTTAGGGTGGAGGAGGCCACCAATCAAAAAGGACAGAAAGCCACTGCGCTGAGAGACAGCTCTTCAGATGGTTAACGCAACTTGTTCCATTCCAGTAATTCGTTCAACCCTTTCTGTTCGCTTTGTTCTTGATATATCCAACGGGCTTCCTTGTTGATTAATCGTCTTTCCACAGATTGCGCATCGCCCATCACTCTCTCCAACACTACCCAGGTGAAGGTGTGTTTATTCCGGTGGCAATGTTGCACTAACTTGGTAGTCAATTTTCCAATCCTTATTGTGCTAACATGCTCCTGGATGCGGAGTTTGATCTTACTCCGCATCCAATTTACTGCAGCCTGAAAATCAGTTTTTCTGGTGCTGTTCCATTTGATAAGCAGTAACTCCCCATAGGTGATACTCCACTTTAGGTTAGCTGGGTGACTGCAGTAGGTTTTCTGTAAAGGGCAGTGCTTATTTTATTCTCAGGGGCACAAAACGTTCAGCTCTAGGAAGTTGACCAATTCAGTGAGCATTTCTCCTGAAAAATGAAGATTCACTTCATTAATGTTCAGTTCGGCTGTGTATTCTGAAGCAGATGCTTTGCATCCCCTCCAGATTAAAAGGGGGTAATCAATATACCTGTTCCAGCAAAACAAGTCTCTCAACCCATGAAACATAGGTCTCTGACCAGGCTTCCTGCTTCTCCCATCAGCCCACAAACAAGTTTACATCGCTGGGGGCAAAGCAGATAGCCATGGCTTATTCATGTGTTTGTCTATAATGTTGGCCCCAGCATATGAAGACATTATTCACTAGGCACAACCTTCAAAATGAATCAATATTCTATTATCTTCAATAAATTTCAGTGAGTGCCGTTTAGAAAAATAATTAATTGCTTTAACCCTATCATTGTGTATCAACAGATCGGGTATATCAAGTGCAATCATCAAAAAATCTATTTCCCACATAATGCTTTCAAACATTCCTTAGAATCCTTACTATATGATGTAAGGTCAGTTACAAATTGGAAGAGAATGTGATCTATGTACATGGACATGTGTTCTGTGAGATTGGATTGGGAGGAGAGGATTGGATGCTCCGGTGGATTCAAGCTGTCCTTGTGAATTTCGGTAGATGATAAAAAGTTAGTGTCTGGGGATGGGGGCATCTCAAAAATGTATACTCATCCATGTCCAACATGCCCCTATTGTGCCATTTAAGAATACGATTGTAATATTCTTTGATGCTTTGACTGTATTCCTCTTTGGATATGGGCAAGTAGCACTTTATGCCAGATAGTTGTCTTAATGCCTCTTTATGATAGTATTCCTTTGTTAAAAGAACTACAACACTCCCCTTGCCTGAGGGTTTACAGGCCATTGGTGTGACCTTTTTACATTTTATTAAGCAGCTTTTTGTTCCTTAGTGAGGTTGCATAATTTATGTGGCACTCTATGCCTGAAAGGATATTGTTTTGACTTATACTGGGTGCTCCCTTGTGTATGGACAAAGCTAAACCTCTCTGGAGTGCTATAACGAGTGTTAAACACATGTCTGTGGTTGCAGTTATTCATTCCAGGTTGGCTTGGATGGTGTATTACTGATTCAAAGATGTAATACTGTGCCTGGAATGGTAAAGGTTTTTCCGCAATTTACCGCTCCGAATCTATGGCACTGTGCTAATCCTATGCTTAAAGACTTTGGTGTAGTAATGGCAAAAGACTTTGTTGTTTTCTATCACATTGTGGATGGCAATATGCTAATCCTAAAAACTTTGATAGAAAAGCAGACATTTGAGGTCAGCAAATTCAGAGTGTTGCTGGTGTTGTACGGTGCACTATAAAGGAGATGCTCTCCAGCTAAACTTGGAAACTACCCAGAGTTCTCTGCTTCTTTTTTGTATAATTTATGCAGCACTCTATGCCTGAAAGGATATTGTTTTGTCTTATATTGGGTCCTCCCTTGTGTATGAACCAAGCCAAACCTCTCTGAAGTGCTATAACGATAGTTAAACACATGTCTGTGGTTGCTGTTATTCATTCCAGGTTGGCTTGGATAGTATTTTACCAATTCAAAGCTGTAATACTGTGCCTAGAGTGGTAAAGGTTTTTCCTCAATTTACCGCTCCGCATCGATGGCACTGTGCTAATTCTATGCTTAAAGACTTTGCTGTAGAAATGGCAAAATACTTTGTCGTTTTCTACCACATTGTAGATGTCAATGTGCTAATCCTTTGCTTAAAAACTTTGATAGAAAAGCAGACATTTGAGGTGAGCAAATTCAGAGTGTCGCTGGTGTTGTACGGTGCTCTAGAAAGGAGCTACTCTTCA
The DNA here is from genome assembly GCF_964263255.1 of Lissotriton vulgaris. NCBI lineage: Eukaryota > Metazoa > Chordata > Amphibia > Caudata > Salamandridae > Lissotriton > Lissotriton vulgaris. Next base: position 806,553,977 of record NC_141687.1, read on the forward strand.
CCTAAACTTGGGAACTACCCAGAGTTCTCTGATTCTTTTCTGCATAATTTATGCAGCACTCTATGGCTGAAAGTGTATTGTATAGACTCATGCTCCCTTGTGTCTGGACAAAGCTAAACCTCTCTTAAGAAGAATACCAATGGCGAAACATGTGTCAGAGGTTGCTCATTTTCATTCCAGGTTGGCTTGGATGGTATTTTATCAATCAAAAGCTATAATGTGTCTGGAGCTGTTAAAGAAAAAAAGCAGATGCCATCTTAGAAGGGAGTATGTTTTAACATAAATCAAAACTACTATATGAAGTTTTCAGGGATGTCATCCCAGTGTCATGACATAAATATATAACCATGTGAGCAATAGCATGTAATGGGGAGTACATAAATGACTGCACAGAGTAGGCAGCCAAGTGAATCTTATCACTTTTTGCCTTGCTCAGCTGGGAGAATGATTGTCAATGTGTCTCAAATGGGGTAGGAGCAAGGATGCCATATTACAAAAAGTCTGACGATGAGTGATATCCTGCACCAGTACATACAGAAGCATTTGCTGTTCAAGGACAATCAGCTAAAATGGGCAGCTTTGGTGCCAGAGGGTGATAAAAATATATCAGAAAGTAGCTCCAAGATGGCGTGTATTCAATACATCAACTGCCATCACTCTTGGCAAGCAACCAATGTACTGTTGAATGAGTGCAAAGGATAGTGCCCAAGGAGAAACTTATTGTCAAAAAGAAAGGGGGTTGTCCTAATACTCCACAAGCACCTGGACACTCTACGTGACAAGAAACAGTTTTTTGTTGATGCTGTGGAATAAATGAAGGAAACTCGTTTTATACATGGAAGAAATGTGCAGGGTGCACCCAGGGGGCAATTGTGAGGAGGGGATCAACCCTCCTGGGCAACCAACCTTCCCATCATGTTGAATCCTCTGGGCAGTCAGAATGGACCCCACCTGCCTCCACAGGACCACCGCCTCCACAGAAGTGCACTGAGAATGGCTCCAGGATAGCTAGGAAGGCTTCCACTCTAGAGATGATACTTTATTTGCCCACTAGGATGCTATCTTTTGCACTCATTCAGCAGTACATTAGTTGCTTGCCATGGGCGCCCTCTGGGGCGTGACAGCAGTTGATGTTATTAGCACAGGCCATCTTGCCGTTACTTTCTCATATTCTCTTTTTTGTTTTTGTTTTTTATTTATTTATTGGCATTTCAAACAAGAAACAAAGAAAAACAAAGGACCAGCATAGAGATTAGGAGCATGAATCAGCGTCACTGCTGTATACACATATCAGGCAAATAAAAGGACAACATTTCTGAAACAATAATCAGTACTGACAAACAATAAAATCATAGTCACATCCAATACACTCAGGCTTAGCCCACTGAGGGCATATCACACGTAGGCCCAAAAACCAGTCCGGGCCCCTTTGGGCAGCAATTACCTACTCGTCGGTGTGAATGGGCGAGCCCACCTGTGACCTCCCGTCCGTCGATGTTGTGTCAACCTCACATTTAGTGGAAACATCCCTATCAGTCCTTTTCTCCAGGTACAGTGCCCAGAAGTTCTTAGGTCTATTACGGGGGGCAATAAGTTGCTGTATAACTCAGTTTGTGTGCAGCAGTAGAGCATTTCTTTAGACCACTGGGAGAGCGTCGGAACCGAGCCTCACCTCTTGGCGACAAGAAAGCCCATGTCGACAAGTCTTCTATGGTCAGTCGGGGTGGTCTTAGAGTACCCTAAAATAGCCAGCAGCGGAGCAGGGGCCAGAGAAAGTGCTGTGACTCTACTTACTTCCCCATAAACTGCACACCCAAAGACAGAAATTCTCGGGGAGGACCAGGAAATGTGTAAAAAATCAGCCATCTGATCTCCGCATCTCTCACAACTAGGGCTCTCTCGCAGTCCTTATCGAAAAAGCCGTTCTGGGGTATAATAAACCCTGTTTAGAAACTTAAAATGCAGCAATCAATGGCGGCCATTTAGCGATATATTTTTGATATTGGTGCAACAGTATCGCCACTTTACATCAGGTAATTCAATGGCCAGGTCAGTCTGCCACGCCAGGCGGGGCTTAGTGTAATCCGTCGTTCTTTCAGAAAGAGTGATTCAGTACAGATTTGTTATAGCTTGGTTGAGGTCTTGGTATTAACGGTAAAATCATATGCTGTAATAACCGGAGGCTCCTCCATGTCCTCCCCCAACAGGTCTTTAAGCGCATGTCGAACCCTGCAAAATTGAAAGCGTGGAAGGAGGGAGCGAGTGTTGTCCTCAGATTCTAACTCATCCCAAGTACGGACCCTACCTTCGGAGAATAAGTCTCCCATGTGATGTATATCCAGAGCAGCCATCGCTGCCAGCACTCCCTTATCCTTGCAGGGGGCAAGCCACGAGCACCAGGCCAGAGGTGTCTTTGGGGCATACAGAAGCGAGCAGGCTTGCGCATCCATCATGTGGTGCCAAGTGTGAGTAACCACATTCAGTGAGTCAAGGAAACCCATCCGGCGATCTCTCGGGCGAGACATCAGTGCAGGCAGTGGGGGTGGCGCAGCAACGATTGTTTATATACGTATGCGCGGGATATCCGCAGGTCGTGTGTCCAATGATACGCTTGTGCGCCTTGGCGGCCCGGTAATAGAGCTCCAAGTCCGGAGCATTCAGTCTGCCCTCCTCGTAGGGACGGGTAAGGATTTCCCAGCCCATGCCAGTCGAAGGATAAGTGAGTGAAGTGAAGTTGCTGAAAAAACACACTAGACAGGACCATGGGTATGTTGCTGAACAGGAACAGAAAACGAGGGAGCACAATCATCTTTATGAGGGAAATACGACCCATCAAGGACAGAGGAAGGGCTATCCACGTAGCCACATCATCCTCCAGCTTAGAGACAGCCACCCCATAGTTCTCTCTAAGGACCACCTCGGAATCTGTGTGCAATCGAATCCCCAGATATCGTACCTCATCTGTAGCCCATTGAATGGGGTAGTCCGGTTCGAAACGTTTGGTGGCGGACGTGAGCAGGAACATGAGCGATTTAGTCCAATTTACGTGAATACCCGAAAGGGAGCTGAATAAAACAACCTCACGCAGCACCGTCGGCAGGTTTACCTCCGGATCACGCACATACAATAATGTGTCATCTGCATATGTGGATACAATCAAGTTGTATGAGGGCAACCGGATACCCCGATGCCCATGGTATTCGCGCAAAGCGCACACGAGAGGCTCAGTCACCAAAACATAGAGTATAGGAGAGAGGGGGCATCGCTGGCTAGTGCCACAACCGATGCTGAAGGGGTCCGTGATAAGTGACCCAATACGAACCTGGGCCGTTGGAGAAGCGTAAAGCGTATTCAGACGCCGGATGAATACGTCTCCCGCCCCCATGCGATGCAAGACGTGTCGCAGAAAAGGCCACTCGACAGAGTCGAAGGCCTTTTCCATGTCCAAACAAACCGCAACAGCAGAGACGTCTGGTCGAGTGTGTTGAAATGCCGCAAACACCATCCTCAAGTTGTAAGTGAGGTTACGACTGGGGACAAAGCCCGCCTGCTCAGGGGCAACTAATGTAGAGAGCATAGGACTGAGGCGATTCGCGATCATTTTTGCAAAGATCTTTGTGTCAACATTTAATAACGATAGCTGACGGTTCGAAGAGCAATCCCTAGGGGGTTTTCCAGGTTTGAGAATAGCAACAATTATTGCCTCTCGCATCGTGGGAGGCATCTCACCCACCTTTGCCATGTTCTCAACAAGAGTCAATAGCCGAGGGATCAGCAGGTCAGAGAATGTTTTCTAAAACGACACAGTTAGGCCGTCACTGCCCGGCGCACTCCCGGTCCACATTGACGATAGAGCCCAAACAATTTCCTCACGCTCAAATGGCCATACCAAGAATTTGCGATGCGAGTTAGGCAGCCAGGGTAGCTCAATACGAGTCAAATAGTCCAGAATTCGTTCCTCCGGGGGAAGGGCCTCTGAAGGCGTATAATGATGTATAAAACTCTCGAAAACGGTCCGCTACCTGCCCTTCAGTCAGGGGCTCGTCTGTCTGAGGAGATCTCATGTCAGGGATCGCTGTACTATTCCTGTGCTGCTTGGTCAGCTGCCCCAAAACCGACCCAGGGCTCTCCCCCTCCCCATAGGATCGCGCAGTGGCATATTTCCCCAAATACTTGACCTCTGTAGCAGCCTCCTCATGGTACTCTTGCAGATTTTGGGCAAGCTCCTGCATCAGGTCTTCACCATGATTCAGTAGGTGAAGTGCCTCAATGTCCTTAAGCCTGTTTTCCAGCAGGGTCAGGCGTCCTCATATAGATTTAAGGACCCCAGCATGTTTAGAGATGACAATTCCCCGTATATACGCCTTGAAGGTCTCCCAGACGGTCAAGAACGAGTCAACCGAGCCGATGTTAGTGTCAAAGAATTCCTCAATGGCCGTGGCCAGTTCCTCCCTGCATGCATCGTCCAGCAAGGAATAGGGGGGAAAGCGCCATGCAAATGGTGGGAGGCGTATCGCCGGCATTATAAGTGTGATAAGGACAGGGGAATGATCCTAGAATGTGCGCAAGAGTATTGAACACGCCCGGATCTGAGACTGAAGAGGATAGCCAATAGTCAATCCGCGTATGAATGTCATGTGGAGCTGAGTAATGCGTGTACCCCCCTTGAGTAGGGTGCCTAGATCTCCATACGTCCTGCAGCCCTAAACGTGTCATCTCCGCATCCAGAATCCTGGCAGAGGCTGAAGGGCGGCGATCAGGACCATCAGATCTATCCATTAAGGGCTGTCTTGTCATATTAAAGTCGCCCCCCCATAGAACATGTCCTACACAGTATTCTCGGACTCTAGTAGCTAAGTCTGAGTAAAAAGCAGGATAGTCGCAGTTAGGACCGTAAGTATTCACTATATGAAACTCCATACCTTTCCCCATGCACTTGGTGATCACGTATCGCCACTCCCTGTCGGTCGTAATAGGGATAAACGTCAGAGATGCCTTAGGGTTAACCCATGTTAAAACTCCCCTAGCGTGTGAGGTAAATCCTGCAGCATTTATGTTATTCAAGAAACCTCTGTAGCGTAGTTGTCAGGCTGTCCGGGTGTAAGTGGGTCTCTTGTAGCAGCGCTACATCAATCCTGTGTCTCGAGAGGTACTGGAGGACTCGTCTAACTTTACGATGGTCATTGAGACCCCTAACATTCCACGTCATCAATGTGATGGTATCTGTAGTGTTACTCTGTTGAGTCATCTCGGGGATAACCATGTGTAAGAATGTCTGTGCAGTGCAGTCCGTACTGGTGCCAACCGAACATGTCGCATCACATCTATGCAAAATGGTCCATCAATATCACATAAAACTCGTAACCATTCCCCCCCAACCATAGCAATTCTGAAAAGCAATGGATCCCCTCCCCCCAGCCTGCCCACCCCCATCCAGATCAAGGGCGCCCCCCAAGCCCTACCCCCCGCCCATGCTTGCCCATTCCCAATTAGGCCGCGGTCAACCCCTCCCTCCCTCCACCCTCCTCCCATCCTCCTCCCCGTACTAACCCCCCTCACCTCCTAGAACCTCCTCAAGAATCCCCGAACCCTTAGAACCCAAAACAAAACTTTTACCAAAGACGGTGGGATACACGCTGGGGCAAAGGTAGCTAACAATGTGCAAACTCTCTGTAAAGTAGAATGCTGCATGCCCCTCCCCCGTCTCTGTACAAGAAAGAAAAAACAATTTGCGTGCAACCAAAACAAGCTGTTGTAGTGCTCCCCCAGCAAGGTCATAATACATTGCAAACATAACATGCATCGATACACGTCTTAGTACAGAAGTAAAATATGAGGGGAGACCTGTGCCTCCAGAACAGTGGCGCCTCCGCTGGAGCGTGCGTGTGTCTGGGAATCATACCTAGTGTCCATTTACACAACTCTTCGTAACAAACCGCCCCCTTGGAGACTGAAACCCTCCAATGCAACCAAGGAGCTTCACTTCCCGCATCCCATTCCCACCTCTAGGTCCCCCCCTCCAATCCCCCAAATAATGTAATGTAGAGGATATTTCTTATCTGCAAGTGTCACATCTAGTCCTGGTCATCCATAGAGCCTCCCGCAGCTTCCCCTGCCTGTTTATTCTCAACTTTTCCGGATATAGCATCGCGCAGTCATCGCCCATTTCCCGTATCTGCCTTTTCATTAGTTGGAACTGACGCCGCGACTCCTGTGCCCTTGCAGTGAAGTCCGGAAAAAGCGAAAGGGTCGATCCCTCATATTAGAGAGTCTGTTTCTCCCTCGCGAGACGCAGTGCCACATCGCGGTCTCTGTAGTTGAGCAGCTTGGCTATGATAGGTCTAGGAGGCGCCCCTGGCTTTGGCCTCGGGCCGAGATATTGGTGCGCACGTTCGACGACAAACATGGCAGAGAAGGCGGAATCGCCCAGGAGGGACTTAAGGAGACATTTAATGAAGGTTTCCATGTTTCCGGTTTGTGTGGTCTTCGGCAAATCTGTAATGCGGAGGTTGCACCTCCAAGAGCGGGCCTCCAGATCCTCCGTCTTGTCCTGGAGCAGCTGCAGCGCACTGGCCAGTTGTTTACCATCAGTGTCCATCAGTATCCAAGGTGGTCTGGGCTTCCTCCACCTCAGCGAGCCTACGCTCAGACATGTCCAGATGCTCCACATGTTTATCGAGCCTCTCAGCCATGCGATCCATGCGGTAGGTGAGCGCGTCCATCTTGGCGCCCAAGGACGTTATTCCCCCCTGAAGGCTCTTTTCTTTTCCATCGCTAATAGTAGGCTGCGGATATCCTGCAGAGGGAGGTCCTCCGTCCGTTCTCGTTCACTCTGGTCTTTCCCTGATGCAATGTCACCCGGCTTGGAGCCGCTAGGATCAAAGGACTGCTTTGTCTGTGTCCTATCAGTGCGCCCGATTCTCCCCAGGACCAGTGATCAATCGTCTTTGGCGCAAATAGCGACACCCTATTCGTCGTGGTCTTGAATTTAGCTAAGCAACTCCAGGATCATTTGCCTCACCCCCACTCACAGTGTGTGGACACCACCTCAATCCAGCGAGTCTCCAGATCATGCAAGACTCCACATAGTTCTCCACCGTCCCAGGGCACAAACCGACAGCAACGGGGCGTAGTATGTCACACTCTCTGGCCTCCCAATCCCTTAGGCCTCACGGCTAGGAAGCGCTGGGACCCAAGAGGCAAACCGGGGGTGCAGGTGGGGGGGGGGTACACATTCTCATCTAGGGGTACCAACCGCAGCAGACAGCACCTCGCCGCGTCACCACATCATCCTCGTGGTCTCCGGACCCGGCTCTCTGCACAACTTGAGTGGGGTCACTGCCACATTCCCCCAGCAGCACGCAAGTCTATCAATTGGGGCCCACCTGCCTCAGCACTTCCAGCTGCATGTAGCGCCGTCAGGGGTCTCAGCCCTAAACAAGAGGCTTCAGATCTCCATCGCCTCCGCCGAGAGTTTGGGGCCCAGGATATTGCAGGGGAGACGTGCAGGCTGCCATCAACGTCCCCGTGCCACCTTCAAGTCCGCCGGCCCCGCAGCATTGACCCCCGTCGCGGGACGTGGTCTCCGGCCCCGGTTGCACAGGAAGTAGAGGCAGCGTAGGGTCCGCGGCACCGTGGTGGTCGCCAAGTATAGCGACGGCCCAGATCACAGCGGCTGGCGCGGCCCTTTCAAGCCTCAAGGGGCGCCAGCCTACACGTACCCTCAGAGACGTCGCCCTCTGCGGCGCCGAGTTCCACGGTGTGCTCCAGCACCCCACAGTCCGGGCACCGGAAGATCCGTCACAAGACCGGGGCAGGGGGGGCACCACTTACAGGCTCAGGACTCCGGCTCCCCCAGCCGCTCCAGTCGTTAGGGTCACTACAGGCAGCGTCCGAGCGTCGCAGCCTCACCAACAACGGCGGCCCGCCTCCACAGGACAGACCGCTGCTCACGTCTGTGGGGCACGGCCGCAGGCCCAAGTCGTCTCAGCTCATCAGCGGGGAAGCCACAGGGGCAAACTCGCTATCGCCAGGATCAGTAAGGGGCCCGCATCCCCTAGGCATGGTCTGTGGTCTGCCACAAGAGGTTGGCACGCAGGATATTCAAAGGATCGTTGGCAAGACAGGGTAGCTCCGGGCTCAAGCAGCCATCTTGGTTGCGAGCTAGCTCCGCCCCACTTTCTCATATGATCATATTTCTCATATCTCATATGCTCCTCTGGCACAGAGCTGCATGCCAGCCATGCCCACTTGGGTTGTCCGTCCTTTGACAACACATGCTCTTACTAGTACCAGTGCAGCTTAACATTCAATATCAGACTTATTGTACTATGGCTTCCTGGATCCCACCCACTTTGAGACACATTGACATTATTTCTCCCAGCTTAGCGAGGCACGAAGTGATAAGATTCACTCAACTGCATACTCTATGAAGTCTTTTATGTACTCCCCCTTTCACGATATGGTACAGATGGTTATACATGTATTTACTGACTCTGGGATGACATCCCCACAGCCTGCATCTTGTAATTTTCATTTATATTTAAACATGATGTTATGTGTATACACTTAATTGTATAATCCTTTCCAAAAAGGTGCCTGCTTTTTTGTATTCCCATAATGTTGTCTCTCTTCTGTGTCTAGTGACTATAACTAGGCACAGTTTGGACCCCAGGGTCTTATTACCAAGGCCCAGCTGGACCGAAACGCATCTGGTGTGGTGAATAAGCATGTTTCTTTCACCTTCACCCAAGTGAGCTCCTCTAGCCAATGTGCTCCTTCTCCCCTAGGCGGTCCAGCCATAAAAGGGAACTCCTTGGATGTTGAATACATATATCTATTTCCAGTGACAAGCCACGATTACTCTATATTTTCCGTTTGCATCTTTTTATTTTGTTTATTTGAGGTTTATTAGAAACCTTGCTAGTTTTGCACAATCTCGATTCCTCTCATCCTCTTTTTGTTGTGCTGCTGTGACCGCCTGACAAGGGAGTTACGGCATAGAGATATTTATTTTCATATTTTCATTAATGTAAAATGTTGTTATTTTAATGTTTGGTATTTATAATTTCTTTCTTTTGGCCATATTAATGTAGTTTATGTTGTGCTAGGCAATATTTTTGGCTATTTATATGCGTTTTAGATGTTAGGATATTTTTGTGTTTAATATTTTTATCGATATTAGTGAAAATATTTTTAACAGTGTTGTTTAGGTTCTGGATATTTGTGTTTATTATTAGTTGAGTACAGAAAGGTAATATTTTTTTGAACAATTATTTATTTTCAGATATTTTTATGACTCAATATTGTATGCATTTATATTATGTCTCTGATCTGTCTGATATGCCAGTCAAGTGTCTTCGAGGTATATTAAAAACGAAATGCCAAAGGATTTAAATAATGAGGCCTCCCCGGTTACATGAAGATCAAACAGACTTGAGCTTACCGAGGAGCCCTGAGAGACTCCTGAATTGATCTGTTTAGGAGAGGCTCTTAAATTGGCCATAACCACTGACTTTGCCTGCATTTCCCACCTCTGCTAGTCTTCCAAGGAGAATGGAGTGGGTGATTGTATCAAAAGCAGCAGATTCAACAAAGTCAGTTAGTTGTTCATTGACTATTGTCTCTGTCAATTTTGTAAATGAAGGGAGCAGTCAAGTTGGAAGGTAAATGTGAAGAGTATTATGGTCAGAAGAGGGTTTAATCAAAAGAGGGGTGACTCCATAGTACGATTCCCGACCTGATGAAGAAGTAGAGAAAGTTGTCAACCAGGGAACAATAGTTTCTGTGTCCTTCTTCAATTGCTGAGCCAAGCAGATGTTAAAAGCAGAGGGAGCGATCATGGACCTACAGATGTTAAGCATATGTGCTATCCTCACAGGAGAGTAGGTGGACTATTGCCTCCACAGGATAGAGAAACTAAATTGGAGGATGAAATCCCTACTGGCTTGCTATTGCGTAAGACATGCAGTTTCAGCTTAGCTTAAAAAGGAACTCAGTATAGTTTCTTTAGGATATGGGTGAGGGGAAACATCGTTTACAATATGGGGATTACATCGCAATTCCATTACATCACAGTATTTACAACGCAAGTCGTTAAAACAACTTGCTCTGGATGGCGCTCTAGAACAAGGAATAGTATAATTTACTATCCAACACCTTCCCTACTGTACGTAGACTGGAGTTTAAATAGTAAATTATACTACCCCTAAGTCCAGCGCCCTCCAAAGTAAGTCGTTATAACGACTTGCGTTGTAAAAACCGCAATGTACTGTGATGTCAATGTATGTGTTGTAACGTCATACATCCAGAGGTGAGTTGATAGGTGCACTGCCTGGATCCAGATACAAACCGAGTTGAAGTATGAAGCTAGCTTTAAGGGCTGTAAGATATTTCAAGGGTCTAGAAGGCTGGTTTATTGTGGTATGAGTGAAAGGCAATACTGTTCCATCTCGTTTAATACTAGCCTTATTTAATTTGGTAAATCATGTACCACACTTGACTGAAAATGGATGTATCACCCATGACTTAAAATGTATGGTTATATTTTCAGGAGTCATTATTTTGGGTTTTCCTCCCGGGTAAAGCAGAAAGAAAGACAGAGCTCCCATCTCCAAGGTTGTTTTTTTATACCTTGCTTTATTTGCTTTAGAATTCAAGCTCTTTCAGTGAGTATTTGGCAGACACATTTAATCTGCTATATCCTGTTATATTTTATTTTGAATGGTATAACTTTAACAGCATTGTGCATAAAAGGCCCGGTTGCTGCATATGGACAACATGATTTAAAACAGTCTTACTAGCATTGGCATGAACTACAGCGTTCTATCGGTTCAGGCCTGTGAAATGCTCACCCATAGGTTTGTTGCAGGGAAAGATTTTTTAAAGCAGTACTTTATTGTCATTGCGGTGGTTTCTTACATGAATTCAACTGCTTGCCACATAACTCCATGGCAAGAGAGTGTTCCACAAGATGTGTACAGGGGGGGGGGGGTTTCCTTCCTTCTTCCTGAGCAATAAGGCTTAGCACAGTAGGGATTTAATGTGAGCCCTCCGTGCCCCAAGGTTACTGTTTAACCAATGTACCTTGTGAGATATGATGCTTGAGTGGAATAAATATGCAAATAAATTACTACAAAGGTTCCTGTTTGCATGTTGTGTGATATGCTAGTGTGGGTAGTGCAGCTGCAGTGATGCTGTCTGTCAAAAGGCAGTTTTCCCTATTGAATATTTGAGGAGTGATTTTGCCTGGCAGGTTAGCCAACCATGATGTCTGACACATTAGAAACACTTGCCGTTAAATGAAAACATGTATTTTGGTGCAAATTCAGAGTGATATTTTACTGCAAAATATGTAGGGACAAAGTCCACATATCAAAAATGTTGTGCATAGTTGTGCGTCTAATGTGTTTATGGCTATAGAAATTGTACTGACTTGTTCTTACCAAGGACATGTCTATGTGGGTAGAGGCAACTATGTTAAGCTCATGGATGGACATCGCTATAAACCTATGCGTAAGTTCAAGCATTTGAAGCTGGACGCCACCTCAGGGTATGAGCACCGGCAGTTCCTAAAAGCAGGTGCCGGGACGGGTCCTTATCGGGCTCTCCATTTTCACCCTCACACTCAGAATGAAAAAAAAATCTTAACTCTGCAGCAGTTCACTGTTTTGATGTTACTTTCATTTTTTTGCAGTTCGGTATTGCTAAACTTGAAGTGCTTAACATGAGCACCAACAGGGACATCTTCATTTATTTTTTGGTAGGCACGGACAATTGAGTGATTTGCCCAGAAACACAGGCTATTAAACCAAAGCTAAGACTCAAACCTGCTTCCTCAGCTCCAAAGTTGGAAGCTCTAGACAACCTCTCAGGCAAGAACTAAAGCATGTCCAATAATATATACAACGAAGCCATAGTTGTATGTATGAAAGTAGTATATTTCTCTTATGTAACTGACAACTTTCGACAATGCCAATAGTCCTGGCTTGTTGTAGGTGTAATGTTACTTATGTGGAGGGAATAACAGAAGCAGTGAAATACCTGATGGGTGGGACATTATACTGAGCATAGATTTTTAACATAAATGTTTTAAGCCACGCCCTTAATTATATCGGCCATGCTCCTGTGTGAGACCCCCACAGTTTTTCATCCCACTCAAAGCCCTGCATAAGAGCAATAGTTCAACTTAAATCTGAAACCCTACGCTACCATCAATAACATGCTGAGTTATTTCAAGTGTCTGGGAATGGACCCTGCATCTAGACAACGTACTCCTCATTCTCGCCCTCCACTTTCACGCTCAGCCTGCATTCACAGCAATCCCAATGCACTCATACTGATCACCATGCACTCACACCGTTCACCTGCTCCCCCTGCAATCATAGTGATCACTCTGCACTCACAATCCACTTGCGCTATTCACCCTCTGCCGCACCTTGCAGTCACACAAGCACACTACTGACCCTGCACTCATATGACACTTCACTCACCTGTCCTCCTCACTGCTCAATCCGCAATCTCACTCAAACAAGCCCATCACTAACCATGCATTATTTGTCCCACTCTGCACTAACATCTGCACCCAAATTCATGTGGTCACCTCACCCACCCTGCAGTTAGTCCTCTTACCCTACTTTCACTGTTGCATCGCTCACCATGCAGTCACATGGGCACTCATGCCAAACACACAGTGCAGAGAGTTAATGTGCCTGCTACAAAGAACGTGCACCATGCAGATCACAGAACTGAGTGTGATTAAGCTTTGGGTAGCGGTAATAAAAAAAACAAGATGCTTGACAGAAAGGTGCTATAGAGAGATGAGGTGCAATGCTGATGATTGGTAGTGAGTGAATTCATGGAAGTCAGCAGAGACCCCTCTCAAGAAACCCTCGGCTGACCCGACGGACCTTAAAAAACTACCTGCCCATCTCTCTCCTTCCCTTTGCAGCCAAGGTCACCGAGAAATTCTGACCACCTTCTTTGAAGAGAACGCCATCCTAGAATCCTCCCAGTACAGATTCCACACTAACCATAGCACCAAGACCGCACTCCTTGCCTCCACCGACAACATCCGCTCCCTACTCCAGGGCCACACCACAGCCCTCATCCTGCTAGACCTCTCTCCAGCCTTCCATACCATCTCCCACTGCACTCTTGCAGCCAGACTCCACAACGTGGCATACGGAGGAATGCCTTCGACTGGATCAGCTCCTTTCTCTACGGTAGAACACAAAGGATCAGACCCCAACCCTTCCTCTCCCAACCCACAGAGATCAACTGCAGAGTACCCCAAGGATCATCACACAGCCCCATGCTCTTCAACATCTACATGGCCCCCCTCACCACCATCATCAGACAGCATGGGTTCAGTATCAATTCTATGCTGATGACACCCAGCTCATGCTCTCCCTCGCGTAGAACCCCGAAGACACCAGACGCAGTTTCAGGAAGAAATGAAAGACGTTGCAGCCTAGATGAGCAACAGCTGCCAAAAGTTAAACTCGGAGAAGACAAAAGTCATTGTCCTCGGACCTTCCCCCACAGCTTGAGACAACAGCTGGTGGCCCCCCGCCTTCAGAATCCCACCCACCCCGATGGACCATGCCCGGAACCTCAGCATCATTCTAGACTCCTCCCTCACCATGACTCGCCAGAAGAACGCCATTGCTTCCACCTGCTTCAACTCCCTCCGCATCCTCCACAAGACTTTCAAATGGATCCCCCCGAAGTCAGAAAGACCATTAACCACACACTTACAACCAGCAGACTGGACTATGGTAATGCCCTCTATGCTGGAATCAACAAATCCCTGCTACACAAACTCCAGGCCATCCAGAACACTGCAGCCAGACTTGTCCTCGGCACCCCATGACATGAGCACATGACCCAACACCAGCGAGACCTCCACTGGCTTTCCGTCGAGAGGAGAGTAGCCTTCAATCTAATCACCCAGCCCTACAAATCCCTCCACAACTTCAGACCCAAATACCTCAACGAAAGAGTCTCTTTCCACCTACCCATAAGAAACCTCCGCTCCGACCACCTTGTCCTAGCAGAGCCCCCATGCATCCACCAAACCAGAGCAGGTGTAAGAGTCTTCTCCTACGTCGCAGCTGATAAAGCAAGGACTCGTGAAAAAAGAGACTTGCTCAGATGCAATCTTCCCATGTAACTACTAACCTCGTACTAAAAATTGCGTTGTGAAAATAACATGCATTTACACAACATATATTAGTAAGAACGAACCTTGCCTATGTGTTTTACTAACCAGTAACTCGAGAGTGATGCTAAGATGGCCGCTAACTGAAATTCTTTAGTGCATATGCATCTACTGCATCTATGTAGTATGACGTATCTATTGCTTGGAGGTAACTTTCTGCATTTGCACAGTAAAATGGCCGCTTGAAACTCACATGCTTGCCACCTGCTTACTGAAAAACAAATTCCAGCTATTCTACTAATGCTAAAGCGGGAAGAGTAATAATAAGTAAATGGGAGTAGAGTAGAGATAGGTGGTATACAGTGAAACCATTTATTTTTGGTTTTAACATTTGTCTTTCTGACTCTTTCGATAGTGCTTATTACGGGCCTGCAGTTGTGAACCACAGTCTATTCCCTCCCATACTGCTACACATGCGTGGTGCAACCTAGCTGGAAGACGCCATGTAAACTTGAACTTCAGCCAAGGCTGCAAACTGTTACTTTCATGGGAACCGGAACGACAGTCCACTGAAATGCCTGAGAACTACTATTTTTTTTCTCTAATATGTGACAATTGCATTGTGAATGCGGGTGGGAATTTAGACTGATATAATAACACTTAAGGGGTGGGATTTTAAACAGAGAGCTGAAAGAAAATAATGGCAAATAAGCAGGGTGTGAGGATCACCTCCCCTTGCCAGACTAATCAGAGTTAGGAGTTTCATAAATGTGAAACATTAATGGGTGCTACAAGCATACAGAAGGTAAAATTGATTAAATTAGTTAGCTAAGGTAGTCTATAGACCGGGATGCTGTCCGAGAGCACAGAGACGTCCCAGACTGAGATGCTGAAGAAGAATTGAATTACTGAACCAATTATCTGAAGCTAATTAATTTAGAAGAATATCACGGAAGAATCTCTAGGAGGAAGAGAGTGTCAGAGAGGGGTGCTTCGCAAGTGTTGGCGATAGAGAGGTCGTCTGTCCTGTCCTGAAGCCCTTGTTCGCCAGACCTTTCCTGGGGGACCCTTTCCAATTCCTAGGCCTGGGAGTTGGTTTCCACACCATACTTGGTAACTATACTATATCTGCATTTGTGCTCATGTGCTTTTCTTTCTATCCTCTCCCTTTCATGAGTGTCATTGCAAAGTATAAATGAACATATCTTGATTGATTATTTGAATTGTCCTTCCTGTGACAGACAGAGTTTGTTCTGTGCTGTGTAAGTGGTTCACATGAATTTAATCTGAGATAAAAAATAAAAAGACATCCCGACTCTGTGACATTTCTGATGTGAAAGTATATTCAAATCTTATGTCATTTCACCATCAACTAGTTCCAACTAATGGTTCATTGCCCAGAGGAAAGAACTTTTGATCAGTGAAGGATTGGTTAGGGACCAGAGATAACTAATCTTTAGAATTATAAAAACATGACCACAGCGATTAATGCCAGCGTATTGTGAATGAATTTATGGGCCCAGGTGAGTATGTGGTGTTAGATTAACTGTTGCTGGTAACTCGGTGGATCACAGCCAAGGCCTGGAACGAACTCTCAACATCAGACACTCCCCTACCTTGCACACCTTAAGGAAGAACCTCAAGACCTGGCTTTTGAGCTGACCTGGAGCTGCACCCCTCCTTCCCCCCAGCGCCTTGAGACCATCACATGCGAGAAACACACTTTAAAAGCCACTGATAGATTGATTGAGAAGGAGGAAATGAGGGAGGGGTGCCAAAAAGACTGTTGCACCTCGAGCGGCCAGTGCAAGTGCCAGCTCTGGCTGGGAGAGTTAGCCCACCCCCCTGAAGTTCAGGTCTAGTTGCACCCCTGCCCATAAGTGTGTCTAGTCCCAGACTTGAAGACGGGGTTTGCATAAAGTGCCAATGTGCAAGAGATCTTAGTCCATACCAAATAATGTCCCTGATGTGCTTGCTATCCTTTTTTTGATGAGACCAGAATAAATACTGAAAATAACGTTCTTTTCCCTTCAGTTGAATATCATGCGAGGAGAGATACACTTGAATCACCTTCCTCATGCATGTCTCCAGTGCGCGCTATTATGTGTATTGCAAAGTCCAATAAAATGAAAATATTCAATATTTGCCCACATTAATTTTTTCAGATTGTCCTGGAAACTATTTTTAAAATATAACATTCATATATTTTAGAGATCAATTGCATCTGATGCCCCTCTAAGTATTACTGTAAATAGTGTCGTACTTTAATTAACACATATGCGGATTAATGCATGAAACACTCACACATCATAGCTGCCAAGTGGAACCATGTCTTATAGAATATCTTGTCATCTACATCAAAGGCCAATCAGTCTTTTCTTGAGATCTCATCTAGGTTACCTGTCCTGTGAGGGAATTTCCTGTGATGTCATGCCCAGGCTAATTGCCATTTGATGTAATTTCCCTGTGATATCATCGCAATTCAAATTAGCATCTTTAGAAGCCAAGTATGCCGCCACGTAAGTGTTGTTCACATACTGTGGATATAGTCAATATGCACTTACTCAACCGCATCCTTCTGCAAATCGCAGGCAATTCGGCTTAAATGGAAAGCGCACAGCCACATTTGCGTGCATTGCTTTTGGGAAAGGATCAGAACATGTACAAGACCATAAAATGTCAGTCACTCGTGCGATTACCTCCGACCTTCTGAAATAAACCTAATTTTCATACAGCTCATACCCAATTGGTATGTCTGATATAAGTAAAAAACTAGGATTTTTTAAGATCTGTGAAGTAAAACTCCAAATGTATCTATCGTTGATGCTAGCTATTTGCCAAAAGGATGCCAAGACCCACGAAGCCTTCATAAAGATATGTTTGTTTTGTCTTTTAAACAGACTCACTCGGGGAAGACTCATAAAATTTAGCTGCAGCCACAATCTGGACTGCATTCTGCCAAGCTCTACATATATAAATCATCCAGTCATTTTGGCTTCCTGTGGGCCGGAAAGAACATCTTCTTGGGTAAATATGAAGCGACGGCACACTATAAAGCATGTTTTGTAACTTAGCATGAAAAAAAGGATGCTACTACTTCTTGAACTTGGCTGGAGTTTGACCAACTAAAATAAGTCAGCTGAAAAAATAGGGTCAGAACGCCTTACTAAGGAATAAACTGATATTAAAATGTATTTCTGCATGTATGTCAACCGAGATTTCCAAGATTACTCCAGGGGTCATGTTACAACCAGTGTCATAGGGGCGCAACGGGCATGTGCACCTGTTTTCTGAGCCCCTGGGACACTGTAGTATGACTGAGGGAGGCGTAGGCTCTTGTGCACCCACTTCTTCAATACGGATAGCGCCACACACATGGGGCACCGGTACTGTGTTCATGGGGCGTTTCCTTATTAGTGTCAGGGCATGGCCCCATTCTAACGAGGGAAACACTTTGCCTCCATGCAAGTGGCCTACTATGGACACTGATGCAAAGGGAAAGAGGCTGACATGAGACACACTAACACCCACATGCATCAATATCGGCATTTGCGAATTCTTATTTGCGAAAAATAGCGAATCGCAAATAAGAATTCGCAAAAGCCTATGCATCATTTTTCTCGCAAATTTTATGCGATTCGGTAAAAATCGCAATTTTTACCGATTCGCATGAAATTTGCGATTTTTCAATTGCGAATTCGCAATTCCCATTCATTCCTATGGGCTAAAAGGCCCATAGGAATCAATGGGAATTGCGAATTCGCAATTGAAAAATCGCAATTCATGAATGCATTTCAAGGGTGGAGAGGGGGGTCCAATGACCCCGCCCCCTGCACCCATGAAATGTACTTTTCAGTACAAGTTACATACACACATGTCCTTAGGACATGTGTGTCTGTAATTGAACAGTTTAAAAAAAGCAATTTTAAGCATATTTAAACCATTTCGCAAATTACCACGAGGTTCAACCTCGTGGTAATTTGCACTTCCAGTTTCAAATATCGCAATTTTTAAAAAAATGATGCATTGCTTTTAAGGAATCGCAAATTTGCAATTCCTTAAAAGCAATCGCATTTTTGGAATTCGGTGAAAATACCGAATTACTCAAAAATGCTTGCTGCATCCCAAAAACATATTTAGGAAGTGCAAACGGCCGAATTTACCGATTCGTACTGTTTGCACTTCCTAAACACGTTGATGCATGTGGCCGCACGGGCCTAATTAAGAGTCTGGTGGTCCGGGGACTAAAAATTATGGTAGAAGGAATTTCAAAACAGGTATACTAGGTAAAATTCTGAGCCACTCATTAAAAGATTATGAGGGCTCTAGTGTCACAGGCAATGTGAGACATTGCAGGGTATGTAACCGGGAAAGTGGGTAATAGCAAACATTTTCCCTGTGGGGAAAAAGTACGGTCTGTGTCATAACCAAGAATTTCATTCCATATTACCATTTAAATTAAGCCCCTATTTTCTACAAGAGTCATAGATTTCATATTACTGTGTTATGCTGATATAAATTGTTATTCATCTGCTTGAACCTGGCATTAGCTTTCTCTGATAGCTATCACTTCCTTTATCAGGCTCACTTGAGGTAGCAAGTGCTATAAAAATCCTTCACAAAGATTTCCCAACAATGTGTGCAATTCACTCAGCCATGCACTGCTTATGACCTCATATACATGTGCTATGATATCATTGATAACATCACTGATTACATCTGAAAATATATCACTTTGCATGGCCAGTGCCCAAGCTATAGAGTTATAGTTACTTCATTTAATTAACTGGTAAACTTCAGGGAATATTTTTAGTTTAAAATATTATTTTTCAACTTACATTTTCACCTAACTATAATGTCACTTTAACCTTTAGTTTTCTTTTCACTAAAAGTGTTTTGTTTTAATGTAAGTAAGTTATTTTTTTATAAATACCTAACTATAGCATCACATTAACCTTTGTTTTTGCAGCGAATATAGATAGATAGTTAGACTGTCAGACAGACATATAGATAGATAGATAGATAGATAGATAGATAGATAGATAGATAGATAGATAGATAGATAGATAGATAGATAGATAGATAGATAGATAGATAGATAGTGAAAGACAGATAGATAGATAGATAGATAGATAGATAGATAGATAGATAGATAGATAGATAGATAGATAGATAGATATATAGATAGATAGATAGATAGATAGATAGAATGATTGCTAGCTAGATAGATAGATAGATAGATAGATAGATAGATAGATAGATAGATAGATAGATAGATAGATAGATGATAGATAGATAGATAGATAGATAGATAGATAGATAGATAGATAGATAGATAGATAGATAGATAGATAGAGGTTTATATAAAACACACTTTGAAATTAAATATGAGGGAGTTGTAAGAAACTGGGCTATAGGTTAAGTGGGGTTAAAACACTAATCAAGCAACAACCTCAATCCTTTTCAGGGTAAACCACAAAAGTCAATTAGTTAAGGTGTGCTTAACCCCTTGGTAGCTTCGCGCAAAAGCAGTCAGGATGAACTATGAGGCAACTTGTAAAGTAGTTAAGCAGAACACAAGGAGTAATAAAGTGAAAACACAACACAAACAAAATCTCAAACCATTTTAGCAAAATAGAGAAAATATTATGAATACAATGACACCAAAACAAATTTAACCCAAACAATAGAACCAGAGTTATGAATTGGTACACTTTTTAAAGCACCAACCACAGGTATCTAGTCACACAAGATTGGGGCAAACTCAAATCTTAAGGTCAATTGCAATAGAGCATGGGTCAGATACATGAGGTGGGTTGTGCCTGGTGTCGGCTTTCCTTTTGACTTAAAGGAAATGTTGACGAATCGTCGAGGCAGAACCTATGTCCAAGGAGGAGACATTATTGCTGAGGAGCGCTGGACGCGGTCTTAGTGAAACCGTTGGCGATGGAGTGAAAAAGATTTGAGCAGGAGAACCCAATTACCAGGCTGAGAAAGTCTGTTAGAGGCAGCACTTCTAACACCACATCAAAGGCTCCAGGACTTGTGGGCACCACTTGAAGGGTTACAATTGATTGCAGCAGAGCCAGGTACAGAGTTCAATGTCCCTGTAGCTCACACAGCAAGCCGGATAACTAGCCCTTGGAGTAATTCTGGTAGTCCTAGGTTCATGCAGTAAGTTAGTCCTTGAAGGGTTACAATTGATTGCAGCAGAGCCAGGTACAGAGTTCAATGTCCCTGTAGCTCACACCGGAGGCCGGATAACTAGCCCTTGGAGTAATTCTGGTAGTCCTAGTTTCATGCAGTATGTTAGTCCTCTGTGGAACAAGGCAGGCCTCAAGCAGCAGGAAAGTCCTCTGGTAGCAACAGGGCAGTCCAATGTAGAACATGGTAAGGCCTCAAGCTGCAGGGCAGGCCTCTGGGGGACTAGGCCTTCCTGCTGAAGTTTTCCACAGGTCCAGGAGGGTACTGAAGAGTTGCTCTAAGGGTCCAATATACATCCCTGGTGCCAGTCTTTGAGGTTGGGGAAAACTTTACTAAACTTATGGTTCTGAAAGTTCTTCTTTTCCCCTGAAGTTTGGGGTGACAGGAGACTAGTGATAGTTCCTTTGGGTGTGTGTTGGAGGCAGCCCTTTGAAATGTAGCTAGAGAAAGGGAACAGCTACACACACAGAAATCCAGACAGGATGGCCCATGCTGCCAACACCTAGTCTCCTTTGTCTCACTGTCTGGGATGAATACACAAAGCCTAACACCTAAGTTATTCACATTCACGTGACAGATGACACTAGGTAGTAGGCACCAAATAGCTAGGACAAGAAAAGGCCAAATTCTAAAAGTGCCATTTTAAAAGTGCCAATTGTGACTCAAATTCGACTTTACTATTAAAGATGGCTTTAAATTATAATTCATTTGAGTCTAAACCTGACATTTCTACCTATTCTCAATTACAGTTTAACACTTATTGAATGCAATAAGGAACCCAATGTTATCCTTACAGTAGTGGAAAACAAATGTAGGAGATTTCCATACTGGGACATGTAAAACTTCAAAAACACATGGCCTTCTATTTAAATGCAATGTTCTCTGATCTATAGCTCTTTTGGGCCTACCTTACTGGTGAGTTTTATGTATTAAGGTAGATGCCTGTCAAAAGGTTTATTCTGATAGTCTGATCTGGCAGCTTAAAACTCTACTACAGGCTGCAGTGACAGGCTTGAGACAAGCGTTAAAGTGCTACTTTAGTGGGTGGCACAATCTGTGCTGCAAATAAGAAATATGTTAAAATGAATATAAGCAAAACTCAACAGATAGCAATCCAAAATCTAAAATCTGATACCTCAGTCATAATTAAACAGGCTGACAAAGGCGGGGCAGTAGTCATTTGGCCCCGTGATATGTATTTAAATGAAGGTAAAAAATCAAGTAAATAATGAAACATGGTATCGTAAGGTTAGTGAAGATCCAGTAAAATCGATTCAAGAGCAGATTAATGAAATTTTAAAAAGAGGTATTGAGGAAGGATACCTAGGCCCTAAGGAGTATGAATTTATGGTCAAGAAATTTCCTAGAACTCCGATTCTATACTTTCTGCCGAAGATTCACAAAAATCTTGAGGCACCACCTGGGAGACCAATTGTCTCGGGGTGCGACTCTGTACTTGAGCCCATTGCAAAGTATGTGGATTGGTTCTTGAAACCTTTCCTGAAAAATGTACAATCATATTTGAAAGATGCAACCGATTTTTTGAACAAGGTTGAAGGGACCTCTTTCAATAAAGATACACAAATGATGGTCACACTAGATGTAACCTCATTCTATATGCATATTCCCCAGGAAGAGGCATTACAGGTAATGGAACTCTATCTAGACAAAGAGAACGCCCACATAGGGTACCTACCTCCTTCATTTTGAAATTGGCAGAAATAGCTCTAAAAAGAAACTATTTCAAATTTAATGATGAATTCTTTGTGCAAATAAAGGGCACTGCCATGAAATGCCCTTATGCGCCGGAGATGGCAGTGCTCTTTATGGCACAATATGAGGAAAGATTTGTAGAAAAGAACAATCCTTTTCAAGATAATATCAAACAATGGTTACCCTACATAGACAACATCTGGCTCCAGTGGCAGGGGAGCCAGATGGAGCTAGCAGCATTTCATGACTGGCTTAACAACAGACATGAAGATATCAAGTTCTCCATTAAATCGAGTCATACCAAAATGACATTTTTGGATGTTGAGGTCAGAAGTGTAGAAAGCCAGCTGAGAACAACTCTTTATAAAAAAGATACTGACAAAAATACTATTTCGCACCATAGGAGTGCCCATCCTAGAAGTTTAAAAGACAACCTGCCTTATGGCCAACTACTTAGGATAAGAAGAAATTGTTCAGAGATCACTGACTTCGAAAGGCATGCTACAGAATTTTGCAGTGAAATGAGCAAAAGAGGCTATCCTAAGAAAATGCTCAAACATTCCCTAAAAAGAGCTACATTTACACCAAGAAATTCGTTATTGCAAGTTAAAGAGAAAAGGCTTTAGACACACTGGTGTGTGTTACTACATTTGGTCCTGACAGCAATAGATTCAAACAGATGGTATTAAAAAATTGGCATCTCCTTGGGAACCTTGAGTGTCCTTTTCCTAAACTGATCTTTGCAATGCGCAGAAATCAGAGCATAGGCCATCAACTAGTTAGAGCTGATGTTTTTGTACCCCTTCCAAAAAAAAGCAATTTGATATCCCAATGGGGTTTAAAGTCAGTGGAGGGCCACCATAGATGCGGAAATTGCGTAGCATGCTCCAATACGCTTGAGGGCAAACAATTCACCCATGGAGGAACAGTATTGCATCACTCAGCTTTTACGAATTGTAAAACGAAAAACGTGGTATATGCCATTTTTTGTCCCTACCTCAAAATATATATAGGGAAAACCAATCAGCAGGTCAACACAAGGATTACACAACATAGGTCCAGGCTTAAAAATAAAGTCCCTAACGCTGGTGGCACACGATGATGGCACGATGGTGGCAAACTTTTCGGGAAAAAAACATGCGGACACTGACTTTAATTGGACAGTTCTAGCTACAATCCCTGCAACGAAGCGTGCAATGAATGTCGATAAAGCTTTGCTTCAAAAAGAAGCATATTTAATTCTTAAATTCAACAGTGCGCTAACAGGATTGAATAACATGTCTGAAATTGCAAGAATTTGAAAAAATAAACATAATGTTTGATTTTTCAGCCTGCTTTATAAATAATGATTTGAACGACAGAAGTCGGAAAGATGTGAAGAGCAAAATAGATTTCTGGACTACATGTCCCAGGATGCCCTGAGAGGCTATCCGACGATGAGATCATCACTAGTTTAAGAGGCCAACTCCGCCTCCAAAATGTCTGCCAAGGTACAGATGTTACTCCGAGGTGCAGAAAACTGACTAGGAGGTGAGGTGATACGATCAATAAGCACCCATTGTAAACAAAAGTTAAGCACGCGTAGATCTAAAACTTTGCGTTTGTTGCAGGCAACAGAATAACAAATTGACTTAAAGTAAAGGGACCGCGACCGGAGTGAGGAGAAAGGTAGGCGTGGCCATTGGATATTTCAATAAAAGAATGTTGCATGGCTTTATCCATGCTCATAAACAATGAATGTTTCCAAACAATCCACGTTGTATAATCGAGAGTAGTGAAGTTGCCAACTCTGGTTAATCACTGACTTTCTGTTTAGGTACAGAGAGTCGAATGCTGCGTAACGGCGCACTTAAACAACACAACTTAGCTGGTCCCACAAGTGAAAAAAGAGGAATAAAAACTTAAGATAATTCCATCTCCAAAATGATTGTCTGAGCTCTGTAACCGCCCTATTGTAGTCAACGTTGAGAAACTAAAAAGTCTCTTTTAATTACAAATAGAAAGACTGGGACCACCGGCAAGAGGAGATCGAGGGTAATATCCCAGCTATGTGAAAGGTATGAGATTTTCCATTAAATAAGATAGAAAGCGTCTTCCATAAATACCGATCGGTCTGACTTAAAATGTCTTTTTTCAGAAAGACCCTAGTCCAATATAAAGAAAAAATCCTTTGGATTAAGATTTTAAGAGATTATACAGATGAGGAGTATCATCAGCTCGAAAAGTATCTAGGGAGCTTGATTTTAGAGTCCACAAATAGATCGCTTTTGTAAACGAACATTTTCAAATAAACTCATTCTTGTTTACATTTTGAACATAGAGTCAGAGCAAGAAAACTAAAGAGCCCTGATGAGAACCTAGGAAATCATATCTTAGGATTCGAAACGCGTCAGCATGTCAAAAAGAGCATAAAGGAATAAAACTAGTGTTTTTCCTTGTACTGATAAAAGAGGGTGTTTATTAGTTATATGCTTTCTTGAATACTTAGATATGTTCGCAGCTCTTTATGTATCTGATTTATTCATTTCAATTTAAAAAGTCACAATTGATTCAGTGTTTTGTGTTCTAAAAAGTCACAATTGATTCAGTGTTTTTTGTTGAAATTGTATATGTATGTAATGTAAAATGCACAGTCCATTCTTTGTAATGTAATATGTATAGTTTGTTTAATGTGGTTGTAAATAGATTGAGTTAAACCCATGTTTTCCTTTTCATACGAACAAAATATTTCAAAATATAGGAAATCTTAAAAATTAAATAAATAAATAAGAGGCTAAAACATAAAGAAATGTGTTTGGCTGAGCATAAATCATAAATAGCTCCACCCAAAAGAGAGACTCAGGCAAAATTTGTTTTTGCATGCCAACTAGTAGCATTTAATTTAAAGGCCCCCAGCTTTGTCTAATACCATATACTGGGGACTTATAAGTAAATTATATGTGTCAATTGGGTGTAAAACAATTTTACCATGTTTTAGGGGGAGAGCATAAGCACTTTAGCACTGGTTAGCAGTAACAAAATTCCCAAAGATCCAACAAGAACAAATTACAGAAAAAAGGAGCGGTGAAGGCAATATGTTTGAGGGAAGACTAAACTAAGCAAGGATGTCAGGTCTAACAGGGGTGTATAGTGCCAAAGAACATTTTAATAATATAAAAGCAAACAGCAATATATAGAGTGAGGTTGGGTAGATTCACCCTAAATGTGTATGTGTCAATATATATATATATATATATATATATATATATATATATATTTTTTTCCGGTATGAGTGCTCAGCACTTGAGGGTGCACACGCGCAGACCGCAATCCATTATTTCTGGCATCCGAAGCACACCAACCCCTGAGTGTTCTGCCTGGCGCGTTTCGGTTAGTCCCTTAATCATAGGCACACTCGATTTTTGGCAAATCAGCTGACACTTTATTCAACAAGGCTCCAATCAGCTCATTACTTGCTTGCCCCAAAGTCTGCTGGGATTTGTAGTGTCACACTGATGCCTCCTGCCCCATTGGGATGGGTAAGTGAAATTCAGCCTTCAGGGCTGTATGCGCCGTGATGTGCCTCTCTCCGCCCATCTCTGAATCAGTCTCGCCACAAACGGCAACAGCATGAATTGTGCGCCGTGGCCCCCTTTGGCAATCCTGGGGTGGTGCTTCCCTCCTACGCCTTGAGCGAGGCGTGACAAATTTTCCGGTATGAGTGCTCAGCACTTGAGGGTGCACACGCGCAGACCGCAATCCATTATTTCTGGCATCCGAAGCACACCAACCCCTGAGTGTTCTGCCTGACGCGTTTCGGTTAGTCCCTTAATCATAGGCACACTCGATTTTTGGCAAATCAGCTGACACTTTATTCAACAAGGCTCCAATCAGCTCATTACTTGCTTGCCCCAAAGTCTGCTGGGATTTGTAGTGTCACACTGATGCCTCCTGCCCCATTGGGATGGGTAAGTGAAATTCAGCCTTCAGCGCTGTATGCGCCGTGATGTGCCTCTCTCCGCCCATCTCTGAATCAGTCTCGCCACAAACGGCAACAGCATGAATTGTGCGCCGTGGCCCCCTTTGGCAATCCTGGGGTGGTGCTTCCCTCCTACGCCTTGAGCGAGGCGTGACAAATTTTCCGGTATGAGTGCTCAGCACTTGAGGGTGCACACGCGCAGACCGCAATCCATTATTTCTGGCATCCGAAGCACACCAACCCCTGAGTGTTCTGCCTGACGCGTTTCGGTTAGTCCCTTAATCATAGGCACACTCGATTTTTGGCAAATCAGCTGACACTTTATTCAACAAGGCTCCAATCAGCTCATTACTTGCTTGCCCCAAAGTCTGCTGGGATTTGTAGTGTCACACTGATGCCTCCTGCCCCATTGGGATGGGTAAGTGAAATTCAGCCTTCAGCGCTGTATGCGCCGTGATGTGCCTCTCTCCGCCCATCTCTGAATCAGTCTCGCCACAAACGGCAACAGCATGAATTGTGCGCCGTGGCCCCCTTTGGCAATCCTGGGGTGGTGCTTCCCTCCTACGCCTTGAGCGAGGCGTGACAAATTTTCCGGTATGAGTGCTCAGCACTTGAGGGTGCACACGCGCAGACCGCAATCCATTATTTCTGGCATCCGAAGCACACCAACCCCTGAGTGTTCTGCCTGACGCGTTTCGGTTAGTCCCTTAATCATAGGCACACTCGATTTTTGGCAAATCAGCTGACACTTTATTCAACAAGGCTCCAATCAGCTCATTACTTGCTTGCCCCAAAGTCTGCTGGGATTTGTAGTGTCACACTGATGCCTCCTGCCCCATTGGGATGGGTAAGTGAAATTCAGCCTTCAGCGCTGTATGCGCCGTGATGTGCCTCTCTCCGCCCATCTCTGAATCAGTCTCGCCACAAACGGCAACAGCATGAATTGTGCGCCGTGGCCCCCTTTGGCAATCCTGGAGTGGTGCTTCCCTCCTACGCCTTGAGCGAGGCGTGACAAATTTTCCGGTATGAGTGCTCAGCACTTGAGGGTGCTAACGCGCAGACCGCAATCCATTATTTCTGGCATCCGAAGCACACCAACCCCTGAGTGTTCTGCCTGACGCGTTTCGGTTAGTCCCTTAATCATAGGCACACTCGATTTTTGGCAAATCAGCTGACACTTTATTCAACAAGGCTCCAATCAGCTCATTACTTGCTTGCCCCAAAGTCTGCTGGGATTTGTAGTGTCACACTGATGCCTCCTGCCCCATTGGGATGGGTAAGTGAAATTCAGCCTTCAGCGCTGTATGCGCCGTGATGTGCCTCTCTCCGCCCATCTCTGAATCAGTCTCGCCACAAACGGCAACAGCATGAATTGTGCGCCGTGGCCCCCTTTGGCAATCCTGGGGTGGTGCTTCCCTCCTACGCCTTGAGCGAGGCGTGACAAAATTTCCGGTATGAGTGCTCAGCACTTGAGGGTGCACACGCGCAGACCGCAATCCATTATTTCTGGCATCCGAAGCACACCAACCCCTGAGTGTTCTGCCTGACGCGTTTCGGTTAGTCCCTTAATCATAGGCACACTCGATTTTTGGCAAATCAGCTGACACTTTATTCAACAAGGCTCCAATCAGCTCATTACTCGCTTGCCCCAAAGTCTGCTGGGATTTGTAGTGTCACACTGATGCCTCCTGCCCCATTGGGATGGGTAAGTGAAATTCAGCCTTCAGCGCTGTATGCGCCGTGATGTGCCTCTCTCCGCCCATCTCTGAATCAGTCTCGCCACAAACGGCAACAGCATGAATTGTGCGCCGTGGCCCCCTTTGGCAATCCTGGGGTGGTGCTTCCCTCCTACGCCTTGAGCGAGGCGTGACAAATTTTCCGGTATGAGTGCTCAGCACTTGAGGGTGCACACGCGCAGACCGCAATCCATTATTTCTGGCATCCGAAGCACACCAACCCCTGAGTGTTCTGCCTGACGAGTTTCGGTTAGTCCCTTAATCATAGGCACACTCGATTTTTGGCAAATCAGCTGACACTTTATTCAACAAGGCTCCAATCAGCTCATTACTTGCTTGCCCCAAAGTCTGCTGGGATTTGTAGTGTCACACTGATGCCTCCTGTCCCACAGAACACTCAGGGGTTGGTGTGCTTCGGATGCCAGAAATAATGGATTGCGGTCTGCGCGTGTGCACCCTCAAGTGCTGAGCACTCATACCGGAAAATTTGTCACGCCTCGCTCAAGGCGTAGGAGGGAAGCACCACCCCAGGATTGCCAAAGGGGGCCACGGCGCACAATTCATGCTGTTGCCGTTTGTGGCAAGACTGATTCAGAGATGGGCGGAGAGAGGCACATCACGGCGCATACAGCGCTGAAGGCTGAATTTCACTTACCCATCCCAATGGGGCAGGAGGCATCAGTGTGACACTACAAATCCCAGCAGACTTTGGGGCAAGCAAGTAATGAGCTGATTGGAGCCTTGTTGAATAAAGTGTCAGCTGATTTGCCAAAAATCGAGTGTGCCTATGATTAAGGGACTAACCGAAACGCGTCAGGCAGAACACTCAGGGGTTGGTGTGCTTCGGATGCCAGAAATAATGGATTGCGGTCTGCGCGTGTGCACCCTCAAGTGCTTAGCACTCATACCGGAAAATTTGTCACGCCTCGCTCAAGGCGTAGGAGGGAAGCACCACCCCAGGATTGCCAAAGGGGGCCACGGCGCACAATTCATGCTGTTGCCGTTTGTGGCGAGACTGATTCAGAGATGGGCGGAGAGAGGCACATCACGGCGCATACAGCGCTGAAGGCTGAATTTCACTTACCCATCCCAATGGGGCAGGAGGCATCAGTGTGACACTACAAATCCCAGCAGACTTTGGGGCAAGCAAGTAATGAGCTGATTGGAGCCTTGTTGAATAAAGTGTCAGCTGATTTGCCAAAAATCGAGTGTGCCTATGATTAAGGGACTAACCGAAACGCGTCAGGCAGAACACTCAGGGGTTGGTGTGCTTCGGATGCCAGAAATAATGGATTGCGGTCTGCGCGTGTGCACCCTCAAGTGCTTAGCACTCATACCGGAAAATTTGTCACGCCTCGCTCAAGGCGTAGGAGGGAAGCACCACCCCAGGATTGCCAAAGGGGGCCACGGTGCACAATTCATGCTGTTGCCGTTTGTGGCGAGACTGATTCAGAGATGGGCGGAGAGAAGCACATCACGGCGCATACAGCGCTGAAGGCTGAATTTCACTTACCCATCCCAATGGGACAGGAGGCATCAGTGTGACACTACAAATCCCAGCAGACTTTGGGGCAAGCAAGTAATGAGCTGATTGGAGCCTTGTTGAATAAAGTGTCAGCTGATTTGCCAAAAATCGAGTGTGCCTATGATTAAGGGAATAACCGAAACGCGTCAGGCAGAACACTCAGGGGTTGGTGTGCTTCGGATGCCAGAAATAATGGATTGCAGTCTGCGCGTGTGCACCCTCAAGTGCTGAGCACTCATACCGGAAAATTTGTCACGCCTCGCTCAAGGCGTAGGAGGGAAGCACCACCCCAGGATTGCCAAAGGGGGCCACGGCGCACAATTCATGCTGTTGCCGTTTGTGGCGAGACTGATTCAGAGATGGGCGGAGAGAGGCACATCACGGCGCATACAGCGCTGAAGGCTGAATTTCACTTACCCATCCCAATGGGGCAGGAGGCATCGGTGTGACACTACAAATCCCAGCAGACTTTGGGGCAAGCAAGTAATGAGCTGATTGGAGCCTTGTTGAATAAAGTGTCAGCTGATTTGCCAAAAATCGAGTGTGCCTATGATTAAGGGACTAACCGAAACGCGTCAGGCCGAACACTCAGGGGTTGGTGTGCTTCGGATGCCAGAAATAATGGATTGCGGTCTGCGCGTGTGCACCCTCAAGTGCTGAGCACTCATACCGGAAAATTTGTCACGCCTCGCTCAAGGCGTAGGAGGGAAGCACCACCCCAGGATTGCCAAAGGGGGCCACGGCGCACAATTCATGCTGTTGCCGTTTGTGGCGAGACTGATTCAGAGATGGGCGGAGAGAGGCACATCACGGCGCATACAGCGCTGAAGGCTGAATTTCACTTACCCATCCCAATGGGGCAGGAGGCATCAGTGTGACACTACAAATCCCAGCAGACTTTGGGGCAAGCAAGTAATGAGCTGATTGGAGCCTTGTTGAATAAAGTGTCAGCTGATTTGCCAAAAATCGAGTGTGCCTATGATTAAGGGACTAACCGAAACGCGTCAGGCAGAACACTCAGGGGTTGGTGTGATTCGGATGCCAGAAATAATGGATTGCGGTCTGCGCGTGTGCACCCTCAAGTGCTGAGCACTCATACCGGAAAATTTGTCACGCCTCGCTCAAGGCGTAGGAGGGAAGCACCACCCCAGGATTGCCAAAGGGGGCCACGGCGCACAATTCATGCTGTTGCCGTTTGTGGCGAGACTGATTCAGAGATGGGCGGAGAGAGGCACATCACGGCGCATACAGCGCTGAAGGCTGAATTTCACTTACCCATCCCAATGGGGCAGGAGGCATCAGTGTGACACTACAAATCCCAGCAGACTTTGGGGCAAGCAAGTAATGAGCTGATTGGAGCCTTGTTGAATAAAGTGTCAGCTGATTTGCCAAAAATCGAGTGTGCCTATGATTAAGGGACTAACCGAAACGCGTCAGGCAGAACACTCAGGGGTTGGTGTGCTTCGGATGCCAGAAATAATGGATTGCGGTCTGCGCGTGTGCACCCTCAAGTGCTGAGCACTCATACCGGAAAATTTGTCACGCCTCGCTCAAGGCGTAGGAGGGAAGCACCACCCCAGGATTGCCAAAGGGGGCCACGGCGCACAATTCATGCTGTTGCCGTTTGTGGCGAGACTGATTCAGAGATGGGCGGAGAGAGGCACATCA
Source organism: Lissotriton vulgaris (assembly GCF_964263255.1). Classification (NCBI taxonomy): domain Eukaryota; kingdom Metazoa; phylum Chordata; class Amphibia; order Caudata; family Salamandridae; genus Lissotriton; species Lissotriton vulgaris. Next base: position 806,584,942 of record NC_141687.1, read on the forward strand.
CGGCGCATACAGCGCTGAAGGCTGAATTTCACTTACCCATCCCAATGGGGCAGGAGGCATCAGTGTGACACTACAAATCCCAGCAGACTTTGGGGCAAGCAAGTAATGAGCTGATTGGAGCCTTGTTGAATAAAGTGTCAGCTGATTTGCCAAAAATCGAGTGTGCTTATGATTAAGGGACTAACCGAAACGCGTCAGGCCGAACACTCAGGGGTTGGTGTGCTTCGGATGCCAGAAATAATGGATTGCGGTCTGCGCGTGTGCACCCTCAAGTGCTGAGCACTCATACCGGAAAATTTGTCACGCCTCGCTCAAGGCGTAGGAGGGAAGCACCACCCCAGGATTGCCAAAGGGGGCCACGGCGCACAATTCATGCTGTTGCCGTTTGTGGCGAGACTGATTCAGAGATGGGCGGAGAGAGGCACATCACGGCGCATACAGCGCTGAAGGCTGAATTTCACTTACCCATCCCAATGGGGCAGGAGGCATCAGTGTGACACTACAAATCCCAGCAGACTTTGGGGCAAGCAAGTAATGAGCTGATTGGAGCCTTGTTGAATAAAGTGTCAGCTGATTTGCCAAAAATCGAGTGTGCCTATGATTAAGGGACTAACCGAAACGCGTCAGGCAGAACACTCAGGGGTTGGTGTGATTCGGATGCCAGAAATAATGGATTGCGGTCTGCGCGTGTGCACCCTCAAGTGCTGAGCACTCATACCGGAAAATTTGTCACGCCTCGCTCAAGGCGTAGGAGGGAAGCACCACCCCAGGATTGCCAAAGGGGGCCACGGCGCACAATTCATGCTGTTGCAGTTTGTGGCGAGACTGATTCAGAGATGGGCGGAGAGAGGCACATCACGGCGCATACAGCGCTGAAGGCTGAATTTCACTTACCCATCCCAATGGGGCAGGAGGCATCAGTGTGACACTACAAATCCCAGCAGACTTTGGGGCAAGCAAGTAATGAGCTGATTGGAGCCTTGTTGAATAAAGTGTCAGCTGATTTGCCAAAAATCGAGTGTGCCTATGATTAAGGGACTAACCGAAACGCGTCAGGCAGAACACTCAGGGGTTGGTGTGCTTTGGATGCCAGAAATAATGGATTGCGGTCTGCGCGTGTGCACCCTCAAGTGCTGAGCACTCATACCGGAAAATTTGTCACGCCTCGCTCAAGGCGTAGGAGGGAAGCACCACCCCAGGATTGCCAAAGGGGGCCACGGCGCACAATTCATGCTGTTGCCGTTTGTGGCGAGACTGATTCAGAGATGGGCGGAGAGAGGCACATCACGGCGCATACAGCGCTGAAGGCTGAATTTCACTTACCCATCCCAATGGGGCAGGAGGCATCAGTGTGACACTACAAATCCCAGCAGACTTTGGGGCAAGCAAGTAATGAGCTGATTGGAGCCTTGTTGAATAAAGTGTCAGCTGATTTGCCAAAAATCGAGTGTGCCTATGATTGAGGGACTAACCGAAACGCGTCAGGCGGAACACTCAGGGGTTGGTGTGCTTCGGATGCCAGAAATAATGGATTGCGGTCTGCGCGTGTGCACCCTCAAGTGCTGAGCACTCATACCGGAAAATTTGTCACGCCTCGCTCAAGGCGTAGGAGGGAAGCACCACCCCAGGATTGCCAAAGGGGGCCACAGCGCACAATTCATGCTGTTGCCGTTTGTGGCGAGACTGATTCAGAGATGGGCGGAGAGAGGCACATCACGGCGCATACAGCGCTGAAGGCTGAATTTCACTTACCCATCCCAATGGGGCAGGAGGCATCAGTGTGACACTACAAATCCCAGCAGACTTTGGGGCAAGCAAGTAATGAGCTGATTGGAGCCTTGTTGAATAAAGTGTCAGCTGATTTGCCAAAAATCGAGTGTGCCTATGATTAAGGGACTAACCGAAACGCGTCAGGCAGAACACTCAGGGGTTGGTGTGCTTCGGATGCCAGAAATAATGGATTGCGGTCTGCGCGTGTGCACCCTCAAGTGCTGAGCACTCATACCGGAAAATTTGTCACGCCTCGCTCAAGGCGTAGGAGGGAAGCACCACCCCAGGATTGCCAAAGGGGGCCACGGCGCACAATTCATGCTGTTGCCGTTTGTGGCGAGACTGATTCAGAGATGGGCGGAGAGAGGCACATCACGGCGCATACAGCGCTGAAGGCTGAATTTCACTTACCCATCCCAATGGGGCAGGAGGCATCAGTGTGACACTACAAATCCCAGCAGACTTTGGGGCAAGCAAGTAATGAGCTGATTGGAGCCTTGTTGAATAAAGTGTCAGCTGATTTGCCAAAAATCGAGTGTGCCTATGATTAAGGGACTAACCGAAACGCGTCAGGCAGAACACTCAGGGGTTGGTGTGCTTCGGATGCCAGAAATAATGGATTGCGGTCTGCGCGTGTGCACCCTCAAGTGCTGAGCACTCATACCGGAAAATTTGTCACGCCTCGCTCAAGGCGTAGGAGGGAAGCACCACCCCAGGATTGCCAAAGGGGGCCACGGCGCACAATTCATGCTGTTGCCGTTTGTGGCGAGACTGATTCAGAGATGGGCGGAGAGAGGCACATCACGACGCATACAGCGCTGAAGGCTGAATTTCACTTACCCATCCCAATGGGGCAGGAGGCATCAGTGTGACACTACAAATCCCAGCAGACTTTGGGGCAAGCAAGTAATGAGCTGATTGGAGCCTTGTTGAATAAAGTGTCAGCTGATTTGCCAAAAATCGAGTGTGCCTATGATTAAGGGACTAACCGAAACGCGTCAAGCAGAACACTCAGGGGTTGGTGTGCTTCGGATGCCAGAAATAATGGATTGCGGTCTGCGCGTGTGCACCCTCAAGTGCTGAGCACTCATACCGGAAAATTTGTCACGCCTCGCTCAAGGCGTAGGAGGGAAGCACCACCCCAGGATTGCCAAAGGGGGCCACGGCGCACAATTCATGCTGTTGCCGTTTGTGGCGAGACTGATTCAGAGATGGGCGGAGAGAGGCACATCACGGCGCATACAGCGCTGAAGGCTGAATTTCACTTACCCATCCCAATGGGGCAGGAGGCATCAGTGTGACACTACAAATCCCAGCAGACTTTGGGGCAAGCAAGTAATGAGCTGATTGGAGCCTTGTTGAATAAAGTGTCAGCTGATTTGCCAAAAACCGAGTGTGCCTATGATTAAGGGACTAACCGAAATGCGTCAGGCAGAACACTCAGGGGTTGGTGTGCTTCGGATGCCAGAAATAATGGATTGCGGTCTGCGCGTGTGCACCCTCAAGTGCTGAGCACTCATACCGGAAAATTTGTCACGCCTCGCTCAAGGCGTAGGAGGGAAGCACCACCCCAGGATTGCCAAAGGGGGCCACGGCGCACAATTCATGCTGTTGCCGTTTGTGGCGAGACTGATTCAGAGATGGGCGGAGAGAGGCACATCACGGCGCATACAGCGCTGAAGGCTGAATTTCACTTACCCATCCCAATGGGGCAGGAGGCATCAGTGTGACACTACAAATCCCAGCAGACTTTGGGGCAAGCAAGTAATGAGCTGATTGGAGCCTTGTTGAATAAAGTGTCAGCTGATTTGCCAAAAATCGAGTGTGCCTATGATTAAGGGACTAACCGAAACGAGTCAGGCAGAACACTCAGGGGTTGGTGTGCTTCGGATGCCAGAAATAATGGATTGCGGTCTGCGCGTGTGCACCCTCAAGTGCTGAGCACTCATACCGGAAAATTTGTCACGCCTCGCTCAAGGCGTAGGAGGGAAGCACCACCCCAGGATTGCCAAAGGGGGCCACGGCGCACAATTCATGCTGTTGCCGTTTGTGGCGAGACTGATTCAGAGATGGGCGGAGAGAGGCACATCACGGCGCATACAGCGCTGAAGGCTGAATTTCACTTACCCATCCCAATGGGGCAGGAGGCATCAGTGTGACACTACAAATCCCAGCAGACTTTGGGGCAAGCAAGTAATGAGCTGATTGGAGCCTTGTTGAATAAAGTGTCAGCTGATTTGCCAAAAATCGAGTGTGCCTATGATTAAGGGACTAACCGAAACGCGTCAGGCGGAACACTCAGGGGTTGGTGTGCTTCGGATGCCAGAAATAATGGATTGCGGTCTGCGCGTGTGCACCCTCAAGTGCTGAGCACTCATACCGGAAAATTTGTCACGCCTCGCTCAAGGCGTAGGAGGGAAGCACCACCCCAGGATTGCCAAAGGGGGCCACGGCGCACAATTCATGCTGTTGCCGTTTGTGGCGAGACTGATTCAGAGATGGGCGGAGAGAGGCACATCACGGCGCATACAGCGCTGAAGGCTGAATTTCACTTACCCATCCCAATGGGGCAGGAGGCATCAGTGTGACACTACAAATCCCAGCAGACTTTGGGGCAAGCAAGTAATGAGCTGATTGGAGCCTTGTTGAATAAAGTGTCAGCTGATTTGCCAAAAATCGAGTGTGCCTATGATTAAGGGACTAACCGAAACGCGTCAGGCGGAACACTCAGGGGTTGGTGTGCTTCGGATGCCAGAAATAATGGATTGCGGTCTGCGCGTGTGCACCCTCAAGTGCTGAGCGCTCATACCGAAAAATTTGTCACGCCTCGCTCAAGGCGTAGGAGGGAAGCACCACCCCAGGATTGCCAAAGGGGGCCACGGCGCACAATTCATGCTGTTGCCGTTTGTGGCGAGACTCATTCAGAGATGGGCGGAGAGAGGCACATCACGGCGCATACAGCGCTGAAGGCTGAATTTCACTTACCCATCCCTATGGGGCAGGAGGCATCAGTGTGACACTACAAATCCCAGCAGACTTTGGGGCAAGCAAGTAATGAGCTGATTGGAGCCTTGTTGAATAAAGTGTCAGCTGATTTGCCAAAAATCGAGTGTGCCTATGATTAAGGGACTAACCGAAACGCGTCAGGCAGAACACTCAGGGGTTGGTGTGCTTCGGATGCCAGAAATAATGGATTGCGGTCTGCGCGTGTGCACCCTCAAGTGCTGAGCACTCATACCGGAAAATTTGTCACGCCTCGCTCAAGGCGTAGGAGGGAAGCACCACCCCAGGATTGCCAAAGGGGGCCACGGCGCACAATTCATGCTGTTGCCGTTTGTGGCGAGACTGATTCAGAGATGGGCGGAGAGAGGCACATCACGGCGCATACAGCGCTGAAGGCTGAATTTCACTTACCCATCCCAATGGGGCAGGAGGCATCAGTGTGACACTACAAATCCCAGCAGACTTTGGGGCAAGCAAGTAATGAGCTGATTGGAGCCTTGTTGAATAAAGTGTCAGCTGATTTGCCAAAAATCGAGTGTGCCTATGATTAAGGGACTAACCGAAACGCGTCAGGCAGAACACTCAGGGGTTGGTGTGCTTCGGATGCCAGAAATAATGGATTGCGGTCTGCGCGTGTGCACCCTCAAGTGCTGAGCACTCATACCGGAAAAAAAATAATATATATATATATATATACATATATATATAAGCCACGTGACTCCTCTGGATCTCTCAGTGTTTCTCTCACACATGCAGCACACCAGCAAACAGGAAGGAGACGGACCACGTCACATCAGCATATCGATGTTATTTATTCGGTACAACAGAAAGCAGCTACGCGTTTCTGGCAAGGTATGCCCTTGTTCACGCTATATATATTCACTGAAAAAACCATAGGTTTCACACCAGTTATAGTTTGGTGGAAATTTTACTCGCATAAAACCATTGAAATTCCCACGTTATAGGTAGTTGGACTCACTATAACTTGTGCGTGCAATGCACTGCTGATGACGTCACATATTACATCACTCATGACATGGTCAGTGACATCACTCATGACATCACTGATGACATCTCAAATGACATCACTGATGACAACATCCTTGTGACAAAGTGGCAGACCTCCTATCAGCATAAAATAACCTTTGACACACACATTCAAAAATAGAAACCAACATTTTCTTAAAAAAGGAGAAAACAATACCAATTACAACAACTTATTAGGTAATTCCAACATCTACATACACATCCACTCATTCACCAACAGTTCTATATAGTCACTCATGCATGTACTTACTCATCATATGTACTCATACACCTATACATCCTGTTACACACTAATACTCATCCATATAGTTACTCACACACAAATTCACACATGTAAATAAACTATCAAAAAACCATTTACTTGATTATACTGCTATATACACACCACTACACATACTTCTACAGAAACTGAAACATATTTACTCTCTTAAAAAATCAATTATAAAAACACATAATCACTAACCCACCCATACACATAATCATCCACCCATACAGTCTTGCACACATGCTGTCTTCAAAATACATACAAATAGTGAGTTACTCATTCATGCATCTGTGCTCTAAGTAATATCCCCCACCAAACCATACAGACACTGATACTCAAAAAAACAACTAATAACCCATATACACACTCATGTAGCTACTCACCAACCCATGCAGCCACTTATACACAAAGTGAGACACAGAGACAGATATTTAAATATTTAAACATTACTCGCTAATATATGTATTCACTAAGATACATTTAATAAGTCAGTTAACCAATCAATTTTACACAAAAAAACATCCATTTAGACATTTATTTACCCATTTATTCTTCCATCAACCTTTAGATATACATATATAAAAAATATTTATTTTTCAGAAAGATACACATTCACTGGATGATGTCATCAGTGATGTTATTTGAGATGTCATCAGTGATGTCATCAGTGATGTCACTGACCATGTCATGAGTGATGTAATATGTGACGTCATCAGCAGTGCATTGCAAGCGCAAGTTATAGTGAGTCCAACTAACTATAACATGGGAATTTCAATGGTTTTATGCGAGTAACATTTCCACCTAACTATAACTGGTGTGAAACCTATGGTTTTTTCAGTGAATTTAATAGGTTTTTTAAATGCTAATTAATAACTATAACTGGTGTGAAACCTATGGTTTTTTCAGTGAATATATATATATATATATTTTTCAGTGAATATATATATATATATATATATTCACTGAAAAAAACATAGGTTTGACACATGTTATAGTTAGCTGGAAATTTTACTGACATAAAACCAATGAAATTCCACGTTATAGTTAGTTGGACTCACTATAACTTGCGCGTGCAATGCACTGCTGATGACGTCACATATTACATCACTCATGACATGGTCAGTGACATCACTGATGACACCATCCTTGTGACATAGTGACAGACCTCCTTTCACTGTAATGTAACCCTTGAGACACATATTTAAAAATAGAAACTGAAATTTTAAAAAAAATGGAGATACCTATATCAGTTACAACAAGCAATTCAGTAATTCCACTATCTATATACACATCCACTCATTCACCAACAGTTCTATATAGTCACTCATACATATACTCACTCATCATATGAAGTGATACACCTATACATCCTGTTACACACCGACAGTCATCCAAAAGTTACTTACACACATATTCACACGTGCAAATAAACTATTGAACATCCATTTATTTGAATATAGAGTTATACACACACTTCCACCTTACTTCTATTGAAAATTACACATATTTATTCTCTTAAACAATCACTTATAGAAACACATACTTATTTAAACAGGAACTCTTACAATCTCTTACTCTCACATATACTCACTTATATACATCAATATTCATATATACTAGATTAAAACATATGTAGTTACTGATAAAGACACTAGTGAGACAGTCATTCACTCACTAACAAACACATATAGACACTCATCCACCCATACAGTCCTGTACATATGCTGTCTTCAAAACACATACAAACAGAGAGTCAGTCACTCATGCATCTATGTGCTAAGTAATACCCCCACCAAACCATATAGACACTCATACTGATACTAATAAAAATATCTAATAACCCATATACATACGCATGTAGCTACTTACCAACACATGTAGCCACTTATACACAAAGTGAAACACTAATATATATATTTAAATATTTAAACATAATTCACTAATATTTATTTTTCAGAAAGACACATATTCACTGGATGGTGTCATCAGTGATGTCATGAGTGATGTCACTGACCATGTCATGAGTGATGTAATATGTGACGTCATCAGCAGTGCATTGCACGCGCAAGTTATAGTGAGTCCAACTAACTATAACGTGGAATTTCATTGGTTTTATGTCAGTAAAATTTCCAGCTAACTATAACATGTGTCAAACCTATGGTTTTTTCAGTGAATTTCATAGGTTTTTTAAATGCTACTTCCTAACTATAACGTGTGTAAAACCTATGGTTTTTTCTGTGAATTTCATTGGTTTTTAAAATGCTAATTCAGAAAAATGTCGTGTATGCAACCTATACTTTTGGCAATAAAGTTCTGGCAATATTTTTTTCGAAAACAAGCCGTTTTCTTCACTGTTCAAGTTGCATAGAGACTCCTTGTAAAGCGATACAGAATTCGAAAGTCTGTACCTTGCCTTTTTTTAAACACATTAAAATTTGTCTGTAAATAAAAATAGCCTTACTAAACTTTCGTGCGCGACCCGGTGTGCGCACTCTCGGCAACAGTTGTCAATAAAATGGCTATCACATTTCCAGGCTTTCGTGCGCGACCGAGTGCGCGCACATGCCTATATATTTCGTGAAAACTTTGCAATTTGAACTTTCCAAAAACAGCTCCAGGAGCATATTATAAAGGGCGTTTATCGGCTTTCGATCGTGCGCGACCGTGTGCGCGCAACCGCCTATATATATATTTCGGGAAAAGTTCGCGATTGCAACTTATTAAATTTCTTCATACACCCACCATAGAACTTATACTACTCAGAAGATATATTAAATCCGGATATGTTTCGATTTACTCCTTTTCACGTTTTGAAATTGGACCGCTACTTCCAACCAGATACTATCACCGCGTACACGTCCTGAGACGCGCATGTGAAGTCATGTGACTTGAAAACAACACTTCCAATTGGTTCCTAGTAGTTTCTATGCTGCGTCAATACCTACGCCTGCTTCAAACACATGCACAGTTTTGAAACAGCATGGGCCTGAAAGTCACTGAGTGAAATATCATACATTACAGTCAGCCACTTTCAAGACGCATTCCTTCAGAGGAACACTTACCGTTTATTAGAGGTAGATCGTCCGACTCCACCGGAAAACACCCCTAATAAAAAAGACATATATATAAAATGCGGACTAGCCGCTGTATCGTACTAGCAAACTTTAACTTAAAACTCGTTAGAGAAAAAAAAAGGAATCGAACAAAATCAATAGGCCACTGATAGGATCTCTTTTTGACCTTGCTAAAATAGAAACATTAGGAACAACCCCTCATGAGAAATATGAAACTAGTGAAACTAGTGAGAGAAACCGAGCTCGACACCATCTTGCCCCCTTTTAGGCCCCATCACGAACATAGATAGCCCTACATAGCAAAACGTGATCTTATCGCCTGCCCAACTTCAGATCTGACCCCCCCTTTTGCTCTCATGTCCTGTCGGAAAGTCCGGCTGTAGATTACAATCACATGTTCCATTTGGGAGGGGAAACGACATCAGAGCGACAAATATTAGAAATATACCACACGACAGCAAAATAACAGATTAAAATATATTAAAACAACTATGGAGAACCATTACGCGAATAGTCCGGAGGCGACACCATGCGCCAAGGCCTGTCCCCAGGATGAACCAAGGAATCCGTTCCTGGGACCGTGGCAAAGAGCAGCCGGTCGCCATCGGCCAGAGAAGGCATGGGCCCGACCCGAGATGTAGTTGTCTTCCCATTCTCTTCCTCTTTCGGCGCCTTGCAGGCCACGAGGGGGGGATGTCTTGCATATGCCTCTGACCCCCCCCTCTCTTCATCGCCTGGTCCGGCCATAACAAATGTCAGCAAAACGCCGTGGGGTACACTGGGAGGGAGAGACGGCGCGGACGATAATCTTTCGACGCCTTGCAGGCCACGAGGGGGGATGTCTTGCATATGCCTCCGACCCCCCCCCTCTCTTCATCGCCTGGTCCGGCCATAACAAATGTCAGCAAGACGCCGTGGGGTGCACTGGGAGGGACAGGCGGCGCGGACGAGCCTCTCCCGCCTCCCCACGTGCAGGCCCCTCACCTGCACCCCCAACGCTCCACGCACCCGTCAAAGGACTCGTCCACTCTTGCAGTGCAGCGACGCTCCATGCACCTGGCAAAGGACTCGTCCACTGTGGCGGTGCAACGATGCTTCGCCCGACAGGCTTGAGTCCATCAGCTCCTGCAACCCAGTGACTGCCGGTGGTTGCAGATCTTTCCTTTCAAAATGCTGCCAACAATATTTTCTGAATGGCGTAGCCACGAGACGTTGGCGCTCTCATGCTGACGCCAGCCTCAGTTTGAATGACCAACAATCCGGGGCGCGGCGCAGAGCGCGTAACGTAAGCATAACAGGTCATGTGACTTGTTAAGGCTTTTCATTGGTTTAGAAATATTTTTATGAGCATATTTGACTATTTTATTAAAGACACTACACATAACCTGTTTTTCAAGTTATGTTTAATTTTAAATGAAACGGTTTACATTTTCACTTTTTATTTCCAGTAAATTTGAAAAATAAATGTTTATAGTTCCATATGCTGAAGCACGTCAGCTTCCCACCCTATGTCATACAATTCTGACAAATCGGCATCCTCATCATGTTCTTCATCATCCTCAGGATTTAAATCATCTAAGGGTTCCACTTCCACTGACGTTTCAATGACATGTTCAACAATAAGATCGAGACCAACGGATTGCTCATTATCACTCATGGTTAATGTCCTTATTTTTAAAGAAAGAGAACAACAATGAGATGTTGCAGAGTAAGAGACAAATCTCAGACACTATAATAGTAAAATTGTTTAACAACAGTAACATTTTGCAGCTATTATTTAGCCATGTCCAGCGATGCTGAGGAGGTGAGTCCTATGTCCAAGTTTTCAGTGAACAGGACTCATCTCTTTTTAACCTTCGATAAGCTTCACCAACTCTGTGTCCCCTGCTCATACTTAAATGTAAAGGAGCAGATTTATGTTAACTGGCGCATCCCCAGAGATGCACCAGTTAATGTGCACTGCTGCTCTGCCACCCATGGTGTGCCGCATTTACAATGTGGAGCACCATTTACTCGCAGTGACAAAATGGCGGTCAACACTTCCTGATTTCCTTCGAATCGAACGTTAACAGACGTCACGCAGCAAAAATAAATTCCGCTCGCGCGCAGCCCCTCCTTCCCCAAAGTAGCAATGTTGGGCTACTTTTGGGCTGCTTTCTAGTAGGGTTTTTGAGCGTCAGAAAGTCTACAAAAGCCGTCGGCAACGGCCTGGGGTGGAGAACCATTACGCGAATAGTCCGGAGGAGACACCACACGCCAAGGCCTGTCCCCAGGATGAACCAAGGGATCCGTTCCTGGGGCCGTGGCAAAGAGCGGCCGGCCGCCATCGGCCAGAGAAGGCATGGGCCCGACCCGAGATGTAGTTGTCTTCCCATTCTCTTCTTTTTTCGGTGCCTTGCAGGCCACAAGGGGGATGTGACATACCTAATAGTATAACTCATATATATCCGACCTCCCCCTCTCTTCATCGCCTGGTCCGGCCATAACAAATGTCAGCAAGACGCCGTGGGGTCCACTGGGAGGGAGAGGCGGCTCGGACGAGCCTCCCCAGATGAAGGCCCCTCAGCTGCACCCCCAACGATCCATGCACCCGGCAAAGGGTTCGTACTCTGTGGCGATATAGGGACACTCCACGAGCCCAGCAAAGCGTTCGCATACTGTGGCGGTATAGGGACGCTCCACGAGCCCAGCAAAGGACTCGCCCACTGTTGCGGTACAGTGACGCTCCACTCACCCAGCAGGGTCTCGTCCACTGTGGCGGTGCAACGATGCTTCGCCCGACAGGTTTGAGTCCATCTGCTCCTGCAACCCAGTGACTGCCGGTGGTTGCAGATCTCCTAAAAATGGCGGTCGACTTTGCAGGAATGGGCCTGGTGTGAAAAGTTGGCCTGGTCACCTGTTAACCAGAAAATGGGCCCCTGTCTTTCCTTTCAAAACGCTGCCAACAATATTATATCAAACTCTGCATCGGTACTTACTTATAAATGCAGAAACAACTCAATTAACACAAGGGCTCTTTTCAGAGCCACCTTATATCAAAGCACTCAAACTTCTGATTTATCTCCATTTTCACACTTTTGTAAATAGGTGTGCGCACCCGAGTGCGCGCACCCCGCAACTTTTTCGAGAAAAAAATATATATATTTTCGCTTTTAAGGACCTTACTGCACACCCTGAGAAAACCTACACAGCAAAACAATCTCTACCTTCTCCCCTTTCCATGTTCCAACGCTTTGAAATGACAATATATTTACTCGCAGTGACAAAATGGCGGTCAACACTTCCTGATTTCCTTCGAATCGAACGTTAACAGACGTCACGCAGCAAAAAAAATTTCCGCTCGCGCGCAGCCCCTCCTTCCCCAAAGTAGCAATGTTGGGCTACTTTTGGGCTGCTTTCTAGTAGGGTTTTTGAGCGTCAGAAAGTCTACAAAGGCCGTCGGCAACGGCCTGGGGTGGAGAACCATTACGCGAATAGTCCGGAGGAGACACCACACGCCAAGGCCTGTCCCCAGGATGAACCAAGGGATCCGTTCCTGGGGCCATGGCAAAGAGCGGCCGGCCGCCATCGGCCAGAGAAGGCATGGGCCCGACCCGAGATGTAGTTGTCTTCCCAGTCTCTTCTTTTTTCGGTGCCTTGCAGGCCACAAGGGGGATGTGACATACCTAATAGTATAACTCATATATATCCGACCTCCCCCTCTCATCATCGCCTGGTCCGGCCATAACAAATGTCAGCAAGACGCCGTGGGGTCCACTGGGAGGGAGAGGTGGCGCGGACGAGCCTCCCCAGATGGAGGCCCCTCAGCTGCACCCCCAACGATCCATGCACCCGGCAAAGGGTTCGTACTCTGTGGCGATATAGGGACACTCCACGAGCCCAGCAAAGCGTTCGCATACTGTGGCGGTATAGGGACGCTCCACGAGCCCAGCAAAGGACTCGCCCACTGTTGCGGTACAGTGACGCTCCACTCACCCAGCAGGGTCTCGTCCACTGTGGCGGTGCAACGATGCTTCGCCCGACAGGCTTGAGTCCATCTGCTCCTGCAACCCAGTGACTGCCGGTGGTTGCAGATCTCCTAAAAATGGCGGTCGACTTTGCAGGAATGGGCCTGGTGTGAAAAGTTGGCCTGGTCACCTGTTAACCAGAAAATGGGCCCCTGTCTTTCCTTTCAAAACGCTGCCAACAATATTATATCAAACTCTGCATCGGTACTTACTTATAAATGCAGAAACAACTCAATTAACACAAGGGCTCTTTTCGGAGCCACCTTATATCAAAGCACTCAAACTTCTGATTTATCTCCATTTTCACACTTTTGTAAATAGGTGTGCGCACCCGAGTGCGCGCACCCCGCAACTTTTTCGAGAAAAAAATATATATATTTTCGCTTTTAAGGACCTTACTGCACACCCTGAGAAAACCTACACAGCAAAACAATCTCTACCTTCTCCCCTTTCCATGTTCCAACGCTTTGAAATGACAATATATTTACTCGCAGTGACAAAATGGCGGTCAACACTTCCTGATTTCCTTCGAATCGAACGTTAACAGACGTCACGCAACAAAAAAAAATTCCGCTAGCGCGCAGCCCCTCCTTCCCCAAAGTAGCAATGTTGGGCTACTTTTGGGCTGCTTTCTAGTAGGGTTTTTGAGCGTCAGAAAGTCTACAAAAGCCGTCGGCAACGGCCTGGGGTGGAGAACCATTACGCGAATAGTCCGGAGGAGACACCACACGCCAAGGCCTGTCCCCAGGATGAACCAAGGGATCCGTTCCTGGGGCCATGGCAAAGAGCGGCCGGCCGCCATCGGCCAGAGAAGGCATGGGCCCGACCCGAGATGTAGTTGTCTTCCCATTCTCTTCTTTTTTCGGTGCCTTGCAGGCCACAAGGGGGATGTGACATACCTAATAGTATAACTCATATATATCCGACCTCCCCCTCTCATCATCGCCTGGTCCGGCCATAACAAATGTCAGCAAGACGCCGTGGGGTCCACTGGGAGGGAGAGGTGGCGCGGACGAGCCTCCCCAGATGGAGGCCCCTCAGCTGCACCCCCAACGATCCATGCACCCGGCAAAGGGTTCGTACTCTGTGGCGATATAGGGACACTCCACGAGCCCAGCAAAGCGTTTGCATACTCTGGCGGTATAGGGACGCTCCACGAGCCCAGCAAAGGACTCGCCCACTGTTGCGGTACAGCGACGTTCCACGAGCCCAGCAGGGTCTCGTCCACTGTGGCGGTGCAATGATGCTTCGCCCGACAGGCTTGAGTCCATCTGCTCCTGCAACCCAGTGACTGCTGGTGGTTGCAGATCTCCTAAAAATGGCGGTCGACTTTGCAGGAATGGGCCTGGCGTTAAAAGTTGGCCTGGTCACCTGTTAACCAGAACATGGGCCCCTGTATTTCCTTTCAAAATGCTGCCAACAATATTATATCAAACTCTGCATCGGTACTTACTTATAAATGCAGAAACAACTCAATTAACACAAGGGCTCTTTTCAGAGCCACCTTATATCAAAGCACTCAAACTTCTGAGTTATCTCCATTTTCACATTTTTGTAAATAGGTGTGCGCGCCCGAGTGCGCGCACCCCGCAACTTTTTCGAGAAAAAAATATATATATTTTCGCTTTTAAGGACCTTACTGCACACCCTGAGAAAACCTACGCAGCAAAACAATCTCTACCTTCTCCCCTTTCCATGTTCCAACGCTTTGAAATGACAATATATTTACTCGCAGTGACAAAATGGCGGTCAACACTTCCTGATTTCCTTCGAATCGAACGTTAACAGACGTCACGCAGCAAAAAAAAAATCCGCTCACGCGCAGCCACTTGGGTGCGCGCACGCATGCGCGCCTATAGATATATAATTGACTTTAACTTTAATTTTCTCAACAACTACTGAACGGATTTACACCATTCCAAAAAAAGCGTAATCTGCGAGCCGGACTGTACAGTTTTGCCAAATTTCTTATAAATCCATTCACCCGTTCGACCTGTAGCTGAGTCTAAAGGTCCTATGGAAAATAACATGGAGAAAACACGTTTTGGGACCCCCCTTTTATATCAGCCCCCACTTGACCAATCCCCCCCAAACTTTTAGGGATGGAGCGCAGCGGACTGAGCCATCTTCTTTGAGAAATTCGCTAAGATTCTTCAACCAGGGCCAAAGTTATTCCAAATAGAATGTTGAGCATTTCCTATGGAAACTAGGTCCTAACTATAACTACCTACTGGCGACCGCCAGTAGGTAATATATATATATACATATATGTATATATATGTATATATATACGGTCTTACGGTCTATGAATCGAATATCTGGATTTAACCAGTGATGTATTTTGGTCCTTTTGGTAATCACCATTAGAAGTACTGGCATTTAACTGTGGAAGTATGTTGTCTATTTCCATTAAGTCACATGACTCACCATGTCACTGTGAGGGGGTGGTCACGATGTGTAAATTGCATTTAAAAAAGCATTGAGTTTGATGTACTTGTTGCAGCGTGAACAAGGGCATATCTTGCCAGAAACGCGTAGCTGCTTTCTGTTGTTCAATAAAAACAACTCTGCTGATGTGATGTGGTCCGTCTCCTTCCTGTTTGCTGGTGTGCTGCGTGGTTGATGAAACACCGAGAGATCCAGAGGAGTCACGTGATTTATGTAAAAACGGAGGTGGATTTGTCTCCGTAACGGACCCCTTCCTCGTATTGTGGAAGCCGCCTTCAAATCAACTCTGCCTGGAAACGTCCTGTTTGGAATTTTCGGCGGCTGCTCCCTGGTCGGTAAACAACAAGGAATCACTGAGCGCGGCGGCGGTTGAACTGCGGTGTGGTCCGTGTCGAAGGGCGCGGCTTACAGAGCGGATCCTGCCTTCGTTTGTTCGGTGAGTAACAAGAGCCTGTTCCAGGTGGGGAAGTCTACACAGCGCAATTTCACACATACGCGTTCCAAAAACCCGGGTGGCCATCCGGTGAGAGACGGAGATAACGTGTGGTGTGTGTTTGAATAACGCCGGCAACGGAAACAATTAACATTATGTCTGACGAGCTGGATAAACAGCGTGAGGAAGCTGCTATCAATCTATTTAGTGACCAAAGCAGCGAGAACGGCAATACCAGAGTGCCAAATAGAACCATACAAACAGAACAAGTGAGAAACTTAAAAACGATTTTCAAGGAACTAGAAAAGTTAAAGAAACTCGAATGCACCAAGTGGTGGGAGCACAAATCTCTGAGCAAGTATGAGGAGGTGGGCCGGGTCCCTCGTGGGTTGCGAATCCTTTTAGCCCCAAGTTTCGAGAAACCAGACCCCGCCATGCTACAGGAGTGGGGGGAGAGCAACCTGGCAGCTTCCATGAATCTGGTTTGCATTTTAATAAAGTATGCTGCCAAAGATAGAATCAGGTTGTTAGAAGAAGTCAAAGCACTGGAAAGTGAACTATCCACATATGCTGAAGGGGAAGAAATGAAAAAGCTTGCGGATACCATGAATGAAAGGCTGAGAAAACATGAAGAAAAGATCAAAATTCGTAAAGCAACTAAGTTCACCCGAGATGCCAATGATTACCGTGATGGGAAAATATTCACATTCTCACGGAAATATGACTCTGCAAAAAGACAAGCCTTCAGCAAAAAGAAAAATGTCATTGGAAGTTCTGCTATAGTGGATACACGTGCTGTCAGACAAACAAGCTCTACTGCAGGCGCACAAGGGATTAGTTCACAAACCAACAGCAGAAGTGAAAATGCATTGAATGAAGAGGTTGTTGAAAGCAGTAGTTTGGACTCTGATGCAAGCTCCATAATAAGCAACTCGAGTGATAACTTAACTTCCTCTTCTTCTATGTGCTCGGATTTAAACTTGGAAGGACTAACCAAACTCACCTTGCAGGAGGAAATGGATTTTATAGTGGAGGAGAGGTTACAGACTTTGAGACTAGGGCCAAGGCAAAAATCAACGCGAACAGACAAAGAAGAAACAAGCGAAGAAAAGAAAGGCGTAAGCGGCAGCAACGGCGCCCAAGTGCAAACAAAAAAGAAGAAGCCATGGGTGAGACGCCGTTGAATGATAACACAATTATAAATCTTTCTAATGTCACACTAACAAAGGCAGAGCAACAACTACTGTCATTAGGCTTGAACTTTTGTCCTGTTCAAAGTTTTAATTATACTATGACTAGAGTAGATTTGTTCTTTTTCATTAGGAAATTAAAACTGAGAAAACATTTTGCACTCAAATCTATCAAAGACCCTATTAACAATATAGGTGAGGACATGCCCACTGACAACTTAAACATGTTATCAGCTTTGGATGTACACACTTTTCTGGATGCTAACGACCTAAATACCTCTACTAATGATACTGAGGCGGATTTAGATGCTTCTACGCAGGCAAGACTTAGCAAAATATCCGTCTGGCAGAAAGGAGCAGGTCTAAGCCCGTTTAAGAGCAAATCCAAATTTGTGCCCGTAAGACCCAAAGACGCCATTGACGTCTTCCATGACTGTGTGATAAATGATATCAAAAAATTGTACAAACAAACCAATTCTAAATCAAGGAAGAAAACAACATTCATGAGAAGAGAATATGGCAAACTAATAAAGAAACTTGGAGAAAATCATGAGATTGTAATAAAAAAATCAGACAAGGGTGGCAACTTAGTGATTTGGCCCAAACAAGACTACATTCTAGAGGCCAAGCGACAACTTTCTGATCCCTTGTGTTACAAAGTTTCTAATCAGAAAGAATACCTCCATGCCAAATGTGAATTGCAACAACTACTTTCTCAATGGAAGAGAGAAGGTCTGATTTCCACCGAGGAATACAAATACATGAATATAGAATTTCCTAGAATGCCATCTCTGTATTTGATCCCAAAGGTGCATAAAGGCGTGACACCTGTGCCCGGCAGGCCAATAGTTTCCGCCATCAGAAGTATGGGCGAAAACGTTGGTCAATACATTGACTTCTTTCTCCAGGACATAGTGAAAAATCTTGCAAGTTATGTTCGTGACACCAGCGATTTTTTGGACAAAATTGCCTGTATTGTTTGGAAAGAAGACATGTGGTTGATATCATTAGACGTTGAATCGTTATACACAAGTATCGACCACAAACATGGCATAAATGCAATTAAGTACTTTTTGGACAAAAAACCCATGGCTTTCTATGAGCATAACAAAGTAATTCTTGGGTTAATCAATTGGTGTCTGCACAATAACTTCTTCACATTTGGCAAAGACATCTATAGGCAAATGAGGGGTGTAGCGATGGGGGCCTGTTTCTCTCCCAGCTACGCGTGTTTACACGTGGGCTGGTGGGAGGAGCAGGTCCTCACCGCGAAGCACTCTGCCACCATGAGGGAACATGTTGTTTGTTATCTAAGATATATAGATGACATATTCCTGGTGTGGAAAGGGCCTAGAGAAGGAGCTATGTCTTTTATAGATGATATGAACAACAATGCCATGAATCTCAAGTTTTCAGTCAACATTAGCCAATGTAGAATGCAATTTCTAGATGTAGAGATTTATGTGTCTGAGGATAAGCTTGTGACTACACTCCATAGGAAGGCTACGGCGGGCAATATGACCTTGCATGCCGCCAGTATGCACCCTAAACACACCATCGTGGGGATACCCTATGGAGAAATTCTTAGATTAAAGAGAATCTGTAGTTGCCCTTCTGACTTTGAACAATGTTTAGAGGAATTGTTGGTACGATTAAAAGCCAGGGGCTACTCTGATAGAATCCTGAAGGAAGCGGTAGAAAAATCTAAGTCTAGATCTAGAGAAAGTCTATTCCCTTCCCGGCAATCGGAGTTAGAAAACAACATTGTTGATGACACTCTACATGATGGTCCTAGAATGATCACAGCCTTCAGCAGTGAAGACAGGAAATTGAAAGCTATTTTTAAAAAGAACTGGCCTATAGTGTTAAGTGACCATATATTAAATACTAGGTTACCAGCTAATCCCACTATCACCTTTAGACGGGCCAAAAGCATGGGGTCTGCATTGGACAAACCGGCCCCGGAATTGAAAGCAAAAACCCCCTGGTTAAAACCTTCTAGGGGTTTTTACAAATGCTCCAGCTGTCGCGCCTGTAGATTTGGTGAGAATACAGTACAATATTTGACTCCATTTTCTACAGAACCTAAAAAGATCATGGGCAATTTCAATTGCAAAACAGATTTTGCTGTGTATGTCCTGACATGCACCTGCGGCTTAAAATATGTTGGTAGTACCAGGCTGCAGGTGCATGTCAGGATTTTGCAGCATCTGCACGCAATTTTACACAGTGACCCTGCCTACCCAGTGGCACGCCACTTTAAAAGAGTGCACAATAAAGATCTTTCGTGCTTGAAGTACTTTGTAATAGGGTCTGTGCCACCTTTGAAAAGAGGAGGTGATAGGGAGTCACTGTTGAGACAGCTAGAAACAAGGATGATATTGGAGCTCGATACACGTTGGCCTAATGGATTGAACAACATAGATGAGTTGCACCATTTTCTGTAGTTATAATGATCTTCTTTCCATTTATATTTCCTGTCGACGGTGACAGACCCATATTTACCAACAATTGTGAACTCCCTCTTAGTTAGGTTTCCTATTTTGAGGTTGAGAGTGGGTCTGTACACATTGTTTGCTAAAGGTATGAATTATGATGCATCACATTTTCTATTTGCTGTAAAATTGAATGTACATATTCTTTGAGATATATGTGTGTATATATGGATTTATTGTATATACATTTATGCATATGTACATATATATATATATATTTTTTGTACTTTTGTAATTTTTCTACTTTTCTAGTTCTCGATTTTTCTACTGTTTTTCTACTGTTTTTCTACTGTTTTTCTATTTTTCTACTCTTTTACACGAATGACTGGTTGATAAGATGATGGACATGAACATTATAAGAAAGTATGGGTTGTAAATATGTAATATAGAACTGTATATATATGCCAGTGAAACTGAATTGTGGTTATATATATATTATCAATTGATTATCACAAATCCGGGTGTATTCTAATGTTCAAGGATCCTTTTAACTATTTATACTATTTATTATTATTAAAGTACGTAAAATATACACATGAAATGTCAGGGTAATCGGAACACACATATAATTCGAATGTGATTAGATATATTCTTATCGTACTAGAGATAATGACTGGTATTGCACTTTAGCTGATACAGCTTTCTCTTCCTATGCACTTTCGATAATTTTGCACTTTACCTTATTCACTTAGCACTTTATCATACGACCACTGGTACGTAGACGGAAATACCCATAGGCCAGAATTGTGGATATGAGAACTTTCTGGAAAGGGGCGACCACTCGGTCCCCCCGAACGTATGGTGGAGTACCCCGATCCCCCCGGGAGGCCATCTTGGGCGGGGGGCGAGTCTCGGCTGGTATGCCCGAAGCGGCGTAGCCGGGGCGCGCCTTTTCCCGCCCTGGAGTGGGTTGTCCTAGACGCTGATGCCGCCGGCCACGCCCCCGGGGGGCAGGCGGAGGCGGGTTTACGCCCGCCCGAAGACGGATAAAAGGAGCAACAAGCCAAGAAAGCATCCTCTTGTTCCTGTGCTCTGAAGCTGCACCTCCCCGCTGCACGTGAGCTCGAGACGGAACGAAGAGCCAATTTTGAGCGTTGTAATTTTGTTCTTTGTTTTACAGATATCTGCGTTGGAGAATGCCGGGCAAGAAGGTCAGAAAGCGGGTCGGTACCGATCAGATGCTCCGCATGCTCATAAAGGAGGTTGCTGATTTGAAGAAGCAGATGGCGGAAAAGAACGGGGAGGGAGGCCCGAAGCGAATCGTCGGACCAGCTTTGCCGGGAGTAGTTCCTAGCGGAAGAGGCAAGAGGTCCAAGAGGGGGGCACCTGGGGGGGAGACCCCGGTTCCCGATACACCGATAGAGGAGCCAATCCTGGTTCCGAAGGAAGGGCACCCGATTCCCGTGGTAGTCACCCCCGTGAACGGAGAAGATATGCCTCCAGAGTTGGCTGCACAACTGGCAGCATGGTTGGGAAAGGATAGCGAGGGCGTGATGAGGCAATTGCAGGAATCTAGACAGGCTGCGAAGGCACCATCTTTTGTTCCCCCGCAGGCTCCGGTGGCTGAGATCGCGGTAGACGCACGAATATCTCTAAAAGTTGGTAATAGGAGATAGCGATGTTAGGGACTGTTTCCAGTCGCTAACATCTTGGCACACCCACTTTGCATGTCATTAGTGATAAATATCACTGACATGCAAAGCGGGGCCCAAGATGGTCGCTATCTCCTTTTAGCTGTCACTAACTGGTGTTAGCGACAGCTTGGTAAAAGGGAGATAATTTTATCTCCGCTTTCTTGGCTTTTGAAGCCAAAAAAGCAGAGATAAACCCCCTTGATAATATGCCCCACGATTCCTCGGGGGTTTCAGCTGACAAGGCTTGGTATTGTGTTACGTGGTAATTCTTCCAGGAAACGTCAGTGGGTCGATGCAGGGGTTCTAGAAGGGGTGATAAACCATTTAAGCCTCATGAACAAGCGCATTAACTATAATGAACGGAACAAAAACTGTAACAAACATTTAAACATTTTTGACAAAAAAAAGCAACAATGGTCAGAAGCTGTCTTTTGTGCGAATAGTCCCAAGGCAGCACAACGTGCTGAGTTCTGGACGGCACCCAGGTGATGTCACCTGGGTGCCGCACTGGTTTTTGGGATCCTACAATGCAGCTCAGAAAAACAGCGTGGGGCGTCCCGGGTGGTGCGGGGGGAGGCCTCGTCAGTAGCGGTCTGTTGTGCGAATAGTCCCAAGGCAGCAGAACGCGCTGAGATGTGGATGGCACCCAGGTGATGTCCAGTAAACTGCCGCACTGGTTTTGGTATCCTACAATGCTGCTCCGAAAATTGCCGTGGGGCGGCCCGGGGGGGGGCGTGGGGGAGGCGGCGTGAACGGGCCTCCCCAGGTGGCGGCCATCCAGCTGAGTTGCGCCCGCTCTTGCGGCTACAACGTCTCGCTCACCATGTAGTTGAGTTGCTCCCACTCTTGCAGTGCAGCGATAGGCGGCTGCCACAGGACTCTTAAAATGGCGGCCGGCTCTTCGGTTTTGGGCCTGGTCCACTAAAATGGCCCTGGGACACCTTGGAACTCGGATGCTTGCCTGCTAGGGCTTGGGCTCCATTCTCGAAAGCGTCCCCTCAGCCGTGAAGATTCTACAAAAGTCTTGGGGGCCCTCGACTCCTGCAGGCTTCCGGTGGGGAGCGGCTGCCATGATTGCTCGCGGAATGACCACGACGGAGCCACGAGATGGTGGTGCTCTCATGCTGACGCCAGCTTCAGTCTGAATCATCCAAAAACAAGGTGGGGCTTTCATCGTTTGGGAAAAAAAAATGTTCTAAACCAATGAAAAGTGTTACTTTTAGGTCATATGACCAAGCCTTCCATCTTTAGGAAACCAAAAGTAAAATGAACCAATGAAAAGTTTTATAAACAAGTCACATGACCTGTTATGCGGCATAGGGCTACAAAAAGCGTAGAAAATCCGTTGGCACGTGAGGCGGCGTCAGTAGCGGACCGATGTGCGAATAGGCCGAAGGCAGCACAACGTGCCGAGATCCGGATGGCACCGAGTTAGTGTCCAGCAAGTTGCTGCACTGGTGTGGCTATCCTACAATGCTGCGCCGAAAGTCGGCGTGGGGCGCCCCATTGGCCTGTGAGGTCGCGTCAGTCAGTGGGGGCTGTGCGTCTCCCCCAAGATGGAGGCTCCTCGGCTGCAGTGGAGCGCCCCTTAGCGTTTCACTCGCCATCCAACTGAGTTGTGTCCGCACTTGCGGCTACAGTAGGCCGAAGGCAGCACAACGCGCCGAGATCCGGATGGCACCGAGGTGGTGTCCAGCAAGTTGCCGCACTGGTGTGGCCATCCTACAATGCTGCGCCGAAAGTCGGCGTGGGGTGCCCCGTTGGCTTATGAGGTGATGTCAGTAGTGGATCGATGTGTGAATAGGTCGGAACCAGCACAAGGCGCCAAGATCCGAATGGCAAGTCCTGGATGTTGAGTGCCATAGTTGAGAGTTCTGAGCAGTGCTTGTAAGACTGTCTGAAGCTTATTTGCACCTGCTGCAGCTTCACTATTGCCCTGGTGTGGCCAAAGGTCGCACATGACATAGGCGGCCGGCTCCCGAGGTCCGGCGGAACTTTTTTCCTTTTCCTTTTTGCTTCTTGTCCCACAATCCGTTTCATCTGAAGACACGACCAGGTCCCTGAATGTGTGCAGGGGGACGCTATTGATTGAATCAAAATGGCGGCTTGACACAAAGCTGACTCAAGCGTTGCTGTTGATGCTATACAGACAAAAATTGGTTTTCAGTTTGTACATTCTTCAGGAATTTTTTTTTCCATCCAAGGCTGATTGAGAGTTTGTAGAAAAATGGCTTCAGATTTTCCACATACTACTCTTCAACATTCTTCCTAAATGTAACAATGTGAGACTCACTAGGAGAACGGCTGTTTATCTTTCCTTTCAAAATGCTGCCAACAATATTTTCTGAATGGAAGACACCATCTTGTAGCATAAAGAGCCGAAAGGGGTTCTGGTCTGGCCGATGGTTGGTGGAGACATTTTGACTATATCTTGGACCTGCCCGGCCTCGCCCAAAATGGCGCCGGTATAAATGGGACTCGTAACTCCTTGTTGTGTACTGGTTGAACAACCTTGATATCACGAGATATGAATGCAGTTTTGATGCTCATGGCGGGCGGGGACGAGAATTGATTGAATATTTCGACATCCCTATTGATATTAAGTTCTGATGTGTTATTGATTACTGTACTATTGAAAGTTCGAATTAACGTCACCCATGGTACTTGCACGCAAATGTATATCTAGATAACTTTTTTGTAAGTGGCCCTGTCGTATTTTAATTACAAAATGTACGTCCACCGATTCCGCAACTGTTAGACACCTTAGTTCTTGCAACCTAATGGCTCGCTCGTTACGTTCCTCTATAATGTCAATGTCTCCTCATCATATACGATTTCAGTTTGCTCCGTGGCCGGCCCACGTGGTTATAGGCCCGTATTTGTATACTGACATTTTCACAATAAAGGTTTTTAAAACAAAACATGGTAGTAGTATTTACATTGGTAAAGTTTTTACATTTAGTCACTGTTTTCGAATCAGTAAAAGGCAGGTGAAATAAAGCAGTCCAATTACATGAAGGATAAAAGGTATAATATGTAGGAACGCAGTAAAGATAAATGGTCAAGGGCAGTTGTGTTTTCCACTCCTGCAACATAAAGTGATCGATAAGAATCTGATAATCAGGCGTATCGGCGACTAAGACAGCAGGCCGAGTCTCTTTTACTCAACGGCTCCGTCATGGAACGAAGAAACGCCCTTTTTCTCGAAAAAGGAATATATTTTACTTGCAGGACAGTTGTAAATTTTCCAGGAAAGTACATTAGCCTGGAATATTATAACATATATGTTTTTTTTTAAAAAGTTCGAAATCAATAAAAAGCGTATTTTTTTAGGTCATATGACAAAGCTTTTCATTATTAAAATAACAAAAGTAAAATGAACCAATAAAAAGTTTTATTAACAAGTCACATGACCTGTTATGCTTACGTTACGCGCTGCGCGCCGCGCCCCGGATCACTTCCGGGTGCGCTAACGCGGCGTGTCATATAACGCATTACGCGACAACGTAGGTCAAGAATATAGTCAAAATGTCTCCACCAACCAGCGTTCGGAACACAACCCCTTTCAGCAGTCCAAAAGGTTCTGTAAAATGACAACAGAGGGGACAGGCAACAAGAACCATCAGTCAAAGAGGGGAGGGCAAGTTCTTCTCTACCGGGTCATGTTGGGGCGCTACCGGAACTGATTGAATTGGTAGTCTACAGTGTTTCTGGATGTTTCAGACTAAAGCTGGCGTCAGCATGAGAGCACTACCATCTCGTAGGTCCGTCGTGGCCATTCCACGAGTAAACATGGCAGCCGCTCCCCACCAGAAGCCTGCGGGAGTCGGGGGCCCCCAAGACTTTTGTAGAATCTTCACGGCTGAGGGGACGCTTTCGAGAATGGGACCCAAGCCCTATTAGGGAAGCGTCCGAGTTCCAAGGTGTCCCAGGGCCATTTTAGTGGACCACGCCCAAATCTGAAGAGCCGGCCGCCATTTTGAGAGTCCTGTGGCAGTCGCTTATTGTTGCATCGCAAGAGCGGGAGCAACTCAACTACATGGTGAGCGAGACGCTGTAGTCGCAAGAGCGGGCGGTAAACAGCTGAATGGCGGAAGAGGCACAGTGTAGCAAAAGCGGCCGGAATGGCAACTAAAACGGTAAAGGGGCGCCCCACTACAGCGTGTCTTCAGGTCAAACGGATTGTGGGACAAGGTCCAGAATAGAAGAGCCATCAAAAGGCAAAAAGTTCCACCGGACCCCGGGAGCCGGCCGCCTATGTCGGGGGCGATCTCAGTCTAAACCGGTGCTATAAGACTTGGGGAGAGGGTCGGAGCCAAGCGTCTTCTCCGAGTCCGTGCCATCACACCGCCCCTCGGGGGCCTCCGTCAAGCGGTTTAGGGAGGTACCATATCACATTGTTTTCAAATGCAGTCAGGTCCACAAACCACACTCACTTACTTTGAGAATAGTGAAGCTGCAGTAGGTGGAAATAAGCTTCAGACAGTGTTACAAGCGCTGCTCAGAACTCTGAACTATGGCACCCAACATCCAGAACTTATGCCATTTGAGAATGGCAGTGACATTGAAGCAACTCAGGGACCAAAACCATTAACGTACTTTCACGTATGAAAATCTTACTTGGGGAGGGGGCAGGAGCGAAGCGCCCCCTCCCAGTCCGCGCCACCACACCGTATGTTGAAAATCTGAAGCCATCGTTCTACAAACTCAACCAACCTTGGATGGAAAAATCTAGAAAAATGTACAAACTGAAAACCAGTTTTGGTCTGCATAGCATCAGTAGCAACGCTTGCTATCAGAGTGCATGAGTTTCATGCTCGATCGATTGAGCTAGCCGGATCGGGCAATAAAAAGTATAAAATAGTTATGTAAATAGTTATTTAATAAAATGTTTTACCCTGTTTCTTTGCTGGTGTGTTGTATATATTTTTAATATTTGCATAAGGTTTGTCATTATTTTGGGCGGGGTGGGTGACAGAGCCGAGCTGTCTTGCAGCCCTCATGGTGTGGAGCTCAGTTCATCTCACTATTTTCGTATTTCTCATGACGGGTTGTTCCTAATATTTCTATTTTAGCGAGGTCAAAAAGAGATCCAATTAGTGGCCTACTGATTTTGCTCGATTAATTTTATTTTTTTACACGATTTTTCACTATCTGCAAAGACTAAACAGAGTATTGCGACTTTGTGCTTGTTTGTAAATAGAGAATGAACCAAAGAGAATCAATTGTAAAACAGCAAATGCTTGGATAACAATCAATCAAATGGAGAGACAAGCAGGCACGACGGATTACAACGGGGGTAAAGGCCTGCGTTAACTACTCTTCACTATCTGCAAAGAGAGAGTACTACTAAGAGAAAAGAGGGTAGGGGGGCAGCGTTCAAAGCACATCAGCGTGCATAAACACGAAAAAGTTTTTACCTATCACGTACTTGACATTTTACAGCTTTTGATATTTGCTATTAAAAACCAATGAAATTCACTGAAAAAACCATAGGTTATAGGCCATATATAGTTAGGAATTTGCATTTACAAAACCTTGAAAATTCACTGAAAAAACCATTGGTTATAGACCATATATAGTTAGGGATTAGCCTTTTCAAAACCTTATTTTACTCACACAAAACCATTGAAATTTCATATATAGTTAGTTCCACTAACTATATATCGCGCACCCGCAATCCACTGCTGATGATGTCACATATTACATCATTCATGACATGGTCAGTGACATCACTGATGACATCACTGATGACATCTCAAATGACATCACTGATGACATCACTGATGGCATCTCAAATTACATCACTGATGACATCAATGATGACATCTTAAATGACATTACTGATGACATCCCTGATGACATCTCATTTGACATTACTGATCACATCACTGATGACATCATTCATGTGATTATACGATGAACCTCTTCATACTCTGATATAACCTTAGATACACTCAGTGTAAACAGACACTCACAGACTGTCACTCATCCATGGAGTTACTCACACACCTAGTCAGTCATGCAAAGAATCAATCACACCTCCATTTCCTCAACTATACAGTTATACACATCTTACTTATTCAAACATATACTAACACATATTTACTCCCTTATACAATCCCTGATACAAGTTCACAATCATCCATACAGCCACTCACACATTCACTGGCTCTTATGCACAGTTATTTATATATGTCAACTCTCACATGTACTGTGTTTTACATATGTACTTACTTTGACATGTAGCACTGAGATATCCATTCACTCACCAATACACTCATGCACACAGTCAACCGCCCATACAGCTGTTTCCACATGCACTTTTGAACCCATACATCTAGTGAATCAACTGCTCACACATCTATGCACAGAGTCATACACCTCCCAGCCACCCCCACACACACTCAGTCTCCCATACAAATACTTGGGCAACCAATCAATAACCCATATAGTTACTCATATAGCTACTGATCAACAAATGCAGCAGTTTACAGAACAACAGACATAATGATGCACAAATTAAGACAGTTTAGTCACTAACCCATGCACTCAGTGAGACACATTTAATCACTCACTTATACAGTCAGTCATGCACCTACTAAATCCTTCATCCAGACACTTATACATCCACTCATTCTTCAATATGTAATACATATTTTAACTTTACAGAAACATACAGTCACTGGATAATGTCATCAGTGATGTCATCAGTGATGTCACTGACCATGTCATGAATGATGTAATATGTGACATCATCAGCAGTGGATTGCGGGTGCGCGATATATAGTTAGTGGAACTAACTATATATGAAATTTCAATGGTTTTGTGTGAGTAAAATAAGGTTTTGAAAAGGCTAATCCCTAACTATATATGGTCTATAACCAATGGTTTTTTCAGTGAATTTTCAAGGTTTTGTAAATGCAAATTCCTAACTATATATGGCCTATAACCTATGGTTTTTTCAGTGAATATATATATATATATATATATATATATTCCATATATACTTAGTTGCACTAACTATATATCGCGCACCCGCAATCCACTGCTGATGATGTCACATATTACATCATTCATGACATGGTCAGTGACATCACTGATGACATTACTGATGACATCTCAAATGACATCACTGATGACATCACTGATGACAACATCCAGTGACTGTATGTTTCTGTAAAGTTAAAATATGTCTTACATATTGAAGAATGAGTGGATGTATAAGTGTCTGGATGAAGGATTTAGTAGGTGCATGACTGACTGTATGAGTGAGTGATTAAATGTGTCTCACTGAGTGCATGGGTTAGTGACTAAACTGTCTTAATTTGTGCATCATTATGTCTGTTGTTCTGTAAACTTTTGCATGTGTTGATAAGTAGCTATATGAGTAACTATATGGGTTATTGATTGGTTGCCCAAGTATTTGTATGGGAGGCTGAGTGTGTGTGTGGGTGGCTGGGAGGTGTATGACTCTGTGCATAGATGTGTGAGCAGTTGATTCACTAGATGTATGGTTTCAAAAGTGCATGTGGAAACAGCTGTATGGGCGGTTGACTGTGTGCATGAGTGTATTGGTGAGTGAATGGATATCTCAGTGCTACATGTCAAAGTAAGTACATATGTAAAACACAGTACATGTGAGAGTTGACATATATACATAACTGTGCATAAGAGCCAGTGAATGTGTGAGTGGCTGTATGGATCATTGTGAACTTGTATCAGGGATTGTATAAGAGAGTAAATATGTGTTAGTATATGTTTGAATAAGTAAAGTTTGTATAACTGTATAGTTGAGGAAATGGAGGTGTGATTGATTCTTTGCATGACTGACTAGGTGTGTGAGTAACTCCATGGATGAGTGACAGTCTGTGAGTGTCTGTTTACACTGATTGTATCTAAGGTTATATTAGAGTCTGAAGAGGTTCATCGTATTATCACATGAATGATATCATCAGTGATGTGATCAGTAATGTCAAATGAGATGTCATCAGTGATGTCATCAGTGATGTCATTTGAGATGTCATCAGTGATGTCATTTGAGATGTCATCAGTGATGTCATCAGTGATGTCACTGACCATGTCATGAATGATGTAATATGTGACATCATCAGCAGTGGATTGCGGGTGCGCGATATATAGTTAGTGCAACTAACTATATATGGAATTTCAATGGTTTTGTGTGAGTAAAATAAGGTTTTGTAAATGCGAATTCCTAACTATATATGGTCTATAACCTATGGTTTTTTCAGTGAATTTTCAAGGTTTTGTAAATGCTAATTCCTAACTATATATGGTCTATAGCCTATGGTTTTTTCAGTGAATATATATATATACATACATATATAAACATATATCATCTGTATATCTATATAAATACAAACATAAATGCATGCATACATATACTTATGTGCATACAGATGCATGTTAATTACATGAAAGTTGAAAAAACACTAATAAAAGCAAAGCTAAAAAGCCACCTCATTACAACAGAATGGCTTTAACTTAAACGAGGGCGAGATCTATTGCATTTTCAATGCTTGTTTACTTTGGTTCCATCAAGAAGGCATTCAGATGTGTCACACATTTGCCATAAATTCTGAATGTTAGCACTCTAGTTGCACATTAGATCACTGTAGTAAAGCTACTGCTCACCAGGGACGTCTGCTGCTGGTATTCAAAGTGCATGTTTCAGTCTGCATGTCAGAATTTTTTTAATGAAATAGAAGAGGATTTGAGAAGTCACTAAAAATGATCCCTAATTTTTCTTTCTGAAGCACTAATCATACTTTCTATGGCAAAATTAACCCCCTCATGTTGTTCCTTTTTAAATTGAGTGTTTTCAGACTTACCACTTCATTCCAATCAAGATGGCTTCTGGTGTGCCATACTTTTGTCATAAGTAAGACTGTTAGCGCTCTAGTTGTTCTTTAGAACACTCTGGGACATTCTGTCATTGGGCTATACTTGGGGTACATCTGGGTGATATTTGGGCTACATTTAGGCTCTTTTGTCTCTGGTGGCCATCTTGGGAGACTGTATGTCAGAATTTTTTAATGAAATTGAAGAGGGTTTGAGAAGTCACTCAAAATGTGCCCTAATTTTTCTTTCTGCAGCACTAATCATAATTCATATGGCAAAATATACCCCCTCATTTTGTTCCTTTTTAAATTAAATGTTTTAAGAGTTATCACTTTATTCCAATCAAGATGGCTTCAGGTGTGCCATACCTTTGTAATAAGTAGGACTGTTAGCGCTCTAGTTGTTCTTTAGAACACTCTGGGACATTCTGTCATTGGGCTATATTTGGGCTACATCTGGGTGATATATGGGCTACATTTGGGCTCTTTTGTCTCTGGTGGCCATTTTGGGAGACTGCATGTCAGAATTTTTTAATGAAATAGAAGAGGATTTGAAAAGTCACTCAAAATGTGCCCTAATTTTTCTTTCTGCAGCACTAATAATACCTTCTATTGCATAATATACCCCCTCATTTTGTTCCTTTTTAAATTAAATGTTTTAAGAGTTACCACTTTATTCCCATCACGATGGCTCCAGGTGTGCTATACCTTTGTAATAAGTCGGACTGTTAGCGCTCTAGTTGTTCTTTAGAACACTCTGGGACATTCTGTCATTGGGCTATACTTGGGCTACATCTGGGTGATATTTGGGCTACATTTGGGCTCTTTTGTCTCTGGTGGCCATTTTGGGAGACTGCATGTCAGAATGTTTTAATGAAATAGAAAAGGATTTGAGAAGTCACTCAAAATGTGCCCTAATTTTTCATTCTGCAGCACTAATCATACTTTCTATGGCAACATATACCCCCTCATGTTGTTTCTTTTTAAATTAAATGTTTTAAGAGTTACCACTTTATTCCAATCAAGATGGCTTCAGGTGTGCCATACCTTTGTAATAAGTAGGACTGTTAGCGCTCTAGTTGTTCTTTAGAACACTCTAGGAGGCTGCAGTAGAACACAAAGGAATCAACTGACAGTCTCTGTCCTTGTTGGATGTACATGTTTTACTGAGAATGTCAGACTTCATTTTCACATGACTGAGAAAGATAATGTGAATTTACAGAAAATATGCTTTCAGTTTAGCTTATAGATCCCCTTCCAAACCACTGTGGGAAAATCATGAGATATTAGTTTTCTTTCAAACAATATTCATGATATCACAGCAGAAGGTTTTTTCACATGGTAAAATCACCTTAGAACCCACCACAATTCCTAAAACGAGTATGGTACCATCAACAAATGATTTATAATGTAACTAAAGTCCTAAAACCCTCTATTAACTACAATGCTTTTTAATGAGGTGCTATCATGTATATTGGTCCCAAGATGGCTGCCAACACTTCTTGGATGAAGTGCTGACAGCCAATCAGATCAGATGTGTGGTTAGGCTCCGCCCAGATATATATCTTTTTTTGAACCTAAATTACTCAAAATCCACTGGAGCACATATTTTGAGACCTAGCAAAGGCACATCGGGCTAACAGTCCCTACAATTTTGCCAAGTTTCGTGCAAATCCATTCAGCCGTTCGAGCTAAAAGCGAGGCCAACCGCCCTATGGAAATTAACATGGGAAAAACGTGTTTTGGGACCCCCTTTTTTCTCGGCCCCCCCTTGATGAAACCCCCCCAAATTGTCAGGGTCTGCTCAGAAACAAAATGTTCCATTTTCCTGAAAATTTCAGCCAATTCCGTCCACAAACGCCAAAGTTATTAGACATAGAATTTTCAAAAATCCCATAGAAAAAAAATCCTAACTATATATACCTACTGGCGACCGCCAGTAGGTAATATATATATATATATATATATAAAATTTCTATGGCAAAATGAAACCCCTCATTTTGTTCCTTTTCAAATTAAATGTATTAAGTGTTACCACTTTATTCCAATCAAGATGACTTCAGGTGTGCCATACTTTTGTCATAAGTAAGACTGTTAGCGTTCTAGTTGTTCTTTAGAACACTCTGGGAAATTCTGTCATTGAGCTATAGTTGGGCTACATCTGGCTGATATTTGGGCTACATTTGGGCTCTTTTGTCTCTGGCGACCATCTTGGGAGACTGCATATCAGAATTTTCTTCATTAAATATAAGAGGATTTGAGAAGTCACTCAAAATGTGCCCTAATTTTTCCTTCTTCAGCACTAATCATAATTTCTATGGCAAAATGAACCCCCTCATTTTGTTCCTTTGCAAATTAAAGGTTTTAAGTGTTAACACTTTATTCCAATCAAGATGACTTCAGGTGTGCCATACTTTTGTCATAAGTAAGACTGTTAGCACTCGAGTTGTTCTTTAGAACACTCTGGGACGTTCTGTCATTGGGCTATAGTTGGGCTACATCTGGCTGATATTTGGACTACATTTGTTTTTTTTTGTCTCTGGTGGCCATCTTTGGGCTTCAAAGTTAATTTTCGTAAAAACCACTGGAGCACATATCTTGAGACATAGCAAAGGCACATCGGGCTACCAGTCCCTACAATTTTGCCAAGTTTGGTGGAAATCCATTCAGCCATTCGGGCTAAAAGTGAGGTCGACCGCCCTATGGAAATTAACATGGGGAAAACACGTTTTGCGACCCCCCTTTTATCTCGGCCCCCGCTTGACAAATCCCCCCAAAACTTTCAGGGGAGGACCGGAGCTCCGCGAGGCAAATTTGAGGAAATTTTCAGGCAGATTCGTCGACCCGCGCCAAAGTTATTCAAAATAGAATTTTGAGATTTTGCATTGAAAAAAATCCTAACTATAACTACCTACTGGGGACCGCCAGTAGGTAATATATAGGTAATATATAGATATATATATATATATATATATGTTCGCCACACTTCGCTGTTTCAAACGAAAAATAGACGGCACTCCAAAGTCTCTTGTCCAAGAAAAGAATTTTATTGGCAGACCCCCTGCCCCCTCGACAAACGCGTTTCACCACTAGGGCTTTGTCAGTGTCAACCTGATTGTAGTGAGAAACACCATTTTATCCCCACCTCCTCCACAACATAGAAAGAGGACTAAATCTCGCCTAATCGGCAGCCATCTTACAATATGCAACATCATATTGAGTATAATTTTTCAAAATTTGCATGGTGGGTTAGATGGTGTATAAAAAGTGCTTGTGCAATTAAAAACATAGAAATATCCAAATTGATATTATGACAATTCATTTGGTCGCATATACATCATTATGCCTTTGGGGGACACCTGGAAGGAATAAAACATTCACATCAGCATCAAAACCTTCCCCATTGTTGTTTCCATGCGCTCATCATTAAGAGATGCCCTCCATTATTCTGAATTCATTCAAATTGGGAGCATCAGAAAATTATATAGTGCACATTAGTGTCAAAGTTTACATTTATATAGATGTTCTGGGAATTAAAACATCGGATGTTACAATCATCAATGTTCAAAGCTATCTTAATTCCTCCGTCCCTTAATTATTCGTATGTGCATATGCGAATAGATAGTGTAGCCCTGTATGGGCATAGGTGTTTAGACACACAGATCCCTGCTTTGCGATTATGCCCTGAATACGCGAGTATTCATGCACAGCTGAGCAGTTCCTGTTCTACAGAACAATAGCAATATTCACATATTCTCCCCTTTCTTATTCCAGGTGTACCCATAATTCTTCGTCATTATTTAAACCTCTCGGTTACATGCTTTGGAGGTCAATAATGTACCTGGATTCCAATGCCCGCAGTGATCTTACTTTGTCACCTCCACGTTCCTTCCTATCTAGTTGGTCGATAAGGAAGTATGACAATAGGTCCCTATTAGTATTGTGGTGAGTTTCAAAGTGGCGTGCCACGGGGTAACTCTTGTCCCTGTTTGTTATGGCACACATGTGCTCCAGGATACGTTTTTTGGCCTGATTGATTGTACTGCCAATGTATCTCTTGGAGCACGGGCATTCGAGGCAGTAAATCACATATTCTGAATTACAATTCAGTATATTTGTGATAGTTCTTATAGAGCGTGAATCATTGGGTCTCCCTTCATATTTTCTTCGTTTCTTACTATACTTGTACGCCTTACAGTGCATGCAAGGATAGAAGCCACATACCGTTTTTTTATTTGATGCTTTGGGGGAGTCTTCAAAGTGGCTATTGGTCAGATGGTCACTCAGGGATTTACATCGTCTGTAAGTTACAGAAGGTCTGGGGGGTAGCGTGTTTTTCATTATCGGATCAGTTTTCAAAATATGCCAGTTTCTGTTAAATATTGCCACCAATTCGCTGGATCTCATATTAGAGGTGGTTAATATTCTGGCACTTCCCTCCGTTTCTACTTTCTTTACTTTGGTTTTCATCAGATCTTTTCTTTCCAGGAGGTCAGCTCTACTCACTGCACTCGCTAATGTTGCCTTTGTGTACCCTCTGTCTTGAAACCTGCATACAGCTTCATCCCGAGCCTGTGAGAAATCTTTAGAATCTGTGCAATTCCTCTTCAGGCGGAGTAGTTCCCCAAAGGGGATGTTCCTTATCATACTTCTTGGATGGTG
Organism: Lissotriton vulgaris; assembly: GCF_964263255.1. NCBI lineage: Eukaryota > Metazoa > Chordata > Amphibia > Caudata > Salamandridae > Lissotriton > Lissotriton vulgaris. The sequence goes on from NC_141687.1 coordinate 806,619,831, forward strand.
GCTATCCGCATGTAATACGGTATTGCCCGCAGTGGACTTGCGATACAGTTTTGTTTGTAAGGAACTTCCTTTTACGAAGACTTCCAGGTCAAGATAGTATACAGATGTGTCGCTGATGGTGCTGGTAAATCTTAAATTAAGATGGTTATCATTAAGAGCCGCAATATATTCCTCAGCAGAGGATCTATCGCCCCGCCATACGACAAACAAATCATCTATGTATCTTGCCCAGATCATGATCCGGTCCAATGATTTTTCATTGCCCCCCCGCCCCCAGGCCACGTGCTTCTCCCAACAGCCCACGAACAAAAAACCCCCCCAAAATAAAAAAAAAATATATATATATATATATATAAAAAATATATATATATATATATATAAATATATATATATATATATATATGCTTGTTGAAAGGGTGCCCGCCGGCTGTGAAAGGCACTGAAACTAAGTCTGTGATGGAAGGGCTACCACGCTAGGCGGCCCGCCCCAAACGAGGTGAATGGAGTTTAGCAGCAGCCAGGGTATGCAGAGGGATCTCCTGGAGCACGGCATACTGAAGGCTATGCCTCGAAGGAATTGAAGCTGCAACTGTGGTCGTGAAACTATTACCTGCGCATCATGTCTGTGATATGGAACTACTCCTGTAAAACTTCAATGGCACGCAGTACACGATGTAAAAGTAAAGTTTTACTGCCATCTACATTGGAAACCAGTTGGAAATGAAACGGGACAGTTGTGGAGCACTATGGGACATGAAGTCCAAGAAGTGAAAGAAGCAAACAAAACGGAGAACTGAGCAAAGCAAACCTACATTGTTTCACCACTTGGGGGTTACTAAAGAACTCAAAGTAAGAAATGGTACTCTCCTTTGCTTTCAAATTGCATAAAACAACGCAATATTCACAAAAGACTAAACAAATAACTGTCCCTTTAAATCTGGATGTAATGGACTTGGTCCTTTTTCAATGTCTAAAAGTCCTGTTATTTAAACCTAACGAACCCACAGTTGTACAGCATATGGCATTTGAGAAAGGGTTTTTACTCAAAACGCGTCATGCCTACCTTTTTAATAAAGATGAACTTTGAAGTACTGCCAGTGTGGTCTGGATTGCGTGACGGATTGTGCACGTTTCTTTGCAGCATTTAATGGGGGTGTCTGACACACCTCGAGACCAGACCCTGACCCGCTGGATGTGGCACTCTCCTTGTCAGGTTTTGATACAGAAGCGAGCAGCTTGTTGAAAGGGTGCCCGCCGGCTGCGAAAGGCACTGAAACTAAGTCTGTGATGGAAGGGCTACCACGCTAGGCGGCCCGCCCCAAACGAGGTGAATGGAGTTTAGCAGCAGCCAGGGTATGCAGAGGGATCTCCCGGAGCACGGCATACTGAAGGCTATGCCTCGAAGGAATTGAAGCTGCAACTGTGGTCGTGAAACTATTACCTGCGCATCATGTCTGTGATATGGAACTACTCCTGTAAAACTTCAATGGCACGCAGTACATGATGTAAAAGTAAATTTTTACTGCCATCTACATTGGAAACCAGTTGGAAATGAAACGGGACAGTTGTGGAGCATTATGGGACATGAAGTCCAAGAAGTGAAAGAAGCAAACAAAACGGAGAACTGAGCAAAGCAAACCTACATTGTTTCACCACTTGGGGGTTACTAAAGAACTCAAAGTAAGAAATGGTACTCTCCTTTGCTTTCAAATTGCATAAAACAACGCAATATTCACAAAAGACTAAACAAATAACTGTCCCTTTAAATCTGGATGTAATGGACTTGGTCCTTTTTCAATGTCTAAAAGTCCAGTTATTTAAACCTAACGAACCCACAGTTGTACAGCATATGGCATTTGAGAAAGGGTTTTTACTCGAAACGCGTCATGCCTACCTTTTTAATAAAGATGAACTTTGAAGTACTGCCGGTGTGGTCTGGATTGCGTGACGGATTGTGCACGTATCTTTGCAGCATATATATATATATATATATATATATATATATATATATATATATATATATATATATATATATATATATATATATATATATATATATATATATTACCTACTCGGTATATATAGTTAGGACCTAGTTACCTTAAATAAGACCTAGAAATAACGTTGGTGCTGATTGAGGGATCTGTCTGTAATTTTCCTTAACTTTGCCTCGCGGCACTCGGCTCCTTCCCTGAAAGTTTCGGGGGGATTCGTCAAGCGGGGGCTGAGAAAAAAGGTGGGTCCCAAAATGTGTTTTCCCCATGTTAATTTCCATAGGGACATTCTGGCAAGGCTACAGCCTGAACGGCTGAACGGAATTACACCAGATTTGGTAAAATGGTAGGGACTGGTATGCAGCAGTGCCTTTTGTATATTTGGTGTAAATCCCTCCAGTAGTTTTTGAGAAATTTGAATGTGAAATAGAGTCCAATGCAATATTCCATAGGACCTTTAGACACAGCTTTAGCCCGAACGGCTGAATGGAATTACTGCAAACTTGGCAAAATGGTAGAGCCTGGTATGCAGAAGTGCCTTTTGTATATTTGGTGAAAATCACTTCAGTAATTGTTGAGAAAATCGACTTTTTTCAAATTATATATCTATGGGCGGGACACGGTGCACGCACCGGCTTGCTCCGTCCTTGCACTGTCCTTGCACGTGCGCTGACCTTAGCGTGCGCGCGCGCAATTCTGATTGGCTGTTGGACGTCTGTCAACATTCCAGTAGGCATGAGCGGATTTTGCGGATTGGCAATCCGCGAATTTGCGGATTTGCGAACTCGCAATCCGCAAAATCCGCGAATTCCCGCGAATTTGCGGATTTTTTTTTTTTTTTGTGTTCGCCCGTGTTTCTGCCAGTTCGCGAGGGTTTTTACAATTTCGCAATTTGCGAACTTACCTGTCGGGTCGCAAGTTTTGCGAACTTGTTGTTTCTACGTGTCCAACCTGTTTGGGACACTCTTCTTCATCACTGCCACTCTCTGTCACCACTGCCACTCTCTGACTACTCATGCCACCCTCTGGCCCACCCATGCCACCCTCTGTTTCATCACCACACCCTCTGGTTGTCCAGTGTACATTATTTTCGGCAAAGCAAAGCACACCTTCCCTGCCTCAAGTGACCTGAATTAATTTGGGGCTGATTAATGTGTCACAGAATATTTTTTTAGCTGGCACCTGCTTCCTTAGTGCGCCCTGATTAGTGATCTTTTGCACTTGCTAAGTGCTTTCATTGTTGCAAAATTAGTTACAACACCTGCCCTGCCCCAACTGACAATAATGAATTAGGGGCTGATTAATGGATTTTAACTTCCAGCCTGGCTCCTGCTTGTCTCCCTTAGCTGTAATTCATGACCTTTGTGGCATATGTGTAACTATTCTGAGGTTCAGAGCAGGGTCACATAATAGTTTCAACTGGCAACTGAACTCTGGAGGGGCCCCTCAGGAAGCACTACAGGAAATGGCTACTAATGATGTGCCTGAACTTTTGAACCTGGTAAGTAGTTACTTTCAGTTTTGCTTAGATCATATTTCTGCAATTTCGCACTTATTCGCGGGGCGCGAACTCACGCGAACAGTGCGAGCAGTGCGAGCAAAATCCGCTGCTCGCGGATTTGCGGATTTTGCAGGAAATTCGCAAATCTCGCGGATTGCGGATTTCCCGAAAATCCGCAAAATCCGCGAGCGGAACGGATTTTCCGCCCATGCCTACATTCCAGTCAGTCGAAATGAGGAAGTGTTGTCCGCCATCTAGTTTTTGTGGCAGATGATAGTGGTTGTAAACAGAAGTGTAATAGTTGACAAGGAGGCAGGGTAGAGAATCCTGAGCCCCTTAGGTTTTGTCATGGGGTCTGTACAGGACCCTGAAGGTTGTAAAAAAAAAAATTTCAATCACGGGGTTTGCCCACAGTGTGCGGACTTCAGCTCAAAAAGACAAAAAAGTAATACATTAAAAGAACAAGTTTCAGTGTTTAGATGTTGGTTGAGTGCAACATTGAGTGATGACTCTTTCACCTTTGGGTTTAGGTAGGTGTTTTGTGGAGAGTTAGTATGGTAATTGGTATAGAGCATTGGGGGTAGGTTGAACATTATGTGAGTTTGAAAGTGTTAATAATTTGAACCAATTAAAATGTTACTTTGGTTTTGATTTTGTGTGTGATAAAATGTGATTGGCTGGGTATTTGTATATGTATGAAAAATGAGAGGGGAAACAGCCATTTTGAGATTTAATGTTTGAGGTATACTTCTGAGGTGTGAGATTTAGACAGAATTTACTGTTCAACAGTTTTCTAGAAGGTGAGTTGTTAACTTGTAAGGAGAACTCTGTTGTTCACTTTAAGTTAATAGGAAAAAAAAATTCTGTTAGTTATTTAATGTTTTTCTGTTATACTTATGGATTGAGTAGGGCAACATCAGATGCAGTGCTTTATATTTCTAAGTCTTGCTTGATACTATACACTGTCCAGGGAAACACGGCCATTTTGTGAATAGAGTGTCTGAGGTAGTTTTGTGAGGAAATTTTGGTGTTCAATTTCTGGTGTGAGATTTACACAGTAGTGACTCTTTTAATAGAATTTAATAGTTTTTCTCTGCCCTATCTCACTCTTCCTAAACGCTGTTTTTCTTTCTTTTAATAGCACACTAACATAAAATGATGAATGAAAATGAGGAGCCTACCAACGTCTTCTTTGAAATATCAGCAACGTTTATTGAGGCAACTTATTCTGTGGTGGATATTGATCCTATAGATGAAACATATCATGAAGAACATGAAGGAGATACCATGGCAGATTTTTTGGATGAAACACTAGACATGGAATTAATGGAATGTGTAGACATTGTTGAGTTTGACGAATCATTTTCAGACACTTTGACGGATGAAATTCCTGATGAAGAAATGCTACAAGTTCTTTTAGATTTAGAAAATTCTGATAAATACATTTTAATTTAGAAAAGAAAAATTGTTTTGAAAATTATACTTATTAAAATGTAATTTATGAGGTAATAGTAAAGTGATCCAATTTTGTGTTCTTCATGTCCTGCATCCTTTCTTTCACTGACGGTCTCTGATTCACTAGTTTACAACATAAGTAAGTATATAGCACAGCAAGTGTGTTTCACCAGAGTAGGAACTCATGGCCTCCTACGCCAATTCTGACCACACATTGAAACAGGAAGGAATCATGTGAACAAATCTGTTTCTGCTTTCCTGAAAGACTACAGTATGGATTCAATATACCACAATAACTTGCATTACAACATTCAAGGTATCTACAGAGGAGACAATGTCCATTTCCATTTAGTTTTGTTTTAAAAAAAAAAAAAAATTCCAATAGGTCCGTGCACCGTGAGTGCTCGGCAAATGCACGGTGCGCGAACCCTATCGCCGCCATTTTGTGGTTTCAGAAGAGAGTGAAAAATATAACTTTAAAACGTGGGAAGGGGGTAGGGTAGAGTGTCCCTGACCCCTTAGGCCTTCTCAGGGGGTCCTTCAAGGACTCCTAAGGTTAAAAATAATGTTTATTTTTAAAAAAATAACAGAGAACACGATAGGTCCGCGCACGGGGAGAGCTCGGTGAGTGCTCGGTGCGCAGACCTCGGTAAAAATTAATAAAAAAAAATAAAGTTAAAAATCATGTTTGAGTGTTTACATGTTAGTTGGCTCTAAAAAGAGCCGTTGTGTTCATTGTGTTTTTTGGTACCTACAAGTAAGTACCAATGCAGTGTCTGATGTTACACAGATAGACTCTGTTCCCTTCATCAGTGAAATGTACACCATCTGTCCTATAGATGCCTTGCATGTTGTAACGCAAGTTGTTGTGGTATATACAACCCATTCCATAGTCTCTCATGTATGCAGTAACAGATTTATTTACATGTTTCCTTGCTTTCTCAATCTGCGGACAAAATTGATTGGACCAATTCCATTTTTGCCTTTGGCATATATTGGAATAGACAAAGGCAGTTTGAGGAAAAAGTGACATCAATTGTCCAAAGATGTCCTTCAATAGCATTTCCAGACCAACCCCAGTCAAAGTGCATAAGTCATTTCCACCACAGTGCACAATTATGAGGTCAGGGTGTGGGAGATGCATGAAGGATTTCACCAATGGTATCAATTGGTGACATCTCAATCCTCTCTGGCCAATCCATAAAATATCCACACATGATAAATCAAGGTTTAAAATTCCTCTGTTTGTTGCATACCTTTTGGACCAGAATACAAAGCTGTGTCTTACAAACCATACTGAAAGCATGTCCAAGGCAGATCTGGTTGTACTCAGATTAGTGCTCTAAATGAAATGGCAGTTAGAAAGCTTGCAGTTTAGAAAACAAGAGGAGGACATCCACTGCACTTGAAGCTTAAGAAATGATTGGTGCTTTCTGAAAATGCAAAAGAGCATATTAGGGTGCATAGTTTTGTTTTTTAAAAGAAGCAATTCTAATGGCTCAGAAAAGGTCTTTGAACGGAACATTGCACATGATTAGCTGTTATATTGAAAGCTCTAACAACCTTGCTGGATTAATTTGAAACATAGTATGATGAACTTTTAAACTCTGTTCTTCCTTAGGTGGGAATTACCATGGAAACAGGTTAAATGAGCAGTAGGGGGATGGGTGATTATTATGTGAGTTTGAAAGTGTGGAAATGTAGAACCAATTGAAATGTTAGTTTTGTTTTGAAATAGTGTGGGAAGACATTTCATTGGTTATGAGCAGAAATAAGTGAGTAGAATGAGTGGGAAACTGTGCCATTTCTGTTTCCAGTGTCTGAGCTGCAGTTCAGGGATTCTGCTTAAGAAAATCTGGTGTGTGTTTCACACTGTTCTACATTTTCAAAAGCGATTTTAAAGGCTATTGATATAGAGAGAGTGCTGTTTGCAGTATTGGGAAGCATAACAAGCATATTGGGCTTCATTACTGTTGTATTTTGAAAATGAGTTAGGTTTCTGCATTGTAGTGTAGTGCTCATTTAAATGGGTTGTGCTTTGTGTGTAAAATGATTTACCATGCTAAATGTTTTTTGATGAAATGTGTGGCTTAAAGATTTTTGAGAAGGATCACAGTGAGTGTCTTTGTGAATTGAGGAATTATATTTTCACTTTTTCCATAATGTTAACTGTATTTTCTGACAGTTTGCATTTCTTAGCTAATAGGGTATTGTTTTAATTTGGATTGTGTGTTATGTTATGTATATGCCAATGAAATCATTACACTATCTCAATACCAGCATTAATGTTAAACATTGTGCAAGGGGCTTGTAAATATGCCTCTCTTTTTTGTATATTCTATCTCAATTTTTTGCCATTAGTAAAATCCTTTACGCATCTCTCAAGGCATTTCTTTTTTTTGTCTATGTGCCAATTTTATCACTCTGCATGCCTTTTCTGCTTGCACCCATGTCAAACATTGTGCAAGGGGCTTGTAAATATGCCTCTCTTTTTTGTATATTCTATCTCAATTTATGCCATTAGTAAAATCCTTTATGCATCTCTCAAGGCATTTCATATTCTTGTCTGTGTGCCAATTTTATTACTCTGCATGCATTTTCTGGTTGCACCCATGTAAAACATTGCGCAAGGGGCTTGTAAATACGCCTCTCTTTTTTATATATTCTATCTGAATTTATGCCATTAGTAACATCCTTTATGCATCTCTCAAGGCATTTCATATTCTTGTCTGTGTGCCAATTTTATTACTCTGCATACATTTTCTGCTTGCACCCATGTGAAACATTATGCAAGGGGCTTGTAAATATGCGTCTCTTTTTTGTATATTCTATCACAATTTATGCCATTAGTAAAATCCTTTATGCATCTCTCAAGGCATTTCATATTCTTGTCTGTGTGCCAATTTTATTACTCTGCATGCATTTTCTGGTTGCACCAATGTCAAACATTGCACAAGGGGCTTGTAAATATGCCTCTCTTTTTTGTATATTCTTTACTCAATTTATGCCATTAGTAAAATCCTTTACGCATCTCTCAAGGCATTATATATTCTTGTCTGTGTGCCAATTTCATTACTCTGCATGCATTTTCTGGTTGCACCCATGTCAAACATTGTGCAAGAGGCTTGCCAATATGCCTCTCTTTTTTGTATGTTGTATCTCAATTTATGCCATTAGTAAAATCCTTTATGCATCTCTCAAGGCATTTCATATTCTTGTCTGTGTGCCAATTTTATTACTCTGCATGCATTTTCTGCTTGCACCCATGTGAAACATTACGCAAGGGGCTTGTAAATATGCGTCTCTTTTTTGTATATTCTATCACAATTTATGCCTTTAGTAAAATCCTTTATGCATCTCTCAAGGCATTTCATATTCTTGTCTGTGTGCCAATTTTATTACTCTGCATGCATTTTCTGGTTGCACCAATGTCAAACATTGCGCAAGTGGCTTGTAAATATGCCTCTCTTTTTTGTATATTCTTACTCAATTCATGCCATTAGTAAAATCGTTTACGCATCTCCCAAGGAATTATATATTCTTGTCTGTGTGCCAATTTCATTACTCTGCATGCATTTTCTGGTTGCACCCATGTCAAACATTGTGCAAGAGGCTTGTAAATATGCCTCTCTTTTTTGTATATTGTATCTCAATTTATGCCATTAGCAAAATCTTTTACGCATCTCTCATAGGCATTTCATATTCTTGTCTGTGTGCCAATTTTATTACTCTGCATGCATTTTCTGCTTGCACCCATGTGAAACATTGCGCAAGGGGCTTGTAAATATGCCTCTCTTTTTTGTAAATTCTATCTCAATTTATGCCATTAGTAAAATCCTTTACGCATCTCTCACAGGCATTTCATATTCTTGTCTGTGTGGCATTTGTATTACTCTGCATGCATTTTCTGCTTCTACCCATGTGAAACATTGCGCAAGGGGCTTGTAAATATGCCTCTCTTTTTTGTATATTGTATCTCAATTTATTCCATTAGTAAAATCCTTTACCCATCTCTCAAGGCATTTCATATTCTTGTCTGTGTGCCAATTGTATTACTCTGCATGCATTTTCTGCTTCTACCCATGTGAAACATTGCGCAAGTGGCTTGTAAATATGCCTCTCTTTTTTGTATATTGTATCTCAATTTATGTCATTAGTAAAATCCTTTACGCATCTCTGAAGGCATTTCATATTCTTGTCTGTGTGCCAATTTTATTAATCTGCATGCATTTTCTGCTTGCACGGCACCAATGTCAAACATTGCGCATGGGGCTTGTAAATATGCCTCTCTTTTTTGTATATTCTATCTCAATTTATGCCATTAGTAAAATCCTTTATGCATCTCTCAAGGCATTTCATATTCTTGTCTGTGCGCCAATTTTATTACTCTGCATGCATTTTCTGCTTGCACCCATGTGAAACATTGCGCAAAGGGCTTGTAAATATGCCTCTCTTTTTTGTATATTCTATCTCAATTTATGCCATTGGTAAAATCCTATATGCATCTCTCGAGGCATTTCATATTCTTGTCTGTGTGCCAATTTTATTACTCTGCATGCATTTTCTGGTTGCACCCATGTCAAACATTGTGCAAGGGGTTTGTAAATATGCCTCTCTTTTTTGTATATTCTATCTCAATTTATGCCATTAGTAAAATCCTTTACGCATCTCTCAAGGCATTTCATATTCTTGTCTGTGTGCCAATTTTATTACTCTGCATGCATTTTCTGCTTGCACCCATGTGAAACATTACGCAAGGGGCTTGTAAATATGCGTCTCTTTTTTGTAAAGTCTATCACAATTTATGCCATTAGTAAAATCCTTTATGCATCTCTCAAGGCATTTCATATTCTTGTCTGTGTGCCAATTTTATTACTCTGCATGCATTGTCTGGTTGCACCCATGTCAAACATTGCGCAAGGGGCTTGTAAATATGCCTCTCTTTTTTGTATATTCTATCCCAATTTATGCCATTAGTAAAATCCTTAACACATCTCTCAAGGCATTTCATATTCTTGTCTGTGTGCCAATTTTATTACTCTGCATTTATTTTCTGGTTGCACTCATGTCAAACATTGCGCAAGGGGGTTGTAAATATGCCTCTCTTTTTTGTATATTCTATCTCAATTTATGCCATTAGTAAAATCCTTTACGCATCTCTCAAGGCATTTCATATTCTTGTCTGTGTGCCAATTTTATTACTCTGCATGCATTTTCTGCTTGCACCCATGTGAAACATTATGCAAGGGGCTTGTAAATATGCGTCTCTTTTTTGTATATTCTATCACAATTTATGCCATTAGTAAAATCCTTTATGCATCTCTCAAGGCATTTCATATTCTTGTCTGTGTGCCAATTTTATTACTCGGCATGCATTTTCTGGTTGCACCAATGTCAAACATTGCGCAAGGGGCTTGTAAATATGCCTCTCTTTTTTGTATATTCTTACTCAATTTATGCCATTAGTAAAATCGTTTACGCATCTCTCAAGGAATTATATATTCTTGTCTGTGTGCCAATTTCATTACTCTGCATGCATTTTCTGGTTGCACCCATGTCAAACATTGTGCAAGAGGCTTGTAAATATGCCTCACTTTTTTGTATATTGTATATGCCATTAGCAAAATCTTTTACGCATCTCTCATAGGCATTTCATATTCTTGTCTGTGTGCCAATTTTATTACTCTGCATGGATTTTCTGCTTGCACCCATGTGAAACATTGCGCAAGGGGCTTGTAAATATGCCTCTCTTTTTTGTAAATTCTATCTCAATTTATGCCATTAGTAAATTCCTTTACCCATCTCTCACAGGCATTTCATATTCTTGTCTGTGTGGCATTTTTTTTACTCTGCATGCATTTTCTGCTTCTACCCATGTGAAACAATGCGCAAGGGGCTTGTAAATATGCCTCTCTTTTTTGTATATTGTATCTCAATTTATTCCATTAGTAAAATCCTTAACACATCTCTCAAGGCATTTCATATTCTTGTCTGTGTGCCAATTTTATTACTCTGCATTTATTTTCTGGTTGCACTCATGTCAAACATTGCGCAAGGGGCTTGTAAATATGCCTCTCTTTTTTGTATATTCTATCTCAATTTATGCCATTAGTAAAATCCTTTACGCATCTCTCAAGGCATTTCATATTCTTGTCTGTGTGCCAATTTTATTACTCTGCATGCATTTTCTGCTTGCACGGCACCAATGTTAAACATTGCGCAAGGGGCTTGTAAATATGCCTCTCTTTTTTGTATATTCTATCTCAATTTATGCCATTAGTAAAATCCTTTATGCATCTCTCAAGGCATTTCATATTCTTGTCTGTGCGCCAATTTTATTACTCTGCATGCATTTTCTGGTTGCACCCATGTCAAACATTGCGCAAGGGGTTTGTAAATATGCCTCTCTTTTTTGTATATTCTATCTCAATTTATGCCATTAGTAAAATCCTTTACGCATCTCTCAAGGCATTTCATATTCTTGTCTGTGTGCCAATTTTATTACTCTGCATGCATTTTCTGCTTCTACCCATGTGAAACATTGCGCAAGGGGCTTGTAAATATGCCTCTCTTTTTTGTATATCCTATCTCAATTTATGCCATTAGTAAAATCCTTTACGCATCTCTCAAGGCATTTCATATTCTTGTCTGTGTGCCAATTTTATTAATCTGCATGCATTGTCTGGTTGCACCCATGTAAAACATTGTGCAAGGGGCTTGTAAATATGCCTCTCTTTTTTGTATATTCTATCCCAATTTGTGCCATTAGTAAAATCCTTTACGCATCTCTCAAGGCATTTCATATTCTTGTCTGTGTGCCAATTTTATTACTCTGCATTTATTTTCTGGTTGTACCCATGTCAAACATTGTGCAAGGGGCTTGTAAATATGCCTCTCTTTTTTGTATATTCTATCTCAAGTTATGCCATTAGTAAAATCATTTACGCATCTCTCAAGGCATTTCATATTCTTGTCTGTGTGCCAATTTTATTACTCTGCATGCATTTTTTGCTTCTACCCATGTGAAACATTGCGCAAGGGGCTTGTAAATATGCCTCTCTTTTTTGTGTATTGTATCTCAATTTATGCCATTAGTAAAATCATTTACGCATCTCTCAAGGCATTTCATATACTTGTCGGTGTGCCAATTTTATTACTCTGCATGCATTTTCTGCTTGCACCCATGTCAAACATTGCGCAAGGGGCTTGTAAATATGCCTCTCTTTTTTGTATATTGTATCTCAATTTATGCCATTAGTAAAATCCTTTACGCAACTCTCAAGGCATTTCATATTCTTGTCTGTGTGCCAATTTTATTACTCTGCATGCATTTTCTGCTTGCACCCATGTCAAACATTGCGAAAGGGGCTTGTAAATATACCTCTCTTTTTTGTATTTTGTATCTCAATTTAAGCCATTAGTAAAATCCTTTACGCATCTCTCAAGGCATTTCATATTCTTGTCTGTGTGCCAATTTTATTACTCTGCATGCATTTTATGCTTGCACCCATGTCAAACATTGCGCAAGGGGCTTGTAAATATGCCTCTCTTTTTTGTATTTTGTATCTAAATTTATGCCATTAGTAAAATCCTTTATGCATCTCTCACAGCATTTCATATTCTTGTCTGTGTGCCAATTGTATCACTCTGCATGCATTTTTTGCTTGTACCCATGTTAAACATTGTGCAAGGGGTTTGTAAATATGCCCCTCTTTATCTTATATTCCATCTCAATTGATGCCATTAGTGAAATCCTTTATGCATCTCCCACACCAATTCATATTGTTTTCTATCTGCTATTCCTATTCCCTCTCCATATATTCACTGCTTGCACTCATGTTAAAGGTTGCGCAAGGCGCTTGTAAAAAAGAAGCATATTTACAAGCCAAATTAAACTATTAGCACTATCTTTGTACCAGCATTGAATCCAAGCATGAGAAACACTTTAAAAAGAAATTTACCCTGTAAGCTAAAAGATACAAATTGTGAGCACACACAGCTAACATTATGGAAATAGATGAAAATATAATTCCTTAATTCACATACACACTCAGTGTGTTCCTTGTCAAAAAACTTAAAGCCAACCATTTCAACCAAAAAACATTTAGAATGGTAAATCGTTTAAGACACAGAAAGTGAGATGAGACACACACACACAAACAGGGAGATGGTGTAGGCAGACATTGAGATGACACACACATACAAATGGTGGAAGGAGAGAGTGAGATGAGGCATGGAAAAAGGGAGATGATGCAGGCAGAGAGTGATATGAGACACACAAAGAGAGAAGTGAACTAGTGTTTATATTGTTTAGTTAATGTAATTGCTATGTGGTATGTTAGTAGTGGTCTATAATATGTCATATTTTTCTTTTCAATAGATTGTAAATATCTACAAAGTCATAATAGATTATGCCTACCAAGAACCGCATACAAAGAGTTTATGGAAAGGGGCGACCACTCGGTCCCCCCGAACGTATGGCACGGTGCCCGGATCCCCCCGGGAAACCATTTTGGGCGGGGGGGCGTGTCTCGGCTGGTATGCCCGAAGCGGCGTAGCCGGGGTGCGCCTTTTCCCGCCCAAGAAGGGGTTGTCCTAGACACCTACACCGTTGGTCACGCCCCGTAGGCGTACCAGAGGAGGGTACACACCCTCCCGAAGAGGAATAAAAGGAGCAACAATCCAGAGAAGCATCCTCTTGTTCCTGTGCTTGGAAGATGCACCCTCTCGTTGCACTTGAGCCCTAGACGGAACAAGGAGCAATTTTGAGAACTTGTAATTTTTGTGTTTCTCTTCCAGGAGCCTTCTCCACCGGATCCAGGACCTCGTAGAGCAGCTAAGCAGCAAAGGTCGAGTCTCTGACAACGATGCCTGGCAAAAAGGTTGGAAAGAAGGCAGGGACGGAGCAGATGCTTCGCAAGCTGATGAAGGAAATGGCGGACATCAAAAAGCAAATGGCGGCAATGAATAATACGGGCAGACCGAAGAAGGTCATCGGACCAGCATTGCCGGGAGTAGTCCCCGCAGGGAGAGGTAAAAGGGCCAGGAATAGGGCGGCAGGGGTGGAGACCCCAGTTCCCGAGTCACCCCCGGTAAGCCCAGTTAGTCCTGTCGAGGCTCCGGTACCCGTACCGATCCCGGATGCGGGCCAGCCAATTCCGGTAGTAGTTACGCCCACTAGCGAGGAGGAAATGCCTCCGGAGTTGGCCGCCCAGTTGGCCGCATGGCTTGGAAAGACTACCGAGAGTGCAGCGGCACCCGGAGACACGGCCAAAGAGGCTAGGTTGCTAATGAAGCAGTTGCGGCAATCGCGAGATGCCGTGAAGGCGAATGTCCCTCTTGTTCCATCACAGATTCCCTCGGAAGAACCAGCGGCTAGCGGTGGAAAATCGGCAGGACCGGCTGTGGAGTCTGGTAAGCAACCATTGCTAAGGGCAAATGGGGGGTCTTTGCCCTCAAGGAGGGAGAAAGTAGTTCAGCATATTCCTCTGGCCACGAAAGAGATGATTTGGGCTGATAAATATGTCAATATGTTTTCGCTCCTGACTGATCCCCACGAGATTGAGTATGTTAAGGCTCAGAAGGATTTGTTGCATCCGAGTGTATGGCGCGCTAAAATGGCGGGCTTCAGGGTGGATGAGACGATTTCGAATTGGGCCAAGGCCTTTGGGATGTTTACTGCTATTATGGGTGAGCGTAAGCCAGAGATTATGACTGAATTAGCCTGTTATCAGACACGTATAATGGATTTCTATGAAACATATGAGGGCGATCTATGGAGGGGTTATGATAGTAAGTTTCGTAAGGCCAAGGAGCACGATTCGTCTCTGACGTGGGACTGTCTCGACTCCGTATCTTGGCAGAAGCAGCTCTTGCCGGGCACGACAAAGTCGTCCTCGCTCGGCGAGTATGGGTCGGCGCCTTCCCGCCATCAATCGGCGGCGCCCTTTCGATCAAACCCGGCAGGTGATCACCAACCCAGGAGTAGTGGGAATGGAGGTAGATAGGGGGTTTGTTGGAATTTTAACAGAGGCAAGTGCACGAGGCCACAGGGGACATGTAAGTTCAGGCATGAGTGTGCAGGGTGCGGACATTCGTCACACCCGGAGAGTTCGTGCAGAGCCAAGAATGGGGATACCGGGGGTAGAGGAGGCACCAAACAGGTCTAATACAGGCCGAGGGGTACCACTACCTACCCCCGTAGATATCATGGCAATGATCCCCTGGCTAAACGAATACCCTGATCATGTCTCCGCTGGGGTGTTACGAGACGGCTTTTCATATGGCTTACACATCCCGGCGGGGGATTTTCGGGGGGACTCAATGTGCAGAAATCAACTGTCCGTTCAGCAGCACCCGATGGTGGTAGAAAACAAGATTGCGAAGGAAGTTGTCTGGCCCATATAGGCACCCGCCTGTTCCTAATTTCATTTGTTCACCGTTGGGTGTAGTCCCCAAGAAGGACCCAGGTGAGTTTAGGTTAATTCATAACTTGTCGGCTCCTAGGGGTCTTTCGGTGAACGATGCGATTGATCCTGGAGTCTGTTGGGTGCGGTACGAATCCTTGGATGAGGCCGTCACCATGTTGAATCGCCTGGGGCCCGGAGCGCTGATGGCTAAATCAGATATTGAGTCAGCATTTCGGTTGCTCCCGGTACATCCTCAAGATCAGCGTCTGTTAGGTTTTATGTTTCAAGGACGCTATTACATGGACAGATGTATGCCTATGGGCTGCTCCATCTCTTGTGCTTATTTTGAGAAATTCAGCTGTTTTCTGCAATGGGCGTTCACAAAAGCTACGGGCTATACACAGGTTATGCATTACCTAGATGATTTTTTGTTCTTGGGGCCAGCCGCTGACACGGAATGTGCACAGGCTTTACTGGAATTTTGCAATCTCATGAAACGGTTTGGCGTGCCATTGGCACCGGGGAAAACGGTGGGGCCATCTACTTCACTCGAGTTTCTTGGAATTGAGCTCGATTCAGTGGAGGGATGCTTCCGTTTGCCCAGGGAAAAGGTAATGAAATTTAGGGCCTCGCTAGAATTGTGCATGAGCAAAGAGAAGGTAACTCTCCATCAGTTGCAGCGAGCGGTGGGCCAACTTAACTTTGCCCTCAGAGTGATACCAATGGCCCGCCCCTTTTCCCGCTCTATTGCACAAGCCATGGTCGGTCTCAAGGAAGGACACCACCGCACGAGACTGTCTGCAGAGGTTCGCCAGGATATGCGCATATGGTTGGCATTTCTGGCGGATTTCAACGGTCGAGTGGTATGGAGCAAACCACCAGCATCCTCGGAAGAGATGGGTTTGTGGACCGACTCAGCAGGGAGCGTGGGATTTGGCGCCATCTTTGGTAATCGATGGTCGGCGCAAACATGGCCGACGTGGTGGCACACCAGTGGGCTAACAGGTAACATTGGGTTTCTTGAGCTGTTCCCCATTTTGGTGGCCCTGAAGACATGGCCGGACAATTTCCGTGATCGCTCAGTGGTATTTTGGTCCGATAACATGACCGTTGTTGAATGCATAAATAACCAGGCAGCACGCTGCAAGTTGATTTTGAGATTGCTAAAAGAAATTGTCCTACTGTGCATGAGACTGAACGTTCAGTTTAGGGCAAGGCATGTGCCGGGTGTATTGAACCAGGCGGCTGATGCACTCTCTCGTTCCCACATGCAGGCTTTCAGAGGTTATCTACCTTCTGCGGATCTAGTGGCGGCACCGTTTCCCGAATCTCTCTGGTCACTCGGTGCCCCGGATTACAGGACCTCGTGGGAGCCAGCTTAGCCCCCAGGACATGGAAGGCATACGAAGGAGCGTTTCGTTCCTATTGTGCATTTTTGGGTCCAGCAGGAGGGGATAAGTGGGGACAGGAGGAGTATGTACTGAAGTTTTTGGTAGCACTCCACAAGGCAGGCCGATCAGCAGCGACGGCCAATAGGCACCGGGCCGCCATTGCATTCATGGCGCAGGCTTACGGCATTAAGGACCCTACATCGTCCTTTTTGGTTAAAAAGGCGCTACGGGGGTGGCAACGCCTCGAGGGTCATAGAGTAGACGAGAGGCGCCCGATTGGGTTAGAGAGATTGTCCCTGCTGATGTCAGTGCTCCCCACGACATGTTCCTCCCAGTCCGAAGTAGTGCTGTTCCGGGCTGCTTTCGCATTAGCATTCCATGGGGCTATGCGGGTGAGCGAGCTGGTGGCAAGAAATAAGAAGGATGTGGGGGGAGGTCTATGTCGGGAACACGTTCAGATCAAGGGTGATTCAATGGTAATCACAATAGCCAGGTCTAAAACCGACCAGGGCGCGATGGGGGACAGTATTGTGGTCCAGCGCATGCGAGGGTCCCCCATGTGCCCGGTGCAGTGCGTTGAGCAATACCTGGCGCAAAGGGCTGTAACATGGGGGGGGAAGCTTGCTGAGACACACCGACACCACCCCACTGACAAGGTTTCAGTTTCAGCGGGTGTTAACTTTGGCAATCGCGGCAGCGGGCTTGGGCCCGAGCGATTTTGGGACCCATTCCTTCAGGATAGGGGCTGCTACGGAGGCTACAGCCAGGGGTCAAAGTGTGGAAATGGTGAAACAATTGGGACGATGGTCCTCGAACTGTTATAAAAGGTATGTGCGGTTGCACATGTTGTGAAGCTAATGTCATGCACTCACGCTTCTTGTCTTTTGTTTGGTTTACAGTTTCGCAAGCTTGCGAGGCGGGGCGGACTGTGCAGTCGACCCGACACCTGGGGACCAGCGGTCAAAGATCACCGGCTGAGGAAAGAGTGGTGTGGGTCGTGGGCCACTCATACGTGAGGCGTGCCGCGGACGTATTCAAAGCAGGTGACATGATTCACGCAGCTGGGGAATACAGGTACAGGGTGACCTTCCATGGAAGGGGCGGGCTCTGTATTGACCGGTTTCAGTGTTTTGTTGAGGAACTGTTAGGGCGGACGAGGTCACCGCCGTCTATAATCATAGTGCATCTGGGGGGCAATGACTTGGTGTCGCTCGGTCGACGAGTACTCCTCGAGCAGGTGCTATCCACTGTTAGCTGGTTGGCAAAGAGGATTCCGGGGTGCACGATAGCATGGTCACACATGATTCCAAGAAAGGTGTGGCGGGGGGCCCTCTCTGTGTCAGCTTTGAATCATTCAGTAAAGAAGGTTAATAACAAGCTGGGTAGATTGTTTCGTTCAGGACAGTTGCATTGTATTCCGCATGGATGTATCCGGGGGGATCACATGTATCTCGAAGACGGGGTTCATTTGTCCCGGGAGGGGAATGTCTTACTCATAGGAGACTTCATAGCATGGTTACAGGGTTTGTATAGTCATGACCTTTAGTAGGAGTGTGGGGGGTCCGGATAGCCGGTCAACTATCCGGCCTGTGGCGGTAAGGTCATGATCGGTGAGCAGTAATTTCAAGATCCCTAGAGGGGGCGTCACCCATTATGGATGGGAGCGCCCGGGGGGAGGCGGCCATTGGCCCCTCACAAGGGGAGGCGGCACCCACTAAGTATGGGGTCGCCGAAGGGAAGGCGGTCATAGGCCCCTCCCAGGGGAGGAGGCGGCTCGATGCCCCTCCTAGGAATTTCCTGGGGCCAGGATATCCGCGACGGCGGATGTGGTGAACAGTGTGGGGTGGGAGGGGGGTCCACGCTACCTTCTAGACACCTCACACGAGTCCTCGGACGACCACTAAGATGGCGTCGAGTTAAATAAGGGGCCCCCGCTAAGACAAGGGAAATTGGAAGTTGGCATAGAGGTACAGTCCTCTGTGCGACGCCCCTCACACGTGAGGGGGGAGTTCTGGTAGTAGGGATCTGACACCGGTTACGACCTTGCCGTTGGCCCGTAATGTTAGGATGTACAATTTTTATTTTAGAAAGTATGCATTTGCAGGATGTTTAGACTCGGCTAGGAGAACCTTTGTATTAGAGATTTGTTAAGGTTAGCCACTAAACGTGACTGCAGTGAAATGTATAAATGAAAAATTGTACATGATATGAAACTGTTATTTTAATGTTTTAATTTTGTTTCATATTTTAATAAATACGGCCGGGAGGGTAACTCCCTCCCGCCTTCCAAAAGTTCAGAACTTCGTCCGTCTTCCCATCCTTGGGGATTGTGTTGGGAGGGGGTGATAGGCATCCCGGCCATATGGAAAGGGGCGACCACTCGGTCCCCCCGAACGTATGGCAGGGTGCCCGGATCCCCCCGGGAAACCATTTTGGGCGGGGGGCGTGTCTCGGCTGGTATGCCCGAAGCGGCGTAGCCGGGGCGTGCCTTTTCCCGCCCAAGAAGGGGTTGTCCTAGACACCTACACCGTTGGTCACGCCCCGTAGGCATACCAGAGGAGGGTACACGCCCTCCCGAAGAGGAATAAAAGGAGCAACAATCCAGAGAAGCATCCTCTTGTTCCTGTGCTTGGAAGCTGCACCCTCTCGTTGCACGTGACCCCTAGACGGAACAAGGAGCAATTTTGACCCACCCACCAGCCCCTTATGGCAACGTTTAGTAATGCATTGAAGTAGAGTTGCATTGATAGTGTCTTTTTTCCAGAGTTTTTTAGTGTGTAATAAAGATGTCAGATGTTTGAACTGCAATAAAGTAATTTGCTTCAGAACAATTTTCTCATCCAGTTGAGCGGAGTATCACAGTCTAATGGAATGTGTAGCATGCGTAGATAAGTGGATGAATAGTACAATGTCCAGGTAACCGCTTATCGCTCTCTTCTTTAGGTCCAAAAACGTCGTATTTATTTTGGTCGGGCGGTAAGGTCATGATCGGTGAGCAGTAATTTCAAGATCCCTAGAGGGGGCGTCACCCATTATGGATGGGAGCGCCCGGGGGGAGGCGGCCATTGGCCCCTCACAAGGGGAGGCGGCACCCACTAAGTATGGGGTCGCCAAAGGGAAGGCGGTCATAGTCCCCTCCCAGGGGAGGAGGCGGCTCGATGCCCCTCCTAGGAATTTCCCGGGGCCAGGATATCCACGACGGCGGATGTGGTGAACAGTGTGGGGTGGGAGGGGGGTCCACGCTACCTTCTAGACACCTCACACGAGTCCTCGGACGACCACTAAGATGGCGTCGAGTTAAATAAGGGGCCCCCGCTAAGACAAGGGAAATTGGAAGTTGGCATAGAGGTACAGTCCTCTGTGCGACCGCCCCTCACACGTGAGGGGGAGTTCTGGTAGTAGGGATCTGACACCGGTTACGACCTTGCCGTTGGCCCGTAATGTTAGGATGTACAATTTTTATTTTAGAAAGTATGCATTTGCAGGATGTTTAGACTCGACTAGGAGAACCTTTGTATTAGAGATTTGTTAAGGTTAGCCACTAAACGTGACTGCAGTGAAATGTATAAATGAAAAATTGTACATGATATGAAACTGTTATTTTAATGTTTTAATTTTGTTTCATATTTTAATAAATACGGCCGGGAGGGTAACTCCCTCCCGCCTTCCAAAAGTTCAGAACTTCGTCCGTCATCCCATCCTTGGGGATTGTGTTGGGAGGGGGTGATATGCTAGGTTACGGTGAAATTGTGTTTCCACCCAATCGCGCACTGTTCACTTGGCGCCCTGGCGCTTTCTAAATTCTTATTGCATTAATCTTATTTAAACCACACTTTTGTTGCTTTTCATTGGTTTATTTACCTATATCATGCTTATATTTTTTCTCATATAGGCTGTGATTACATTATTCTACATTCACATTGTTTCATAATGACAAACATATATTCACAAAATTGCTTGACATAATGTTTATCAACATCTACTTGGCACTACTGTTGTTTGTACATTTAATCAACATTTCTTAAGTGAGCCCAATGCATTTCGGCACTCATGTGTGCCTTCATCAGGGGCAGAATCTACAAAAGAAAAATCAGAAAACAAAGTGTAAGAGTCTTGTGTTGGTGGGGGGTTGTTTGGATGTGTATCTTTCAACTGTGCCTACCTGGTTGTTGTTGTTGTGTATTGTAAGATGCTGTCCTTCACTATGGCCACTCCACTTCTGTTCAAAACACAAATGTAAGCCCATTGGTAGCTAATCCATATATGCATTTGAGAGTGATTAAGCTATGCCCCTGAGTACCCTACATACCTTCAAGTGTGATATCGATGGTTTCTGAAAAAGTAATAAACAACAAAAATATCTTAACTCCTAGAACTCATCCGCTTTATTAATCAATATGCAACTCCTTGTGGCAACATACCTTGTTCTAATGTGCCTCTGGGTTCTGAAATAAACAAAAAACCCATTCCTTAATGACAACTCGGGAGCAGGTAAAAAAATGTTATACGGGTCGCAATGGCTTGCCGTATTTACCTTATCTTGCTTCTGGCGCTCTGAATCTAAAAGAACGAAATGCAACAGTGTCAGTGTGTCTCGCCATCTCGCCCAAACTGTACCAGCCGACTCGAAAAAGTGAACTGTCGACGTACCTGTAGTGATTCCGTGTATCGCTCTAAAAAGGTTCCCGCTACTAATCAGCCAAGTCGCTCCGCTTCGGATGCTGACTTATGTGTATCTCCGTTACACTGCGGGACAGATCAGCGAAGTTCAAAACTAACGACGGACTGGTGCATGCGTCCCTATCCTTATCAGTGTTCGTAGGCGCCATCTTTAAAGGTGCACGATATAGTTAACATGGTATAAAGTAACCAGTTGTGGCCGTATTCTCTAATTGCATCTAAATTAAAATAAACTCTAGCTTGTACTTATTTCAGTCCCTCACCTCAGGATAAATAGATGTTATCGATAGTCACATTCCTGACCTAGTTATGTTGTGTACCTCCGAATTAATTACGCGGAGTTAACTCTACGAGGTGTAAAAAGTATATAAATGTGGATGCCGGCGTGCTGCATGCGATAATAATACTTGGCAAATCACGATCCTCTTGTGTGTTGTTGGGTCTCACACTATACGGAGTGGTGTGTTAGAAAAGGGGCCATATTGGGGTCAAGTCTGGTTAGTAGTGTGTGCTAAGAATATTCACTGTGTGGACTCATGATTCACAATACATTTATGGGGCACAGATAATGTACATTGTTTCATATTTTACATTTGTATACATCTTTTAGAGCGCATCGACTTCTTGTTAAATCCCTGCTACTCATTGCAGTGTAAACATTATATGAGTTCTTGGTTATGGGCAGCCTATCCCTATTTGTTGTCAAATTGTTCATGATTCTCCCTAAAGAAAACATGCCAAATCGTACTTGTCATTAAGCCCTGTTGGTGTCATGGTATTAAGGTATTTGATCCAAAACAAATAATGAAGAACAGGAATATAAACAGATAATAATAAGAACAGGAACCAAAGATGCAACAATTGTTTTGTGTAAAAAGTTCATTCTTCTCCTTCATCTTCAGAAGAGTTTGTTCCTGAAACCCCTAGAACACAGAGAGTCCATAGTACGGAAATTAAAAAAAAAACAGAAAGAGAGAAAAAGGTAAATGCACCTTTTGTAACATGTAAAATCTGTCACACAGTACTTTCCAGAGGGAATCCACAGAAACAGTACAGCTTTGGAACTTATAGCATGGAATGCCATGTCCGGAATATACACCCAAACAATTGGAGTAAAGCTGTAATAAAAAGATCATCAGAGGAGCAGGGCTCTGCTCCCAGCACTTCTTCTGAAGCAACAGCACCACCAATGCAAGCATCAATGGTTGCAAATATCCAACCTGAACTTAAGAATTTGATCATGCAATGCATTTGTTGCTAGAAACTAATAACCTTTGCACAAGAGTCCATTCAAGTTATCCTGCAAAAAAACCAGGAAGCACAGGTGCATTACCAGGAGCATTTTTTCTTTTCTCTGAAGATTGTCTCCTGGATGAATCTTCTAATTCCGTCCTCTTGATTGATAAAGCTTGCTTATATGGCCGGGATGCCTATCACCCCCTCCCAATTTTAAGGGGGTTGTGGGAGCACTCCGTTATTCCGAATTAATCAGTTTGGTACACTGGTGCAGCGATTGTTGAGGTTTGTCAGACCTGGTACTGAGCTAGGTTACGGTGAAATTGTGTTTCCACCCAATCGCGCACTGTTCACTTGGCGCCCTGGCGCTTTCTAAATTCTTATTGCATTAATCTTATTTAAACCACACTTTTGTTGCTTTTCATTGGTTTATTTACCTATATCATGCTTATATTTTTTCTCATATAGGCTGTGATTACATTATTCTACATTCACATTGTTTCATAATGACAAACATATATTCACAAAATTGCTTGACATAATGTTTATCAACATCTACTTGGCACTACTGTTGTTTGTACATTTAATCAACATTTCTTAAGTGAGCCCAATGCATTTCGGCACTCATGTGTGCCTTCATCAGGGGAAGAATCTACAAAAGAAAAATCAGAAAACAAAGTGTAAGAGTCTTGTGTTGGTGGGGGGTTGTTTGGATGTGTATCTTTCAACTGTGCCTACCTGGTTGTTGTTGTTGTGTATTGTAAGATGCTGTCCTTCACTATGGCCACTCCACTTCTGTTCAAAACACAAATGTAAGCCCATTGGTAGCTAATCCATATATGCATTTGAGAGTGATTAAGCTATGCCCCTGAGTACCCTACATACCTTCAAGTGTGATATCGATGGTTTCTGAAAAAGTAATAAACAACAAAAATATCTTAACTCCTAGAACTCATCCGCTTTATTAATCAATATGCAACTCCTTGTGGCAACATACCTTGTTCTAATGTGCCTCGGGGTTCTGAAATAAACAAAAAACCCATTCCTTAATGACAACTCGGGAGCAGGTAAAAAAATGTTATACGGGTCGCAATGGCTTGCCGTATTTACCTTATCTTGCTTCTGGCGCTCTGAATCTAAAAGAACGAAATGCAACAGTGTCAGTGTGTCTCGCCATCTCGCCCAAACTGTACCAGCTGACTCGAAAAAGTGAACTGTCGACGTACCTGTAGTGATTCCGTGTATCGCTCTAAAAAGGTTCCCGCTACTAATCAGCCAAGTCGCTCCGCTTCGGATGCTGACTTATGTGTATCTCCGTTACACTGCGGGACAGATCAGCGAAGTTCAAAACTAACGACGGACTGGTGCATGCGTCCCTATCCTTATCAGTGTTCGTAGGCGCCATCTTTAAAGGTGCACAATATAGTTAACATGGTATAAAGTAACCAGTTGTGGCCGTATTCTCTAATTGCATCTAAATTAAAATAAACTCTAGCTTGTACTTATTTCAGTCCCTCACCTCAGGATAAATAGATGTTATCGATAGTCACATTCCTGACCTAGTTATGTTGTGTACCTCCGAATTAATTACGCAGAGTTAACTCTACGAGGTGTAAAAAGTATATAAATGTGGATGCCGGCGTGCTGCATGCGATAATAATACTTGGCAAATCACGATCCTCTTGTGTGTTGTTGGGTCTCACACTATACAGAGTGGTGTGTTAGAAAAGGGGCCATATTGGGGTCAAGTCTGGTTAGTAGTGTGTGCTAAGAATATTCACTGTGTGGACTCATGATTCACAATACATTTATGGGGCACAGATAATGTACATTGTTTCATATTTTACATTTGTATACATCTTTTAGAGCGCATCGACTTCTTGTTAAATCCCTGCTACTCATTGCAGTGTAAACATTATATGAGTTCTTGGTTATGGTCAGCCTATCCCTATTTGTTGTCAAATTGTTCATGATTCTCCCTAAAGAAAACATGCCAAATCGTACTTGTCATTAAGCCCTGTTGGTGTCATGGTATTAAGGTATTTGATCCAAAACAATTCACGTTGTAGTAGTCTCTGGTGATTGTTTATGCCTTGTTTCAATGGTACTTGTTCCAAAATTTGAAATCTTAATTGAGAAATGCTGTGTTTCTCCTCCATCCAATGTAGTACCAGTGGTGAGGTTAAGGAGTTGTTGCGAATTCGGCTCTTATGTTCTGATATTCGCACTTTAATTCTGCGCTCGGTTTTGCCGATGTACATCCTCCCGCATGGACACTTAATGCCATACACCACGTTTTGCGTGTTGCCGTCGCTTGTGTGTCTTAAGCGAATCTGTTTGCCTGTTGTCGGATGAGTACATGTGTTCCCTGTTATTGCATTGTTACAATTAATGCAATTATGACACTTGATCGTTCCTTTGTTATCGCGAGTTGTTCCTGGTTGACGTTTGAGTTTCAGTTTCTCTTTTAGATTCATACCTCTGGTATATGCATGTAGTGGTAACTCTTTGAATAAACCATTAAAATCAGGTTCCATGGATAACAACTCCCATCTTTTGTTTATGATGTTTCTGATTTTGTATGATTGAGTGGTATATTTCGTCACAAATACCATTCTTTCTTGTTCAGTTTTGGGTCGTGGTTGTAATAGTTTCGTTCTGTCCATTGTGGATACCTTTGCCATATGTTCTTGTAATATGTTGTTAGGATATCCTCTGTCCTGATACTTCTGTGTTTGTTTTTCCAAAGTTTTTTCACATGTTTGCTTGTTTGAACAAATGCGTTTTATTCTGATGAATTGTGATAACGGTAAATTTTTAATCAAACTCCTTGGGTGGAAACTGCTGTAGCTTAGGGCGCTGTTTCGATCCGTGGGCTTTGTGTATAATTCCGTCTCGAATCCTTCTGATGTTTTAGTGATTCTGACATCAAGAAAATCAATTGTTTTATTGTTTATCTTGTGTGTGAATTGTATTCTTGATTCCACTTGGTTGAGGGTTCTTATTAGATGTTCTAATCTTTCCTGTGTGTCATCCCAGATCAGAAAAATGTCGTCTATGAAACGACAGTAAAACTTTACATGTGACCATTCATGCCAACTCATCAAGTTTTGTGACTCAAATTGAGCCATAAAGGTGTTAGCGTATGCTGGGGCCCCAGCAAATCCCATGGAGGTTCCAGTTAATTGGGCGAAAAAAGTGTCTTTCCATATAAAATAACTGTTGTGAAGACAAAATTTTAGTAGTTTCAACAAAAAAATCTTTTTGTCAGTTGGTATATCGTTCAATCTGAGTAGTGCCCACTCCGCAGCTTCAATCCCTGCTGCGTGTGGTATTGATGTGTAGAGTGCCACCACGTCTATGGTGCACAATATCCAATGGTCTTGGTAGCCTTCTTGTATCCAAGATAATTTGTTCAAGAAATCTGTTGTGTCTCGAATATATGAGCCCCACTGCTGAACAAATGTTTGCAGATGATGATCAATGTATTGGCCTATGGGATCAAAAATAGACCCGCACCCTGACATTATAGGTCTGAACGGGGGTTGGTTGGGTGCTTATGAATTTTAGGGATCATGTATATGCTTGGTCTTCTTGGATTTTTAACAGTGAGGAACGCCGCTGTCTGTTCATCCACAGTTTCGTTGAGTATTGCTGTCTGCAGTATTTTTTCCAACATACTCTGCAGTGCTGTAGTGGGATCCACAGGTAACTGTAGGTATGTTTCTTGATTGGAAACATGTTCGTGTACTTTGTATTCATAATACTGTGTGTCCATGAGTACTAATGCTCCTCCCTTATCAGCAGGTTGTATCGTTAGTGTAACATCATTTGCCAAGTTGTTAATTGTGTGTTGTTCACTTTTGGTCAAGTTGTTGTGTCTTTTCCTTTTGTAGTCTAGCGTCTTCAGATCCTTCTTCACCATGATCTCGAAAGTGTCGAGCATTTTGTGTGACGTTGGGGCTTGGAAAGAACTTTTGGGTTTGAATTGCTTGGCAGTTTGTTCAGCTTGGACATTTGATGGTTCGAACACATTGCCAAAATAATGTTTTAATTTCAATGTTCTCATAAACCTGAAAAATGCTCCTTCTGTCTCCAATTCATTCGTTGGAGTTGTGGGCACGAATGTAAGTCCTCTGTTGAGCGTTGTTATTTGTTGCTGTGTCAATGTTGTTGATGAAATATTAATGATTAGACTACTGTCCGTCCGCTTCGCAGAGCTTTGCCTGCCACTTCCTCGCCTTGTTTTGCGCTTGTTGCGGGTGTTGTTGTTTGCGTCGTGGGTGGTTGTCCTTGATCCTGGTCCTGTAACAAAAAAGCTGTATGTCTGCTTGTTGTAGCATGTTGACTGCTATCTGTAGATAGTATCTCTCCTTCCTGTGTCGCTCTAACTGGTCCCCTCTGTATGGATGTTTCCTTGTCAGTGACTAGACTTTCCTCAGATGAGTGTTGGGCCGGTGATGTTCTTTTAGGTGGGACGAATTTGCGACGGGCATAGATGTCTGCCCATGTATAAACCTCATTTAATTTATAGTCTATTGTGTCGCGTTTGTACTTCCGTAGCTTCCCCTCTTGTAGTTCCTTTTCATATGCGTCGAGTTTAAGGTTGATGCCCTCTAAACTTATTTTCCATGTGTCTACTTCCATTCTGGACTCTAGTTCTGTTTTCAATATGTATATTTCATCTTCTAATTCACGTATGGTCTTGGCTAGTTCCTCTATGATGAGCAATATGAGGTCCAGTGAACATTTATTTAGGATGCTATACCACTTGTCCATGAACTTCGTATTAAGGTTGAATCGGAACAACATTGGTTTTATTGATAATCGTAATCCCCTGGGGATTCGTTTAGCTCTGTGGTACTGAATAAGCGTCGATGCGTGCATCCTTTGGTTGACTTGTCTGCGTGTGATGTATTCAAGTTGTTTCAATTGTTGACTTATGGACCCCCCATGAGCGTCCATGTTTCTGACTTCCTTTATTAACGAATAGATTTGATCAGCCTGATCATTGGTGTATGCCAGAGTGTTGGCTCTGTTGTCCGTAATTGCTGTAATTGTTTCGAATTGCATCTTGATTGTTTTGGGTGCCTCCCAACGTGTGACTGTGCTATATCAATTTTAAGGGGGTTGTGGGAGCACTCCGTTATTCCGAATTAATCAGTTTGGTACACTGGTGCAGCGATTGTTGAGGTTTGTCAGACCTGGTACTGAGCTAGGTTACGTTGAAATTGTGTTTCCACCCAATCGCGCACTGTTCACTTGGCGCCCTGGCGCTTTCTAAATTCTTATTGCATTAATCTTATTTAAACCACACTTTTGTTGCTTTTCATTGGTTTATTTACCTATATCATGCTTATATTTTTTCTCATATAGGCTGTGATTACATTATTCTACATTCACATTGTTTCATAATGACAAACATATATTCACAAAATTGCTTGACATAATGTTTATCAACATCTACTTGGCACTACTGTTGTTTGTACATTTAATCAACATTTCTTAAGTGAGCCCAATGCCTTTCGGCACTCATGTGTGCCTTCATCAGGGGCAGAATCTACAAAAGAAAAATCAGAAAACAAAGTGTAAGAGTCTTGTGTTGGTGGGGGGTTGTTTGGATGTGTATCTTTCAACTGTGCCTACCTGGTTGTTGTTGTTGTGTATTGTAAGATGCTGTCCTTCACTATGGCCACTCCACTTCTGTTCAAAACACAAATGTAAGCCCATTGGTAGCTAATCCATATATGCATTTGAGAGTGATTAAGCTATGCCCCTGAGTACCCTACATACCTTCAAGTGTGATATCGATGGTTTCTGAAAAAGTAATAAACAACAAAAATATCTTAACTCCTAGAACTCATCCGCTTTATTAATCAATATGCAACTCCTTGTGGCAACATACCTTGTTCTAATGTGCCTCGGGGTTCTGAAATAAACAAAAAACCCATTCCTTAATGACAACTCGGGAGCAGGTAAAAAAATGTTATACGGGTCGCAATGGCTTGCCGTATTTACCTTATCTTGCTTCTGGCGCTCTGAATCTAAAAGAACGAAATGCAACAGTGTCAGTGTGTCTCGCCATCTCGCCCAAACTGTACCAGCCGACTCGAAAAAGTGAACTGTCGACGTACCTGTAGTGATTCCGTGTATCGCTCTAAAAAGGTTCCCGCTACTAATCAGCCAAGTCGCTCCGCTTCGGATGCTGACTTATGTGTATCTCCGTTACACTGCGGGACAGATCAGCGAAGTTCAAAACTAACGACGGACTGGTGCATGCGTCCCTATCCTTATCAGTGTTCGTAGGCACCATCTTTAAAGGTGCACGATATAGTTAACATGGTATAAAGTAACCAGTTGTGGCCGTATTCTCTAATTGCATCTAAATTAAAATAAACTCTAGCTTGTACTTATTTCAGTCCCTCACCTCAGGATAAATAGATGTTATCAATAGTCACATTCCTGACCTAGTTATGTTGTGTACCTCCGAATTAATTACGCGGAGTTAACTCTACGAGGTGTAAAAAGTATATAAATGTGGATGCCGGCGTGCTGCATGCGATAATAATACTTGGCAAATCACGATCCTCTTGTGTGTTGTTGGGTCTCACACTATACGGAGTGGTGTGTTAGAAAAGGGGCCATATTGGGGTCAAGTCTGGTTAGTAGTGTGTGCTAAGAATATTCACTGTGTGGACTCATGATTCACAATACATTTATGGGGCACAGATAATGTACATTGTTTCATATTTTACATTTGTATACATCTTTTAGAGCGCATCGACTTCTTGTTAAATCCCTGCTACTCATTGCAGTGTAAACATTATATGAGTTCTTGGTTATGGGCAGCCTATCCCTATTTGTTGTCAAATTGTTCATGATTCTCCCTAAAGAAAACATGCCAAATCGTACTTGTCATTAAGCCCTGTTGGTGTCATGGTATTAAGGTATTTGATCCAAAACAAATAATGAAGAACAGGAATATAAACAGATAATAATAAGAACAGGAACCAAAGATGCAACAATTGTTTTGTGTAAAAAGTTCATTCTTCTCCTTCATCTTCAGAAGAGTTTGTTCCTGAAACCCCTAGAACACAGAGAGTCCATAGTACAGAAATTTAAAAAAAAACAGAAAGAGAGAAAAAGGTAAATGCACCTTTTGTAACATGTAAAATCTGTCACACAGTACTTTCCAGAGGGAATCCACAGAAACAGTACAGCTTTGGAACTTATAGCATGGAATGCCATGTCCGGAATATACACCCAAACAATTGGAGTAAAGCTGTAATAAAAAGATCATCAGAGGAGCAGGGCTCTGCTCCCAGCACTTCTTCTGAAGCAACAGCACCACCAATGCAAGCATCAATGGTTGCAAATATCCAACCTGAACTTAAGAATTTGATCATGCAATGCATTTGTTGCTAGAAACTAATAACCTTTGCACAAGAGTCCATTCAAGTTATCCTGCAAAAAAACCAGGAAGCACAGGTGCATTACCAGGAGCATTTTTTCTTTTCTCTGAAGATTGTCTCCTGGATGAATCTTCTAATTCCGTCCTCTTGATTGATAAAGCTTGCTTATATGGCCGGGATGCCTATCACCCCCTCCCAATTTTAAGGGGGTTGTGGGAGCACTCCGTTATTCCGAATTAATCAGTTTGGTACACTGGTGCAGCGATTGTTGAGGTTTGTCAGACCTGGTACTGAGCTAGGTTACGGTGAAATTGTGTTTCCACCCAATCGCGCACTGTTCACTTGGCGCCCTGGCGCTTTCTAAATTCTTATTGCATTAATCTTATTTAAACCACACTTTTGTTGCTTTTCATTGGTTTATTTACCTATATCATGCTTATATTTTTTCTCATATAGGCTGTGATTACATTATTCTACATTCACATTGTTTCATAATGACAAACATATATTCACAAAATTGCTTGACATAATGTTTATCAACATCTACTTGGCACTACTGTTGTTTGTACATTTAATCAACATTTCTTAAGTGAGCCCAATGCATTTCGGCACTCATGTGTGCCTTCATCAGGGGCAGAATCTACAAAAGAAAAATCAGAAAACAAAGTGTAAGAGTCTTGTGTTGGTGGGGGGTTGTTTGGATGTGTATCTTTCAACTGTGCCTACCTGGTTGTTGTTGTTGTGTATTGTAAGATGCTGTCCTTCACTATGGCCACTCCACTTCTGTTCAAAACACAAATGTAAGCCCATTGGTAGCTAATCCATATATGCATTTGAGAGTGATTAAGCTATGCCCCTGAGTACCCTACATACCTTCAAGTGTGATATCGATGGTTTCTGAAAAAGTAATAAACAACAAAAATATCTTAACTCCTAGAACTCATCCGCTTTATTAATCAATATGCAACTCCTTGTGGCAACATACCTTGTTCTAATGTGCCTCGGGGTTCTGAAATAAACAAAAAACCCATTCCTTAATGACAACTCGGGAGCAGGTAAAAAAATGTTATACGGGTCGCAATGGCTTGCCGTATTTACCTTATCTTGCTTCTGGCGCTCTGAATCTAAAAGAACGAAATGCAACAGTGTCAGTGTGTCTCGCCATCTCGCCCAAACTGTACCAGCCGACTCGAAAAAGTGAACTGTCGACGTACCTGTAGTGATTCCGTGTATTGCTCTAAAAAGGTTCCCGCTACTAATCAGCCAAGTCGCTCCGCTTCGGATGCTGACTTATGTGTATCTCCGTTACACTGCGGGACAGATCAGCGAAGTTCAAAACTAACGACGGACTGGTGCATGCGTCCCTATCCTTATCAGTGTTCGTAGGCGCCATCTTTAAAGGTGCACGATATAGTTAACATGGTATAAAGTAACCAGTTGTGGCCGTATTCTCTAATTGCATCTAAATTAAAATAAACTCTAGCTTGTACTTATTTCAGTCCCTCACCTCAGGATAAATAGATGTTATCGATAGTCACATTCCTGACCTAGTTATGTTGTGTACCTCCGAATTAATTACGCGGAGTTAACTCTACGAGGTGTAAAAAGTATATAAATGTGGATGCCGGCGTGCTGCATGCGATAATAATACTTGGCAAATCACGATCCTCTTGTGTGTTGTTGGGTCTCACACTATACGGAGTGGTGTGTTAGAAAAGGGGCCATATTGGGGTCAAGTCTGGTTAGTAGTGTGTGCTAAGAATATTCACTGTGTGGACTCATGATTCACAATACATTTATGGGGCACAGATAATGTACATTGTTTCATATTTTACATTTGTATACATCTTTTAGAGCGCATCGACTTCTTGTTAAATCCCTGCTACTCATTGCAGTGTAAACATTATATGAGTTCTTGGTTATGGGCAGCCTATCCCTATTTGTTGTCAAATTGTTCATGATTCTCCCTAAAGAAAACATGCCAAATCGTACTTGTCATTAAGCCCTGTTGGTGTCATGGTATTAAGGTATTTGATCCAAAACAATTCACGTTGTAGTAGTCTCTGGTGATTGTTTTTGCCTTGTTTCAATGGTACTTGTTCCAAAATTTGAAATCTTAATTGAGAAATGCTGTGTTTCTCCTCCATCCAATGTAGTACCAGTGGTGAGGTTAAGGAGTTGTTGCGAATTCGGCTCTTATGTTCTGATATTCGCACTTTAATTCTGCGCTCGGTTTTGCCGATGTACATCCTCCCGCATGGACACTTAATGCCATACACCACGTTTTGCGTGTTGCAGTCGCTTGTGTGTCTTAAGCGAATCTGTTTGCCTGTTGTCGGATGAGTACATGTGTTCCCTGTTATTGCATTGTTACAATTAATGCAATTATGACACTTGATCGTTCCTTTGTTATCGCGAGTTGTTCCTGGTTGACGTTTGAGTTTCAGTTTCTCTTTTAGATTCATACCTCTGGAATATGCATGTAGTGGTAACTCTTTGAATAAACCATTAAAATCAGGTTCCATGGATAACAACTCCCATCTTTTGTTTATGATGTTTCTGATTTTGTATGATTGAGTGGTATATTTCGTCACAAATACCATTCTTTCTTGTTCAGTTTTGGGTCGTGGTTGTAATAGTTTCGTTCTGTCCATTGTGGATACCTTTGCCATATGTTCTTGTAATATGTTGTTAGGATATCCTCTGTCCTGATACTTCTGTGTTTGTTTTTCCAAAATTTTTTCACATGTTTGCTTGTTTGAACAAATGCGTTTTATTCTGATGAATTGTGATAACGGTAAATTTTTAATCAAACTCCTTGGGTGGAAACTGCTGTAGCTTAGGGCGCTGTTTCGATCCGTGGGCTTTGTGTATAATTCCGTCTCGAATCCTTCTGATGTTTTAGTGATTCTGACATCAAGAAAATCAATTGTTTTATTGTTTATCTTGTGTGTGAATTGTATTCTTGATTCCACTTGGTTGAGGGTTCTTATTAGATGTTCTAATCTTTCCTGTGTGTCATCCCAGATCAGAAAAATGTCGTCTATGAAACGACAGTAAAACTTTACATGTGACCATTCATGCCAACTCATCAAGTTTTGTAACTCAAATTGAGCCATAAAGGTGTTAGCGTATGCTGGGGCCCCAGCAAATCCCATGGAGGTTTCAGTTAATTGGGCGAAAAAAGTGTCTTTCCATATAAAATAACTGTTGTGAAGACAAAATTTTAGTAGTTTCAACAAAAAAATCTTTTTGTCAGTTGGTATATCGTTCAATCTGAGTAGTGCCCACTCCGCAGCTTCAATCCCTGCTGCGTGTGGTATTGATGTGTAGAGTGCCACCACGTCTATGGTGCACAATATCCAATGGTCTTGGTAGCCTTCTTGTATCCAAGATAATTTGTTCAAGAAATCTGTTGTGTCTCGAATATATGAGCCCCACTGCTGAACAAATGTTTGCAGATGATGATCAATGTATTGGCCTATGGGATCAAAAATAGACCCGCACCCTGACACTATAGGTCTGAACGGGGGGTTGGTTGGGTGCTTATGAATTTTAGGGATCATGTATATGCTTGGTCTTCTTGGATTTTTAACAGTGAGGAATGCCGCTGTCTGTTCATCCACAGTTTCGTTGAGTATTGCTGTCTGCAGTATTTTTTCCAACATACTCTGCAGTGCTGTAGTGGGATCCACAGGTAACTGTAGGTATGTTTCTTGATTGGAAACATGTTCGTGTACTTTGTATTCATAATACTGTGTGTCCATGAGTACTAATGCTCCTCCCTTATCAGCAGGTTGTATCGTTAGTGTAACATCATTTGCCAAGTTGTTAATTGTGTGTTGTTCACTTTTGGTCAAGTTGTTGTGTCTTTTCCTTTTGTAGTCTAGCGTCTTCAGATCCTTCTTCACCATGATCTCGAAAGTGTCGAGCATTTTGTGTGACGTTGGGGCTTGGAAAGAACTTTTGGGTTTGAATTGCTTGGCAGTTTGTTCAGCTTGGACATTTGATGGTTCGACCACATTGGCAAAATAATGTTTTAATTTCAATGTTCTCATAAACCTGAAAAATGCTCCTTCTGTCTCCAATTCATTCGTTGGAGTTGTGGGCACGAATGTAAGTCCTCTGTTGAGCGTTGTTATTTGTTGCTGTGTCAATGTTGTTGATGAAATATTAATGATTAGACTACTGTCCGTCCGCTTCGCAGAGCTTTGCCTGCCACTTCCTCGCCTTGTTTTGCGCTTGTTGCGGGTGTTGTTGTTTGCGTCGTTGGTGGTTGTCCTTGATCCTGGTCCTGTAACAAAAAAGCTGTATGTCTGCTTGTTGTAGCATGTTGGCTGCTATCTGTAGATAGTATCTCTCCTTCCTGTGTCGCTCTAACTGGTCCCCTCTGTATGGATGTTTCCTTGTCAGTGACTAGACTTTCCTCAGATGAGTGTTGGGCCGGTGATGTTCTTTTAGGTGGGACGAATTTGCGACGGGCATAGATGTCTGCCCATGTATAAACCTCATTTAATTTATAGTCTATTGTGTCGCGTTTGTACTTCCGTAGCTTCCCCTCTTGTAGTTCCTTTTCATATGCGTCGAGTTTAAGGTTGATGCCCTCTAAACTTATTTTCCATGTGTCTACTTCCATTCTGGACTCTAGTTCTGTTTTCAATATGTATATTTCATCTTCTAATTCACGTATGGTCTTGGCTAGTTCCTCTATGATGAGCAATATGAGGTCCAGTGAACATTTATTTAGGATGCTATACCACTTGTCCATGAACTTCGTATTAAGGTTGAATCGGAACAACATTGGTTTTATTGATAATCGTAATCCCCTGGGGATTCGTTTAGCTCTGTGGTACTGAATAAGCGTCGATGCGTGCATCCTTTGGTTGACTTGTCTGCGTGTGATGTATTCAAGTTGTTTCAATTGTTGACTTATGGACCCCCCATGAGCGTCCATGTTACTGACTTCCTTTATTAACGAGTAGATTTGATCAGCCTGATCATTGGTGTATGCCAGAGTGTTGGCTCTGTTGTCCGTAATTGCTGTAATTGTTTCGAATTGCATCTTGATTGTTTTGGGTGCCTCCCAACGTGTGACTGTGCTATATCAATTTTAAGGGGGTTGTGGGAGCACTCCGTTATTCCGAATTAATCAGTTTGGTACACTGGTGCAGCGATTGTTGAGGTTTGTCAGACCTGGTACTGAGCTAGGTTACGGTGAAATTGTGTTTCCACCCAATCGCGCACTGTTCACTTGGCGCCCTGGCGCTTTCTAAATTCTTATTGCATTAATCTTATTTAAACCACACTTTTGTTGCTTTTCATTGGTTTATTTACCTATATCATGCTTATATTTTTTCTCATATAGGCTGTGATTACATTATTCTACATTCACATTGTTTCATAATGACAAACATATATTCACAAAATTGCTTGACATAATGTTTATCAACATCTACTTGGCACTACTGTTGTTTGTACATTTAATCAACATTTCTTAAGTGAGCCCAATGCATTTCGGCACTCATGTGTGCCTTCATCAGGGGCAGAATCTACAAAAGAAAAATCAGAAAACAAAGTGTAAGAGTCTTGTGTTGGTGGGGGGTTGTTTGGATGTGTATCTTTCAACTGTGCCTACCTGGTTGTTGTTGTTGTGTATTGTAAGATGCTGTCCTTCACTATGGCCACTCCACTTCTGTTCAAAACACAAATGTAAGCCCATTGGTAGCTAATCCATATATGCATTTGAGAGTGATAAAGCTATGCCCCTGAGTACCCTACATACCTTCAAGTGTGATATTGATGGTTTCTGAAAAAGTAATAAACAACAAAAATATCTTAACTCCTAGAACTCATCTGCTTTATTAATCAATATGCAACTCCTTGTGGCAACATACCTTGTTCTAATGTGCCTCGGGGTTCTGAAATAAACAAAAAACCCATTCCTTAATGACAACTCGGGAGCAGGTAAAAAAATGTTATACGGGTCGCAATGGCTTGCCGTATTTACCTTATCTTGCTTCTGGCGCTCTGAATCTAAAAGAACGAAATGCAACAGTGTCAGTGTGTCTCGCCATCTCGCCCAAACTGTACCAGCCGACTCGAAAAAGTGAACTGTCGACGTACCTGTAGTGATTCCGTGTATCGCTCTAAAAAGGTTCCCGCTACTAATCAGCCAAGTCGCTCCGCTTCGGATGCTGACTTATGTGTATCTCCGTTACACTGCGGGACAGATCAGCGAAGTTCAAAACTAACGACGGACTGGTGCATGCGTCCCTATCCTTATCAGTGTTCATAGGCGCCATCTTTAAAGGTGCACGATATAGTTAACATGGTATAAAGTAACCAGTTGTGGCCGTATTCTCTAATTGCATCTAAATTAAAATAAACTCTAGCTTGTACTTATTTCAGTCCCTCACCTCAGGATAAATAGATGTTATCGATAGTCACATTCCTGACCTAGTTATGTTGTGTACCTCCGAATTAATTACGCGGAGTTAACTCTACGAGGTGTAAAAAGTATATAAATGTGGATGCCGGCGTGCTGCATGCGATAATAATACTTGGCAAATCACGATCCTCTTGTGTGTTGTTGGGTCTCACACTATACGGAGTGGTGTGTTAGAAAAGGGGCCATATTGGGGTCAAGTCTGGTTAGTAGTGTGTGCTAAGAATATTCACTGTGTGGACTCATGATTCACAATACATTTATGGGGCACAGATAATGTACATTGTTTCATATTTTACATTTGTATACATCTTTTAGAGCGCATCGACTTCTTGTTAAATCCCTGCTACTCATTGCAGTGTAAACATTATATGAGTTCTTGGTTATGGGCAGCCTATCCCTATTTGTTGTCAAATTGTTCATGATTCTCCCTAAAGAAAACATGCCAAATCGTACTTGTCATTAAGCCCTGTTGGTGTCATGGTATTAAGGTATTTGATCCAAAACAATTCACGTTGTAGTAGTCTCTGGTGATTGTTTATGCCTTGTTTCAATGGTACTTGTTCCAAAATTTGAAATCTTAATTGAGAAATGCTGTGTTTCTCCTCCATCCAATGTAGTACCAGTGGTGAGGTTAAGGAGTTGTTGCGAATTCGGCTCTTATGTTCTGATATTCGCACTTTAATTCTGCGCTCGGTTTTGCCGATGTACATCCTCCCGCATGGACACTTAATGCCATACACCACGTTTTGCGTGTTGCAGTCGCTTGTGTGTCTTAAGCGAATCTGTTTGCCTGTTGTCGGATGAGTACATGTGTTCCCTGTTATTGCATTGTTACAATTAATGCAATTATGACACTTGATCGTTCCTTTGTTATCGCGAGTTGTTCCTGGTTGACGTTTGAGTTTCAGTTTCTCTTTTAGATTCATACCTCTGGTATATGCATGTAGTGGTAACTCTTTGAATAAACCATTAAAATCAGGTTCCATGGATAACAACTCCCATCTTTTGTTTATGATGTTTCTGATTTTGTATGATTGAGTGGTATATTTCGTCACAAATACCATTCTTTCTTGTTCAGTTTTGGGTCGTGGTTGTAATAGTTTCGTTCTGTCCATTGTGGATACCTTTGCCATATGTTCTTGTAATATGTTGTTAGGATATCCTCTGTCCTGATACTTCTGTGTTTGTTTTTCCAAAGTTTTTTCACATGTTTGCTTGTTTGAACAAATGCGTTTTATTCTGATGAATTGTGATAACGGTAAATTTTTAATCAAACTCCTTGGGTGGAAACTGCTGTAGCTTAGGGCGCTGTTTCGATCCGTGGGCTTTGTGTATAATTCCGTCTCGAATCCTTCTGATGTTTTAGTGATTCTGACATCAAGAAAATCAATTGTTTTATTGTTTATCTTGTGTGTGAATTGTATTCTTGATTCCACTTGGTTGAGGGTTCTTATTAGATGTTCTAATCTTTCCTGTGTGTCATCCCAGATCAGAAAAATGTCGTCTATGAAACGACAGTAAAACTTTACATGTGACCATTCATGCCAACTCATCAAAAAGCTGCCTAAATGAGGCAGCCGTGATTATGCACAGGTGTGAAACCTGAAGCAATGCTTTCTGGGACTGGTGGTTCGGAAAGGGACTCTGTTCGCAGCTCGCGCCCTTGCGCTGGCATTAATTCCTACCTGTAAGTGCATTCCCACCTAGGTGGCAACCTTTTCTTCCATTTGTTAGCGGCCGGCCACGGTCGCGGGTTTGCACATCCGCGGACAAACTGCGGGTCCACGGCTGCCTCATTTGGGCAGCTTTTTGTGGTACAGCAGGTGCCTTTACTTGCGGGGTGCTTGCGGGGACATTGGCAATCCCTTTAAAACTTTTTTTGCATGCGAATGGCGGTGGCGACCCACTTGGGTTTTATCGAACCACCAGTCCCAGAAAGCATTGCTTCAGGTTTCACACCTGAGCATAATCACTGAGGGTATTTACTGGTGCCTGCAGCTGCCGTCATGTCACATGTGCTGCCACTGAAGAGGGCGTTGGCCCGAAACGCGTCTGGCAGGAAAGGGACTCTGTTCGCAGCTCGCGCCCTTGCGCTGGCATTAATTCCTACTTGTAAGTGCATTCCCACCTAGGTGGCAACCTTTTCTTCCATATATTATATTGAATATATATATTCACTTACATAGTTAGGTATTAGCATTTAAAAAACCTTGCAAATTCACTAAAAAAAAACATAGGTTTCAGGTCATATATAGTTAGGTATTAGCATTTAAAAAAACGTGCAAATTCACTGAAAAAACCATAGGTTTCAAGTCATATATAGTTAGGAATTAGCATTTAAAAAACCATTGAAATTGCTCCTATATAGTTAGTTGTACTAACTATATTTCACGCACCCGCAATCCACTGCTGATGATGTCACATATTACATCATTCATATATATATATATAGTTAGGACCTAGCTACCATAGGAAATCCGCAACATTCTATTGGGAATAACTTTGGCACACTCTTAAGTGCATCAGCAGTGCACTGCAAATCGGAGCATTTCACAGGCCTGTCACAGATAATAAATGCTATCTAAACGAAATCCTACAAAACATTATACTACTTGCCGGCAGCAATTCATACCCGGACAACGTCGGGACGAGCTGCTAGTATATATATATATAAATATATAGCAAACAATCTTTCACAGCAAATCCTTCCAGGAAATGAAGGAGGCGG
The DNA here is from genome assembly GCF_964263255.1 of Lissotriton vulgaris. Classification (NCBI taxonomy): domain Eukaryota; kingdom Metazoa; phylum Chordata; class Amphibia; order Caudata; family Salamandridae; genus Lissotriton; species Lissotriton vulgaris. Next base: position 806,659,085 of record NC_141687.1, read on the forward strand.
ACCACGAGAAACCAGGCAAGAAGGTAATTGTATTCTCCCCTCGCTCTGCTGCGACGCGTTTCGAGCACAGCCGTGCTCTTGCTCACACAAAGTTAAAGCAGCAAAATGGTACATTTTAAATTTAATTCCAAATGCCTGCCCCCTGTGCACATAATCACGTGAAACTTTCAAGCATAGACATTGAAGATATACTAGTGCTCAATCGTCTCCAGTTATCTCAGGGCAGCAAATAACATACAAATGTAAATGTAAACATAAACTCTCGTGTTCGACTTAAATGCCTTAAAAAACAACACATTGATCCCCTATTATCTAAAGAATTATTGTGCAAACAACCGCAATAAATATATTTATATTGGTACAATTTGTTTCAGTTTTTCCCATGTTTTATAAAAAATATGGATAGATTAGCCTAACATTAAAAACCCATACATTTTTTATAAATATAGTTGATCTAATAAAACCATAAATATATATATTTCTATAAAATTATGTTAGCTAATAAGTTCAATTTTATAAACCCATCCTTATCTATTAAAAACATTTTATAAAAGTGCAATGTTGCCACAAACACTTAATTCTATAGAATAGTCAATCTATTGTATATCCCGAGAGTTAATATTGCTGCATAAATGCAAGATGCTGCTCACTGTTAAACCATACTGAGAGACTGCTTAAAGTGCTAGTGAATTATAAAGTGCAGAACAAATATTAGTCATAAAAAACATACCTCAAAAGAATATAATTTTTTTAGTAATGTTTTCCATGTTATATTAAAATTCCTGAACAGGGTGGGGGGCTCATTAATTATTTCATGCATTTATACGATATTCACATTTTCTATTTATCTGTAAAAATTTAAGTTTTTATCTCTTAGACTGGCTTGTATTGTCCTAGGATCTATAAATAATGATGCTGATCTTCTGTATTGTTTAGCCCATTAGGATTCTTGCTGTCTAACTCAACTATCATTTGAGTTTCCAGCCTCCTTAGTAGTTTTTCCCTATCCCCACCTCTACGTAAGGGTGCTACTGTGTTGATAACAAAATAGGATAGACAGTTCAGATCATTATTGTGTGTTGTTCTAAAATGTCTTGCCACTGGGTAAGCTGCATCGTTATTGACGATAGCCCTGAGATGCTGCAATATTCTGACATGCACCTGCAGCTTCGTGCTACCCACGTAGCGAAACCCACAGGTGCACGTCGGAACATTTACAGCGTACTCAGTACGACATCCATAATTACCCTTAATGGCTATACTCCTATTTGAAAATGGGGTGGTATAATGTGTCGTATTTATACCAAATCTGCATGCTCTGCAAGTTGAACACTTGAAGAATCCGTTCCTCTGTTTTAGACAAGTCCTGTCAGATTTTATTTCCGGACTTGATCTAACCAATTTATTTCTCATTGATTTTGCTCATCTGAAAGTAATTAGAGGGAATTTTGAAGTACACCATCAGTTAATACTATAGGCCAGTTCTTTTTAATAATGGCTTTAATCTTTCTTTCTTGTTTGCTGAATGTGGTTATAAGTCTTGGACTTTCATTCTCATTAGCAACCACTGTGTTTTTATCAGCTAATAATGAACCACGGGAACGATCTTCAGTTTTAGCCCAGGCTCTCAAAAGGGTAGTTTTAGAATACCCTCTATTGCTTAGTCTCTCCATCATTTCTCTTGCAAATATTTTTCTTTCGTGCTTTCCGCCATAACGAGTTTCAGCCCCTGAAGGCCTTGATCACATGACGTACTGGTGTTTCCATTCATTTTTAAAGTGACAGTGCATAAGAAAAATGGAGAACAGACTCACCGTCTGTTTTCTCCGCAGCAGTATATATACTTTCTTTCAATGAAATGTTTAGCTTAAATCCTAATCAATTTCAGTTTAAAATACCCAGATGTTCACCCTAAAGCAAATGACATTCTGTATTTTGAAAAAAATGTAAATATATATTTTGCGTAAATGCATGATTGTCTTGTATTTTTAAACATGGCAGGTATTTAGAATTGCGATAAGGCAGAATTAACCAATTGCATATCAAGGGTCCCAAAGGGAGATCCCAACCTTACTTGTTATTTCAGTATACATCATTACCTAAGCACATAAATACATAAATTCATACATGAATAAATATATATAAATATGTAAATAAATAAATACATATCTATAACATAGTAAAAATGTGTGCAAATATCGCAATTGACCTGTGCAAATATTGCTTTTCCCACTTGTGCACATTAACGCAGGACCTGATGGATACCTGAAAAGTTTACCTATACTGAACACTAATAGAGACCAGGTAGTATAGTCAAATACATATCTGCCTTGCCTGCTGAAACATGCCTTCGGGGAACATAAGTCATTTTATGAAACATACTGTTGAAAAGTGACTGGTGCCGTGAAGTGCAAATTAGTAAGCATCCTTCGGTTGACCTTCAACGTTAGGAATCCTAATAAAGCCAAAATTATGGTGTAAATTCTATAGTCAACACTGGGACTGTACATCTCAGTTATCCTGTGTGGCTAATATTTGGAAACAACAAATGGGTGGAGAAGGCATAAAAAGAAATGTTTATATAAAAAAGTTTGAATCTTACATAGGTTCCTACATTGTATCACAGCCCAAATGTAATAAAACCCAGTTTTTTACAATAAAAATTACATCTATATATATTTGGAACAAACAACTTCTTGGATAACTGCCGGTGCTACTACTTTGATTTTCACACGATGTTACATGCAGGTTGTTTTTAGAGCCATGTATGTAATTCCTTGCTCTGACCGACTTTTTCGGCCCTCCTTTGAGGGAGGATGATTGGATGTGACTCTAGTCTATTATCATTCTAGTGCAAGGATTAGAACTATAGACAGGGCCTATTCATAAGGCACAGTAATGCACTTTCATACCCTTTTCCTTAGATCAGGGCTTATAAACTTATATTAGGGGATAGATTCATTAGTATTAGTGATAATCCGTCCTTTTGCAAGAGTGTTAGTATACCTTCTATGGAGTTATGCTTATTTCGGGCCTTGTAGGCCTCAAACGGGAGAGACTCCATCTTGCTTTCTGCCCCGGCAGCTTGAGATGCTTCTAGGTCAAGTGTAATGTTTTAGTTTCGAAGTGTTGTTCGCTTGGAGAGAACCAGCTCAGGCTGGCCCTTATCGAAAGACTGTATTTTTCTCCACTCCGAAGACACAACATCAGGCCGGCCGGCTGGGAACGTGTCCTTGGTACAGAGAGGTACAAGAATTTGGTGGACGGCAGGTTACTGGCCGTAACTTTCCATGAAAGGACAAGCTTCCATATTAGCGAAAGCGTGAGGCAGTGAGTCAGTCAGTCTGTAGGCGGAAGCTAGCCGTTAGCATCAATGCCATTAATTATTTCCAGGCAGACAGTCGCCATTTTGAAGTCCGAGAAAGATCAAGAAGCTGATACTCTCTTAGAAAGATTGAAGAGGAGAGAGGAGTAGTGCAGAACGGCCAGAGAGAGAGAGACTGCAGCTAATAAAAGGAAGGTTCCAGTGACTTGGAGGAAAGCAGAGAAGACAGAGCATAGCGGTGCAGACGTGTACTCGTGACTGCTGAAGAGTGACTTTAAGACGAGCCAAGGCACAGACGAGAAGGGAACCTAGATGACTGCTGAGCCCCGACTTCACGTCAATAAGGTGACTTCTGCCCATAGTCTATACTGTGCACATTCTAACCTTTCACTTTTCTTTGCAGGATATATGTTATAGTGTGGTATTGTGTTTTTATGATCATTGTAATAAAATACCCCAGTTCTTAGTCAACCAACATGTGCCTCGTATTCTTGTTCAATCAGGGTAACCTGGTCTTCTAGTCGGGTATTGTTTTCATGAACGGATGCAATCCCCGGTCAGGTAAGAGGTGACTGAGCAATGAGGGAGAGAGGGACCCCTCGATGTGAAGAATAGATGGTATATGCTTTAATTTGGTAAGTTGTGGTAGTTCCTAATATTGTAGTATTATATCCCGAGTAGCCAATGAGAGATTCCTTCCAAAGGTACTCACAGGAAAGTGATCGTCGTTAGTAAGCGGCGTTAATGAGAACACCAGGTGGGACACTGGTGCATAGGTCCGCCGGATTGTGGACCGGGCTGTGAGTGAGAGAACACTAGGGGAGACACTAGTGCGGAGTTCCGCCGGATTGTGGACCGGGCTGTGAGAAAGAGAGCACTAGGGCTGCAGACTAGTGTGTAGGCACGCAGGATTGCGACTTGCCGAGCGAGCACTGACTGTGGTCAGTGTGTAATGGTAACTAATCAGAACTGCCCTAGGGTAGACTAGTCTGGGCCTAAGTCGCCATGAGACTAACTGGTATGAGTGGGATATTGTAGAAAACCTATGCATGTATATTGCAAATTCCCCATCCTTAGGTACAAGATATATAAATACCTATTGTAAATACGTTCTAAGGAGGGAGGTGATTACTTTCCGGCTGGGTTGGAGGTGCTCTGAGGAGCTGATCCCATCTTGTCCAAGAATCCGGTCGTTACAGTCCTCTGTAGTGTTCAATCCATTGGGAGTTTTACAATCTAAATATAATATGTATTTTGTTTCCAAGCGTCTAAGATGTGCTTCCCTATCACCTCCCTACTTGGAAATCTGAACACTATCAATCACAAAATATTTTAGAGGCTCCAAATTATTTAAGTGCACCTCCTTAAAATGTCATGCAACAGGATAGGACTCGTCTGAGTTGGTGATGGCCCTTAGGTGCTGGAGCACTCTCTTGTGAACCTGCAGTTTAGTGCTTCCCACATACTGCAGTCCACAAGAGCACTCCAGCACATATATTGCATATTCAGTCTTGCATGATAACCACTTGTCAATTGTACAGGGCTTGTCTTTGAATGGTGTAGTATATGCTGTTTTATTTACACCATATCTGCATGCCTTGCAAGCTGACATTTGAAAAACCCTTTTCGGTTAGATAACTAACTGCTCTTGGGTTTCAACTCCGGGCTGTTATCCACCACCAGAACCTTGGTACTGGAAGCCAGTCTATAAGTGATTGCAGGTGAACATGGTAAGTTTTCACCCAAAATAGGATCACTTAAAACTAAATGCCAGCTCTTCTTCAAATTTTTGTGAAGGCTATCCTTCTGGTTGTTATAAGTTAGAATAAGTCTAGGTCTGTTTCTATTTCTGTCTACCTTAGTCTGAGATGGTACCCCAGGAGTGCTTTCAGTACCCTTAGCAATTTTAGTTAACAAATCGGTGCGGGACATTTTTCTAGTACATTTCATTGCCTCATCCAAGATATGCCAGCATATCCCCTCTCACTGAATCTGTCTTTGCATTGTTGCTGAGCTATCTCTAAACCCTCATCTCTGCTGCAGATTCTCTGAATCCGCAACATTTCCCCATATGTGATACTACAAATCGTGTGTTTTGGGTGGAAGCTGGATGAGTGGAGTATGGAGTTGCCAGCTGGTATTTTGCGGTGCAACATGGTTTCAAGTTGGTTGCTACCTACAAACACCTCCACATCTAAAAACGTAATACAGACCTCACTGATATCATGGGTAAAATGCAGATTCAAATTATTCCCATTCAGTTTCATCACAAACTCATCAGGACTCCTTCTGTCTCCTTGCCAAACTATAAAAAGATCATCTATTTATCTGATCCACCTGATTATATTGTTGGATACATATTCGGCAAACTCCGTTGTTAAAATGTATTTATTTATTTATTTATTTATGCAATTTATTTAGCGCACAAATACCCTGAGGTGTCTCGGCGCTGTACAGATCAAGTGCAAGGGGAGATCAGATCCTATTGAATAAAAAGCCGTGTTTTTAATTGTTTCCGGAAACTCATCAAAGAAGGACAAGATTTTATTTGGAGGGGAAGAGTGTTCCATAGCTTGGGGGCCGCGACCGTAAAGCGTCTGTCACCCCAATTCACTTTTTTAGTGCGCGGAATTTGTAGTAGATTGGCTGTATCGGAGCGCAAAGCTCTTTTGGGCGTTTTAACTGACAAGGCTTTTTTTTTAAATTCTGGCCCCATGCTATTCTTGGCCTTGTAGGTGATACATAACGCCTTGAATTTGATGTGACTCCTGATTGGAAGCCAATGCAGTTGTCGGATAGTGGGGGAAATGGAAAGACATTTTGGAGTGTAAGTCAGAATTCTGGCGGCGGCGTTTTGGACAAGCTGAAGCTTGTTCAAAACTTGTTCTTGGGCATTTAGAAGTAATCCATTACAGTAGTCAACCTTAGAAAGAACCAAGGTTGACATCAGGGTTTTACCTGCACTGGGTGGCAAAAACGGTAGTAATTTCTTGATCATCTTTAAAATATAAAAAGATGCCGAGACTACCGCATTAGCATGGCTTACAAATGACAACTTGTTGTCAAATAGAACTCCTAGATTCCTGACTTTATTGACCGGGGTAGGGGGAAGGCCTAAGTCAAAGGCCACCATATTGGGGACCAAGACGGGGTCAGACTACCAAATATCATGACCTCCGTCTTGTCGGAGTTCAATTTTAAACAGTTATGGTCCATCCAGGAACTGATTGCTATTATACCCTCCTGAAAGTTGGCCGCTACTGTTCCTCCGTTATTATGAACAGCCAGTACCAGCTGGGTGTCATCGGCATAGGATGTTAACCCAATGCCGTATGATTTGATGACCCTCGCCAAGTCCGACACATAGATGTTAAATAGCGTCGGACTTAGCGAGGATCCCTGGGGAACACCACAGGGTAAAGTGAAAACAGGGGAGAAGAAGTCACCCAGTTTAACCGACTGCTCACGGCCCGAGAGGAACGATGACAGCAGTGATTTGGCTTTGTTCTGAATGCCAATCTTTCCGACACGGTCGATCAGAATATTGTGATCGACCGTGTCGAAGGCTGCAGATAAGTCCAATAGTATTAGGACTGCTGCACCTCCTTGATCCATGATGACTCTGATCTCCTCTGCCGCCTTTATTAGGGCGGTTTCAGTTCCGTGACCCTTCCTGAATCCGAATTGGGTCTCATCAAGGAGATTATTCTGGTGGATATAATTGGCCAGCTGATGGTTCATGATTTTTTCAAATATTTTTGACGGAAAAGGAAGGGAAGCAATAGGTCGGTAACTTTTGGATTCTGCAGGGTCCAGGCTTGTTTTTTTTAATAGAGGTTTAATAATTACTTTCTTCCAAACCGAGGGGTAGGAACCTGAACAAAACATTGCATTACAAATGTTTGTTAGGATGGGAGCTATCAAGTCCGTAACTGGTTTTATTACCATGGGAGAACATGGGTCCAGTGGTGATCCTGACTTGATAGTGGCCATAATTTCCTTTATCTGAGAAGAAGTGGTTTGGATAAATTCAGACAAAACTGGTGAAGTGGGGGCATGATTTGTGTTGGGGCTAGGGGGTTCTGAGGTTAATTTTGAGGAGAAATTAGCATAAATGTCATTGACCTTAAGTTTAAAAAAGTCTGCCAATTCATTGCAGAGATTTTGAGTTGGTTCAATGGTGGTGCACATGAGTGCAGTGGACAGATTTGAGACCACTTGATAGAGTTGTTTAGTGGAGTTTTTTGCTAACTCTATTTGATCAGTGTAGTATTTTTGTTTTTCTATAATTAACAGCTTTCTGTAGGATGCTAGAGTTTTTTTGTATACCTCTCTATCATTGTTGTGATAGTGTTTTCGCCAACGTCTTTCTAAGTTTCCCGTCTGAGAGTTTCAGAGAACCAAGGGGCTGAAGGTGAGCATTATTAAGCCAGGCCGTATAGTTTTTTAAGGCAATATGTGCATCCTTTATTTCCTCTGGTTGGGTAACGAACAAAGTAGAATGTAAAGTTAAATCGTCCAAGTTTTTCCAATCTCTAAATTGTGTGGAGCGGTTTGACAGAGTTGTATTTTTAACATTTCTGGTTGTGATGGTGAACATTAATGCAGCATGGTCTGTCCATGTTAGTGGTTGTGAAGAAAGTAAGGTGATATATGGATTGTTGGAGAAAATACCGTCCAAAGTGTGCCCGGCCTGATGGGTAGGCGCGGTATTCAATAATTTAAGACCTACAGAAGAGAGGTCAGACAATAAGATGGACGAATCTCTATCATTAAGATTTTCAAGATGAAAATTAAAATCACCTAGTATGGTGTGGTCCGGTTTAACTGCTATAAGCTCTAATAATGTATTGAGGGATGTTAAGAAGGGGGTTCGAGGGGAAGGTGGGCGGTAGATAAGAGTGCCATTAAAGGATTGTATGGGGGAGAGTTTAATGCAGAAGGTTAGTGCTTCCGCTGACTCAAGGTTAGTTGATTCTGTCCTTGTTACCAGATTATCTCTGTATACAATGGCGATGCCGCCTCCTCTTTTCCCTGGGGGTCTATCTTGCCTAACCACAAAATAACCATCAGTAACGGCAATACGAAAATCAGGACCAGATGATTGATCCGCCCAGGTTTCAGTAAGAAAGAGGAGATCTAGGTTCTGAGTTTGTATAAAGTCAAGGATATCCTCTTTATGTTTTATGAGGGAACGAGCATTAATAAGCGCACACTGTATACATTTGGCCTTGGGGTTTGGTAGGGGCAAATGTTGTGTTTGTAGAGGAACTGGAACTGTGAGTTTATACAAACAGTTTGGACATTGTATAGTTTGTAAGGTAATCAGAGAGTTTAACTTAAAATGAGGGCAGCAAGGACTTCTCATTATATTTCCTATGTTCTTCAGATTGTTACTAGAATATGAAATCACCTTACCTTCTTGATAGGATCTGGGAGGACCAGAGGGCCTGGCGCTCAGCGCGGTCTTAGCGCGGACGGGCGCAGACGGGCTTGCCTTAGGCGCGCCTTCGGCGCGCTGTCGGCGTGCCCGCTGCGCCGTCGGATATGGTTGTTCATTTAAAGAAGGAGTGGAGGAGGGCGTGGGTCAGCCAGCAACTGGAGCGCTGCCCCTGCCTTCCCCCAAGATGACGTCCACCTTCTCTCGCCCCAGCAAGTAATCTGCTGTGCGAGGAGGGTGAGTGGGAATAGGGAAGCGCTTGGGCTACAAACTGTGCAATGTCGCGTTTTAAAATCACAGGACAGAACACACAAGTTGCTAATACAATCTTTTAAAAACGATTGTGCAATATGTTAAAATCACGTAAATAGCAGCAGTTATTCTTAAAATACGATCCCTCTTGTCTAACAACCCCCGGCTTCCGCCTCAGGGGTGTATGAGCACTTAATCTGTGCCACGCGTCTGGTACCGGGGATTTAAATCAGCTGGGAGGGCGGGGGTCAGCCAGCAACTGGAGCGCTGCCCCTGCCTTCCCCCAATATGACATCCGCCTTCTCTCGCCCCAGCAAGTAATCTGCTGTGCGAGGAGGGTGAGTGGGAATAGGGAAGCGTTTGGGCTACAAACTGTGCAATGTCACGTTTTAAAATCACAGGACAGAACACACAAGTTGCTAATACAATTTTTTAAAAACGATCATGCAATATGTTAAAATCACGTAAATAGCAGCAGTTATTCTTAAAATACGATCCCTCTTGTCTAACAACCCCCGGCTTCCGCCTCAGGGGTGTATGAGCACTTAATCTGCATTCCCACCATCCCATATGTAAGCAGGCGTAGCTAGGGGAAAAACTCGCCCCCATAGATACGCCTCTTACTTGGTGGTAAATATTTTCATCAAACATGAAGTAATTATCCTCTAGGCAGAATCTTGTGAGATCTAGTAACATCTTATTATGTGTGAAGAACTCAATAGGTCTTTTGCCTAGGAAGTAGCTCAAAGCTCTCAAACCGTCCTCATGTCTGATTGACGTATATAGATTGGAGACATCCAATGCCAACAGTAAAAATTCATTATTCCATGGGAAACCGCAAATTTATTATTAAAAATCTGTTGTGTCTCGCACGTATGATGGGAGTTGTTTTACATGTTCCGGTAAAAAGGAGTCTATATATACCGAAATGTTCTCCAATAATCCTTGTTTGGCTGAGATTATCGGTCTCCCTGGTGGACAGTTAATGTTCTTATGTACTATATATATATATATATATATATATATTTATATTATATACAGGGCCAAGGCAAAAGTTATCTCTAACAGACAAAGAAGGAACAAGCGAAGAAAAGAAAGGCGCAAGCGGCAACAAGGCGCCCAAACACAAACCAGAAAGAAAAAACCATGGGTGAAACGCCGCTAAATGATAACACTATAATAAACCTTTCAAATGTAACATTAACCAAAGCAGAGAAACAACTGCTCTCGTTAGGCTTGAATTTTTGTCCTGTCCAAAGTTTTAATTACACAATGACCAGAGTTGACCTGTTCTTTTTCATAAGAAAATTAAAACTTAAGAAACATTTTGCGCTCAAAACCATCAAAGACTCATCTAATGAAAATGATACATCTGAGGAATCAAATATTGACAACTTGAATATGTTATCAGCTTCGGATGTACATATCTTCTTAGATGCTAATGACCTAAATACCTCCACCAATGACACTGAGGCAGATCCGGATGCTTCCACACAGACAAGACTCAGCAGGAAATCTGTCTTGCAGAAGGGAGCGGGCCTCAGTCCATTCAAAAGCAAATCCAAATTTGTTCCCGTAACACCCAAAGACGCTATCGACGTCTTCCATGACTGTGTAGTAAGTGACATCAAGAAATTATACAAGCAAACCAATTCCAAATCTAAAAGGAAAGTTACTTTTATGAGAAGAGAATATGGAAAACTAATAAAGAAACTTGGAGAAAATCATGAAATAGTAATAAAAAAATCTGACAAGGGTGGTAACCTAGTGATTTGGTCCAAGCAAGATTACATTTTAGAGGCCAAACGACAACTTTCGGATCCCTTGTGTTACAAAGTCTCTAGCCAGAAAGAATACCTCTATGCCAAGAGTGAGCTACAACGGTTGTTATCCCAATGGAAGAGAGAAGGACTTATTTCCACCGATGAATACAAATTTATGAACACAGAATTTCCAATAATGCCATCTTTGTATTTGATTCCGAAGGTGCATAAAGGAGTTACACCAGTGCCTGGGAGGCCAATTGTTTCTGCCATTAGGAGCATGGGCGAAAACGTTGGCCAATATATTGACTTCTTTCTCCAAGATATTGTTAAAGATCTTGATAGTTATGTTCGTGACACCAGTGATTTCTTGGACAAGATTGCCTGTATTGAATGGGAAGAAAACATGTGGCTGATCTCGTTGGACGTTGAATCGTTATATACGAGTATCAACCATGCACATGGCTTGAATGCAATCAAATATTTCTTGGACAAGAAACCCATGGCTTTCCATGAGCACAATAAGGTCATATTGGGACTAATTCATTGGTGCTTACACAATAATTTCTTCACATTTGGCAAAGACATTTACAGACAAAGGAGAGGGGTGGCGATGGGGGCCTGTTTCTCCCCCAGCTATGCGTGTTTACACGTAGGCTGGTGGGAGGAGCAGGTCCTCACCGCATCACACTCCACTACCATGAGAGAACATGTTGTTTGTTATCTGAGGTATATAGATGACATATTCATGGTGTGGAAAGGGTCCAAAGATGAGGCTTTGTTGTTTATAGAGGATATGAATGATAACTCCATGAATCTAAAGTTTTCTGTTAACATCAGCCAAATCAGGATGCAATTTTTGGACGTGGAGATCTATGTGTCTGATTCTAAGCTTAGTACTACACTCCATAGGAAGTCCTCTGCTGGCAACATGACTTTACATGCTGCCAGTATGCACCCCAAACATACCATCATGGGGATACCCTATGGAGAGATATTAAGACTCAAAAGAATCTGCAGTTCCCCTTCTGACTATAAACAATGTTTAGATGAGTTGTTAGCACGATTAAAAGTCAGGGGTTATTCCAATAAGATTCTCAGGAAAGCAGTTGAAAAATCAGAACTTAGATCTAGAGAAAGTCTATTTCCTTCCACTCAGACACAGTCAGAAATGAGCAATATTCCTGATACTCAACAAGATGGCCCAAGGATGATCACAGCTTTTAGCAGTGAGGACAAAAAATTAAAGGCAATTTTTAAAAAGAATTGGCCTATAGTATTAAGTGACCACATATTGAATACCAGGTTGCCAGCCAATCCTATCATCACTTTCAGACGGGCGAAAAGTATGGGGTCCGCTTTGGACAAAACTGCCCCTGAGTTGAAATCTAAAACCCGTTGGTTAAAACCTTCAAGGGGTTTTTTCAAATGCTCCAGCTGCCGCGCATATAGATTTGGCATTAACACCTCGCAATATTCAACTCCTTTTGATACAGAGCCAAAAAAGATCACAGGCAATTTTAATTGTAAAACAGACTTTGCCGTGTATGTCCTGACGTGTACCTGCGGATTACGATATGTTGGTAGTACCAAGCTGCAGGTGCACGCCAGGATTCTACAACATTTGCGCGCGATTTTGCACAGTGACCCTGCCTATCCGGTGGCCCGACATTTCAAAAGAGCACATAACAAAGATTTATCTTGTTTAAAGTATTTTGTGATCGGAGCTATACCACCCCTGAAAAGAGGAGGAGACAGGGAATCACTTCTAAGACAGCTGGAGACAAGGATGATACTAGAGCTAGACACGCGTTGGCCTAACGGGTTGAACAATATTTATGAGATGCATCACTTTTTGTAATATATTACATTGTTCTTCCGTCTATATTGCCTGTATATTTCCCCAGACCCGTATCCACTATCTTTTCCTCCCTCTTAGTTAGGTTCCCTATTTTGAGGTTGAGGTCGGGTCTGATAACATTCCTTGCTGCTCTTTGTACATAGCTTGAGGAAACCTTTCCTTTTGGTATATATGAGCATATAGATATTTCATAGATATATATTTTTATATGTTTATGTTATGTTTATATCTATATACATTTGTATTTTTCTATTTTTCTACAGTATTTTCTACTTTGATAAGATGAAGAATATCTTAAGTATAGACATGAAATTGCCATATATATATTTTTGTGGGTTTTACATTTGTCATCATAGGTGTATATATATGCTATTTAATCCTGTGTATATATATCATCAATAGTTTATCACGAATCTAGGTGTATTTATTGGATTTCATAATGTTTTAACTATTTATACTATTTATTATTATTAAGGGACGAATCATGCACATAGAATTTTGTGGTAATCAGTTGTACCCAGGGATTTGTGAGACTGATATGTGTTTTGATATTTTTCGTCCTTATGTTAATGAATGGTATTGCACTTTATCTCGTACAGCTTTCTCTTCCTCGCTGTTTTTACAACCTTTGCACTTTATTCACTTAGCACTTTATCAAAACTGCCATAGTTATGCGATCAGACAATCTCTCTGTACATTTTGAAGTGGGAGTTTCCCAGCTTTAGTAGTTTGTCAGTATTTATACAAAAAATGAGGTTTTGTCATATTTCGTGACGTAAATTGTACTTATATATTGACTGCCTGAAATGTACATTTATGATTATGGATTTAACCAGTTATTTATCTTATTTGTCTGTTACTGTCTGATTATGGATTTAACCAGTTATTTTATCTGTCTGTTACCGTCAGATTTACATACATAAACTGTGGTAGTATGTTTTCACTATTCATTAAGTCACATGACTCACTACGTCACTGTGAAGGGGTGTTCACTTTCCAAAATTGCATTTAAAAAGCATTAAGTCTTAAGTACATGTTGCAGCGTGAACAAGGGCATACCTTGCCAGAAACGCGTAGCTGCTTTCTGTGTACCGAAATAAAAACGATATGCTGATGTTACGTGGTCCGTCTCCCTTCTGTTTGCAGGTGTGCTGAGCAGGGGCTGGAAACACCGAGCGATCCAGAGGAGTCACGTGGTTCATATATTTATATTTACATATATATTACAAATTATGGTACTTGACCTTCACCTCTGTTTAGTCCAAACAGAAACGCTGGCATCTCTGAACACACAACTCCAGTCACCTTTAAAACATTATGGTACTTAACCTTCCCCTCTGTTTAGTCCTCATAGAAACACTGGCATCTCTGAACACATGTAACTTGGCACACACAGGGCACTAGACCCACGAAAAACAGCTATACCACACTAGCCAATCGGTCAGACACGACATTTATTAACATACTGCATGTTAAATCCCTGTCTCACTTCCATACAAACATTACAGGTTCAATCTACAGCAAATATGTATTATTGCACTGTTTTGTAATGCACTTTCAGTAATTCCCCTTGAATGCTGAGGGTCCCTTGGGGCCAACTAGCCTACCAGGTAGCTCCAGTATGAGCCAGGGAGCTGCGTTGCAGAGAGGTGTTCAGAGGCCCCTCCCCTTTTTACACCTCTCTGCAACACAGCTCTGTGGCGCTTACTGGAGGTACCTGGTGAGCTAGTTGGATCCCAGGGACCCTCTGGATTCAAGGAGAATGTATCCCCCAACTCAAAAAGCGTCACGGGGTGCGTTTACCCAGTGGTGAAGGGAGGGGCCCTGAGGTGACACCCTGTGGCGCGTTTTTTTAAGTTGGGGAATTAATTCCTCTTCACTCCTGAGGGTCCCTGGGGCCAACTAGCCCACCACTTGTCACCATTGGCCGTAGTGGATTGACAGAGAGTACTTAGGGTATAACTATTAGGAGAGTGAAAGTTATGTTTGGTGATCTGACTAGTCGTGTTTGTTTTCCTCTTTTTTGCCTAGGACTTGCAGTGAAATTATTATCCTGATTTGGTCCCTCACTGTATGTGCAGCATCATCATCTCACTGGGGAAACAGGATGAATGTATTTGTGGAGTACTGTGATGTTGGTTATTGGATGTGATTCAGACTCAAAAGACTTATCCGTATATATTCATATCGAAGTCACTAACCCACTTGGGTAACGAATCATAATATTGGAGCACTGGCTCAGAATTATTTCCGTATTATTTGGTGGTGGGGGCACTCACCACTTAATTTGTGTTATTGAACGACAATTTATTGGTACACACTATGCAATAATATGTGAATATACTAAGGGACGGTTATAAATGGAACTTTCCATTAATTGTAATTAAGTTCAAAACAGGATTTTATACCTCATATTACGGCGCACATTGAGGAATGCGATATATATGTGATATATTTGGATTGATTAGCAACACAATGTATGTTTTGCTTTTCACAGCTCCAAGATGGCCGCTACAATGAAATGTTTCATACCCTCTGTTCATGTTTACTGCCAAAAGTCGCATGCACATTTTGTTTGTTCACAACTTTATTTAAACACATGTAATTTGCTTGTTAGACCACCCGTGACCAAGGCGAGTTGTTGCCGAAATGCGTTGGGGGTTGTTTCCTTACTCTTATCAACATGCTTGTGTGGAATTGATTAAATATGCACCTTGAATACACGCCTTGTTTTGGAGCGGTTATTTGAAAAGACTGGACTTGGAGTGCAAGGGCACATCAGTTTTGTTGTGCCTGGTGAAAGATATATATATATATATATATATATATATTATATATATATATATATATATATATATATATATATATATAATATATATATATATATATATTAGATTTTTTTTAATGCTAATTCCTAACTATAACGTGCCTTAAACCTATGTTTTTTTCAGTGAATATATATATATATATATATATATATATATATATATATATATATATATATATATATATATATATATATTCACTGAAAAAAACATAGGTTTAAGGCACGTTATAGTTAGGAATTAGCATTAAAAAAATCTTAGGAATTCACTGAAAAAACCATAGGTTTCACAAATGTTATAGTTAGCTGGCCATTTGACTAAAATAAAACCTCTGAAATTCCCCCATAATAGTTAGTTCAGCTAACTATAACTCGCGCGCCCGCAATGCACTGCTGATGACGTCACATATTACATCACTCATGACATGGTCAGTGACATTAATCATGACATCACTGATGACATCTCAAATGACATCACTGATGGCATCACTGATGACATCATCCTTGTGAAAGTGTGGCAGACCTCCTCTCACCCTAATATAACCTGTGATACACACATTCAAAAATAGAACCTAAAATTTTCAAACAAATGGAGATACCAATACCAGTTAGAACAACCTATTCAGTAATTCCAAAATCTACATACACATCCACTCATTCACCAATAGTTCTATATAGTCACTCATACATGTACTCACTCATCATATGTACTCCTACACCTATACATCCTGTTACACACCTACACTTATACATAGTTATTCACACACATACTCACACATGCAAATAAACTATCAAACATCCATTTACTTGCATATACAGCTCTACACACACCACTACACTTAATTCTACTGAAACATACACATACTTACTCTCTTAAACAATCAGTTATAGAAACACACTTGTTTATACAGGAACTCTTCCAACCTGTCACTCTCATATATCCGTACTTATATACATCAATACTCACATATACTAGTTTTAAACATATGTATTTACTCATAAAGACACTATTGAGGCAGTCATTCACTCACTAACACACCTATACACACACTCATTCACCCATACAGTCCTGTACACATGCTGTCTTCAAAACGCATACAAACAGTGAGTCACTCATTCATGCATCTATTCGCTGAGTAATACCCCCCATCAAGCCATACAGACACTGATACTGATACTCAAAAAACTAACTAATAACCCATATACACACTCATGTAGCTACTCACCAACCAATGCAGCCACTTATACACAAAGTGAGACAGTGACACAGATATTTACATATTTAAACATTACTTGCTAATACATGTATTCACTAAGATGCACTTAATAAGTCAGTTATGAAATCAATTTTAGAAAAGAAAACATCCATTTACACACTTATTTACCCATTTATTCTTCCATCGACCTTTAGATATACATATATAAAAAATATTTATTTTTCAGAAAGACGCACATTCACTGGATGATGTCATCAGTGATGTCATTTTAGATGTCATCAGTGATGTCATGAGTGATGTCACTGACCATATCATGAGTGATGTAATATGTGACGTCATCAGCAGTGCATTACGGGCGCATGAGTTATAGGTTTCTTTTCTGTGAATTTCTAAGGTTTTTTTAATGCTAATTCCTAACTATAACGTGCCTGAAACCTATGGTTTTTTCAGTGAATTTCAAAGGTTTTTTAAATGCTAATTCCTAACTATACATGTGTGAAACTTATGTTTTTTTCTTTGAATTTCTAAGGTTTTTTAAATGCTAATTCATAACTATAACGAGGCTAAAACCGATGTTTTTTTCCAGTGAATATATATATGTGCACTGGAAAACTAAACACCCACTTCCCTTACAAAGAAATGGAAAGTTTACATCTCTGCAGCCTCGCTTATTTTTCACCTTATTCATTTTCCGCTCAATCAACACATCATCCACAAATACACACACCTACTTACTGCCTTTCTTGGCTGGGCTTATCAATTATTATTCTTTAATTCAAACTCAAAGTCAAGGCCCTTTATTCAGCCTTCTTCGTAACTACTACCCATCAATAGCAGTTGGTAATTTCCACACTTCCGTCCTTTCTTCCGTCCTTACTACCGTAGACCAGGGGTCTCCAAACCGGTCCTGGAGGGCCGGATCCATGCCAGATTTTTTGGATATCCCCACTGAGATACATGTAGTAATTTTAAAAATCTGGCATGGATCCGGCCCTCCAGGACCAGTTTGGAGACCCCTGCCGTAGACTATGTGTACTTTATGCACCAGCTGGCTTCCTTATATGTGCTACTTGTTTCTCTTGCTCCCACGGCGGAATCTAACACCCTATCTGTGTAATGAGCTGGAAATCCAAAGATTCTCTTCACTGACAAGGCAGTGGGTAGTTGGCATGTCTCCAACCTTTCTTATTTTTCACCCTTTTCATCTTCCACTCAATCAACACATCATCCACACATACACACAACTACTTGCTGCATACATTAGTTGTGATTATCAACTATTCTTCTATTTCATAAACCTATTCAAAGTGCAGGCCTTTGTCGAACATTTTTATTGTAACAAGTCCCCCAGCCGAAGACATTGTAAATTTGCACACTTGCTCCCTTTCTTGGCTGGGTTTATCAATTATTCTTCAATTTCATATTCTGATTCAAACTCAAGCCCCTTTATCAGGCCTTTTTATTGTAACTACTGTTGCTCCTACACAGAACTGTGCATAAAGACTTAGGACCTCAAAGAATTTCGGTGTACCAAAACCCACCTTAGTACCCAAACCCCCTACCAGACTAGCAATCAGTGACTCATTGGTTCTTTGTCCTATAGCAAAAACACCAATGACTAGTCAACCCAAAACATGCGACTTAGATTACCTCAAGTAAGGTAGATAAAAAGAGCACTCTTTCATTATAGTCTTACACCAGCCCAAAACAAGGAGTAAATAAAGAACGTGCAAGTTTGAAATGTTTATTTCTAACGCCGTAATCTCATGACAGTACCTTAGATAATACAACCAAACATATTATCAGAAAAAAGGTTGTCAGCATTGTTACTATTCCATAACATACAAAGGGAGAAAGCATCTTATATTGCTAACGGGAAACAGGTTTAAAATATACCTACATTTCACCCTCCATACCTACCAGGTTAGTTTATAACTACAGAAGGTCTCATAGGATTACATGGACGGCCCCATACCTCTGGTACTCAGCAGTAGTGGATCACATTGAGTTCTGCACAAACTGTCAGCATAGGAATGTTCAAAAACTGTGTCTAATTATGCCTCCACAATACATTATTAAACGCGCCAGTATCAGACGTGGCCACACCTGCATATGTGTTATAGGTTGAACGTGCGAGGATCATTCCGAATAACAGACACACTTTCCAAGATAACCTTGATGTTCCATGCTCTCACTATACACACTTAACTAGCGACGCAGTCTAGAAATGTAGCATAAGAAATTATTCTCATGTGAAACAAAATACTCAGCCTGCTCTAAACAATATTAAAATTGCGTGTTGTGTGCAAAGCAGAGCAGGAAAGCAAAAATGGCTTTTAAGCTCCTAATGAACCCATGCTAACTTAACACGGTGTGAGTGCAAGGCTCAGCCCACGACACCCTGCCTCGAAAGAACCACGTGATGTAAACGTGGGCGAACTAGGAATGCAGAGTCCAAGCCTGAAAAGCAGAGTCAAGTTCAAATTTGGATAAAACATTATTCGCTGTTTGATAGAAAACAGTAACTAAATAATAAAGAATAGGTAGAAAAATCAAAGAGTCTTAATCCAACAGCGTATAAGCACAGTATGTAGCAACAGCCTCCAAGAGGAAGTCATTGTTCTCATCTGAAAACATTTCAGCCATCCAATTCAATAGTGGGAATGAACATACATGTTCCTAAACGACCGGAGCCTCTATCACCATCAGAGGAAAACTCTGTTCATCTTCAATGTAACTGCATGCCAAGAAGTCATGCGCCGCTGCAAAAACATTCCAACGTCCCATTATTCCATGTATCGCTGCTAAGGCCATAATCCTGCCGCCAGAACAGAGCAAGTCATGAACCACTAATGGGCTCATCAGCTGGTCATAATCCGCGTTGGGAGACACTGTACTGCAGAGGCACAAATCCAGGGCCCAGTCGAAATCGCAGCTCAGGCAATGGAAGACAGTTTGAACGCATGTGAAAAAAGAAGAATCGAAACGATAATCCATAAACTGCACTCAATGTAGCCAGAGTCAGCGCTCCGTAATAACTAAGCATTCGGTTGCGGAGCAGTAACAGTCGAGAAATATTATTGTGTGCTGGAGGATGTGCATCCATATTTAAGTAAACAAATTAATAGAAGCACACCGACAACTAATGCGACGAATCAGAGGAATCCACCAAAGATGCTGGAAAAAATCGAATGAAAAAAATGCTGAAAAGACACCAAATATAGTTTCAAAAGAACTCACAAGACCACTGCTTCTAACTTTAAAAAAGTAAGGTAACCCCGTAGTCAAGGACGCATTAAAGATACTCTAAATTAACTCCCCAAAATACAAAGACACGTCTGTATTTAATAAATCATACACTTCTGTGCGGGTGTTTACTACATGAAGGACAAATGTTTCTCTAGCAGATGTAAGAGCGACCTCTTTTTGAGACAATATCGCACTTATACGGCTCACTTGGTTGACTCTTCTTTCAAGGTCGGAATCGACGGCCAGATGGAAACATCCAGCTTCCCATGCAGAGGAGTAAACACAACTTTTTTTTGGCAAACCACACGCTCATTTACCGTAATCATGTAACCGATGCCTGGTAACATTACACAACAATCTGCATTATTTCAAATTAAATACCTCACGTTTCCAGTAAACTGAACAATGGTATGATAGCAGGTGTCACAGTGCCTTTCAAAACTCACACCAAATTAGGCGCATCTAGATTACAAGAGCCATGCAATTGTATGTGTCTACAAATTAAGGAGTAATATGGTGCTATTGTGAAATCCTCGCCATTCACATAGACTTATTTTCCCTCCCTCAGACACCTATATGTAAATGATAATAACGAAGCTTAATGGAGATAAAAGCTGCCTAAACATCCCTATCTGCCTATAGCATAGTATTACATGCAAACCTCAAACTTATACAGGCTAAAAAGTAATGTTATGATACCATGGATAACCCACACAGCTGAATCGCATCTCCAATGAGTGACCACTTCTAACCATTCTCATGCGCACCCTGTGCTCTGATTTGACAGTGAGAGAGTGATCACACCATAGTTTGTACTGCTAATCATTCTCAGCATATGCTACGAATACGCTTTCATGTTACGTGTCGCATCAAAACGCCCGTGTGACGTCATGTACAGCACCCCGTATGCAAAGACGCAAATGTTTTAAATTGTTTAAAAACATATATTTATGTATTTATTGAACATAGTAACAGAACACATTATCTAGGTTAATTATGAAAACATTTTTTGAAAAGTTCCAATAATACTACATTACTTTAAAAGCAATTACACCAATCGCAGTGGAACATCATGCGTACTCGCATCCTAAGAACACCATAATAACAGCGTAACAGTACGCAAAGCCATGTGACTTTAAAAGAAGAAATTTAATTGGTTCATAACACTTTCTATTACAACTGTTGAAACTTCCGTCCCATTTTAAAAATTCTACTTTGACTTTCTAAAAAGAAACATCTCTTCTGAGAAACTTGTCAAATAGAACAAAGTTTACCATATTAACAGCAATGGACTCATCTTCCAGCCATTCTTCAGAAGAATATTTCATTCCTAAAGAAACTCCAAAGAAGAGGAAAGAAGATCTAATTTGGCAGTTTTTTACTTTTCCAGAAGGGCAAAAAAAGGTTAATGCTCCAAAAGTAACCTGTTAAATTTTCCAAACTCTTTCAACGAGTGATCCATCTCAAAAATACTCCTTTAGCACAGCAAATATGGAGCGACACGTAAAGAACTTACACCCCAACAACTTTGCTCGAGCTGCACACAGAGGTTGAAGGACAACCCACCTGCTACTGCACCAAGCACATCAACTGCTGCACCAGCATTTTCAGCAAACAATCAACGCACACAAATTCATCCTGATTTTGCTCAAGTTAAAATTCTATACATTTATTTCAATAAACTTTTGTATTATGGGAAACAGTCTATTGACATGATAAAACGCAGAAAGCAGGAGCATCACTGTCCTCGACATTACTTTTTTTTTCATTCTTTTATTTGAAAAAATTAATAAAAATGTGTGCCTATACATCCATGTGAGACCCCCTGAGCAGGCCTAGAGGGTCAACATGTTTCTACCTTACCCCCTTTCCATATTTTTCAACTTAGTTTTACTGTTTTCTTGTGACTTGGTGCTATCAAAGCACAAGATGGCTGCCAACACTTCCTGGTTTGGAGTGTTGACAGGCAAATGACATCCAATCAGCATGCAGCTCGTGCTCGTAATTGTACGGATTTCCGTACGCGTGCTGTACTTCGTCTCTAGATATCGCTATGATTTTACTTTTGATTTTCTCAGGAACTACTGCACGGATTTACACCATTTAACAAAAAGCACAATCTGCGAACCAAACTCTACCTCTCTGCTAAATTAGGTGTAATTCAATTTGGCTTTTCGTTCTGTAGCCCTGACTAAAGGTCCCTATGGAAAATTGCATGGGCTAAACACCTTTAGGGACCCCCTTTTTTCTCAGCCCCTGCTTGACGAATCACCCCCAAACTTTCAGGGAAGGAGCGGAGCAGAGCAGGCCACTTTCTTGGAGAAAAATCGCAAAGATTCGTCCACCGGCGCCAAAGTTATTCCAAATAGAATGTGTGGTAGGTAATATATATATATATATATATATATATTCAATGAAAAAACCATTGGTTTTAGGCCATATATAGTTAGGGATTTGCATTTACAAAACCTTATTTTACTCGCATAAAACCATTGAAATTCCATATATAGTTATAAGCGCTAACTATATATCGCGCACCCGCAATCCACTGCTGATGATGTCACATATTACATCATTCATGACATGGTTAGTGACATCACTGATGACATCACTGATGACATCTCAAATGACATCACTGATGACATCACTGATTACAACATCCAGTGACTGTATGTTTCTGTAAAGTTAAAATATGTTTTACATATTGAAGAATGAGTTGATATATAAGTGTCTGGATGAAGGATTTACTAGGTGCATGACTGACTGATTGAGTGAGTGATTAAATGTGTCTCACTGAGTGCATGGGTTAGTGACTAAACTGTTTTAATTTGTGCATCATTATATCTGTTGTTCTACAAACTGCTGCATATGTTGATCAGTAGCTATATGAGTAACTGTATGGGTTGATTGGTTGTCCAAGTATTTGTATGGGAAACTGAGTGTGTGTGTATGGGTGGCTGGAAGGTGTGTGACTCTGTACATAGATGTGTGAGTAGTTGATTCACTATATGTATAGATTCAAAAGTGCATGTGCAAACAGCTGTATGGGCGGTTGACTGTGCATGAGTGTATTAGTGAGTGAATGAATATCTCAGTGCTACATGTCAAATTAAGTACATATGTAAAACACAGTACATGTGAGAGTTGACATCTATAAATAACTGTGCATAAGAGCCAGTGAATGTGTGAGTGGCTGTATGGATCATTGTGAACATGTATCAGAGATTGTATAAGAGAGTAAAGTAAATATGTGTTAGTATATGTTTGAATAAGTAAGGTGTGTATAACTGTATAGTTGAGAAAATGGAGGTGTGATTGATTTTTGGCATAACTGACTAGGTGTGTGAGTAACTCCATGGATGAGTGACAGTCTGTGACTGTCTGTTTACACTGATTGTATCTAAGGTTATATTAGAGTCTGAAGAGGTTCATGGTATTATCACATGAATGATATCATCAGTGATGTTATCAGTCATGTCAAATGAGATGTTTTCAGTGATGTCATCAGTGATGTCATTTGAGATGTCATCAGTGATGTCATCAGTGATGTCACTAACCATGTCATGAATGATGTAATATGTGACATCATCAGCAGTGGATTGCGGGTGCGCAATATATAGTTAGCGCTTATAACTATATATGGAATTTCAATGGTTTTATGCGAGTAAAATAAGGTTTTGTAAATGCAAATCCCTAACTATATATGGCCTAAAACCAATGGTTTTTTCATTGAATTTTCAAGGTTTTGTAAATGCAAATTCCTAACTATATATCCACTATAACCTATGGTTTTTTCTGTGAATTTCATTGGTTTTTTAATAGCAAATATGAAAAGCTTTAAAATGTCAAGTACGTGATAGATAAAAACATTTTCGTATTTATGCACGCTGATGTGCTTTGAACGCTGCCCCCCTCCCCTCTTTTCTCTTAGTAGTACTCTCTCTTTGCAGATAGTGAAGAGTAGTTAACGCAGGCCTTTACCCCCGTTGTAATCCGTCCTGCCTGCTTGTCTCTCCATTTGATTGATTATTATCCAAGCATTTACTGTTTTACAATTGATTCTCTTTGGTTCATTCTCTATTTACAAACAAGCACAAAGTCGCAATACTCTGTTTAGTCTTTGCAGATCATGAAAAATCGTGTAAAAAAATAAAAGTAATCGAGCAAAATCAGTAGGCCACTAATTGGATCTCTTTTTGACCTCGCTAAAATAGAAATATTATAAACAACCCTTCATGAGAAATACGAAAATAGTGAGATGAACTGAGCTCCACACCATGAGGGCTGCAAGACAGCTCGGCTCCGTCACCCACCCCGCCCAAAATAACGACAAACCCTATGCAAATATTAAAAATATAGACAACACACCAGCAAAGAAACAGGGTAAAACATTTTATTAAATAACTATTTACATAACGTTGGTTTATAAGATGATGTCAGTAGTGGACCGATGTGTGAATAGGTCGGAAGCAGCACAAGGCGCCAAGATCCGGATGGAAAGTCCTGGATGTTGGGTGCCATAGTTCAGAGTTCTGAGTTTGAGCCTTTTTCAATGCCTGTGCTTTGTTGTTTCCCCTCCATCAAAAACAAAACAAAAATATAAAACTGTGCAAAAATACAAAAAAATCAAAAAATGTTTACAAAAGCAGTGCTTGTAAGACTGTCTGAAGCTTATTTCCACCTACTGCAGCTTCACTATTCTCAAAGTAAGTGAGGGTCGTTTGTGGACCTGACTGCATTTGAAAACAATGTTATATGGTACCTCCCTAAACCGCTTGACGGAGGCCCCCGAGGGGCGGTGTGATGGCACGGACTCGGAGAAGACGCTTGGCTCCGACCCCCTCCCCAAGTCTTATAGCACTGGTGTAGCCTGAGATTGCCCCCGACATAGGCGGCCGGCTCCCGGGGTCCGGCGGAACTTTTTGCCTTTTGATGACTCTTCTATTCTGGACTTTGTCCCACAATCCGTTTGACCTGAAGACACGCTGTAGTGGGGCGCCCCTTTACCGTTTTAGTTGCCATTCCGCCCGCTTTTGCTACACTGTGCCTCTTCCGCCATTCAGCTGTTTACCGCCCGCTCTTGCGACTACAGCGTCTCGCTCACCATGTAGTTAAGTTGTTCCCGCTCTTGCGGTGCAGCGATAGGCGGCTGCCACAGGACTCTCAAAATGGCGGCCGGCTCTTCGGTTTTGGGCCTGGTCCACTAAAATGGCCCTGGGACACCTTGGAACTCGGACGCTTCCCTGATAGGGCTTGGGTCCCATTCTCGAAAGCGTCCCCTCAGCCGTGAAGATTCTACAAAAGTCTTGGGGGCCCCCGACTCCCGCAGGCTTCTGGTGGGGAGCGGCTGCCATGTCTGCTCGTGGAATGGCCACGACGGAGCTACGAGATGGTAGTGCTCTCATGCTGACGCCAGCTTTAGTCTGAAACATCCAGAAACACTGTAGACTACCAATTCGATCAGTTCCGGTAGCGCCCCAACATGACCCGGAAGAGAAGAACTTGCCCTCCCCTCTTTGACTGATGGTTCTTGTTGCCTGTCCCCTCTGTTGTCATTTAACAGAACTTTTTGGACTGCTGAAAGGGGTTGTGTTCCGAACGCTGGTTGGTGGAGACATTTTGACTATATTCTTGACCTACGTTGTCGCGTAATGCGTTATATGACACGCCGCGTTAGCGCACCCGGAAGTGATCCGGGGCGCGGCGCGCAGCGCGTAACGTAAGCATAACAGGTCATGTGACTTTTTAATAAAACTTTTCATTGGTTCATTTTACTTTTGTTATTTTAATGATGAAAAGCTTGGTCATATGACCTAAAAATTACGCTTTTTATTGTTTTCGAACATTATTTTTTTTAAAACATATATGTTATAATATTCCAGGCTAATGTACTTTCCCGGAAAATTTACAACTGTCCTGCAAGTAAAATATATTCCTTTTTCGAGAAAAAGGCGTTTCTTCGTTCCATGACGGAGCCGTTGAGTAAAAGAGACTCGGCCTGCTGTCTTAGTCGCCGATACGCCTGATTATCAGATTCTTATCGATCACTTTATGTTGCAGGAGTGGAAAACACAACTGCCCTTGACCATTTATCTTTACTACGTTCCTACATATTATACCTTTTATCCGTCATGTAATTGGACTGCTTTATTTCACTTGCCTTTTACTGATTCGAAAACAGTGACTAAAAGTAAAAACTTTACCAATGTAAATACTACTACCGTGTTTTGTTTTAAAAACCTTTATTGTGAAAATGTCAGTATACAAATACGGGCCTATAACCACCTGGGCCGGCCACTGAGCAAACTGAAATCGTATATGATGAGGAGACATTTACACTGTAGAGGAACGTAACGAGCGGGCCTAGGTTGCAAGAACTAAGGTGTCTAACAGTTGCGGAATCGGTGGACGTACATTTTGTAATTAAAATAAGACAGGGCCACTTACAATAAAATTTTCTAGATATACATTTGCGGGCAAGGAGTTACGAGTCCCATTTATACCGGCGCCATTTTGGGCGAGGCCGGGCAGGTCCAAGATATAGTCAAAATGTCTCCACCAACAATCGGCCAGACCAGAACCCCTTTCGGCCCTTTATGCTACAAGATGGTGTCTTCCATTCAGAAAATATTGTTGGCAGCATTTTGAAAGGAAAGATAAACAGCCGTTCTCCTAGTGAGTCTCACATTGTTACATTTAGGAAGAATGTTGAAGAGTAATATGTGGAAAATCTGAAGCCATTTTTCTACAAACTCTCAATCAGCCTAAGTCATGGGCGATCTTTGTCCACACCAGGGCAATAGTGAAGCTGCAGCAGGTGCAAAAGAGCTTCAGACAGTCTTACAAGCACTGCTTATCTAAACATTTTTTTGTATTTTTGCACAGTTTTATATTTTTTTTTGTTTTTGATGGAGGGGAAACAACAAAAAACAGGCATTGAAAAAAGCTCAACAGTGCAGGGCGCCTTGTGCTGGTTCCGACCTATTCACACATCGGTCCACTACTGACATCACCTCATAAGCCAACGGGGCACCCCACACTGACTTTCGGCGCAGCATTGTAGGATGGCCACACCAGTGCGGCAACTTGCTGGACACCACCTCGGTGCCATCCGGATCTCGGAGCGTTCGAGTCACTGTACCGCAAGAGTGACCGGAACTCAGCTGGACACGCCGTCTTTCGGCGCAGCATTGTAGGATGGCCACACCAGTGCAGCAATTTGCTGGACACCACTTTGGGCAACAGTGAAGCTGCAGCAGGTGCAAATAAGCTTCAGATAGTCTTACAAGCACTGCTCAGAACTCTCAACTATGGCACTCAACATCCAGGACTTGCCAATCGGATCTTGGCGCCTTGTGCTGGTTCCGACCTATTCACACATCGGTCCACTACTGACATCACCTCATAAGCCAACGGGGCACCCCACGCCGACTTTCGGCACAGCATTGTAGGATGGCCACACCAGTGCGGCAACTTGCTGGACACAACCTCGGTGCCATCCGGATCTCGGCGCGTTCGACTCACTGTACCGCAAAAGTGACCGGAACTCAGCTGGACACGCCGTCTTTCGGCGCAGCATTGTAGGATGGCCACACCAGTGCGGCAATTTGCTGGACACCACCTCGGTGCCATCCGGATCTCGGCGCGTTCGAGTCACTGTACCGCAAGAGTGACCGCAACTCAGCTGGACACGCCGTCTTTCGGCGCAGCATTGTAGGATGGCCACACCAGTGCGGCAATTTGCTGGACACCACCTCGGTGCCATCCGGATCTCGACGCGTTGTGCTGCCTTCGGCCTATTCGCACATCGGTCCGCTACTGACGCCGCCTCACGTGCCAACGGATTTTCTACGCTTTTTGTAGCCCTATGCCGCATAACAGGTCATGTGACTTGTTTATAAAACTTTTCATTGGATCATTTTACTTTTGGTTTCCTAAAGATGGAAGGCTTGGTCATATGACCTAAAAATAACACTTTTCATTGGTTTAGAACATTTTTTTTCCCAAACGATGAAAGCCCCACCTTGTTTCTGGATCATTCAGACTGAAGCTGGCGTCAGCATGAGAGCACCACCATCTCGTGGCTCCGTCGTGGTCATTCCGCGAGCAATCATGGCAGCCGCTCCCCACCGGAAGCCTGCGGGAGTCGGGGGCCCCCAAGACTTTTGTAGAATCTTCACGGCTGAGGGGACGCTTTTCGAGAATGGAGCCCAAGCCCTAGCAGGCAAGCGTCCGAGTTCCAAGGTGTCCCAGGGCCATTCCAGTGCACCAGGCCCAAAACCGAAGAGCCGTCCGCCATTTTAAGAGTCATGTGGCAGGCGCCTATCGCTGCACTGCAAGAGTGGGAGCAACTCAACAACATGGTGAGCGAGACGCTGTAGCCGCAAGAGCGGGCGCAACTCAGCTGGATGGCCGCCACCTGGGGAGGCCCGTTCACGCCGCCTCCCCCACGCCCCCCCCCCCCCGGGCCGCCGCACGCAAATTTTCGGAGCAGCATTGTAGGATACCAAAACCAGTGCGGCAGTTTACTGGACATCACCTGGGTGCCATCAACATCTCAGCGCGTTCTGCTGCCTTGGGACTATTCGCACAACAGACCGCTACTGACGAGGCCTCCCCCCGCCCCACCCGGGACGCCCCACGCCAATTTTCGGAGCAGCATTGTAGGATCCCAAAACCAGTGCGGCACCCAGGCGACATCACCTGGGTGCCGTCCAGAACTCTGCACGTTGTGCTGCCTTGGGACTATTCGCACAAAAGACAGCTTCTGACCATTGTTGCTTTTTTGGGTGAAAAATGTTTAAATGTTTTTACAGTTTTTGTTCCGTTCATTATAGTTAAATGTTAATAAAGTTTTAAAATCTAACTTTGTTGGAGTGCTATATATGTTTAAAAAATCGGGTGAATGGGGCCTTGAATCGGGTTATTGTCATGTGTGGGCTTTGCAAGTGTACTGCTACAAGATCGGACATTTCAAACTCAAATGCACGTTCTTTTTCTTACCTTTCCGAAGCATGGAGCGCAATAGCAGGCAGAGAAAGGGTGATGCACGTGTTGAACACTGCCTGGCCTGGCAAGTTGCTGGCAGTGCCCCCCCCGCCCGCTCCTGAAAGAGGGCACACACACACCGCCGCCCCGAGTACTTCACAAATCTTTAAAAGACCATGCGCTTGTTCATGAGGCTTAAATGGTTTATCACCCCTTCTAGAACCCCTGCATCGACCCTCTGACGTTTCCTGGAAGAATTAGCACGTAACACAATACCAAGCCCTGTCAGCTGAAACCCCCGAGAAATCATGGGGCATATTATCAAGGGGGTTTATTTCCGCTTTTTGGGCTTTAAAAGCCAAAAAAAAAAGAGATAAAATTATCTCCCTATTACCAAGCTGTCGCTAACACCAGTTAGTGACAGCTAAAAGGTGATAGCGACCATCTTGGGCCCCGCTTTGCATATCAGTGATATTTATCACTAATGACATGCAAAGTGGGCGTGCCAAGATTTTAGCGACTGGAAACAGTCCCTAACCATCGCTATCTCCTATTACCAACTTTTGGAGATATTCGCGCTAAGCGCGAATATCTCCAAAACCTAACACCTGCCCTGAGCAGTTTTAGCCATGTTATCCAATGGGAAGTGGATAACATGGCTAAGAGCATTTGCTGGATAATGCATGAATATCGCTGACTTTTCAACGATATTCATGCATTGCGGCCGTTTTTTATCGCATTTGCGATAAACCTTGCTAATAGCAAGGTTTATGTGCGATAAAATTCGCCGATGTGCGGCGATAATTTTTGTCTCTAAACAAGTTAGAGACAAAAATTATCGCTAGTTGTTGGTAATATGCCCCCGGGTTTTTGCTTGCAGGAATCGGGAGGCGGGAGACTAGCACTGAAATCAGTAGTCTCACGCCTGAATCGGGAGGGTTGGCATGTCTGGATACTCTACAGCTGGGGCCATAAACTACATCCGCAGGGCTAGGTGATAGCCTAGGTCCGGCCTGGACAATCGGACACAGAGGAAGAGGAGTGTCAGAGGGTGCGGTAGTGAATAGGGTGAAAGGGAGGTGTCGGGCGGGCACAGGGTGTGATTCTCAGAGAAGAGCAGCGCAGATGGGGGGAAGTATATGGCCCATGCATGAGAGAAACAGCGGGGGTGACCAGTGCGTGGGGGAGATGCTTGCGAGGGTGGGGAGCCATGCTGAGGATCGGCGGCGTGCAGAGAGTGGCCCTGGTCAAGGCATCTAAAATGGCTGCCGTGCACGACAAAATTGTGGCATTGGACAAAAACGCAAGATGGCGCAGACAATGTTTATCAATAAGGATTAATTTATAACAAAATATTTACTCGCAGTGACAAAATGGTGGTCAACACTTCCTGATTTCCATCGAATCGAACGTTAACAAACGTCACGCAGCAAAAAAAAAAAAAAAAAGCTCACGCACAGAGCAGTTTTTAGCCATGTTATCCAATGGAAGGTGGATAACATGGCTAAGAGCATTTGCTGGATAATGCATGAATATCGCTGACTTTTCAGCGATATTCATGCATTGTGGCCGATGTGCGGCAATAATTTTTGTCTCTAAACAATTAAAACGAAGCACAAAATGGCGAATTCCCGTTTCGCTACCAGTTTGCGGCCCAGTTCGCGGCCCGTGAAGCGCTTCTACCGTGTAAAATCATTTTTTTTTTATTTTCCCCACGGGACCCTTTAATAACCCCAACAACAATCCTAGGGGGTCAAGAGGGGTATACCTTGCCCCCTTTCAATAAATTCCCCCTTCGTTTTTCACCTCTTCTTCTCTCTCGATCCTACCGAGAGATAAGATGGCGGCCGCTCCGGACTGTTTAGAATGTTGACAGACACCGGAGAGCCAATCAGCTTTCTGTTATCCAATGGAAAGTGGATAACATGGCTAAGAGCATTTGCTGGATAATGCATGAATATCGCTGACTTTTCAGCGATATTCATGCATTGTGGCCGATGTGCGGCGATAATTTTTGTCTCTAAACAATTAAAACGAAGCACAAAATGGCGAATTCCCGTTTCGCTACCAGTTTGCGGCCCAGTTCGCGGCCCGTGAAGCGCTTCTACCGTGAAAAATCATTTTTTTGTTATTTTCCCCACGAGACCCTTTAATAACCCCAACAACAATCCTAGGGGGTCAAGAGGGGTATACCTTGCCCCCTTTCATTAAATTCCCCCTTCGTTTTTCACCTCTTCTTCTCTCTCGATCCTACCGAGAGATAAGATGGCGGCCGCTCCGGACTGTTTAGAATGTTGACAGACACCGGAGAGCCAATCAGCTTTCTGCGCGCAAAGTTCCGTTTCGCGAAAAGTAAGCGGACCGGATCGCTTCCCGGAGCGCTGTTACAGATATATATCTTGTTTTGAACGTTAATTTCTCAAAAACTACTGGAGCACATATATTGAGACCTAGCAAAGGCACATCGGGCTAACAGTCCCTACAATTTTGCCAAGTTTCGTGCAAATCCATTCAGCCGTTCGAGCTAAAAGTGAGTCCAACCGCCCTATGGAAAAATGAATGGGAAAAACGCGTTTTGGGACCCCCCTTTTTTCTCAGGCCCCCCCTAGACGAAACCCCACCAAATTTTCAGGGGCTGCTCAGAAACAAAATGTGCCATTTTCCTGAAAATTTCAGCCGATTCCGTCCACAAACGCCAAAGTTATTAGACATAGAATTTTCAAAAATCCCATAGGGAAAAAATCCTAACTATATATACCTACTGGCGATAGCCAGTAGGTAATAATATATATATATATATATATATATATATATATATATATATATATATATATATATATATATATATATATATATATATATATATATATATATATATATATATATATATATATATATATATATATATATATATATATATATTTTTTTGTAAATACTTTGTTTGACTGTGTCTGATTTCTGGTGACCTATAATACTGTGAACTGTTTAAGTGATTTTCATCGATAGTTGGCTGTGAAAATCACACACTCAGGTACTTTCGGCATAGGTGTCATCTGTAAATACATAACAAACATAGAACACTAGAAACTTGTAATAATGAAATTTCAGGTATGATTATGTTGATATATTTCCTAGTGTACCTCTGAATGTAAATATTAGAATGAGCCGATTAGTCGTTCAAAGATGGCCGCCGTGAAAGTAATGAATGAATTACCTCAAGTACCGTCTTTTATGTTGATGTTCATTTCTGTCTAGAACACGTGACCTATGTCAATCACGGTTTTTGTTTTAAATGTATTTTGAAAACAGTGTCAGTTTGCGTATTATGAACACTAACACCAACAGAGAGTTCATAATACGCAAACATCTTACATGCACAACGTCTTACAGCATCTATGTTCTAATTTGTCCTTGTGACAAATGGTATGTTGGCAGTACCAAGCATGAAGCCAAGAAAAGGGTACTGGAACACCTACGAGCAATCCACAACAACAACAAACAATACCCCATAGCTAGACACTTTTGTAACAAACATATGCAAAATGTGAAGCTAGTTCGCATGGTGGTCATTGATACAGTGGATTTAGGTGTACGTGGTGGTAACCGGGAATTGTCCCTCAGGAAATTAGAATCAAAATACATTGTGGACTTTGATTGCTTAATCCCGAAAGGATTGAATAACAGTGAAGAATTGGCGATACACCTGCATGAATGAGAATTTTATCTTGTACATTTTTGTCGAAGGTCTTCAACTCTACAGTTTTTAATGTTATACTTTTCTATTATTCTAGATTTCTTTTAATGCGCGATAGCGGAAGAATTGACGACTCAATGGATTCTACGACATTATAATAGACATTTGTTCTGATATGTTGGCCCACTGTGGCGAGACTTTGATGCCACCCTTTGAAGTACATAATTGGATTAGCCCACTGGGGCTTTATGTGTCAATCGAATAGTGGATACGAATTTGATAATGCATTTTGTAATGCACAATGTTATTATAACTATCTTTGCTATTTTCAGGGTAGGCTGCGTAAAAGGTAATCAATGATACAAACCTTGTATCACGATGTCCATAGCCCACTTGGGCGGTACAAGAACCATTGACACAGAAACGCCGTGTCTAGACTTGACACACGATAATTTGGCTGTTTGAGAATACGTATCATGTGTACATTCTCCATAGTAACAACACTGCCAATCACAACACTGCTCTTAGAGAAGCGGCCAATCACAAGCATGGTTGCATCTACCACCGTAGCGATCATAACGAGGTGTTTTCTGTGTCAAATATCAGACTTGAGTCGTAATTATTGATATTACTTTAACGAACATATATCTGGTGATATAACAGGATTATTTGCATATGATTTTCCTTATTTTGTGAATTCACGCAAAAATGTCTTCTGCCAAAAGTAACACAATGATAATAATTTTGTAATGTTAATATGTCTGTTACCATGCAAAGAAGTACGTTTGATGAACTCTCAACTATGTGCGCTACATTACAAAATGTTCGCCACTTTGCGCATTGATTTCTATACACGTGGGTGTTGTAAGTTTAAAAATGGCTGGCAGCACATTTGAGGCGAGCGTGATCAAACCTTAAGTGGTGAAACGCGTCGTGAGACCTTTCCATCTGCTTGAATAAACATTCCATCACAGAAGCTCTGGGTGTCCCGCATTTCTTCTTGACTACGGAGAAAATTTGGATATAATATATATATATATTGGCGTTTGTGGACGGAATTGGCTGAAATTTTCAGGAAAATGGAACATTTTGTTTCTGAGCAGCCCCTGACAATTTGGGGGGGTTTCATCAAGGGGGGGCCGAGAAAAAAGGGGGGTCCCAAAACACGTTTTTCCCATGTTAATTTCCATAGGGCGGTTGGCCTCACTTTTAGCTCGAACGGCTGAATGGATTTGCACGAAACTTGGCAAAATTGTAGGGACTGTTAGCCCGATGTGCCTTTGCTAGGTCTCAATATATGTGCTCCAGTGGATTTTGAGTAATTTAGGTTCAAAAAAATATATATATCTGGGCGGAGCCTAACCACACATCTGATCTGATTGGCTGTCAGCACTTCATCCAAGAAGTGTTGGCAGCCATCTTGGGACCAATATACATGATAGCACCTCATTAAAAAGCATTGTAGTTAATAGAGGGTTTTAGGACTTTAGTTACATTATAAATCATTTGTTGATGGTACCATACTCGTTTTAGGAATTGTGGTGGGTTCTAAGGTGATTTTACCATGTGAAAAAACCTTCTGCTGTGATATCATGAATATTGTTTGAAAGAAAACTAATATCTCATGATTTTCCCACAGTGGTTTGGAAGGGGATCTATAAGCTAAACTGAAAGCATATTTTCTGTAAATTCACATTATCTTTCTCAGTCATGTGAAAATGAAGTCTGACATTCTCAGTAAAACATGTACATCCAACAAGGACAGAGACTGTCAGTTGATTCCTTTGTGTTCTACTGCAGCCTCCTAGAGTGTTCTAAAGAACAACTAGAGCGCTAACAGTCCTACTTATTACAAAGGTATGGCACACCTGAAGCCATCTTGATTGGAATAAAGTGGTAACTCTTAAAACATTTAATTTAAAAAGAAACAACATGAGGGGGTATATTTTGCCATAGAAAGTATGATTAGTGCTGCAGAATGAAAAATTAGGGCACATTTTGAGTGACTTCTCAAATCCTTTTCTATTTCATTAAAACATTCTGACATGCAGTCTCCCAAAATGGCCACCAGAGACAAAAGAGCCCAAATGTAGCCCAAATATCACCCAGATGTAGCCCAAGTATAGCCCAATGACAGAATGTCCCAGAGTGTTCTAAAGAACAACTAGAGCGCTAACAGTCCTACTTATTACAAAGGTATGGCACACCTGAAGCCATCTTGATTGGAATAAAGTGGTAACTCTTAAAACATTTAATTTAAAAAGAAACAACATGAGGGGGTATATTTTGCCATAGAAAGTATGATTAGTGCTGCAGAATGAAAAATTAGGGCACATTTTGAGTGACTTCTCAAATCCTTTTCTATTTCATTAAAACATTCTGACATGCAGTCTCCCAAAATGGCCACCAGAGACAAAAGAGCCCAAATGTAGCCCAAATATCACCCAGATGTAGCCCAAGTATAGCCCAATGACAGAATGTCCCAGAGTGTTCTAAAGAACAACTAGAGCGCTAACAGTCCTACTTATTACAAAGGTATGGCACACCTGAAGCCATCTTGATTGGAATAAAGTGGTAACTCTTAAAACATTTAATTTAAAAAGGAACAAAATGAGGGGGTATATTTTGCCATATGAATTATGATTAGTGCTGCAGAAAGAAAAATTAGGGCACATTTTGAGTGACTTCTCAAACCCTCTTCAATTTCATTAAAAAATTCTGACATAGTCTCCCAAGATGGCCACCAGAGACAAAAGAGCCTAAATGTAGCCCAAATATCACCCAGATGTACCCCAAGTATAGCCCAATGACAGAATGTCCCAGAGTGTTCTAAAGAACAACTAGAGCGCTAACAGTCTTACTTATGACAAAAGTATGGCACACCAGAAGCCATCTTGATTGGAATGAAGTGGTAAGTCTGAAAACACTCAATTTAAAAAGGAACAACATGAGGGGGTTAATTTTGCCATAGAAAGTATGATTAGTGCTTCAGAAAGAAAAATTAGGGATCATTTTGAGTGACTTCTCAAATCCTCTTCTATTTCATTAAAAAAATTCTGACATGCAGACTGAAACATGCACTTTGAATACCAGCAGCAGACGTCCCTGGTGAGCAGTAGCTTTACTACAGTGATCTAATGTGCAACTAGAGTGCTAACATTCAGAATTTATGGCAAATGTGTGACACATCTGAATGCCTTCTTGATGGAACCAAAGTAAACAAGCATTGAAAATGCAATAGATCTCGCCCTCGTTTAAGTTAAAGCCATTCTGTTTGTAATGAGGTGGCTTTTTAGCTTTGCTTTTATTAGTGTTTTTTCAACTTTCATGTAAATAACGCACCGTTTTCACCAAATCGACTTTGCCCAAGCACACCCTTCCCTTCGGCCAACAAATCCCAAAAATTCGGCACACCTGCCGATCCACTCTCCCTACAGCTCACCCAAGCCCCGTCCCTCTAGCGCAACTGGAACACCCCAAATTCACCTTCTCCATGCGCACCAAAAACTCCCTTTGAATAACATGGCAATTCACTACTCCGCACAAAAATTGCTCTTTAAAGCACTTCCACTGCTCCGATCCGCTTCAAACTTGGCTGGACACTAGTTCCAGCGATTCCCTAACATCTCACCAAAAATCAGCCCAATCCATTCACTGGAACGGGGACGAATTTCAACCCGAATACGCGCCCCCGCAAACACAAAAAAAAGCCATAAAACGGCCAAATCTCGACCAAAAACCGCCAAAATCCCTCAAAACCTTGCCAACACCAATACGCACGAAACTGAACCGGCCCCTCAGCCCTAGGCTCCGGGAACCCTACTTAATTGACCCAAAAGCCCTAAAAAAGCAACATAATACACACGAAAACGCCCTAACAACCCTAAAATGCATATAAGTATATGTATGCATGCATTTATGCTTGTATTTATATAGATATACAGATGATATATGTTTATATATGTATGTATATATATATATATATTCACTGAAAAAACCATAGGCTATAGACCATATATAGTTAGGAATTAGCATTTACAAAACCTTGAAAATTCACTGAAAAAACCATAGGTTATAGACCATATATAGTTAGGATTTAGCATTTACAAAACCTTGAAAATTCACTGAAAAAACCATAGGTTATAGACCATATATAGTTAGGAATTCACATTTATAAAACCTTATTTTACTCACACAAAACCATTGAAATTCCATATATAGTTAGTTGCACTAACTATATATCGCGCACCCGCAATCCACTGCTGATGATGTCACATATTACATCATTCATGACATGGTCAGTGACATCACTGATGACATCACTGATGACATCTCAAATGACATCACTGATGACATCACTGATGACAACATCCAGTGACTGTATGTTTCTGTAAAGTTAAAATATGTCTTACATATTGAAGAATGAGTGGATGTATAACTGTCTGGATGAAGGATTTAGTAGGTGCATGACTGACTGTATGAGTGAGTGATTAAATGTGTCTCACTGAGTGCATGGGTTAGTGACTAAACTGTCTTAATTTGTGCATCATTATGTCTGTTGTTCTGTAAACTGTTGCATGTGTTGATAAGTAGCTATATGAGTAACTATATGGGTTATTGATTGGTTGCCCAAGTATTTGTATGGGAGACTGAGTGTGTGTGTGGGTGGCTGGGAGGTGTATGACTCTGTGCATAGATGTGTGAGCAGTTGATTCACTAGATGTATGGTTTCAAAAGTGCATGTGGAAACAGCTGTATGGGCGGTTGACTGTGTGCATGAGTGTATTGGTGAGTGAATGGATATCTCAGTGCTACATGTCAAAGTAAGTACATATGTAAAACACAGTACATGTGAGAGTTGACATATATAAATAACTGTGCATAAGAGCCAGTGAATGTGTGAGTGGCTGTATGGATCATTGTGAACTTGTATCAGGGATTGTATAAGAGAGTAAATATGTGTTAGTATATGTTTGAATAAGTAAAGTTTGTATAACTGTATAGTTGAGGAAATGGAGGTGTGATTGATTCTTTGCATGACTGACTAGGTGTGTGAGTAACTCCATGGATGAGTGACAGTCTGTGAGTGTCTGTTTACACTGATTGTATCTAAGGTTATATTAGAGTCTGAAGAGGTTCATCGTATTATCACATGAATGATATCATCAGTGATGTGATCAGTAATGTCAAATGAGATGTTATCAGTGATGTCATCAGTGATGTCATTTGAGATGTCATCAGTGATGTCATTTGAGATGTCATCAGTGATGTCATCAGTGATGTCACTGACCATGTCATGAATGATGTAATATGTGACATCATCAGCAGTGGATTGCGGGTGCGCGATATATAGTTAGTGCAACTAACTATATATGGAATTTCAATGGTTTTGTGTGAGTAAAATAAGGTTTTATAAATGTGAATTCCTAACTATATATGGTCTATAACCTATGGTTTTTTCAGTGAATATATATATATATATATTACCTACTGGCGGTCGCCAGTAGGTATATATAGTTAGGATTTTTTTGAATAGGGATTTCTGAAAATTCTATGTTCAATAACGTTGGCGTTGATGGACGGAATTGGCTTAAATGTTCAGGAAAATGGCACATTTTGTTTCTGAGCGTCCCCTGAAAGTTTGGGGGGTTTCGTCAAGCGGGGTCCGAGAAAAAAGGGGGGTCCCAAAACATGTTTTTAACATTGAGTTTTCCATAGGGCTGTTGGACTCACTTTTAGCTCGAACGGCTGAATGGATTTCCACAAAACTTGGCAAAATTGTAGGGACTGGTAGCCCGATGTGCCTTTGCTATGTCTCAAGATATATGCTCCAGTGGTTTTTATGAAAATTAACTTTGAAAAATATATATTGGGCTACATTGGGCTATATTTATGTTAGAGCCCAAATGTAGCCCAATGTAGCCCAATGTAGCCCAAAGATGGCCACCAGAGACAAAAAAATCAAATGTAGCCCAAATATCAGCCAGATGTAGCCCAACTATAGCCCAGTGACAGAATGTCCCAGAGTGTTCTAAAGAACAACTAGAGCGCTAACAGTCTTACTTATGACAAAAGTATGGCGCACCTGAAGTCATCTTGATTGGAATAAAGTGTTAACACTTAAAACATTTAATTTGCAAAGGAACAAAATGAGGAGTTTCATTTTGCCATAGAAATGTTATATATATATATATATATATATATATATATTACCTACTGGCGGTCGCCAGTAGGTATATATAGTTAGGATTTTTTTCCTATGGGATTTTGGAAAATTCTATGTCGAATAACTTTGGCGTTTGTGGACAGAATTAGCTGAAATTTTCAGGAAAATGGCACATTTTGTATCTGAGCAGCCCCTGAAAATGTGGGGGGGTTTCGTCAAGGGGGGGCCGAGAAAAAAGGGGGGTCCCAAAAC
The DNA here is from genome assembly GCF_964263255.1 of Lissotriton vulgaris. NCBI lineage: Eukaryota > Metazoa > Chordata > Amphibia > Caudata > Salamandridae > Lissotriton > Lissotriton vulgaris. The sequence continues at coordinate 806,698,116 of NC_141687.1, forward strand.
GCGTTTTTAACATTGAGTTTTCCATAGGGCGGTTGGACTCACTTTTAGCTCGAACGGCTGAATGGATTTATACAAAACTTGGCAAAATTGTAGATATGGTTTGCCCGACGTGCCTTTGCTATGTCTCAATATATGTGCTCCAGTGGATTTTGAGAAATTAACGTTTTAAAAAACAGATATATCTGTGACAGCGCTCCGGTTAGCGCTCCGGTTCGCGTACCTGACGCATAACGGAACTTCGCGAAGCGAAGCTGATTGGCTCTCGGATGTCTGTAAACATTCTAAACAGTCCGGAGCGGCCGCCATATTGTGTCTCGGTAGGATCGAGACCCAAGAGGTGGCCAAAACAAAATGGGAAATGAGCATAAGGGGGCAGAGTACATCCTCCCTGACCCCCTAGGTTTGATGAGGGGGCTTTAAAAGGGCCTCGCGGGGTTAAAAAATTAAAATTTTATATCGTTTTTTTTTGCGGGGGGAGCGCTCGGTATGTGCACCGGGAAGCGGTCCGGGAAGCGTAAAATTGGGAAAATAGGATGAAAGAATGTTCAAATATTGTATGTTTATTGATTGTTATTTTTGTTTTTATTTTTTTTATTTTATTTAAGTACCAACATGTAGGTACCAATGCAGAGTCTAAAAACAAAAATACATTGTTTCCTTTGTAGATATCTTGCAGGTTGTTTCAGAAGTTATTGAGGTATATGGAATTCATAGCATAGTCTGTCAGGAAAGCAGAAACACCATGGAGGCAGGAGATGATAAAGAGATGTTAAATACACATTTACACATTGGAGATGATATAGTGGAAGAAAGGAAGTAACTATGAGCAAACTTAAAGTTGCACAGTATATTTAAAGTCTGATTTTACATTAAAATCAAATTGCTACTAGTTTAAAAAATACATATAAAAATGAATAATGTCTCAAACAATTTTTTAATTATTATATATAAATTTATTATTCTGATTTATTTTCAAAATTAAAAAGAACTTCTAATAATTCTTGGTCAGATTTTGACTCATTTTCAATTAACAAATCCACAGCTTCAACACATTGCAGAAGTTCCATGTCCATTGATTGATCAAAGAATTCTGAATCATTTTCTTTGTCTTGGTTGCATTCTGCAATTTCCACGTTATTTTTCTGCTCTCCATCCATTTCTATGCTGTAAAATGAATTTTAAAAAAATATATCAGTACAGATAGGGCACTGTTGGGTTTAAGTACAGACAGGTAGTTTGGTTTTTTAAACAGTGATTTTTTCGTTGGGCAGTGTATGGTATCAAACTGGAAGTAGAAATATCAAAACATTTATGTGATAAAGTCTAAGTCAATTCTTAATTATACAAGACAAGTCTAACTCCATCCATAACTAAAACAGAGAAGTCTATTTTATTCTATAAGTATTACAGAGGGATAGTATATAACTATCAGAAAATGTTTTCCTAATTAACTTACAGTACAGAAAATACTTCAGTTTTTAAAACAACATCTTACCTTTCAAATAGAAGTTTAAGTTATCAGTTGAAATGTACTTGATATGTACTTCAAGAAGTAGTAGTCAAAATGGCTGTGTTTCTCTCTCTTTCTTTATATATATTCAGGTACATAATCAAATGTCATGAAATAATAGAAGATATTGAAAGTATCATTTTGATTGGTTGTCAATTCTAACACTTCATAAGTGTTTTGGTTAGGTAATTTACCTCAGGATATTTAATCAGGCTTACAGCATAATTTTCACAATGAAATTCCATCAAATTTGGGGAAATGGTAGGGACTGCTATGTAGTAGGGGCTATTCTATATTTGATGAAAGTGTCTGTAGTGGTTTTTCTGTAAATTACTTTCCCACCTTTTTTTATCGAGCGCTTACCGGTGCGCTCCCCGGTACGCGAACCGGCAGCATTACGGGAGTCCTCCATTTTGAGTATTGGTAGAATTGAGACACAAAATGGAGGACAAACAATGTTCGGAATGGGTAGAAGGGGGCACGGTAGACACTTTGTGACCCTCTAGGTTTTCGGAGGGGGGATTAGGATGCTGATACATGCAAAAATAAAAAATAAAAAAATTAAAAATTTCGCGGGGGAGCGCCCGGTACGCGCACCAGTAAGCGAACCGGGGAGCGTACTTTGGAGAAAAAAAAAAGAATACATTTTACAGCTTTTGATATTTGCTATTAAAAAACCATTGAAATTCACTGAAAAAACCATAGGTTATAGACCATATATAGTTAGGAATTAGCATTTACAAAACCTTGAAAATTCACTGAAAAAACCATAGGTTATAGACCATATATAGTTAGGGATTAGCATTTTCAAAACCTTATTTTACTCGCACAAAACCATTGAAATTCGCATATATAGTTAGATGCACTAACTATATATCGCGCACCCGCAATCCACTGCTGATGATGTCACATATTACATCATTCATGACATGCTCAGTGACATCACTGATGACATCACTGATGACGTCTCAAACGACATCACTGATGACATCACTGATGACATCTCAAATGACTTCACTGATGACATCACTGATGACAACATCCAGTGACTGTATGTTTCTGTAAAGTTAAAATATGTCTTACATATTGAAGAATGATTGGATGTATAAGTGTCTGAATGAAGGATTTAGTAGGTGCATGACTGACTGTATGAGTGAGTGATTAAATGTGTCTCACTGAGTGCATGGGTTAGTGAGTAAACTGTCTTAATTTGTGCATCATTATGTCTGTTGTTCTGTAAACTGCTGCATGTGTTAATCAGTAGCTATATGAGTAACTATATGGGTTATTGATTGATTGCCCAAGTATTTGTATGGGAGACTGAGGGTGTGTGTGGGTGGCTGGGAGGTGTATGACTCTGTGCATAGGAGTGTGAGCAGTTGATTCACTAGATGTATGGGTTCAAAAGTGCATGTGGAAACAGCTGTATGGGCGGTTGACTGTGTGCATGAGTGTATTGGTGAGTGAATGGATATCTCAGTGCTACATGTCAAAGTAAGTACATATGTAAAACACAGTACATGTGAGAGTTGACATATATAAATAACTGTGCATATGAGCCAGTGAATGTGTGAGTGGCTGTATGGATCATTGTGAACTTGTATCAGGGATTGTATAAGAGAGTAAATATGTGTTAGTATATGTTTGAATAAGTAAGGTGTGTATATTTGTATAGTTGAGGAAATGGAGGTGTGATTGATTCTTTGCATGACTGACTAGGTGTGTGAGTAACTCCATGGACGAGTGACAGTCTGTGAGTGTCTGTTTACACTGAATGTATCTAAGGTTATATTAGAGTCTGAAGAGGTTCATCGTATTATCACATGAATGATGTCATCAGTGATGTGCTCAGTAATGTCAAATGAGATGTCATCAGTGATGTCATCAGTGATGTCATTTGAGATGTCATCAGTGATGTTATCAGTGATGTCATTTGAGATGTCATCAGTGATGTCATCAGTGATGTCACTGAGCATGTCATGAATGATGTAATATGTGACATGATCAGCAGTGGATTGCGGGTGCGCGATATATAGTTAGTGCATCTAACTATATATGCGAATTTCAATGGTTTTGTGTGAGTAAAATAAGGTTTCGGAAATGCTAATCCCTAACTATATATGGTCTATAACCTAGGTTTTTTTTAGTGAATATATATATATATATATATATATATATATATATATATATATATATATATATATATATATATATATATATATATATATATATATATATATATATGTATCACCTACTAGGTAGTTATGGTTAGGATTATTTTCAATACAAAATCTCAACATTCTATTGAGAATAACTTTGGGGCCGGTTGAGGAATATGCCTGAAAATTTCCTCAAATTTGCCTCGCGGCGCTCGGGTCCTTCCCTGAAAGTTTGGGGGGAATTTGTCAAGCGGGGGCTGAGATAAAAGGGGGGTCCCAAAACGTGTTTTCCCAAAGTTAATTTCCATAGGGCGGTCAACCTCACTTTTAGCCCGAACGGCTGAATGGATTTCCTCTAAACTCGGTCCCTGCCGTGGAAGAGGCACCATCTCAAGTGAAAAGAGAGGCTGGGATCTGAACTTGTCAACTCTGTAAGCACCTCACTCCCATATGCGTAATGAAACTGGCCATAAAGGATCCCTCTACCTACTAAAAGACATTAATGTACTCAAAATCTGGAAACAGAGGCTGAACTTACTTAAAGAACGTTTTTCTTGTAATGCGGTGCCTACATGTCCTAGAAAGCATTGCGGTGGCACTAATTGGGAGGGGCTGCTGCGAGGACATGTGTTGCTAATTAAAACCGAGAAACGCACATTGCAAGCCTCAGTCATGTTTTTTGAGTTGCCCAGGAAGAAGGGGCTGCTTTGCCCTGCAACGCATCGGCTCATCTAAATGAAAGGGAGATTTATGGCTAGAAATGCATGACACTGCTGGATGGCTGGAGCGAGTCGCCCCTCGAAATGCTGGGGGCATTGTTTTGAAATATATATATATATATATATATATATATATATATATATATATATATATATATATATATATATATATATATATATATATATATACATACATACATACATACATACATACATACATACATACATACATATATATGTATATGTATATATATGTATAACCTACTGTTAGGATTATTGTCAATACAAAATCTCAACATTCTATTGTGAATAACTTTGGCGCCGGTTGATGAATCTGCCTGAAAATTTCCACAAATTTGCCTCGTAGCGCTTCGGTCCATCCCTGAAAGTTTGGGGGGAATTTGTCAAGCGGGGGCTGAGATAAAAGGGGGGTCCCAAAACGTGTTTTCCCAAAGTTAATTTCCATAGGGCGGTCAACCTCACTTTTAGCCTGAACGGCTGAATGGATTTCCACTAAACTTGGCAAAATTGTAGGGACTAGTAGCCCGATTTGCCTTTGCTATGTCTCAAGGTATGTGCTCCAGTGGATTTTGAGTAATTTAGGTTAAAAAAATATATATATATGGCCACGCTCCGGTACGCGCACCGGGGAGCGCTCTGGGTGCGCTACGCGACTTTCGCGTGGAAAGCTGATTGGCTCTCGGGTGTTTGTAAACATTCCAAACAGTCCGGAGCGGCCGCCATCTTGTGTCTCGGTAGGATCGAGACACAAGAGGTGGCAAAAACAATGGGGGAAATGACCAAAAGGGGGCAGGGTAGACCCCCTGACACCCTAGGATTGATGTGGGGGCCATAAAAGAGCCCGGGGGGAGCACCGGGGAGCGTACCGGGGAGCGTACCATGGGGAAAAAAGAATGACAGTTTTAAAAAAAGTAGCTGTTTTAAAAAAAAATTCTATTTGTTGTTTTTTTTTTATTTACCAATGCAGAGACTTAAATTTAATGTACAGCGTCTCCTCTGTAGATATCTTGCATGTTGTTATAGAAGTTATTGTGGTATATGGAATCCATACCATAGTCTGTCAAGAAAGCAGAAACAGATCCTTTAAGCACTCCCTGGGAAGTCCTATGGGATCATGGGTAGTCTATCCTGCTCCCTTATGATGAAAAAGAGATGTAAAATACACATTGGAGATAATATAGTGGGAGAAAGGTAGTAACTATGAGTAAACTTACTATGTAACACAAAAAAGTTGCACAGTATACTATAAGTCTCACTTTATAATATAATCATTTTGGTACTACTTCATGAATTACATATAAAAATGAATAATGTCTCAAACAATTTAAAATTATTAAATATACATTTATTCTTCTGATTCTTTTTCAAAATTTAATAAAACTTCTAACATAATATTGTCCGGAATTTCCTCATAATTATTAGTACATGATTCTATTTGTTCCAAACATTCTATTAACTGTTGGTGCAAAGATTAATCGATGAAATCAAATTCATCTTTTTGTTCTTCTGGATTTTCCACCTTTACTTCTAAAGAAATAACAGTTGATTGTTTTTCTCCTTCCATTTTCTTTCTGAAAATTGCATAAAAAATAACTATATAAGTAGAGTTAGGGTACTGTTGGGTTTAAGTTCAGACAGGCACTTCTGAGTTTTTAACAGTGAAGTAATTTTTGGGCAGTGTATGGTTTCAGGCAGGAAGTAGAACTATTAAAAAGTGCATGTGATGAAGCCTAAGTAAATTCATAATTATACCAGAGAAGCCTAACTCAATCCATAATTATAACAGAGAAGTCTATCTCAATCTCTAACTCCTACAGTGGGACAGTATATAACTATCAGAAAATGTTTTCCCAAATTAACTTAAAGTGCACAACATAGTTCTCCTTCCAAATTAACAACTTACCTTTTTCAAAGTAGTTGAAGTTTTATGTCAAAATTCTTTCAAAATGTACCTCAGGTAGTATTAGTCAAAATGGCTGTGTTTCCCTCTCATTTTTCATATATATTCATGTACTTAACCAATCAAATGTCAGCACATAAAAGTACAAAATGTAAGTAACATTTTAATTGGTTGTAAATTCCAACACTTTCATATGTGTTTTTGTCATGTAATTTACCTCAGGATATTTAGACAGGGCTGCAGCCTAAATGGCTCAATGGAATACCACCAAATTTGGGAAAATGGTAGGGACTGCTATGTAGTAGGGCCTATTCTATATTTGGTGAAAGTGTCTCCAGTGGTTTTTATGTAAATTAACTTCTCAAATTTTTTGGGGGAGCGCTTACCGGTGCGCGCTCCGGTACGCGCACCGGGAGCGCTCCAGGGCAAAAAAAAAATATTTAAAAAAATATGAATATACATTAAAAATATAGTATTCCATAAATATACAATACAGGATTCATTGTTTTACTATAACTGGCGCACCTGCAATGCACTGCTGATGACATCAAGTATTACATCACTTATGACATGGGCAGTGACATCACTCATGACATCACTGATGACACCATCCTTGTGACAGAGTGACAGACCTCCTTTCAGTGTAATGTAACCCTTGAAACACATATTCAAAAATAGAAACTAACATTTTCAATAAAATGGACATACCCATACCAGTTACAACAACCAATTCAGTAATTCCACCATCTATATACACATCCACTCATTCACCAACAGTTCTATATAGTCACTCATACATATACTCACTCATCATATGTAGTGATACACATATACATCCTGTTACACGCTGACAGTCATCTAAAAGTTACTCAAACACATACTCACACATGCAAATAAACTATAGAACATCCATGTATTTGCATATACAACTATTCACACACAACCACCTTACTTCTAAGGAAACTTACACATACTTACTCTCTTAAACAAACACTTATAGAAACACATACTTATTTAAACAGGAACTCTTACAATATCTTACTCTCACATATACTCACTTATATACATCAAAACTCACATACACTAGATTAAAATATATGTAGTTACTGATAAAAACACTAGTCAGACAGTCATTCACTCACTAACACACACATATGCACAACCATCCACCCATACAGTCCTGCACATATGCTGTCTTCAAAACACATACAAACAAGGAGACAGTCATTGATGCATCTATGTGCTAAGTAATACCCCCACCAAACCATACAGACACTCATACTGATACTAAAAAAACATCTAATAACCCATACACACACACATGTAGCTACTCATCAACCCATGCAGCCACTTATACACAAGGTGAAACACTGATACATATATTTAAATATTTAAACATTACTCACTAATATATGTATTCACTAAGATACACTTAAAAAGCCAGTTAACCAATCAATTTTTTTTTAAAACATCCATTTAGACACTTATTTAAAAATGTATTCTTCCATCAACCTTTACAAATACATATGTAAAACATATTTATTTTACTGAAAGACACACATTCACTGGCTGGTGTCATCAGTGATGTCATGAGTGATGTCACTGACCATGTCATGAGTGATGTAATATGTGACGTCATCAGCAGTGCATTGCAGGCGCGCAAGTTATAGTGAGTCCAACTAACTATTACGTGGAATTTCAATGGTTTTATGTCAGTAAAATTTCCAGCTAACTATAACTGGTGTGAAACCTATGGTTTTTTCAGTGAATATATATATATATATACATATGATTCCAAACTCGCCTTACTACTCCAATTGCTTGAAAAGACCAGCGTGGACCCAGGTTTTCTTTAGTGCATTATTTTATTTTTGCCAATGCCGCCATGACGCGTTTCGGGAGATTCCTCCCTTGATCACATGACATCTCATTGATTTTTCGTATCTCTTTTAAAGTGCAAGTGCAATGCAGCCCCTTATAGACACAGAAAAAATACTTTTCACATACATGTCTTTCTGATTTTGTCAATAACAGCATAAATGCTTGATTGTTTATCCATTTTTAAACCTTCATCACGGAATAAATATTATATTCATAAATTTATAACAGCATAAATGCTTGAAAAGACCATACATTTTCTACTATGTCGAATAAACACCAAATCTCATAAGTGGAATGTTGAAATAAATAAATAAATAAATGTGCAAAAGTGTGATAGTGCAAATACAATAATCCATTTCCACAATAGCTAGAATATAACTATTTCTAATAAAGTGACTAAAGTGCTAAATTATTTGAAAGTGCAATGAAAGAGCTATAGGACATCAATTCAATATTGTCATTTCATCAAGGGTTCATTCAGTTAAAAACCGTTATTAACACCTTCGCTGCTAGGTGTTTTCCCCTCCGGTGCTGGATGATGCCCATTTCCATTGTTTCATGACGAGCTCAGCTCGTCATCAGCACAGCTCAACCGTGCATCATGACGAGCTGAGCTCGTCATGAGCATGGAAAGGGTTAATATTAAGAAGTATTTGATAATATAAATACTTTCTATTCAACAATCTTTAAAATCAATCCCTAATTCAATAAAACATATAAATAGTATATCCTAAAATCCATTTAACAAGTTAAAAGAATACTAACAGTGGAGAAAGTGAATCTAATATCTCATAATCGTTTCTATTTCTTGTCCAATTCATCAGGCACAGTGCTCTTATTCCTTCCAACTTGTATAAATATATATGTATATCTCCATTCACATAAATATACATTTATCCATAGTAAATTAATAAATATAAAAATGCAACATATACACATACAAATTTGATACAGTAAAAATGAATTCTTATAGGAAGGTATACAGATCCTCTGTGATATTCAACCCCTTAGGGGGCTTGGAGTCGAATCTTAAAATATATGATGTTTCTAGACTCCTCAATCTGGCCTCCCTATTCCCGCCTCTCTTAGTAGTAAATATGGCATCTATCACATAATATTTCAGGAATTTGGGATCGCTAATATGACTCTGCTATATATACATATATATATAAATATACCTACCGCCAGTAGGTAATATCTATATATATATATATATTTGTATATATATATATATATACATATAAATATATATATATATATATATATATATATATATATATATATATATATATATATATATATATATATATATATATATATATATATATATATATATATATATATATATATATATATATATATATGAGAAAATACTCCCAAAGCCACCTCCTATTGCGCAAACCGGCGAAGCAAAACAGGAGACGGACCACAGGATCTGGCCACAGATGTATTTTACTGCCCCAGGTTAACAACATCAGCAATGACGCGTTTCGGGCTTGTGGGCCCTTGATCATATATATATATATATATATATATATATATATATATATATATATATATATATATATATATATATATATATATATATATATGTATGTATGTATGTATATATATATATATATATATATATATATATATATATATATATATATATATATATATATATATATTTACATTTACTGAAAAAACAAAGATTGAATTGAGGTTATAGTTATGTAAATTTCTCAGTGACAACATTAACGTTCTCACCCAAAAATCACAGAAATTCAATAGTTATGATTTGCAGCACTGACTATAACTTGCTTTTCCACTGTGTTCTGCTTCTAACCTCATATACAACATCACTCATGACATGTTCTATGATATCATTAATGACATGATGGCATCTCAAATGACATAATTGATGACATGATCCAATGAGTGTACTAGTTTGTTTTATAGTTTACACAGTGACGAAAAGATGTCATTTTACCTTTCTCCCTAATTTTAGACAGCTTGTATTCAGCTTATGCGTGTTTACAAAATGCATATGCTCCTAATGCACCATAGCTGTGTAGAGGTATTAAACCTGTTATAATTTTTTTATACAAGAGTAGCTCTTTATGCCGGTGACAGTTGAATTTTGTTCATTATGCTTCAGACCAGTTTTTTGGTTCTACAGAGAAGGTTCCTACAGCAGAAAGATTCTACGTAGTAGATATTAACTTTGTAAGCTTCCTTGAGTCAATAAAGAGAACCTTATAAACATGATAATTTATGCTTAACATAGAAGACTGTGTATACCAGGAACTAAGATCTACATTTTACCCATTGTGAACTCCACATCAACCCTGACTTGCAAATATGCTGTCAGGCAGGCTCTGAGACCTAGGCCCACGGTCACTGATTGATAAGTCACAGGCGGGGTGGGCATGTAGCTAGCAGACAACGCACGAACAGGAAACCAAGATTGGTGCAGCCTACTTCATCTTCATTCGAGGGACATGCGTGGTGGGCGAGGTGACCCTGAGCAGGAGTGGTTTTTGAAATGCTTCTCCTGGCTCCTCTGGTGGGTCTCTGGTTTGTACAAACCGCTTGTGCCCGTTTTCAATTGGTTCCTATTTTTTCCAGATTTGTACAACTGGGGAGGGCCGGCAATAAAAACACATCCCTCAAAATGGTAAAAATGCAACTATCTAGAAAGGTAGCAATTGTCCAGAGTGATCATAATAAGCAACAGATCCCCAATTAAGTAGTTGTGCGAAAGGTATGAGTTAGATAGTGTAATTGACAAATGAACTAGAGGGCAGAATGTTAACATGGAAAAAGTGAATGTTAATATGAAAAATGACACATTCATGTGTGAGAATGAAATTGCATCTTTATTAACAGATGTATCTGTTGTGAACTCCACATCAACCCAGACTCACAAATACGTAGTTAGACAGACTCTGAGACCTAGGCCCGAAGTCACTGTTGATAGATCCCAGTTGGAATGACAGTTAGCTGGCAGAAAAATTTACAAACAGGAAACCCTAGATCAATCCTACTGATAGGTGCTGCAACACTACAAGGGTCCAGGGAAATTGGCCCGAATAAAGCACACATGCCCGGAGGGGTATGCACACTCCCAAAACTCCTTAAAGTCAGATGCAACATGAGTTAGGAACATATAGCCAATCAGGACACAGCACACACAGAGATCATGTGCTCCGCATGCCAGACATCTGGACACATTACCAACTGGCCACATTGTGTCCACACAAGGTCGAGGAACACCTGTACTTTCCATTAGACAAATAATTTATGATTCCATAGGCAGCAGCGTTCATTCCGGAAATGCTTTATTGTCGATGATTAACTTTATGAATAGAGGCCACAGACTGATTGTAAATTGAGTCAGTCCTCTGACCATGTACCTGTAACTGCTTTCCCAGGCGTTCTGTTTAATCATGCAAAATGTTCTTGTTTTGCCAAACACCTCTTCTTTTTACAAATATTTCATGTTCAAGCAACAATTTCAGTGCCTGCAAACTGTGATACAGAATAATCTCTCTCCATAAAGAAAAAACTGTTTACAGTATCTATTTTTCGGCTCATATCAACTTATTTTCTCAGTCTGAGTGCCAAGGGTTTGATACAGATAAAAGCTGTCCATGGTGGGGCATCTGTTTTTAAAATTGGCATTAATTATTTTGGCTTTATGTCAACAATTGTATAGATATTGAACACTCCAGTGAATGAGTATTTCTCGTATATATGTGACTGGTTGTTAATTTGATTTATGCTACCTATAAAGTGTATGCTAGCGGGCCAATGTTGCATATAATGCTTGTTTTCAACATCTAAGTGAGTTGTTTGTGTGGTGGCAGTAGTAATGGGTATTTTGTACTACTGTCAGGCCTCTAATGCCATACTAATTTATAAAGCAATATGAGTGAAAGTGATGTTTGGATGATGTTTGGATGATGTCATCAGTGAGGCCATCAGTGATGCAATCAATGATGTAAATTGAGATGTCATCAGTGTTGTCATAAATGATGGCAAAGGACATGTTACAAGTGATGTCGTATGTGAGGTCATAATTAGCAGTGCACGGCGGGGATGCAAGTTATAGTTAGTGTTGCTAAATATGGGGCGTGGCTTGGACGCCGGCCAAGATGGCGGCATGAATCGGTAGCTCCGACTCCGACTTCCTCACACCTCAGCATCCCCGCACCTTTCTCATGGTAACAGCATCGGAGGGCCTCATTCCGCGAACCGGAACGTGAGGCGAGCCATGTGCCCTCACTGTTTGCCGGTTTCGCGGTCTGCCGACCACACTACGAGTGATTTCACCTTCGCGGCTGCAGCCGCCATTTTGTACGCAGGTCGCGGTTTTCCACGGCGGCCGGCTCGTACCTACGAATCTTCGCCTCAGTCTCCTCTGCATACTTGGAGAGTGCTGCATCGTCATATATGGGGTAAGCCTTCCTGAAAATGCAATGACTTCTCTAAGGCGCCCCTCTACGCTTGTTTTTCATCGTTTTTACGCTGCAATGCTGTTATGAGGCTTTCACCACTTTCAATGAAGTGCGTTCCTGTGATACTCCCCTGCACTTAAAATTGCGCTTCTCCTGCACTCCACCCTCTTTTCCTCATTGGGAAGTTCTCCAACCTCGAGGTCGTTGTGAGAGCGTGTGAGGAGCTTACCTCAGAATTTTCAGCCACCATTTTCTGCGTCAGCAATAGACTCTGGAAGCAAACATCATATGCGCACTGCTGCTTCTTTACGTCCTTCTCTCCTCAACTGAAGTCCCCCACAGTGTTTAAACCTCAATGGTATACCTCATGTTTTATGTAGCTGAATCTTTTTGAAGCGCCTTTTCTTCAGTTCCTTCTGCGCAGCTATTGGGAGCCTATTGCTGTCTAATGTTTATTTTTCAGCCCTCATTCATATCTCTTCTTCATCGTCATGCATACTGTTCCGAACTATTCTGCCGCAGCGTCTTCCTGCCTCTAAATTGATGCTTCTGCTGTTCTTTCACTGCGCTTTCCTTCAGGATACCCTGTTATAGTGGTTCTCTTCAGGATGCTCTTCCATATTCACTCTTGCTGTTCTGTGCCTTGAATACTCTGCCAGGATGCCTCTTCTCAGCAATTGCTGCCAGGAATTATCTCACACATATTCCTACCTGCTCTCTACCACAAGATCCTTGTGATATTGCGTTTCTCTGATTTATTTGCCTTTTATGGGGAGACTCCGGACTCTGAAGCTCACACCTCTACCAAAACTGCCTTCTGGTTCTGAATCCGACTCAGGAAATGGAGGAGGGCAAACCCTCGAAGTCTGATTCTGCTCAAGGGGCCATACCTAAGTCTCAGAATGGAAGTAAGTCACAATCTTCCTTGACTTCGTCCAAACGTTTGAAGAATGACCCGCCATCTCCTGGGACAAATTCTTCCTCTTCCTCATCTATGGATCTCATCCTGGAGGAACTAAGTGCATTCAGGCCTGTTATGGCGGCTACCACAAATAATTTGCAAGCCATGCAGGAGAAATGGATATCTTTGGACTCACGCGTCACAACTTTGGAGCAGTCCTCAGACTCTTTACACAATACCTGCTCTCGAATTCCCTCCATAGAGGCTGAAATCCTTCTACTCAGGCGTCAGACCGAGGATTTGGAAAATAGAAATCGCAGGAACAACCTACGCCTATATGGTCTTCCAGAACTTACAGAAGGGTCCAATCCTACCATCTTTTTCCAATCTTTTCTCGCAAAAATTCTGGACAATTCGGCTTTATCTTCCATCAACATCCAGCGAGCTCACCGCCTTGGCCCCGAAGTTGCTTCCAAACCTAGGGGTGTCATCATGCTCTTCCTACAATATACTGACCTTTTACAGGTCCTTTCAGCTGCCAAACTTAAGAAACAAATCACATGGGAAAGTCACCATCTTTACCTATCACAAGATGTCTCCAAGGCCACCGCTGATCGGAGGAAAAAGTTTTTGGGCCTCAGTTAAGAGCCCTTAATGCTAGATATGGCCTCCTGCATCCTTGTCTTTTCAAGGTTATGTATAAAGACAGAACAACTACATATGAAGATCCTGCAGCTCTTCAAGCCTTCCTTCGTCAACAGACTTCTGATGTCATGGACACATCCAGACCAGGCTGAGCGGCCATGTCATCTGCTCCTCATCTGTTACTCTCCCGATATTGTTTTTTGCTTATGGTTCCGTTCTGATTGTGTCCTAATTGTGATTTCTTCTTTCTATTCCTTGATGCTGTCTGTTTTGTATTAATTACCGGTTTTAGTTTTTGTTTCATTATTATACTTTGTTATTTTATTCTACTGTTATCCCTAGTCGAACTTGTGTTTTGTCTCGCTGCAGAACCTCTCATTTGTTCCCTAATGTTTTTTCTCATCTCTTTCTATATTCCTTCAGTCCAACCTCATCCTGATGCTTCCTATTGTCTTCTTATGTGCCCATCGGTTTCTACTACCAATGGTTGGATGTCCGCTCTGGTTCTTGTCGTCGTCAACTCCCGCCACCAGCATCCCCATCCCTGTTTTGGATTTCCCGTTTTAGTAAGTATGTCTTTCAGTCGTTCGTTTCGGACTTGTACTGTCTCTTTGTTTGTTTCTCTTTCTGTCCCTGTCCCTTTCCTTTGGATACTTTCTTACCTTTGTGCTAGCTTATTCCTCTTTTTCCTCCTCTTCTCATCTTCTTTCTATCTTCCTCTCTGTTCTTCTCTCCTATTTCATCTTCTTATTTTCTTCTCATTGTATTTCTTATGCATTACTGAGCATGTTACGCTCAATTGTTTTTCCAAATCGTTTAATTCCGTGTAACAACATGGAATGTTAAGGGATTAAATAATCCCATTAAACTACAGAGGGTTCTGTCACATTTAGCAAGGTTAAAATCTGACGTTGCCCTCCTTCAAGAGACTCATCTTGCTGAATCGGAGGCTCTGAAACTTAAACGTTCTTGGGTGGGTCATGTTTTATGTTCTCCTACGACATCTAGGAAAAATGGTGTTATACTTTTGTTACATAAAAAGTTAAATATTTTCTCGATTACCCATGAGTGTGATACTGATGGTCGTTGGCTTATCGTTAACTTACTCATTGACAATATCCCACTCACTTTATTTAATGTGTATGCCCCTACTGGTGTTGATAGATCCTTTTGGCCTACTATCTCTTCCAAACTATCTTCCCTTTCTGGAGATTATATACTTCTTGGAGGAGACTGTAACCAAGTTGTTGATCCCTTCCTCGACAGAAACTCCAAAGTTACTTTTGTTCCCTCTAGAATGCACAAGCAGTTTGTGAACTCCTTTCAAAATAATGCCTTGGTAGATATTTGGAGGCTATGTAATCCCGACCTTAGAGAATATCGTTTTTTCTCCCCCCCTCACCAATCCCAATCCCGCATTGATAATATATTTCTCTGCAAATCCCTGTCCCAACATGTAATTCGTTCTGAGATTGGATCCATTTTACTTTCCGATCATGCCCCAGTGTTTGTAGACCTTGACCTTCTCCCATTCTCTCCTCACGCATGCAGATGGCGGTTTAATAATGCTTTGCTTCTAGAACCCTATTTTTGCTCTGAATTCACTGCCTTTGCCAAGGACTTTTTTCTTTTAAATCACACTCCAGACTCCCCTTTTGTTATGGTTTGGGATGCTTTTAAAGCAGCCTCTAGGGGTTTTATTATTAACTTTGTATCCAGACGCAAGAAACTTCGAGAGGCCAAATCGGAGGAAATTTTGTCTGACATTAAAGCCCTTGAACTTGCTTACTTTGCTTCTAAATCTGACTCCTCCCTTAAGGCTCTTATTGCTGCAAAAATCTCTTTTAACAAATTCACTACGGACGCTGCCTCTAATATTCTACTAAAATTTAACTCTAGATACTATGGGGGTAAGAATAAAATGGGAAAGCTCTTGGCCAATTACTTAAAGATTCGTAAAGAACGTACAAAAATTCAATCTATCAAAACCTCTTCTGGAGACTCTACTTATAAAGATAAAGAAATACTCACAGAATTTGCCAAATTTTATGACACTCTTTATACCCCAGAACAAGTTCCATCTTCTGAAGATCTCCTCTCTTATTTTCAATCTCTTCCTCCTCCTTCAGTCTCACATGTTGACTTTCACACGCTGGAGCGAGACATTTCACTCTCTGAAATTTCTTCTGCTGTATCTAAACTTCGTCATGGCAAATCTCCAGGCCCTGATGGGTTTACTATTGAATTTTATAGTCACTTTGCTTCTCTCCTCCTTCCTAAACTCTTACTTTTATTTCAATCCTTTTCCGCTGCCGGTTCATCTAGCGGTTCCTTTCAACAAGCCTTAATCTGCTTAATTCCGAAAGAGGATAAGGATCATTCCTTATGCAAAAATTACAGACCAATATCTTTAGTTAACACTGATTACAAAATCCTAGCAAAAATCCTGGCACTTCGCATGGATCCCCTCTTACCAGATGTAATTGGTCCAGAGCAGTCTGGTTTCGTTAAGGGACGTCTATCCTCTGATAATACCCGAGTTTTTCTTAATATCCTCAGGAAATCTTCTTCTTTACCTCTTCCTTTTGCAGCTATCTCTCTAGATGCGGAGAAGGCTTTTGACAGGATTGGGTGGGATTTCATGTTTCAGGCTTTACGATGGATTGGAATCCCTTCTAAATTTATTTCCATTATATCACTTCTTTATTCTGACCCCCACGCC
This sequence comes from Lissotriton vulgaris, assembly GCF_964263255.1. Classification (NCBI taxonomy): domain Eukaryota; kingdom Metazoa; phylum Chordata; class Amphibia; order Caudata; family Salamandridae; genus Lissotriton; species Lissotriton vulgaris. Next base: position 806,715,016 of record NC_141687.1, read on the forward strand.
TCTATTTTTGTTAATGGAATTTCCTCGGATTACTTTTCTTTACACAGGGGTTCGACAAGGATGCCCTTTATCACCCTTACTTTTTGTTTTAGCTTTAGAACCCTTTCTTACAAAAATTCGTTTAGACGATACTATTTCTGGTTTTCAATTTGGTTCCCAACAAGTCAAACTTTCGGTTTATGCCGATGATATTCTTTTCTATTGCTATAATGCTATAACCCTTCCATCTCTATTCCCTCTTTTCTTAATCAGGTCTCTTCCTTTTCTACAGTCTCTGGTTACCGCCTAAATGCCGACAAATGTGAAATTTTACCCTTGAATCCTCTTTGTCAGAAACATCTGTTTTCCTCTATGGGTTTCTCATGGCAACCATCCAAAATTAAATATCTAGGGGTTTGGTTTGCTCCTTTATTATCCGATACCCTCAAGCTAAACTTTGATTATGTTTTAAAAAAAATAGACACAGCTATCACTCGTTGGCATCCACTCTTTTTGTCCTGGTGGGGCCACCTTAATTTTATAAAGATGACGCTCTCTCCCTTGCTTCTCTATACTCTTTTCATGCTTCCTTTACACATTCCTCTTTCTTTCTTTAAGAAAACTGATTCTTTATTATTAAAATTTTTATGGAATGGCAAACGCTCTCGAATAGCTCTTGCCACTTTACGGAAGGTTAAGGCTCATTCTGGTGTACTTTTCCCTGACTTCAGACAATATCACCGTGCTTTCTCCTTCAAACAATCGACTCGCTGGCTTTCACCCTCCCTGCCTCACTTCCCTCCTATCTGGCTCAGTATGGAATCCTCTTTTATCTCTCCTTTCACTTTCCGTGAATTTTTGTCCTTTACATCCTCTTTAACTCGCCTTCGATTACCTATTCTTTCACACTCTCGAACCCTTCTTTCTCCTTACTTGACTTCATCCTATTCGTCCCTTCTCTCCACTCATGAGCAACCAATTTGGAATAATTCTCGTCTTAAAATTCGTAATCGCACTATTTATTGGAAAACTTGGCACTCTTGAGGAATATGTTGGATATCACAATTATTTTCTCAGGATACACCCCTTTCTTTTCAGGACCTCCAAGCTACTTTCTCTTTACCTGCTTCTGCCCGCTCGCAATATATTTCCCTTCGCCCTGTCTTGCTCTGTTATCTCCAATCTCTTTCACCTTCCAGCGATATTCCTTTGGAGTGTAGACCCACTTCGCTTTTACTGGAAACTTCTCCTTCAGCATCTAATCTATATAACTCTTTTCGTTCTATTACCGATAGGTCTAAATCTCATATTGAGCTTGCATGGGAGCTGGATCTTTCTCAGAATTGGCCTGTACTTTTGTGGGATAAAATTTGGAATAAACTTCATAAGACCCCTAGAGCTGCAAACACCACCCAAACTCTATTTTTCATTTATCATAGAACTTTAATTACCCCACTTGCTTTGTCACATTTCTCATCAGACACCCCTCCTACCTGTTGGTCTTGTCCCTGCCCTTCTGCTGACCTTAAGCATATGCTGCTTGAAGGCCCACCTACTTCCCAGTTCTGGCAGTTGGTTTGGCGACAAATTCAGAGAATTTTCCACTTTCAGGTCCCCTTTTCAACCTCCTTAGTTTTTCTTGGCTCCCTTTCTCCAGACCTTCCTCAATCTCCCAACCACTATCCTTTACTTGATCTTTTTATAGCTATCGCCTTTCACATTGTTACTTCTCATTGGAAATAGGCCGTCAATATTTCCTATCAGTCCTGGTGGAATGCAATCTGTTTCAATCATCGCCTAGACACTAATTATGTATCCCCCATTTCCCTAGCTGCAAAACGTGATCTGCTTTGGCTCCCTTTGGTAACATACCTATCTTCCTCTTCCCCTACACATCCCTCTCCTGCACCTGAAACAGTGGAAGTTCGCAAACAGCCATGAATCGCTTTTTGCCTATTTACTCATTTGTCATTTGATTATCTATAATTATTAAGTATTAATGCACTGTGTTTTTTCCTATATTACCCCTTTCCAATAATATGCTCATAATTTTTCATGCTCATGTTGCTTTCTTTTTATGAAATTTTTATGACATTTTTATTGTTATTACATTGATTATTTATATAACCAGCTTACTGTAACTCTTCTCCCCCCTCGCCTCCCTCTGTTCCTACCCATCTTTTATTCCCCTTAATAAATCAAACTTAAAAAAAAAAAGTGTTGCTAAATATAACTGGTGATTTTCTGTGTTTTATTATTTCAGAACTTTAATGTTGTCACTGAGAATTTCACCCACCTATAACCGTACTTTAACTTTTAAATATTTCAATTAATGTCTAAGGTTTTAAAAAAAAACAGATCTTTTTATTGCACCTAAATATAATGTTACTTTAATCTTTGTCAGTGGATTTCTAGGTTTTATTTTAGTAAGTTTTCAAATTGTATGTATGTAGAATAACTGAGTAATATAGCCTGTGTGTGGACATTACTCTGAAAGGGCAGGGAATTGCTTTGGTATTGTTAGGTAAGGGTGAAAACTTTGCAAAATGTTACTAAGAAATTATGTTTGTGTATGAGAGTAATGCAACAATATTTGTGTTGAGATTGTCTATCTCCTCAGTTCTTTTGAGTCTAATACTGAAATATTTTCCCAGCCAGTTCAATTTATATTGTAACAGCATACTTTTCATAGCCTTTGTTGGGTTTAAACACTAAATACATAATTATAATTCAGCAGGAGAGTAATCTGTTTTTCAATATATAATCTATTGTGATTATTCACTAGAGTTCTATATTTGGTTTTAATCTACTCTTTAAAGTTCTTTTTCATGTGTGCAGTTATTATTCAATATTAATCTGTAAAAGGAGAGCCATTAAAATATGGTTGTAAAAATCTCTTTTTTTTTAAATGGTGGTGACTCACTCAAGACGCTTGCAGGAGTTGAACACAATATCTCCTGCGTGAACTCCAAGGGGGATATACTTCCTCGTCGGTTCTCGAAACCCTCTCACGATATTGTACATTTTGGATTAGGTTAAGAGAAGCGTTTTCCTGTAACTTTGTACAAAGTCATAGATTATAGAAATTGATTATGTTAATAAAATTGATTGTGATTTGTTCCATTGAATATATTAAGTAATAATATTTATTACGATCTCACAAGACACCCACAAGATTTGAACACACAATCCCCTGCATGGACTCCGAGTGGGCAGTAATTCCTGTTCAGCTCTCGTGATTTACCTGTGAGATTGTGCATTTGCAATTAGGTGAATACCTGCGTTTTCTTGGAATTCTGGACAAATTAAGACATTAGAGATTAGCTTGAAAAAAAGTATTCTGAATTTTTCCATGAAATATATTTAACAGCAATATTTTTACAACCTTGCAAGTCGCTTGCCCGAGTCACACGAGAGGTTTGGGCGAGGAACCACACCCTGAGGATGGAATGTGATTGGTTCATATGGATGTCTTTATTTATAAGAAGAAGATTCCATTCTTTTTACTTTATTTCACTATTGGATTTTGGTGAGAGTAGACATATTTAACTTGCTTTCCTTTCCTGTTTACCTCTCTTTGCAAATATTTCTTCATCAGATTTGGAACAACAGCTGGGGGCTTCTGTACTAACTCAGTCATGTCAGCCATCCAAGGTATTCTTGGTGTGGCAGTTCTTTGAAATGAGGCCAGGGGCCAAGAAAGTTTCTGCGAAGTAAGTTACCTGTAAACTTTGCTGCAAAGAGTTCAGCTGGGGAGCAGAAATAAAAAATATAGCATGAGTGTCACAGGAATGTGGCGAAACCTGAGGGTAATGCATCCACAGAGGCTTGCAAGTTAGACAACTCTACAGAGGATTCAACATCATTTGCTCCAGGAGATACTGTGGCTGTGCAGGTTCTAAGTGTATACGGGGCAGATTTACAAGAAAGTGACACATCTGTAGAGATGTGTCACTTTCCCTGCGCCACCATGCAAAACCCTTGCGTCACCATGGATGCACCGTATTTACAATACGGCGCACCATGGCGCAAGGATTCACAGATGAGTCAGAAATTCTGACGCATGTTGACGGAAAAATCACGCATGGCTGGAGTTGTGTCACAAGCATGATGCAACTCCAGTAATGAATTTTACGGCCTATTCCCATTACACTGCGTCACTCCTCACTCCTGCTTGAAGCAGGTGTAAGGTTTTGACACAGTGTTGTCCTAAAAGTCACGCAGTGAAATCTTTTGCATCACTTTTACGAGGCTTTCTTGTGTGGGAACGCCTACCCTGCATACTTTATACCTGATGCAGGTATAATGTCACGGAGGGCTTTTCAATGTGACACATCTCCCTAGATGCGTCAAGTTGTAAATGGGCCGCAGCTTTTACGGCGCCGCTGCATCACAAAAGTGATGCAACCACAGCGCAAAAGTGACGTAAGGGGCTTGTAAATCTGCCCCTAAGTGCGCAAGCGGACAATATACCTGCTTTTTAAAGCTCTATTTTGCTGCTTGTGTAGGCAGATAATTTTTTAGTCAGTAATAAACAGACAGATCTGCCTATAAGAAACTTGTCCAAGCACTCAAGTGCACTCCAGGCAATAGTTTAAAAAAAGGTTTTTTTGTAAGTTTTTCTCCTTTTTGTTTTTAGGGAGGTGCTGTTAGTGTTTGTTCAAAACTTCAAGTTGTATATTTTTCTCATACCATTTTAAGAAAGGATTAAAATACCCAAAACATTAAAAAAGTTTGAAAACGCAAAAAAAGTTATAGTTGTTAAAAAATTGCTCTGTCCAGAGCTACCTTATACATCATGATCTATTTTGTGTGTACTATGTCTCCCTTTTCTACCCTTCTCCAAAGCCTTCATGAAAATTTTGCTGGAGCCTGGTAGGCAATTCCTTTCATGCAGTGCTTCCTGGTTTGCTCTAACACGCCTCTCGCAAGATCATACTTTTTATTATGGACTTCTTTTTTCCAACTTTATTTATTTGCATTTATCATCATGGTCAAACAAAGGGCCAAGTGTAAGCAGTTGACAATATGAGCAGAATTAGGTTATATCTCCATACCCTGCCTCTTAGCTTAATAGCAAACAATTAGAAAAGAAAGAGAAAGAGGAAAAAGAAAACAATGAGAACGCATATGGCAGCAAACAATGGCAAATAGTGCATGGAGAATGTCCATACATTGACGTATTTTGCTTCCCCATAGGGTCTCCAACGGGATTAAACCATCTGGAACCTGGTGATAGCTCCTTATATGAACATATGATTGGTGTTGACACCTACTTTACCCCACGCTGATGGTTTATACTGGTCAGCTGCGCCTGTCAGGTACCGGCTGGGTACAGATCGAGTAGTTGTCTAGCTAGAGGAAGAGGGCAAATTTACAAGGTCTGGCGCATCTCTGCAAATCAGCAGGGATTCGCCAGACCACTTGCGACACACAAACCCACCCATGCACCACCACTGATGTGCATTTACAATGTGGCGCCGTGGCGCATGGATGGGCATATGCATGTCGCATTCCCCGGCATAAAGGCTGCAGATTGCTGGAGTCGCGTCGCAAGCGCAATGCGACTCCAGCAAGGCTCAGGGGCGCCCTATGCCTAACATGCTGCATCACTCCTTACACCTGCTTCCAGCAGGCACAGGGTTTTGACGCAGCATGGCCGTAAAAGTGATTCTGTGAAATCTTGTAGATTTCACTACATCACTTTTACCAGGTGTCCCTGCGACGGAACACCAACCCTGCGCCGGAACGCCCACATGAAACCTGACACAGGTTCCATGTGGCGCAGGGCTTCACAATGTGACAAATCTCCCTAGATGCGTCACGTTGTAAATAAGGAACAATGTGGCGCATGGTTTACTCTGTCGCAGCAGCGTAAATGTGTTGCATGTAAATCTGCCCCACAATCTTGAGTATCTTGGCTGTCTTGGCTGCAAGAGTTGGCATGTGGGGACGATTCACTTGGGCCTTCTTTTGACTTTAATTATTCACTCAAGTTTCCCAGATATCTTTAAGGCGAGATTTGGGTGGCACCATGTCCTAATAGTGAGATCGTTGATCGCTGCAGTATGCGAAATCTAGAAACCAGTCCCTTTCCCTGGGGGAACGGTGACCACCCCACACCATGCCCACCCTATGTTTTGCTAGGATCAAGAGTAGGGCCAACAGTTTACGTCTTGTGGGAGGCACCACTTTCACATACCCGAAGAAGCCCAGCTGTCTCGTGCCTGTAATGCGAAAATCAGTCATGGTTTTAATGGCCCAGAATACCACCGTCCAGTATCTCGATACTTCAGGGCATGCCCACACCAAGTGAAAGAAATCTGCTTCTAGGACACCACATCTGGGGCAACTCTCTGTGACTGAGAGCCCTATTCTGTGAAGTTGCATGGGGGTCTGATAAAGGTGATGTAAAAAGGTAAAGTGTTTTAGCCTGTGCCTGTAGTTAGGGGAAAGACCATCCAATTGGCTACAGCAGTATTCCCAGTGTGCTTCTGTAAAGTCCAGGCCCAGGTCTATCTCCCAGCATGTCTTAGCCCTAAGTTCTATCTTAGGCATGTGTTGTTGGACACCAGTGTATAATCGTGGGATTAGTTTCTTAGCAGAGTGTGTATTGATAATGTGTTTTAGGATGGACAAAGCTTGGGGCTGGGCCGGAAAAGTCGGGTTATTCTCACAACAGGTGGCCCTAATTTGGTAGTTTAATAGTATGACTGATGCATTCCCCTGTCATGGCCCAATAAGGGGGGCTACCTGGATGAAACCCTCTTCCATATAGATGTCGGAAACTGTACTAAGGTGCAGTTGTTGCGCACTTCATTGGGCACCCACCCATCTCTTAGAGAGATGGCATCATTGGTTTATTGAGGGGTGGAATAGATGTGGCGTATGTATGCGAGAGGCCTACTTTTTTACTGATTCCTTCCCAGGCTCATCTGACACATTCTACTGTGTGATTTCACCACGCAGAGTTTTGTATGGAGCATAGAAAACTGTGTTTAGAGGTAGTAGGGCTGCCCGGTTTTGCCCGGTCTGGGCGAGTAAATGGCATTGGGATAGTCTGAAATAGATAAAGGAACTTTGGTAGGATTACAATCTTGACAATAGCTGCTCTTGTGCCAGTCAATAGCACGACGTAGTTTGCAGCCCATAGGTCTTAGATGTCACTGTTCACACAGATGCCCAAGTAGCACACTAGGCTAGTGGCCCAGGCGAGGAGGTAGTCAGTGTGGAAGGAAGAGGAGGTGTCAGTAAGAGGGTATATCAATTGAAAAAACAGCGAGGGGGCAAGATGGCCGCTATGCTGCTGTAGAGAACAGTCGCATTTACTCCTTCTCCTGACCCACGGGACATGCGGCTGGAAGTTTGAATAAGATATGCCGATTTTCCAAAGATCAAACAAGACCAATAATGAAGGAAGTACTAGGGTGATACAGAAGACCCTGGCGACGCTCTTCATCCTTCTTGGAAGACTCTGGAGGAAAGTGTACACTCGAGGTGTCAGCGCAATCACAGAGATGGCACAGCGCGCTGGAGCAGTCTCGAAACTCACAAGCGCGAACAAACGATCTGCCCCGGCGAATACTGCCTCTCAAAAGAATCAGCAGCTCAAGAAAGGGGAGAAGTCAGAAAAAGTTGGCAAAGAAAAGGTGGAATCTAAGGCAGCGGTGCAAGTGGGCACCCCCGGAATTAAAGGACAGCAACAGTAGAGGCGCTCACAGTCAGACAGCGGAACTCTGAAACATGCGATCACCGTACCCAGCAAAGATCCAAGACAACGCACTGTCTCAGAGGCTTTTGCAGGCAAAGGTCAGCCGGCGATTCTGGTTTCCGAAACTTCTGCGGAGACAAACACGGAGACAAACGCTGATGCAGCAATCACCGACCTCGAGGACGCAAGCACGGCGGTTGCTAACCAACAGGAGCTCCAATCATGCACGCCTCATGCGGGAGCCGCGCTGAGAGGGGAAAACGCCGAGAACGCAGACACAGACACAGCCACGGCGAGCGGAACCGACTAGGTGAGCAGTGGGAAGCTGGAGGAGACGGGGTCAGGACTGGGAGACCCGGTAAACTTCAATCACGCCCAAATGTTAGAAGCTCTGATGCAGGTAAATCTCGCTCCCACCCCTGGAGACAAAAATATTTTAATACAATCTTCTACTTGGGGGAGCATGAGAAGTGTTGAAAGTCGTGCATCAAGGGGGCTTAAAGGGGACAAAGGAAGGAGAGTCCGCTCCCCTGAAGGGGAGAAATTCTACTCAGTAACAGAAGGCTCTGATTCCTCCTTACTGGGCACAGAAGATGAGGGCAAAACCACAGATCTCTCGTCGGAGACAGAATCAGAGGGGTCCCACTCTAGCACTTCCAGAAGCAAAGAGACACAGAAGAAGAAAAGAAGAACCATGATAAGACGGGACAGAGACATAGACAGATCAGCATCAAGCACAAATAGGAAATTGCTTTGGGACTATGGTAATACTTCTAAAATGTATCAGGAACATTGTCTAGAAGAAGGAGCTGATAATCACGCCACGAATGCCTTTCAAGACACCGCCGAACCACCACCTCAAGCAACCCTAGATGGAATGTTCGCTATGCTAAAGCAAATGCATGCAGAGGCTAGAATAGAAAGTAGGAGAGCCAGTCAAGACACTAAAAAAATACAAGCGAGCATTAGGAAAATGAATAAAAGATACAAAGAGGTGGAAGAGAGAGTTGTACAGGTTGAAGAAAGAACTGGAAGATTGGAGGATGAAGTTACAGACTGGCAGTATTTCAGAATGGAGCAAGGGAAGGTGGTCGAGGACCTACAATGGAAGCTGGAGGATTTCGAGAATCGCCAGCGGCGGAACAATCTGAGACTTCTTGGTTTGGAAGAGGGAGTGGAAGGGAAGGACCCAAGGGGGTTTGTGGTTAAGCTGCTGAAAGGTGCATACCCAGAGGCGCAGTGGCAATGGGAATTAGAAGTTCAGAGAGCACACAGATTCCCACTGACGCAGAAAAAACCAAGAGGCGCTAGTCAGGATGCTTTACCAAGGGCTATGCTAGTCTTTTTCGGGAACTTCTTGGCTAGGCAGGAAGTCATGGAGTCTGCCAGACCAGATAAAAAGAAGTCATTTGAAGGGGTTACATTTTTTGCAAGGCCAGATTTCTGCCACGCGACCGTCGAAAGGAGATGGAAACTCAGGCAGCTAATTACTCCCTTTCAGCGCCAGGGCTCTGAAGCATACCTGATGTTTCCAGCGAAGTTGAAAGTCATTACAGGGGGTCGTGTCAGAATGTTCTTTTCAGAAATAAAGGCAGGCGAGTATCTTGCAGAAATTACGGAGAATCAAAGGGGCAGAAAGAGTAGGGACACTGAGCCAGCATAAGATGCATATTACAATACTGAGGAAAGTATTGAATATGTTAGTAGTTTGGGTAGATTGGGTAGGAGAAGGAGGCGACACTACAGCAGTGAACAGCCACACATAGGTCATGACTGACCTATTTGCCTGTAGCAGGGGGGGGTAAGCAAAGGGAGGGGGGTTGACGGGGGTGGAGTGGTGGAGAAGAATTAAGGTCATGTACAGCACAAGGCAAGAAGATGTATAGGAATAAACAAGTGGTAGTAATTTTTAAGAGGATGGCGTCTGGTAGCTCAACTTTTAAGATCAGATGGCGTTAAGGTTTGCTACTATTAATATCTGCGGGCTAAACGATGGTGGGAATAGACAGAAAGTTGCGGCTATGTTTAGATTATTGAAATTGGATGTTATATGCCGTCAGGAGACACATGTGAGGGGAAAGGATAAATACCTTATGGATCAACTCGGTTATGAAGTCTTAGCATTTACACAGCAAGATTAAAAAACAAAAGGAGTGGCTATTTTCGCGAAAAAAGGAGCTATGCAGGTAAAGAAAAAGAAGGAAGATGATGGAGGGAGATGGGTTATGGTAGAAGGGGAAACAGCTGGGGGACGGTATACCATTGTCTCAGTATACAGCTCTAACGAGGATGAACCTGAATTATTTGACTTTCTAGATATCGAGTTGGCATTATGGGCAGAACCGGTGATATTTTGTGGGGACTTTAACGTTAATGGACTGTCAGGGTTGGGCCTGTCGGGTGGGGGGATGCAGGGCGATCGCAAAAAGAGAACACGAAGGGCTATTGGTAATTTAATGTTTCACAATGCATTGGTAGATGTTTGGACAGCTAACAATCCCACTGGGACGGGCAGCACTTTTTATTCCGCTCCTCACAGGGTTATTGCTAGACTGGATTACTTTCTGGTCTCTAGCTCCTTAGCACCAGACTCAAAAATAGAAAGGCTCCCTCGGGTCTTTTCAGACCATAACCCCCTAGTACTAACTATCCCTCAGAACCTTAGTGCTGTCTATAAAGAATATAACTGGACGTTTGAAAGAGGGCTACTTAGGGAAGAAGATTATGTAACTAGAATGAAGTTATGGATTAGACAATTCTGGGAAGTAAATAGAGGCACGGCATCCGCAGGGGTGGTCTGGGATACCTTTAAAGCAGGGATAAGAGGGGAAACACTGGCCTATACCCTCCACAGGAGTAAAAATGAAAAACTCGAATTAACTAATAGACTGCATGACTTAATGGAATAGGAACAACAGCTATTCAAGCGGTCATTAGCCAAGAACCTCTCGAGGAGATCCTATTGGAGATAGAGTTGAAAAGAGCCGAGGCCAGTGAAAGTTTGGCAAAGAAAGCGGCAAGTAACTATTTAATGAAAAAGGAAAAATGTTACGAATTTAATGAGAGGGTAGGTCATATGCTAGCAGTCCGTATCAGACAAAATATGGCAGCGGGAGAAATAAAAGAAATTAATGATAAAGGGGGAAAAGTTGTGACTAAGGTAGAGGATGTGAGGGAGGTGTTTAGGGAGTTCTACTCTGATCTATATGATCAAGATCTGGGGAATGTTGCCATTGAGATAGAGGACTACTTATCAGGAACCTTACATGAGGAACTGAGCGAGGAGAATAAGGAGGCACTGGAGTTACCATTGACATTGGGGGAAGTCCAAAACGCAGTAACCAAACTCCCCTCAGGGAAGGCAGCGGGGCCCGACCAAATTCCGGCGGAATTCTACAGAATTTTCTGGGACACCCTGGGGATTGATATGTTGGAAACCTTAAGCCAAGCACAGAGGGGGGAAAATACTCCACAATCATGGGCCGGAGCAAACATCATAGTAATTCTGAAAAAAAACAAATCACATTTGGATCCCGGTTCATATAGGCCAATAACACTCATGAATGCCGATGCAAAAATCTATTCCAAGGCGCTTTCACAAAGACTAAGCAAGGTAATCGAGGGTCTGTTATGTACAACGCAACACGGGTTTATACCCGGGAAAGGAACCACACAACATACAAGGCAGATGGTTACCATACTGGATGCAGCAGGTGCCACAGGGGACCCTGCCTCGGCTATTTTCTTGGACGCAGAGAAGGCCTTTGACAGGGTCTCCTGGAGGTATCTGTGGAAGGTTCTGGACTGGTTTGGTATAGGAGCAGGCTATCTAAAGGCTATACAGGCACTGTATTTAGAACCTATGGCTAAAGTGAGGATAAACAGAGGGTATACTGCTGAAATACGTATAAGACGCGGCACACGACAGGGCTGCCCGGCTTCGCCACTGTTATTTGCGTTATATCTTGACCCCCTCTTGCGCAAACTGGAAGGGAATCCTAACATCCTCCCGATAAAATTGCATGGTTATGAGTATAAAACACTTGCTTCTGCAGACGACGTGGCAGTGGTTACCCCTGAGCCGGAGTCAGCTATTATAGAAATAGAACAGGAGGCCGCAGCTTTTGGGGTAGTGTCGGGTTACTCACTGAATAAAGGAAAGACACAAATTATACAAAATAACTGGGTTAATTATCAGGACATAAGAGTAGCTCCTGAAGTTACGTACTTAGGTGTCAAAATCACAGCTGACCTAGATAGGTTAGTGGAAATAAATATGAGCCCATTGTTGGCAAAAGTAAAAGCAAATACGGAAAGAATTAACAATCTGCATCTGACCTTGATGGGTCGGATCAATGTAATAAAAATGGTAACATTCCCAAAAATTCTGTATCTGTTTAGGTCTATCCCGTTATTTTTTGACAACACATGGTTCAATAAACTAGAAGCGATTTTGAACAAATTTATTTGGGTCAAAGGGAAGACAAGGAGAGCCTACAGACACCTAACAGTATCCAGAGAAAAAGGCGGCTGGGGGGCACCAGACTTTAGGCTCTATTATTGGGCTGCCGTATTGCAGTATTGTCAGGGGTTGTTAGGTGGGGGAGGCACAGATCACACAGCGGAAGCTAAGCCAGGATTTACTAATGTCTACACTACATTATTGGGAGAGGGGGCAGAGAATGGGTTTCTAAACTCAACCGACTTTAGCTATTTTAAACATACACGGTTTAAGACATTAAAAGCGGCCTACAGGGTCTGGAAAGGGATTTAAAAAAAATGTGGTCTATGAAGGTACAATAATTACTGTACACAAATTGCTCACTACTGAGGGACATTTTTAGGGACACTACTATGAGGGACAGGCATAACAGGGGTATAGTTAAAATAGGAAATCTGCTTGATAGCCAGGGGAATATGCTACAGTTTGGGGCGTTACAAACAAAGTTCGGGTTAGAACACCATAGTTTTTACAAATATCTCCAAACCAGAAGTTTCCTAATGCAAAAACAGGGCGGCCTGGCAGGGTTGGGTCAATGTAGAGTCATGGAATACATAGAAGTAGCTAATAAGTGTACGATAAGACAGTTATACGCGGAACTGAAAGACAGTAAAACTGATGAAAGGGGGAAATATGCACAAAAATGGACAGAAAAACTTGCGTCAGGGCTAGAAAGCTTTCAGTTATCTCTGGATCTGGGCAGAACAGTGCTATGCTCAGCTACCTTGCAATCACAACATTTTAAGACCGTCTTTTCATTATATCATACCCCGGCCAGAATCGCCCAGTGGGGCGGCACAACTGGAATAACATGCCTTCGCTGTGACTCAACTGAGGCAGACATTGTACATATGTTTTCACAATGTCCTCAATTGTTCAATTTGAAAAAGGCTATCGAAGAGTTTTTGGATAAATCACTTAAGATCAAGATAAAGCTCACAGATGAACTAATTATGCTGGGGGTGGGGGATACGTCAGATGTTTTGCCAGTAGAGTTTATTTTTGTCTCACTTGCGGTGCTTCGCATATGTATAGCAAGAACTTGGTTGGACAAGGCTCCCCCCCCCCCCGTTCCAAGCTTGGATCGCAAGCCTTCTTTCTATGTTTAATCTAGAAAATCTAGAAAAGGCAATTTATGACAGGAAAGGTAGGAGAGCTAAGTTATTAGGTAAAAGGATATGGCAGCCTATCACAAGTTGGAAAAATAGTAGGTTAAATCCAGGACAGTCGATGGAAGGCTGACATAATAAGAAAATTACAGAAAGTGGGATAGGCCAATATGTAAGATTCATTCATCTATTTTAACCCTATTTTAACCCTATAGACGCTTTTCCTCTTGTTTTGTTTTATTCACCTTTTCTTTTCCCCTTTTTTGCAATGGTTAGTACATATCGTACACATGTTTGGTGGATTTCTTATGACACAATGTACTAGAGTAATGTTGTAATGTGTACAACCACTTGTGAAACTGTTGTGTGCTGTAACATATACAGGAATATGCAGAAAAATTCTTTTTAAAAATGTTTAATAAAAATATATAAAAAAAAGAGGGTATATCATGGGTTTATTCCAGTTGATGTTAATACCGGATAGTACACCGAACCGAATCATCTTCCCGGTAATTCGGGCCAGGTTTTTGTGTGGTTTATATATATAGAGAGTTATGTCACCTGCATACACTGAAATTATCAGTCTTCTCGAGGTAAAAACCAATGCCCCATTGTGAGTAATGTTGCCTGACCCTGGTGATTAATGGCTCCTTGGCAAATAGGAGGGGTGAGAGTGGGCAACCTTGTTGGGTGCCCTGCATTATAGGGATTGGTTTGGATAAGAGCCCATTCAAACGTATCCGGGCTGTAGGGAGGGTATATAGAAGTTGTATATATCTAAGAAAGGTAGGGTTGGGATCCAGATGCTTTAACAGTATAACTAAATAATCCCATGCCAAAGAGTCAAAAGCTTTAGTGGCGTCTAATAGGGCTGCGATTGCCTGTACCCCAGGGTGTAAATGATGCATCACTGCAGTGTTCTCAGGTGGTGCACAGTGGAGTGCCCCGGTATAAACCCAGCCTGGTCCGACCTGATCATTCTGGGCAGAAGTGGCATGATGCGATTCGCGATAATTTTAGCTAGGGTTTTATTATCTATATTGATAAGTGACAGGGACTTGTAGGAGTCACACTTGTGTGTTGGCTTGTCAGGTTTAAGCAGGGATATAATGACTCTCCACACAGCGTGGTAGAGAGAGTGCCAGTCAGGAGCGAGTCCTCATACATCGCTAGAAGATGTGGGGCCAGAGTACTGTGTATTCTTTATAAAAAGTGACTGTGAAGCCATCAAGCCCTGGTGTTTTATCATTAGGGAGTGAGTTAATGGTTTGTAATATTTCCTCTGTTTAAAGGAGCATGTCTAGAAAGTTCTATGCGAATCCTCTAACCAGACCAATTGCAATGAGTCAAGTTAGCCGGTGAGTAGCTCAGTGTCTCCACTTGGCTGCAAAGTGTATAGTGTGGCATGAAAGTTCTTTGTTGTATCTAGTACAGCTGTGGGTTGATCTTGTAAATCGTATGCAGCGTCTTCTAGTTTAAATATGTATGTGAGCGATTGTGTATGCATTAGGATGCTTGCAGGAGTCTTCCTGGGCCTATCCCCCTCACCGTATCAACGCGCTTGGCCATCCCTGTTTTGGTATTATTTTTGTACTCTGCGTCTTTGTTATATTCATAGATTTTCTACCTGATTTCAGCTAGGGTGGCAGGTTATTTCGACCTAAGGAATTCTCCCTTCAGGGTTTCAATGTCTGTGCAGGTGTGGACAATTGAGAGCCTATCAACCTTGGAATTCCGGCTTGTTTGGAAATGCATGCCACCCCTATCACAGCTTTGAATGATTCCTAGACGTTGGAGGGGGAGGTGTCAGTAGTGGTCTTTGTTGAAAAATTGGATATGGTTTCAGCCCTAATTTCTTCTTTAAACGCATTGTCCCAAAGTGTATTTCTGGGGAAGACCAAGTGAAAACACCCGGGATTGTTTTAGGGATGTTGAATTCTAACTGGACCGGTGCATGGTCCGAAAGCATACGGGGCATGTGAGTTGCTTTAGCATCTTGTGAAATGAGCCAGTAATCAATTCTGAACCATGAGCTATGTGGTGCAGTAAAACAGGTGCCTTCACGTTGCCCCTGATGGAACAACCTCCAGACATCCAAGAGGCCATGGTCCGACATGAGCGTATTAATAATATCTGTAGCCCTAGGGTTTTGGATACAGCGCAGAGCCTGATCTATCCTGGCTGTCATCCAGCATGACGTTGAAAACCCCACCCCATATTTGCGCCCCATGACCCAGCCCGTTTACCAGTTGCCAAAGGTCAGTGAAAAACCCAGGGTCATCAGAGTTTGGGCCAAAGATTGCTACCACGGTGTATACAGTGTGCCTGTGACTATAAGAAAACTGCCCTCTTTGTCTGCTGTGAACTTAAATAGACGCCATAGGAGCTCCTTTCCTATGAGAATAGCCACCCTCTAGCATAGTTGAAGTACAACGAGGTGTAAGCTTTGCTGTGCCATCTGGCACGTAGGTCCTGACCAGTATGAGAGGTAAGATGAAGTTCTTGTAGAAAGCAGACGTCTATGTGATGACGGGCGATGTAAGCATGAACCAGTCTGGACCTACGGTAACTGTTTATATGCCGTATGTTCCAAGTAAGACATTTCATCAACATCAAACAGAATAAAAAGATGTGTACTTGATGTGGTGAACCATTGGTGAAGGTTCAAAAATAATCTTTAACTTGTTGTCTCATTGTAAGTGCCATAACATGTACCAAACATAACTATGCTTAGGAACCTAGGCATTGGTCCCAGATCCCCACCTCCCTCCTACCACACTAACTCCGAACATGGTTGTGAAAATTAGCCCTCCGCCTCTCAATTCCCTTTAAATAACAACATCATGGTATACATTCCTGGGTTAAGAGCTTGGAGGGCGGTCTCCGTCACCACACCAAGTGGGTGACCAGATGGGCATTAGTCCAGTATTGTGGAACCATACAAAACAAGGCATGAGACATAGAGTGGTCTTGGGGGAGAGCTACTCCCTAGTCCCAGTTATGTTTGAGGTGTAGTACAGGAATCCACCGTTCCAGCATTTACAATCGGTTTCTTTCAGGGTTCTCAGTGGCTTCGAGGGTTCAGTTGTTAGCGTCCAATGAGGTCTCCTCTGCTCTAGCAGTTGAAGCCACTGAGGGTTGTTGATCTTGGGCTAGTTTTTTGGCACAACTGAGGGCTTCCCTGTTGTCAGTGAAGACGTTTGGGGTACCTTTTTTCATGATAAGGAGTTTAGCTGGATAGAGGAGAGGGTATGGAATGTTGCCCTGCTGGAGCATTCTCTTGGTGGGGAAAAACTTCCTTCTTGCGTTCTGCACCATGATAGTGAAGTTCGGGTAAATAGAGATATGACTACCTTGGTGTGTTAGTTGCTGCTTCTTGTGTGTGAGACGCAGAATGGTATCTCTGTCTCTATAGTTCAGGAGTCAAGCTATAATAGGTCTCACAAGTGCCCCCGGGGGCAGTCGCGGCCCGAGGATGCAGTGCACATGCTCCATGTTAAACATGGGTGAGAGTGCTTCTGCGAAAAACTCGTAGTATGGATGGCAGTGGACTCCGGAATGCCAGTTCTCATTTTTGGTGTTTATTAAGTCAAGCTCTTGATCCATACGGAGTAGAAGTTGTTTCGTTTCTGCTTGAGCGTCTTCATTGTCAGAAATCATGCCTCAGCCTGTCAAGCCGGTCTTTGTGCCTGTCCACCCTGTGTTTCATGTGGTCTAGTCTTACAGTGAGTGTGTCCAGCTTGGAATCAATATTTCTCAGGTAAGATTTAATGTCAATCAATAGCTCTTTAATACTGATATCCTGCACAGCTTCATTATCCGTTGGATCCATCCGATTCTCAGGTCTCTCTGGGAAGTGGAGCACCTGCTTTCGAAGGTAAGTTTAGGTTGTTTAGTGTCCTGTTTGCCCATATTTCCCCAAGATATTGCAGGATTCCCGTGCTTCAGTGCGTCTGTGACTTCTCTCAAGCTGGGTTTTTTTGCGCTGCGCTTGCAGTGGGCCCCACCACTTCCCAAGTCATTGACGGGGACACCAGCAGGCCTTGAGTAACTGGTAATTTACATTGTTCTTTACAATGACCCCTCAAGGATCGAAGGCCAAGCAAATGAACCCAGGTTGGGTCCAGTATCTCTGGTGTAACTGGAGACGTTCGCACCCTGAACGAGGTGAGTGTGGGCCTGGGGTCCAAATCGCTTGAGGTGTACCTTGGAGTGCAGGATGTAACTTGTCTTGTGGGACACTTCTTGCTAGTACTTTTCAGAAAAGGTGTAACAGGGCCTTAGTTTATTGAAGGAGCCTGGGGACCGGGGGAGCCACTGGCCACATGTGAGCCTCATAACATGTGCAGGTAGTGTGGTTATACTTGGCGGGTCTCTAGCCACTCCAGGATCGAGCGTGCCCCGCCATCCGAGTCACAGGTCTTAGCAGGCCTTGTATCTACTCTTCACATGTGGACCAGGGGGCCCAGCAGAGAGGCATCGATCTGGTGTAGCCTACGGCAGAGATGTGTCCTGCACTGAAGTTTGGGAACCTCTGCTATGGAGCACATTTTTAAGGCAAATAACTTGCATCCCCAGCAGCCAGCCACCCCGGGGGGCCCACTAGGCCACAGTGGGTCAGTGAATGCACAGCTGGCCAGTGTGGTCGATCATTGCTACAGCCATTCACAGGTTGCAGTGTCACCCGGGTGTCACTTACCTGGCCAGTCTCAGTGTGCCTCTTTGCGGCTGTCCACGCAGTGCGGGACTCCTAATGTTAAATGCCTCACAGGGGTTGCCAGCCACCAGCAACCTTGTATCTCCGTTAATTGCGCAGGTGTGCAGGGGCAGCTTGGTGCCTCCGGCCAACGCTTTAACGTGGCGGTTGTGAATCCTCCGCCTCTCGTACCCACGCTCCAGTGGTGCCGGTAGGGAAGGCCTGTGTACCCTTCTACTCATAGCAGGCTCAGCAGCTGTAGGCAACTCGCTGTTTGTTTGATATTTTTGATTTGGAATGGGGTAGATGTGAGTTGGATGTAGGAGGATGGTGATGTGTGGGATTATGTTAGATTTTGCTATCCGGTTGGCGGAGCCCTCTCTCAAGTGGCCATTTCGCAGCTTGGCCAAGCTCTGCCCCCCTTATTATGGACTTGTTATTTACACTAAATATTTACTGATGTAGTATGTTTATCATGTATAATGTGCAATAGTGTGTTTAGTTTAAGGAAATGCAAACCATTTAATAATAGTGGAGAAAAATGAATCACTTAGATTTATGAAAAACCCACATGTTTTATGTGCCTGAAACCAAATCTGTACATAGCACACATCATTACTCATTTATTTACTTTAAGTCCTTTTATTACTATTAGAAAATGTTCAATCTCTACTTTGTTATGATCTCACAAAAGTCATGCGAGATTGTAAACACTTTTTACGAGGAAGAACTTACACTTTCTTTCATAACAGTACTTATTCCTTATCGTCCCCATTAGTAGGTTGTGGAGAGAAAGTAGACTCTCAAATAAGACCTTTTCACAGTGTAACAAGAGTGCACAGTAGGGTGTAAGGAGACAATGGGATCTCGCTGACACCCCACCACAGCCTAACAACTGTGTATTGTAGAATATGGGAAGAGACTGGCCTCTCCAATGAGACCTTGCATGAAGGTAAGCAGTGAATATAGAGTGTAAAGAGAAACTGCCTCTTCACTGACATCTTTTCACAGGCTTAGCAGTATGCATAGTTGGGTGGAGAAGGAATTTACCTCACAAATAAGACCTCAGTGTTCTACAGTAAGCATAAGAAGTACTGGCCTCTCCACTGAGACCTCTCCCCAGGAAAAATAATTGATTACCACCTGAGTGCCAATGAGAATGCTGGACACCTTTAAATCCCAGCATTCGCCTGCCATGCTCATTTATGTAGCGAAGATTATCGAATTTTCTTCTCCATAGACTGTATCCCACATACCTTAACAATGTTGTATGACTATCTTGGTGTATTATGTATACTCTTGTAATACCTAGCCAAACTGTAAATCACTTGATACCCACCTGGATCAAGTTTGCGCTACGTGAACCTTTCAAAATACATAAAGAAAATAAATATATCTTTGGCTGTGGGAATGGATTTAACTGTCCAGTCACAGCTCTCTCCAGGTTGACAGACATATATGGTAATGTGTAGGGAAACATTCTTCTCTCCACTAACACCTATCTCCAAAACAACATGGATATGCAGTACGGTGTTGGCAAAGAGTGGCCTCTCTGCTGACACCTCTCAATAAACCAACAGGGATACACAGTGTTGTCTGGGAGGGAGTTACCTCTCGGCTAACACAGCTTAGTAAAGTGAGAGGTGTCTATTATAGGGTTTGAGAAACATTTATCTCCCTGCTCATACCAGTTCCCATGCTGATAGGTATCCATAGTAGACTGTGTAGAGTAAGTGCCTTGTTGGCTGACACATCTCGATTGCATGAAAAGTCATCATAATACAGTATGGGGAGAGACTGGCCCCTCTCCTGTAGCCTGTTTCTTGGATGATGGGTGTGAATTCAGCTGTGAAAATGTGCTTACCTCTATTGTCACAGTTCTTCCAAGGATGTCAGATACACAAGTAAAGTGTAGGAATTAAATTGACTTTATGCTGAGAAGTCTGTCTTGCAAAACAACTGTAGAGACTATGATGTTTAAACACATTCAGCTGAGACATCTCCCCAGAGTAATATGTGTGCAAAGTGGGCTATGAGTAGAAGGGTATAGAAATGGATTATACTCTCTGCTCAGAACTGTGCCTCCCTCAGACCCCTCCCCATGAGTACAATGAATCATAGTTGGATGTGCACAAGCACAGACTACCCTTCTGAAATGTCTCTCCAGAGTCACAAGCACATATAATAACATGAAAAAGAACAGCCTTCGCCACTACACCATCTCCACCAGCTGATAGCAGTGCATAGTACAATATGAGGATGCATTGGGATCTGTACCAAAACCTCTCTTCTGTATCAGAAGTATGTATACTACAATGAGAACAAGGACTGGTCCCTCTAGTGAGACTTCACTGTTGTGTAGTGTAGTTCCTATATTCCCAATAGGCTATGCGCATTGGAATAACATAAACAATAGTTTAGACGTAGGACTGAAGTCGACTAGGTCTCTATTGAATATGTTAAACTTAATTTGTGAATGCCAGCTAGCTCAGAGGTCACTAGAAACGTTCTCGAATACACAAGAAGGGATTAGTTTCTGACAACCATATAACATGATAACTTTGTTCCCCAAGATTAAGGAATGTATCTCCAGAGTCGCGGAAACAATAGATGGCTATTTCACTCAGTCAATCGTGCATGCTTAGTTTCACCAGAAGTGCAGAGAAATAGAGAGACGGGCGTTTTCAATAAAAAGGTTATTTATTGTGTAGTCTTCTTTCTCATGCAAGAGAAGTGAATTGCTACAATCGCAATACTTGTCATAAAGTAAAGTGCATACCGTAAAAAGAGTATTATGAAATAATACAGTAAAAGCATTTATATGGTTTCTAAGCCATAAGATACTTAAAATGGATAAAATACATACAATGATAAAAGATGACTAAACGTACTCAACTGGTGCTTCTAAGATACGCCTACCCCTGTGTACTTAACCTAAGCCTAGTACATGGGAAGTTGTAAGTGAGATGTAGCTTGAGTTAAATAGTTTCTGCGAAGAATCTACTCAAGAATTCTCTAAGAGTCTAATCAGCTCCGTACCTTGTTTATAGAATGTAGGAGGTCTTGTATCTCTCTCTCAGGACTCGATCTCCCAGTAACCCGCAAATGTAACTGGGAAACACCGGAGCTGGATTTCTCGGCAAGAGAAAAGACAGCGTCTCTCTCAGTGCGTCAGCTGGAGGGTCGGCTTCCTTCGGCACTCGCTACAGCAGGGCGTCGGGCAAGTAGTCAGTCGATCTACTTCAAACCACTGTGTGCTTTGTTAGGGCAGATGCTGCTATATTTATACCTGGAAGGTGCCGAGTTTGACGTAAGGTTGGACATAATACGTCACTAAGAACTCGCAGTTCTTTTAGGACTCCAGGAGTTCTAGGACAAATCAATACAGAAGCAGGGGAAAGTCCCGGACTCGTTGTGATTTCTAGAAATCTGTGGAAGTAGCCATGCCGTATTTGGACTACATTGGCTGTGTCTAAACATGGTTATGATTCTGATGCCTATATAAGGATATGATGAGTTATACCTATATAAGGGCATGAATCGGGAAAATTACACTAGAGCCCTAGATTCGTCTACAACACCCACTCCACGTAGAATGTCCATCTTTACAAAGTACTAAAGCAAGTATAACATATCTAAGCATGTGTTTACAATCCCACCCAAAAATACATAAAATGCATTTGAAATGGGTTGTACGCGAAAAATGAGTATTGTACTGTACTGTACGTTTTCTAAGCAGTGGTATCATTCAAATAATGCATATAGTTTACATTTGAAATGCTGACTGGATGAATCACAAAAAGTTACATTCATGAAATGGCTCTTAATACAGAAAAGAAGGTCGAGACCATTTCATTACATATTTATAGAAAACTGTACATGTGCTAGAGGCTGAGTTCAAATATTGTCTCTAGATTTTTCCTTTAAAAATAGAAATCTTGTTCTCTAAGAATAGTTCTACTTTAAGCAGATTACTCTGTGCCAAAAAAAGAAAATATTTTATGAATGAGAATAAATAATTCTGTTTGAGGAAAAAATAGTTCCAAAGTTTTTGAAGTTCTGTTTATCAAAACTGAAGGCCGAATTCAAAGTTCAGGGAACGCTGTGTGCTCGTGTTTTCAAAAGTTATTCTTGTTGTTAGGAGAGAACATTAACAAATAGGCTGGCAAAGAATTTATCTACAACAGTAGGTGAAAGTTGGACCATGTCCGAAAAAGTAGAAATAGTGCATATGTGAGATGCATTGCCATCATCGTTGTCTAGATCAGCAATGGTCACGAAATGTTGTACCTGTGTGCCACTTTCATCTCGTACCTCACTGCCAGTATGTTGCTGTGAGGTCTCAACGAATGCCGTCATCAGAATTGGTAGCCGCTGGGGACAACAGGTTGCATGAGCCATTACCGAACCAAGCAAAGTATTGACATCCATAGGTTCTGCTGATGGGAGTGTGAGACAGACGTCTAACACGCATTCTTCTCCGCAGAGAAGGCATCGTAGAACAGGTAGGATGCAATCTTGCCAGATTGGTCTGAATGAAAGAAACCATGTGGTATTCAGATCTCTTAGCCGAGCCAAGCCGAGGACTTTGGTAATCCTATCTCTACACCGCATTGCCAGGATCGTTTGTTCCATGGTAACCTGAGTATTGCTTGTGACTGGACTTGCCATATCGGAGCAGAAGGAACAAAAATAAAATTCCTGCTACGAGTCCCAAGATGAGAGGCAGGCCGCCAAACACAGAGTGCACGAAATTCGGGAAGATGCTCAGGACTACCTCAAAGGGTGATAATAGTCCCGAAAAAATTGTCTTATATACATGTGCGATGCCGCTGGTATCAGACATGTTTAAGATTTGACTTAACATTTCTACGAAATGCACATGGCAATTTGTTGATAATAATGCATGTATCTCTGCTGAGGTCCTTGCGACTTGCAGATCATACGTCTCTCTGGGGGAGGTCAAAGGTACAGTTTTTTGTAAAAGAATGGCTTTCATTCTGCTTAAAGTATCAATTTGAATAGAAGAGATATTCAATGAAGGCCATATCGTTGCCTCCTTGTCTAGTTTGCTGTTTGGTTGCAATACTTGCATACAGCAAGTGACCTTGGATGTAACCCTAACGAGATAGGCCATTCCTGGTAACATGCCACAACAGCTGTGGTCAGATAACATAACTGCTGTTGGAAAGCTATCTGAAAAAAGGATCTATTTGTGTGGCTGGGGTTCTGTGCAGGTGGCAAGAAAGGTCATTTGATGAACCCTCGCAGGCTCCATGCGAGTTAATTCCTTGACACAGAAGTGTACCACTTAGTGAGTTTTTACAATTGTTACCACTAAGAAATACATCTTTTTCCCCCCACTCCAACATCTATGTGTGTAAGGTAAATTCCAGGTTGACTTGATGTACCCTTTACCGAACTTTTCATACAGGCCCGCTGGTATGTGCTTTAGGCAATATTGAAACTGAAATGTTGTTATTGGTATTGTAATGGTGCCATGTATTATCCATTCAATGACAGGCTTTTCGGAAACTGTCAATGGTTATCTTTCTAGTTTTTCAATGCTTAGCACCGTATAGTCTGCTCCTCTTTGTGCCAAAGAGATTTGTTTATCTGTAAGGTTAAATATAGAAAATAATGCCGTTGTGTTGATTAGACGCCAGGGCACGTAGCCTGAACAGAGATTTTGTAACGTCTAGCCTAACTGTACAATAGAACATAATTGGGACTGGCCATGTTGTAACATTAGTATATCCTGTTCTATTATATCAATAGCAGATGATACAATGCTGTCCAAAGAATAAATTCAGGAGGACAGAGTCGTTAACCCATTGTCCACTACAGACAGTGTTTTTTCCAAATTAATACGATCAATTTCTCGTATTTTTTCACCAGTTTCAATTTGCGTTACTTTCTAAGCTTCGTTGTAAGCAGCATATATACCGGCGTACATGGAAAGTTTTTGACGCTGTTTGCGAGGTCCCAATAAGAAATCTCACAAGGCAACGCCTTCTTTAAGGAAGGTGAAGTGTTGCTTAATTTCAGGTAGTGTGGATTTCTGTAGCCATTCGAGGCATAGTTTCCCTACTCTATCCCTGGATATTGTCTCTGGGAATATCTTGGGTCTGGCCTGTTCTGTGTGAACCCCTGTGTTTTGTTCATGAATGTATCTTGACAGTTATTAGTGTCTGTGGGCCAGATCAACCATTTTCTCCAATCAGGATTAGTTCTGTTTTGGTGTAAAATATGGGATACGTCTATCTCCACATCTGTAGTCTTATTACTATCAGGTATGGGCTTTGGTATAGATGGCTTGTTTAAATCCTTTATCTTGGCTAGGCCAAGACAGGTTGTTTGTTGAATGGTGTCATTCAGGAACATTATTTGTTCTGGGATCATGCAGGCTCTGAATAATAATTCTAAACCTTGTACCTGCCAGTCTTTTGTACCCCAGACCGTTTTTGTCTCAATGTTGTCTTTCTAAAATTCAAAACCAAATGTAGACAACTGTGCATAAAATTTTGCAGAATAAGTTAGTTTAGTATTTGTCAACATGTTTTTATTCCTGTCTTATTCATAATTTTGAAATAAAACGTTTCTGGATCTGTGTTATTAAACCCTGAGAAGTATGGGAATTTCTCATAAAATGTTTTTGAGCTGCCTTTTGGCGGTGTTGGACAATGTTCCCATTCATTATAAGAAAAAACATTTCTAGGATTCGCAGATTTATGCAAATAGTGGTGCCCATAATGATTAAAGCAATACATTTCTTCATAATCTGATGAACCTTCTAAATAATCATGTTCTGTAAATTGTGCTGACATTTCTAAATCTGACATCATGGTATTAATAGTTTCAAAGTCCCAATCATCAGAGAAAGTGCTCGGTGAGACAAAGTCACTTAAAGAAACCTTGAACTGGTGTGGATACTTCAAGAGTTCAACCGGGCCATAGATGTCGTAGTCAGTAGCGTCCCATGCTACACCAACAGGTATAGGAATAGCTGTGATGTTTACTGATGATAGTTCTCTTTTTTCAATGTGAGAAGTTTTGTGAGGCTTTAGAACTAAGTTGATTTTCTGACTTGCTGTGTCCATTGTACTGTATTTTCCATCAATCATTCTTCCCAAGCTTAAAAACAAAATGAGCCGGAGCAGGAGGAAAAGTACACCTAACACAATCCACAATTCAATCCATGGTGAAATCAGATATGTTTCTCCAAGTTGATGAAAGAGTTCTGTTATTTTTTCTTTGAAAGTTTTGTTTGCTGGCTTTTCTTCATGTTCACTAGGATCTTCAGAAAAGTCATCGAAATTGATAAAATAGCCAGAAGCAGTTCTGTCAATTGTTGGATTTGCATCATGATCGTTATTAATCTTTGTAGTTGCTTCTTCCTTTGTCATATTAGTATAGTCAGAGGCTACATCATTGTAGACAGGTGTTTCTTGACAAACTGTTGCAATTTGGGTTTCAAGAGGCACTAGTTCCATGGCTTTGTTGCATAGTCCTTCTTTATTCACTGCAGGTTTATCAAATGTGATTAGTCTCTCAGTTTGAACCTCTTGAATTGTAGCAAGGTTTGGTCTTTTGCTACATCTTGGGAGTCCACTGGGCCTACTACTTATTATTGGCCACATGGTTGTGGTTTTACCAGGTCGATTGATACAACTCTGTTCTTCTTTTTACCAGCAAGGGGCTGTAGTACTACTGATCTTGTTCCGTGGATTGCTAAGACAGGTACTATTTTTCTGTAAGAAGGCCCAAATTCCTTCTTCACCACGATCTTTTCTCTGACCAGATCCCCAATCTTTGGAATCCAGACAGGTCTTGCTGGGACAGGTGGTTTTTCTATAGTGGCCATTGGCTTTTGTTTTGTGTTACTTAGACTTCTTCTCATTTCATTTAAGTCCTGTAAAACAGCCAAACGATCTTTGATATCAAAGGTTTTTTGTTCCACCACTGAAGTCTGATGATCGAGGTCTTCAATCAACATTCTAGTACCAAACAAAAGTTCATATAGAGTGATTCCACCCAGAGAATGTCTTGGCAGATTATTAAGACTACGTTGCACACTTATTAGATGTTTGACCCACCCATCATCCCGAACCTAAAACCCTCGTTGTTATACATTGCTTTATGTCACGGTTTTTTCTCTCCACTACCGCATGAGCCACAGGATGGAAGGGACTAGAATACCGTAATGCAACGCCCAAGCTGGCCATGGCCTCTTTGTAAGCTTGAGAGCTAAACGCAGGACCCTGGTCAGAATGTAGTGGGCCAATTGCGTATGTGCTGATAAAGACTCGCAGATCTTTAATAGCAGTTTTGCCGTCAGCCGAGCGCTGGGCCACATCCAAATGAATCTCGTGCAGGAATCCACTGCGACCATGATATATTTATAGTTGCCATCCCTTTGTAAGGGGCCACAGTGGTCCAGGTAAACACATGCTAATGGTTTATCTGAGATTAGAAGGGGCCTCTGCGCAGGTCGTTTCACTGTTGTTACCTTCATTTTTTGGCATATTTCACAGTCTAGAACATAGTTTCTAGACTGTTTCCTCATGCGCAGCCACCAATATCTCTGTTTTAGTAACGATACTGTGGCGGAAACACCCCGCATGTGCTGAGGCGAGCCTTTCATGTGCCGCTAAGATTAGTCCTAACCTATGTTCCATGTTTGGAATTGCCCTATCCCCCACTCCAGGGATTACGTCAAAGGGAACATTATTTGCATCAGTTTTGTATGAGTATTTTACTGGAAATCCTCTCGGGAGGGTCCTATCACTGTTTTTTACTGAAGCAGTGACAGCTTGCATTATCTCGCTGTCTATTTTTGTTTTTGACCGTGTGATAGCAGCTACGGAAGCCGTTTGAACAGCTGCCTTCGCGGCTTCATCAGCCAATGAATTCCCTGCAACGTGAACGCTATCACGCTGATGACTCAGTGTATGTATTACGTGAGTCTTTTGTAGTTCTTTCCTCAAAATAACTACTTGTTCCCAAAGCATTTTATGCTTAATTGTGCCACCTTTTGCATCTTTGAACCCGTTTTGAACTTAGTTCTGCATGTTTTCATTGTAAGACTGGACGCAGTAATATGAATCGCACACTATTAGTGTTGGGAATTCGCGATCAGTATTCTCAAGCGCCATTTTGAAAGCCTGTAGTTCAGCTCGCTGAGCTGTTCAGTCTCTGAGTGATTGAGTTTTTGTGACCATAGGTGCCAGCGACCTTCGTGCCAGCGACCTTTAACAATCGCGCACGCAGCACTATAAGCTTGTTTACCCCCAACTTCGGGCTGTGCTGATCCGTCTGTATATATTATACAGCCGTAATGTTCGAGAGGCAGAATTTCGGTCGGCAGAGGACATTCATACTCATATTGGAGAAATTCTTGTGTTTTCAAGTTAGGATCAAATTTGTAAATTACGTCTGATGCAGAAAGAGAATTAGCCCATTGTATCCATCTCAGATGTAAAGTTTTAGAATTTGGAATGCTTGCTCTTGTCTCTGCTTCTAGGGCAGCTAAAGGTGTAACAATTATTATGCGTTTACCCTGTGCGAGGGCTCTTTCTTTTGCTACAGCAGTTTGAACCGCTGTCAGAATTTTCTCAGTAGAAGTGAATTTTATTTCAGCTTGTGTGTACAAGTGTGATTTGTAAGCTGTTGGTACCATTTCCCCTTCATTATAGGTCAGGTACGTGAATCTGCATCTTCTTGGGATGACTCGTATTACAAGATTGCGTACGTTTACGCGTGTTTTCAACTTTGTTTTAGCTAACATGTCTGTTTGTATTGAACGTAACATTTCTGTGTGTTTCTGTGTCCAATTAGTTGGTTTGAAATCAGTTTTATCTAATTTGTAGAGTGGTTTAATCCTCTCTGCGTAATTCAGAACGTACGTTCTTCCAAAATCCAAAATACCTAGAATTAATTGTAAGTTTTTAAGCGTTTTTGGAGCTTGGAGCACCGCACATTTCTCTAAGAAATTGGCTGCCAGGGTTTTGCCTTCACTTGATGACTCATATCCTAGAAATAGGACAGTGAGGTGGGCAATTAGCGATTTTTTAAAGTTTAATTTGTACCCTTCTGATGCGAACACAAGTACAATGGTGTTCACTCTTTCCAAGTGCCTGTCCAAATCATCGTCTGTTAGGTAGATGTCATTGACGTAAGATAATGCCTCATCATCATACATTGGTAGTAACTCGGCTACTCTCGCTGAAAATAACCCTGGGCTATTCTTGAATCCTTGGGGGAGACAACAAAATTGTCTCTGGGCCCTAATACTGGAGAAAGCGGTCAAAAACCTGCTTTCTGGTGCAATGTTTTGACAGAAGAAACCATTTGAAATATCTAATGTCGTTTTATATTTTTTGCGCACAATGTTATTAATTAGTGCTGCACTGTGTGAATGTTGTTCTGCAAATATTTTGCAACATGTGTTTAAGTGTCTGTAGTCCAATACTAGACGATATGAATTGTCGGGTTTGGAGACAGGAAACAAAGGATTGTTCATTTGTGAGGTGCATGTTTCAATCACCCCCTGGTATTCAAGTTGATCTAAGATCTCCCTGACTTGTTTTTTAGCTTCTTGCTTAACAGGATACTGCCATTGTGCAGTAGGTGGATTTTTTTTTAACTGGCTTTTATGGTGAGGGGATTCCTCATCCCATCCTATATGATTTTTATATAATGCAGGGGCTTGGGCCACTGCCCATTTTCTAGCATATGTCTATTTTTTATGAATTGGAATGTGATTTGAGAAGGCAGGCATAATCATTTCTTCGCCATGTGGGCACCCCCTAACAAATTCTGGTGGCCAGTCTTTCTCACTAGAAGGATATCATAGCCTTTAGATAGCTTCTCCCAAAAGTGACCTCTTATTTTCCTAATGTTGTCCCCTTCTGTACGTAATGTTATTTCATATAATTTATGGGGTACACTAACTCAGGTGTATGCAGTTTAACCTGAATGTACTCATTCATGTCCACTGTCTCCAGAAGATTCATCAGGATCTTGCGAATGTCTCCTTCAGCCACACCACAGCTCTCCTTTGGACGGACCACAGCTGCGTTCACTTTACCTACAATAAGACCACAACCCACAACCATCCTCAACCCACTCTGCGAAGAAACTGGAACAAAATCACCATCAACCAGATCTCCTCATCGCTTCTTCAAAACCCCCCTGCCCACTCCTCAAACCCCGACCAAGCAGCCATTAACCTCACCCAATGGCTATCCAACAGCGCCGACATCCTAGCACCGTTGAAAAAACGTCAAATCAAACTAGGCAGCAAAAAGGCCTCCTGGTTCAACGATAATCTTAAGAAATCTTAGAAACTCTGTCGCTCCCTTGAGAAGGCCTGGAAAAAAGACCCAAACACCAGCACCAAGGACGCCTTCAAAAACGCCACCCGTATACATCACCAACTGATCCGGACTGCCAAGAAAGCCGCTTTCAAGTACCGACTAGATAACAACGCCCACAACAGCAAGGAATTATTCAACATCGTCAAGGAATTTACCAACCCCTCAGCCAACTCCAACGACATCACCCCCTCTCAAGCCCTCTGCAACTCCCTAGCTTCATTCTTCCACAACAAGATCGCAGACATCCACAACAGCTTCGACAACCGACCCGAAGACCAACCCACCCAACCCTCTGCAGGACCTCCACCCCCTTGAACATCCTCAATGACTGGAACCCAATCTCCACTGAGGACACCATCCGCCTGATGAACTCTATCCACTCAGGATCCCCCACAGACCCATGCCCTCACCACATCTTCAACAAAGCAGACTCCATCATAGCACCGCACCTCCGAGACGTCATCAACTGCTCCCTCAACTCCGCCACCTTCCCGGAAAGCTGGAAACACGCCAAACTCAGCGCCCTTCTGAAAAAACCCACAGCTGACCCCACCGAACTCAAAAACTACCGCCCCATCTCGCTCCTTCCATTCCCGGCCAAAGTCATCGAGAAAGCTGTCAACAACCAGCTCGCCGCCTTCCTCGAAACCAACAAATCCCTTGCCTCCTCACAGTCCGGCTTCCGAGCCAAACACAGCACTGAGACTGCACTCATCGCAGCAACAGACGACATTCGAACTCTACTGGACAACGGAGACACAGTCGCCCTCATCCTCCTCGACCTCTCCGCAGCCTTTGACACAGTTTGTCATAGCACCTTAATACAACGCCTCAGAAACATCGGAATCCAAGGAAAAGCACTGGAATGGATCACCTCGTTCCTTGCCGGAAGAACTCAGAGAGTCCGCCTTCCCCCCTTCAAATCAGAGGCCACCGAAGTCATCTGCGGCGTGCCACAAGGATCTTCACTCAGCCCCACCCTCTTCAACGTATACATGAGCCCCCTCGCGGCCATCGCACGCCAACACAACCTCAACATCATCTCCTACGCTGATGACACTCAACTGATACTATCACTCACCAAAGACCCTAACACCGCCAAAACCAACCTACATGAAGGAATGAAAGAAGTAGCCGAGTGGATGAAGCATAGCCGTCTAAAACTGAACTGAGACAAAACAGAAGTCCTTATCCTAGGTACCTCCCCCTCCGCCTGGGACGACTCTTGGTGGCCAGAGGCCCTTGGAAAAGCACCCATCCCGCCGGACCACGCACGGAACTTAGGTGTCATCCTGGACTCCTCACTCTCTATGAACAGACAAGTCAACGCCGTCTCATCATCTTGCTTCAATATTCTTCGCATGCTCAAAAAAACATTTCGCTGGATCCCCACCGAAACTAGAAAAATGGTCACCCACGCACTGGTCACGAGCCGCCTGGACTACGGAAATACCCTATACGCCGGTACCACCGCAAAACTCCAGAAAAAACTCCAACGCATCCAGAACGCTTCAGCCAGACTCATACTAGACATCCCGCGTAAAGACCACATCTCTGGCCACCTGAAAAACCTCCACTGGCTCCCCGTTAACAAGAGGATTACTTTCCGCCTCCTAACTCACGCACACAAAGCACTTTACGAACTTGGACCCGAATGCCTCAACTCACGACTTTCCTTCTACACCCCCTCCCGCCAGCTACGATCCTCCAACCAAGCCCTTGCAACTGTACCTCGCATCAACAAAACCACCATGGGAGGCAGATCCTTCTCCTACCTGGCAGCTAAAACCTGGAACTCACTTCCCACTCACCTTCGCCTCACTCAGAACCACCTAACATTCAGAAAGCAACTTAAAACCTGGATATTCGACAAGTAATTCCCCACCCTTCTTCAAGCGCCTTGAGACCCTCTGGGTATGTAGCGCGCTATATAAATCACTTGACTTGACTTGACTTGACTTCTGCTGCACTGTCTAGCATTGTCTGGGCCCATTCTCCATTCTTGAGTTGTGTCCTCAGGATCCTCTGCATGTTTTATCTTTATGCTAGCTACCTTCTTCTTCAACATGGACTAAACCAAAAACTAATACATAGGATTCTCCTCCTACTAAGTTTTGGCGGATATTAACCTTTCACCCACTCCAGACGTCTATTGGAGTTTTTACGGGAAAGGGGTCTCTGTGAAAAGCATGACTGAGTTACTCTAATATCTAGCGTTAAATTATCGCCTTAGCAAATGTTGGGCATGATGTAGTGTAGTTCCTATATTCCCAATAGGCTCTGCGCATTGGAAAAACATAAACGATAGTTTAGACGTAGGACTGAAGTCGACTAGGTCTCTATTGAAGATGTTAGACTTAATTTGTGAATGCCAGCTAGCTCAGAGGTCACTAGAAACTTTCTCGAATACACAAGAAGGGATTAGTTTCTGACAACCATATAACATGACAACTTTGTTCCCCAAGAATAGGGATTGTATCTCCAGAGTCGCGGAAACAATAGATGGCTATTTCGCTCAGTCAATCGTGCATGCTTAGTTTCACCAGAAGTGCAGAGAAATAGAGAGACGGGCGTTTTCAATAAAAAGGTTATTTATTGTGTAGTCTTCTTTCTCATGCAAGAGACGTGAAGTGCTACAATCGCAATACTTGTCATAAAGTAAAGTGCATACCGTAAAAAGAGTATTATGAAATAATACAGTAAAAGCATTTATATGGTTTCTAAGCCATAAGATACTTAAAATGGATAAAATACATACAATGATAAAAGATGACTAAACGTACTCAACTGGTGCTTCTAAGATACGCCTACCCCTGTGTACTTAACCTAAGCCTAGTACATGGGAAGTTGTAAGTGAGATGTAGCTTGAGTTAAATAGTTTCAGCGAAGAATCTACTCAAGAATTCTATAAGAGTCTAATCAGCTCCGTACCTTGTTTATAGAATGTAGGAGGTCTTGTATCTCTCTCTCAGGACTCGATCTCCCAGTAACCCGCAAATGTAACTGGGAAACACCGGAGCTGGATTTCTCGGCAAGAGAAAAGACAGCGTCTCTCTCAGTGCATCAGCTGGAGGGTCGGCTTCCTTCAGCACTCGCTACAGCAGGGCGTCGGGCAAGTAGTCAGTCGATCTACTTCAAACCACTGTGTGCTTTGTTAGCGCAGATGCTGCTATATTTATACCTGGAAGGTGCCGAGTTTGATGTAAGGTTGGACATAATACGCCACTAAGAACTCGCAGTTCTTTTAGGACTCCAGGAGTTCTAGGACAAATCAATACAGAAGCAGGGGAAAGTCCCGGACTGCTGGAGGTTTGGTCTCTCCAAGAACTTGTTGTGATTTCTAGGAATCTGTGGAAGTAGCCATGCCGTATTTGGACTACATTGGCTGTGTCTAAATATGGTTATGATTCTGATGCCTATATAAGGATATGATGAGTTATACCTATATAAGGGCATGAATCGGGAAAATTACATTAGAGCCCTAGATTCGTCTACAACAGTTGCATGAGAATTTTCCATACTTGAGTAATCAAATAATTGCCTCCTACATTCACAGTTTTCTGTAGCATAAAAGATATACATATTGAACCTAATCATGTATTCAAAACCTTAGGCCATCACCTTCACACCCTTCCTACATACAGCAACAACCTGTTCCTAGGATGATCTGAAGGACAGCCACAAAGCTGGACCAAAAAAGCCTCTCACCAACAATGCTTAGAGGCCTGTGGAAGGAACATGGCGGCGGCAGGCTAGCGGCTGTCACGGAGCTCTTCACCTGAGTGCATTTGGATAGACGGTTACGATGTCCTTACAGAGATTTCACGGTGAGAATTGGTGGCCAAAGTTAATGTAAGTAATTCCCCAACAGAAACGAGGTTTTCTCTCTCCTTTCCATGCTAAACGAGCAAATCGGAGTCGAGGCGGCTGAGAATGGTGGAGAACGGCAGAGAACGGGGGTCGGCGCTAGGACCCATGGACCCCGGAGGATGGTTGCAGTGAACGCATGCCGGGAGGACGAGGAGGAGGGGCAGCCACAGGGCATGAGAAACGGAGCTGTGAGAGCGGATCCAGGAGCCGCGGAAGAGGTGCTCGTGGAGGAGTTCATGACGAACGCGGGTGTTTTTCCAAGGCAGACGAACAAATTGAAGATAAGTTTTAATCCGAGACGTTGGAGTGAAGTCCGGGAGGGGGTTAACTGGAAGTGGGATATTTGGCAGTGCACAAAAGGTGTTTTTCCTCTACAACCTTATAGAGGTCCTGTCTGCTGGGGGCATTTCTCAATCAATAGATACCTTTCTTCAGTTACTCCAGTCAAAGGAAGAGTTCGCAGGGAGGCAGCCTTCTCTGTAGGATCACCAGTTTTGTCGTGTCAGAGTGAAGGAAGCTCAGATACTGTATCTGATATTTTAACGCCAGCTGAATTACACTCGGCTATAAGAGTTTCAGAGCATTAGGGGGAAGACCGGGCAAGCAGTAAGCAAGCTAAAAGTCAAGGAGAGGTGGTAAAGAAGAGATACCAGTTGAGGTCAAAACAAGAATTAAAGCAGCAGGGGGTTTTAAATTCAGCTGAATTGGGCGAGAAGGTGAGACCCTCACCTCTTATACCACATAAAAGAAAGAGGAAGTGGAGCTCTAAGAAAAGTATTAGCGTTAAGCTCCCTCAGCAGATTTCAACGCAAAAAAATACTCCCTCTCTTAAAAGTTATTTCAAGGTGGTTGAGAAAATGAATTCTTTAAAAGAGGGAGCCAATATGGAAGAGGTCCAGCAGTCTATTCAGAATATGGAGCCTCCCACCTTATCTGTTTTGGTCCCTGATAACAGGTACTCCCCACTAGCTGAAATACAAGCCGAGGAAGTGTTAGAGGACTTAGAGAGCTCAGTTAATACAGGTAATGATATCCCAATAAGCTGTAGCAGTACCAATAGTCTCTCTGACAATCCTCTATCCCATCAAGACTCTATAAGTATACAGACATTAGAGGCCGCAGCATGCAGCCAAACCGAGACTGCGGATACCCCTAACAACGCATCCGCCCCAGCTTCTAAAATCTGTGTTAGATCAGAAAAAGATACAGGTCAGATTTCCACTCCTCCCCAGGAGCTCGATAAGATTGGGCTCCTACTTCATTCTTTGAGAAGTGACTTGTTGGAGAAGTTTGAAATTTCTGAGACAAACCAAAAAAGATTACATGACAGGGTTGATCTTCTGGAAACTAGTTTGGAAGGGATGGAAGCCCGGACTGCTACTCTGGAGAAAAAGGTCTCTACCCTCTCAGTTACCACAGCAGAAAACAGTGAGGACTTCAGTGCTTTAAAGAAACAAAATAAGGCTTTAATGATGGATATGGAAAGATTGGAGGCTCACTCAAGACAGAATAATCTCCGCATTTTAAAGATACCGGAGGGGGAAGAGGTAGGAGATATAAAAGCCTTTGTTTGTAGACTCCTCAGAGAGGGGGTTTTGAAAGACCGTCTAGATATAGACTTAGAAGCGGAGATTCAGAGAGTACACAGAGACCCTTTCAGAATACACCAAGATCGTAAGGGGCCCAGGAAAATATTGGTCTATTTCCAGACCTACAATGTTAAAGAGCTGATATTGAGTAGAGCTTTAGAAAGTGCCTCTCTTCATTATCAGGCTAACCCATACCAAATTAGGTCAGACATAGGAGGAAGAACGGCTCAGAGACAATGGGAATTGGGTTCAAGAATGCCGGAGCTTAGATCATTGGGAGCGAAAGTACAGATGAAGTTTCCAGCCTTGCTTAAGGTTATGTGGAATAATAAAACGTATACCTGCAACCAGCCGGAGGAGGTAGACGAACTGTTACGAACTATGAGGGAGTAGGTTCTGGTGGAAGTATCTAGCCCCAAATATTGAGCACACTTAAAACCTAACTTCCACTTGTATATATTTGCATATACTGATTATGCCTGTATGGCAAGAAATTAACTTAGTAATCCAAGACATAGATAAACCACATTAAGTTAAAAAAAAAAAAAAACATATACAATAAAGGGGGTTTGCACACTACACTTGTAAAAAAAAATGGAAGGAAGAAAGATGAAGGAAGGAAAAGGAGAATAATTGACACTAATTTACACTAATCTACACTAATTCACATCGATAGTAGTTAACAGGGGTAAGGGATAAGATAGATAGGGCGCTGTAAGGTGGAGAACTCCACAGGGGCAGGATAACGCCAAAGATGAAGGGAGGGTTCCTTGGGGGAGGGTGCGGGGGGGGAAGGGGGAAAAATAAAAAAGTCCTCATTTGAGTACAGAAACTCAAACATTTACATACATAAACAAATACAAACATATAAACGCATACATAGACATTTAGACAATGCTCATACCCTGGAGATTAACTGGGAGGGTAAAATCTGGTTATGTCAGTAAATCCTTACACAAGTAGTAAGATCATTTCCTGGAATCTCAATGGAATAGGAAGCTTTAGGAAACAACAGAGGATATGTGACTTTCTAAAGAATCTCGAGGCTAGTATATATTTACTATAGGAGACCCATCTTGAGGAAAAAGAGTGCAAGAAGGTCTTTGAGAAAAGGCGTTGGATACAGGATATTCTATGCTCGAGGCAAAAGGGAATATCTAGAGGAGTTGCAATAATTATTAGGGCAAACAAAGGAATTAAAGTACAGAGTTGGGATACTGATCAATCAGGGAGGTGGCTGGTAGCTGAGCTCTTAATTGCTAGCTTACCATATACTTTTGCAGTGTTTTACGGCCCAAATGAGGATAATGAAGTCTTTCTTCGTAAACTCGAGAGGGTCTTAATTCTTAGTAGAGCACCTCTTATTTTTGGGGGGGACTTTAATCTCATTTTAGATACTCAGCTAGATCTTTCAGAGCAAAATATATCTTGCCTAAAAAATCCCTCTCTGTTCTCAAAAACATAATGAAAGAACACAACCTGTTAGATGCTTGGAGAACCAAGAATGGCAAACTAAGAGAATATTCCTTTTTTAGTAAAAAAATACAAACAATTCTCGAGAATTGACTTATTTTTGGTAGATCATTCTTTTGAGTCAGTTTTAGCTTCAGTCACTCATATTCCAGTGGGCCTTTCGGATCACTCAGTAGTACAACTAAGCATTAACTTTGCAAATATAGCCATCGAACGAAGATGGACCTTAGATAGAACTATCCTTCTAGATGACAATATTGGAGTCAAAATCAAGAGCAGTATAACAGAGTATTTTCTATTTAACATGGGTTCAGCTCTAGAACAGACTGTTTGGGAGTCATTCAAGGCCTTTCTTAGAGGTTTATTGGGACACCATATGAGACAAAAAATAAAAGAGACAAAAGATAGAAAAAATTAAGAATTGGACTCTATTAAAAAGAAAGAGCAGGAGCTTCAGCGTGCAGCCTTGGAGAAAAGAGAGAAGATTCCAGAATTAGAAAAGGAACTTCTAGAGCTGCAGCTGAGTCTCAAAGCTAGAGCTGATAAACAGATCCATGACAGATGGGAAACTAGTAAATTAAAAAACTTTGAGTACGGAGAGAAGTGTGGGGCACTTTTGGCATGGAAGGCCAGAGCGGACAGGACCAGAAACAACATTGACACCTTGACCCAAAGAACCTCGGGAGATCAGTTGACTAAAGAAGAAGAGATCAGGGATGAAGCCAGGGGTTTCATGGAAGAGTTATATCGAGAAAATATTAAGGTTGGAATAGAAGATTTGGAGAAGTGGTGGAACCAAAGGGCATTACCTCAATTGAATGAAGAAGATAAAAAGACCCTGTCGGGGGACATTACTGAGGGGGAAATTAGAGCTCAGTTAAAAAAGATGAGCAGGAATAAAGCCGCAGGCCCAGATGGCCTACAAACGGAGATCTACAAGGATAATGAGGAAGAGATCATTCCACACTTGTTGTCCCTTTTCAACAATATCTATCACCAAAGAGGGGGTATTCCACCCTCTTAGTTTGAGGCCACCATCACTTTAATAGCTAAACCAAACAAGGACCCAATGAAAACAGAGTCATATAGACCTATCTCTCTTCTAAACTCTGACCTTAAAACATTTTCGGGGATTCTGGCTGAGAGACTATCCAAAGTTATTAAAACTATCATCCACCCTGACCAAAGGGGTTTTATCCCAGGACGACAATTGCATGAGTTGACCTTTCAGGTCATTGGAGCAATCGATTATGCAGAAGAAAAGGGACTGCCACTTATTATTGTGGCAATAGATGCCGCGAAGGCTTTTGATCAAGTTAATTGGGTGTTTCTGTGGGACACTCTAACAAGGTTTGGCTTTCCATCACCCGTTATTCAGGCTGTTAAAAAAGTATATGGGAACCCACGAGCAAAAGTTTTAATTAACGGTTGCATGACGGACTGGTTTGAGATTTCAAGAGGGACGAGGCAGAGTTGCCCCCTGTCTCCTCTCTTTTTCGATTTATATATTGAGCCTTTTGTGACAGTGATACGATCAGATCCAACAATCTCCCCCTTTAATATGGGTGGGCTGGAGTTAAAGACTTCATTGTATGCTGATGATCTGTTGTTATACACTATCAATCCATTAGAGGCTATTCCAAAGCTATTTAAATTAGCAGAGGAATATGGAGCAGTCTCAGGATATAGCATTAATAAGAACAAAACAGACATAATGAGTTGGAATAGTCCTGTCCCCATACCAGATATAAAAACAAAGATAAGGTACCTAGGTATCTACATTACTCAAAAACTGCTAGACATACCCAAAATAACTTGGCAGATTGTGGTAAAAGAGATAACTAAACTCCTTCAAAGATGGTCTAGTCTACCTCTCAGTATTTATGGTAGAGTCAATTTAATTAAAATGGTAGTATTACCCAAAGTGACTTTCCTATTTAATAGTATTCCATTGACATTTCAAAATAAAGATATTTCAAGCCTTCAGGGAAAGATTAGCACATTTATTTGGGAATCCAAGTCACCAAGAATTGCTTGGAAAAAGTTGAGAAGGGGGTTAAAAATAGGTGGACTAGCCCTCCCAGATTTGCTTTTTTATTGTTACGCATTTAAGTTAAAAAACTTTAGACTCCTGGCCAACAAGCTAGATTCGTCGTCACATGGTCGTTTGTTTCAAGCTTTGCTATCCGACCTTCCTAAGGGTCTTGAACTTTTTCTGTTTAAATTTGGCGCCCAAAATTTTTTACAAAAAAGTCTGCCTAAAAATCCTACTAACAGCCTTAAAACTGTGGCAAACAGCCTGTAAAATCTGGATAATTCCTTACTATAATTCCCTGGCACCAATTTGGGACTCCCCCGGAACATCGGAATGTCTATTAGATCGACTCTCTTTCCCCTTGAGAGAGGCAGGCTTAATACGATGGGGAGATTTGCAGGTCAATCAAGAACTATTAGACTGGACATCCATATCTAACATGACAGGAAGGTCCCTCACGAGGTTCAAATATTATCAATTATCATCATGGTGGGGAAGTCAAAATTGGGCGTCAGAAATAGCGGGCTGTGAATTCTTAGAATTAGCCAATAGACAAGAAGGATGGAAGGGTAAGGTTTCAGCATGGTATAATATACTAATAGGGCAAAAAACAGGCAGGAGTAAGAGATCTCAAAACTTTGGGGGGATATAATAGGAGGTGATACGGAAAAACAATTGGAGGTTTGGATAGACTCATTTGTAATACCTCAAAAAACAATAAAACCTGCTAACCTCAGAAGAAATCATCTTAACACGGCATACAGTGTTAAGCGAGCAACTGCAAGGTCCCAAAGTTACGCCTTAAAGATGACTAGTCCCAATACCTTCTAAAACTAACTAGTGTGACAAGAAAGTACACACTTGCCACTACTAGGTAGCTCTCAAAGGGAAGGGGAAGTGGAAGAGAAACAAGAGAAAGAAACAAACACAGGAGCTCTTCAAATTGTGTTGTCTCTGTTTCTCGAGAAGTATTCTGGGCTTTCTTCCAATGCTGTGTCGTACCTTGGACTTGGTAGTTACATTACAGTAGCTAAAGAAAAGACAACCTAGTTCAGAGACCTTTCCGGTGATCTCAAAATATATACATAAACTGATACACTATAACATTCCAATGCATACCAAGAAAAGAAAAGCCCATTCATATACTTCTATGTAGAAAGGCTAACTGAATTTTCTCTGTGTGATTCGTTCCACCTTAAAATAAGGACATAGTCATCATGAGTCTTTTGCACATTTGGTCACACAAGAAGAAACAACTTAAATTGTTAACTTGTTAGTATAACTGAACTTGCATGCAAGCAACTTGCTTTTTTCCTACCTTGCAAGAAAGTATTCTTATCCGTAACAGGGTTTCTGTAAAAGATGAATCAAAAGAAAAAATACACAAGAACCACCTCAAGCAATAACATACCCTGGTGAAGTCAGGAATGGCTTCTGACTTAATAATTCAAGTTAACAGTTTAAATCACTGTAACAATGACTCTAGATTAATAGTTTCTTAATGTCAGAAAAAGTCTTGATTTAGCTCCTGGTTTAATGCAATCAAAATCGTAGTTCGAGGCTTTGTTGTTGCCAAGGCTTTTTTGTTCAAGTCTGTTGTACAATGTAAATAGAAAGTCTTATTTCAGTCTCTATGGCGCACCGGAAGGAAGTCGGAGAGCGGAAGACTTTCGTTGAGGGACAAGATCCGTCCTGAAAATGCTCCGACGCTGGAAACCGGAAGTCCCGATATCCGACTCTGGCTGGGACGAAGAGATCCTCCCGACTTCGGGGAATGAAGCCGCCGCCGCAGCTCCGTGAACGGGGACTAGGTAAGGAGTTGGAGGGTTGGAAGGAAACAGGCAATGGGAGGACGATTACTTGAAGGCTGGGGTGGAACCTCGCAGGGACGCTGGTAGCAGGACGCTGTAACTTGAAGCGAAGCATCTAATGAATTGCTGAGGAGGCTTTTATAGTCTCTTCCAGCGGTAATTGCACGTGTGGCTAAAAGACAGTTTGCGCACATGCTCCACGTGAACTCCTCATGAATATTAATGACAGCAAAAGTTCCAACAGTAAGCCCGAGGATAACAAGCATTGCTCGTTGCAACAGTTCAATAAAGAGTCCCAAGACAACAAGCATTGTTAACTACAAATTTGTACAATACAACATGACAGTGTTATCTCTAAGATTCAGGGATCGTTTGAAAGGAACTAGATTCCCCTAACAGTTTCCCCCACCAAAGGTCTCCTCACAGGTCGTGGTTTATTAGGATACAGAGCATGAAAAGAGCCAATCAAACGAGGGGCATGTACATGGTTCTCTGGATCCCAAGATCTTTCTGAAGCATCATAACCTTTCCAGTTGATTAAGTAATGTAGACGGCCTCTAATTCGCTTTGAATCTAAAATTTTCTTGACCTCATATTCCACATGATCTCCTACTATAATTGGGGGCGGTGGATCATCAGAACGAGTGTTTGGGTTTACAGGTTTCAATAATGGTACATGAAATACTGGATGTATTTTGTATTCCTGGGGTAAACCTAACTTACAGAGACAGGATTCAAGATTTTCTCTATAGGGAAAGGGCCAATGAATCGGGGTTTTAACTTTCTAGGGCCTTCCATTTGTATGTTCTTTGTAGATAACCAAACCTGGTCTCCTGGCTTATAAACTGGTGCTGGGGTTCTATTTTGATCAGCATTAGCCTTCATTTTATGTTTGTGTTTTACCAAGGTTTGTTTTATACTCTCCTGAAAATTGCGTAAACTGGCTAATCTTTCAGAGACTGCTGGCATATCAGTTGCCTTTTTGGGAAACAAAATGGGCAAGGTTGGGGGATGCTGTCCAGTAAGGAAATAAAATGGAGAACAACCAAGTGCAGAATGGTATTATTATAAGCAAACTCCGCTAGGGGTAGAGCTTCAACCCAGTCAGAAGATAGAGTAGTAGTCAAACATCGTAAACTCTGTTCTAAGTATTGGTTTAACCTTTCGGTTTGACCGTCAGTTTGAGGATGGAAGGCAGATGGCAATGCCAAGTCTATTCCCAACTGACCACTCAATTGTTTCCAAAATTTTGACAGGAATTGTGGGCCCCTATCGGAAATTATCTTTTGCGGTAATCCGTGTAGCTTCACTATATTAGATAAAAGCACATTACTGAATTCTATTGCTGATGGCAATTTGGGTAAAGGAATAAAATGTCCCATTTTAGACAACAAATCTATTACTACTAGAATTGTAGTCATTCCAGATGATTTGGGTAAATCTGTAATAAAATCTAAATTGATGGTATGCCAAGGTGTTGGAGGGATTTCAATAGGTTGTAATAACCCCATGGGAGCTGAATGAGAAGATTTATGTCGAGCACATACAGGGCAACTCTGAACATATTGCAATATATCCGATCTCATTCCATTCCACCAGAAATGTCTTTGACATAATTCAAGAGTTTTATTAACTCCAGGATGAGCTGCTATAGCTAAGTCATGGTTCCATTTAATCACTACTTCTCCCAAATCTTTTTTGGGAATAAATAGTTTATTTTTATGATAAAATAAACCCTCAGATATTGTGGACTGTTTTTGTGAAAGCCAATCTTCTTGATTTAATTCCTTAGTCTGATTTCTGAGCAATGTTAGGAAATCAAGTTGTAAAATTTCTGCACAAATCTTTTCCTCTGGGATAATACTTTGCAAATCCTTAACAGACCTTTTATCCTTGTCACAAACCAAACGTGAGAGTGTATCAGATAATAGTTGTTTGGCCCCAGGTCGATAAGTAATAAGAAAATCAAATTCACTAAAGAATTGTAACCAACGCATTTGTCGTGGTGTAAAAGCCTTGACGGTAGAATAAAATTGCAAATCTTTATGGTCAGAAAACATTTTGATTGTATATTTTGCTCCCAGAAGGTGATGCCTCCATTCTTGAAAAACTGCTTTTATAGCTAAAAGCTCACGCTCAGCTATTGTGTAGTGCTGTTCGGCCGGCAATAGCTTTCTAGAATAAAAGGCTATTGGATGAAAATTTCCTGAATCCACATCTTTTTGAAGCAGAACTCCCCCAATGGCTGTTTGTGAGGCATCTGCTTCAACAAAAAATGGTCTGTCCGGATCAGGATGTTTCAAGATTGGAGCTGAGGTAAATGCCTTTTTTAGGATGTTAAACGCTGATTCTGCCTCAGAGCTCCATTGGAACTTCTTTCCTTTTTGTAAGAGTTGAGAAATAGGAACTACAATCTCAGAAAATTTTGAGATAAATCTCCTATAGAAATTTGCAAAACCCAAAATCCTTTGCACCTCCTTCACTGAGGTTGGGGCAGGCCATTTTAAAATAGCTTCCACCTTTTTTGGGTCCATTACAATGCCTTTGGGAGATAGCCAGTAACCAAGGAATTCAACCTTAGGAGTTTTAAAAACACATTTTTCCAGTTTAACAAACAAGGAATTATC
This sequence comes from Lissotriton vulgaris, assembly GCF_964263255.1. Lineage (NCBI taxonomy): Eukaryota > Metazoa > Chordata > Amphibia > Caudata > Salamandridae > Lissotriton > Lissotriton vulgaris. The sequence continues at coordinate 806,757,795 of NC_141687.1, forward strand.
TCTCAATTTTTGTAGAACTGACCTAACATGTTCTTCATGTTCCTCTGAATTTTTAGAGTAAATTAGTATATCATCAATATATACAATGACACAGATGTCCAAGAGGTCATGCAAAACTTCATTAATGAAGTATTGAAATGCCGCTGGGGCATTACAGAGACCAAAGGGCATCACTGTATATTCGAAGAGTCCATACTTAGTGCGAAATGCAGTCTTCCACTCATCGCCTTCTTTTACACGAATTAAGTGGTATGCACCTCGGAGATCAAGTTTAGTGTAGATTGTTGACCCCTTTACTTGATTTAAAAGTATAGGGATCAAAGGTAAGGGGTAACGATTTTTGATGGTAGCTTTATTAATTGCACGATAATCTATGCATGCCCGCAAATCCCCTGTCTTTTTTGCCACAAAAAACAGTGGAGACGAGACTGGAGAGGTGGAATGACGAATAAAGCCTAATTCTAAAAGTTCGTCCAAGTATTTCCTTAAGTATAGGTTTTCAGGTTTGGTGAGGGCATAAATATGACTGCAGGGTAGGGTAGCTCCAGAAATTAAATCAATCCTACAGTCGTAAACCCTGTGAGGAGGTAATTTAGAGGCTTTCACAGGATCAAAAACATTAGAATAGTCCTGAAATTCTATTGGAAGCTCAATGGATTCCGAATGAACAGTAGCACAAGTAAGAGGGAATTCAGGGTCCTTACTTTCTTGATAACAATGGGTTTTACAATATACAGAATCCAAAGATACAGTACGTTTAACCCAGTCTATTTTAGGATTATGAAGTTCTAACCACGGTATCCCCAAAATAACTCCAAAAGCTGGAGTATCAATTAAATCAAAAGTAATCAATTCAGTATGTCCGTTATCAGCTAGTAGAAGCAAGGGTGAAGTATGAAACCTGATCAAACCAGAAGAGAGTGCTGAACCGTCCACAGCTCTTACTGGTTCAGGTTCCTCTTTTGGGACTTGAGTTAAGTTCAGTTTCTTGGCAAATCCTAGATCAAAGAAGTTTCCTGTAGCACCTGAATCAATAAGTATTGGGATACTGTGTCTTTGTTGACCAGACAGGATTAACATCGCTCTTATAGTGAAATGACGTGGTACATGATTCATCACACTTGTTGCATATTGTGAGATCTTTGAGTTATCAACTCTCGAGGATTCGACCTCTTCTTCCCTCGAGACATTTAGTTTTCCGATCCCTGAATTGAATTTTGGTCTATGGAGAAAACCTTCTTTTTTACAGGTCTAACAGAACAGTCTTTGGCGAAGTGCCCTGATTTTCTGCAATAAAGACACAAATTAGCCTTCCTCCTTCTATCTTTTTCTTCTTGTGACAAAGGTCCTTTAATTCCGCCTATCTGCATTGGTTCTACTTGTGCATTTTTATCTTCCTTATTTTTCTTTTCAGTTCTAAAATGTAAATTTCTAAAATCATTTCTTGGCCTCTCATTTTTTCTTTCTCCCAACCTATGATCTAACCTGACCACTAATTCCTGAAACTCAGTATAATTCTCAGGTAAATTAACAATGTGTGCTAAAGCATCCTTCAATTCCTCTCGAAGCCCTCGATAAAATAAAGATATTCTTTTATCCTCAGGCCACTGGGTTTCCGCAAGCAACCGATTAAAGGTGGTCACATAGGTAACTAGATCTTTTGAACCTTGGCGCAAGTTCAACAACTCATTATCAGATGCTTGTAAAAAGACGTGTTTGGCAAAAAGACTTGACATAGCTGCCTTAAAATGAGTTAAATTATGCAGTAAGGGGTCGTTTCTATCTACTAAAGGCATGGCCCAATTGGGCGCCACGCCTCCCAAATAGGAAATTATAAAGGCCACTTTAGTGGTATCAGAAGGAAAAAATGTGTGGTTTGCACAAGAAGTGCAACTGACATTGACTCATGAAGGTATTAAAGTTAGAGCTGTCCCCAGTAAACCGTTCAGGATTGGCTAAAGGAACTGGGTGGGGTGACACTACTGTTAATTGGACTGGTTGGGCTGCTTGACTTTGACCAAACACAGTTGCATGTGTTTGATTCTGAAAACCAGGGACTCCAAATTTGGGCGGTGATAAAACTGGTCGTCTAACCTCCTCCTTATCTCTCCAGGAGGTAAAACCATCTTTAGTATCATCTAATTCCTGCCTGAGGGACTGGTTTTCTAAGCGTAAACCCTGTACCTCATCATTCATTTTACGAATTATGTCTGTCAATTCGGAAATGTTCATTGTTGATAAATCCATGGAAATAGTCACTTTCAAGGGGAAGAATGGTTTTTGGGCTTCGCTTTCTGTTAAGCGAGCTACTGCAAAGTCCCAAAGTTCCGCGTTGAAGATGACTAGTCCCAATACCTAGCGTGACAAGGAAGTACACACTTGCCACTACTAGGTAGCTCTCAAAGGGAAGGGGAAGTGGAAGAGAAACAAGAGAAACAAACAAACACAGGAGCTCTTCAAATTGTGTTGTCTCTTTCTTCCAATGATGTGTCCTACCTTTGATTTGGTAGTTATATTACAGTAGCTAAAGAAAAGACAATCTAGTTCAGAGACCTTTCCGGTAATCTCACAATATATACATAAACTGATACACTATAACATTCCAATACATACCAAGAAAAGAAAAGCCCATTCATATACTTCTATGTAGCAAGGCTAACTGAATTTTCTCTGTGTGATTCGTTCCACCTTAAAATAAGGACACAGTCATCATGAGTCTTTTGCACATTTGGTCACACAAGAAGAAACAACTTAAATCGTTAACTTGTTAGTATAACTGAACTTGCATGCAAGCAACTTGCTTTTTTCCTACCTTGCAAGAAAGTATTCTTATCCGTAACAGGGTTTCTGTAAAAGATTAATAAGAAAAAGATTAAATACACAAGAACCACCTCAAACAATAACATACCCTGGTGAAGTCAGGAATGGCTTCTGACTTAATAATTCAAGTTAACAGTTTAAATCACTGTAACAATGACTCTAGATTAATAATTTCTTAATGTCAGAAAAAGTCTTGATTTAGCTCCTGGTTTAATGCAATCAAAATCGTAGTTCGAGGCTTTGTTGTTGCCAAGGCTTGTTTGTTCAAGTCCGTTGTACAATGTAAATAGAAAGTCTTACTTCAGTCTCTAGGGCGCACGGAAGGAAGTCGGAGAGCGGAAGCCTTTCGTCGAGGGACAAGATCCGTCCTGAAAATGCTCCGACGCTGGAAACCGGAAGCCCCGATCTAAGACTCTGGCTGGGACGAAGAGATCCTCCCGACTTCGGGGAATGAAGCCGCCGCCGCAGCTCCGTGAATGGGGACTAGGTAAGGAGTTGGAGGGTTGGAAGGAAACAGGCAATGGAAGGACGATTCCTTGAAGGCTGGGCTGGAACCTCGCAGGGACGCTGGTATCAGGACGCTGTAACTTGAAGCGAAGCGTCTAATGAATTGCCGAGTAGGCTTTTATAGTCTCTTACAGCGGTAATTGCACGTGTGGCTAAAAGGAAGTTTGCGCACATGCTCCACATGAACTACTCATGAATATTAATGACAGCAAAAGTTCCAACAGTAACCCCGAGGATAACAAGCATTGCTAGTTGCAATAGTTCAATAAAGAGTCCCAAGACAACAATCATTGTTAACTACAAATTTGTACAATACAACATGACAGTGTTATCTCTAAGATTCAGAGATCCTTTGAAAGGAACTAGATTCCCCTAACATACAGGGTCTACTGGACTCCCTCTAAACTCTCAAAAATATCGGGAATACCACACTTTTGTCCGAGATGTAAATATAAAGCGGCAGATGACCTACATTATTTTGCAGATTGTACAGAAATTAAAAATTACTGGTTATTGGTCTGCACTTTTTTAGAGGGGGTACTGTCCAGATCAGTCACTTGTAGCCCTAGACTGATTCTTATGGGTTTGTTAGAGGAATACGATATTAGAGACAGTATCACTCAGTTTATATTCTATGTGATTGTCATCGCCAGGAGGGAGATCTGTAGGTTCGCAGACTGCCTAAAAAATATCATGGCTGGGCGAACAAGATGGCCGTGTAAGCTCGGAGCTCTGCGGACCCTCCAACCCTCCGCAAATATCCTGCTGACCATCCTGTTCCACGTTAGTGGATATCGATTGGTGAGAGGTCGCAGACGCAGGAACTGCTTTCCGCTTTCAAATCCGCTGCTCCTAGACGAAGTTACGTCGAGCTGAACTTCGTGCCAGGGATGCGCCATTGTCTCATGGGTGGCCGATGATCGTCTCAACGCTCCGCATGATTGGAATGCGAAGTGAAAATCGGATCCCTGCTGGCGGAGTGCGTGTAGCTGCGAAGTCGCCTGTTGTCGGCCTGGGCTATTTGCTGGCTTCCCCTCTGTTCTGCACATCTGCTTTCCTTGTCCGGGCGGTGTAGCCCTTTGTCCTCCTTGGACCCATCATGGCCGGCAGAGGGGACCCCGACAAGACGACGAACAGAGGTTTTCGGAGGACAACTCAGACGCAGTTGAACAAGATCAACCGCTATGCCCAGCAGCGGACCTCGCCCTCTGCGGTGGCCTCCTCTAAAGACTCCCAACGCGCGGGCTCGCCTGATATTGATATTGATATTGATATTGAAATGTATTTGTAGAGCGCTCGTTCGCCCGGGGGCTTCATGGCGCTATAGACAGGGACACAACGCATCAGTCAGAGAAAGCAAAAAGGAGCTCATCAGAACGCTTGGGAGAAAAGCCATGTTTTGAGGGAGTGTCTGAAACTGAGAATGTTTTCACACGTTTTAAGGTGAAAAGGGAGGGAGTTCCAGAAAGCCGCCGCAAGATGGTCAAAGCAACAACCTCCAAGACGCTTCCTTTTGTAAGTAGGAACAGTCAGAAGATGTTTATGCATAGAGCGAAGATTCCTGGAGGGGTCATATTTTTTGAACAGATCTCTGATGAATATGGGGCCGGATTGATGTAAGGACTTAAATAAAATACAACCAGTCTTGAAAGCCACCCGTTGCTCAACAGGCAGCCAGTGTAGTTGTTTTAGGCCCAGTCTGACAGACTGCCTCCTAGGTAGATTCAGAATGAGTCTGGCTGCCTGATTCTGAATCAGCTGGCGGCGTTTTAACTCGCCGACCTGGAGCCCAAGGTAAAGACTATTAGAGAAATCCAGTCTAGACAGAACCAGGGAGATGACAATCTGTGTGAGCGCTTCCAGAGAGAAGAAACGAGCAATTTTCTTAATTTTCTTCAGCTGAAAAAGGCTGGAAGACACCACTGCACTGACCTGCCTTTTCAGAGAGAGATCTTCGCTAAGAAAAATTCCTAGGCTCTTAACTGAGGGCGATTTAGAGGGTGGGGCTCCCATGATGGCAGGCCAAAAGCCAGGGTTCCAACTGAGTGCACTCTGCCCAGGCAAGACCAACTCAGTCTTGCCTGGGTTGAGCTTCAGGTGACTGCAGCTCATCCAACTCAGGATGTGAGACATGGTGTTTTGAAACACTACCACTGAGTCCTCGGTGTTTAGGGGAAAGATGAGCTGCAGATCATCTGCGTAGTTGAAAATGGTGACTCTAGTGTCCCTAAGGGAATACAACAGGGGGTGTAAATATAAATTAAAAAGTAGCGGTGACAAGGACGAACCCTGAGGAACTCCGCAAGTAGTAGGAATAGTGGGGGCCGTGAAGGGGCCCAACCTCACGGATTGGGTACGGCCAGTAATGAATGAGCGAATCCAGCTCAGCGCAGAGCCCCTGAGACCGGCCTGTTCGACACGGTTGACCAAGATGGTATAGTCAACCGTGTCGAATGCCGCAGATAGATCTAATAGTACCAGAGCCTGGTGGATCCCCTCATCGGCATGATGGCTCTGAGCCCACTATAAGTGATATTATGGGGGCCATTGTGGGCATTCGGACTGAAATGCAGAAGCAACATGAGGTCCTGACTCATAAGGTGGACACCCTGGCCGTGGATCTCAACTTGATCAGGGCCGACCTGGGAAAGACTAATGACCGTGTGAAATCCCTTGATATCAAGACCTCCAGTTTGACTACCGATGTCTCGGACCTGCAAGCGGAGGTCCGGACCCTACGGTCGGTCAACGACCAATTTTCCAAACGGCTGGAGGATTTCGAAGGGCGTGCAAGGCGGCAGAACGTTCGCATCATTGGTATACCGGAGGGTGCGGAGGAGGCGGCAGTGGACCTTTTTGTGGAAGACTTAATACAGACACATCTCGCACCATCTGTACTTAGTAACTTCTTTTCTGTGGAACGGGCCCATCGGATACCTGGCGGCCCTCCGAAGTCGGGTGTTGCACCTAGACCCATCATCGCTCGGCTCTTCAACTTTAGAGACCGTGATGTGATTCTTCAAGCTTCCAGGAGACATGGGCCACTTAAATTTCAGAACTCAGAGGTGCACTTCTACCCGGACTTCACTAGGGCCGTCCAGAGACAACATCAGAGCTTTGCAGTGGTGAAACGGCGCCTGAGAGACATGGGTTTTAAGTACTCTATGCTATTCCCTGCTAAACTACGGATTGAGTATGAGGGCCGAGCTGTGTTCTTCGATGTGCCAGAGAATGCGAGCGATTGGCTGGACACTTTGCCGCAACGTCGAGAAGAACACGAAGAACACTCCGGTGGTGCAACTGGTAGCCATGATCTCTAGGACTAGGTTTGGCTGTGCCGATTATGGCGGTGGGCGTCCCTGATGTCTGTGACTGCTAATCCCAATGCTTTTCCGTTCTCGATGTTTCTTTTGTTTTTCCATGGAGGGTGGCGGGAGGGGATTGCAGAGATTCCTTACTCCTTCAGGGTCTTCTTGTAGATTAGTTTTATGGGGCGACAGGCACACTGCTGGTTGGGGGGGCTTTTTAGTCTGCTGCAGGGGTGCAGGGTGGGGGGTGGTGGTGGGGAAGTTTGTTTGTTCTTTCTTTACTCTCTCTTTCTATCTCTTAGGCAATGGGTTATGTATACTGCTTTGTTTCACTTGTTGTTGAGGCTTGCTGAAGTTGGGTGGGGTCTGGGTCACGATGATGGGGGGTAGGAAACTACGAGTTCTCAGTTGGAATGTTAACGGGTTGGGTGACCGTATTAAGAGAGGGGTTGTGCTTCAATTGATCAAACGTCATATGCCAGATGTTGTTCTCCTGCAGGAGACGCACCTGGTTGGTAATACATGTAAAGCGCTTAATCGTAAAGGGTACAAAATGGTGGCACATTCAGGGTTCTCTTCGGGATCTCGGGGGGCGGGTGTTCTTGTTCGTGCGTCCCTTCCACTGGAGATTGACACCACTGTGATCGATGAGAGGTGGCGGTACGCCGCCGTGGCGGGACGTTGGGAAGGGCGTGCCCTGACATTACTTTCAGTTTACGTTCCCCCGGGCCTACAGTCTGGCACTTTCCAGGACCTTGGTGGTGCCATCTTGAATTTGCCTGCTGGGTTGTTGATAGTGGGGGGTGATTTCAATTTGGTTTGCTCCGGCTCCTTGGACCGCCATCCGTCTAGAGACCTCCGTGGCTCCCAATTGTGGCTGCCGACTTTTCTCGAGACGCTGGGACTGGTAGACAGTTGGCGGTTTTTGCATCCCACACAATGTCACTATTCCTTCCACTCTGGCGCCCATGGTAGTCTTTCTCGGATCGACTACGTTCTTACACTGGCGGCTCACGCGCCTCCTGTTTCTGAGGCTCGTTTTCTGGCACGGGGTGTTTCTGATCATTCCCCGCTGTGGGTCTCCTTTGACTTTGATATTATCATGTCGGAATGGCCGGCGGTTGTTTACCCGTGGTATTTCCGTAATCCCAAGACTCGTAATCTCCTAGCCAAGGCCATCGATCTCTATTTTACTGAAAACGAGGGATCGGTTGCGTCGGCCGCAACTTTATGGGAGGCATTTAAGACAGTTTTGAGGGGCGAGGCCTTTGCTCTTATAGCGGAAGCCCGTAGAGTTAGAGATGCTGATTTGGTACGCATTGAGGAGGAAATCATGGAGATTGACTCCCAGTTGGAGGATGAGCCCGATCCCGCTCTCCTACATGATCTCTCACTCAAGCAGACGGAGTACCGTGATCTTGCTACTAACGCTGCCCTTGCCCTAGCTAAAGAACAGCAGGGTCGGATATACGACGTCAGCGATAAGGCCGGGAAATTGCTGGCCTGGCTGGACAGGAGGGAGATGGCTAGCCGTGTTGTACCTGAGATATTGGGGGAGGACGGAGTTGTTGTCACTGATCCAAGGGCCATTGCTGAGTCCTTCGCTGACTACTTTCGAGGCGTTTACACCTCTGTCTCGGACCGGTCTGAGACCGATTCGACAGTGTTTCTTTCAGCTGTTGATCTCCCATGCCTGTCGGACGAAGAACGCAATGACCTGGACAGGGACGTCTCTGTGGATGAGGTTGCACTTGCGATCCGATCACTGCGATCGGGCAACGCACCTGGTCCCAATGGTATCCCAGTGGAGCTGTATAAGATCAGGCCGGATGTAGTTTCCCCACACCTGCGTAACATGTTCCTGGAGGCGCGGGAGAATGGCCTACTTCCCCTTGACCAGAGGTTGGCCACTATTGTGGTCATCCATAAGGAAGGGAAGCCGAGAGATTTGTGCCGGTCATACCGTCCCATCTCCCTCCTGAATGCTGAGCCTAAGATTCTCGCCAAGATACTCGCCAATCGCCTGGTTGGTGTTATCGGCGACTCAGTGCATCCGGACCAGTCGGGCTTTATTCCACACCGCAACACTGCCCTTAACTTGCGTAGACTTCACGGCGCCCTGGCCAGGGCCCATACCCTTGAGGGCCGGCTGTCCTTGCGTCTTTAGACGCCACGATGGCTTTTGACTCTCTCGAATGGAGTTACCTTTGGGCGGTGTTGTCGAAGCTCGGTTTTGGCCCGGTATTTATGGGGTGGGTGAAGCTTTTGTACGCGGACCCGCTGGCTAACGTTGCCGTTAATTGCCGTGTCTCGGCGACTTTTGCTCTTCACAGGGGCACCAGGCAAGGTTGCCCCTTGTCGCCTCTCTTGTTTGCACTCGCACTCGAGCCACTCGCGGCCTCGTTACGGACTCACCCGGATCTACATGGTATCAGCTGGGACCCTGGCTTCGAGGACAGAGTCTCCCTTTATGCAGATGATATTCTGCTTTACCTTACTTCCCCCTGCACGTCATTTATTGTGGCATGTGATGTGCTGAGATTTTTTGGCCAATACTCTGGTCTTGTTATTAACTGGGCTAAGTCTTCCCTGTATGTACTGAAAGGGGACACACCGCGCCTCCCCAGAGGCTGCGGCATCCAGGTGGCCAGCCAGGGTTTTAAATACTTGGGGATCTATATCTCTTGTAATGCGAAGGCGCGCTATGAACACAACTTGCTTCCCCCTCTTCTCCGCCTCCGGCGTGATGTGGAGGGTTGGCCCAAACCTCCGCATTCCTTACTCGGGCGCACGGCATTATTTAAGATGATGTCCTTGCCCAGGTTCTTGTACGGCCTGCAGAATACCCAAGAACCGGTTCCCGCCCGATACTTCCGGGAGATCGAAGGCCTTCAACGTGCCCTGCTTTGGGATGGCCGACCCCGCATCGCTATCACGAAACTTACGCTTCCATGGTACGATGGGGGTATAGCGCTACCGGACGTGCGTGGATACTACTGGGCCTCCCAATTAGCGGCCATTAATCACGGTTTCTATGGTCCGGAAAATAACCCTGGATACGCAATGGATAGGTGGCTCCTGAGGGGCGGCAATTACTACAGGGCGCTTTACTCGAGGTCTCTGGACAGGCGGTTGTCGGGCCCAACGAAAACGGTGGTTCACATTTGGAGGGCTATCACCAAGGCGCAGGGCTGGCAAGGCAGGCTGACTAGATTCACCCCATTATACGATTCCGACATCCTGGGCAGGTTGTGGCACACCAAAGGTTTTGGTAAGTGGGACCTTATAGGTATCTCCAGGGTAGATGATATGTTATCGAGAGGTGAGATTAAGACCTTCTCCCAGTTGCAGGCTAAATATCAGCTGGGTGCCTTGGAATTTTTCCGATTTGCCCAGCTGCGACACGCATTGCTTTCTGCTAAACCAGAGGAGGGGGCGATCCCGGAAAGCTCCCCGTTGGAAGACAGGGTGCTGGACGGCCATATGCCTGACAGCGCCATTTCATTGTCTTATAAGAAGCTTATTAATGTTCGCACTGACCTCCTCCTGGGTGTGCAGGATCAGTGGGTGCGTGACGGGTTGGAAATCGATGATGAGGACTGGCAGAGTGCGGTTTCTTCCCCTAAGGAGGTCGCCATCTCTTCCCGTCTCAGGCTGGTGCAGCTCAAGATCCTGCATAGGGTGTACGTAACTGGCCCCCGGCTTGTGCATATGGGCTATTCGGCCGATGGGCTTTGTCGCCGAGGCTGCGGTGTCCTTGCCACTTTTATGCACATTCTTTGGGAATGCCCCGCCATAGCCTCCTACTGGAGACGAGTGCACCTGATTATGGGTGAGGTGACTGGGGTGGTGGTGAATGCGGAAGCTAGGAGATGCCTCCTCAACATTTGGGGACCGACGGACCACAATGTGGCTCAGACGCAGTGGGTAACCCTTGGCAACATGGTGGCTAAACGCGATATCGCTCAGAAGTGGGGGGCTTCGGTAGCTCCCATGGTGGTGCAATGGAAAGCCAACATGGATTGGTGCATGTTCAGGGAGAAGACGGTCTATGTTGCCAGGGGTAAGCCTAAGAAGTGGCTGAAGGTGTGGGGGGCCTGGAACGCATATAGGGGAGACATTTGTGTGCCCCCGGAACCTGTCCCGTTGGATGAACATTTGTCGCCATAGCCTGTGACACCAACTGTACCACGTTGTAACTTTTCTCCTGTTTTCTCCTCTCCCCCCTCCTCTTCCCTGGTCTATTCTCCTGTTTCCATGCTTGTGTTCCCGGTGCTCCCCCCCTGCCCCTCCAACAACGCTTCGCTGGTTTCTTCTACTCCATTGCCATTCTCTCTGCGCCTTTCTGGCGCCTTTTTCTTCTTCTTTCTTCATTTTCCTTTATGAAACTACAAAACAATAAAATCAACCTTCATTGTACTGTGACACTGATTCTTGCACTATTGTTCTCCTGTTTACTTATGCTGCCTTGCCTCCGGGATGTCAGGCTGAATAGCTGTGTGCACTTTTTCAAATACGTTTTTAAAAATTAAAAAAAAAAATATATATATCATGGCTATAAGTAAAATAGATCTGATGTGTGGAGGAGAGGATGCTGCAAAGATCTGGGCTCCGTTGATAAAATGGTCGGATAGTTAGACAACAAAAGTGATTGATGTATCTAGTTAACTGAACTGGACCCCTCCTGAGGCGACAAGCCGGGAGGTAGATTGCTGCAGAATTTCATACGTTAACCTGCTGAATGCGAGTGTGAGTTAACAGGAATTTTAGACGGCGTATTTTAAAAGTAAAATTTCATTTGTTTGCACATACCTAATAATCTGCCCTCGATAGTCCCTTTCCCTGCAATTTGACGGCTACAGCCAATTTTCGGGCTTTGTAGAAAGTCGAAGGGAAAACATTTACAACAGCAGACATCTTGGGTGGGAGGCGGCAGCTTCAACAGCGCTCTAGCCATCCCGATATAAGGATACGGCGACTCTCCGCGCTAGCAGACGCGTTTAGCGGACGCGCCTCGTTCAGCGCCGGAGCCACGCCAGAGTCAGCCCGTCTGCGCCCGTCCGCGCCTCGGACGTGCCCATGGCCATGGATTATCCTGTACTATATCCTGTTAATGTACTACAGGGATCATCTGGGGAAGAAAGCTATAAACCTAAGACAGCACATCTGCTCATAAAATATTCCTTCGAGCAACTGAAGGCTCTAAGACCCCTAAGACATTTGTCCTGCAGTCTTTTTGAGTTACGCAGGGAGAAAGCTATATGCCACAATTGTACCTTTGCCATAAATCCGGTTGCGACGAAAGCTACAGATGATAAAGCCAGTAAGAAATACCGTAATTATGATCCCAAATCATTGTCTTTTTTTAGCCTGAATTGCCGTTCCCTACCTAGGCATAAGACTGAGATTTTTAATTTACTATTAGATGAGACACCTAACGCCATGTTCATAACTGAAACGTGGCTCCAAGAAAGCTCCGGACCTGATATTGCTATGGCTCTCCCAGAATCATACGCGATTACGCGACTTGACCGGAAAAATAAGTTAGGTGGAGGAAGAGCAATCATTTAAAAAAAAAATTACAACTGCGAATTTAACAAACTCCCATGCCCCGGCTGTGAAGGCGCTACTTTTAAACTTATACTTGCCCCAAACTTCACCTTCTCAGGAGCACTCATTTATCGACCGCCAGGTGCGGCGTCAAACTGGTTGACTAATATGTCACAATATATTGGCCCCTTAGTAATGAAAGCTGCTAATTTCACAATCCTTGGTGATATGAACTTACACTTGGATAAAGAGGATTGTATAAATGCCACCGAACTTATTGCTGATCTAGGTCCCTTAACTTAATTTTGAAAAACTCGGGACCTACACATAGCGCCGGTCACTTATTGGATCCCATCTTTTCCAATATTAATAACATCGTCACCTTCCCTGCCCTGCCTATTCCCTGGTCAGACCACTTTCCTATGAAATTTTCTTTTCAAGTGCATTCGTCGAATAAGGACATAACTTCGGTCCCAACCCATGTTATTAGGAAGTGGAAAAAATTAGATATTAACATCCTCAACAATTTTTTAGAAGATCATATACCATGCACCAAGTTAAGGGTAAAAGATTTATCGACATCAGTCCAAGAATGGCTCATGACAGCCATTGACACATGTTTACCTAAAACAAAGTTAAAAGGCAACAATCAGCGTCCTCCTGCTCCGTGGTTCAACGAAACCTTAAAGCAAGAAAAAACCAGATGCAAAAATGCTGAGCGTCAGTGGAGGAAGACCTATTCTGTAGAAGCTAAGAAAGAATATAAAATTAAATTAACACACTACCAAATGATGTGTAGTAAAGCCAAAGCTGAATTTGTATGTACCAAAATCACAGAGGCCCTAAACCAATCAAAAACACTTTTTAAAATCGTGAAAGAGTTGGCAGGTTCAAATACCTCACAAGCCTCACCAGACCTCAATAAAACACAGTGTGATCAACTAGCCAATTTCTTTGTCAATAAAGTGGATAAAATATATCAGGGCATTGAACAAGCTCAAAATGCAAATCTGAATGTTCCTAATACCTTTCCTGATAAACTGAACAACCAAACTGATACAATAGACCCCAGTGTCCAAGATAATTCCATCGCCACATTAGAAAACTGGCCTATGCTTAACACCGATACCGTTGTTGATTTACTCAATACGATTAAATCAGGTTCGCCTAAAGACCCTTTGCCATGCTCAGTCTTAAAACAACTAATTAAGAAAGCTTTGACTGTTATTACCGATCTCTTAAATTCATCTCTTCAGGAAGAACATGTACCTGATGAATGGAAACATGCAATGATTCATCCCCTGTTGAAAAAGGCAGATGCCGACCCAAACCTGCCATCTAACTTTCGGCCAATATCCCTTCTGCCCATTTTTGCAAAAATTCTGAAGAAACATGTTCACCATTCTCTCACGGAATTTATTACCTCTCATGATTTGTTGCCTTCCCACCAATCAGGATTTCGCTCGGGTTTCTCTACTGAGACTACCTTGCTTGGTGTAACCAAGAATATCCGAGCCTTGATGGATAGAGGAGAAACGGTGGCACTGGTGCTTCTTGACCTCAGTGCCGCATTTGACACTGTGTCACATGCGGTACTTAGGCGAACACTCCACTCTATAGGCATTCGTGGTGCTGCCATTAACTGGATTAAATCATTGTTAGAAAACCGTACTTTCCAAGTCTACTCCCAATCCGCTTGTTCAGACATCATGACTTTTAAACATGGAGTACCACAAGGCTCGATTTTGAGTCCGTTACTTTTTAACTTATACAGGAGCCCGCTTGCTAAAGTAGTAGATGAGACTGGATTACAAATGTTTTCCTATGCTGACGATTCTCAGCTTCTCTTCTCTCTTTCCGCTGCCGAAAATGATAATCCCTCTATTTTAAAAATAGGTTTGGGAAAGATTGCAGGGTGGATGCAAGAAAACTTTCTCAAGCTAAACGGTGATTAAACCAAGTTAATTGTCATGGGAAAAAACAAAGTACTCTGGGGACCCCAACATTGGCCACCTGAAATGGGTACTCCCCAACTACACAGGCTCGAAATCTAGGTGTCATAATCGACGACTCGTTAAATATGCACCAGCAAGCTGTGAAGACTTCGGCCACTTGCTTTTCAATATTAAAATGTCTAAAAAAAAATTGCTGGATGCTACCGGAGAACACCAAGAAAACAGTCATCAATGCCCTAATAACATCCAGGCTTGATTATGGCAATGTTTTATACTTAGGAGCAAAAAAGGCAACGATCCGTAGACTACAAACAGTGCAAAATGCGGCTGCAAGACTGTTATGGAAAATCCCTATCTCCTCACCCACCTCAAAATACATCCGAGAACTGCACTGGCTGAGAATAGAGAATCGGATCAAATTTAAATCCCTATGCTTTATGCATAAGATCTTCACTAAAACAGCCCCCAAGTATTTACAAAAACTAGTCCGTCTCTATCACCCTTCTCGGACCTTGAGATCTGCAACAGCCAATCACTTTGTTATCCCCAAAATAAAACTTGCACGCATGGGTGGTAAATCCTTTGCCTTCCTTGGACTCTCACTTTGGAACGCCATGCCACTTGCTCTGCGATCAGAGGTGAGCTATATGAAATTCAGAAAAGCCCTAAAAACATGGCTATTCAACATCTAAAAATTCCTGTCCAGCCATCTACTAATGAATCACTAGCGCCGGGAAACCCTTTGTTGGGTAGCTGTTGCCCTATATAAGTTAAATAAATAAATAAATAAATAAAATAATAAAGTCCAATGATTATGCCAGGGGTTTGTGGTCTGGTCCTCCCCAAGACAAGGTACAGTGACATCGATCAGGGGAGTTGGACTAGTAGAAAACCTACCTCTGGGAGACTTCTCGAAAGCTAAACATAAAATACTCCCGGGCTCACAGTTAGGTATTGCGTTGGTAGAATTGAAAGTTTCCATCTAGAGTCATTCCATCTGGTGGCATATATGAGGACACAAAAAAAAAACAATGCTTAGAGGCCTAAAACAATGAGAACCACAATGTCTCTGAATCAGGTGGTGGTGCTAGCCGAATCCTATAACCTGGAACCTCTTGGAAGGTTACCACCCCCCAGTCCTCTCATCCCTAACCGCACAGCCTCCAATCACAACCCAGCTAACATAGCTCAGCCCCAAAACGACACGCACCACTCCGCGACCCCCAGCACCTTAAACACCCACCCACCTTCTGTAGCTACCCCACACTCCTTAATCACAGACATAGATCTCTCCCCCTCTACCCCCTGCACCTTAATCACCCACCGACCTATTGTAGCTGCCCCACACCTCTCAATCATAGACATAGACCTCTCCCCCATATACACCAGCCGCAACCCATCACAGCTGAGGAACATCTCACAGCTCTCCCCTCCCCAATCCGCGGTAATCAGTCACCCTCCTGATCATACTTCCCATTGCATACCACCCGTTCATATCCCCCAAATTCCTCCATGCACTAGTGAAGATCACCCCCCTTTGCTCACTCCCGTTATCCCCACCCTCCTCACCCCCACCACACAACCTCTGCGAACGTCGCAGATGCTGCTTTAATCGATCACCCATCCGATCTCACTTCCCCACACCCCTCATGCATTGGCGATTATCATCTCCCTTCACACATCACCAATACCCCCACCCTCCTTACTCCCCACCCCACTCCTCACACAAATCGCGCAGAACCCACCTCCACCACCTTGAGCATACCTCCCGCGTCCCGCGACATGACCAACCCTCATCCTCTCTCCCCCCCCCACTCTCACTCCCCACTACCCCACCCCATCGGCCAGACTCACGGAACACACCACCTCCCTCAACATAACCCCTTATCCTTTATCCCCTCCCATTCTTAGCCCTCACCCCCGTATTGTCACTCCTTCCCTCTCCAGTCTACATTCATCCCTCAACTCACCCACACCGCCTACCACAAGCGCCATCACTCACGCTATCAACCGCCCCCTGTCCTCATCCCCGCCCCCTGTTCACAAACTCTCTCATCCTTCGAACGCTACCCCACCTACTCGGACAGCAGAGCCCTGCTCCATCGCGCGCACATCCCGTCACATTCGATCCAGTTCCCACCCCATTACCCAACTCAAACACTCACCCACTGCTCTCACTTCAAATTCCATCCCCAATCCAACACTGGACATGATCATCTCCACCCTCCACACCATCAAAGAACTTCTTCTCACACACCCTAGGCACCCACTACCCTACACTTCCCCGCCCAACAAGGACTCTATTCGCCCCTCAAACCGTTCCACCCTGCTCTCCCCGCGCTGGCACTCTATCCCTGATCGCAAGGCCACCGGCCGTCCCCGTCGCACCCTAAACACCCTTTCGGGCCGAGACTTACACAATCTCCTCTGCTCTTATGGCCCAGGTCCCACAAAACGCTCACCCACAACACCCCTCCCCATACCCACGATTCGCACAAATCCCCTCAGGCCACCCACACTGAGCAACAGAAGTTCTGTCCCCTGTAATCTCAAAAATATCCCCCTCTTCTTAGAACATTCTCCCACCCTCCTCACCCCTAGACTAAAGTGTATCCTGCTCAACTGCAGATCGGCCCGGAGACACTCCTCTGGCATCGCAGAGCTCATCTTATCAAGGGGCATTGATCTAGCCATTCTGACTGAAACGTGGTTAACTGAAACATCCACACCTATAATGGACATACTAGTCCCCCCCAACTATCGCATTATTAGGCTCGACAGGAATGGCAAGACGGGCGGGGGAATCGCATGCATCTACAGGAGCAACCTAGCTGTCACTGAAGGCCCCTCCCCCTCCCTCTCCTCCTGAGAACTCATCTGCCTTGAGATTACTAGTGAGGGCAAACCTGTGTGCTTCCTTCATGTTATTTACCACCCACCCGGTGACAACTTCATCTTCTCCCAACAACTAATGGACACAATATCCACCAACGCCGGTCGACAGCTCAATCAAATTTACCTGGGAGACTTCAACCTCCACTGGAATGACCAGAAAGACACTGTGGTGAAGAGCCTTAAGACGTTCCTCGACGCGCTTGACCTCACCCAAATCTGCAACGGTCCGACACATGAAAAAGGCTCTATCATTGACCTTATCATCGCCAAAGAAGACTCTACCCAACTAGTCGCAATCGAACCATGTGACTGGTCAGACCACCACATCATCACCTTCTTCATCAACGAAAAAGTCAAACTTAACCCGGCGCAATCTGCCAAAACCAAGATTTGGAAGAGGGACCTGAAGCACCTTAACCCAAAGTCCTTGCCTGCCCACACAGGCAGTCTCCTTCTTCCCCCGACGGACGTCTCTGATGTGCATTCATTGACCAACCTCTACCTAGACTCCATGTCTACAATAATCAATGAAGCCGCACCCTTGCAATTGAAGAGAGTCTCCACCAAGAACTCTAACCCATGGTACGATGGCAGAGTCAATGAAGACAGACGTGTGATGCGCTTAGCTGAGCGCGCGTGGAGATCGGACCCCTCAGCACTGAACATTAGAACGCTTAAGAGTAAGAGAAACGCTTACTTCAGAAAAATCAAACGCTCGAAATCAATATTCTTTAGCCAACAGCTGGATCAAGCTAAAAACCGACCAAAAAAACTGTTCGAGTTAGTCAAAACCCAAACCAAAATGCAACCTCCACAACCCAACAACTTAACCAAGGCTATCCCAAGTTGCGAAGACTTCTCTGCTTTCTTCAAGCAAAAGAACAACACTATAAGAAGCAATCTCATCAAGGATGCACGTCGATTCGCCGGCTCCATATGCATAACTAACACTCATGCTAAAAACAACGCTTCATGGACATCCTTCGACACCTATTCCGAAGAATCAATTCACAAGCTGCTGGTCACCTTGAAACCCGCCAATCATCACACAGACCCCCTACCTGCCAATGCTGTTAAAGTCCTCACCCCCCTGTTCCTCCCACTCTGGACTAAAATCATCAACTGTTCCCTGCAACAAGGGTTCATCCCAGACTCCCTCAAGATTGGGCAAGTCACGCCTATACTCAAGAAACCCACAGCTGACCCGGCCGACCTAAACAACTATCGTCCTATCATCAATATCACCACTCTAGCAAAACTGTTAGAAAAATGCATGCAACTCCAACTGACAAAACACATTGAGCAGTTTGACCTCCTCAACTCTCACCAATCCGGATTCAGAGCAAAGCATAGCACGGAAACGGCCATGACACACATAATAGATGATGCCCTCCAAATCCTTGATCACAATGAGTCTTGCCTCCTCATCCTTCTTGACCTTTCTTCAGCATTTGATACGGTCAAACACGAGAATCTACTGGAGCTCCTAAATACCAGAATGGGCATATCCGGGACGGTTCTCAAATGGTTCACGTCCTTTCTGCACAACCGTTCTCAATGGTTCAAGATCAACAACGCACTGTCCTCGCCTGTGCCAGTAACACTGGGCATCCCGCAAGGTTCCTCCCTATCCCCCACATTGTTCAACCTCGTCATGGAACCACTCACCACCTTGCTTCAATCTTCTAAGGTACATTTCCATATGTACGCCGATGACACTCAGCTCTACCTCAAGCTTAAATCCCCTGAAGACATCAAACTGTTGAATGCCACACTAAGAAACACCCAAGCTTGGCTGGCCGACAATCACCTCAAACTAAATGCTCTGAAAACTGAGTTCCTTCTGATCTCTCCTCCTGCGAAAAAGGCCATCACCCAAACCTGGCTCAATCATCTAACCGCACTCAATGTCCAACCCACCATCGTGGACTCAGCGAAATCCCTTGGCATCACACTGGACTGCAATCTCGACATGCAGCAGCATATTAGCATAGCAACTAAAGGAGCCAACTTCCAAATCAACACGTTGAGAAAACTCAAACCCTTCCTACCACCCAAGGACTTCCAAACTGTGGTACAAGCCTTAGTCATTCCTCGCATAGACTACGGAATCGTGGCTCTCAGCGGGCTCCCCCTGACAACAACGGCTCCCCTAAGAGCCTCCCTGAACGCAGCCGCGAGACTCATCACTGGCTCAAGAAAACACTTGCATATATCCCCTGACTTAAAAGCCCTGAACTGGCTGCCTATTGAAGCCAGAATTCAGTTGAAAATTGCCTGTTTGACACACTCGGCCGTACACCACAAGGCACCCAACTACCTCTCTCATAAGCTGACCATATCAGGAGGCTCAAGATCCAACAGAAGCACAAACACTCTCCTCCTGAAACCACGGAGATTCCGGAAGGAAAAAACATACAAACGCTCCTTCTCTGGAATGGCACCTAGGATCTGGAATGCACTCCCGCCAGAAACCAGGCTTATCCCGTCCACTATACTCTTCAAGAAAGAGGTGAAGGCCATCCTTATGGCTAAATACACCTAAACACTATTGATACTGGAACAATGACAGTATTTGGCTCCCACATTATCGGCCTCAATAACCTGCAACGCACCCACTACTGACTAATGCTTTGCTTTCAACATTGTGTTTACTCACCCTCTGGGGTGCTATAATCTTATCCGTTTAGACATTGTACTGCTTCCATATTATTGTTTCTTGATTGTTATTACTCTGTATACTCTTGTATGATTGATACCCTATTTTTGCAACTCACTGTCTACGGAATCTCATATTGATTTAAGAGTCTTGTTTATCCTACCTACTGTTCCTGTAAAGCGCTCTGATATCTGCAAAGATCTTGTTCGCGCTATATAAAACTTTAAAAATAAATAAATAAATAAATAAACCCCTCCTTTGAGATCCAGGTCATCACAGGACTAGGAAGAAAAGCCCACACCAAGTGCATCTCATCAATATTCGCCTGACCTTTTCATCCAAGCACTGCAGGGAAACCAAATGTATACTCATTAACTGCAGATCTACAACAAGGCATGATACAGAACTTGCGGAAGCCATCCTGAACCACGACATTGACATCGCAATTATCACAGAAACACGCCTTAATAAACCCTCATACCGATCATGGACACACTGGTCCCAACGGGGATTTTCAATCACCGAGAAAGACAGGAAGGACCACCATGGTGGAGGCATTGCTGTTATACACAAGAATAACATGAAGGAAACAGACACACTAACATACAACACAGAAGAAAGACAGCATAACTGTGAACTGTCACCTACTCTACCACACACCAGGTAACATTCTCTCTTTTGGTGAACACTTAGCAGATCTGATAACACATTGTTTACTGTAGGACACCAAAAACATCATCCTTGGGGACCTCAGCCTTCAATGGAATGATTAAAGCAATGCCCTAATACAATCCCTAAATTACCTCCTACTCAGTAAGAACCTCTCCCAGCATTGCAAAGGTCATACCCACAACAAAGGCTCAACTTTGGATACTATTGTAGCTCATGAAGAAACAATAACTATCGACAACATCCTCCCTGTTGCCTGGGTGGACCACCACATCATTCTGTTCTACATCAACATAGCGCCGCACCACCCAATTTGCACCCAAACAATCCTTCAATGGGTGGGAAACATAAGACAATTTCCCTTTGAGGGCTTCGAATAAATAATCTTGCCACTGTACCCCCCCATCAGATAACCTCTCAACAACCGAGCTCATCACCAACTACAACTCAACGATATCCTATATATTGAAGTCCATCTGAAATGGAAAAGGTTGGAAAACACACCCTCAAGGTTCTGGTTCAATAAAGACCTATTCACTGAAAGACAACAGCTTACAGAGGCAGAAATACTTTGGCAAATAAATCCATCTACAGCCCCCCTAGATAAGTTGAGTAGGGAAGGCAGGAATTACAAAAAAAACTTCACAAAAGAAAAAGCTTGATAAGGCCACAAAATGCCCTACAGAGCTTTTCAATATCATCAAACAACAAACCTCCACGCCATCCCTACATAACCCTTTTCTTCATTAATAAAATCATGAAATTAGAGCTCTCCCTTGAAGATCACAATGCCCCAAATGGGAACCCTCCTCCCACTAAGGTAGATCTTAACCCACCTTCTAACTCCACGGCCACCCTATCAGCGATCACTCCACAGGGCAATAACAGATGCAATCAAATCCAAGGGCCCCACAAAACTCCTAGAAGCCGCAAGGTATTCAACTCACTCTTGGAGGATGACATATATGTTCTGTTGGCTAAGTCCAAACCCTCCTCCCACCTTATGGACCCCCTCCCAACATCCCTTTGCAAAAATATTTAATCACGCCCTAACCCCCTCTTGACTAGTATTTTAAACATCTCCCTGATACTGAAGTAATGCCAGACTGTCTCAAACTTGGTCAAGTGACACCACTGCTCAAAACACCTAGAGCAGACGCGAACGACCTCAGCAACTTCAGGTATGTCTCTAATCTCCCCTTGCTAGCCAAAACCCTAGAAAGATGTGTTCTCTCACAAATAAACTGACACATCAACAAGTACAATCTCCTGGACACTCATCAATCGTCTTCAAAAATGGCTGCAGCATGGAAACAGCTATTGTCATGATAGTAGATGACCTACATAAACAACTGGATACAGACCAAGGCTGCCTGCTCATACTCATAGATCTAAGGGATCAGCATGGATGGGTCGGTCCTACGCTGGTTTACGTCATTTCTACAAAACCGATCTTAACAAAAAGAAATGTTTAAACAGACTTTTGACAAAATTACAATTACTCTGGGTGTCCGCCAAGGGTCTGTCCTCCTGTCTATACCATTAAATATCTCATTGGAGCCCCTCACCATCATTCTCAACCAAACAAACATTCCCTTCCATTTATATGCAGAGGACACCCAGCTTTACTTGGAAATCTCCTCACTAGATTATGAACAACGACTAAACACCACCCTCAAAGAAGTAAAACACTGTCTATATTGCAACCACCTATTTCTCAGCCAAGACAAGACAGAAATTCTGCTCATATTAAAAACAGTGCAGTCCCCCCTGATGCAAGAACGGCTAACCTCCATAGACTCTACTAATTGCAATCCCACCCTAGCCAATTCAGATAAATTTCTAGGAATCACACTAGAGCCCAAACTGAGTATGACATATTATATAAAGAACAGTGCAAAAAATGCCTTCTAACAATCTGAAAATCCTGAACAAAATCAAAACCTACCTACTGATGAACGACCTCAAATCTGCCACTCAAGCACTGGTGTTGTCTAAATTAGATTACTGGAACAGGCACTGCGAATTCCCACCTTGCATCCCTTGGAACCACTCTCTACTCAGAAGCTAGAAAGGTCATTTGACTAAACAAAAAGACCACATCTGTTCAATCTTTAGTTCTCCCTGTATCCCTCCCCTATTTCCTCCCTCATGTGCAACCATTGACTTATTTTGATCTTATCTCAGATGTGTGATTATACTCGCTCTTTGTCATGATAATGCAATGTTGTAAGGGATCTGATACCCTCTGGTCTTGCCAGCTCTATATAAAACTCCTAAATAAAATAAATAAATAAAACACATTGTACCGTATAGATATATAACATGCAGCAGCACTGCTGCACTCCCTGAAGACAAAACTGCTAGTTTTAGTCAACATTACAATACTGTAATAATATTTAAATCTATAACAACTGCCAAGCAAACAAATAAGTAGTAACTGTCAACCTTTTGATTACAAAAAAAGTATTTCACAACATTACAGAACAACAAGAACTACCTTAACAAACTATATTAACAATTATAAAGCAAACAAAACAACCATCTTTACTAGATGATATCTAGTAATCGCATTTTGATGAGCAGCATCATGTAGCTGCACAACCTCAGCTGGGCAAATTTCTTGGTATGGCAGTTTTTTTTTGAGGCCAGCTAGCAAAAAATTCACACCAAAGTTTCTCATGTGTGCACAAAGGCTAACTCCGGCAGAGTTAGTTTGTGCTGCTGAACAACAAAGCTCTTTGTGTACTTCCACATCTTTTCAAACATGGATACCCATGCCTGCTAAGGTACTCACTGCTGAGCAAAACAATATTCCTGCTTGAATTAACACTTCTCTTTTTTGCTGCTTATGTAAGGAGATAATTATTTGCTCCAAGACAAGTAGACCTACTCAGCATAAAGCTTATGCAAGCTCACATACGTTCCCCTAGTCAATACAAACATTATCCATTTTTCAATTAACAGGCTTTTCACCTAATTTTCTAGAGTATTTCCTGTTTTTTCAAAAGTGAACAAGACTTCTTTTTCTCATCCATGTATTTTCTCAAATGGTAGTTTTCTTGTACACAACTTCTGTTTTCTATTTTCCTCCTACAAAAACAGAAAATAAACAAAAAGGTAAAAGTAAAAAGTCAAAAAATCATAATAGTCATTCTTTACTATATTCTGTAAAGTTTTCTACATCTTTCAAACACAACAACATATTTATATCTAGTTTACCACAAACATATTATTCCACACCCTCACCCAGTGCATTTTTTTCACATATAAATTGTAACATGCCATCAAATCTGATTTCATAGAAGATTATAAAATAACACATTCCCCCTTAAGACATGCTTGCTAACACTGAGATCAATGTTTCACTGTAGAAATAGCGATATCACCACTCAAACTTCTGATAGGGATAAAGTGTACGTACAGTGAGGTTAAAAAAACACTAGGGGCCATATGTAGGTAAAAGGAGAATACCGATTCCTTAATACCGAATTTTACCGAATCGGTATTAAGAAATCGTAAAACGCGATGTAGATAAAAAATCGGTAAAGTTTACCGATTCGTTAAGATTCGATATTAAATACCGAATCTGAAAGTATCGGTAAAAAAAATCAGAAATCCAACAATGAAATACCGGATCGGTGTTACCGAATCCATTACCGAATCAGTAAAAACCGATTTGGTAATTCAAAAATTCATACGTAGGAGAATCAGCCAATCCTGATCAACCAATTACCTCACAAACAGGAAGTGGCAACACCCAGCCAGGTGTACAGGACCAGGAGCACACAGTGAGGCAGGCAGGCAGTCAGCCAGGAGTGCTGAGGAGGCAGCAGCAACACAGCCACACAGCCACACAGCCATGAAGCAAGACAGGAGAACCCGAAAGCAGTGAGATGGCAAGCCAGGACAAGGAGAAGGAGGGAGGTGACAGAAAACGAAAACTGAAGTTCAGTGACAAGGAGCTGGAGGTCCTCATCCAGGATGTCAGCCAAGAGCACCACAAGCTGTTTGGAGCCCAGTCCCACCAAGTGCCAGAGTCACCGAAGAGGCAAATCTGGAGTGGCATTCGTGACAAAATCAATGCCATAGGTGTCACCCAGTGCACCATAGAGGACATCAGGAAGAGGTGGTACGACCTCAGGAAAGCAGCAAAACAGAATGGCAGAGAGACACCGGCAGGCTGGCCTTACAGGCGGAGGCAAAAGCCGAGCCCCAGCACCAACACCACTTGAACTGATGGTGGAGTCCACCATCCAGCCGGAGAGTGTGAGCGGTGTGGGAGACGCAGACAGCTCCGCCCGAGCAGCACAAAAACAAGGTAAGAAGCATGCCCAGCATGCTGTGCTACCCCCTACCCAACCCCAATCCCCATAGTGGCAAAGGGACACCCACTCCACCCCATGTCTTACTGGTTACCTTCAATGCATGATGGGTGATGTAGTCAAAGGGAACACATGAATGGGTCAGTCAGGCTATCAAGTACAATACCATGTAAAGGAATTGGCCACGTCAGGACAACCACTGTGCACGATAGGCATGTTGTTTAATGCAATTCCATTGCTGACAGAGCATTGAGTACATGTACATTTGTGTCATTACAGGCGAGTCATCTCGCAGTGCAGCAGAGGCCAGCAGAGGCAAGTCAGCCAGGCCAGAGGGGAGCCAACATGAGGATGACAGCATGTCCTCAGGGACCACAAGCACGGCGCCATCACAGCCACCCATTCCTCCAGCACAGCCATCACCACCGCGCCAGGGAGGGCCGCAGTCCCCTCTCGCACAGTCCCCAGAGCGACGATCACCGACACCACCACCACCACCACCACCACAGTCAGGCAGGAGGCATGCCGTGCCCAGCCTCCAGCAGATGGAGGGGTCGGAGGAGGAGGGCAGATTTGGCGAACAAAGTCCCATTGCTGATCGATACCACAGGGAGAGGGCTGGGGCAGCATCCGATGGCTCCCACATCACATCAAGACGCCGCAGGGTAAGGCCGGACAGTCCAGTTGCATCCGAGCAGGGTGACAGTGTGTTTGCTGGACTGGAAGGCAACATGCTGAAGGTCCAGCGTCTGCAATGGAGGGAGATGAAGTCAATGCACAGGGAGGTGGCACACATGAACAAGCGTATGCACAGGATGGAGAAGGGCATCAGTGCTATGGGTGAGAACTTGTGTGCTGGAATGTAGAGAGTAGCTAACTCGGTGGACAACCTCTTCAGCCAGCTTCAGCAGGAACGTCTTGGCAGGCACGGGGAGAGACAGAGGCTCCAGGCCTATACCAAGTCGGTGAACCGGCTGGCCACTACAACTTCTGTGATGTGTCGCAGGTCCATCGCCATGCAGGAGGAGATGGCGCATTGCACCAGGGATGTGGCCAGGGGGATGGTGTCCATTACCTCTGTGCTACAGCACATGCAGAATGCTAAGGCGGCCACAATGGAAGGGGGGGGGCAGTGAAGAGGCTACCAGCCGTGGTGGCATTACGCCCTCACCCACTGAATGCAGGAGGCGTAGTGAACGCAACGTGCCTGCACATGAACAATCGTCCACACCAGACAGTGTCGAAAGGGAACGTGGACCTGCAGCGCGTGGACACAGGAAGTAAAGAGCTATGGCTGTTTCCATGAATGAGATGGGTGATGTAACCCATGTCCAATTGGACATTGCTCACTATAGTGGAGGTGTGCACAATAAACACCTTTACATGTAACAGGTAATGGCTCAGTGTTGTGACTCACTCAGAAAAAGTTTGACGTAATCTCTTACCGTCTCTGTCTCCCATCATGTTCAATTGCACCACCAGCTGCCCAGGGCTCTGGCTGAGGGTCGTCGTCATCCTTGTCCTCTGAGTCAGTTAGTTCCACTGCTGTACATTTTTTTGTGGCTAGATTGTGCAGCATTGCACATGTAGCAATGATCTTGCAACATTTCAGGGGGCTGTACAGACGTGCACCTCCAGTTTTGTGGAGGCAACGGAATCTGCTTTTGAGCAATCCAAATGTGCGCTCCACCACATTGCGTGTGCTCCTATGTGCCACATTGTACCTCCTCTCCCTTGGGGTGGTTGGGTTGAGATATGGTGTGAGCAGATAAGGCCGGAGGGCATATGCGCTGTCACCTATGTGAAGAAGTAATTGGCAATGATTACTGTGAACAACAGCTTGAGGCAGGGTGTACATCAGGGTGTGGCACATGTACTTACCTAGTATGTATCCGTCTCCAAATTCACCAGCAAGCAGACGTGTATGGATGCCACTGTTACGGAAGATGTAAGCGTCGTGGCTACTCCCGGGGAATTTGGCCACGATGTCAGTAATGATGTGCTTGGCATTACAGATCACCTGCACATTGATGGAGTGGGTGGATTTGCGGTTTCTGTATATGTATTTGCTTGCTGCAGGTGGGCAGATGGGTATGTGTGTTCCATCGATGCATCCAATGACGTGTGGGAATTGTGCAAGTTGATAGAACTCAAGCTTGGTTCTCTGCAGCTCCGCCTGTGTACTGGGGAAGGAAATGTAATGTTCCATTCTGTCCATCATGGCGTCCAGGAAGGTCTGGAAGAAACCGGATAGACAGCTCTGTGACACACCACCCACTGCAGCTATCACACCCTGGAAACTGCCTGATGCAAGGAGGTGCAGGCAGCATAGTTCCTGGACATGGGTGGGGACAGCGTGGGCCCTTGGTGTCTGATGCTCCAGATAGGGTCTTAGGTCACGGATTAGGTCCAGGATGGTGTCTGGGAGCAGTCTGTATCTTTCATGGATTTCTGCTTCTGTCAATTGGAACAATGTGATGTGTACTCTGTACACCCGCTCTTCACGTCTCCAGATCCTCAGTCCTGCTGCTCTCAAGCGTAGCCGCCTTGCAATGACGTAGAGGGCTGCCATTGTGCTCACACAGATGCATTTTGGGTCGCTTTTTATGCACTGCACCTCATTACCCATGCTCTTGAAACATGGTAAATACTGATTCGTTATTTCCAATTCTGCTCCTTTTCGGTGTTAACGACGTTTGCTACATCGCATTCTTGGGGGTTTTACCGAATCTTTAATTCCGATTCGGTATTCATTGTTTCGGTATTTCCGATTCAGTAAATAAGGAATCGGTAATTTTTCAACGATTCATTATTAACGATTGCATTCGGTATTACGTACATCTCACATGTCTGGATACCGGTCGGTAACACCGAAAACGGCCCTTTTTCAGCGTTACCGACAGGTATTTGGCCACCTACATATGGCCCTATGTCTTGCATTAACACATTCCACATTCCTTGCTTTATAATTTGAGAAACACTGCCTCCTTTAATTACAAGTACATAAAGTTGGAACACTTCATATTTTAACACATACTACAAACCTTGTTCACATCTCTCTACATTGTAATGTATACCTCTCAAAATCTATATTAACACATCTGCACATCCCCAAACACTTTTTCATTCTGTAAATATGGTGTAAAATAAGTTTACCAACAGTACTACACTTACTGAAATTTCACAAGAATGTTTTTAAAGTATAATATTAAATACCCAAACTTGAACTTCTGTCTTTAATACAGATGAAGACACCAGTCTCTTTCAGCTCCACACAAATTCACTTCTGCTGAGCACAACTCAAACAGCCTTCCTTATCCTCCAAAGCACCATGGGCAAAGTGAGCTATCTCTGGTTCTCCACCCAATCACATCATAGCTTTTCTCCAATCATGTAATAAGAATGGTAACTATTTTATTTCTCCCCATACAATCTTGTGAGACTATCGTGGCATCATCAAACACCTTGTGGCAGGCCCAGTACATTTCCATGCCGGCCTCACAAGAGGCTTGCGGGATCGCACAAACCTCAAGTGGCAAGCCTCAATCCCTAAAGCTTGCACTCTACTCTTGCAAAACTCTTGCAGGATCACAACACAATTGTAGTGAAATAGTAGTATATGGAATGTACTAGCCTCTCTACTAAAAACCTTCTGTTGGATAATGGAGTATGAGGAGGGATTACCTTCTGCTTTCAAAACTTTCTCTCAAATAACTACTATGCAAATAGGACATGTGCAGGGACTGGAATCTCCACTGATGCCTCTCTCTTGCATAGCGGGTGTACATAGTAGGGTGTGTTGTAGGAGTGACCTCTCCTTCTATACCTCTCTCTGACATATTGGGTGTATATAGTAGTTAGTGAAAAGGGACAGCCTTCTCCTTCCAGACCTCTCTCTCAGATGACAGGTTGCTTAGTATGGTGCATGTAGAAAGATTAGCCTCTCTGCTGAGACCTCTCTCCCAGATGACGGGTGTATGTAGTAGGGAATGTGGAAGGACTGGACTTTCCTTTCAGAGCTATGTCTCAGATGATGGGTGTGCATAGTAGTGTGTGGAGAATAACAGGACAATTCCATCGAACCTCTCTCTCAGATGACAAATGTGCATAGTAGGGTATAGTGAGGAACTGGCTTTTCCTTTCAGTAATCCCTCTCAGATGTGGTGTGCATGGTAGAGTGTGTGGAGAGAGACTAGCCTCTCTGCTGAGACCACTCTTCTGACAGACAGGCATGTGTAGTAGGGTGTGGCGAATGACAGGCCATCCTTTCAGCCCTCTCTCTTGGATGACAGGTGTGCATATTAGGATCTGCTCAGAGAGACTGGCCTCTCCCCTGATTCATCTCTCACAGATGAATAATGTGTGTAGTAGTGAGTTGAGAGGGACTGTCCTTCCTGTTAACACACCTCTCTCCGATAATAGGTGTGCATAGTTTGGTGTGGGAACAACTCTTACGTAGCTGATGGGTGCGCATTTTACACTTTGATAAACACCATTTCCAGTAATACTCCTTCCTACAGTTGCAAGTGTACATACTACAGTGTATGCAAAGATCACCTACTCCTTTCTACTTTTCATGATCCCACAAGAGTCTTGTGAGATCATAACATTTTCTTTTTTTAAATAACCTTCTGATCATTACAGGACTCATCTCTTACACACTTCCTCTCACAAACAAAGACCACAAAAATGCATTCTTGCTAACACAGAGGTTTGAGAACTCATCTACTCCTTGTTACTACACAGTAATTATTCTAACCCTGGGCGAAGCACTACGCTTCGCTCGCAGAGTTTGCGCAACTTCGCACTACGCGAGCTGCACGTAGCACAGTGCGAACACACGTAGTGCAGCGTAGCGTAGTGCAGCGCTCATTTTTTGCTTGTTCGCGGTCCTGAACGTCATGTTCGCGACCGCGAGCAAGCAAAATGACATCCCAGCGAGATTCTCAATGCGGGGAGGTAAGGTTTCTCATTGTGAGTGGTTGCGCATGATCGCGACCGCTCTCAATGAGAACTACCAGTTTGCGTTGAGAAAGCAGCAGCTCGAGTAATAATCTACTCGAGTAGCAGAAAACTACAGCTCGCACTGTGCAAGATGCCGTTTTCAATGATTGCACAGTGCCGGATGCTTGTCCGCACTGTGCAATCATTGAAAACGCATCTTGCACAGTGCGAACATGCTACTACGCAGCTCGCGTAATGCTACGTGAAGTTCGCGTAGTGCTGAGTGCACTTCGCGTAGCTTCGCGTAGCGCTACTTCGCGAACTACGCCCACCCTTAAATTATTCCTTAAACACCCACTCTCTAAATCTAGGGGTCAGTATATCGTTCTGCTGACCCCATATATAACTTTTTTACTTCATTACCACACTTCCAATTTTTCACGTGAAACAGTAATGGTAGCCTCATTTCTTACATTCCAGCAACCAGCCAATCAGAGCGCTTGCTCTCAGGGGATTAGCAGGAGTCTCTTCCTCCTGTTAGAGTGTGAAGAATCATGGGAAAAACAAGCACAATCTGTGGACCAAGAACTAGCTTCCTGACAAATTTGGTGTAATTCTGTTCAGCAGTTTTTGTAAATGGAAAATGCACAAGGATTTTGCGTATTGGGAACCCTCTTTTTTCTGACCCCTCTAGAGAGATCACCCTGAAACTTTCCATATAGGAGCTGAGGTGGATGCACTTTTTTTGCAAAGTTCTGTGCAGATTCTTCAAACGGGGTCAAAGTTATTAGCAAACCATAAAGCGTCCTGTATATGGAAAAGCACACACCCACTAGTTTGACTCGCCTGGTAAAACCTACTGGAGGTCAATTGAAGTAATTAAACATGCCAAGGAGAATGCCTTCAGAAATACTGTGTGCACCATGGCATTCTGTGAGCAAGGAACTGAGCTCTGAAACATGTTAGGCAAGTAAAGAGAGTATAACTGACTGGGTGCAAAAGCCTCTGAGTGGGTCTATGAGTGGGTGTATAAATGTCTGTATGGGTGTGAGTGTCTGAGTGTGTCTGTGAGTGGGTGTATTAGTGTCTGAGTGCTGTGAGTGGGTATATGAGTATCTCAATGGGTCTGTGACTGAGAGCATAAGTCTCTGAAAGTCTGAGTGAATGGGTGCATATATGAGTGTCTGAGTGGTATGTGAGTAGATGTATGAACCTCGAGAGGGTGAGTGAGTGCACATATATCTGACTGAATTTATGAGTGGGTGTATGAGTTTCTGAGTATATGAGTGACTAACTGAGTCCATGAGTCTCTGAGAGGGTCTGTGACTGAGTATGGGAGTGACTGTATGGGTGTGTGAGTTAATGAATGAGAGGATCTGCAAGTGGGTTTTCGGGTGTCTTAGTGGGTCTGTGTGAACATATGTGAGTGTGTGAGTTGTTTTGTAAGTGGGTGCGTGAGTCTCTGAGTGGGTCTGTACATGTGTGCGTAACTCTCTCAGTGAGTCTGTAGGTGGGTGCATGAATATCTGAGTGGGTCTCTGAGTGGGTGCCAAGTGCCCAGATGGGTTTGTGAATAGGTGTAAGATCCTCTAAGTCGGTATGAGACTGTATGCATGAGTTTATGAGTGGGTCTCTAAGTAAGTGCATGAGACTCTGAGAGGGTCTGTACATGGGTCCATGACTCTCTGAGTGAGTCTGTAACTGAGTGTATGATTATCTTCGAGGGACTGTGAGTGGGTGCATGAGTGCCCAAGTGGGTCTGTAAGTGGGTATAAGAGTCTCTAAGAAGGTATGAGACTGTAAACTTGAGTCTATGACTGAATCTCTAAGTAGGTGAATGAGTCTCTAAGTGGGTCTGTACATGGGTCGTTCACTCTCCAAGTAGGTCTGTAAGTGGGTGCATAAGCACCTTAACGGGCAATAGAGTTAGTGCATGAGTATCTGAGTGGGTATGTGACTGAATGGATAAGGGTGTGAGTTGGTTTGTGGGTGAGTGTATAGGTGTCTGAGTAAGTTTGTGAGTGCGTACTTGAGTGTGTGACAGTGAAAAGCTAGTGTGTATAAATATATATATATTTGTTTTTATGTATTTTCACTAATGTTCACTATGACTTTGCAATAGTCAAAATGTCCCCACAACCGTACACGGGGCCAAGGTGGCGATCACTGTGTTTTCGAGAATATCACACACAATTAAAACAATCAATTTTGACACATAATTTGTGCCACTGACACACCCATTTCTCAAACATGAGGTCAGAGTATCTCCGCCCTGACACCTTATGGTAGCTTTCACATTAATTTTCAGCCCCAGGAACCGTTCATGAACAACAAAATAGTGGCTGCAACTGTATGGTTAGGTTGTGTCCAGCCAATCACAGCATTACAGGTGGTGCATGTATCCGCTTTTAATCACGAAACCTGCACAAAATATCAGCGGCCAGAGATATATGTATCATTTGCAGCTTACATTTCCCAGAAACTACTGGATGGATTTGCACCAAATACCAAAAAGCACAATTTGTGTAACAATATCTACCTTTCTGCCACATTTGGTGAATTTCCGTTTAGCGGTTAGAGCTGTAGGCTCGACAACACATTCCTATTGGAATTAACTTACAAATGGACCCTTTTTTTGTGCACCGATTTCTCGGTCTCCACTACACGGTTTACCCCCCAAACTGTATGTGACACACAGAACCTACTTTGACTTTTTTTTGTGGAAAATTTCATGAAGATTTGTCAAACTATGCCAAAGTTATAGGGAAGTAAAAGATTGATTTTCCTATGGAAACTAGGTGCTAACTATAACTAACTACTGTTGACTTCTAGTAGGTAATGTGTATATATATATATGACTCCATGTCAGGGCAGGCCTATGGTAGTATAGCAAACACAATTTTACACAGATTATACAGGTTTTCTCCAGTTTTCCCCAAAATGAATGAAGACCCAGATCAGACAGAATATTTTGTGTAGGTCATATCCAGCATAAATATGGGCAAAAGCTTACCCAATGTTACTGATAGGTTTCATGAAGGTAGCAAAACCTGGAAACTTTATCTGCACACAAATGTCCCCTGTCAGTTTTGAGCCTATATTGGTTTGGAATTGTAAGGAACACCACCAAAAATCATCAATTTGTGGGCTTGATCTCTAACCAGGGAAACTAAATGTGAGAAACAAACCTCAAACCTTCAAATAGGAAAACGTTCAACCTACCGGGAGGTGCATCCTGTAATGCAACTATTGTCACAATGGTCAGAAAAGACTTGAGGCTTCATTAGCCTCCTGTCTTTCAGGGTCCACATTTTCATTATATGAATCTATTTATTTATTTATTTATGGAATTTATTGAGCGCACAAATACCCATAGGTGTCTCTGTGCTTAAGGATAGAATGACTGTATAGTGGGTGAATATTGATTGAAAAACCAGGTCTTTAGCTGCTTACGAAAAGTTATTAAGGATGTATTGATTTTGATTTGGTGTGGCAGGGTGTTCCACAGTTTAGCAGTCGTGATTGTGAAAGATCTATCACCCCAAGATGCTTTCTTAGTTTTTGGGGCCTCTAGAAGGCTTGCTGTAGAAGATCGTAGTGTTCGTGCTGGTCTGTACGGACATAGAGATTGTTTCAAGAAAGCAGGTCCTGATGCATGGATAGTCTTATAGTCTATACATAAGGCTTTGAATTTAGTTCTAAGTCTTACCGGTAGCCAATGGAGCTGCTTGATTACTTTAGAGATAGGTTTAAACTTGGGTGTTCCTGTGATCAGTCTGGCAGCTGCATTCTGCACCAGCTGTAGTTTGTTTATTACTCTCTCTTGGGCATTAACCAGGAGTCCATTACAATAGTCAATGCGCGCCATCACCAGAGTGCTGAATAAGGTTTTGTCCATGCTTGAGGGGAGATAAGGGAGAAGTTTCCTGATCATTCTTATAGTAAAGAATGAGGAGGAGACCACTACATTAGCATGATACATGAATGACAATTTACTAACAAAAATCACCCCTAGATTTCTAACCTTGGTGACCGGGGTGGGGGGGTCGGAGATCTACTGGCAACCAAGTGGGGGACCAGGCCGGACAGAGATTGCCAAAAACCATTACCTCCATTTTATCCAAGTTTAGTTTAAGGCAATTCTCGGTCATCCACACACTTATTGCAAGCATTCCAAGTTGGAAGTTGAGGGCCACTTTCTGCCCGTTATTATTAGCCACCAGGACAAGCTGAGTATCATCTGCGTATGATGTTATAGCTAGATGATGAGCTTTAATGATCCTCGCCAAGTCAGACACATAGATGTTAAAAAAAGTGTCGGACTTAGCGAGGATCCCTGAGGAATGCCAGAAGGTAGATCAAATGGTGGTGATGAAAAATTACCAAATGCCACAGACTGCTCCCGGTTGGTGAGAAAGGAAGAAAGAAGGCAAATAGCATTTTTGTTTAATTCCGGTTGCCATGACACGGTCGATCATACCATGATTGACCGCGTCAAATGCCACGGAGAGGTCAAGCAGTATAAGCACTGCGGCCCTCCCACCATCCATAATCATCCTGATTTTATCCGAGGCTTTAATTAGGGCGGTTTCAGTGCCGTGTCCCTTCCTAAATCCAAATTGGGAGTCGTCTAGATAATGGTTATGATCAATGTATTCGGAAATCTGTACATTCATGACCTTTTCCACAATTTTTGCTGGAAATGGGAGACATGCTATAGGCCTGTAGCTGGTGACATTGGTGGGGTCTAGAGTACTTTTTTTGATGAGTGGTTTGATAACAGTTTTCTTTCAAAGGGAAGGAAAAACACCTGAATCAAACATGGCGTTAAAAATTTCAGTGAGCTTGTGACCAGTAATTTCAGGTAAAAGTTTGAATATGGAAGGGGGGCAAGGATCATTCGGGGAGCCTGAATTAACAGTAGAGAGCAGGTGCGAAACTAATTCTGGGGATACCTGGCTGAAGTTGTGGAAAATAGAGGTATTTTTGATATCAGCAGAAAAATTTGCAAATTCCTGAGTAAGTTTAGGAACTGGTGGTGACAAAGTGATATGTGTTGGAGTGGGGGTATGTTTCCTAAAATTTGAGTAAATTGCGCAAACTTTTTCTTGAAAGTAAGTTGCTAGGGAGTCACACATGGATTGAGTGGTATCTACCGGGACTGGTTTATCTTGTCCCGATAGGTGTGTGACAACCTGATAGAGGCGTTTAACTGAGTTGTGTGCCGAATCAATTTGACTGCTGTAAAATTAGCTTTTTTCAAGGTTGACCATGTGTTTGTATTTGCTAAGTTTTTGTTTATAATTGAATTTCTCAGCAGGGTCATAGTGTCGTCGCCATTTTCGTTCTTGGCGTCTGCAGTTTTGTTTTTTGAGCCTGAGGGTCTGGTTAAACCAGGGGGCAGAACTAGAGATCCTATTAGTGGATCTATGCTTTGTGGGAACTGTAGCATCAACTAGATCATGAAGCCAATTAGTGTATGTGGTGGCTGCCATCTCGGGGTCAGAGACGTCAGTTATCTGTAAATCATGTAATCTAGAAGTGAATTCGGCCACATCGACACTTTTCCATGCTTTAAAATTTGTAAGGATAGGGGGATTGGTGGATAAGGGAGAACTGGTGATAGTTTTAATGTCAAAAAGAATCGCGGAATAATCCGTCCAAGTTAGTGGGAGGGTGTCTTCTATAGAGAGTGAGTTGAGATTGGAGAAAAGGTCATCTAAAGTGTGGCGCGCAGCGTGTGTAGGAGTATAAACATATTGTGTAAGGCCTACTGCTTTGGTTTCCGATGGAAGGGCCATAGTATCGGGGTTATCGAGATCCTCCAGGTGGAAATTAAAGTCTCCCAGTATGGTAAAATAGTTTTCCCAAGGCATCCCAAGGAGGACAAGAACGCGGCTCGAGGACCTGGGGGGCGGTAGAGAAGAATGCCTCTAAATGAGTTGGAGTAAGGGGTAGAGAAGGTGAAATTAATTGCTTCACAAGAAGTGATGGATATGACTTGTGTCCGCAGTGAAAAATTTTGCAGTAAATAATGTCAATGCCTCCTCCCTTTTTAGAGGTCTGTCGAACCTAATGTGTGTGAAGCCCTCAGCGGATGCTGTGGTAAAATCTGTCCCACAGGAAGGATCGCCCCAAGTTTCAGTTAGAAACAGAATATCTAAGTTCAACTTTCTATAATGTTAGCAATTTCGTATTTATGTTTTGGTAGCGATCTTACATTAATGAGGAGTGAGCGAACAATTTTAGATGATGTATTTTTTCCGTGTGTGGTGAAGGTCCGTGGGTAGGGATGTTTCTTTAAAAAGAAAGGGCAGGTAGGGCAGGTGAAAGAGGAGTGTCAAGGTAGATTTAAATCAATGCTCTTACATTTATGCAGAGGCCTATTCATAGCTTTGAGTTGTTCAGAATTATATGCTAAGGTGAAAGAACGGCGTTCTTGTATAAAACCAGAAGGGGGGGTTGCCCTAGGCCCGGTCCAGGCGCGGACGGACGTAGACGGGCTTGCCTTTGGTGCGCAGTTGGCGCGACGGGTGGCATGATGTTTATGTACTGATGGAGCGGCAGACTAGCCTGCTAACCATCGTACTCTAAAACCGGAAGTGAGTGGACTTACCGGAATTTTGCTCCCCTCCACAACAAACTGCAAGCAGCGGTGGACCGGGGGAGTCAAAGCAATGAAGGCAGTTGAAATAAAATATTTTTATGAGTAAAAACCAGTGCACAATAAAAATACACCCTCAATCATGCATGCGTCCGGAGCACATGGAGAAAGTTCCTTACATGCAGGTAAGGAGAAGTCTACCTACTGGTTCCTTAGGCAAGTCCAGTTATTGGTCAACAGGGTTATTATTCACC
Source organism: Lissotriton vulgaris (assembly GCF_964263255.1). Classification (NCBI taxonomy): domain Eukaryota; kingdom Metazoa; phylum Chordata; class Amphibia; order Caudata; family Salamandridae; genus Lissotriton; species Lissotriton vulgaris. Next base: position 806,794,285 of record NC_141687.1, read on the forward strand.
CATAGGCCACTTTGGACCCACAGGCCTCTGTGTCTTGAGAAAAAAATTATGGGTGCAAGGTAGAGGTATGCTTGGCAGATCCCAGAGGAACTAACACCCACCACGACGCCAAAATAAAAAAAGTTAATGTTGCCATGTATCTAATGAAGACAGCAAAGCTTGTGTACCATAGGACCTTTAAATATATGGTGGTGTCCATGCAGAGTTGGCACTCATTGGGGGCTGGGCGCAGGGCTTCAACACAGGCTGAGTCCTGTGGCTGACCCCAAGCAATGCATTGCCTTGAGGCGAGCATAGCAGGAGTTTTATTGCCCATGGGTGGTTAGGCACACCATCTGGCTACACACCATGTGGGGAAGGGGGGTTGGCTACCTGCAAGGGGTTGGGCCAAAACCTGCATCCAGGCCCTGTGTCCAACCCCCTACTGTGCACAGTCAAAAGGTTTATTTAATTAGGTTAGTGGGATGTTATGGTTAGGTCTGGTGATAATATCTTACTTTGCACTAAAAACAACTTTAGAAATTCACTAGAAAAAACCAAGATTAAAGTGATGCTATTGTTATCGTTAAGTAAGGTATTAGGATTTTAACTTACATGAAAAAATCCTAAAAGGTTACTGAAAAAAAACAAAGGTGTAAAGAGCGGAGGAGGCAGTATAAGTTTAAAATAGGATTTATTTAAGTTAAATACAAGGACCCACTGGAGCACAAGCCAAAGGGTCTAGATCACATCAGCTCCAACCGCTTCTCTGATCTAGAACTCAGGTCCACAGCAACATTCTGCATTACATGAGTAACATTCTTTAATACATATTAAAATTCCAAAAGTGACCTCAAAGATAATGCTAGAAAGAAAAGAAGGATATTACCACATGTATCTTTTCCACAGATAAAACAAAATAAAATAAAAAAACAACAAAACAAAAGAAAAGTAAAACAAAACAAAGAAAGATTAATCCATAATATAATCATCAAATCTCTTAGGCAATTTCACACATCTTTTAAGAGAAACAGGTGAACCTGGAACAGGAGAACTAGTACTGGCATCACCATCAGAAACAGGAGGACCCAAAATAGGATCAGACTCAACCATGAGTAGAACCAAGACCATAACCGGAACAAGCAAACTATTCCTTACAAAATGGACCAGAACAGGAATCATCAAACCAGACATCTTCACCATCTTCCCCTGTATCAAAAAAAAATTCTTGGCCAGGTTTGAGGACAACCACAGAACTTTTACTCCACCACCCTCTGCCCTTGAGGAAAACAGTGGAATCAGAAAATTGTTCCACCTTAAAGGGCTTCCTGAACTTTGACATACCCTTGGGTGTGTGAGAGGGACTAACAATCCTAACCCAATCACCAACATTCACAACCTTGTTCTTACAATGATGAAAATCATCATGATAGAACTTTCCTGACATCCGTGCAGAAGCAATGTTATCTCTAGCTTTAGAGATAGAAGACTCAAAACTCTCTGTCAAATTGCTCTTGTTACTTATTTGAGGCAAAAGCAAAGATCTAGCCTGTCTGCCTCTCATAAGACAAAAAGGAGAAACCCCAGTACAAGAGTTAGGAGTCAGATGATAACGCCAAATTATGTCTTTCAAAAAGTCAAAAACATCCAAATTATTCTCCAAAGCAGCTTGGATCCCCTCTTTAAAAAATCTGTTGGCCCTTTCAACCTGACCATTGGAACGTGGACTATAAAGGGGAGCCCTCTTAGCAGACACACCAAACTTTTTAAGAAACATTTCCATTTTGTTGGAAACAAACTGAACACCATTGTCAGACCTAATGGAAATAGGTGCCCCTTCAATCCTGAAAACATTTTCCAGGAAACTAACAACCATATCAGTACCAGGATTCTCTACAAAAGAATAATGTAACCATTTGGAAAAATCATCAATGAGAACAATCAAAAATCTATTCTCTCTGCCAAGACAATCATAAGGTCCTGAAAAGTCGATAGAGAGCTTTTTCCACGGACCTGTAGGAGCTTCACAAATTGACAGAGGTTCAGTAGACACCTTCCAGTGCTTGTCAGACCTAACACACACCGCACAGTTGTTGATAAACTTCTCAACAGAGGTATCCAATCCAGGCCACCAATAATGACACTTAAGTAACCTCTTTGTACCTGAAACACCAGGATGCCCTGAATGTGCTAATTTGATAATCTTCTCTCTGAGACTACCTGGTGGAACAAACAACTCATTCCTCAACAAAATTCCATTTTCAATAGATAACTCGTTCGCCACTTGTGCAAAACTCCTCAACGAAGATTCAAGATTTTTAACAGAGGGCCACCCATTAACAATATAAGACTTGACCTTAGCTAACAAATTATCTTTAGAAACATGATCATTCCACTCATTCTCATCAATGCCAAAATTGCCGGACTCTACAAAAGGTTAAAAAGAAGTTACAGTTAGGCCTTGTAATAGTATAAAAACTTTAGTTTTATACAAAAACAAACACTTAAATTCACCATATATAACTTACTGAGTTAACTATATCTTGCACCCCGTCAAGCACGCCTTATGACCTCACATATTACACCACTCATAATATGTTCAATGGTGTCATTGATGACATTATTTATAACATCTCAAATTACATTATTTATGGCATCATCGATGAACTTACTGAATACATCATCAAATCTACTACTATTCAAACGACTCTATAAACCAACGCAGCATTTTATATATGAAACTAAATAATACACGGTACAAAATCATGTAATAGTTTGTTTCAGAATGTGAATTCCAGAAATGCACTCCAATCATTTAAACAGCTAATCAATTTGAATCAGTTTAGACATGAAGCAGAGGTGTGCTCTCTGTCTAAGAACACTTTCTTGAAGGAAAAATCTAGCTGCTCCCACTCCTGTCGTGGTGGGCCCAATATACACAGTTGAAAAATCCAGATATGGATCAAACTATTTTAAAATCACATGACCACCAAGTTGAATTGTACTGAAAGCTGTTTATTTGCTCACTTACATTCCTGGTACAATTTTTTTTTTAAATTACTACATATTTTATCAGATTTCTTTTCAAATTGAATTCCAGTTTGACTGATTGGAGTGTACCTGAGAAATTCACATTCACATTTATTTAAAAGCATTTACCTCCAGTTAGGATTCCTGTGCACCAATGACACTAAGCAAAAAACATTTAAAAATGTCTTTTGATGACATCGCACATTTTGCTGAAATAGAGCAAATGTCTTTGCCTACACTGAAGAGAAAGCCATTGAAATATATTCACTGATAAAGGTGGGCAATCAAGAAAACACGACTACAGGAAATGCAGGCCAGCATATTAGGAAACTCGAATATCTAATGTGTCGTGAAATTAATAAACGTTTATAGGCCACAGCTCTTATAGCGCAAAACGCTTACAGAGAGGACTGAAAGTATCATTGAAATCGGCTTCATGCTAAATAAACAAAGGGTTTGTGGTGAAAATGTATCCCATCCTGAATAATTGTTCTCTGGGTTTAATTCTTTTGATAATTGAGGAACGTTTAAATGTACTGTCTAATTTGGTAGAAGTAGTTGCCCAGGTTACGCAATAAATTACAAAACAATTAGAACAAGATGATTTGAAAACTGTCCTGAGGGAAATCAACAAAATACTTTATGAATACGCTAAGGAGATACATGGCTGTAAAATCAAGAAATTCAAAAAAGATACTGGGCCAGATGCATCAAAGGGTTTTACCCATTCTGTGTCTATGGGCAAATGTGTTGATGCATATGGCCCACTATGGTTTAAAAGCTCAATGAGGTTTACACATTGCCGGAAAAAGGCATAGACAAAAGAAAAACTCTGGTGACCTGAGACGAGAGTAGTGCTTCCTCAAGTGCCAGGTGAAAACAGTTAATGACCTTCAACAACACCACAGAAGAAATTACTAAAACATCTTCCAAAACTACAGGTGTAGACAAGACTTCTTTTTCATTGGTCAGCCCAGCTGCCAATGAAGAATCGTTTCCACTGGCAAACGAAAAACAAGGAGGTGAAAAAGAAAAGGAAAAGGGGAAAGGTCAAGAAAAAGGTACTTTTCACAGCAAAGCGAAAACTTAGGCGCATATTATCAAGACAGGGGATAAAATTATCGCCGCTTTTGCGGCAGAAAACTGCTGCTAAAAAGGCGATAAAGGGCTTGATAATATGCTCTATGGAATTCCAATTGAAGCCCATGTTAGATGAGAAGGACATCAAACATGGGCTTCAATTGGAATTCCATAGAGCATATTATCAAGCCCATTATCGCCGTTTTAGCTGCAGTTTTCTGCCACTAAAGTGGCGATAATTTTATCGCCTGTCTTGATAATATTCCCCCAAGTTATCACCATTTCCCCCTTCTCGCTTTCTCAACCTCAGTTGCAGGGTTTAAACAAAGGAATATTCTTTGTCTCGACGTATAGAGCCAATCAATTAGAGAAAGAAATTGCAATGTTTAAATTCAAACCTAAATTACAGTTGACACACTTTTTCCCACTTTTGAAGACAGAGATAACAAACGATGTGCCAATCTACGAGGATTTTAAACCTCAGAACAATTTCATACCACCCATTTTACATTCAACACTAGACACATTTGGAACGTTCGTCATCACAAAGATAAAGATACTAAATCTCACCAAAAAAAGATTAGAGTCTACTTAAATCCTTGTCTAACAGAGATAAAATCACAATTCAAAATACTGGAACAATCTTCCACAATGCTTTGAAAATGTTATGGATCTCCACGAACACAAAAACATATTTTGTCGACGTCGTTTACCCAAAGGCCATAATAATATATGCTAAATAAAGGCCATAAAAAGTTCAAGTACAGCAGGAAGCACTGCTTTGCAAGACTGATGCAATTTCCTTCTACACCTCTATTCTCTACAACTAAGTTATCTAGGCAGTAGAATGGACCTTGTTAACAATAGGTGAAATGGGAGCTAATGAAGTTTTTTTATTAGAGCTACTGCCCTTTTGTTTATACCATAGCTACTTTCAATTGCAGGATGAGTTATTTTAACAGAGGACTGTGGTATTCACTGGGCCCCAAAGCTATACCAACATATTCATGGCTAAATTTTCAACAGATCACATTTATATCAATAGTCAATGGAGTAATAATTAAATATTATATCTATGGTACATGGATGACATCTTTGTATTCTGTAATGGCTCTCCTGAAAGATTGGCTCAGAACATTTCTCATTTGAATGCCAAATATTACAATATAATTTACACATGTGATTTTAAAGAGCCAGATACCATTTTTGAATGTGGTAGTACACATAAGGGGATATTCTCAAGAATGTGTTGTAATTATCGCAAAATTAGCTTAACGCAACTTTGCACATCGCAGTCTATCGCAACAACATAATACTATGTTAACATTGTATTCCCAACCCTGCGGCACCATGCGATAGTCTCATGATAATGTGCCAAATGACAGTGTCAAAATCAACGCAATGCTGAAAAAATGCGGAACACGAATGCTAATAACGTTGCAATGCCCCAAATCGCGATACAAATATCACTGATAACCAGCAACAGGCCTGCAATTCCCACGCGTCATGCGGGAAAATGCACTATGAAAGCAACAAAAAAACACACCGAAACATTAAAAAACTGCATAGCACCATGGATGCACTCAGACCGAGTGCAGAGGACAGCTCGAACCCCACAAGCCCCACGGAGGACCAGTTAGAAACCATGTGGTCAGGGAAGGGCAAGATAAAGAGGAAGAGGAAGACGGGGGTCAGTCCGCAGGAAAACCGGAACATCGATCCGGAGGTGATAGAACACTACCAACAACTGTTTGTCACCTCCACTGTGTCAATGGCAACACAAACGGAAATATGGCAGTCCATTGTGAACAACATGAATGCAGTCGGAGTGTTGAGGAGGTCAATGGAGGAGGTCAAGGGACCCTGGTATGATGTGAAAAGCCAAACCAAGCCGAAATTCGATGCCAACAGGGAGGCAGCAACGGCCACTGGAGGTGGGAGTCCTGCACCACGGGAGAAGCTGGGTGAGCTGGAGGAAACGGTGGCCACAGTCATCAGTGTGGAGACGGTGCAATTAGTTGGGACCCAGACATAGCTCAATATGACCTAACCCAACAGCAACAGGGTGAGTAAGGACCAAGGACTGGGGTGACAGCGGGAGATGGGCACAATGGCACACATGCACAATTATGTGTAGCACACTGCACACCCACAATGATTGTGGAAAATGTCCCTGATACCCTTGCCACACTGCAGCACACATAGAAACACCAAGTAGGCCCCTGTCCACTATTCTATGTGCACAAAGGGGCTCCAGTCATATCCAATCCAATCCAATCCAAAAATCTTTATTTCGGTCATTAAGACCATAAAAGATACATAAAAAGACGTACAACATTTTAAATCGACATTTGATACATGTAATACAAATGGATACAAATTTTGGAAGTAAAAGTTAAATGAGATAAAATTGTATAAGAATGATACATCACAATTATATTAGTTGAGTTAAAAATAACATGATGTAAAGACTTTGCCGTAGGGGACTAAAATTTTAGTTTAGAACAGTGGCCAGAACTATCATCCTATGTTGGTAAAGCCTTAATCAACTTGGACCTAATACGCCACATGGCGAACAAATATTTTGAGACTGCAAAGACAATGTGAGGGGAGGAATCAGATTTCAGTATTCTATAAGAAGTTGAACAGTTTCTTATTGCCATGTTTCTGCATAAGGGCACCAACCAATACTTCCTTGGGGACCTATAGGTGGAGCAGAAAAACAGGACATGGATTTCCTCCTCATCACAGGAATTGCAGCCAGGGCAAAGTTTGTCCCCTCCATTGGTCCATTTACTCGTGAAGGATTTAAGGGGGAGAGTTCCGAACCGCCACTGTAAAAAGAGCTTCCTTGCTGCGACCGGGTAAATAAAATCCAGGAAAGATTCAAATTTATAGGTGTTTTTGGATTGGGTAAAACAGTGGGTTAAAGTGCCAATGCTGGGTGCAGTCATTTTGGTTAGAAGATTTTGTTGCTTGCAAGCTTTCACTAGACTTTTCCGAGGGACCTTAGAACAACCAGTTTCGGGGGCCAACCACAGTTCATTTAAGCCTAGCCGAAACAATTCTTTTTTGACAAAAGTTAGCCAGGGGATCTTGTCATTAACGTTTAGATTCATAACATGCACAAGATCCCTCCTGTAGTGGTTAAGCTCCTTAGTTGACCATAGTCTGTGCCAAAATCTTATGGGGTTAAGTTCAGCATCCTCCCTGATAGATGATAAGCCCAAGTCAAGACGTAGGGGAAGCAAGGGAGTAGCAGCTGGGAGGGCCAGAAGGCGCCTCATAAAATTGTTCTCAACACGTACCAACTCATTTGCAGCTTTGTGTCCCCAAAGTTCGCTGCCATATAATGCAGCAGGTTTTGCTTGGGTTTTGTACATCTCAACTGCGGGGGCTATAGGTTTATATGTAGAGGTGTTGGTAATCTTCAGGATAGCCCCAGACAGTTGAGATAACCTTATTCGCGAGCTTGCAATCTGTGGACACCATGAAAGATTCTCTTGGAGGGTTACGCCCAGGTATTGGAATGTTTCTACCCTCTCTAGGACCGTGGAGTTTAGGGACGGATTGGGTCTAGTTGTGGAGGAGGGGTTGAAAATCATATACTTGGTCTTCCCGGCGTTGATCTCAAGGCCAAACTGCCTACAGAAGAGATCAAAGCCGTCCAGGGTTCTCTGAATACCCATGGGCGATTTAGAAAGCAGGAGGGTATCGTCCGCAAACATGATTGCCGGTACCCTCCTGCCTGCCAGGACCGGGGCGTCGTTGTCTCCAACATTTGCTAGATGCGAGATGACGCTATTCATATAAAGGCAAAAAAGGGTTGGGGCAAGTACGCACCCCTGCCTGACCCCCCGGGAAACAGGGAACCTTTGTGTCAAAGCGCCACCCCGCCCACAACGTACCTGGGCGAAATTACCCTGATGGAGTCTTATGATTGCCTGGAGTAGATTAATGGGTACTCCCATCTCCCTCAGGACCTCCCAGAGTTTTTTCCGTGGTACAAGGTCAAAGGCTGACCTCAGGTCTACGAACACCATGTATAATCTCCCGCCCTCGATGGTCACCGTTTTCCAATAAAGGAGAACGAGGCGAAAGATTTGGTCCATGGTGGACGTATTTTTCCTGAAGCCAGCCTGGAGAGGACTTAAAATTTCATTTTCCTCCATCCAATCCATGAGTTGGTCCAATAAAAGTCGCGAATAAATCTTCTGGGGGACATCTATCAGGCTGATCGGCCTGTAGTTGGATGGGAGCAGAGGACAGCCCTTCTTGAAGATAAGGACTATCTCTGCCCCCAGCCAAGTGCAGGGGATCGCCATTCCACATGCTATTGAGTTGAAAAGGATGAGAAGATAAGGCGCCCAAATCTCTGAATGGGACCTAAAGAGGTCACCAGGTAGTTTATCAAGGCCGGGGGCCTTGCCCATTGCTAAGCCATCTATTGCACTGACCACTTCCCCTAGCGTGAACTTCAGAGTATCTCCAGGGAGGGAAAGAAGTGTTGCAATAGTGGCATCAGTGTTTTCCAATTCATCTGCGTAGAGTTTCCCAAAATGGTCTTCCCATACATGTGCAGCTATATTGGGTTCAACCGCAGCTTTGGGTTCCCCTGAGCCAGTGGAGACTATGGACCAAAATCTTCTAGTATCCTTAGCTATTAATGCTGCTGAAAGATCATGCCATCTATCCCAGTCCCAATCTGACCTCGCACGGGCCATAATGTCCTTATAAAGTTGACGCAAAGCAGACACCCTATTACGGGGGGCACCCTCTTTGACCGCAGCAATAAGGTCAGATTTAGCCTTTCTGCAGTCCGAGTTGTACCAAGTGGAAGTTCTGGTTTTATGCTTGGGTTTAGGTACCTCTGGATAGAGGACCTCTCCCAGAGTTCCCACTAAGTCCTCGTGTATGGAGGGTAAGATTTTGGATAGGTCCTGAGCACTGGAGCGACTAATTACTTCTCCCAAAGCCTCAAATCTTGGGAGGACAAGGCTGTAAATTTTCCCAATATTATCTTCCGACTTGGAGAATTTCTGCCATCTCACCCTACGCCTGTTGGAAGTTAATACAAGGTTTCCCCGTTCATCTCCTTTTCCCAGGGAGGGGAGTCCGGTGGGCTCAGGAAGATAGCGCAAGGTAAGTGAGAGGGCATTATGATCACTGTCCGTGCGGGGGATAATATTAAAATCCTCAACCTTTGGCCACAGACTGGTATCAACAAAAATGTAGTCCAGTCTTGACTCTTGGTTTGGTCTATTAAATGTGCATTTTGAAGGGGTGTCTGAGGGTGTGCGACCATTGCAAGCTCTCAACGCATAGTTGAGAGTTAGCGACATAATTTGAACTGCAAGTGGCGACCAGGCTCTGGGATGGGGGGATTGGCATGGTGGTATGCCCCAATAATCGTCTTCTGCCATAAGGGCCCCTTCCCTCAAGCCCTTTAAAGGTTCAAAATGAGAGTTAAGATCGCCACCCAAAATCACCTTATAATCTGTCGGCAGCTGACTCAAAAAAGATGCAAGGTCTTCTAATGTGATAGACTCCGCCGTTGGTCCTAGTGGGCGGGAATAAACATTTATTATTGCCAACTTCGGGGCGCCTGTCCAGGTTAGTAAAACACACTGGATATCCTGGGAAAGCGTGGGTATGCTTTCCGCTATACACCCAGTGTGAGATGCTATCCACACCGCCAGACCGCCTGAGGGCCTTCCCCTTCCATTCCAAGTAGCAGGGATTTCAAATACAGCATAGCCAGTCTTGTGAACCGGTTCCCTCGCCCATGTCTCTTGAAAGAGGCAGATCTCGTTGTTATTTATCAGGGAATCCCATTCTTCAGTTTGTATTTTGTTAAGAATCCCTGCAACATTCCATGAAAGTACCCTCAGGGCTCTGGACTTAGTATAGAGTGTAGGGCCTTGGCCCTCGGAAGTAACTCCACCACTGCGTACATGGAAGCTGGAGAGCCGTGTGGGGGGAGATAAACTGTGATTACATCCCGCTAGATGGGTTAGGGTTGTACCATAGTCATCTCCAAGCAGTTGGCGGGGAGGGTTTAAAGCTTGAGCAACAGAATTACCGTGATGTTCACTTGAGGCCCCCTCAGCAGTAGACTGACCCGGGGAGCATCCCTCGAGTCAATCACAAGAGTCTAGACCAGAGAATGCTTCAAATCTGTTGCCAACTTCCAAAGGTGTGAAAGGAAGCAAGTGGTCCATCCCCCCCATTTGGGAGGCATGGTCCAAACTCCTATAGTTGGAGCCATAGCCCCTCTGAGGGACAGATCCCCACCTATGAGCATTCTTTAGGATCGGCGGGTCAGGGTGCAAGGGAAGATAGTGATTGATTTGGTTAGGACCATTAATGCCTGTCGAGGGCATAGAGGGCCAAGGACATGACAGGGGGGCCACTAGAGCTCTAGGGTAAAAATAGGTGAGATCACACGGCATGATGGATTTGCCAAGATTCCCTGGCATCCAGCTCAGAATGTGCCTAACAGCTTCCGGGTCCCTGAAGTTGATCACAATCAGGTCGCCATCTATGTCTTTCACCCGCCCCCCCAACCAAGGGAGTCGGCGCACATGCACTATGTCCCCATTTACATTCCCGGGGAGTGGTCTGTTCTTAGACAGCCAATACATGGTCTTGTTTTTGAGTTGTTGGGGGCCTTCACGCTTATCAGGGTCAAGAATGGGAACACCCGTAAGCACCACTACATAAGGTAGTGATTCCGGAGGCAGTTCAACCTGGGGGATCCTACGTTTTTGGACTATACTAGGGGGTTCCCTCTCTTCAGCCGTCTGGATTGGTCTAGGTAACATGTTGTTGTTTCCACCCTTGGGAATGGCACCAGTCGGGTGCATGTCAGGTCTAGAATCATTTTTGGAAGTTGAAGTTCCCAAGGGATTGTTGGCCACTTTTTTAGTAGGGAGATTGGACACGGGGAGGGAAGCCGTTGTGGCAGTGGTAGAGGTTATGTGAGCCGCCTTAGCTAGGTTAGAGGAAGTTGGGAGGGGCTTCTTGGGTACAGAAGGTTTTAGACTATTTGATGAGCTGGCTAAAGCTGTCACTGTAGTGAATGCGGGAGCAACCATCTGGATGTCAAGTTTATTATGAATGGTCTGCTCCAGATTCCCTAACCGCTCTTCAATGGCCCGTAATCTGTCCATGATTGGGGAAGTGAGCGTCCTGAGCATTTGCCCAAGAAACTCCAAGGTAGGGGCAAGCGGGAGGGTCTCCTCAGAGTTTGAATTTGGAGGGGTAGTGACTATTAGGGGAGATGGAGTGTCTTGTATGGTCACTGATGGAATATCAAGTCTTGTGCCTTCTGTTGAGTTAGAAGCAAAAGCAGAAGCTGTAGCTGTCCCCCCCCCTTGCCCTTGCCAAATTCAGTATGACTAGTTTTGCCTTTTTGTATGGGGCCCCCCTTCCTCATTCTCTTTTTGGGCGGAGGACCATGGTTTATCTGGGCCACAACCTTCCTCTGCTGGTTTTTGGGGTTAGTTTTTCCAATTTGGATAGGAGCTGGCGGGGGATTCAGGGCTACATCAGAGTTATCAGGTGGTGGGGGGGCATGAGGAGAAGGACTGAAGGGATCCACAAGAGAAAGTGGTGCAGAAGAGAGATCTCTTAAGAGTTCAGGGACACCCTGAGATGTAAAGGGGTCCTCAGTAATCAGTTCAATACTAGGTACACGAGTAGGCAGGGATGTACCCAGGGTGGATCTAGCCTTATGGCCCTCGATGGAGCGACGACGCTCCATCCTTTTCTCTTCCAGAGCTTCTTCTCTTCCAATCTCAGAGATGGATTTCTTAAAGTAATTGTCCAATGTGCCCTTGTTGGAATTAGCCCCCGCTTTCCCAGGTGAGACCATGTCCATTGTAACAGACAATAAGCAAATATGGGAAGTAACCAAGAACAAGACAAACGTCGTAATAGTGACCCAGTCAACAATTTAGAGGGACTTGACAGCCACTGACAATCACCACAGCCGCGTGGTACAGCACAGTGAGGGAGCATACATTATGTATTCCAGACTCAGGGACAGGGCCCAGCCCAGCCTCACCAGCCACCTAACGGCCACACAACGGCCCGCTCTTAGCCCGGTCTTCGCCCCGGCCTTTGCCCCGCGCGCGTCCCGCGTGCGCGTGGCTGAGACACAATATCAGGGGGTGTGACAGGAAGGGGCGGGAAGAGGACCAGCTGCGGCCGATCTGCGCCGCACAGCAGGCTGGTCCTCGCAGTCCCGCCTCTGGGCTTGAGTGAGGAATGTACTGTTCAAATAGCGCGTTGGTGCTCCGATGCACAGCAGTGGAAGATTAACCTGGTCCCTTACGGTGAGTTGAGCCTACGAGCGGCACCCGCGGAGCGGGGGCCGCGAGGCGTCGGTTCTTTACAGGCAGATGACAAGAGGCAACCGGGACAGCACTCCCAGGACAGCAAAAGGACGAACCCAAGCAGCACACTCTCCACACCAATATAAGCAGGTGAGAGGGGCGGGAAGAGGACCAGCTGCGGCCGATCTGCGCCGCACAGCAGGCTGGTCCTCGCAGTCCCGCCTCTGGGCTTGAGTGAGGAATGTACTGTTCAAATAGCGCGTTGGTGCTCCGATGCACAGCAGTGGAAGATTAACCTGGTCCCTTACGGTGAGTTGAGCCTACGAGCGGCACCCGCGGAGCGGGGGCCGCGAGGCGTCGGTTCTTTACAGGCAGATGACAAGAGGCAACCGGGACAGCACTCCCAGGACAGCAAAAGGACGAACCCAAGCAGCACACTCTCCACACCAATATAAGCAGGTGAGAGGGGCGGGAAGAGGACCAGCTGCAGCCGATCTGCGCCGCACAGCAGGCTGGTCCTCGCAGTCCCGCCTCTGGGCTTGAGTGAGGAATGTACTGTTCAAATAGCGCGTTGGTGCTCCGATGCACAGCAGTGGAAGATTAACCTGGTCCCTTACGGTGAGTTGAGCCTACGAGCGGCTCCCGCGGAGCGGGGGCCGCGAGGCGTCGGTTCTTTACAGGCAGATGACAAGAGGCAACCGGGACAGCACTCCCAGGACAGCAAAAGGACGAACCCAAGCAGCACACTCTCCACACCAATATAAGCAGGTGAGAGGGGCGGGAAGAGGACCAGCTGCGGCCGATCTGCGCCGCACAGCAGGCTGGTCCTCGCAGTCCCGCCTCTGGGCTTGAGTGAGGAATGTACTGTTCAAATAGCGCGTTGGTGCTCCGATGCACAGCAGTGGAAGATTAACCTGGTCCCTTACGGTGAGTTGAGCCTACGAGCGGCACCCGCGGAGCGGGGGCCGCGAGGCGTCGGTTCTTTACAGGCAGATGACAAGAGGCAACCGGGACAGCACTCCCAGGACAGCAAAAGGACGAACCCAAGCAGCACACTCTCCACACCAATATAAGCAGGTGAGAGGGGCGGGAAGAGGACCAGCTGCGGCCGATCTGCGCCGCACAGCAGGCTGGTCCTCGCAGTCCCGCCTCTGGGCTTGAGTGAGGAATGTACTGTTCAAATAGCGCGTTGGTGCTCCGATGCACAGCAGTGGAAGATTAACCTAGTCCCTTACGGTGAGTTGAGCCTACGAGCGGCACCCGCGGAGCGGGGGCCGCGAGGCGTCGGTTCTTTACAGGCAGATGACAAGAGGCAACCGGGACAGCACTCCCAGGACAGCAAAAGGACGAACCCAAGCAGCACACTCTCCACACCAATATAAGCAGGTGAGAGGGGCGGGAAGAGGACCAGCTGCGGCCGATCTGCGCCGCACAGCAGGCTGGTCCTCGCAGTCCCGCCTCTGGGCTTGAGTGAGGAATGTACTGTTCAAATAGCGCGTTGGTGCTCCGATGCACAGCAGTGGAAGATTAACCTGGTCCCTTACGGTGAGTTGAGCCTACGAGCGGCTCCCGCGGAGCGGGGGCCGCGAGGCGTCGGTTCTTTACAGGCAGATGACAAGAGGCAACCGGGACAGCACTCCCAGGACAGCAAAAGGCCGAACCCAAGCAGCACACTCTCCACACCAATATAAGCAGGTGAGAGGGGCGGGAAGAGGACCAGCTGCGGCCGATCTGCGCCGCACAGCAGGCTGGTCCTCGCAGTCCCGCCTCTGGGCTTGAGTGAGGAATGTACTGTTCAAATAGCGCGTTGGTGCTCCGATGCACAGCAGTGGAAGATTAACCTGGTCCCTTACGGTGAGTTGAGCCTACGAGCGGCACCCGCGGAGCGGGGGCCGCGAGGCGTCGGTTCTTTACAGGCAGATGACAAGAGGCAACCGGGACAGCACTCCCAGGACAGCAAAAGGACGAACCCAAGCAGCACACTCTCCACACCAATATAAGCAGGTGAGAGGGGCGGGAAGAGGACCAGCTGCGGCCGATCTGCGCCGCACAGCAGGCTGGTCCTCGCAGTCCCGCCTCTGGGCTTGAGTGAGGAATGTACTGTTCAAATAGCGCGTTGGTGCTCCGATGCACAGCAGTGGAAGATTAACCTGGTCCCTTACGGTGAGTTGAGCCTACGAGCGGCTCCCGCGGAGCGGGGGCCGCGAGGCGTCGGTTCTTTACAGGCAGATGACAAGAGGCAACCGGGACAGCAATCCCAGGACAGCAAAAGGACGAACCCAGTCATATCACCAATCCCACAACCTACCCCTGCAAATGTGCTGAATCCAGCAAAGCAGTGGCTCTGGGAGCCACACTGACAATGCAAGTGACACTGCATGACCGATGGCATGGCTGCAGTCAAAATACATGACATGGTCTCAATAAAAATTATTTGAATTAAAAAAAAATACATGGCATGGTGCATGACACGATACTGAGGTGGCTCAGTGTGGATCACATCCTCAAAGTAGCAGGTCACACTCTGACACATCCACGTGCTCATACAACCCCTGATGTCAACAAAACATCTGCAGACAAAGAATGCACAAGAGTACAAAAACCATCCAAGAGCATAAAGGCACCGTGCCTCAAAGGGATAAGGGGCCGCTAAATCAGAGCAGCAGGGGCAACTCTCCCACAATACAGCACAGACACATAGCAATCACAGCACATCAACATTGACGACAATGTGGTACAAAGTGCAACACTTTGACTACAGGGCACAGGACACAACTGGTGCCGCTTGTAAGTAGAAATTGGCCAGTCACATCTGACATAGCAGGAAACTGTGAAACGATAATATACAAGTACAACCTCACATCAGTCATGTAGTCAAATGTCCACTGTCTCCCATCAAATAGCCAGCTCCTCCAAAACAGTGACAATGTACATTGTCATTCTGTCTGTCTGTAAACATGTACAATGCGTCAACATACAGGGAACTCACTGTTAACCTGCATCACCCCTTTACATTGCAGAGGGACAGTCAGCACCTCCTGTAGAGTAGACCAGACATCTCTTCAGTGATGATGAAGAGGACCCCCTGGCCATATGCCTCGACACCCTTTGCACCCCACCTCTAGGAGCAGGGCAAACCAGCTGCATCAAAGGTGACCCCACCCCCTGCACAGACCACACAGCAGGAAGCACCCTCTACCATGGCTGGCTCTCGCCACCTCACAGAAAGACACATGGCATTCCAGAGCTGTGTGGTAGACTGCCAGAAGGAGCTGGCTGAACAGGTGCGGGTGGGTTTTGACCTCATGGCAGCCAAACTAGATGCCATACATGGGTGTATAAGTCCCATCAGGGACCACTTACAGTCCCTAACAGACACCCACAGTCCGTTCCATGCTCTACAACAATCCTTGAGTGACCTCGCTAAAGCCGTTACTCGGATACAAGAAGTGTCTAGTCAGAAATGCTCCAGCGATGACAGCACAGAGTTGGCACAGCTGCGGAGGACAATGGAGAACATTGAGTGGATGCAGGCTGGAAGGATGGCTGCCACAGCTGAACACCAGCGAGATGCAGCTGGGATCTTCCATGCCCTACAGATCCTCATCTTGCCATTGCAGCCACAGAGCCTGTCCCAGATGACTGCTGCATGAACTTTGAGACACACATCTCCGCCCCATGATGTGTCAGTGGCACACAGTGATGCAGCCATAACACTTCTGCCCCCTGATGTGTCAGTGGCACACAGTGATGCAGCCATACCTCCTCCGCCCCCTGATGTGTCAGTGGCACACAGTGATGCAGCCGTACCACCTCTAACCCCTGATATGTCAGTGGCACACAGTGATGCAGCGATAACACCACCACACACACCTGACACAGAAGACATATCAGAGGACTAAGATGTAGATGGTAATGACTCTGTGCAAAAGGAGATTGTAGCATTCATCCCGGCCATATGGCCTGTTCCTAATTGGTTCAGTCCTCTGCATTATGCCCTGGAACAACACCTTCCACTGTCCCCCTAAACACTATGCGACTTTCATCTGGACCCCGACATGGACTGCCATATCTGCTCTGGTTACCAATGACACAGCAACCAGGCTGCAGACTGAACTCTTCCTCTTCCAATTAACTTATCATTTCCCAAAGGACTCTGGTTGGCCCTCCACTGGACAACCATGTAATGTCTGGTCTGCATGGTCATGTACTGTTCCAGCTCTGCAGACACTGTTGTGTTGGGATCTGTGACCATTCCTCCAAAATGCAATAAGGTTTTTGGGATGTGTGCTCTGGGTTACTATCAGGTGTAGCTGCAGGAATGTAGTTACTCGTCCATGAATGCGAGCGCAGCTTCCTGGGAAATCAGTACAAGAGTATGTCATTGTCGAGTTCAACGAACACGAGGGAGAGCCAATCAATTAACTCATCTGAACAGATGTGCTCCGTCCACGCCGTTTTACCAATTTGCAACACAGCCCAATAGGGGAGCGATTCGATGTAGTCACTGCACACGAGGACTTGTGGAATCTCCTATGCCCAACTGCCAGCACATACACCAAATATCAAGGTATCCCATGCACGGGCATCACAGTTACACTCCTGGTCATGGGCCAACAAGGGGCGCACACACAAGTCATAATCCAGCTCAGCTACCATTATGTTGGATGGGCAGACATCCTTGGGCCTCTTGGATCTGCAGGATCGACAGTGGAACTAGGGCTGGCTGCAGGTGACATACGCAAGACGGAAGCTCAGACGGTAACTGATGCGCAACACTGCCTGTGGCAGTGCCCCCCACAAATGCAGCATACGTGCATGGTACAGTTTGCCGTGACAGGGGTTGTGCATGTGCCCAGGATGTCTTGCCATTGCGTTATTGGCTCTCACAAAACCGGCGCTCTACTGACCTCCGGCAGTTATGTGGATGCTATGCCACAGCTCGGAGCAATGAGTCGTATGTGTGTGCAACGTTTGGACTTATGGGTTGTAGTGTGCGTAAGTGTCAAGGGCATCCCATGCATAAGTACCTCAAGCAGGGACTTCTGTGTGTGAATTCGTTGGTCTTTGATTAGCACTGTGTGTGGTGTGGGAGTCGTCATCATCTGCTATGGTATGTCTCTCAGGGGGTGTCAACTGTATTAAAGACCAAGGTCAGAGCTGCAGATGTCCTTTCGCCTCATGTATTGAGACAAAGGAGCTTTCATCCCTAATGTAAGTCTCACTACTGATGGCATTCTGGAAATGTGATGTGGCTTTCATGCTGCAATTGAGGCCTTTCCTTAGGCTTATGGTTCACCAATAGTGATACACACATAACAACTGGCATGTATGAGCCAAGAGCCCTAGTGGCCTTGCGCTCCTTGTACAATCTCTCTTTCTCTCTTTCTCTTTCTCTCTCTCTTTCCCTCTCGCTCCCTCTCTCTCTTTTTCTCTCTCTCCTTCTCTCCCTCTCTCTCCCTCTCTCCCTCTCTCTCTCTCCCTCCCTCTCTCTCTCTCTTTCTCTCTCTTTCTCTCTCTCTCTTTCTCTCTCTCTTTCTCTCTCTCTCTCTCTCTCTCTCTCTCTCCTTCTCTCTTCCTCTCTCTCCCTCTCTCTCTTTCTCTCTCTTTCACTCTCTCTCTCTCCCTCTCTCTCTCTCTCTCTCTCTCTCTCTGTTGGAAAGTGGGTTATTGGTAGGGGCAAATGTAGGTCTGCCCCTGGCAATAAGGCCACTAACACATGATAGGACTCAGCATAGGTCTTCAAAAATTATTCCTCTGCTCAACCCTTGGTAACGTGGCTGAGAGCAGGGCAGGCTTAACTTCAAAGATAGGTATATAAAGCATTTAAAATCACAGTATCAGTAAATAATTAAGACACAACACAAAATAAAAACCCCACGCCAATTTATAAAAATAGGTAATATTTTTATCTTTTTAATGGCACCAAAACAAAAATAATCCACTGGAGGGAACCAAAGAAATGAATTTTTAAAGATTAGTCACTTTCTTGTGCTTATAAACCAACAGTGCCCCTGTTAGTCATTTTGTTTACTCTGTCAGGTACACACCTTTATAAATTGTTCTAAAGAATTTTCTCACCAATGTGGTGGGCTGCCTTCTTCAGCAAGCGGGACCCAGTTAGAACACCTTCCTGGAGTTCTGCTTGCGGGTCCCAAAGTATCCAACACACAATCCAAGGTTCTGGAATCTCCAAGAGGGTCCTTTAAAATGTGAAACTTCAATTCCGCAATCCACTTGAACAACACCCTTACAAATCTTCTGATGGGTCTCCAAGGTGTAGATTTAGTTGGTGATGTTCCAGTTGAGCTTCTTTTAACCTATAGTTTTCAGGGAGTCTACTCTTTAGTTCTTTTCCAGCAAGATAATCCACAGGGCTGTAGTTTTAGATGGTGCAGTCTTCATAGGACATGCCTTAGAGTTCCTTGCACAGCAAAATCTTTTCAGCAGGGCACTTCTTGCTTCATTCAGTTTCAAGCAGCAGATATGGAGGGCTCTGCCCCTCTCAGATACTTATTCAAAATTCTCTGGGTTAAGCACCAGGTCACTTCTAACCAATGAGAGCAGAGCAACTCCTCATACTTATGACCACATCCTGTAGAGTGTGGCATTATTTTGTCCCAGAGAGCATAATTCTTCCAAATCCATAATGGCTGATTTTCCAGCAAGGAGGTAAGAGCTGGCTAAACACACCCCCTGGGATGGCCTTTTTCCATGGACTCTCCCCCTAACATCTGCACATACCATCCTTAAACCTAGCCCTGACTCTTTGTCAAGAGTGTCACAGTGAAACTGAATCCCAAGCCTCCCCTCTGCCTTTGAAGAGCATAGTTTATGACTCCACCTTCTGGCCTGGCATTCCTACAGACCAGCACACTGCCCTCCCAGCAGAGAGATTCTTCATCACGTCTTCAGAGCAGCCTGGCTAATCCACTTAACTCTGACCAATCAGGGCAGACCACTGAAAGGCTGAATTTTGACTTACAAACAAGAAAGTCTTATAACTTCTTGTATGTACATTTTAGGAGAAATTCAACAATATATTATTGTTGGATTTACTACTACCATTCTGGGAAGTCTTTGAATGGGCCGCTAGTCCTCTCCTATCAAAATGTATTAATCTATAACTTCCTACCATGTTAACCTACGGGACATGGGAGTTGCAATGAGGAAAATTACTTGGGCCAGTTTTCTAGCACCTGGGCTTATAAAAACATATTTTATAAGTATTTCCCTAATCTCTACAGGACCCCCACCCCCAGGTCAACTAGGTGAGATTTCAGGGGTTCTGAATCTGCAGAAATATTGCAGATCCTCTTTACCCAGTTCTTCTAGCATTAAAGTCGAATTTGAGCAGCTCTTTAATACAACGTGGGGAGTGAAATATAAAACTTCACTTTACCCAGGCATATAAAAACTCATTTTATAAAGGCGTACCTTATAGATAACTGACCCCCCACCCCTGGTCCACGTGGGGGTGACCCTGGGGGTCCCTAATATGCAAAAACATGGTAGATTATTTTCATTTTTAAGGGCCCCTACCCCCAAATTCGAGCATGGGCACAATTCAAGGTTTAAAAACAGTTCTGGCAACCAGTGCTGCTTTTAAACTGACCTCAGGCTTCAGCACTGCACACATGCTGGTGCAGAAAATCTGATGGCCTCTAAACTGCCATGCCCCAGGATACTGGGGACTTCTAGGTAGTTTCAATCCCCTGCCCTATTATATACTGGGGGCTATGGGGTAGGTCATGCCAATTACAGGGGTACCCCACCATACCATAGTGTACCCTGGTGTATTTTGGGTGTCTTTACTGTATTTTAATGTGTTCCTTTTAGCTTGGCACTGGCCCTGGGCCTGGTTAAACAGAGCCCAGAGTCAGTCAGAGTCAGTCACCACCAGTTCCAGTCAGCAAAAAGTTGTGGGGTGCCCAGGGCACAGGATGACTTTGCAACACTCTATCTCTGTCCTTTGATAAGCGCATGATACACCTTCTTATCTTGAATTTTGTCTTGCAGGCTGTGACTTACAGATTGTCCAGGGAAGACCCACCATGACTCTTCCAAATAGTTGCTTTGAGTTAAATTTGAATGAAATATTTTGTTTGGAATTTCAATGATAAGGATTCTCCTTTTTCTGACCACACTTGAATCTCAATTGTAGTAACTGTGCGACATCAGACGAATTGTTTTGTTCATAATTTCGTAAAGTTGATGTGAAATATCTTTGTCTGGGGGGTGAGGGGGTACCCAGGGGGAGGGCCCAGAGGGGGTCCTGGGGGTGCTGGCGGTGGGTGTTGTGGTCCTCTTGGGTGTCAGAGCTGCATGATCAGTGGCTTCATGGCATCTGTTCTTCTTCACGTGTGGCTAAGGCTGGGCTCCCTTCTATGGTGCAGGTTGTCGTCTGACTTAACACCAGGTAAGAGCAAGCTGTTAAATCCCTGCTGCTAACGCGCCTTATCGCATGTTTTGGGATCTTATCACGACCTGGCTAGTCATTGAGAATGTTGCAAAGTAGTGTTGTTGCAGCTTTTTGCACGGGAACGCCTACTCTGCATATCATTAGCGTTAGTTGCCGGTGTCATCTGTGGCGATGTTTTTTGCTGCTGCTATCGCCGGAAACCTGGTGATATTGGCTGTAAGCACCAGCTTATGAATAGGGCAATACATTTATGACCACTTTGGTTAAGATAAAATGCCACTAGTTCGGTGATAAGTCCTTGAGGATATGCCCCATAGAGGGAACTGAACTACATACAAGTGTACACAGAAATTGGACTGACAAAAATAAAGCCTTACATTATGGTAGTGTTCGTCCTGAATCCTGTAAGAGACATCTTCGTTATTCACAATTTATGCAATTAACAAGAATTCCATCGAAGTAAAACATGTTTCACATAATTCGAGATGAATACAAGGAAAGATTCAGAGCACGTGTCTATCCCGAAAATATGATTTCACATTCAGTGTAATGCATCAAAAAATTGACAGAGACGCACTTTTAAACAAATCAGTAGCAAAAAGTAAATTAGATGTATGTTTGAGCCAAAATTCTCCGCAAAGAGCAGTAGAGTCAAACAAGTCATCCGACAACTATCGGAAATTCAGCTAACTGAAAAGCAATTGTTAAGTATGTTCAAAGACCCATTCCAATGTTCTCAAAAGTTTAAATAAATTCTTTCCAACAAAAAGAAAAAAACACCAGAAAGAAATTACGAAGGAACAGCTAGAAGCAGTAACTGTATTAATTGAATAATGTAATAGTAGGTAACACCGTGAATCACCCACAGAAAGGATATACAATTCTACAAAACCACATGGCTAGTTGTGAATCAAAAAACCGTATATATATGCACTGAAATGTTCTTGCGGACTGCTGTATCTAGGCAAGACAGAACGAAAAATAAAGGTCAGAATAACAGAATATAAGCACTATCTAGAATGGACATAACAAATCGAGGACATTGACGCAAATTTCATCACATCATCTCACAACTGCGAATCTAGATAATATCGCAATAAAACACCAAGAGACACTTGGAAAGAGAAATTGTTTGGATGAAATTGTTAAATAAATTACACCCCAAGGCGATGGATGACAGACTGGAAATGCCGTATTTTCTTTGGAGAACTGTTTTGTTGACTCATTGTATAGACATACTCCGGCATATTCACTTTCAAATCATTCTTTCTTAATATCAAGGCATGAACAATTGAGTGATGCGGTGAGTTTGTAATGGAATAATATACTTAAGCAGCCTGGCATCATTTTGCAATTTCAAGTACATTTTCCTATTAATCCTTTTATTTTATTTTTCATTTATATTTTTGGTTTATAGTTTTGACTTATGTTTTTTCCAATAGTGTTCAGGGATGTTCAAGAAAGAAATAAACAGTTATCTTTTTCTCCTCACATCGACAGTTTTGATAATGCAAGCCTAATGTATTAACATCACACCCATGGGAGATAACAATGTCTTATGAAGTGAAGCTGTAGTCACCCCTCTTAAGATGACATTTAGGATGTATGACGTTACAACGCATACTTTTACAACGCATACCATTACAACGCATTTTTTACAACGCAACATCCATTACAACGCATTCCATTACAACGCATGCCATTACAACGAATTTCTAAAAACTACCTTCACAACGCATTCCATTAAAACGCATACTACCTTTACAATGCATACCATTACAACGCATACCATTACATTGCATGTATGGTAAGTATTGGACAGTGTAGGGGTAACATTTACTATTCTAACTCCAGGGGGGTGCAACAGTAGGGTAAGTGTTGGATAGTATAGGGGTAAAAATTACTATTCTAACTCCAGGGGGTGCAACAGTAGGGTAAGTGTTGGATAGTGTAAGGGTACTATGCGCTGTAATGGTATGGTTGTAATGGTATGCGTTGTAATAACTGTGTTGTAATGACATGCAATGTAGTGGTATGCGTTGTAGTGTCATGCGTTGTAATGGTTGCGTTGTAATGGCATGCTGCGTTCTAAAAGTTTTGTTGTAATGGTAGTGCATTGTAAAAGTTGCGTTGTAAAGGTTGTTTCCCGACATTTACACAGGCACATTTGTGGCAGTACACTTACACTTGCTTTGAGTCACAACGGGATTTTTACACAATGTGCATGCTTTTCACTTGTAGTAAGAGCTGAATTCTCAGTCAGAGTTTTTCAGACTTATTGCCAAACGTGTGGTGGACTTTGAAAAAGTCAACACATCACCAAAACGCAGGAGTTGGGTTTATAGCCCATGTGATTACAATCTAGAAGGTGAAGAGTAAAAAAAGAAATAGCTTGATCTTAGGCAGGGTCAGACGAAACTAACAGAGTTTCACTCTGTGGAATTCCACGGAATAACATAAAAACTGCAGGATTTCATGGAGTTCCAACAATGGGCGGAAAATATGCATGTCAAACTGTTTTCACTGCTCGCACTGCAATTTAGCTCCAGTGGCACAAGCTGAAAAACAAACAACACCATGCTTTGTGCAAGAGATGGACAACAATTGAGTTGATTTTCTACTTTAGCTGCAGCAAATCTACCCGAGAAGCAGCCCTCTGACTGTGACCACCTGCAACCACCCACTTTAGAAAATTGCACTGGGCACTGCTAAATCTTGCTCACATTTCTGGAGCCCAATGGGAAAATAATCTGCCAGTGACAATTGGCAGAATTTGGCCAGAACTCTGCGTTACAAGAGTACCATGGAATCACTAGATCCCTCCAATTCCACCCCTCATCTTAGGTTTGTTTAGGCAATATTTGTTGTTGTGCACATATGGTGGCACAAATACACTCTTGAGTTTATACACAGGTCAATGTATGCATGGCACCTTTAATGAGGTCACATTGAGTGGTTGATAATTTTCAGAAAGTTAGTTTGGCACACTTCATTTAAGCACAAGGGTTTTGACTTGACTCAAATCTGCGTTAATTCAGAAATTGGGCACCGTGAACATACAGTGGAGGATCTGTATTTTCATATTTTTGGTCTCCTAAATTCAAGCACCTGAAGTTCAGATTTTATTACTTGATTCACAGTGAATTTCCCTAATGAGTGCCAATAATTCCACAATGCATCAGGGACATCTTTAGAGCCATATATGATTGAAGGTTTCTTGCAAGAGGCAGGCGTTCTAAACAAGTGGCCTCCCAGACAGGACAAGACCGGTACTTACCGGGAGAGCCTGCCAGGAACAGGGACAAAGTAGAAGGAGTAATTAAATAATGTATGTTGTACCACGCCTCCACGAGCGGTATCTGACTATCTCCCAATTTTGTTTTGATTGCATGGATGACCCATGGCGAGAGGGGATGGTGCCGTAAGACTCCGAGCAGGACCTAAGCATGCCACAATAGAATGACAAGGACGGGGTTTTGGCCAGTAGTTTGGCTGATGCCGGCTGCGGGAGCTCCGATCTAGTCAGGAGAATGCCCCGTGTAATCTGTTGTTGTCTGAGGTTTTTGGACACCAGATTGATGGGGAGCGGGTATAAGAGGCATTTTGCTCGTATCTAGTATTATTTAATTTCATATGTTAGGTTTTTTTTGCTTTTTCCTCCCATACTGCGGGATTGTGAGACTGCAGAGACGTCGGAGAGCGGCGAGAGAGCGTTGGCAGGACCCTGAAGGTGCGGTCGCCCTGCCCAATAGGAGTGGAGCTTGAAACAAAGTTGAAGGAGGCGGAGGAGGTGGAGGGAGCTGTCTGCGTGAAGCAGGAGAATCGGGGTGACTGTCGGGCAAGTTTATGGCGGCGGAGGAGGACGACGGTTGCTAGAATGAGCTTTAGAATACCTACGGTTGGAGACGTCTACATACGGTCAGTGGGGGAAAGGTGGGGCAGCCTGTCACAGTACTCGCAGAGTTGTGGGAGTCCTGTGGAAGTTTGGCGTTTGGGAGGTTTTCTCTAGATACTGAGGTCAGTAGCAGTGCCCCTTTCACCACTGTGGTGCGGAGGGATGGACATTGCCCCAGAACGTGCTTTTTATGCATATCGAGGAGTGGAGGGGGAATCTCCTGTTTTAGATTGTGAAGGGGTGGAAAAACCGAGGAAACAGTACATCTACCCGAATTGCAGGTACCAGCGCCGGTTGTAAAAAATAGATACCAGCTTTGCTCTAATTCGGACCTGCAAAAAACTGGCCTTTTTTTATCACAGGCACCCGTGGGCCCTGAGGTAGTAGTTGCACTTACCCCCTGGGGGAAGAAAGAGAAGAAAGAGAGAAAGGAGAGAACCGTAAGGTCAGGGGAGTCTAAAAAGCGGAAATTACTAAAAACTGCATTCCCTCGCTAAAACCTACTCCATCATTAAAGTCCTATTTCAGAATCATGGAGCATGTAACTGTCTCCAAGCGGGATAAGCTCCCTTCTCCCACCCTTACTCCAAAGGTCATGGCTTCTGCCTCCACAGCTCCTCCTGTTCTTGTTGAAAAAAGATATTCTGTCTTAGTGTGTGACCCAGATGTAGAAGAGTCAGTCTCTCTAGAGACACCTATCCATCAAACTTCTCCCTTAATAGCGCCCTGCTCCTCATCTCTTACTGATGCCGAAGTGGTTGAGAAGAAGAATGGCGGCCCGTTAGAGACAGCATCTGCTGATCCAGCTAGGGGCCTCGCACAGTTAGGGTAACTCTTACAGTCCTTGAGAGGTGACCTACTATCTAAATTTGAGGTCTACGAGGCCTATCAAAAAAGTATTCACGAGAAGTGCTCTAATCTGGAAGCTAAACTTGACGATATCTGTAAACGGACTGGGGTATTGGAAGAGGGGGTGGCCGGCCTCTGAGAAGTAACACAACAACACGAGAGGGGCCTAACGGCCCTTAAAGTTCAGAATAGACCTTGAATTAAAATTTGCTTTATACGCTGACGATTTACTTATGTTTACATCAAATCCAGCTGAATCCATCCCAAGATTAATAGATCAGGTGGAAGCTTATGGGGGTATCTCAGGATATGGCATAAACAAAGATAAACCTGAGATCATGGAGTGGCATCAAGATGTAGAGACACCAGGAGCCAAGACTCGAATGAGGTACCTGGGGGTACATCTGGCCCAAGAAATCGATGATATTGCAAAAATAAATTTAGATAGAGTCTCAAAGGACGTTTGTGGCCTGCTCCAGCGGTGGACAAGCCTCCCATTAAACATCTATAGGAGGGTTAATCTGCTCAAGATGATCATCCTCACAAAGATAACATTTCTTTTCAATTCTATTCCCTTATCCTTTCCCACACCGGATATT
Organism: Lissotriton vulgaris; assembly: GCF_964263255.1. NCBI lineage: Eukaryota > Metazoa > Chordata > Amphibia > Caudata > Salamandridae > Lissotriton > Lissotriton vulgaris. The sequence goes on from NC_141687.1 coordinate 806,820,478, forward strand.
GCAAAATTACAAGGGTAAATAGGATCTTTTATTTAGAACACCAAGTCCCCAAGAATCTCCTGGAAAAAACTAGGGAGAAGTTTAAATACAGGTGGGCTGGTTCTTCCTGATATACTTGTTTACTGTCATTCCTTCCATTTTAGAAACTTCAGATTGTTGGCTAATAGATTAGACTCATCTTCATTAGGCACACTCTTTAAAGCAATATTGCAAGATATACCGCAGGGACAAGAGTTCTTTCTTTTCAAGTTTGGGGACCCGATGTTTTTTTAAAAAGTGAGGTTTAAGATTTTGGGTGCAGCATTGAAAAACTGGGTATATATTAGGAAAAGTCTTAATATTCCCTACTATACATCTCAGGCCCCGATCTGGGACTCTCCCGGTACACCAGCCTGTCTTAATGATCAACTGTCCCGGCCTTTGAGGTTGGCAGGGTTAGATTGCTGGGGAGATCTCCAAAAAAACTTGCAGCTTTTGAGTTGGGAGACCCTTTCTAGTTTGACCGGGGGACACTCACCAGGTTTAAGTATTATCAGTTGTCAGGATGGTGGGTAACCCTATCTTGGGATTTTGAAGAATCAAACTTAAAATTTGACTCAGTATCTAGGAGAGGTTGATGGAAGCGCGAGATCTCGTTTTGGTACTGGGCCATATTAGAGGCCGAGAATATCACAGATTCTGAGTTACAAAAACTTTGGGGTAATCCTTCAAGTCCAAACATCGACAACCTTAAGGACCTATGGATTGATTCCTTTACCATCCTACAGGCAGTGGTGAAGCCTGCCGCATTAAAAAGAAACCATCTATACACCATGTATAGGGTCTACATAAAAAACTAGTTAAATTTACCAGTATGGAATACTTCTGCCCAAGATGTAGGCACCCTGCCACGGATGATCTCCATATGTTTATCGATTGTCCAGAGATAAGAAACTTTTGGTTTAACATTCAGGATTTCTTGGAAGATGTCCTCCAACAACAACTGGTAGTCACCTCGAGGACTATTTTCTCTGGATTGATGACGGATTATAATCTTAATGAACTCCCTACAAAATTAATCTTTTATGTTATTGTTCTTGCAAGGCGCAAACTTTGTAGAGCTTGGAAAGAGGTAAAGCCTCCAACCTTTTCAGAATGCCTAAAATATATAATCTTTAAGTGCGAGTCTGATCTGGCATGTGACATTACAAGTTTTGATAAGATCTGGGCGGCCCTCGTATGTATGTATGTATGTATGTATGTATTTTAATGCTTGTTAAGCGCAGCTGTCACCCAGCGGGTATCCTGGCGCTGAGATCAGTTCCACCATCAATTCTACAAATTATTCTGCTCTAGGAAAGAGAAAGGTTTTAAGGTCCTTTTTAAATAAAATCAAATTTTGACTGCTCCTCAGTTTTAGAGGTAGAGTGTTCCACATTTTGGCGGCCGTGAAACTGAAGGCGCGGCCGCCCATTCTCACTCTGTTTATTCTAGGGACTTTCACTAGGAACGCTGAGGCGGATCTCAGAGGTCTGGCAGCCTGATACCACGAAAAAAGATTTTGCAATGGTATTGGTCCTTGACCATGCAGTGCTCCAAAAACCAGGCACATAGCCTTATAGGAGATCCTCTGCTGGACCGGCAGCCAGTGTAAGATTGCCAGAGCTCCCGCAGAAGACGCCGAGCGAGGTAGGGATAGGGCTAGTTTGGCCGCCATATTTTGAATCCTCTGTAATTTATGGATCAGAGCCTTTGGGGCTCCTAGAAGTAGTGCGTTACAGTAGTCTAATCTACTGAGGATGGTGCTACGCACTACTTCTACTCTGGCATCCCGCGGGAGAAGCGGCAATATCTTCCGTAGAGCACGGAGCAGGCCCATACATGTCCCACATGTCGTGGCTTGGCGTTAGAGGTAATTGGTCTTCCAATGTTTCTCCCGGGCGCTGTTGGTTCTTTTTCTCCAAAGTAACACAGGGTTTCTGTTATGGTGTGAAATGGAGTGGACTATGAAAACAGTAGCGACTTGAGGGATTGGGCCCCCCCTATTGGTCTACAACACCAGGGCCGGAATAGGATGACCTATTGTGAGGGGATGTGCCATTTCCCATCAAGAATGCCCAACATGGTATATGAGGAAAACAAAAAAAAAAAAAAAGAATGACAAGGACGGAGCAGAGCACATCATGGCGTTTGGGGGGAGATTGACGTCAGACCTTACCGGATGTCAGCCTCCAGGAAGACACAGCAAGAGGTGGGTGTCCTAGAGCTCGAGGGGTGCAACAGCAGAGCAGTGGAGGCACAAAGAGATGACACAGGGTAGGGGGAGCCGCAGGAAGACGGAAGCCTCCCTGGCGGCGTGGCGGAAACAAAAGGTTATTGGATTGGTTATGGAGACACACCGACAGGGGGGAGTGGAGAAGGAGGGCCACTCACTTTCGGATGCCTCACGGCTGGGTGAGTACACCTGACGAAAAATCAGGGTAGCAAACGGAGGCGGCACTCGCAGCCCAGCCCCGGCAGACGGCAGGGCACAGGAGAGATTAGCAAGGTAGCGAGTTGGGCCTGGCTCCGGGAAAAGGCTACCCCCCACACGCAAAGGGGTGTGGAAAACAACAAAGAACAAACTACAAGCTGTCAGGGTGATTTATGACCCTAGGATATGCCAATGAGCAAATGACAAACCAGTGATTCATGGTCAGCGGATGATTTATGGCTGATGATTTATTATGCCCATGCAGATTGATTTGTGATAACAAAATGATGACAGATTTGTGACCAAATGATTTATGATGGCCCGATGATTTATGACCATGATTTATGGCGACAGATTTACGATGATCAGGCAGAGCGATTTATGACAAAAAGATGATGACTGATTTGTGACAGAATGATTTATGATGCCCGATGATTTATGACCCACGATGTATGGCGTCCGAATGACACTGAGCGATAACCAATTATGATAATGTATAATGTACGATAATGATTTATGACCCCGGCCTGAGAAGGTACCCAGGGGAGTTGTACAAGTATGGCGTATGTCATGTGTAATAAAACTGCAGCCAACAACCACCACAAAAACAATGTCTGTTGGCTGTGCGTAGTTATACATGTACACGGGTATGGTACAGTTCGGGGAATGGGGCAGTGCTATGTCTTTTTCGGCATCACTTTAATATATATATATATATATGTATATATGCTTAAACAAAGAGCACTCAAGAGTACTCGGTTTTGAAGAGGAAGACTGCTCAGGATTAGTGAAGGCAACAGGATTTGCTTTTCTTTCGAGAAAGTTAAAAAAGCCTTATGCTTTTCGGAGCTCTGGGCTCCTTGTTCACAGGCAAAAATGTCAGAGCGCAGGAAACGGAAGGTGCACTTCAAACAGCATGTCTTCATTTTGCCCTTCAATAAACAGCAGGTGAGTAACACTGGTGTGGCATGCTGGGATATGTAGTCCTCTTGTTGCCTTAGTAGGCTTTGCTGTGCCCCTTTCAATTGTTACCATCAGTGGGTTCTGCGTCTTAACATTGAATTTCCATTTTTTGAGTTCACCCTCCAGTGGGCCTCCGCAGTTCCAGGTTCTCCTTCGTAATGCCATCCTTCGCACCTCAGGAGACTTCGACTCTGTTCTGTGTCTCCATGGCCCCTTGGTTAAAGGGCGGTTCACTCTTCATGGAGGCATGCCGTTATAAGTTATGCTTAAACAAAGAGCACTCAAGAGTGCTCAGTTTCGAAGAGGAACACTGCAGGGGATTTGTGTAGGTAACAGGATTCGCTTTATATATATATATATATATATGTGCGTTTTGAGACGTTTTGCCAGATAAACCTACTGGCGCAAGGCCCCAGGGACTCTACTTATAATAAATACATTTTTGTACATTCCATTGTTTATCGTTATTTGGCGCAATTTACGATTCTTTCAGTGGAATCTTTGCACATGTGGGCATAATTTCTTTTCAGATTAAGCTCTGATTTTCTTTCCACAAAGATCAGGAGATGGCCATTTCATAACTGCTCGTTACAGCTGCTGGATGTTGCTGAGGTAGAGAGTCTCTACTAAATTTCACTAAAGTAGCTTAATATTTGAGTAGGGGCTTGTAATACTCCACTTCCACTCTGATTCACTGGATCAGAATGGTATGCAGTATTCTTTAGTAGGTCTTACGACCCACATTCCACTCAATAATACCCCTTTTGATTGTGTAATAGTTTATGGTGGGAAAATTTACTCAGGTACGGGTTGGTTCAACTACTCATTCTTTCCTATAAAATTGTTTATAGAAGAGTATGTTTTCCCAATAAAGTTCACAATCCTTGTGCTATACTAACCTAAAGACTTTAAACCTGCAACAATCCAATAAAAAAGAATAAAACAGTGTAATGAAAATATTAATCAAGAATTCTTCATTGTTGATTCTGTCCACTATTCTCGTTTATTGTGGATGATTGTCAAGACGTTGCCTTGATGAGGGCTGTTCAGCTTCTCAAGAAGTTAGTTCCATAGATTCATACATGGTCTTTCAATTCATATTATATCTAAAGGATTTGCCTTGTTGCAGTTCTTAGTGATGTGCCTGAGATGGTCAACAGCAAGAGAACCGAAGAGGCAGCGAAAGCGTGAAATGTAAGTCCTGGGCATTACTCCAGAATGGGTACTGACGAAGAACCAATCCCAAACTATAGGATCGGACACACTTTTGCTAAATCTTCCAATAGATTGTACAAGATACAGAAATACTAAGGACTTCAAAGCTTCAACCTTGAAAAACTCCAGCCTTTTAAACCATAGGGGTGATAAATGCATGTTGACTGTAAATGGATCCATCTAAATAACATTATAAAAAACTGCAGGTGGAGGTGATTGGTGAGAATATGGTCAACTTTAAATTTGTGAGGTGGAGGGTGAGGTCTATTGTATTGGAGGTAAATAATTCAGGGGTCTCGGGTCCCGTGCAGTCACAGATACATTAGATACTGTTGTACCAGTGTCTGGACATTAGGCAAAGAGCTGCATGATCCTTTTCATATACTAGCCACTGCACAATTGAAACCCAATATAGTTGTGCCCACTGCATTAGCATCCTAATCTCCAGTAAAACCTGCTTTTGCAAATGCAAATGCATGCTTATTTATTGTGACCTGAATCACCCCTCTTATTGCACTCTGGACACCCATGTATCTCTGCATTTCTAGTCAAAAATCCACAGCTGCATTATGTGTTTCCCTTTTAGTGACAAACGCCCAGGATTCCGCAGTGAGTCAGATATTCTGAAAATTAGAATTTTCTGGATATGTTTGGTCAGAAACTTCAATTAGCTTTGTTCGTGCACATGCCCTCATGCAGACATGTTGTGCTCACGGTTAATCAGAAACCTTTAGCCAAAGGAAGGCACACATGCTCTTTGACCCCACGCTGCCCCTCCTTCAGACAGGCCAGTGCCTTGCTTATCCCAACTAACAAAATGACTAACAAAATGACTAACAAAACTAACAAAATGACTGACAGAAGGGAGGGGGTGTAAACATCCTTCCTGAGTGGGTAAACACCGTGGGCCGAGGAACTTGGGGCCTCATTTATGAAGCTGTGCGTCACTTTTATGCTGCTGGTGCGTCACTTTTTGTGACGCACCAGTGGCATAAAAAATGCACCATGTTGCGCCATATTTACAAAGTGACGCATCTAGGTAGATGCGCCACTTTGTAAACCCCTGGGCCAGGTATTATGTATGCAAGGGGGGTGTTTTGACGCAAGAAAGGGTCATGGAAGTGATGCAGTGAAATCTATAAGATTTCCCTGCACCATTTCTTAGCCGCTAATGCATCAAAATCTTACGCCTGCTTCATGGCAGGCGTAAGACTGACGCAGGCACTAACAACATGGGACTTGCCAATGTGAAAGTAGACATTGCTGGAGTTGTGTCACTTTTGTGACACACTCCAGCAATGCGTCACTTTTGCGCCTACAGATACATCTGTACCTTCTTGCGACATGATGCGTCATATTATAAATATGACGCATCAATCATGACGCAAGGAGTGCGCACTGAGAAGCGACGCATCGCTGCTTTCACGCACCGGTGCGTCATTTCTCACAAATGAGGCCCTTGGTCCCTTGACTCCACCCAACAGTCCCAGCATTCAACGTACATATCAACAACCGTGCATGTGTCAAGGGAAGTAGAAAAGATGTCCCACACATGCGGTTGGTACACAGAAGCACCTACCAGTGAGGAGAACACTTTATGGCTGCAGCAGGCAGTCTGCATAATGGTGACGAGAGAGGGGCATCTCTCCTCCCCTCGCATTGGTAGGACGAGCATCAATTGTCGCTTTGCCAAGGCTTCGGGACAATCATTCCCAGGGAGGAACTGTGGCAGCAAGAGTAAGGGGTGTTCTTTACAATCGGCAAAACAACTACTGCATTTGATAGACAATTTTCAGCTTAATGCACCCATTTTTTTTCTGCTACCAGTGGAAACGGTGCCTAATTCACGGATTCGGGTGCTTAGGGGTTATGGATCATTTACATAAATTATCATGTTTGCAAATGAATTCATCGAGTGAAAAGTAGGACACGGGACACTGCACTTTAATAATTGACATTCCACGCGAAAACCAATGTTCTGGGGAAGAAATTGAGCTCCAGGTTGCTATTAGAGCTAGCCGAGCAGTAAGAGCTAGAAAGAAATGCCATCGCGTATTATGCATGCTACTGTTCCTGCATAACAACTATCCTGTATTATTTTAATAAAACTGCGAGCTGAAACTCACAGAGGGAATCTGGACCGATCAAGTCATCAACAATATTGCAGAGGAAATGAAAACAAAAGATATCTTTATGATGTGATCTTAACATTCGGCAAGTAACCAGCAATTCATTATTCTGCTCATAAAATAATCCGTCATGTTCTGTTTTGCTTGGCAGTATTCCTCAAGCCTTTTTATTCTCTCTTAAAGCTTGCAAGAGGATTCATAAAACCATTGCGGATCTATGTGTAAGTTATAAATTACCTAATTTGTGTTCCTTACCACACCGTGCAGTAGGTTAAATTGTAAAATATAGATAAGTGGCTTGCTTATATGTCTGACCCTGCCATGCTCACTTTAAAAACACATTATCTCCTTAATATTATTATCAATACAGATTTCATGATGCTTAACTGAATCATTCAAAGTCACACTACCTGTAGTATAGCCCATCAGTAAATCAGTGATGTTGCCAGTGAAGAGAAATACTCATTTGATACTGATTCCAAGCATAAATAGTTGTCAGTGTGAGGTGAGTGGAGTCAAATGTGAATTTATGCACGTCTCTGTGAAGATGGGACATGTCAGGACAGTAGCTATTCTAGTGAGCAGAGTAGTTTAAAAATTTAGCAATTCGCTAATGAACGACAAATTGATTTGTGAATTCTAGCACAGCACAATTCAATTTATGAAGTTTGCATGCCACAATACTGATTGACAAATTATAGTCCTGCTAACATGTTGTCTCTACAGTTTCGATTTCCATAACATTGTGAAGTTAGGTATACATAAGTTAACTGTAGATTTACTATTCCTAACTCCACATCTCCATACCTTCATGATGTAGTCCTGCCCAAAGTCCTGCCTCCTCATTATTAACTACCACGTTATCAGGGGGCATAACATCTGCTACCCTCAAAAGGGCACCGACCCAATATCGATATGCATGGAGGCCCATCCTAGAGTGTGTGAGACCATTCTGCAAGCTCATAAATGCAATGTTAATCAGAAACAAATCAGATATTGCTAGGTCTTAATTTGTAAAATAATAAGCGTTGGTGCCCAAAGCTTTTTCTCTCAGGCCTTCAGCCGGTGCTGACAAATGTCAAGATTGCTGAATGACAATTTTATGTGGATTTAATTCCACCTCATGACTCTTTCTTCATTCGTCATAAACTTTCTCCCCCTTTATGTCACTCTTATAGGCCCTCGTCAGCAGCAGACTCGAATACGGAAACGCCCTCTACGTGGGAGCCCCAACCAAGCTCATCAATCGACTACAACGCATCCAAAACGCCTCGGCACGACTGATCCTCGATGTACCACGACACGGCCACATCAACCCCCACCTGAGAAACCTACACTGGCTCCGCGTCAACAAGAGGATATCCTTCAAGCTCCTCATCCACGCACACAAGGCACTCCATAAGACAGGCCCAGCCTACCTCAACAGACGGCTCTCCTTCTACACCCCCAACCGCCAGCTATGCACCGCCGACATCTCACTCGCCACCGTCCCGCGCATCCGAAGAACAACCACCGGCAGGAGATCCTTCTCCCACCTCACCGCCAAGACATGGAACACCCTCCCACTGAGCCCACGACAGACCCAAGACCTGCTGACCTTCAGGAGGATACTAAAGACCTGGCTGTTCGATCAGTAGTGCCCCCCCCCCCCCCAGCACCTTGAGACCCTCGCGGGTATGTAGAGCGCTTAACAAATGACTGATTGATTGATTGGTTTTTCATCCCTGCTTTCTCCGTTTGGCATTGTTTTTTCTGTGTTCCTCTTCCCCTCTTCTCCTCCTTTCCTCCTTTTTTGCTTTTCTCTCTCCCTCTCTCTTGATCACACTTTGGTAGAATTTCAGGACACAAAGGTTGCATTTTAAGGGGTTGCAAATTTCCCTAATCTTCTTAGCTGCATGTGAGGATCAATCAAACAATCAGAATTTATAAAGCGTGGCTAATCACCGATAGGGCAGCCAGGCGCTTGCAGCGCCCAGGAGGCCTATTCGAACAGCCAGGTCTTGAGAGCCATTCTGAATTCCGAAAGTGAGGTGATGGTCCGGAGGTGCTTGGGGAAGCTGCTCTAGGTCTTTGCTACAATGTGCGAGAAGGAGCATCCTCCATTTCTGCTTTGGTAGGTGCAGGAAGTATGAGCAAGTGAAAGGAAGGCAGAGCATAGACTTCTCAGTGGTTGGTGGAAGTTCAGGCGGTAGTTAATGTAGGAGGATCCTTGGTTGTGTAGTACCTTGTGTGCATGGGTCATCAGATTAAATTGGCATCTAATCTGTACGGGGAGCCAGTGAAGTTTTATGAGAAGGGGACGGGTGTGAGCTCATTAGGAAAGGCCGAGGATGAGTCTGGCGGCAGTGTGCTGTATGGTCTGATGTTTCGTAGAAGGTGAGCGGCAATTTCTATGTGGAGAGCATTGCCGTAGTCCAGGTGATTGGTGATAAGGGCTTATGTCACCATGCGTCTCATGTGTAGGGGTAGCCAGTTGAAGATCTTACGCAGCATGCGCAGAGTGAGGAAGCAGGCGGAGGAGACAGCATTGGTCCCATGGTCACGAGGAGTTGCTCCATGTGTTGCTGCTGTTGCCAAAGATCAGTACTTCTGCCTTCTCTGTGTTCAGCTGCAGGCAGTTGTTCTTCTTCCAGTCGGTGACATTTGCCATGCATCTGTGGAAGTTGGTTCTGGTAGTGGTGGGGTTGTCGGTGAGTAAGAGGATGAGTTGGATATCACCTGCAGAATTTATGTTAAGACTCTGGGATCTGTCGATGTTAGCCAGCGGGGTAATATATGCATTGAAGAGGGTGGGGCTGAGGGACACCACTGGTTATCTCCTTGGGTCAGAGGTGAAATGTGGGAGGTGGAACCTGTGGGTTCTTTTGGTAAGGAAGGAGTTGATCTATCTGAGCACGTCCCCTTAGATGCCAATGTGGTGGAGTCTTTCGATCAGTGTGCGATGGGATATGGTGTTGAAAGCTGCCGAGAGATTGAGGAGAATCAAAGCTACTGTTTCTCCTCAGTCAAGGAGGGTTCAGATGTCACCAGTGACTAGGATCAGGTTGGTTTTGGTGCTGTGATTGCTGCAGAAGCTGGATTGGGAGGAATCAAGTAGCTAGTTCTGCTCCAGGTGTGTCATGAGTTTATTGTTGATGTTTTTTTCATACCTTCACTGGGAATGGGAGTAGGGAGATTGGCCAGATCTCTAGGGAGGATGGGACATATTGATTCATTCCTCCACATTCCCAACATTGAGACCATTTTCAGGAACAAGAGCCAGCACTCAATCCACTTTCAAGTGGCATGCATTGCAGCAAAGACAGTACGAATCACTTTCAAGGGAGCCTAGAAGACTCCTAAATATTCACTCTATGAGCTCTAAATGATTGGCCAACAAAGGAGGATGTAAGAAATAGTTGATTATTTGTTAGTCAACATCACAGGCCCATAATAAATCAAGAAACAGTAGGCACAGCACAATATTTAGCTGTGTATCCCACCATTACGGAAAAAATGTCCACGCCATATGACCACGGATGTAGGTCATATGGCAGAATGTAGGTACAATTTAGGACATAACAATCTAGGTTATTGATAAACTGTACATCACAAATTGTGTAGGTAAGACATTGCTATTCCAAATGTAGAGGGGCCCTACAATAGGATCCAAAGATATTGTGTAAAATCATTGTCATATGTGCAATGTTTCACTAACATTGCAACTATACACTATCTACCACTAAAAATCTATGTTCAGGATTCAGATTTTGAGGACCAGCCCCATATTTTCCCTTACAGACAAGATGCAGGGGGAACTATATAGAGGAGGGCTCACTAGACTGATGAAATAAACTGTTGCATGTAGGGTGCTTTACATAAGTTAGCTGAACTCATATTCATTTACATAGTAAATGCTTGATTACATATTATCTGTGATTATTCGGGCAACTAACAACATTATAAAAGCACACTATAAAGCACATAACCTATGATGATATAAATATGGAGCACATAAAAGATTAGGATGGGCACACAAAACAATTATTTTTAAATTGTAGTGAACATCAAGGTAATATAACAATGATTGTCTCCCTTCTAGTTACAATAGCTTTCTCACTTGCAAGGCTTGAGACTGAACTTGGGTGTTCCCTCAAGCAGCTTCTTGTGCATTACCCAGGTTGTTCCTTCACTGCATATGAGATGCTGAAGGGCTCCTCAGGCTTACTCACTCTCCACCGCTGGTCGTGGAGCCATGATAGTGGCCCAAGCTGCCTCCTGTTCCTCCAGTGCTGATGTGAGCTGGACAAATTGTCACTCTAGAGCACTAATTAGACCTGAAAGTTGACTCTGTGCTTCTAGAGGATTTAGGAACATAAGTAGCAGACTCTTAGTGGTCACTTTTGACACCCTTATGTCTCAGACTTCTCCAGTAGAGCTAAATGTTATATAGCACACTTTGTATATCGTGAGATATGAAAAGTAATCCCATCAGGCTTAAATACTCCACCCGTAATGTCCAGTGCTCTGACATCCAAGACCCTGCAACATAAAATCAATCATAGTAGAGAAGAAAGCTTAGAGGATAGCACCTTTCTTGAAATATACTTATTGGACTAACATGAAAAGAAGAGATTGAGTACCTTGTTGACATACCATCATGCCAAATACCTAGGTTCCTACAGAAGCCTCCTCACCAAGGTGTGTTCTCCCACTGGATGATCACCTATGACCTGACGATATTGCTGACCTAAAGATCTTGATGGATCTAAAGGCCAGACCCTCTGAGGTAAAGGAAGTGAGAAAATTCAAGATGTGGACAATGTTTGCCCTCGGGATCCAGGCGTCATTGATGACACCAACCTAACTATTGAGCACATGCCGATCTATACAGCTTAATGGTACTTTCAGCCCATGCTTTAGTGAGGAGGGAGGCAGTGTGCCCTTACAGCATTTGCTGTAATCTTCCATTGCATAAGAGGCAGAGACCCCTCCAGCACTAGATGGTGGAGATTCCCCTCTGGCTCACGGAGGAGAACTGGAAAGTGGGGTAGAGGGATTGGTAAATCCCAGGAAAGTTCCAGTAGAACTGAATACCAGACTTGCGATTTCCAAATAGAGGTCACTAACACCATTTCTGCCCTTTGCCTCCGTACCAGGGCCGAGAGGCACATTATCATCAGGAAAAGCGTACCCCTGTTCCGGATGCCAATCCTGAAGAAAAGCATCTGGGGCTGCTGCCTCTGAGTCCAGCCACCAACTGAAGTACCTGGGAAGTTGATGGTACAGTTGCGATGCAAAGAGATCCACCAAGAATGGGTCCCATTTGGCTTGAAGGGCCTGGAAGACCGACTGGTGCAGCTGCCACAGGCTTGCGTCCTTCAGAAGATGGGAATGCCAATTAGCCACTTGGGTGGCCTTCCCTGGGAGGTGTTCTGCCGTTACTGAAATTGTATTCATCAGGCAGTAATCCCAGAGGTTTCTGGCCAGATCCGAGAGAGTCTTGGAGCGAGTACCCCCTAGATGATTTATATATCACACCGCTGCTATGATGCCCATCTTGATAAGGACACTGCATTTTGCTTTGTACTTAATCTAACACCTGACCATGAAAATACCTGCCAGCAGTTTGAGGCAACTGATGTGCATTTATTTTTCTCAAGAGAAGCTCATCCTTCTCTGGAGGAGAACTCCCCACACCTTGCGTCCCAGTCTGTGCCACTGGCATCAGATTTCATGACTAGATCCAGAAGGGAACCAAACATGGCCCTGCCATTCCACACCTCCATGTGGGCAAGCCACCACTGTATCTCTTCCTGGGCTGCCTCCGTTAATGGGACCATTTGGGAGTATGTGAGTCCCCTCATGAGGCGAAAGGCTTGAGCCGCTGCAGGGTGCAACAATGGAGAGTCCCCAAGAAGACGGCCTGGATATATAATGACAGAAGTCCCACCACCCTCGCTAGCTATGTAGGGAGGTGGATGGTTTGGCTGCTGTCTGGCGCAGCTCAGGTCTGACTGTGTTCTTTTTCTATGAAGGAAGAGTGAGGTTGGCTTGTACCGAGTTCATCACAAAACTCAGGAACACCAGAGACTACGTGGGTGTTAGGACTGACTTCTGTTGGTTGATGATAAAGTCAGTAGGCTCCAAAAGGGAGATTGGCATTTGTAATGCACAGACAGATTCTTTGGACACTGGTCCATCAAGAGAGTTTCCTCTAAACAGATGATGAGTCGGATGCCCCCAGCCCTAAGGAATTCAACAACACAGCACATTACTTTGGTAATATACAACAGGGAGGGTGACAGGCGAAATTAAAGAGCGGTGAACTCGAAAGTCCACCCGAAATTGGAGGAATCGGTGGTGGGCACTCACCTTGAGCGGAGCCTTGACTACCCCACCTCTGTGGCCACCTCTTGAACCCCGGTGTCTGGAGAAACCTCTGGTGCTGCAGAAGTTTCTGAATTTTAAGACATTCTGGTATTGTTCCTTTCTATTGCAGTAGCCTCAGTAGAGGCTGGTTGTGAGTGGCTGGCAAAACGTCCCCTGTCTCGACCAGCCCTGGTGCAAAGCCAGGGCTTGAAGATGCACTTGGCAGATGTTTGTGTTTTGTACAGCAAATTGGATGTTTGCACAAATGTGTCTAGTTTAGGGAGGAATGTGTCACCGAACAGCCCCTCCTTGGTGATGGGGTCCGCTTCTGATGTGGTGAGATCTCCCACCTTGGTATCAATCTTTATGAGGAGCTTCTTTGTTGAGATGCCTCAGTTTTCATTCAACAAAAAGATAATTGCCCACTGTATCCACCCTGACAGTACATCTGGGGAGATCAGTGTCCCGGACGACCTTAGCGTCTTTTGCGATATCAAAAATATGGGTCAGTGGACCAGATATATCTAATAGCTTGTCCTGGCAAGCCCGCCAGGATCTGTCAATACTCTTTTTTGGGTCTCACATGTACTTTTTAAGAGAAGTAGGAAGTAGCCATGCAATCATCGATCTCTGGGGTTACAGCCACCTTCTCGCCTAGGGACAGGCGGAGGCACTCTGCCCGCAGGTGATTGCAGACCTCTTTATCCATTGCTTTGCACAGCCATCGTGCAATATAGCTTGCAACTTTAGTCGCCAATACCCATTCTGCTGAGTTACGGTGCATCAGTTGCTCAGGGTCCAACATGTCAGAGGTTCTCTGATGGTCCTCGCCCACCGGCATGCCATTGCTAGGTTGGAGGGATGAGGGATGCCATGGGCAGGATCCAGTCTCATTCTCTGCATCAGTTCCTGTTGGAGGGGTGATCGGGCGAGGAAGGGGAGTAGCCCCGGGGTTTGCAGTCCAGAGGGCCCAAGCACAGGGAGTTCACGGGGGTCTCGAGATTGGTCCATGAAGGCACCAGTAGTGAGGTCCCTTTTGCATTGGGGGAGCAGTAAAGGGTGGTCAGGCATCTCCAGATGTAGTGGGAACATGAGCTCAAGAGTGTCTTCCTACCGAGGGAGGAGTTTGAAGCAGCGCTTGGCATACTGTAGGAGTTTATGCTCCACAGGAGCCCCCGCTTGGGTAACCACTTTTAAAATAGAGGCATCAATGACCTTGCAAATATGATCATCGATCAGGAGGTAGGTCATACTCTCTAAGGGTAGGCGGAGCCTGTGGAGTTGCACTACACAGAATTCCGTGGAGTTGCATAAAAAGTCTGTTGATTTCCGCAGAGTTCCATGAGCGGGCAGAGTGGCTTCACTTGCCCACCCCTAAAGTTTCACTGTGCCAAGGAGCTCTTCGGCTTTCCAAGAATTGGTCATGTTACTTATGATAACCAGGGACAGCATATGCAGAGCTGTCGACTGGCACCTTGGGTGCTAATTCCATGCAGTCTCATCCACTGACACGCTGAACACCCTCCCGCAAGGAAAATATCTGTCTCACATGTGCCTGCAACCCCACGTCCACCACGTGCCCCGGTAATCCTCCTGCCCTGCCTCAGGGCATGTTGGGGTAAATGCTGCAGTGCTACAGCAGATCCAGCGGGAAACAAGAACCACTTTTGCTAAGGTTTGATCGCCTCTCTGACTGACAGGAGGCAGGACATTCCGGCAGCTGCCATGGGTACAACAGAACGACATCATGTTGGGATGGACCCGGAAGACCAGAAGAACAACATTTGGAAGTAAGGCCTAAGTATTGACTAATGAATCCTGAACACTGGAATGTGTGAGCGGGTCCTCGAGTCACCGTCATGTTAGATGTGGGAAATGAATGGAGTGCTTCATGATGCACATGTACACAACAGATCAAGCATTAGCTGTGGACGACCGGTTTGTACAGCATAGCTGGCAGCGGCACAATCTTCCAGTGTACAGAGAGCATATACAGGAGGGTGCAATTTAGTGGTGTTTGCCGGTAAACTATGCTACGCGGCGTAGGGGGAGTTTTTGTCAAACTTCGAACTCCAAACAGAGTGCTGAGTGACACAAACTGTGAATTCCTCAGGTGGAGCGGAGTTTACAGCTCACCGTTAATACTGTCTTCCTCTATATATGCCTCTTCGACAACACTCATTTTGGATAGAAGCTTACTGGGGTCACCCAATACAAAATTGTAGGGCTCTGGGGTCACCAGGCAGTTAAAGAGGTATTGTAACAGTTGGGGGTCTCCCAGCCCAGTAATAGATTGCCCAAGGGTAAAGAGTGAAAACCTGCAGGACACCACTTTCATTCGCTTATTTTTCAAGGGTTAAGCATACGCCTCGGCTGGTGTGCGTGTGACTTGCACACTAACCTGAAAGGTGCATAGAGTCAAATGAGATGTTTAATGCACCAGGTGTAAGGGGCAAAATTCACTACTGCAAGCACCTGACTGGTCATGCTGTCACTGGTGAACTCATCATGCTGTCATGGGGAACAAGACATGTTATGTGTGTGTGACCCACGGCATCCTCTAGTGGTTGGCCGACCACACAGTGTTAGCCCGGTGTGCCTCAGTGCATATCCTTGCCAATAAGTGGCTGCAGAGTAGCTGCAAGCATTACTATGGCTGCACTGCAATGGAAAAGAGGTTAGATACATAGGCACATTAATTGGCCAAAAAATCACCTGAAATCAACCAATAGAGAGAGGTAGTTATGGCCAAGAGTTTGAAGGCATTTATCTCTGCTGCTGGAGCGGGGAAGAAAAGGGAGGCAGCAACATCAACAAGGGAATATCAAAACCATACCATTTTTGCAATTAAAAGTGTTCTCAAGTTGCTTCCAAATCATTTCACTAATGTACTTTCAACGTTTTCAGCTTTACACACTCCTAAACATAGGCTTAATTATAGCTGCTCTACAGTTGAATCTTTCAAAAGGCTCTGAGAAATTTCAGCTGAACTCAAGTAATATTGCAGGGGTACAATGGAGTCTATGCAACTTGAAGAATTCCTTGATACTGTACCCCAGAGTCTGATTGCATTATTAACATACTTTAACATAGATGTTCAGACATTGAACCCTATTCATACAGGGAAATCTATGTGCGGAGATCTTCACACGTTTCTGCTTAGGCCTGGGCGGAGATCTCTGCCCAAATGGTTTTCACCAATTTCAGACAAAAATCCAGGCCCAGCAGTATGATGAGTCTCCACTCCCTTGCACAAGGGGGTACAGAATTTTATGACAGAAATTACAATTGTAAAATTACTAGAAGTAACTTTGTGACCGGATTTCTGATTTATTCCTATAGGCAGAGATCTTCACATAGGAAGTCTTCACATCTGCTATGGAAAACTCAAAATGGAAAATAAAGAGAAACAGTATTCCCTGACTACAATCAAATACACCTAACATACAATAACACTTCAAATACATAAACTCAGTTCACAACCTAGGTTCTGCCCTCTTCTCTTCGGGGAACGGGACCCTGCGGAGACCAGAAATCTAATCCAAACTAAAGGATGTAGATCACCATCTCAAGAGGAAGAGGAACATAATTGATGAGGACCCATAAATTGTAATCACATGTGTTGGAAAACTCTCCAGTGAAACAGATGGTCTACTTTCATATGTCCTCAGTGGAAAGTCAAACTCACATAGAAGATCAAGACCGATATATATTTTACATATTTTTTTTCAGTAATACCAAGTATGCTAAAAGAAAATGTATTAATTTCCCACACCCTGCAGTTAACTTCAGTTTCCGAATCTCTGCAATTTCAGAATTTACACTTTAACGTTGAAAGCTGAACTGTCTCAAATGAGCTAATACCAAATGAAAAAGTTCATGTGCAGAACAGATGATTACAAAAAAGAAAGTAGCAGTCACACTTTGGCTACACATCAACAACATTTCCTTAATGAGATCCTGGCACATTAGCTTAATGCTTGACACATTTGAATAACGCCATGGGTGCAGTGACTAACATACAAATATCTTTATATTGGATTTATAATAACCCATCAGCAACATGTACCTCAGACCCTTTGGCCGGCTAAAATTAGGGGTTGCCCTATTCGGTCACGCCCAACTGACCGGTGGGCCCTCTCACATTATAGTATCATCACAGATCTTTCCTTCAGCTTCCTCATAGTTTACCACGGCCATTGACCAGCTGTCACATTTGATATTGGCTCATAGGTCAAATGTTCTACATGCCACTGCATTGACATCGTCTTTAATCCGAACAGGTGTCACGCAGGGCTCTTTAATGATGCAGTTGTCAGTCTGCAGACTTTCGTAGGGGTGATCTTTGGCAGTAGGCCTATTGAGGTGATAGATATATTCATGTCACTGGTTCTCAGGGGTGAGCAGGAGAGAGACACCACTGACTCATCAATGTGTGGCTTTGCTCCCAGAGAAGAGGATTTAAAGGACGAGGTCAAAACAGGAGATGGATGAGGAAAGAGAGAGTGATGCAAGGTTGGCATTCTAGAGAAGAAAAGAAGGCGGAGATATCATTTGTGATATCACAGCTAACTAGAACAAAGGATGCTGGGAGAGGCTGCCAAAGTGTCCTAAATAATTGACATCAATTGATTTGTAAACAATGTCGCTGGTGTGGGCATCACTGCATGATTTTCAGGGCACTGTTGAGAGGGAAACTAGCATGACATGGAGGACAGTGACACTGTCAGTGTCATAGGAAATGCAGGATGCTATGAATCACCAGTACAATGGGCCAGAACATCGGTGTGAGAGGTGCAACTGGGCTGACGTAGCCTGGATAATAATGGCAAGAACTCATACACTGGTCGTTTTTTCGAGAGCCTCGTCACCCTCCGCCTTTACAACTATTTCCTTTAGAATTATTTAAATATAAAATGCTGCCCATATTGGCCCACCCACTTCCCCAGCCTCTCCTGTAGTATCTGCTCATGGTGACCCGATCACTTCAGCATTCACTGCTCCTACATCTGCCCTCGCTCCGGAAGTGGGCCGAACGGAGTTGAGTAAAGAAATAAAACGAATTACTTTGCAGGAGCTGCAACGCCAAATCGGCAATGCAGCGAGCAATGTAATTTGTTTTTATTTATTTATTTCTTTACTCAACTCCGTTCAGGCCCAATTCGGGAGGTTACTACTCCACCCCGCCCCTCCTCCGCCCGCCTCACCGCCCGCAGTGCTCCCTCAAAGAGCCGCCACTGAGTGAGAAGGCACGTGTTTATACTCTTTTTAAACTCAAATATATGACTGGGAGCAAATGGATCCCCCAAGAGCAGTCACAATGTCTCTCAGAGGCCCAAGTGCCAAAGCAGAGCTGATTAGATATGGAGGCCCTTGATATGCCACCGGGGAAGGAGGAAATCCTTACAGCCATATCTAAATTACTGTATTCCAAAGTGCAAGGCCCTGATGGGCTAACAGTGGCTTTTTATAAGTACTTTGGACCCACAGTGCTGCCAGTAATCCTCAAAGTATTTAGTGAGATAATCGAGGAAAATAGAGTCACCCCAACCATGACTGAATCCACCATAGGCCTAATTCCTAAGCCTAACATGAACCCTAATGAATGTGGATCACATCACCCTATCTCTCTCCTCAACACAGTAGACAAAATACTTACCAAAATAGCAACCCTGCGTCTCCGACCTTTGATGGAGTATTTGATTCACCCAGATCAGTTGGGCTTCATTCAAGCACACCAAGCTGGCGACAATACGTAGAAGGCCTTTAACCTTCTCCATATCAGAGCCACTGGAGTCAAGCAAACTTTCATGGTCAAACGTAAAGGCTGAAAAATAGTTTGATAGGGTTGACTGCAACTTCATGACTGATCTCATGAGAGAGGTGGGGATGGGAGACATATTTAGATCCTGGCTCCTGGCAGACTTTCAAGCCCCACAGACCAAATTTTGGTTAATGGTTTACTCTCTAACTGGGTGGACATTGGCCAAGGTGCATGGCCTGGATTCCCTCTCTCATCCCTCCTCTATTCCTTACTGACACAGTGCAAAAGGGCTAAACCCCAGATAAAAGGTATCCGATTTGGCCAGTAGGTGCTGAAATTGACCATTTTTGCTGATGATGCCTTCCTGACCCTGACACACCCTGCTACCTCCCTCACCCAAGTGCTCAGTGAGCTTCATCTCTACAAGAGCATCGCAGTGTTTAAGACCAGCGTCACTAAATCCAAAATCTTGAATGTGTCTGCCCCCCCTCCCCCGGGTGGTGGTGGGCCAGATACAATCTCTAACCCCTCTACAATGGACCCCTTCACACATAGATTACTAAGGCCTCACATCATCCTCCACATTAACTGAAACTCAAGGCATAACATCTGAAATGAGAAATCAGAATTGTTGGAAAGTGGCTTTTTGGGAGTGTTACCCCAAAATGTTTGCCTTCCTCCTCCTATTTTTCTGACCTTCTTTTTGTTGACTTTAGGACTCTGGGCATTGTACCACTGCTAACCACTGCTAAAGTGAATGTGCTCTCTCCTCTAAACATGGTATGGTTGGTTTACACTTGTTTGGCATATTTGATTTGCTTGGAAGTCCCATGTAAAGTGGTATACCATATACCCAGGGCCTGTAAATGTAATGGTACCGGTGGGTCTGCAACACTGATTGTGCCACACACAGAGGTAGCATTTCAAAACTGTCCCAGACCTTCCACTGCAGTGCCTGTGTGTACAGTTTACTGCCTCTTCAACTTGGCATTTAAAACTACTTGTCAAGCCTTAAACACCCCTTTTATTACACATAGGTTGCCCCTAAGATAAACCCATGGTAGCCCAATGGACAAGGTGCTGTGTAAGTAAAAGGCAGGACACATACTTTTATGTTTTGCATGTCCTGGTAGTGACAAACTGCCTAAATTCATTTTTCACTAATGTGAGGCCTTGAAAATTCCCTTATATACCTTAAGTGGTAATTCATGATCTGAATAGAGTATCATTTTCATGCTTGATAAGTTTAGAATGGTGATGATAAATCCTCTAAACTGCTGAAATTGAATTTCACATTACTGTTTTACAAATGCCACTTCCAGAAAGTGGACATTTCTCTTTGCCTATAACTCTGTGTGCCTGACAGTTTATCTCCAACACACGTATGTGCTGGGTGACAGCTACACTTTGTGCATTCCCTCTAGAAGGCAACAACACAGGAAGGGCTGGGTGTGATAGGGGATACATCTGCATTAATCTGCATACTGATAGCCTTCCTAGGCAGGAAGGTAGAGAGGTGGCTCACACTTATATCTGAATAGATTGTGTCCTGCACTCACACAAAGGGCGGATTTACCCCCAGCTGGTAGTCTGGAGCCAGAGTTGGGTTTAAAGGAATTCTTTTGCACTTCAGATAGCTCCTTTAAAGTCAACCACTACATCAAAGGCACTTTGGGGTATAAGTACCTAGGGCTCCGACCTCATCTAATCAGACATTTCTGGATCATGAGTTAGACTTCTGGCAGAAGAACAGTTGTGCTGCTTAAATAACTCAACTGGACTACTTTTGTGTAAGGACTGCTGCCTGCTTGTTGCCCTGCTACCTGCTGCTCTCTGACTCTGCTGAAGGAGACCTGAACTCTACCTTTCATCCAAGGTGATCTCCAAGGGCTAGTTGGCTTGCCTCCTGTTTTCTGAAGTCTTAGGGTTACACAAAACTTTCTGTAATTCTGCTGTTTCTGCTGGACTCTGCTGTCTGATCGACACATTGCCCTCCAACACCGACACAGGGGTTGATTGATGACATTGCCTCGATTAACTGCGCTGGCGACATTGAAGGACAGTGCGGCTCGACATCAATGCTGCTCCTGCATAACAAACAGGTCCAAGACCGAAGCTACCATCAACACCGTGGATCAGCGCTGACACTTGCCTCCATTCTTGGATCAACGATGACATGGCATCTCAACTCCTCATCATGAGTCTTCGACGTCGACACTTGCTCCAGGCAAGATACTGGACCTGCCTGAGACCCTCGATCACAGCCAGCCTGAACTTTGGATTTGCACTGGTCCTTGGTGACCTCAAGTGACCTTTTTGTACTACTTGCTTCTAAGTGCATTACTGCAATAATTCTTTTTAAAACACAATATCTCAAATTCTACTTACAACATTTTTGTTGTTTTGGTCTTGTTTTGTTTATAATATAATAATCTATTTTTGTAAACCTGTTTGGAGTCTTTTTGTGAAATAGTCATTGTGTTACTATGTGGATGTTGCACAAATTCTTTACACATTGCCTCTTTTGTTAAGCCTGACTGCTCTGTGTGAACCTACCACAGGGTGAGCACAGGTTATCTTTTACTGTTCCTCTAGTTCAACTTGACTAGAGTGGTGGCTCCTGCTTGTACGGGGTGCATACTCTGACAACTGGAAATCCCATTTCCAATCAAATGTGAGCTTACTAGTTAGAAATATAAACCTCTCTCACTCCCGGGTAGAATAGCAGCATATAAAATAACCAATTTAACTAAGATATTGCATGTGTTCCAGTCACTAGCTCTTCAAAATACAGGTGACTTCATGTCAGGTGACTTCAAAGCCAACCTTAAATTGACTAACACCAATTTTATGTGGCAGGGGCAGGGAATATTGCAGAGGATTAGTCGGAAGCAGGGTTTCCTACTTTAATGCCATGAGGAACCGGGTATCCCCAACCTGGCTGATTATTATGCCACCACCCAACTCCTCTATCTCATACACTGGATACAATGAGAGACCAATTAGGGATGGTGCATGATTGACCATACAATGGCTGCAGGACCCCTGTGGGAAATTCCCTGGTGAGCTCATTTAGACCATTTGAAAATGCTAAATATCTCACCAGTCACAAGAGCAAAACTGGAGGTTTGGGATAGGGTGGGTTTCAGATATGGGCTCAATACTTGCCCCTCCCCCGTATGCCTCTCTGTAGGTAATTGAAAATGTATGCCTGGTATAGATAGGTTCTCATACAGCAATTGCCCGGAAGGGGGTGCGAGACTTTGATAGACCTATTTCTACAAGGGTCAATCAAATCCTTTGAGCACTTGACAGAGAAGTACTGGCTTCCAGAAACCGAAAGATTCCACTACCTACAGTTGTGCCACTAGCTATCACACACTAGAGTCAATCAAGAGAGAACAAGATCCCTTACTCCCATTGAAAAATACCTTCTACACTGCAGAGATAACAAACATGCAATTTCAGTTTTATGCAATATGCTTAACCCTATACTACGCCCTACCAAACACGCCTTTCATTGGGCCTGGGAGAGGGAATTGGGCAGCACCCTGGCTGATGACCAATAGGAGGAAATCCTAACTGAGCTTATAATTTTGTATGACACTCAGGAGAAAGAGAGTCCCTATTTAAAATTTTGTAGAAGTGGTATTATACTCCAACATGTTTAGCTAAAATGAAGGAAGTCTGCCCTCTTTGTTGTAGTGAGTGCATGGGTCCCTCACCCACATATTATGGTTTTGTCCCAAAATACAACCCTTTTAGACCTCGCTGTTGACTACGATAGAGCAAATCAAGGAGTAGCTCTGGCTAGATTTACGGAGGTAGTTCATTTGGGGAGCACCATATCAGATGTTTATCCACTTTATGGAACGCTAGGCAAACTTATATCCCACCTCCTGCTAGTCCTCAAGTAAACCATCTTAAGTCTTTGGGGACTGCATGTTTTGCCTTCCAAACACAAAAAGATCGTATGACTCTGGTGACAACTTAGCATGGAGAAGCTGTCAAAACTGCCACAAGTTAAAAGGTTTTTACTAAACGATTGGGCTGCCTGCTGCACTATTATAGTAGAAACTTCAAGGAGCTATGATGCCCAAAGCAACTGTGAGTCCTGAAACTGCCACAACACTTTAAGATAGATGACTAATATGCAACAGTTTGTAGTCAGCATGAAGACTTATGGAGCTCGCCCATGGTCACGGCAGGTACTTAAAGAGATGAGCCCTTGGATGTTACAATAACTTAAATGTTCATTTGATCTGGGAATACTGGAGTGGGGAGTTAAAGGTGGCTGTGGTTGGGAGGGAGGAGGTATTTGGGGATTTCCTGTTGTTAACAAAATGTTATTAAAAGTGTATTCAAACTTAAATGCTGATTCGTCCCTTTATTATGAGGCATCACCACAGAGCTACTACATTTGCTTGTATTTCCAATTATGTATTACATTCTACGTATATTTATGATAACATTTAGAGCTGAATCTTGGAATGACCCTACGGAGAACTTTTGAATATTGAAAATCTTGGACAGTGGACACCAAATAGAAAAGGATAAATCAGGAATTCATACAGGATGTGTTATATTCTTGTTTTGCTATTATTTTGAGATCCTAGTTTCAATTTACCACAATGTCAGGTGACCAATTTCAGATATATCATCATATGGTATACAAAATACATACACAAATAATAAACAACATAAAAATATAAGCAATTGATTAATCAAATATATTATTTTAGCCAAAACTTAAAAGATTTAAAAAATTGAAACCATAAAAACACATTTACAAAAAGTACTATAAGCATTAAAAAAAATAAAAACAAAACAATAAATAAAAAAGTAAACTAATATTAATATAAATTCTATTTCACCATTATTAAGAAAAGTGGTATACTTGGAAAACAATAGATATACTATTCCTACTTCATTTTATTCAACAATAGGGAAAGTGAGGGGTTACATTTACTATTCCAACTCTTATCTAAACCACAGTAGGGAAGGTGTTGGACTTCGGATGGGTTTAATTTAATATTCCTCCTCCACTCATGGCAAAGGGGGTTACATTTACTATTCCTACTCCAGTCTACACAACAGTAAGGAAAGTGTTGGACTTTGGAGGGGTTCAAATTACTATTCCCACTCTAGTCTAAACAACAGAAGAGAAAGTGTTTGACTTTAGAGGGTAAGCTTTATTAATCCTACTCCAGTCAAAGCAACAGTAGGGAAAGTGTTGGACATCGGAGGGGTTAAATTTACTATTCTCACTCACGTTGAAGCAACATCAGGGAAACACTTAATACAGAACAATATTAAAATGCAGTTTTCAGAAAAAAAAATATTAACAGAAGTAAAATAATGCTAATGTAGAAGTTTAAAAAAAGAAAAGAAGAAAATTACATAGTATATTACCTTAAATTAGAAAAAATAATACAATTATGAAATCATTCTTTTTGTATTTAATTTCAAATAACACATGCAAAAAATCATTTATTTAAATTGCAAATATCTTCACAAAAACACCATTTCAAAAACACTTACTAATACATAAATTCATTTTATAAAAACACAATTAATAATACAAATATTATGCATAACTAATTACCAATTAATACATTACCTATAAATATCATTTGATATCAAATATGTTGATTTTCTTCAAAACCTGTAACCTAATAAAAATTGCACTGCATTAAAAATATGTTTAATACACATATAACAACTTAAATGCATATTATAATAAATACGATATTACAATTAAACAATAATTAGTACATTAAGTAATTTACATAATTAAATACTAATAATGTACAATTTTAATCTATTACATTAAATTACATATTTAATTTAATTTAACTTCCCAATCTTTTTCCCACAAACCCATCAACCCACAACTAAAATATAAATTAAGTAAATCAGTAATGACATATACACAGAAAATGAAATAATTAAATAAAAACTAATTAACAGTAATTCTATATATTTATATCGGAATTAACTACCCACCCCATACTCCTACAAACTCGATCCCAATTAAAATATAACTTACTATTATTAATCATAAAACAAAAGTAAAAATCAACATAGCGATTTTACATTTAAAATATACAGTTTAAAGTTTTACATAATTAATTAACAATAAAATATATGGCCAAAAGTTGTATAGCAAAATAGTCTGCCATGATTATCATTTTTTTTCTCTGTGTAGCTCTTTTTGCTGTATTGTATGTGTTTTTGTTATGTGTCTTCATGGATTTTTCAATAAAAAAAATAATTAACAATAAAAAACTAACAATAAATTAGCAATATTTATGATTAAAGTAACTTCACATCCCTTCCCCCAACAAATCAAAAACCCACTATAAATTATAAATACCATTAAAAACATATGTACTAAATCAATTAAAATTTCTAACTGCATTTTATAAAATTAACATTAATTATATCAACAATACTGACACCTAAAATGAATGCATTAAAGCACAACAAAATAATAAAAAATTGTACAACCATATTAATCAAAATTATATTATAAACAATGTTTTTCTTAAAACAACATTACTTACTAAATACAAATGCTGTTCTTGACAACTATATTCTACACCATGATATTGTTACATTACCATCTTTTTTTCTGATATTAATGTATTCCGATATTTTGTATTTGATTATTTTCCTCATGCACCAGATGTAGTGTTGGTTTGTGCTGAAATGATATTTTATTTTTAGGGCATGAATATACTTTGGATAATCATTTCTTGAGTTATTTTTTTGCATTTTTAACTCTTATTTTATAATAAAGAGTTTTGTAGATTTACCACCATGGCCCTGTCCCCCTACTTGTCCCATGAATTGGAAAAAATATTACTTCCTCCAGCGAGGTCGTAGCCATCCCACTCCCCAGATGTTCTTGCCACTCACAGCCATAACTACATCCAGTAGCCAACTATGGCTGCAAACGGTAGCAAACCTGGTGTGTTTAACAGAATTAATATAGTACAGAGATACGCTATATTTTCATGAGTCTTTGTTAGACCTGGGAAGAAACGCTGCCATTTTAAACAGATACACGAATCCTAAGTTGCCTTTCCTTTCATACAATGAATTTTAACACACATTTGCACTTGTGACAATGCAGATTAGTTTCTCTGAAACACCATTGTTTACAAATCCCATTTAGGGCTGGGATACGAGTATAGCGGTCTGGGAGTGGGCCTCTGCCCCACTGCCCTGCTCCCACACCACCAAACAAGGCCACCAGCAGCCCACCAGATTATGAGTTTCCTTGTGCAATGGCGGGCCTTTCTTTGGTGTTCCCATGGCTGTGCCTTTCAAAAAGGCACCGTAATGGGAGCACCAAAGCTAGATCCTGGGGGTGCACACATAAAGGGGGTAACAACATGTCCCCTGTGCATGCACCCCCTCACAGAGACACGGCCCCCAGAGTTACCTCACCACCACCCTAGTCATGGTGGCCTCACCAACATGGATAGGATCGCAGTGAGGAAACTTGTAATATGCTTGGCGGTGCCACAGCGGCAGCAACAAGCATATTGCGGCCTCACACTGCTGTGTAGATGCAGTGGTCCGAAAATGGCCCAACCACCGTAATTCTTATACGTTGGTTGGACAGCTGGTGCGGCGGTCCCCGACCGCTACCGCAGCTCCACCACAGGTGCGGTGGTCACTCATAAATAGGCCATTAGTAAGGACATTATCACAATACCTTGAACATCCGGTATAAGGTCTGAACATGCATTGTGCAAATAAGGTTGTTTGTTGTTCAGCCATGTGGCAACCCATCTATCTATAGAACATAAGCAATGATTGCCTGACTAGAATAAATGATCCTTTAAGACACTTATATACTCACTCATTTTTCAATTCACCTTGGCACATATATGTATAAAACATATTTAAACTTTACAGAAACACGGTCACGGATGATGTCATCAGTGATGTCACTGACCAAATCATGACTGATGTAATATGTGACGTCATCAGCAGTGCATTGCAGGGCGCGAGGTATAGTTAACTCACTCTAAACTAAGTATAACACCCACATTTCTCTTGTTTTGTATGCATGAAATGTCCAACTAACTATAACGTCCCTGAAACCTGTGCTTTTTTCAGTGAATTTCTATGGTCTTTTAAATACTTATTTCTAACTATAACGTCCCTGAAACCTATAGCTTTGTCAGTGAATTTCTATGGTTTTTTAAATGCTAATTTTTAACTATAATGTCCCAGAAACCTGTGGTCTTTTCAGTGAATTTCAAAGGTTTTTTAAATGGTAATTTCTAACAATAACATCCCAGAAACCTATGTTTTTTTCAGTGAATTTCAAAGGTTTTAAAAATGTTAATTTCTAACTATAACGTACCTGAAACCTATGTTTTTTTCACTTAATTTCTACATTTATTTAAATGCTAATTTTTAACTATGCCTTTATAGGTAGGACATGTGCAGAAAGAGAAAGAAAGGCGCAGCAAGAAGCAAGAGAAATTGAGAAAGAGGCAATAGAAGTCTAAAAATATGAAAAAGGTTCAGAAAGAAGTAAGAGATGTGCAGAAAGAACCAACAGAGGAGCAGAAAGAGGACTTGTTGCAAAATCATCCTATGCCCCCAACATTTTTCTGACTCGTACTGGTGGTAACTGAATCTGACTAACCAGACCCTGAGCAGTGCTATGCTGAAAGACACTTAGAATACAGTGAAAATACCTACATACACTAGGGTACACTATGGGCTAGGGTACCCCTTTGATTGGCATGACCTCCCCTGTAAAGCCCTAATACATAAACGAAGCAAGAGCAGTGCAGAAAGAGCCAACAGAGGTGCAAAAGAGGCAAGAAAGGTACAGAAAAAAGCAAGAAATGTGCAGAAAGAAGCAAAAGAAGTACAGAAAACAGCAAGAGAGGTGCAGAAAGAGGCAGGAGTGGTGCACAAAGACGCAAACGGGATACAGAAAGAGGCAAGAGGGTTGCAGAAAGAAGGAAGAGAAGTGCAGAAAAGCAACAGTGGTGCTGAGAAAAGGCAGCAAGGGTGCAGAAAGAGGCAAGAGAAGTACAGAAAGAAGCAACAGAGGTACTGAAAGATGCGAGAGAGGTACAGAAACAGGCAGAAAATGTGCAGAAACAGGGAACAGGGATGCAGAAAGAGGTACAAAAAATGCAGAAAGAGGGGAGAGGGGTTCAGAGAGAGGCAAGAGGGGTGCAGAAAGAAGCAAGTGAGGTGCAGAAGAAGGCAACAGAGATGCAGAAAAATGCAAGAGAGGTGCAGAAACAAACAACGTAAGAGCAGAAAAAGGCAAGAGAATTGCTGAAAGAAGCAACAGAGGTTTGAAAAGAAGCAAAAGAAGTGTAGAAAGAGGCAAGTGAGGTGTGGAAAGAAGCAAGAGTACTACAGCAAGAGAGGTGCAAAAAGAGGCAGGGAAAGTGCACAAAGATGCAAAAGGGGTACAGAAATAGGCAAGCGGGGTGCATATACAAGCAAGAGAAGTGCAGAAAGAAACAAGAGAGGTGGAGAAATAGGGAAGAGGAATGCAGAAAGAGGCATGAGGAATGCACAAATTAACAAAAGAGGTGCAGAAAGAAGCAAGAGCAGTGCAGAAAGAGGCAACAGAGGTGCAGAAAGATGCAAGAAAGGTGAAGAAACAAACAAGGGTAGAGCAGAAAGAGGCAAGGGATTTCCTGAAAGAAGCAACATAGGTGTAGAAAGAAGCAAGAGAAGTGCAGAAAGAAGCAAGTGAGGTGCAAAAGGAAGCAAAAGCAGTGCAGAAAGAACCCACAGAGGTACAAAAAGTGGTAAGAGGGGTACAGAAAGAGGTAGGAGAGGTACAAAAAGAGGCAAGAGATGTACATAAAGAGGCAGAAGGGGTGCAGAAAAAAGGAAGAGAAGTGCAAAAAGATGCAAGAGAATTGCTGAAAGAAGCAACTGAGGTATAGAAAGAAGCAAGTGAAGTGCAGAAAGAGGCAAGTGGGGTACAGAAAGAAGCAAGAGCAGTGCAGAAAGAACCATCAGAGGTGCACAAAAAGGCAAGAGGGATGCAGAAAGATGTAGGAGAGGTGCACAAAGAGTCAAGAGAGGTATATAAAGAGGCAGAAGGCGTGCAGAAGAAGGAAGAAAAGTGCAGAAAGAGGCAAGAGAATTGCAGAATGAAGCAAAGGAGGTGTAGAAAGAAGCAAGAGAAGTGCAGAAAGAGGCAAGTGAGGTACAGAAAGAAGCAAGAGCAGTGCAGAAAGAACTAACAGAGGTGCAAAAAGAGGCAATAGGGGTGCAGAAAGAGGTAGGAGAGGAGCACAAAGACGCATGAGGTATACAGAAAGAGTCAGGAGGGCTGCAGAAATACGGAAGAGAAATGCAGAAAAAGCAACAGAGGTGCTGAAAGAGGCACAAAGCATGCATAAAGATCAAGAGAAGTGAAGAAAGAAGCAGCAGAGGTACAGAAAGAGGAATACAGGTGCAGAAAGATGCAAGAGAGGTGTAGAAACATACAAGGGAAGAGCAGAAAGACCCAAGAGAATTGCTGAAAGAAGTAACAGAGGTGTAGAAAGAAGCAAGAGAAGTGCAGGAAGAGGCAAGTGATGTGCATAAAGAAGCAAGAGCAGTACAGAAAGAACCCAAAAAGTTGCATAAAGAGGCAAGAGGGGTGCATAAAGTGGTAGGAGAGGTGCACAAAGAGGCAAGAGGGAAAAGAGGTGCAGAAAAAGGCAAGAGATGTGCAGAAAGAGGGGAAGGGGTGCACAAAGATGCAAGTGAGGTGTAGAAACAAACAAGGGAAGAGCAAAAAGAGGCAAGAAAATTGATGCAAGAAGGAACGGAGGTGTAGACAGAAGCGAGAGAAATGCAGAAAGAGAAAGGTAAGGTGCAAAAAGTAGCGAGAGCAGCGCAGAAAGAACCAACAGAGGTGCTACAAGAGTTAAGAGGGATACAGAAAGAAGTAGGAGAAGTGCACAAAGAAGCAAGAGGGGTACAGAAAGAGGCGAAAGGGGTGCAGAAAGAAGGAAGGGTAGTTCAGAAAGAGGCCAGAGAATTGCTGAAAGAAGCAACAGAGGTGTAGAAAGAAGCAAGAGAAGTGCAAAAAGAGGCCAGTGGGGTGCTGAAAGAAACAAGAGCAGTGGAGATAGAACCAACAGAGGTGCCAAAAGAGGCAAGAGGGGTGCAGAAAGAGGTTGGAGAGGTGCACAAAGACGCAAGAGGGATACAGAAAGAGGCATGAGGGGTACAGAAAGAAGAAAGATAAGTGCAGAAAGAAGCAACAGAGGTGCTGAAAGAGGCAAGAAGGGTGGTGAAAGAGCAAGAGAAGTGCAGAAAGAAGCAGCAGGAGGTACAGAAAGAGGCACACGAGGTGCAGATACAGGCAGGAAATGTACAGAGAGGGGAGAGGGGTGCAGAAGGATGCAAGAGGGTGCAGAAAGAAGCAAGTGAGGTACAGAAAGAAGCAACAGAGGTGCAGAAAGACGTGAGAGAGGTGCAGAAACAAACAAGGGAAGAGCAGAAAGTGGCAAAAGAATTGCTGAAAGAAGCAACACAGGTTTAGAAAGAAGCAAGAGAAGCACAAAAAGAAGCAAGTGAGGTACAGAAAGATGCAATAGTAGTACATAGAGAAACAACAGATGTGCCGAGAGGGAAGAGCCGTACAGAAAAAGGCAGGAGGGGTGCCGAAAGAAGGAACAAAAGTACAGAAAGAGGCAAGAGAATTGCTGACAGAAGCAACAGAGGTATGGAAAGAAGCAAGAGAAGTGCAGAAAGAGGCAAGTGAGGCAGGAGAGGTACACAAAGACGCAAAAGGGGTACAGAAAGAGTAAAGTGAGGTGCTGAAAGAAGCAATAACAGTACAGAAATAACCAACAGAGGTGCAGAAAGAGGCAAGAGGAGTGCAGAAGAAGTAGGAGAGGTGCAGAAAGAGGCAAGAGGGATACAGAAAGAATCAGGAGGGATACAGAAAGAATAAAGAGCAGTGCAGAAAGAACCAACAGAAGTACAGAAAGAGGCAAGATGGGTACAGAAGGGGTAGGAGAGGTGCACAAAGAAGCAGGTGATGTGCAGAAAGAGGCAACAGAGGTGCAGAAAGACACAAGAGAGATACAGAAACAAACAAGGTAAGAGTAGAAAGAGGCAAGAGAATTGCTGAGAGAAGCAACAGAGGTGCAGAAAGAAGCAAACGAAGTGCAGAAAGAGGCAAGTGATGTGCGGAAAGAGACAAGAAAACTGTAGAAAATGGCAAGAGAGGTACAGAAAGAAGCGGGAGAGGTGCAGAAAGACGCAAGAAAGGTGGAGAAACAAACAAGGTAAGAGCAGAAAGAGGTAAGAGAATTGCGGAAAAAAGCAACTAATGTGTAGAAAGAAGCAAGAGAAGTGCAGAATGAGCCAGGTGAGGTGCAGGAAGAAGCAAGAGCAGTGCAGAAAGAACCAACAGAGGTAAAAAAGAGACAAGAGTGGTGCAGAAAGAGGTAGGAGGGGTGCACAAAGAGGCAAGAGAGGCACAGAAAGAGGCAGACGGGGTGCAGAAAGAAGGAAGTGAAGTGTAGAAAGAGGCAAGTGGGGTACAGAAAGAAGCAAGAGCAGTGCAGAAAGAACCATCAGAGGTGCACAAAAAGGCAAGAGGGATGCAGAAAGATGTAGGAGAGGTGCACAAAGAGTCAAGAGAGGTA
This sequence comes from Lissotriton vulgaris, assembly GCF_964263255.1. NCBI lineage: Eukaryota > Metazoa > Chordata > Amphibia > Caudata > Salamandridae > Lissotriton > Lissotriton vulgaris. Next base: position 806,852,008 of record NC_141687.1, read on the forward strand.
TATAAAGAGGCAGAAGGCGTGCAGAAGAAGGAAGAAAAGTGCAGAAAGAGGCAAGAGAATTGCAGAATGAAGCAAAGGAGGTGTAGAAAGAAGCAAGAGAAGTGCAGAAAGAGGCAAATGAGGTGCAGAAAGAAGCAAGAGCAGTGCAGAAAGAACTTACAGAGGTGCAAAAAGAGGCAATAGGGGTGCAGAAAGAGGTAGGAGAGGAGCACAAAGACGCATGAGGTATACAGAAAGAGTCAGGAGAGCTGCAGAAATAAGGAAGAGAAATGCAGAAAAAGCAACAGAGGTGCTGAAAGAGGCACAAAGCATGCATAAAGATCAAGAGACGTGAAGAAAGAAGCAGCAGAGGTACAGAAAGACGGAATACAGGTGCAGAAAGATGCAAGAGAGGTGTAGAAACATACAAGGGAAGAGCAGAAAGACCCAAGAGAATTGCTGAAAGAAGTAACAGAGGTGTAGAAAGAAGCAAGAGAAGTGCAGGAAGAGGCAAGTGATGTGCATAAAGAAGCAAGAGCAGTACAGAAAGAACCCAAAAAGTTGCATAAAGAGGCAAGAGGGGTGCATAAAGTGGTAGGAGAGGTGTACAAAGAGGCAAGAACTATAGAAAGAGGCAGAGGGGGTGCAGAAAGAAGGAAGAGCAGTGCAGAAAGAAGCAACAGAGGTACAGAAAGATACAAGAGAGGTGCAGATACAGGCCGGAAAGGTGCAGAAAGAGGCGAAAGGGGTGCAGAAAAAGGCAAGAGATGTGCAGAAAGAGGGGAAGGGGTGCACAAAGATGCAAGAAAGGTGTAGAAACAAACAAGGGAAGAGCAAAAAGAGGCAGGAAAATTGATGCAAGAAGGAACAGAGGTGTAGAAAGAAGCGAGAGAAGTGCAGAAAGAGGAAGGTAAGGTGCAAAAAGTAGCTAGAGCAGTGCAGAAAGAACCAACAGAGGTGCTACAAGAGTTAAGAGGGATACAGAAAGAGGTAGGAGAAGTGCACAAAGAAGCAAGAGGGGTACAGAAAGAGGCGAAAGGGGTGCAGAAAGAAGGAAGGGTAGTTCAGAAAGAGGCCAGATAATTGCTGAAAGAAGCAACAGAGGTGTAGAAAGAAGCAAGAAAAGTGCAAAAAGAGGCCAGTGGGGTGCTGAAAGAAACAAGAGCAGTGGAGATAGAACCAACAGAGGTGCCAAAAGAGGCAAGAGGGGTGCAGAAAGAGGTTGGAGAGGTGCACAAAGAGGCAAGAGGGATACAGAAAGAGGCATGGGGGGTACAGAAAGAAGAAAGTTAAGTGCAGAAAGAAGCAACAGAGGTGCTGAAAGAGGCAAGAAGGGTGGTGAAAGAGCAAGAGAAGTGCAGAAAGAAGCAACAGAGGTACAGAAAGAGGCACACGAGGTGCAGATAATGGCAGGAAATATACAGAGAGGGGAGAGGGGTACAGAAAGAGGCAAGAGGGTGCAGAAAGAAGCAAGTGAGGTGCAGAAAGAAGCAACAGAGGTTCAGAAAGACGTAAGAGAGGTGCAGAAACAAACAAGGGAAGAGCAGAAAGTGGCAAAAGAATTGCTGAAAGAAGCAACACAGGTTTAGAAAGAAGCAAGAGAAGCACAAAAAGAAGCAAGTGAGGTACAGAAAGATGCAATAGTAGTACATAGAGAAACAACAGATGTGCTGAGAGGGAAGAGCCATACAGAAAAAGGCAGTAGGGGTGCCAAAAGAAGGAAGAAAAGTACAGAAAGAGGCAAGAGAATTGCTGACAGAAGCAACAGAGGTATAGAAAGAAGCAAGAGAAGTGCAGAAAGAGGCAAGTGAGGCAGGAGAGGTACACAAAGACGCAAAAGGGGTACAGAAAGAGTAAAGTGAGGTGCTGAAAGAAGCAAGAACAGTACAGAAATAACCAACAGAGGTGCAGAAAGAGGCAAGAGGAGTGCAGAAGAAGTAGGAGAGGTGCAGAAAGAGGCAAGAGGGGCACAGAAAGAATCAGGAGGGATACAGAAAGAATAAAGAGCAGTGCAGAAAGAACCAACAGAAGTACAGAAAGAGGCAAGAGGTGTACAGAAGGGGTAGCAGAGGTGCACAAAGAAGCAGGTGATGTGCAGAAAGAGGCAACAGAGGTGCAGAAAGACGCAAGAGAGATGCAGAAACAAACAAGGTAAGAGTAGAAAGAGGCAAGAGAATTGCTGAGAGAAGCAACAGAGGTGCAGAAAGAAGCAAGAGAAGTGCAGAAAGACGCAAGTGATGTGCAGAAAGAGACAAGAAAACTGTAGAAAATGGCAAGAGAGGTACAGAAAGAAGCGGGAGAGGTGCAGAAAGACGCAAGAAAGGTGGAGAAACAAACAAGGTAAGAGCAGAAATAGGTAGGAGAATTGCGGAAAAAAGCAACTAACGTGTAGAAAGAAGCAAGAGAAGTGCAGAACGAGGCAGGTGAGGTGCAGGAAGAAGCAAGAGCAGTGCAGAAAGAACCAACAGAGGTAAAAAAGAGACAAGAGTGGTGCAGAAAGAGGTAGGAGGGGTGCACAAAGAGGCAAGAGAAGCACAGAAAGAGGCAGACAGGGTGCAGAAAGAAGGAAGAGAAGTACAGAAAGAGGCAAGTGAGGTACAAAGAAAATCAAGAGTAGTGCAGAAAGCACCAACAGAGGTGAAAAAAGAGGCAAGAGGGGTGCAGAAGGAGGTAGGAGAGGTGCACAAAGAGGCAAGAGAGGTAAATAAAGAGGAAGAAGGTGTGCAGCAGAGGGAAGAAAAGTGTAGAAAGAAGCAGGAGAATTTCTGAAAGAAGCAACAGAGGTGTAGAAAGAAGCAGGAGAAGTGCAGAAAAAGGGGGGTGAGGTGCAGAAAGAAGCAAGAGCAGTGCAGAAAGAACCAACTGAGGTGCAAAAAGAGGCAAAAGGAGTGCAGAAAGAGGTAAGAGAGATGCAGAAAGAGACAAGAGGTGTACAGAAAGAGGCAAGAGGGGTGCATAAATAAGGAAGAGAAGTGCAGAAAGAAGCAACAGAGGTGCAAAAAGAAGCACAGCAGGTGCAGAAAGAGCAAAAGAAGTGTAGAAAAAAACAACAGAGGTACATAAAACGACAAGAGAGGTGCAGAAAGAGACAGGTGAGGTGCACAAAGACACAAAGGGATACATAAAGTGGCAAGGGTGCAGAAACAGGAAAGAGAAGTGCAGAAAGAAGCAACAGAGGTGCTGAAAGAGGCACAAAGGGTGCGGGAAGAGATTGAGAAGTGCAGAAAGAAGCAGGACGGGTGCAGAAAGAGGTTGGAGAGGTGCACATAGAGGCAAGAGAGGTACAGAAAGAGGCAGAAGGGGTGCAGAAAGAAGAAAGAGAAGTTAAGAAAGAGGCAAGAGAATTACTGAAAGAAGCAACAGCTGTATAAAGAGAAACAAGAGAAGTGCATACAGAGGCATGTAAGGTGCACAGAGAAGCAGGAGCAGTACAGAAAGAAAAAAACAGAGGTGCAAAAAAGAAGCAAGTGAGGAACAGAAAGACGCAACAGAGGTGCAGAAAGACGTAAGAGGTGCAGAAACAAACAAGGGAAGAGCAGAAAGTGGCAAAAGAATTGCTGATAAAGCAACACAGGTTTAGAAAGAAGCATCAGAAGTACAGAAAGAGGCAAGTGAGGTGCAGAAAGATGCAATAGTAGTACATTGAGAACCAACAGATGTGCAAAGAGAGGGAAGAGCCGTACAGAAAAAGGTGGGAGGGGTGCAGAAAGAAGGACGAGAAGTACAGAAAGAGGCAAGTGACGCAGGAGAGGTGCACAAAGACGCAAAAGGGGTACAGAAAGAGGAAATAGGGGTGCTGAAAGAAGCAAGAGCAGTGCATAAATAACCAACAGAGGTGCAGAAAGAGGCAAGAGGAGTGCAGAAGAAGTAGGAGAGGTGCAGATAGAGGCAAGAGGGGTACAGAAAGAAGCAAGAGGGATACAGAAAGAAGGAAGAGCAGTGCAGAAAGAACCAACAGAAGTGCAGAAAGATGTAAGAGGGGTACAGAAGGGGTAGGATAGGTTCACAAAGATGCAGGTGAGGTGCAGAAAGAGGCAACAGAGGTGCAGAATGACGCAAGAGAGGTACAGAAATAAACAAGGTAAGAGTAGAAAGAGGCAAGAGAATTGCTGAAAGAAGCAAAAGACGTGCAGAAAGAAGCAGGAGAGGTGCAGAGGCAAGTGAGGTGCAGAAAGAGACAAGAGAACTGTAAAAAATGACAAGAGAGGTATAGAAAGAGGCAGGAGAGGTGCAGAAAGACGCAAGAAAGGTGCAGAAACACACAAGATAAGAGCAGAAAGAGGCAAGAGAATTGCTGAAAAAAGCAACTAAGTTGTAGAAAAAATCAAGAGAAGTGCAGAACGAGCCAGGTGAGGTGCAGGAAGAAGCAAGAGCAGTGCAGAAAGAACCAACAGAGGTGAAGCACGAGACAAGAGTGGTGCAGAAAGAGGTAGGAGGGGTGAACAAAGAGGCAAGAGAGGTACAGAAAGAGGCAGAAGAGGTGCGGAAACAAGGAAGAAAAGTTCAGAAAGAGGCAAGAGAATTGCTGAAAGAAGCAGCAGAGGTATAGAAAGAAGCAAGAGAAGTACAGAAAGAGGCAAGTAAGATGCAAAAAAAATCAAGAGTAATGTAGAAAGCACCAACAGAGGTGCAAACAGAGGCAAAAGGAGTGCAGAAAGAGGTAAGAGAGATGCAGAAAGAGATAAGAGGTGTACAGAAAGAGACAAGAGGGGTGCATAAATAAGGAAGAGAAGTGCAGAAAGAAGCAACAGAGGTGCTAAAAGAAGCACAAAAGGTGCAGAAAGAGCAAGAGAAGTGCAGAAAAAAAAACAACAGAGGTACAGAAAATGACAAGAGAGGTGCAGAAAGAGACAGGAGAGGTGCACAAAGACACAAAAGGGATACATAAAGAGGCAAGAAGGGTACAGAAAGAAGAAAGAGGAGTGCAGAAAGAAGCAAGAGAGGTGGAGAAATAGGGTAGAGGGGTGCTGCAAGTGGCATGAGGGGTGCACACATTTGCAAAAAAGATGCAGAACGAAGCAGGAGCAGTGCAGAAAGAACCATCAGAGGTACAAAATAGGCAAGAGGGGTGCAGAAATAGGTAGGAGAGGTACACAAAGAGGCAAGAGGGGCACATAAAGGGGCAGGAGGGGTGTAGAAAGAAGGAAGAGAAGTGCAGAAAGAAGCAACAGTGGTGCTGAAAGAGGCATCAAGGGTGCAGAAAGAGGCAAGAGAAGTGCAGAAAGAAGCAACAGAGGTACATAAAGAGGCAATAGTGGTGCAGAAACTGGCAGGAAAAGTGCAGAAAGAGGAAACAGGCATGCAGAAAGAGGCAAGAGAGGTGCAGAAAGAGGGCGAGGGTACAGATAGAGGCAAAGAGGTGCAGAAAGAAGCAGGTGAGGTACAGAAAGAGGGAACTGAGGTGCAGAAAGAAGCAACAGATGTGCAGAAACAAACAAGGGAAAAGCAGAAAGAGCCAAGAAAATTGCTGAAAGAAGCAACAGAGGTGTAAAGAGAAGCAAGAGAAGTGCATACAAATGTAAGTGAGGTGCTGGAAAAAAGCAAAAGCAGTGCAGAAAGAACCAACAGAGTTGCAAAAAGAGGTAAGAGGGGTGCAGAAAGAGGCAAGAGAGGTGCAGGAATAGGCACAAGTGAGGTGCAGAAAGAAGCAAGATAAGTGTAGAATGAATCAACAGAAGTGCAGATAGAGGGAAGAGGGCTGGAGAAAGAGGCAAGAGAGGTGCAGAAAGAGGGAGAGTGTACAGATAGAGGCAAAGAGGTGCAGAAAGAAGCAGATGAGGTGCAGAAAGAGGCAACAGAGGTGCAGAAAGAAAAAAGAGAGGTGCAGAAACAAACAAGGGAAGAGCAGAAAGAGGCAAGAGAATTGCTGAAAGAAGCAACAGATGTTTACAGAGAAGCAAGAGAAGTGCATAAAGATGTAAGTGAGGTGCATAAAGAAGCAAAAGCAGTGCAGAAAGAACCAACACAGTTGCAAAAAGAGGCAAGAGGGTTGCAGAGAATGGTAGGAGAGGTCAGAAAGAGGCAAGAGAGGTACAGAAAGAGGCAGGAGGGGTACAGAAAGAAGGAAGAGAAGTGCAGAAAGAAGCAACAGAAGCGCAGAAAGAGGGAAGGGGGCTGGAGAGAGAGGCAAGAGGGGCACGGAAAGAAGCAAGACAGATGCAGAAAGAAACAAAATAAGTGCAGAAAGAAAGAACAGAGGTGCAGAAAGAGGTAAAAGGATGCAGAAAGAAGAAGGAGGGGTACACAAAAAGGCAAGAGAGGTGCAGAAAGAGGAAAGAAGTGTGCAGAAAGAGGGAGGAGGGGTACAGAAAGAAGTAAATGAGGTTCAGAAAGAGGCAACAGAGGTGCAGAAAAAGGCTAGAGACGTGCAGAAACATGCAGGAAAGGTGCAGAAAGAGGAAACAGGCATGCAGAAAGAGGCAAGAGAGGTGCAGAAAGAGGGGAGAGGGTTACAGAAAGAGGCAAAGAGGCGCATAAAGAAGCAGGTGAGGTACAGAAAGAGGCAACAGAGGTGCAGAAAGACGCAAGAGATGTGCAGAAACAAACGAGGGAAGAGCAGAAAGAGCCACGAAAATTGCTGAAAGAAGCAACAGAGGTGTAAAGAGAAGCAAGAGAAGTGCATACAGATGTAAGTGAGGTGCAGAAAGAAGCAAAAGCAATTCATAAAGAGCCAACAGATTTGCAAAAAGAGGCAAGAGGGGTGCAGAAAGAGGCAAGAGAGGTGCAGGAAGAGGCACAAGTGAGGTGCAGAAAGAAGCAACAGAAGTGCAGATAGAGGGAAGAGGGCTGGAGAGAAAGGCAAGAGGGGTACAGAAAGAAGCAAGACAGATGCAGTAAGAAACAAAAGAAGTGCAGAAAGAAGGAACAGAGGTGCAGAAAGAGGCAAAAGGATGCAAAAAAGCCATAGGAGGGGTACACAAAAAGGCAAGAGACGTACAGAAAGACGAAAGAAGGGTGCAGAAAGAGGCAAGAGGGTTTCCAAAAGAAGTAAATGAGGTTCAGAAAGAGGCAACAGAGGTGCAGCAAGGGGCAAGAGATATGCAGAAAGTAGAAGAGATTTGCAGAAAGAGGCAAGAGAAGCACAGAAATAGAAAGAAATGTACAGAAAGAAGCAACGGAAATGCAGAAAGAGGCAAGAGAGGCACAGAAGAAAGCAAGAGTGGCTTGCACACCATTAGTACCAATTTAATCCCCACGTTTAGCAATAAGTAACAGGTGACCAGTCTAGGTTTGCAAAGTGCCTTTCACCATGCTGTAACACTTGTCCCTGCATTTTTGATAACTTTTGAGCTGTTTGTGCTAGAAACAAGGCTTTTTTGTTCACCACTGCATATTAGGGAGCAGATGATGGATTATGTGGCTAATGATGAAAATGTATGGCCCCCTTTCCCTGAGCCACCTCTGGTCCCAAGGACCCTATCCCCCTGGCCAGCATTTACTTTTTTTATTTAAGAGGGAGGTGCGTGTCCCCCCTCCTGAGGCAAATTATGGCACGGGGACCCCATCCCAATGGGCCTGGCCAGGCTTTATTTTTTAATTTTTTTCATTTAGGAGGGGGGCCACGTTGCACCCCTTCTGAGGCCAATTATGGCCCCGGGTACTCCATCCCCGGGGCCGGCCTTCCATTTTTTTAAATTAAATAAAATGTAGCCCACCCCGGGCCGGGCATTAATGTTGCGGACTGTGGGGGGAGCCCCAATGCCCCATGGTCCCTGCCGGCTCCACGCCTCCTGTGGGAGCCGACATTGCTTTTGGGCAAGTTGCCCAAAAGCATTCTGCTTCGCTTCATGGAAGTTAGAGCAGGCTTTCTGAAATGAATTACACTGTGCGGGCGATAAGACAAAGGTGATTGAGTATTCAAAAAGCCCGCTATATTTCCAAAATTTGATGTTTGGTATTTATACCAAAATTCAATGGCTGATCTGTGCATTTGAACATTTATAAACGAAATGTTAATGGGAATGCAAAACAGATTGTAAGGTCTAAACTGTGTTTACATATAAGTAGGACTGACACTTTGGTTGTTTACATTTGCACTGGTCACTTCAAACACAGACAAAAAAAATTGTATAAAAAATATCAGCTGAGCCTTCCACCACAGGGAAAGGAGGAGCTTAAATGAAAATTGCCGTGATGGGGTTTACACAGTCTAAGGAGGACGGCGTTCGAAAAAGGCACGGACCGAAACTAGTCACGCCAAATATCCTGAATAAATTACCTTAAAACTGAACCCGCAGTGTCTCTTGCAGTCTTCTTAACAGGAGGAGTGAATGGAATTAATGTTTACGCGGATCCAATAACGCGCACAAGAGACCCCCTCAAAAAGTGGCCGTGACAACATTTGGAACATTGGAATTGTTGCTGAGGGGTCGGAGGATTGCACGGCTCGCCACAAGCCTCAGAATAAACAACTAGCAGCTGGGAACATCGAGGCACGGACAGCACTGAGTGACGCTGTTGCTGTTTTGTGCCCTAACAGCTGTGCAACTTCGGAGGCAGTGGCAGGGGGAAGCTGGTTTGCGAAGGTGCCACAGGGTGTTATTGAGTGAAACCCCATCGTCCTGGAACGGATTACAAGCCCGCTGTATTCTGGGACCAGGAATCCGCAACACTAATGTTAGCTCGAGTAACCCGCTCCAGGTGAGCCTTCCACCACAGGGAAAGGAGGAGCTTAAATGAAAATTGCCGTGATGGGGTTTACACAGTCTAAGGAGGACGGCGTTCGAAAAAGGCACGGACCGAAACTAGTCACGCCGAATATCCTGAATAAATTACCTTAAAACTGAACCCGCAGTGTCTCTTGCAGTCTTCTTACTGGGAGGAGTGAATGGAATTAATGTTTACGCAGATCCAATAACGCGCACAAGAGACCCCCTCAAAAAGTGGCCGTGACAACATTTGGAACATTGGAATTGTTGCTGAGGGGTCGGAGGATTGCACGGCTCGCCACAAGCCTCGGAATAAACAACTAGCAGCTGGGAACATCGAGGCACGGACAGCACTGAGTGACGCTGTTGCTGTTTTGTGCCCTAACAGCTGTGCAACTTGGGAGGCAGTGGCAGGGGGAAGCTGGTTTGCGAAGGTGCCACAGGGTGTTATTGAGTGAAACCCCATCGTCCTGGAACGGATTACAAGCCCGCTGTATTCTGGGACCAGGAATCCCCAACACTAATGTTAGCTCGAGTAACCCGCTCCAGGTGAGCCTTCCACCACAGGGAAAGGAGGAGCTTAAATGAAAATTGCCCTGATGGGGTTTACACAGTCTAAGGAGGACGGCGTTCGAAAAAGGCACGGACCGAAACTAGTCACGCCGAATATCCTGAATAAATTACCTTAAAACTGAACCCGCAGTGTCTCTTGCAGTCTTCTTAATGGGAGGAGTGAATGGAATTAATATATATATATACATATATATATATGCGAAACCCAAAATGTCCTCAGATGAGGGTGCACTTGACAGGATGTCACATGTCATTCCATTCTTTTAGGCAACCTGCAATTCCAACAACAATAGGTTTTTATGCCTTACCCGTTTCGGGCTGCCAAAGTCCTTGTTCACAGGTTCCTCTCATGGCATCCACAAAATTAGCACAAATCTACAATTCATTTTCAAATTTTCTCTTTATTGCCTCTAGTGGCATGCTCATTAGTATCCAAGGTTGCAGGGATAGATAGCTCATAGTACGTTTCCCTAAGTGGGTTCCCATCAGTGGGTGTTTTATTTCTCCTTCTTTGCATGCTGGGATTTGTAGTTCATGTTCCTTTTTCCCTGGTGGGTGTAAAGAATGGCCCCAGGACCCCATGCCTCAGCACTGCAGTAAATTATATTATTTTTAAAAGGGACGGTGGTGTGTAGACAGCCCACATTTAGGTGTAGATTTCCATTCTGCCATAGTGAGGAGCAAAATAAAGGACAGTTACACCTACTTGTGTGTGTAAATCTAAGCTTGAGCAAATCTATACATCCAAACCTACCTTTGTGAATCAGCTGTTTGTAGATAGATAGATAGAGAGATAGATAGATAGATAGATAGATAGATAGATAGATAGATAGATAGATAGATAGATAGATAGATAGATAGATAGATAGATAGATAGATAGATAGATAGATAGATAGATAGATAGATAGATAGATAGATAGATAGATAGATAGATAGATAGATAGATAGATAGATAGACAGGTAGATGTTAACCCGTGTCTGTAAGAGGTTTGCTGTTGTTAATTTCAGTTTCCTCTGTAAAGTTCAACCCACCAAACAGCATAAATATAATGTTATTCTCAAAGTGCGATAGGATGAGGACATGTTGCTTTCACTAGTGTGGCACTGCTGGATTGTGGCTGCTTTTCACGGATGCATGCTCCAACCCCTTTACATTTCTACATTCTAATAAGAGTGAACAGCATAAATTATCCCTAATTCTTGACTCTGTGATGAAGCAGCCATCTGGTCTAATACCACTTTGACAGTGATGTAAGACTGAGCACTCGGTACTTGGTCTGCTGCACAGAAAAGGACATATTTTAAAATGTCAGAATATATCAGAAGCGTAGAAAGGAAAGTTTGCATTTATGAAAATTGATAGTATTGGAGATATATCATGATGCAGATCTAATCATGTTTGCTGGTGTGGGGAATTGAATTAAAAGCTGATTTGAATATTTGTAATTAAGGACGTGTTTTAACATTTTTTCCATTTCATTCTGTTTATGTGAAACAAGCTGATTTAGCTGAGGTTTTTAATCTCAAAGGAAATGTTCTCAGAATAGCATGCTCTCTGTTTCCTAACCCTTCCTAAGCACAATTTTTGACATAAGGAAATAAAGGGGAAAAAGGACTTGTAGCATAGCTCCGATGGGTACAAAGTGTAAATTATAGGAAATGTGTGGGTGTTTCAAAGAGCTGTCCTTCCGACAACTTTGGGAATAAATGTGATATTACATTTCCACATTTTTCACAGCATGCTGGGCAAAAAGAGAAGGAAATGTAGTGCACTCAAAAACATTTATAGTCGTATATTTACAAAGTTGCCCTGGGGCAGGTATTTACATATCATTTGTTGACTCTAAATAGTTCACTCCCATTGGATAAAAAGTGTTGACCTGAAGGCCCATTACTGATGAGCATGCGTCATTAGATCTTGCAGCATCGGTGACATGAAAGAAAGCAAACCTGGTCTACAGTACATGTGATTTTTTAATAATTGGTTACATCTTAGAGCACCTGATGAATAGAAATAAAAAGTATGTGACTATATTAGTAGAATTTAAAAATGCTTATGCCCTAAACATTGTAAATGTACATGTACTTATATAGCGCAAATCACTGACCGAGGTCGGTATCTAAGCGCTTGCTTAGGGAACCCGTCCTGGTATTCCCCTGTGAGATAACCCCGGCAGGATATCCACAAGGTGAAAGCCAGGCATCCTGCCGCGAGGGGCCATTGTGGAGATTAAGCAAGCTATTGCCCTGAGTCGCAGAGTGTGAACCTGTGAGTCGAGAAGGCACCGGAGCGAGAATTATCGAGTCCGTGGAATTTTTAGCCCAAGACCAGCCGAGGCGGGGAATTGAACCCTGGTCCAGGGCCGATCTCAGCTTCCGGGTCTGCCACCTCTAACCCCTGAGCCACACTTCTCCACATTCTAGACATTGTGCTTTTATATTGATTGTTGTCCAGATTGCCCTCCACATTATTGTTCTCTAGAAGCTCCTTAGCTGGGAGTGTCTAAATCGACAAAAATCTATGGCCTTACAGTTGGCTGCTGGTTCAACTATTGTGTCTTTTAATTTCACTAACTTTCAAGAAAAGAAGAAATGTATTTTATCTTTTAGTCTGGATGATTGTATCCACCGCGGGCTCCTACTGGAATCGCATGGAGACACATTCTGGGAATAAGGCCCATGTGTGGTTCTGGTCTGAGGAGTTAAGCAGGTTGTCATTTTTTCTCCTTGGATGGCCCTTTAGGAAACTCCATGCCAGATACTACTCCACGGAGCTGGGTCCATCGACATGCCTGTCCCATTGCATTGTCTGTCCTTCTGTCTTGTGATTAATGGGCGACCACTCTGCAGGCCCCCAAGTGAATCCATTGATAGTATTAATGTCATCCCAAGGAGTTGATGGGGTCACAACCCCAGTAATCTTGTGTTTGTAAATGTAAATGTAAATAGATACTTGTACGCACTACTCACCCGCAAGGGTCTCAAGGCGCTTGTACGAATACCGCTGTGGAACCCATCCTGGCTTTCCCTGTGAGGCGTCCTCTCCTGGGCACCCCCAAGGTGGAGGCCAGGCATCCTTAGTGTTGTGGGGGCCGTTGTGGAGATTAAGCAAGCTATTGCCCAGAGTTGCAGAGTGGGACTCCATGGAGGGTGAGATCACTTACTCATGTGTCCTCCTCGCTCTCATGGGCACTTCAGGCGCAGCTGCCACTGAGCCGGTTTAATCCTGCTGAATATAAATTCATCTACAGATCACCACGGCTCTGGGCTTCACAGTGAGGCATGCCTCCCAGCTAGTGTGAATTGCCCGTTCCATGTGTTTGAGAATATACAGAGTGACACATGGTGCACGAGCTGGATCAACTGACCCCAACTCAGAGTGCCTGATGAGGATACGGAAAGCTATAAAACAACACTTTTTCCTCAATCGCGTTGTTTAGAAGTCAAAGTTGGCCAGATTTGTCCATGAGCAGCCTCTCATGTGTGGATTAGCACTACTGAGATTCTGCCCGGGGTCTCTTGGGATGGCAACTCAGCAGGAGAGCTGGTCTACTACTGCACAGCCTTATTGGGATATCAAGAGTCCTCCTGCTATAAACTAACATTTGAATGCTGGATTGTCACCGGTTGTAAGGTCTTTACTAATACTGTACCGTTGGTATAATGTATTCCTTTCCCTTCTTTCCATTGTTCCTTTGAACCTTTATTCCTCCATCGCCTGTTATGCACTATGGAATGTTCCTAACGGTTGCTGGGCACTTGTGTTTTGACTGAAGAGTTGATGGTGTGTAAATAAATGGGGTTGCCTGGGGGTGGAATTCAAGGAATATCCCCCCCAGGCTGCTTCGGGCCTAATGTTACGGCCCTGAGCGAGCATGTGAAGGCAGGGTACCTGCTTTAGATTGCGGCGAGTTGGGGGTTCCCGAGGAAGGTAGGAGGTTTGCTTCGTCTGTGGTGTCATCAATGGTGGTTTTTATTGGCGTTTTCATTATGCTTATTATTTAAATTATGGCAGAGTCCTCTGCTGACGTTAGGGAGGCTTTGAGGCTGCTTTGCCAGGCAGGAAAGGAGGATTTATTGGTTCCAGGGGTTCTGGGTCATGCCTGGACAGGATTGACTGAAAGAAGAAGGGCTTCTTCTGATGGTGTTTCTGCTGCTCTTGTAGCTTGTTCTGTTTCTGACTGCTCCCCAGGGAATGTTTCTGTGAATTGCGCAGGGGTATTGGTAAAGTTTTGAAAAGGAGTTCCTCTCTCACCTCTGTACAGCAGCCTGCTTCATCAAGTTTGGGTGAAAGGAGGGGCAGGTCTCACACACTCTCAGTCAGGGGTAGTCTTCCCAAGAAAGAAATCTCTCTTAAAGGGGAATGTTGCAGTAAATATGAGGTGCTTTTGGTGGATAATGATGTAATGGTGCCATCTAGTGGTGATTTTAATGTGAATAATTTTTGCATAATTCAAGAGGATGCTTTTCAATTTACAAATGGCAAAGGAAATATCCCTATTTTTGGTAAGAGGTCACATTTGTCCAAAAATGTGAATTCTGCGTCAGGTGAGAGGTCTCTCTTCCCTATGGTTTCTTGTGAGAGTGGTGAGTCCCTTTTTGGCGGCGCTATTTTGTCCACCTGTGATACATCCAGGGATGGAGTTAAACTATATTCTGTTTTAACAACGTCTAAGAATAGTCAGGCTTTTCCTTCTAAGCAGCTGGAGGATGTTATTTTTGCAGGGAACGAGGTTAGTAAGGATGGAGATGTTTCAGTCAGGGCTAAAAAGGTGCCACAAGGTCAGGGAAAATGGGTGTGGGTTTGTGATGAGAGTAAGGGAGGCAGTGCTTTTTCTTCATTAGTTATGGAGGATCCTATGTCAGCAAGTCCTGGCTTCTTGCAGGCCAACGAAGGGATAAGGTTGCACAGGGCATCAAGTGCAGTGACAAACCATTGAACAGGTCTAAAGCTTCCTGTTCAATCTCTGAGCAAGAAAAGGAAAATCTTGGGGTGATTTTCCCAACACCTCTGGTTGACCACAAAATTGAGCAGTTCAAAAAAGCGTTGAACTGGGAAAATTTTGATTGTGGGGTAGGGGTTGGGGTGCAGCCAAGCTGCAGTGGGGACATTCAGTTGGTTCATGATTAGGGGGACAATGATTTTTTCAGAACTAGAAGAAGGGGACATTGGGGCTGGGGATGACGGCATTGTTACTAGAGTTTTCCTTTCAAGCAGAAGGGGGTGTCACTAACAAGATGTCCAAAGCTCATATTTTGCAGATCAAAGAGTCAGAAAAGAGCTGGAGGGATTACATAAGACATACAGGTTGCAGTGAAGGTGTCAGCAAGAAGAAATATTTGGTGCTGGACACGGCCTTTCGAACAGGTGAGCCGCCTTTTGGTAATTTTTCTAACACAAATATTAGGAAACGCAAAGCAGACGAAATTCTCTTCAAAGGTAAGTTTCAGTTGCTAAGATCTGTTGTCATTGCGAGAAATCTTTTAGACCCACAAGAAATGTTACCTCCTAGTATAAGTGAAGACAAGGGCTATTTATCTGAGTTGGACTGACTTGCTCCTAATGAAAAAGCAGTGTCTAAAGAAAAAGAAGATAAAACAAAAGGGAGGATTTAAAAATGCTGCCTTACATGGGCCTCTTGGTTCCCATTTAACTAACAATACTAAAGAAAAAATTTGGAATGGTGAGTTTGCTGATGTTTTTAAATTGCTTCACAGAGAAATCCAATCTAACGAAGGTTCTAGGGAAGAAGCTTGGGAACTAGCTAGGAGACCTGGAGATCCTACCAATATAGATTCTTGGACATCAGCCTTTCTGATTTTCACAAGTGTTTATTGTGAGAAATTTCCAGATAGATCAGTATCTATTTTAAAATATTTAGATACAATCAGAAAGGCTCAGTCTGAATTTGGAGGGTTTGCATGGCTTCATTATGATGAGGAGTTTAGAGCCCAGCTAGTCCTGACTCCAGATAAACCCTGGGGAGAAGTCAACAAGGAATTAAGGGTCCAGTGGATATATCCACAGAGGCCACCTCCTACCTTGCATACTGCAAGCAGACTAGCTGTTACTCACCGTCCTTTTCTTAACAGACCCACCTAGGTAGGGGTGGTTCTTGGGCCAAGCCTCAATCATTCATTCCAGTAGCGTGCTGCAATTTTAACAGGGGCTATTGCCAAAAGAAACCCTGTAAATACAGACATGAATGTTCCAAATGCTGTAGTAAGTACACCATTTTGCAATGTTTCGGTGGACAAGCCCACAGGAGTATTGTTGGACAGGGTAGAGGGCGGGTGCTCCATTCCAGCCTAACTTCAAGGGCAGTTACCCCAATATATATTCCAAAACTATGTTATTGGCTTCAGTTCTATCCTCTAAGGGTCAAGGCTTTAAAATTGGAGTGGGGTTTCAAAGAGGGTTTCCGCCTGGGTTATTAGGGCTCTAGGTGCTGTAGGTTTGCTCAGAATTTGAAATTCTCTAATCAATTCCCACAGATTATTGCTAAGAAACTGCTTTCTGAAATTACAGAAGGCAGGATGGCTGGTCCTTTTTCTACTTGGCCTCTTCCTGGCCTTATCATTTCACCCTTTGAAGTTGTTCCAAAAAAGACCCACAGTGAATTTCCCATGATCCAGCATTGGTTGTGGCCCTAAGGTTTTTCAAAAAATGATTTCATAGCCAAAGAAGATATGATGGTACAATTTGCTTCAGTAGATGTGGCTCTTGAACTGGTATGGAAAGCAGGCTCGCATGCTGAGTTAGCAGAATGCGAAATTCTGTCTGCCTTTAGATTACGTCCTGTACACCCATGGGATTTTGCTTTGCTAGGCATCCACTTTAAAGAACAATTTTCCATCGATAAAGTTTTGCCTATGGGGTGTGCAGTTTTTTGTCAACGTTTTGAGGATTTTTACTAATTTCTTCAATGGGTTTTCACTGTTAAATCAGGTCATCTTCAAGTGTAATTACAAGCAAAGAAAATGGTTGTAGTGTTCCCCTAGAGCAGGGAAAACGTCTGCACATAAAGTACTATTCTTCTCAGTGTAATTCTTTAAGACGTATAATGAAAACGAAAAAATGTATTAAGCTGTCTACACACCCACCACCAGGGATGTCAACAAGGCACGAATGCCTCAATTACAATAAGAGAAAATAACAAGCCACTTCAGCACTCCTGTTCGTATTCAATTAATATATGCCATTAAAGATCATCTGGCTATATTTAGAGTCCAAACCCGTTGTTTTGTCTAGAATTCATCCATAATCATGTCAGTTCATCTAATGTTCAACGAGGATGTAGTTGGCGCAAAAAATCAAGGTTCAGTGTAGCGAGTATATCCTGAACCTAACCACCAATATTGCTCTGAATGTACGCACCTGTATTTGTAGTTTAGTAAACCGCAGCTTGGTGGGTGGTCTCTCCTGGTCATACACGCAAATTTGTTATAAAAGAGACCATGATAAGTCTCTAACAAGTCGAATGTCAGCCGACTCAGCAACCGTCGTCAATTGACATAACAGCAATACTTTTACTTATAGGAAGGAAGGCTCCGTCAACCTATCCCCTATTTACTGTGAGAAGACACTACCGGGTGACATTATCCCGCTGTAATACAGTGGCCATTAAACTTCAGTTGTCCACACATCTACTTTTCTTTGCCTTGAAAAAGTCTCTGTGAGATGAAACACGTGTCGGCGGTGTGAGCTGTGAAGTTGTTATAAATTATTGGTGTCTAATAAAAGAATCTTTGGAGGAATACAACCTGACTTGGATCTCTGAATTTGGAGTTGCATAAATGCGGATACTATACAAACTATGATTATGGACGAATTCTAGACAAGACAACGGGTTTGGACTCTAAATATAGCCAGATGATCTTTAATGGCATATATTAATTGAATACGAACAGGAGTGCTAAAGTGGCTTGTTATCTTCTCTTCATGTTCAAGTGTAACATTATCTGGATGACTTTCTGTTTGTTGGTGTAGCGAAAACCCAACAGTGCAGCAGAGCTCTTCAGTTTTTTCAGTCCCTTACCAAGGAATTAGGTGTGCCTCTTGCAAAAGAAAAGACAGAAGGCCCTGCAAGTTGTTTCATCTATCTGAGTATTGAAATTGACACAATGAAAATGGAGGCCAGACCACCACTGGTGAAAGTAAAAGAGATTTCTGATTTCCTTCAACATGCTAGGTTATCTCTGAAAATCACCTTGTTTGAGATGCAACGATTATTAGGTTATTTGAACTTTGCTTGCAAAGCGTGGAAAGCTGGTAGGTCTTTTAGTAGGCGTTTAGGTTTTGCAATGTCAGGGATTACCTTACCTCATCTTAGGGTGCAAGTGTCGGTCGCCATGAGAGCTGACTTTAAAGCGTGGATTATGTTTCTTAACGTCTTCAATAGAGTCACTATTTGGTCTTTAGACAAAAAAATGTTGTGGTCTTATTCATATTTTCTCTGAGACTTCAGGGGCCAATGGATTTGGGTTCTTCTGGGATGGGAAATGGTGTGTAGAAGCCTTGCTAGAGAGGTAGATTGCAGAAAAACAAATGAAACATTTTTGAATTCTTTCCTCTGGTTGTAGCTTTGGCCGTTTGGGGTTCAAGATTGGCTAATAAAACCGTTCTTTTTCACTTTGACCACAAAACTGTGGTTGACCTAGTGAATGGTCAAAAGGCCAAAGATAGGCAGCTAAAATTATTACAGTGCTTCATGCTAGATTGCCTGATGTTCAATATAACTTTTAAAGTAAAGCATGTGCCAGGCTTTCTAATAAGATAGCAGATGCGTTATATCGTTCTCAGTGGCAGAGATTCTGTGGTTTGTTACCCGGAGCAGATCCAGAGAAAACTCAGATTCCTCAAGAGGTATGGGAGTTAGCTGTTTGAAGATACGGAACTTTGTTGAAAACTCTCTTGCTTCCAGTACACGCTTAGCTTACAGAAGAGCTTGGGCAGAATTCATACATCTAGGGCTTCTTTTCGAAGCAACAATGAGCTAGGGGCCGGATGTAGGTATAGGTAGGCTATTACCGGTTGGTAACGACCGAATTCGGCCGTTACCGACCGGTAATAGGCTTTTCCTATGTAGGAGGCTTTTTTACCGATTCGGTAAATAACGAATCGGTATTTACCGATTCGGTATTTACCGAATCATCATTTACCAATTCGGCATTTACCGAATCGGTAAATGAGATGTAGGAAGCACGGTAAACAGTGCTTCTGGGCTTTAAGAATTAGTTATTTACCAGTTTAGTTGGTGGTAAATAACAGATTCCTATGTAAATGCAAATATATGCATTTACACCTTTGCCATGTGACAGACATACATGCCCTTAGGGCATGTATGTGTTGCACATGTGCACACAAGCACAAATCAGGGGTGCTGCAGGGTGTCAAAGTGACACCCTGCCACCCTTGACTTTTTTCCAATTTTACCGAATCGGTAATTACCGATTCGGTAAATGACATTCATTCCTATAGGCCACCGGGCCCATAGGAATGAATGGCAAATACCGAATCGGTAATTACCGATTCAGTAAATACCGAATCTTAACAATTCAGTATTTTTTACCGAATAATTACCTACATTGCATTTACCGATTCGAAAATACCGCATCGGTAAAATTCGGTATTTTCGATTTGGTAAATCTAAATTACCTACATCTAGCCCTAGGTTGTATAAATCATAACAATGATATTTTTACAGTTTATAATGGACATTATTGATAGGAATATCTCAGCAATTGCCGGAAAACTGGCAGGTATTCTTTTTTATGGGAAGTGTTTTTGGAGATACGAACCACCCTTAGGAGAACTGGGTAGGAGAATTTTACAGGGCTGGGGTAAAATAAAGAAACCTACTGCTGTTCTGAGAAAGCCCATATCTCTTGCATTACTGAACAACATCATAAAAACCTTACCTCAAATTTGCTATTCATATTTTGAATTTTTGTTATTCAAGCTTTGCATGGCATGGTTATTTTTTGGGGTAATCAGACATAATATCGAAAAAATAATATCGACAAGACATAATATCGAAGTTTTAATATCAAAGGTAGATAATATAGAAATATAAAAATATTGAATACAAAAATATCGTATTCAGTAAGTATAATACAATATCGAAAGCAAGAATATCATTAGACAAAATATCGACTATAAAAAATATCGTTTTATAGTAAAAAAAAAATGAATTACTAAAAAATATGTAATGAGATATGAAAAAAGTAATATCCAAAAATATTTAAAAACCAAAAAAATATAAATATAATCAATAAAATAATAAATAAAAATAGATATCTAGTTTTAGGAGCGGGTTATTGGATTTATAGGGGATAAGGGTGGGGAGTATTTTAAAATATATGTAATAAAAATATAATAATTTAAAAAACATTAATAATTATTTTTATTATATTTAATATTAATTTTTTTAAAAAAAAAGATATCTAGTTTTAGGAGCGGGCTATTGGGTATATAGGGGATGAGGGTGGGGAGTGTTTTAAAATATATTTAATAAAAATATTAACAAATTATTAAAATTAATAAATGTTTTTATAATAATTTAATTTTTTTTAAAATGTTCATATGTATTGATTATAAAAGAATATTTAATTAATGTTTTAATTAATAATATTTATTAATAATAGATAACAATCATTAGGAGAGGGTAAATGTGTTTATAGGGGATAAGGGTGGTAGTGTAATATAAAACATTTTCAGAAAATATATGAAATAAAATATTTTAAAAAAATTATTTATTAATTTTTGTTTATAAATTTAAAATTATTCCTATTTAAAAACGTATACAAACAAAATATATTTAAAATGTTTTATTATTAATAATAAATAAGATTACATTACTATCAATAGGAGTGGGTTATTGGGTTTTTAGGGGATAAGGGTGTAGATTATAAAAAAAAAGGAAAAATAAAAAAAACAAAATTTGTATTTATATCATCTTTAATTATTAAATAGTGAATAAAATATACATTTTTAAAAAATATTTTTAATGTACACAGGAGTTGGAATAGTAGTTATTATGTAATTAGTGTCCAGCACCTATTTCTATTTAATGTAGACTGGAGGTGGAATAGTAATTATTCATTAATTAGTGTCCACCACCTACTTCAATTTAATGTAGACTGGAGTTGGAATAGTAATTATTAATTAATTAGTGTCCAGCACCTACTTCAATTTAATGTAGTTTGGAGAAGGAATAGTAATTATTAATTAATTAGTGTCCAGCACCTACTTTTATTTAATGTAGACAGGATTTGAAATAGTAATTATTATTTAATTATTGTCCAGCACCAACTCAAATTTAATGTAGACTGGAGTTGGAATAGTAATTATTAATTAATTAGTGTCCAGCACCTACTTCAATTTAATGTAGACTGGAGTTGGAATAGTAATTATTAATTAATTAGTGTCCAGCACCTACTTCAATTTAATGTAGATTGGAGTAGGAATAGTAATTATTAATTAATTAGTGTCCAGCACCTACTTCAATTTAATGTAGACTGGAGTTGGAATAGCAATTATTAATTAATTAGTGTCCAGCACCTACTTCAATTTAATGTAGACTGGAGTTGGAATAGTAATTATTAATTAATTAGTGTCCAGCACCTACTTCAATTTAATGTAGACTGGAGTTGGAATAGTGATTATTAATTAATTAGTGTCCAGCACCTACTTCAATTTAATGTAGATTGGAGTAGGAATAGTAATTATTATGTAATTAGTGTCCAGCACCTACTTAAATTTAATGTATTTTGGAGTAGGAATAGTAATTATTAATTAATTAGTGTCCAGCACCTACTTTAATTTAATGTAGACAGGATTTGGAATAGTAATTAATATTTAATTATTGTCCAGCACCAACTTAAATTTAATGTAAACTGGAGTTGGAATAGTAATTATTAATTAATTAGTGTCCAGCACCTACTTCAATTTAATGTAGACTGGAGTTGGAATAGTAATTATTAATTAATTAGTGTCCTGCACCTACTTCCATTTAATGTAGACTGGAGTTGGAATAGTAATTATTAATTAATTAGTGTCCAGCACCTACTTCAATTTAATGTAGACTGGAGTTGGAATAGTAATTATTAATTAATTAGTGTCCAGCACCTACTTCAATTTAATGTAGGCTGGAGTTGGAATAGTAATTATTAATTAATTAGTGTCCAGCACCTACTTCAATTTAATGTAGACTGGAGTTGGAATAGTAATTATTAATTAATTAGTGTCCAGCACCTACTTCAATTTAATGTAGACTGGAGTTGGAATAGTAATTATTAATTAATTAGTGTCTAGCACCTACTTCAATTTAATGTGGACTGGAGTTGGAATAGTAATTATTTTTAAATTAGTGTCCAGCACCTACAGCAATTTTATGTAGATTGGAGTAGGAATAGTAATTATTATTTAATTAGTGTCCAGCACCTACTTAAATTTAACGTAGACTGGAGTTGGAATAGTAAATATTGATTAATTGGTGTCCAGCACCTACTTCAATTTAATGTAGACTGGAGTAGGAATAGTAATTATTATTTAATTAGTGTCCAGCACCTACTTCAATTTAATGTAGACTGGAGTTGGAATAGTAATTATTAATTAATTAGTGTCCAGTACCTACTTCAATTTAATGTAGACTGGAGTTGGAATAGTAATTATTAATTATTTAGTGTCCAGCACCTACTTCAATTTAATGTAGACTGGAGTTGGAATAGTAATTATTAATTAATTAGTGTCCAGCACCTACTTCAATTTAATGTAGACTGAAGTTGGAATAGTAATTATTAATTAATTAGTGTCCAGCACCTACTTCAATTCAATGTAGACTGGAGTAGGAATAGTAATTATTAATTAATTAGTGTCCAGCACCTACTTCAATTTAATGTAGATTGGAGTAGGAATAGTAATTATTAATTAATTAGTGTCCAGCACCTACTTCAATTTAATGTAGACTGGAGTTGGAATAGTAATTATTAAATAATTAGTGTTCAGCACCTACTTTTATTTAATGTAGATTGGAGTGGGAATAGTAAGTAATATTTTTTAGTGTTTAGCACCTATTTCCATATCAAGTACAGTGGAGTTGGAATAATTATTTTTATTAAATTAGTGTCCAGCATTAATTTTATTTTTATATAGATTGGAGTGGGAATAATAGGTTACATTTTATTAATATCCTGTACCTAATTGGATTTTGCAAATAATAATATTGTGAGATTATAGTAATAACAAAATAGAAAATGTGAAACATGTTTGAAAAAAACTATTTATTAGGTTTTGTATTTTTAGCAGAGATAACAATTTAAATAATAATTATTTCACTTTTATGAAACATTTATATTTCTGCTAATAATTTGCAAACACAATTACAATAAAATTAACAGAAGAAGAAGAAAATATAACATGGTTATATTTAATATGTAATATTATTTCTTTATAGTATTACATATTATATAGTAAATAAAATAAAAAATTAATAACAAAATTAATATTATTAGAGGTAGGGGTGGAGAGACATGGCCGAGTTCCACGCCTCGGCGTAGTCTCCTGCGACTGGTGACCTATTGGCCCCGCCTCTGTGATGTGAAGGCGAAACGCTGGCAAGTTGACAGGCTGCTGTGTACTTTGTGAGGCTCCGTGAAGCCCCGGGTGAAAACTCAATGGCGAAACGCTAATGGGCTGCTGCTAAAGTGCTCCATGCTCCGTGAGGAAAGAGAGCTGGGACGCTCACCGAAATGCGAGAAAGCAGCTTTCTGAATTACGCTTCGAGTCCTGCCTTGTGAGGCATTAACAGACTGCTGCTGCCGCTGCTAAAGTGCTCCGTGCACCGTGAGGTAAGAGAGCTGGGACACGCACCGAAAACGCGAGAAAGCAGCTTTTGGAATTACGCTTCGAGTCCTGCCTTGCCTTGTGAGACATTGACAGACTGCTGCTGCTGCTGCTAAAGTGCTCCGTGCACCGTGAGGTAAGAGAGCTGGGACGCTCACCGAAAATGCTTACAAGCTGCAGCACGTAAACGGCAGGCTTTTCAAATCATTACCACATAAGGGCGAGAAAGCAGCTTTCTGAAATACGCTTCGAGCCTGTCTCCGAGCCCTGACTGCTGCTGCTCGCATATTTTGTGAAGAGCCTAAGGGGGAAGAGTTTCTACGAATTTCAGCCGCTTTCTTGTGGGATAACGCCTTCGAGCCGGCCTTCGAGCCTGCCCTCGTTTGAATGGAAGGATCTGCTGATTCGGATGGTCTCAGGTAGGCTCGTAGTGCTGGCGGCCTTTTTTTTTTTTTTTGGTTAACAAGAGGACTTGCAGAATCCTTCTGGAGCTGGCGCAGGCGGAGACAGGCTGGTCGAAAGGGGGAAAGACATTAGTGCTGTTATAAAGCCGGTAATAAAAGCCAAGGAAGCAAGAAAATAAAAAATAAACAAATAAACAAACAAATAAACAAGGGGGAAATAAAAAAAAAAAATATATATATAAAAAAATATATATATAATTCTTCTTCTGAAAAGGGGAAAGGGGAAAGCGGAGAGAAGGAAGGAAGAAGAAAAAAGGGAAGAAATGGGTAAACCACAGAAAGAGAGTGATGATACAGTAAAGCTCAGTAGAGTAGAAGCGGCTGCACGTCAGAAAGCCAAAACTCGCCTTGCCTTAGCCAGGAAGGCTGAGCGCAAGGCTGCAAAAGACAGAAATAGAGATGAGAATAGGGTTGAAAACTCTGTTTTGGAAGATTCTACACCTGAGTCATCAGAAGATGAATCGCCCCCCTCCTCTGTTTCTCTGCAAGATGATCAGCGAAAAGCAGCAAAAGAGGGGGGTAATGTTGATGACAACAATGTCGCAGATGCTTTACCTCAGTCTGAGGCAGATCTCCAAATTCAAGTCCCTATAACCCCTAAAACTTCACTGGTTTCTGCCCTGGCAGTGCCCCCAGCAGATGAGAAGAAGAGCAAGAGCGGTGCTGGTGCTGGAGGGAAGGAAGTGAAAGATTTTCCACTGTTTGCAAAAAAAACGACTCCAAAAACACTCCCCCCCCCTTCGGAACAAACGCCTCGAAATTCCACTACATCTTTGGCAGCGTCCCCGGCTATATCGGTCACAGATCCCGGCATTATTGAAACCTTACCTCAAACTTCGATTCCCACAGTAGGTGGGGCTGTAAATGAGGGAGAACTCTCGCGAGATTCAACTCCCAGGAACGAAGAAACGGCGGGATTCAACACTAGCCTATCCGATTTTGAAAAGAGATCTGAAGAGAGATATCAGCTAGATATTCGCGAAATGCTCAATTTAATTCTCGATGAGATCCGCGAAATTAAAAACAATCAACAAGTGGAGCTAGCTGCTCTTCATGCTAGAATGGACAAGCTCGAGGAGTTAACCGTATCGCTCCCAAATAGAGTAATGGAGGCGGAATCCAGGATCTCGACTCTGGAAGATCAAATGGGACTGGTAACAGGAGCAACCAGGGAGGCCACCAAGAAGAGGATCTCCATGGAAAACAAACTCGAGGAGTTGGAAAACCACTCTCGCAGGTCGAATCTGAGAATTGTAGGAGTCCCGGAAGGGACAGAAGGCTCCGACACAGTTCAGTGGGCTAACTCCTTTATCCAAAAGGTAGTTCTTCCAGAGTTCGATGGAGACTTGACAATTACAAGGGCTCATAGAGTACCAGCACAGCGTTTTGCAAACTCCCCATTTCCTAGAACCATCTTACTGAATTTTGCGGACTTCAGGATAAAAGAACGAATCCTCTCAAGGGCATATCAACAACGCCAGTTCAATGTCTCTGAGACGGCAAAATGTAGAATATTTTCGGACATGACAGCGGCAGCGGCCAGAAGAAGAAAAGAATTTGTAAAACTCTTGCAGCTTTTCAAAGCTAACGGAGCCCAGGCCTCGATTGCGCAACAATCAAAGTTGAAGGTTCTTGTTAAAGGAAAATTCTTTCTGTTTACCGATTTAGAGGAGGCTCAAACTCTTCTCAATGAGATATCTGCAAGGGCTTAGCTCGGAAGGCAGGGGAGATAAAGAGGGGAAAGGTTAAATGGAAGGAACCTGGATTTAGAACTTGAGGTTGATATAATAAGCAGGATTTATTTACTTTACTCTTATTCTTACTCCCCTTTAGTCAAAGGTGGGGTCTCTGGGTCACTAAGTCACACCAGGGTGTAAGAAGAGGACACCCGAAGAAGAAGTGGTGGGAGGGATGGGGGCTGCGTGGTCAGAAAGGGGGGGGCTCCCGCATCCCTGGGGATGGTTAGGGTGGGGGGGTGGAAAGCAGTTAAAAAAAGACATGTTCAGTAGGGTTGTTATTATTGACTCTCAATTTTGGTTGGTGCAGATTAGATATAAATTTCTGCAAAAGAAGAGATGAGATTTGATTTATGTAAAATCCTGTCCATTAATGCTAATGGGCTACTGAATAAACAGAAATACGGTTCACTTTTAAAATGGGCAATGGCCATGAATCCCCAGGTGGTTTTCTTACAGGAAACACACTTGAAGACCAATTTTCCAAATTTGTTTTTGCCAAGATACTTCTCGTATGGGTTTTTCTCCTCTGCTGGGGTCGCCCAGAGGGGGGTTGCTATCTATTTTGCAAGGAATCTTCCATGGGAAGTCATGCAGGTGCAAAGAGACTCTAAAGGTAGATGGCTATGGGTAGTAGTAAAACTGTTAGGGAAAGTATTAAACTTTGTAAATTACTATGGCCCAATATTCGATGATACTTCAGCCCTGATGGAAATTAGCGAAATCTTGAGGGGCACTCCAGGACAAATTGTGTTGGGAGGTGATTTTAATTATATTCAAGATCTGAAATGGGATACTTCTAATAAAAACAAGAAGCAGCTAAAACCAAAAACAAAGGGGGTGTTGGAAGCTTTAACGACGGAATACCAACTGCGGGATTCATGGCGCTCCCTAAATCCCAATACAGAGTCCTACACTTGCTATTCTTATAGATTTCACACTGCCTCTAGAATAGATTTTTTTTTAACTTCCAGGTCTCTTCAAATTGGCAATGCATTGATAGGCTGTAACCCTTTTTCAGACCATGGGAGGATTGAAGTGGAACTGATGTTAGAAGGTTCAAAAAGGGAACGCCCCAGGTGGCAGATGGATCGCACCCTTTTACAGAACTCGGAATGGGTGGAGGGCTTTAAAGAATGGATGAAAGAATTTTTTTTAGTCAACAATGATTCAGCGGAGCCTTTCTCTATATGGGGAGCATTTAAAGCAGCAGCCCGAGGGCAAATGATAGCATTTTCCTGCAACAAGGCAAATGCGCGTAGGGAACAAATTGCCGTCCTTCAAAGTACCGCTGAGAAGGAATATGCTTTAAAACTTAATCGAATGCCCAATAAATGGGAAGAAGCAAAATCATTGCTTAGGGATTTCTTCACCCTGGAAGAGATAAATAGCTCGAAGGCCTTTCAGCAAAGGCTCTATGAGGATAGTCAACTGATGGGAAAACTTTTGGCTAATTCAATCAGAAAAAAGCAAGAATCTTCCATCATTCTAAAAATTCATGATCCTCTGGGTGGAATAGAGACCAGGAGCGAGGGAATTGCGAAAGTTTTCCTTGATCATTATGAGAGAATATACTCCACAGATATTCAGGTAGAGGGAACATTGATCAAGGAATATTTCGAAAGTTTAGATATTCCCAAAATCTCCGATTGTAGGAGGAATCAATTATGCAGTGAAATAAGCTTACTGGAAATTCAAAACAGTATAAAAACAACAGCAGGAGCAAAAGTATCAGGCGTGGACGGGTTCCCGATTGAATTTTATAAGGTATTTTTAAAGGAACTGGAGGGTCCCTTGAAAAATTTATTTAACTATATCAGAAGAGGTGGTAAGGTTCCCTCTGAGTTTAAAGAATCTACAATTATCAGCTTTGTCAAAAAAGATAAGAATCCCGAGGAGGTAAATTCTTATAGACCAATCAGTTTACTGAATTCGGACTACAAGGTTTTTATGAAAATCTGGGCCCAAAGATTTGTGTATGCAGCACAGGAAGTAATCCATCAAGATCAGACAGGGTTTATAGCCGGTAGATCAATGGCATCGAACACAGAATATTTGATACAAGCCTTGGATTTTTTTAATATTAATTCAACTTCTGCATGTATCTTAATGATCGATGCAGAAAAAGCATTTGATTTAGTTAACTGGTCAGCGTTATTTTTTTCCTTGGGTTGTTTTGGATTCCCGGCCCCGATTATTAGTATGCTACAGAACATTTATGAAGGGGCACCAGCTCAGGTTATAGTTAATACCAGGCAAGCAGGAAAGATTAAAATAAATCGTGGGACTAGGCAAGGGTGTCCTTTATCCCCCTTGCTTTTTACCTTTTTTATTGAACCGATGGTGATAAAAATAAGGAACAATGCAGCAATATTACCCCCTATTGGCGGAATGTCAAAGTTAAAATTATTTGCTGATGATATTGTGCTGTATTTAGCTCCGGAAAAAGAAAATATTTTACATCTCATGAAAGAGCTTAAGGATTATGAAAAGATTGGGGGATATAAAATCAATGAGAAGAAAACGGAAGTCCTTATTTTAAATTCCAATCTTGATTTTCTACCATTACACCTTCAGTCTCAAGCAGAAAAACGGGATCCAATTAGATATCTAGGAATTTACGTGACTAGAGACTATCAAGATCTTTTTGGGTTGAACTATATTAAGATGAAGAACAAAATAAAGAACATGCTGGAACAATGGGATTCCTTGCCCTTGACTTTGATAGGTAGAGTTGCACTGGTAAAAATGAATATACTTCCTTTGGTTTTATTTCTTTTTAGTAATATTCCAATAAAAGTCAACTTGGCCTTTTTTAAGGATCTTGATTCTATGATGACTAGATTTATTTGGAATAAAAAAACTTCAAGAGTTAAGCTCGCGGCGGTACAGCTTACGGTAAATCAAGGTGGGCTGGCTCTTCCCCATTTTAAAACGTACTATGAAGCAGCCCTTTTCGATATAGTGGCAGGATTACTAAGAACCAGACAGTCAAGGGACAATTTCTTTTTAGATAAGATGCTAGAGGAAGCAGGCTCTCAAATTTTTTTCTTTTTAAAAACTGCAAAGCTGCCCAAGAAAACAAGGTACAAGACACTACTAGTGTACTCCTCAAGATTACGACTTTTATTTAAAAAATGTGGTTCGGATGGTTCTAGTTTCTTGAAATTAATAGAATGTGGTAAAATGGGACTTAAGATATCTCATAATCATCTGCTACAATGGGACTTAGCTGGGTTTCGTGAAATAAGACACTTATTTTCCCAACATAAGGTAATTAGCTGGCAAACAGTTGTAGATAGAGCATATCCTAGGCGGCTTAGGTTTTTTGACTATTTACAACTGGTTTATTTGATAAGAAAAGAATTAGGGGGGTCTGACACTTTACCCAATGCCTTGTTGTCAGCTCTATATGGGGAAAAACATAAGGGCATAGGTTACTGGTATAAAAGGCTACTCCCTCCAGGACCTCCTCAGGTAATTCTTAAACATCTAGAAAAAATAAGCCTCACGACACAGTGTGTTTTTTCAGAAAAAGACTGGGAAGTAATATGTCAGCTAGGACATAAAGCACTCCGGGCAGCTAATTATAAACGAATGTCCTTTCTCTCTCGCTGGTTGGCATATTACACCCCGGAGGCCTTGCAGAGAATATTCCCTGATTATGAGAATAAATGCTTTAGATGCAAAGCCAATGGTCAGGGTGGCTGGCACCATGTTTTTTTCTCTTGTTCAAAGTTAGAATCTTTTTGGAAGGGGATTTTTAATGACATGGAACTGGCAACTGGGAAAACACTGCTACCTGAAGCAGAAGTGGCCCTTTTTGGTATTTGTAAAGATAGGGATAGGTTAAATAGCACAGAAGAGACTTTTATTTTTATTTCTACTATGGTAGCACGGTCCATGATTTTACAGAATTGGAAATCTGAGGTAATCCCATGTCAATTAAAATGGGTCAATAAAATGAAAAGAACATGTTCATTTGAGAGAGCTTATGCAGGTAGGGTGGGTGCGATCAAAAGATTTGAAAGGAATTGGAAATATTTTGAGAGGTTGGAATATATAAAAGGAAATTGATATTGTACCATTGTCTTTTCATTAGCTGCTATCAAATTTTTTGCATTTTATTCGGATATTTTGCACTGTATTGCACTCGCACTTTAATAATTCAAATAATAACTTGGCTACTTTATCTGAGGGGTTTTGATATACAAGTATATGAAGAATCATTCAGTAACAACGATGTATATTCTAGCACTGTCACTTTAGAATTATATCTTTATTATATATGATGTTTCTGTATTTTAAATTAGTAGGGTTAAAGGAATTAGAGTGGAAATTCGAATGTTTTTTCTTCCTTAGCCCTCTTCGTACATTGTCAATTTTCCATGTTCTTGCACAAGCACTTTAATATAATTAGTATTTTTGCATCTACAAATTAGCAGCTTATTTCGGTTAACTCTGTATGATTCTGCTTTAATACTTTGAAGAAGGGTACAATGTAATACAATGTAATAGGAAATTTGACGCATTGGATTAACTGTTTTCCTTATTCCATTTTGCACTAGCATTTTAAGATTGACTTAAATTGTTTGTTAGCTATAATGTATATGCTTGGTCTGTCTCTTGAATACTGTATGAAAATCTTATTTAGAGTCGATAAATCAAATGTACCAATATATACCTACTGTCTTGTTCAATAAAAAAAAATAAAAAAAAAAAAAAAATTAATATTATTACACATTTTTTAAACCATTATTTTTTACATCAAAGTTTTTCAGAAAAAGAGATATTTTTAGCAAACATAATTAGTACTTTTGCACATTGTGTAACATTTTTTGTACATTTCTATACATTGTTGTAATAAATAATATTTCTATCATAATATTTAATATTAAAGTTTTCATACATATTTCTAAATAATTTCATACTAGCAAAGAAATTACATTTTTTAGCAAAGATTAGCAATTTTTAATTAAATTCAGGTAATTTAAGAATTTTTTTTTATTTTATATTTTTTACTTTGGACTATTTTATTACTTTTGGGTTCTTTATTTTGTAACCGGGTTAGGTCGTTTTGGGTCATTTTGATGAAGAGCAGCTCGCGGTTGGGAGAGACTTCACGTCGCTTCAGGTAAGGGTAATTTTATATGTTTTATGTGTTTTTTATTGTACTTTTGAGAGTAGTCTGCTGCTATTTAGTGTTATTATACATGAGTGAGTTGTGTTTTAGATTTTTAAAACGATTATTTCCGTGTGGTAGATACAAATTGTTTTACTTTGTTATAGGATTGTTTACAGAGTAACTTTAACTTAATTTTATGTAGTAGCAAAATAATGTTTTTACTAATGTTAGTAGTTATTTATGTGTTGGTTAATCTGGGTGGGATTGTCTGTTTTCTATGTTTTTGTTATAGGTGTTCGCTATATCGGAAGTTCCGTTTTTTTTTTTAAAGGAAGTGTTTGTTGGTTTTATTCACCACTGCTTTGCAAACGCTTCTTTTAAGTTTTCGGTTTTCCTGGAGCATTTCTTGAACTTTTTACTATTTTTCGGGTTTTTTATGGTTATTCGATGGCTCTTCACACCATGGATTTGCTTTTTTTGGTACAGTTGTATTTTTGCATTTTATTTTGGGTTATATTTGCACTACCTGGATTACTTTGGTGGAGAAGGACGTTATTGGATTTCCAACATGATTGGTAAGTTATTTAAGTTAGATCTTTTGTGGGTGGGTAATGTGATGTGATTATTACTATTGCATTGTTTAATAGTTCTTATTTTTA
Source organism: Lissotriton vulgaris (assembly GCF_964263255.1). NCBI lineage: Eukaryota > Metazoa > Chordata > Amphibia > Caudata > Salamandridae > Lissotriton > Lissotriton vulgaris. Next base: position 806,883,039 of record NC_141687.1, read on the forward strand.
TTTAATGTGTGCATATATGTGATTAATATCTATATATATTGCATACATTAAGTACTTTTAAACATCAAGATTGAAATGTTATTATGTATATTTAGGTGATAGTTTTAGGGATTGCTTGGGTGTTGTTATTTATTCAGAGTATGGTTTTGGCAATTATGTTTAAGTATTCAATGCCTTTTGTACTAGGGTATAACTTCACTTGCTCTTCTAGGTATGTGTGCATTTGCTTATTTTGTTTTGATGTTTTAGGGACTAGTTCAGTTATGGATTGGTCCATTCTGAATTCCTGGTAGCTTTGTTCTTTCTGTAGGCACTTAATAAAATGTTCTAGAGTTGGTTTTGTTCTGCCAGTTGATTGTATAAAGGCATTGTGCCAACCTTCTACTGTGTTGTTAGTGTTAGATTCTCCATTTTAGGTGCTTCTGTAAACGTTCCACCAGGGTATTAGGAATTTTGTGTTTCTCCTGTGGCCAGATCTATGGAGTCTGCCTACCCAGGTGTCTTCAAAGTAGTCCAGAAATGGACTTAACTTAGCTTCATTTTGTTTGTAGAAGGGGCTGTCTATAAGAATGTTGTAGTGTTCTGCTACGTCTGTTTCTGGAACATAAGCCAGTGCTATGAGTTTTTTAATTTGGTATGCAAAAGATGAGTTAGTTGCATATTCTACATTTAAGGTAGTTTTTTGTAGATGTTTCCATAGACACTGGTTTAAATGATAGTAGCAGCCTTGAATGCAGGTATGGGGGTGGATTTTTAGGATGGATGAAAGCATTGCTTGCTCAAAATCTAGAATTATTTTTTATGGAGAATAATCATTAGTTTTTTGTTTAATTATATTTAATAATTCCATATATGTGGATCTATTTTTGTTTGGTAACAGTGCATATAGTAGTGGTATGTTGCAGTTTTGGTAGAGGCCATGTACAGTGTATAATTGGAAAAATGGTTTGGGACAGATGTTAAAAGTCCCATCCATCATCCAATATTGGCTTTGCTGAAGTTTTACTAGATTCATATTGGTCTTAAAAATAATAAGTCTTTTGTCATTGTTTTCATTGTCACAAATTATAAATGGTTGCTTGTTTAAAGTTATAATTTGGTTGGCATTTAAATTGATATCATGATATGTTCTGGGAGCTGGTGTGGTAGTAGTAGTAGCTTTTTTAGTTTGTGCTATAGTTCTTTTTAGGGTAAGAATATTTGGCATTTGTGTTGTGGCAGTTTGAGGGATTTTAGGAATTGCTTCTTTTAATATGACCTTGGTTTGTTTTTGGGAACCTGTGCTTGCCTCTTTTATATTTTCCAATGCTGTTCTAACTTCAATTTCAGTTACATTTGGTGGATGATTGTGTTCCCTAGTATACAGTACAGTAGCTTCTCTTGTTGTTGCCCTTCCATAACACTTGTTAGAATAATATTTACAACATTTCCAATTAACTTTCATGCCATGTTGCTTTTCTTGTGTATAAGTGTAACCCATGTAGCACAGTAATAGCTTTCCTTTCTGGCTGGTTACAAATTCTGCTCCTTTTGTCATTTTGTTGTTTGTATATCTAGAAAACATATGTATAATCATTAATGTCAAGGAAAATGTGTTTATAATTCAAAGTAAGTGATTATTAGTAATATATATACTTACGTGTTTTAGAAATCAGTGAAATCTTTTGATATGCTTTAGTCTTTCATTGTGGATAGTGTTTTCTGATGTTGTTTGAGCTGTTAGGAAAAACATAAAAAGACAATATTATTACCAAATTTTGTGTACATTTACAATGTCACAGTTAATTTCTACTACAAAAGTGGATACTAATAAGTGTAGGATTTGATTTTACATTGTCAAGATACTTACTTATTTTGTTTTAGGTAGGGTTTTCCAGTATAGTTGTATCTTCTTTTTGTGGAGAGTAGATTGTAGTGGTATCTTAAAAAAAAGGTACATATGTGTTAGAAAATTCACCATGTTTGTAGGTTTTCAACAACTTAGCAGTTAATTATGTACTTTAATATACTTACTTAGTGAGTAGTATTTTTGGTATTCCGAATGTGGAGATCTGAATATTTTCAGTATATTTTTCTGTAGTGTTAGCTGTTTTAAAAAAATAGATAATAGCAACTAATTAGAACAAGTGCAAATGTTTGTCGTTTTTACAACATTGATTGCTGTTTACAAATACTTACTTAGTAATATTTAATATAGAAATAGGAATAATGTTCTTGGTTCATTAGTAGTGTAGTTTTCAGTAGTAGAATCTGGAGAAATAAGTACATATGTGTTATAAATGTAATTGTTTGTTTGTGTTTAGAATATTTTACAAGTAAATTAAAACAATTTTCTTACTTAGTTATTAGTATCTTTAGTTTTAGGATCTTGTTCACAGTTGTTTCCTGAAGAGTTTTCTCTAGTGGTAGTAACTATAAAAACATTTGTATGTATAAATTATTACAACATGTGATGAATAGTGGGGATTGTCACAGTTAATGCAGTTTTAAACGATACTTACTTAGAAATTTGTATATTTCTTTAATACGTTAGTAGTATAGTAGTAAGTACTAGAATTAGTACGCGCAGTGACCACTGCACCTCTCACCAGGCCGGGTCACCCCCTTGCTCCTCCTGCCGCCTCCTGCTCCTGCCTGCCAGCCTTGCCGCCTTTTCTCGCCGCAGACGCCCCCCTGGATCCCCGAGCGGCCCAGCCTCTGCAGAGCCGCCCGCTCGCCAGTTTCCCGCCGCAGCACGCCACAGGCCCCGCCCACCACCGGCCCATTGGCCGAGCCGCTCCCACCGCCCAGCTGACCTGCCCTCTCGTCCCCCTTCTTATGACGCCCCCAGAGCGACCGCGCAGCGGACGCGCGCAGAGGGAGCGCCGACTGAGCGCCAAAGGTAAGCCCGTCTGCGCCCGTCCGCGCCTGGACCGCGCCCAGCGCCAGGACCCCTGGCTCCCGCAGACCCCAGCCCACCCGCCGGACGTACGACGCCGCCACCCTCAACTCACTCAACGCCGGCCGAATCCCAGGATGCTACCGAGCCACCCCGAGACGCACCCACTGACCCTTCTGCTGCAATGCCTGCAAGTTCACCTGCATCCGGACCAGCACTACTCCTGCACCAACCAAGACCAAGACGAGCAACAACAGCAGCCACCTGAAATGCATCCTGCTCAACACCCGCTCCGTCCACAGACACACCATCGAGCTCTGGAACCTGCTCGACACAACCTCACCAGACGTCGCCTTCCTCACGGAAACCTGGATGAATGCCTCTTCAGCGCCCGACATCGCCATCGCCATCCCGGAAGGCTACAAGATCATCCGAAGGGACCGCATCAACCAGACCGGAGTAGGCATCTCCATCATCCACAGGAACACCATCCGCATCACGACCAACACCGAGGACACCCTCGCACCCGCCTCGCACCTGCACTTCCAGGTCCACATCAACCCCAAGACCACCCTCAGAGGCACCCTCATCTACAGACCCCCGGCACAACTCTGCGAAGACATCGCCGACTTCATCAGCCCGCACGCCCTCCTCTCTGCTGTCTACATCCTCCTCGGGGACCTCAACTTCCACCTGGAGAACAACAACGACCGCAACACCACCACCCTGCTGGACAACCTCGCAAACCTGGGACTCAAGCAGCTGGTCACCACCCCCACCCACTACGCCGGACATACACTCGACCCCGTCTTCTCATCCAGCAAGGACATCGCCTTCAGCCACGCCACCGGACTCCACTGGACAGACCACAGTTGCGTCCACTTCAGCTTCAGAAGGACCACGATCCCCCACCACCAGAATCAGGTTGCACGCAGAAGCTGGAACAAGATCACAGCCGACCAGCTCGCGACCTCCCTGAGCATGAACCCTCCCACCAGCGCAACGAACCCAAGCCAGGCGGCCACCAACCTCACGAAGTGGATCAGCGACTGCGCACAAGACCTCGCCCCTCTGAAGACCCCGCCTAGCAGACCCGGTAGCAAGAAAGCCCCATGGTTCACCGACGAACTCAAGAGCTCCAAGAAGAACTGCCGAGCTCTCGAGAGAACATGGCGCAGAGACCCAACACTGGACAACATGACTGCCCTCAAGCTCGCCACCCGAAAACACCACCAACTCATCCACGCCCCAGGAAAACCGCATTCAAGGAACGACTGGACAACAACGCACACAACATCAAGGAACTCTTCAACATCGTTAAAGAGCTCTCCAACCCCAATGCCGGAAACAACGACATCACCCCTTCGCAAGACCTCTGCAACTCCCTCGCCTCCCACTTCCACAACAAGATCGGGGACATACACAACAGCTTCAGCACTCAACCAACGCACGCCATGACCGAACCACCGCCCCCCACCACCACCCTCCGCGCCTGGACCCCGATCAGCACCGAAGACACCGTCCGCACGATGAACTCGATCCACTCCGGATCTCCTACCGACCCCTGCCCTCACCACGTCTTCAACAAGGCTGACGCTGTCATCGCACCCCACCTGCGGGACATCATCAACGCCTCCTTCGAGGCGCTACCTTCCCAGAGAGCTGGAAGCACGCCGAACTCAGCGCTCTACTAAAGAAGCCATCAGCCGACCCCACCGACCTCACGAACTACCGCCCCATCTCGCTGCTCCTGTTTCCTGCTAAAGTCATTGAGAAGACCGTCAAGAAGCAGCTGGCCGCCTTCCTCGAGACGAACGGATCCCTCGACCTCTCGCAGTCCGGCTTCTGGGCCAACCACAGCACCGAGACCACCCTGATCGCAGCCACCGATGACATCCGAGCACTGCTTGACAACGGAGAAACAGCAGCCCTCATCCTCCTAGACCTCTCCGCGGCCTTCGACACTGTCTGCCACCGTACACTAGTGCAGCGACTCAGCAACGTCGGAATCCAGGAGAAGGTACTGGAGTGGATCATCTCCTTCCTCGCCGGAAGGACACAGAGAGTCCGCCTCCCCCGTTCAGATCTGAAGCCACCAAAGTCATCTGCAGCGTTCCTCAAGACTCCTCGCTCAGTCCAACCCTCTTCAACGTCTACATGAGCCCCCTCGCAGACATCGCATGCCAGCACAACCTCAACATCATCTCCTACGCCGACGACACCCAGCTGATTCTCTCTCTCACCAACGACCCCGCCACCGCCAGAGCCAACCTTCACGAAGGGATGGAAGAGGTAGCCGAATAGATGAAGAACAGCCACCTGAAACTGAACTCGGACAAGACGGAATACCTCATCCTGGGATCCTCACCCTCCGCCTGGGACGACTCCTGGTGCCCCCCCGCCCTAGGCAGCGCACCCAAACCAACAGACCACACACGCAACCTGGGCTTCATCCTGGACTCCTCCCTCTCCATGACCAGACAAGTCAACGCCGTCTCCTCGTCGTGCTTCAACATCCTGCGCATGCTACGTAAGATCTTCCGGTGGATCCTCACCGAGACCAGGAAGACGGTCACCCAGGCCCTCGTCACCAGCCGGCTGGACTACGGCAACTCCATCTATGCCGGAACTACCGCCAAACTCTAGAAGAGACTCCAGCGGATCCAGAATGCCTCAGCACGACTCATCCTGGACATCCCCCGTCGCAGCCACATCTCCGGACACCTGAGAGACCTGCACTGGCTCCCGGTCAACAAGAGAATCACCTTCCGACTCCTCACCCACGCACACAAAGCCCTACACAACCAAGGCCCAGGATACCTCAACAGCCGCCTCAACTTCTACGCTCCCAAACGCCAGCTTCGATCAACCGGCCACGCCCTCGCCGCCGTCCCCCGCATCCGAAGAGCCACCACAGGGGGACGGTCCTTCTCCTACCTCGCCGCCAAGACATGGAACTCCCTCCCGACCCACCTCCACCTGACCCAGGACCACCTTGCCTTCAGGAAGCAACTCAAGACCTGGCTGTTCGAGCAGTAGCAGACCCCCCTCCCCCAGCGCCTTGAGACCCTCTGGGTGAGTAGTGCGCTATATAAATGCTTTGATTGATTGATTGATTGAATTATCTGTAGCATTAGGAGAGAAATGAAAAAGTTAGGATATACACATAAGAAAAATATTTTTAGAAAGTTTACAACATTAATGTCATATACAGATAATTATAACATTTCTAGTAGTTGTGTGTTTTCAGAAATCAGTAATCTGTAAATTATTATTAGGATGTTCTGTAGTAGTAACAGAAAAGGAGGACAGGGTATTTAGCAGGTAAGTAATATAGTAGCAGTTATTTACTCAGTGTTTAATTGATTTACTTACTTGAAAGATGTGATTACATTTTGATAATCTTGATGTTCTTGTTGGTGTGCTGCAATTCATCCAGAGATGTATCTCCTTCTGTGGCTTTTAGCAAGTGGGTCGTGTTTTTGGTTTATTTGGTTTTATTGTTTATATAGAGGAGTGTCATTAGTACTTAGTTTGCTATTGGTTGGTGAAAAAAATCTGTGTGTTGATTGGTTTGTTAGTATTTTTGAATTTCAGTTGTGAGTATTATGTAGTAGAAGGGAAAAGAAAATTAATTATATAATTATAGAAATAGCAGAGAAAAATTTACAATGTGTAGGTTATATAATAGATAATATAGTATAGTATAGTATAGTTTTGAATTTTTTATAAGAAAAATAAAAATGTTTAAATAAGTAGTGTGTATTTAATTGCAAATAAAATAATAATATGTTAAATAAATGAGCAAATATATGTATATAAAATGTCGATATATCTGAAATTAAGATATTATTGTTGACGATATTATTGATGTCGATATTTTATTTAATGTGTATGTATTTTTAAGAAATCGATATTTATGTATACCGATATCAAAGTAGTCGATATAAATGAAAACTATGTTTTTGTATATCGATATTAAGTTTCCGATATTTTTGTAGGTCTATAGTTAAGTATAGGAATTCGATAATAGTGTAGCTGATATTTTTGTTCCGATATTAGTGTAGTAGGATAATCTGTATTTCGATAGTATGTCAGACATTAATTTTTTGGAGCTTTTAGAATTTCAGAGTTATTAGGTAATTCAAATTCACAAGGGCTAAGAGTATCCAATGTTTTAACAACTAAATGGTTTTTATGTATTTTATTAGAATCTTCAAAAACGGATCAAAAAGGTAAAAGGGCTACAGTGTTATTGCGGAAGCTAAGCAGCCCGCTTTGCCCAGTGTCAGCTTGGCTCGAATTGTAATCAGAAAATGCCTATTTACAATAGTTTGTTTTTCAGCCCCAGAACAGTTCTGCGCTTGCAACTTCACAGATCGTATCAGTCTTCAGGAAAGCTTTGCATATCTTAGGTCTCAGCTCTAGTGAATTCGGTACACACACATTTAGAATAGGTGCAGCTTCAAAAGTTGTAAGAGGGGGTCTGTCACTGCAACAGCTAAAATGTTTAGGACGCTGGTTGTCAAATTGCTATTTCAAATATGTTAGAGATTTGGATGAGTTATAGATCATTTTCGGCTTTCCTAACATCTTTCTCTTTTTAGGTAACCCATTGAACCAAGCGGCATCCATGGCAAGCATCTGGATCATCGGACACTCTTTTATTAAGTGGCAACCAAGCAGGCTGAACGAAATCATTATGGACCTAACCTGGATTTTAGCTTTGAGGACATTAGGATTGATTGGTGAAGGGAAAAGTGGCATGCAATGGAGTCAACTGATGCCTTTGTTACCTGAGTTGTGTTCTTCTAGGCTTTGCCCCAACATCCTACTTATTCACTTGGGGGAAAAGGACTTGGTACAGCTTTCAGGCCTTGGTTTACTAATTGAGATAAAAGCTGATTTAGAGTGTATCATCACGTCCTGGCCTTACACAAAACTGATCTTAACTGCTCTGGTGCCGAGACGGGTGTGGAGGGGTGCTGAGAAATTCTCTGCAGTTGACAGAGAATTAAGAAAAGTCAATAGAGAGCTTCATCGTTTCTACATTATCAATGGCAGAAGTTGGTTAGCTCATGAGGATATCAGCAAAGATGATTTGAAAATGATCAGACCTGATGGGATTCACCTTTCGTTTATAGCAAACAAATTGTATTTGCTGAATATTAAAGAAAAGTTTTCCGATCTACTAGGGGTGCACCCTTGAGGTTAAGGGCTGTATTGGTGACAGTCTCTTACTTATGTCATGGTATTTTTTAGCATGCAAAAGTAATTTCTTCTGATGTTCCGTTTGTTTTTTCCTCTGTTGGAGCGACATTGAGGACGACAAGATTTTGTGTTTTTGTTTTTTCAAATAAATCAGCTTTGTATACTGAATTGGTTGATATTTTGAATTCATGTTCACTCAAAGGGGGAATTCTTTCACAATTTAAATCCTTGGAAGGGGACAGGAAAAACGCCTGTCCAGGGTTTTTCCCTGGTGGCAGGGTTGGGGCAGGCAGAATAGTTTAGGACAGAGGGAAAACAGATAACAGAGGAATGACGCAGGAGGTAGGAAGGTGGACAAACTAAGGGGTTTGGGACGAGGTTCAATATGGGGAAAAATTCATGGGGGATCTATGTGGGAAAAAATCATGGGGGATCAAGTAGGGGAGGTGGGGAGGTTACATTTGAGATGTATTAATTAATGCTTGCATTATTGTCATTGATTTGAGTGTTGCAAATAAATCGACCCTTTACCCCCATTCTGTCTGTGAAGTAATCATTTCCCAATGGGGCTGCCTGGGGGGGCATTCAAGGAATATCCACCCCGGGCTGCTTCGGGCCTAATGGCATGGCCCAGAGGGCACGCATGCAGTGATTTCAAATGCCGCGTTCTACTACCAAGCCAGTTGGGGGCTCCAGTGGAAGGGAGGAGGAGAACTTCATTTGTGGTGCCCCTCCCACCCTCCCTTTAGATTAGATATTTAGATTTCCTAGCAGCTCAGGTCAGGCTTTGTAGGTTTCAGGCAGCTTTAGTTTCTTTTAGCAGGCAGGAAGTGTTGGGTAAGGCAGAATAGCTTAGGACAGAGGGAAAACAGATCACAGAGTAATGAAGCAGGAGGTAGGAAGGTCGACAAACTAAGGGGGTTGGAGACAAAGTTCAATACGGGGAAAATCCATGGGTGATCAATATGGGAAAAAATTTATGGAGGATCAAGTAGGGGCGTGGGGGGGTTACATTTGAGTTGTATTAATTAATGCTTTCATTATTGTAATTGATTTGAATGTTGCAAATAAAGCAGCATTTTACCCCCACTTGGTCTATGAAGTAATCATTGCCCGATCCACTAAAAACCATGCATCATTCTCTGCGTCTTTGTAACACTTGCGACGAGTGGCTGTGAGGGGACAGCAACACCATCATCCCCTATTTGATGTACTCAGTTAGAATCCTGCCGTTTTCTGCATGAGATGATACAGATGAAACAGATCTAGCACCGCTAGCCTGTCCTCAGGAACTGTTAGGTTTATACAGATGCACCTTATGGAAATCTTCAACTACTGTAAGTTATTGTGTGGCGGACACTTTCAGAAATTTGCCCGAGATATCAATAAAAGCAAGACATTTTCAACTGCTTTACCCCAGCTTTCTACAAGGTTACCACGGTGGGCTGAATGACCTCACTTAGCTGAAGCTCGCGCAAACCTGGGAGACGAGTGTAGATCCTGCAACAATGCTGTATGGCGAGAGGAATTATTTTAGCCAGTGCACAGTGATGGAAATCTTGGCGGCAGTCTTAGCTTTTCGTTACTTAAGAGCACCGCTTTGTGCAAGGATTTGTGATCGGAGCGTGTGCACTGACGCGCAGTGCTGTCTGAGGGTATTTCTAATTTTGCTTTAATTAAACCATTAATTTGTCACCAGGCCGCAGTGTTAAAATATTACTAAAGTGATTGTACGGTTAATGGCAGACGTCAGTATGAGACAAGGCGGCAAGTGTTAAGGCATTGGGTGCTGTCACTTTGGTGAACTCAACTGTTCCATTGCAAGGGGCAATTGCTTAACATAAATGCAACTATTTACTTTGAGTGTCAACTAATAGTGACTGCTGCGCGTTGAAATGTATTACTAGTGAGCGCCTATGTGAATTGTGTAATTATACTTGCTGCACTGAAGGAAAGGGGGAGTTCTCACCCCCTATTTGTAGTTTCACAGGCAGACCAGAATTCTGAACATTCCATGGTGAGTGCCGCCTGAGGAAGTATTCTTAAAGACAAGCCGCTTATGCGCAACATTTTAAGGCCATAGCAGCAGCACAGCCAAAAAAACACTAAAGGTAGTTATTTCAGGGCGAATTAATATAAAAAGTCTGTGTTCGAAATACTTACGGGAAACCGCAGTGAATCCAAGTGGAAATCAAGTGTCAAAGGTATTGTGGAGGAACCCTGGTGGACTCTTTGGTTGCATATGCCTGGTGTGAATCACAGCGGTTTCCCTGTAGAACATGCCCCTATTTTATGAAGTTGGTCCTACAATCTTCCCTGTGGAAATTAAAAAACGACTACAAGTGGACAGCAAGGAGGAACTTTTGAAAAAACAAGCATTGGTAGCAATACTATAACTGGGATAAATGAAGGTGTTTGTGAGTTCCAAAAATTAATGAATGTAACGCAAACATAGTATAATTGATTTCATAGTATTATAAGAATTTCATTCAGTATTTAAAGGAAATTTTACAGTCATACTGTGGCAGCAGCAAGTATGTCCCAGCCCCCACCTTTTCTAAATGAAGCAGGAGAGCCAGTCCTACCTTGAAAACAGAGGACTAAACTGCTTGAATCCTACTTAAATGCATTAGAGGTGAAACGTTAAAGCCATTGAGAAAACAACATTTATTTCTGCATAATTTGGGAAGGAAAATATATGAAGACTTAACTCAATCGAAAGAGGATGGAGAAGTGGAGAAGGATGAAGATCAAGTGGATTTTATCAAGTTGCTTTCAACAAACTGCAAGATTAATTTGGAAAAAGGATAAATGAAGTCCCAGAAAGACACAAGTTCTTCATGAGGGTTCAGTGCAAGGCTGAAAAAGTAACAACATATATTGCGGCTCCTAATGGTTTGTCAAACACATGTGACTATGACTCTTTAAAAGGTTAATTATTTGTGATCAGTTGATTAGGCTTATCAACAATCCTAAAGTACAGGAGAAACTCCTTGACCTAAAATAGTCTATTGATGTGGTAGTAGGGAATAGAGCATACAGCAGAATGCATAAAGGAAATGAGAGCAAATACTGACTGGCAATCCACATCCCCTCCTGAAGTCAATGTTATTAAGAAAGTTAGTAGTACATCAGTATTTAAATGAGATGAATCCTACTAACAAAATGCTTGAACAAAGGATTTTCACAAGCAAACAAAAGTGAATGAGTGAGCCAAGTGTCTTCATTGTAGAAGTATCAATCATCTTGTAAATATTGTACATTGCCAAGGCAGAGCATCTATATGTAGAAAATGTTAGAAGAAAGGACACTTTGCCACTGATTGTAGGAAGACATAGTACAATTAAGTATATATAGTAAAGCATAACATTCAAGAAAAAAATACTTTTGTTTTTCAGGTGCTCAAGTGGAACGAGCAAGTGAGCTCTCCATCCTGTGAAATATTTCTGGAAAACAAGCCTGTAACGGTATTTGTGGATTCTGGTTCTTCATATACATAGACTTGATGCCATGTTTCCTAAGAGTAGTGATTTGTTAGATCCCCCTGACATTAAACCAGGTGGGTACAATGGAGATGCAATACCGTTGGTGGCTATGGTGAAAAGGAGAATCTGAATCAAAGACAGAAGCACAATAGGGAATGTGTACATCACAAAAAAGTGGTTGGATCTTCTTGGATGGAAGCATCAGAAAGACTTGGGCATAACATTTTATCCCAACAGTGCTGATCCTTTTCTTTTAGTAAATCCTTCTATGGGTGGGGAAAACGTTTACAATGAATTTCCTGAGGTGTTCTCGTAAAATTTGGATTTTTAAAAAACTATCAGCACCATATTAGACTCCAATCTAGCGTTACACCTATTGTACACAAGGTCCCTTTTCACACTTTACATAGTCAACTATTCTTCCACTTGGATAATTAAGGAGATGTGTTGTTAGGTCTTTGCGAAGACTGTACCATTGGTATAAAGCAGAGGTCTTCAAACTGTGGGGCGCGCCCCCCTGGGGGGGTGTGGATGGGTTCCCAGGGGGGGCGCAAATGCCTCTGCAAAGAAATGTAAATGAAGATGGCCTGGAAGTACAGTGTGTATTTGCTGTATTTCCAGGCTGTCTTCATTTACTCAGTGCCCTTAATGTCAAAACTGTGATTGGAGTGCCTTGGGGTCAGAGGTCACTGAGTGTGCTGGCAGGGCTAAAGATGTTGCTAAAAACAAAGTCTTCCTTTTGTGTATTCACAGTAATTTAAGCGCATTACTCTATATTCGGGTATTAAACTGGTACTTTATGAAGGGAAATATGCCAGGACAGTGTTTCACAAGTGTAAAAATGGCAAAATAATACACTAATGCTATCACAAAATGTTCAGCATTATTTAGCATAAGTCACCGTTGCTTGCTGCAAAATGTTAAACCTGCTGCATAATTTGGCCTCCTGCCACATAATTCCAGTGTTCCTGTTTATAGTGCTATGACGTCCAAGTCTGTGGCAGAAAGCACTGTAAATATGTAAGTCATTATTTTAAAATAGTATTTTAGATAGTCTAAGATGGGCTGCTGCAAATTGATGCAGTGTTTGAGATAAAACACGTTTTTACAAAATATAGTTTTTAGTAATCAGACTGTATCTAATGCAGACATTTTTTATGTCCCATTATTCCAGAGCTCCACTGATAACACCCCAACATTATACCTCGAACTGAATTGAGTTGAGTCACGAAACAGATTTACCCTTCAGAACAGAACATGTACTGAATGTAATTGGCATTTTTATTCCATAATTCTATCCAAGTGTCAAAAGTGTGTAAAAGAGTCGTTATGTACTTCATAGGTAGTTATTCATCTCCTCAAAGCTAACGACCAGAACTCAATCTTTTGTTTTTGTTTTTTAAACTTTCCATATTGATGTGTAATTTGATGTCATCTGAAAATTAGTGTAATAATGTGAATGTGAATTACACGTTACGTATATGCATATATGAGAAGATTATTATTCACTACCATGAGTATTATTTAATCAAGAGACAGAATCCTCATCCTAAGGAGCCTATCAACTACTTAAAAAAGAGGGAGCCCACTCATTCACAAACACTTACCCTATCTAACTGTCCAAAAATCTTGCTGCATTGCATTCTTGGGGAGCCTCCAGAGACACTCACAACAGATCTATAGTACTGCACAAAAAATGCAACAAAGGAATGAAATGCTGCTCTTTACTTATGACACTTCACTCTGAGCCAGAGAGAAGTCTCCAAATCGAAATCTGTACAAATCTCTTAGGGCCCGATTCACAGAACTAACTTAAGACAAAATCCTAAACTTACTACTTTTGGTATTCATCGAAGTTAGGATTTTAAACTTAAGACAAAATCCTAACTTCTGTGAATACCAAAAGTAATACGTTTAGGATTTTTTCTTAATTTAGTTCTGTGAATCAGGCCCTTAGTATGCCAATATTCCATATGACAAGACACTGACAATATCAACCGGGTCCTTACACAAGGCAGTAATGTCCCTCAAAAACTTATTATGTAACAATCAAAAGGTAAGGATCCCAGGACACCAATATAAAACATTTTGATTCACTTTTGAATGCCACCAATTATCAGGAAACAATTAGCACTTAGGATATGCCCCCAACCAAAATTTGACCTAACAGGCCCAATTGGAGATGTAATATGCGCCTACCCTCTAATCCCAAGAAAGCCACCATAACAGTAACATCCTACATACTGTCTCACTTACTTTCCTCCATCCTAAACTCTCAAAGATCACATTTCCTCTCCCAGATAGCAGGAGCCTTACTCTAGATGTTTTATTGGCTGTTGCAAAAAAAAATGGCAGTGGAATCAATGGTACGTGCCTACATACCTAAATCCTCTCCCACGCCAAACAGCATTATACACATCATCAAGCGCACATCAAAGTTCCCTAAAAAGACCTAACAATCCCTCAAATCTCTTGCAACTGACCCACTTTCAAACAGACCATTTACCCATCTGAATACGATTGCTGTTTTCCAACCTACAACACACGCAAACTATTTTAGCTGTATTCAGGCATTCAATAAAACGGTCAGTTCTCCCTGCTATTGCCAACTCTCCCAAATCTCAAGGGTAGTCTATACAACAAAGCAACACAACACTCATACATACCCTCTGCCACAGTCTCTGATAAATACATCAAAGTGCTACTTGAATATCAAGATCTGATAACAACATGTTTCCTGCAGATCTTTTTTAAATCTTGATCATGATGAATTACAAAAGACTTGTGTCTCAATGCATCAACAATGCTTCTGATAATGTAAATCCTATTGAGATACCAATATCATGCACAGTAACCACAAATACTGTCCTTTACTCCTTCAGATGCATTCTGAATAACTGTCGCTCCAGTAGAAAACACCCCCTAGGAATTGCAGATCCTATTCTCAGCAATACGTTCAATCTATAATTCTTAACAGAAACCAGCCTGAGCAATTCTTCACAGGTGGAAATAAACATCCTCATTACCTTAGGTCATTGAAAATTTTAAGACAATCAAGAAGGAAAAATATGAGGTATTGAACTCATTCACAAACATGTGATTACTTTCAAAATCTTAAAATGTGAACAATTCTTTATCTACCAGTTGATGTCAGTGGTAATGAAATCTGCAGACATAAAGCCCCCCAATTTTCATATAATTTTCAGTTTTCACCCCAGTAAGATAATATCATCCTTGTTGGACAACTGATAAAACTCAATGTAGAAAAGAAAATGTGATCTTCCTATGGGATGTTGATCTGCGCTGTGGAACCCACATAGACAAGGCAGATTCTAGACTATCTCACTATCTACATAAAAAATGAACTACTTCATATGTGCTATTCACCAATCCATATGTGTGACTCACCTGTAGATTAGATCATTCCCAACAATGGCGATTGCTTATTCCAGAGGATTAGTTGGATCAGCACTTGAGCACTTTTTGTCTCATTTTTTTATCTATGGTAGCGACCCAAACAATGAGCAAGAAACTGGACAAGTATTTACCGGATCACTCTCACAGTGTTTGTCGGTACCAACCTTCAGATCACAGAGGAACTGAAGGTAAACGCATCACAGCCACTACAAAAAAGCAATTTCTGATGTCAGCATAACAACACCTCATAAAATGAACAGAAAAAAGTCAAGTAATGCAACAAATGTCTTTCAAAAAAAGAATATTGGTCAGAGCTTTTGAATACAAATGATGACAAAATCTCTCCCAGGAGAGCTCTGAAACTTACAGTAGTGACTGTTAACAAAAACTGGCTCCGTTAAGAACTGTTTAAGATAATTAATTGAGACTGTCAAACAAAACATGAAACCGTCTGTGCCACCTGTTCTCCGGTAAACAGTCAAAATATCGAATTTTTAATTTCGACTTAAACTTATATCGAGTTGCTAATATCGATGGGACAGAATATCGATGTCCAGAATATCGATGGCCAGAATATCGACCCTAAGGTAAGTAATATCGAAATTACTTATATTGATAGCATATATATCGATGTAAGTAATTTCGATTTACTAATATGTGTTAGAAATTTTAGTTAAGTATTTAAATTAATTGTTATAATATGTGTTTAATATGTTTTTATAAATAAAAAATATATAAAAGTAAATATTATGTCTTACTACCAGAGCGGCTTGTGGGTTTTTAGGGGAATAGGGTGGGAAGTAATTTATTTGTAATTAAATAATTATTTTTTAATGATTAATTTTTTTTGCAATTAAATATTAATTGGCAATGAATTATTTTAATTGATTAATTGATTAATTAATTGATAATTTATGTATATTTTTAAGTAAATTATATGTTTTACTACTGGAGCGGGTTGTGGGTTTATAGGGGAATAGGGTGGGAAGTAATTTATTTGTAATTAAATAATTATTTTTTAATGATTAATTTATTTTGCAATTAAATATTAATTGGCAATGAATTATTTTAATTGATTAATTGAATAATTAATTGATAATTTATGTTTACTTTTAAGTAAATTATATGTTTTACTACTGGAGCGGGTTGTGGGTTTATATGGCAATAGGGTGGGAAGTAATTTATTTGTAATTAAATAGTTATTATTTTATGATTAATTTATTTTGCTATTAATTATTAATTGGCAATGAATTATTTTAATTGATTAATAGAATAATTAATTGATAATTTATGTATATTTTTAACTAAATTATATGTTTTACTACTGGAGCGGGTTGTGGGTTTATAGGGGAATAGGGTGGGAAGTAATTTAATTGTTATAATAATTAATTTTGGGTAAAGGAGTATTTTTAGGGTTCAGGGTCAGTTTTGGGTTTTTGGGTAAAGGGGTATTTTTAGGGTTCTGGGTCAGTTTTGGTTTTTGGGGTAAAGGGGTATTTTTAGGAATCAGGGTCAGTTTTCAGTTTTTGGGTAAAGGGGTATGTTTAGGGTTCAGGGTCAGTTTTCAGTTTTTGGGTAAAGGGGTATTTTTAGGGTTCAGGGTCAGTTTTCAGTTTTTGGGTAAAGGGGTGTTTTTTGGGTTCAGGGTCAGTTTTCAGTTTTTGGGTAAAGGGGTATTTTTTGGGTTCAGGGTCAGTTTTTAGTTTTTGGGTAAAGGGGTATTTTTAGGGTTCAGGGTCAGTTTTCAGTTTTTGGGTAAAGGGGTATTTTTAGGGTTCAGGGTCAGTTTTCAGTTTTTGGGTAAAGGGGTATTTTTAGAATTCAGGGTCAGTTTTCAGTTTTTGGGTAAAGGGGTATTTTTTGGGTTCAGGGTCAGTTTTCAGTTCTTGGGTAAAGGGGTATTTTTTGGGTTCAGGGTCAGTTTTCAGTTTTTGGGTAAAGGGGTATTTTTAGGGTTCAGGGTCAGTTTTAGGATTTTGGGTAAAGGGGTATTTTTAGGGTTCAGGGTCAGTTTTCCCTACTGTTGCACCCACTGGAGTGGAAATAGTAATTATTGTTAAGTAAGTATATATTATATATGATTTTTAATTATTATTTTTTTAATTAAATATGTATTATTATTTTTTTTACCATCATTACATATATTTAAATATGTTTAAGTAATTAATAAGTATTATTTACAGTATTTTTTATGTTATTTTAAATCCAAAAAAAATCGATATATTTGACAACGATATTTTTAACATCGATATTATTTTTTCGATATTTTGGTACTTACCATGTTGTACATAGGGCGTCGATATTTTTGCTATCGATATAATTACGCCGATATTTGTGTAGGTCGAAATTCTGTCTGTCGAAATTCTGTCATAGATCCCTTTTCTCCACAGACGAAATGAACAAATATTGGCAAACTCAACAGATCTCACACACAAAATGGTTTGACTTTCCAATTATCATTTTTGCCCCAGTGGCCACCGTGCATGTGCCCACAAAGACAGTGGCAATCTTGGAAAGATATTTTGTTTTAAGAAAATCATATCAAGATAGCAGATGCACAAGCATGCAGGCAAAATGGTTATCTTTGAATGATTTTTCTTTAATCAAAATTAAAAACAACTTTATAAAATGGTTTCCATGCACTTATGCACAGGTAAAAGCATCCTTCTTGGAATCTTTTTAAAATAATTCATAGAAGGCTGGCCATCAATGAAGTGACAGACAGTGAAAAGAGCATGTGAGGTTTAGGGCAGAAGCAGGCACTGGAGCACCTAATAATTTGAAAGATAAATAAAGGGGAGAGGAGTAGGAGAGAATATCCCTCTAGTACTATCGTGCAAGTTGCTGTTTCAGCAGTGGAAAGATATAACTCCTCTAAAAAATACAGTGACAGTGAAATTCTCCTTGGGTGCGGCAAACACAAAAATAGAGGAGAAAGCCATTGAATCATAATGAATGGTCAGATACAAAGCCTACTATAATTAAAAATTAGAAACAATAGGTCTCCTTGCAGGACTTTAAACATTACCCCAATTCTTTGAGGAGA